>NC_140494.1:26819290-28019290 GCF_964271855.1 Acomys minous | reverse complement strand
TCCTGATGATGGAAGCTGTAAGACTGCGCTCTGTCTTTTACTGCATCACCTTCAGTGTTTTTATGACCTAGGAGGACGCCGCCACAGATGAAACAGTAACTCCAAGAGCATCTGCTTTGTGGGGCCCATGATTTCCAAGGCCGTTAAAAGGCATGCTTAATTCCAGTCTCAGTAAGCATGTGTTTCATATGAAAACCTTGTTGAACGTGTCCCTCCACTTTACCTTTCCCCTTGTAATATTGCACTTGAGACATCCCAGTGGAAGGACTGCAGGGCTGTCTGCCGCTTACACAATTCCCCGCATATGATTACTTTTTTAAAAAATTGTATTTCCCTGGCACACATTACAAAGAAGTTTTCCTACAGATCCAACCCAACAGCTAGGACAGAGCCAGAGTTTATTTCAACTTCAATCACTGGGCACCTGGGCCTGCCTGGGATTGGCAGTCCAAAGCCAAAGTACCGCCTAGTGCATCACAGCCTCTCATGTGTCCCCTGCTCAGGTGCAGAGAACCAAGATTAATCAGGAGAGGTGACAAGGAAAATTGGGCTGGAGAGGAATTGTGGGAGGCAGAGGGTTCAGAGAACCTAAGCCTTGGCAAGGCGTAAGAAGAAATGTATGTCTTTTGAAGAGAATAGTTTGAGAAAGAACAAGGTTGTTTGTGAGCAGGAGCACTTGCCAGAGCTTGTAGATGTTTCTTAGCTAGTAGAGCTTTCAAGACAAAAATGTTCCTGCTGGAGAAGCTTACAACCTGAAAAACAGCTATATTTGGCTATTATGAAACTTCACAATACATAAAAATGTTAAAACAGAGACAATGATTTACTTGTACCACACACACAAGCAGCTTAATCTGTTTGCTCCTAGAGACTCCTTTCAAGCCTAGGTTGTGACATATAGATGTTCCGTCCTTATTCAAGCCAAACGTCAGTGAGAGGGGGGCAGGGAAGGGAGTTTTATTGGCAAGTTACTGTTATTTCCTTTGTCTCACAGAGCATTTTTTGCAGGGTAAATTCTGGTTGAGTCCCTCTGGCTCTCATAGTTTTGCCTCTCAGCTCTCTGAGATACAGCCCAGAACGTGCACTAATGGTCTCCCGAGGGTCCAGAGCATAGTGGGTCTCCCCTGGCACTGCTGAGGACGAGACATGCGCACTTTATCGCGGCACCAAGGACGCCACGTGGGCTGCTCTGGGTGGTTTAATGGAAATGGTTCAGGGAGAACCTGTGTGGAACTTCCAGCTGTTCCAGTCTGGCGGGAGAGATGAGGGACAATGAATTCCTCTCGAAGGCCCATTTGTTCATCTGTAAAATGGAGCTGACAGCAATGTCTACAATGCAATGCGCATTTACTGGAGGAAGCCAGTCCTGCTGGTTTCCCTGTGTCAGCAAGATTTCACTGTCGGTGTTCACCTGGAAACATTCCACTTTCAGCTACTCTCATAACTGAAAAGATGAAGGAGGAAGAGGAAGACGAGTAGGGGGAGGTGATCTGATAACCGAGTCTAGGGCAGAACAGGACGCCCCTGGAATTGTACCCTTGTGCACTGAGCCCATGGCCATCAAAAGCTGCTTTGTTAGTCCAGGAGGAAGTACGCTTGGAAGGCCTATAGAGCAGTCGTTTCGTGATGTAACAAAGCTCCTCAGCAAACACAGCCAGCTCCGCTTTAGGAACTCTGAGAGAAGTCGACAGAAAGCGATAACAAACCTGAAAACATCACAGGGATTTCACTGACACGCGGCTGCTAAAATGTGTGCTTGTGAAATTCTTACAATTATCAGCAGCAAATAAAAAGACTCAAACAGACACAACTGAAAAGTGCTTTTTAGTCCCCCTATTATCTGTAATTCAGCTTCAGAAAAATTATCAATAAATGAAAGAGAGAGAGAGAGAGAGAGAGAGAGAGAGAGAGAGAGAGAGAGAGAGAGAATGTGAAACCTTTTTTGTTGAGAAATTTAAAGTATAATCACAGAAAATAAAATAGTATGTGCTGTCGTTCTCTATGGTGTGTGATTTTTCTCCATTTAGATAAGTTTCTAAATTAAGACTCTATACTGAACATTGAAAGAGGAGGGAATCTCAAATGTCCACTGTTGGTGCTTGGCCCAAAACGAAGCTGTAGTTGCTGCTATTATTCAACCTGTGATAATCCATCAAGATACATAAGCAAGGACTGGTGAGATGGCTCAGCAGGTAAAGGTGCTTGCTGCCAATGCTGATGTCCTGAGTCCAGTTTCTGGAACCTGTGTGGCGGAAGAAGAGAACCTGCTTTCCTGAACACCCTCTGATTTCCACATATCCACTGTAGTGGGCATATGAATGTACCTTACAAAAGTAAAATAATAAATGAATAAATAAAGCAATTTAAACATTTTACAGAGACACCTATCCTACCAGAGTCTGAATAAACCAGCCCCTTGCAACTTCCTGATGCTAAATATATCAACTGCAATTCATATTTTTTAAAGTGCAAATCTGTGACTATGACAAAGATTATTTTCATATTGAATTTAACTTTCAAAACTAGAGGTCTTAACCTGAGGAAGATCAAGCAGCCCAGATCCCAGAGGGAAAGATGGGTCAGATAGTTCCACATCCAGCTGAGGGACTATTAGCAACTGACGCTGTGGGGAGATTGGGAATTGGTTTTCGTCAAGGATGCAGCTCCTGAGAGGTTGTTCCTGCTCTGGCCCCACACTCATGCACATAAGGCACCCAAAGTGCTTTAGGAGAAGGAGGAGGGGGAGGCAGCAGCTGGGTGGTGGTGGCAGTGCACAGCTTTAATCCCAGCATTTGGGAGGCAGAGGCAAGTGGATCTCTGTGAGTTTGAGGCCAGCCTGGTCTACAGAGCAAGTAAGCCAAGGCTATACAGAAAACCTTGTCTCAAAAGAAGAAGAAGAAGAAGAAGAAAAAGAAGAAGAAGAAGAAGAAGAAGAAGAAGAAGAAGCTGAAGAAGAAGAAGAAGAAAAAGAAGAAGAAGGAGAGGAAGAGGAGGAGGAAGAGGGAGGAGGAAGAGGAAGAAGGGGGAGATTGAAGTTGGGGAAAGGGGTCTAAAATTTTAAATTTAGTTAAAATACATGACATGCACACATGAAATTCTCAAACAATTAGAAGAAGAAGAAGGAGAAGAAGAAGAAGGAGGAGGAGAAGGAGGAGAAGGAGAGGAAGAAGAAGAAAAAGGAGAGAAGAAAAAGAAAAGAATTTTTAAAGTTGACACAGCTCCAGTGACTTCTCTTGAGTGACCAGGTCAGAATATTTACTGTTGGTGAGTTAATAAGTTTGTGTTTGTAAGAACTTAGTCTCAGCACTGAGGGGCAATTTCTTAGGATAAGAGAGAATCTTTCCTTGTTAGAGGCTAAAAGACAGACTAAAGAATAGTCTAGTAAATACCCGAGAAGGTAGATTGGAAACTGTCAGTTATTTCTGAGCAATTTAAAATTTCAAATTGCTGCTCGAGTCAAGATCCAGCAGTTATTTATTTTTGTTTTAATGTCAACCTCGTTTCATACCAATAGTTCATTTTATTATGAATACTTTCCTTGCTATGGTTTCATAGCAATGTATATGGATATGATTGCAAAACATTTTCATCAAGAGCAGAAAATAGCGGATAATGTTTTCCATCTGTAACACGGCCTGTCCCCAGAAGAACCCTTGGCTCCGCAGACTACGGCAGCAACGCGGCACGCACAGGGCAGGAATGAGAATGTCTAACGAGTTCATCTGGCCTCTTTGCTTATACGGCTTTGTAAAAGCTACCATATGCCTCCACACCGCCCGTTATCACAATCAGTGCCTGGATGCTGTCACTTCCAAAGCTTCACTCTGGAAAGTTGTTTTTTTCAAAGCCTGTAACTATTTTAATTTATTTTTAGTAGATACACTGTCATGGGGAAGTTGGAACTGCTGCCGTAACTAATGGCGCCCTCCTAAACGTCTACTCTCTAGGACTAAGCTGGGAGTTTAGAAGTCTCCAACTTTAATTAGTTTTAATGAAGCCCCAGCAAATTGCTAGACTAGTTCTCTAAAGAATCAAAACCGGGCCTCGACCTCCTAAAAAAATCAAAACCGAGAAAGGTGTCTAATGACTACAAAGCCAATGCACCACAGACTGTCTCTGAGCCCAGAGCTGAGTGTTGGGTCCGTGTCCCCACCCTGCTTTGTCCTTCTCAAAAAAGTGCTAGAGGTACAGGACAGCGCAGAGGTACCCCAAATTCCTTTTAAATGTGTCTGTTTCACCAGATGGGCACAAAGGTGGGCATCTGAATGGGTTCCCATGGCTAGAACCACTATGGGCACTTTAAGAACACTGGCATGATTTGCTGTTCAGGAAACAATAACCCAGCTTGGAGTTTTTACACTGTACCAGCACTGTCCTGAGACAGGCCTTCAACTCTCCCTGTCAGCGTGTCCAAGCTTACTGGCCAAGCATGCTGGTGATGTGGGATATGAGCACAGCATCTGGCTAAACAGCCTATGCTCATTTTAACATACAATGGCAGTTCTTTAAATATTTTTGAATGTTTTGGGGTGTGTGTGTGTGTGTGTGTGTGTGTGTGTGTGTGTGTGTGTGTGTGTTAGATGTGTGCATGCTTGTGGGGGTATTACACACACAAGCAGAGCAGGATGTCGGGTGCCTGCCTTATCACTTTCAGCCTTACTCTCTTGAGTCAGGGTCTCCCACTGAGCCTGCAGCGAGGCTGATAGCCAGCAAGCTCCAGCAATCTTTCCATCTCTTACTCAGACACAACACTAATACTACAGACACCCTTCGGTGTTCCTGGCTTTTCCATGAGTAATGGGATTGGAACTTAGGCCCTCATCTATTGGTGGCTTGAATAAGAACAGCGCCCATTGGCCCATATATTTGAATGCGTAGTCACCAGGGATTGGAACTCTTGGATAGGATTAGAAGGATTAGGAGGAAGTGTGTCACTTGAGGAGGGCCTTGAGGTTTCAAAAACACATGCTGGGCCCAGCTTATCTCTGCCTGTGGATCGGGATATAGCTCTCAATTTCTTCTCCAGCACCATGTCTGCCATGCCTCCTGCCATGCTTTGCAACATGTTGATAACGGGCTAAACCTCTGACACTGTAAGGCAGCCCCCAGTTAAATGCTTTCTTTTATGAAAGTTGCGGTGATCATGGTATTTCTTCACAGCAATAGAGCAATGACTATGACATCATGTTTTCACTGTGCCTTAGTTTCTTTTCCTGATGCCATGACTAAATACTCTGACAAAACAGCTTAAGAGAGAGAGAGAAAGAAAAAATTCAGTCCACCGTCAGAAGAAAACAATGAATGCATGCATGCTAGTGGTCACCTTGCTTTCCCTACTTTATACAGTCCAGGGTGCACTGCCCAGGGAATGGTTCCTCCCTTAATTAATATGGGCCTTTCTGTATCAGTTCACATATTTAGAACAATTCTGCACAAACATGGCCAGAGGCCATTCTTCCAAGTGACTCGACTCCTCCAAGGCGACAATTAGAACTAACCATCCATGTAGCGAGCACTGTCACCCACCAAGCCATCTCTCGAGTCCTACAATGACACTTTGTGAATTACCAAATGTAAATGGTTAAGTTTATTATCCCACATGTGGCAGGAGGCCTGAGGGTGGGGCAAACACTGAACACAGGCACACACAGGCACACACAGGCACACACAGGCACACACTGCCTGAGGAGCAGTCGTGTAGCTCCTATCAAATGCTTATATACCCAAGCAAGAAGAATCAACCACAGTCAAATCCTTGAAAATATAAAATCTGAGATTCTAATATGTGGGATGAACATTAATCAATACAGTAACCTAGTTTATTTGTAATATTTCTTAACGCAGAGTAAGACATCACTACTGTAGCTGGTTCAAAGGCAAACTTGGTGGGAAATGTTTACAGTCTTTACATCATATATGCAACTACATTAGCTTGATGCAAAGTTAAATGTTAATGCCACATATGCTAGAATCTCTGACAAATCATTTTTTCTTTCATTTCCTAAGAGAAAAAGCAGTTAGCTAGGTTCTGTGCAAAATCTACTTCCTCTGAGGCTCTCACCCTTCAGCCGAGTCACCAAGACTGTCCTATTCAGCACAAGATTCCCACAGCTCAGCTGTGAGTTCATAATATGACAGTTTCAACAGACATCCTTAATTTAAAAAGCAATTGATGTGCATGTTGCTGCTGAAAGTGCCAAGTATTCAGAAGGTCACCTACAAAGACTTGAGTCTTGTGGCAAGATGGGAAATGATGGACTTGCCGTGTAGAGAAGGATCAATTTCTGGGAGAGGGAAGTGGACTACATACATATACGTGTAAATACACGCGCAAATTAGCATAAAACACCCCAGGCAAAAGAGCTTCAGTAAGCTCACCCTTTACCAAGCATAGTTTCTCACCTCCTCTACACAGCAAGTGAGCATACCTCACTTCCTGTGGCACATACAGCTTTGGAACCACACACTACCCCATTGATTTCCGTGTTTGACAGATTTCAGAATTTAATCCTGTTCTATCAGTTAAAAACATGAGGGTTCTACCTTTCCAGAGGCAAGGAACAAGACAGAGAAGGCCTTTAAGACAAACAAACAAATAAATAAAACATATGGAGTTAAAGTTCAGCAGCTAAGAGAACTGGCTACTCTTCCAGACAACATGACTCCCCCACCCATGTGACAAACCAGAGCCATCTGTAACCCAGTCCGGAGGACCCAATGCCCTCTTCTGTCCTCTGTGGGAGCCAGGCATGGAAGCAGTACACAGACACACATGCAGACAAAATACCTATACACATAAATAAATTTAATGATATCTATTTTTATGTAGTGGAGGCAGTCTCACACACAGGCCACAGTGTGCTCCTAGAGGCCAGAGGACAATGTGTACGAGTCTCACCAGTCTGTGACTAAGGTAGCCATGTTCTATCACCAGTCAGTAGTCTGAGACCCTGAAGCTAAGCTGCCAGTGCACTCCAGGAGGCTGACTAACATCCACAAGACGTTCTGTAATGGTTGAGCTGCTTTTGTAAGTGTCTTTATCCTGGAAGTGATGGCAGAAAGGGACAAAATGAATACTGAGCCCTAATGTACATTGAGTGTTTGTCATGCAACAACACGAAATAGAATGGACTTTTGAAACGTGATTAAGTTTCTGAGTTGAGATCCACATGCCCTTAGAGAGAGTAATGCTGCAAGGCGAAAGGTTTATTTCAGCTGGGCCAACTTGCTCTCCACTGGAGTGGGAGAAGAAAGTGGCCCTCAGCCACAACAGAGGGATTCTTTTATAGGTCCTTCATGACCTTAGCTAGCAAGGAAGCAAAGCCCAATACAACAGCGGAACATCACTAGTTAGCATTTAGTACAAACGCATTGTTAAAGGTTCTTGACATCATTGTGGTTGGCCAGTTTCAGAAAGCCCCATTCCTCTAGTCACAAGGACCCAGATCTCAGAAGATAATGTTGTCTGTTGATTTGAAAAACAGTTTGAACAATAGGAATAAATCTCACTTCAGCTAAGAAATACACATATCAAGATCATGGGGAGAAAAAGAACAAGAAATAAAGAACAGAGGCACAGAATTTCTCCTTTTGTGTTGTTGCTGGGTTTTTTTGGGGTTTTTTTTTTTGAGACAGGGTTTCTCTGTGTAGCCCTGGCTGTCCTAGACTCCCTTTGTAGACCAGGCTAGCCTCAAACTCACAGTGATCCACCTGCCTCTGCCTCCTGCATGCTGGGATTAAAGGTGTGTTCTTTACCAGATAAGTGACTGGTTTAACCCATATTAAAATTGATGGCGAAGGCAGCAATGAAGATGCTGGGCTCTAACCGCTTCAGCAAGTTCTCTGCCATTTGACCACAGCCACAGGTTGATTTTTTTTTTGCATTTTATTTATATAACCAATTATTTATTGGGGTGAAGTGCATGAGCATGCCACGGCTTGCAGAGGTCACAGGACAATCTGCTGTCTTCTGCCAAATGTTGATTCTGAAACTCAAACTCAAGTTGTCAAGCTTAGCAGCAAGTGCATGTGGCTGCAGAGCCATCTCACCAGCACCGTGATTTTTGCGTTCTTATCGCCTCTCTACAAATTGCATTTTCCTAATTAGATACCATGACAAGAGTGCACACCCACAGATACACCAGCACCACCTCCCTCTTCTTTAATTTTTTTTCTTCAGCTCTGATCACATGCATGAGTCACTATTTCCTTACTGCTTCCTCTCATTGTGTTGTCAACTATAGCTGGACCAGGCACTGCTTTCTTTAAAGCCTCTGTTAGCAAATTCAATTTCCAGTAGACTCACCTATAATTTGATAGGTGAATATATACCATGATAACACTATTATGTGGGGTTTCTTTTTTGAGACAGGGTATATTTGTGTAGCCTTGGCTGCCCTGGACTCACTTTATAGACCAGGCTGGCCTCGAACTCACAGCGATCCACCTGCCTCTGCCTCCCGAGTGCTGGGATTAAAGGCATGCACCACTACACCCTGGCTTCATGCTAACCTTATTATTTACATAAGAAACTCTTATGGAGATTGCTGATTTATAAAACTATACATAAGAACCCTATATATCTGAAGCCTATCTTGAAAAAAACAAAACAAAAAATTAAAGAAACAGAGAGATTACAAATCAAATAAGTTTTAGACAAAGTCAAAAGCTTTGAAAGTTTGATTTTAAAAAAAGAAACTGATTAAGACTAACAATTGGAATTCATAAAATTTAAGTATTTAGAGAACATAGCAGAACATATTTTAATATTAAAATACAGTTATTAACTGGGAACGGTGGCTCACACCTTTGATCCCAGCACACAGAGGGCAAGTGGATCTCTGTGAGTTCAAGGCCAGCCTGGTCTACACAGTTTCAAGACAGCCTGAGTAACATAGTGAGACCCTTTCTCAACAACAACAGCAGCAAATTAAAATAGAATTAGTAATTTAAGAATAAGTGATATAAGAATTATTGAGGCAAGACGGGCGTGGTGGCGCACACCTTTAATCCCAGCACTCGGGAGGCAGAGACAGGCGGATCGCTGTGAGTTCGAGGCCAGCCTGGTCTACAAAGCAAGTCCAGGACAGCCAAGGCTACACAGAGAAACCCTGTCTCAAAACAACAACAACAACAACAACAACAACAACAACAACAAAAGAATTATTGAGGCATTTTTAATTACCAACTCAACTGAAGAAATTTAAAAATAAACTCTATATAGTATGAATGAAATTGGTTGGTTGGAATTTCTATTCATTGAAGGCACCAAACCCAGGTAATTTCCAGATGAATTTCTGCAGTCCTCTAAGTCCTTATTATATTAAAACTCCTGCAGAGGCTGGCAAGGGGGAAGGCATTTATTACCTAGTGGACTAGTGTATTCTTATCCGAATGGAAAAGGAAAACACTGGCCAGTCTCCTCTGCAGACAGCCCAATCCACACCGGGTCTGCACATGCATTTCAAAATTAGAACACGTAGTGATGCCATTTTCTAGGTATTTCAAGGAGAACCCACAAGTCTTTCTAATGTCTTACAGAGACAATTGGATGATAGTTTATTCATTTGTGCTTAGAGCAGAAAAATCTGGGACCGGGAATGTGGTTCATCAGTAGAGTGCTTGCCTAGCATGCACAAAGCCCTGACTTCAAGCCTCAGCACAACATAAAATGGGTGTGGTCGTGGATGCCTGTAATCCTAGGACTTGGGAGGTAGAGGCAGGAGGACCAGAAACTCAAATGCATCATCTACTGAGGCATATAATGAATTCAAGGCAAACCTGGGACACACGAGACCCTGTTTTGAGTATTGGGGCTGGGGCTGGGGCATAAGTGCTTTGTAACAAATATTCCTTAAAGTAATAAAGCAATAAAACATAATGGTAAAACTGTTTCAAACAATAGTAATTATGTATCATGTTGTCCTTATTGGGTTTCATGCATAATTAATAATTTCTCATTTAAAATAACTTCATCATCAGAAGAATCTCATGCACTAGGAATTACTTTATACATTTGAGAGATCAGAAAAATATGACCCAGAGAAGTTAAATAGCTTTCTCTAAATCACACAAATGCTAAGAGGTAGAGCTGATAGCTGAACCCAGATATCTTTGTCTCGAAGTCGACACAGGCACCCAAAATAGTGCTTGTGCTTTGCAACCTGTGGGAATCAGACTCCCTTGAGGAGTTCTTCTGTGAGACTTCTGCCCAGGTTGACTGTTACACCACTCTGCCTTGGTATAGTGCTGTCTCAGAACAGCAAGCCTGGCTTCTCCCTCGTCTTCTTCATCTTGAAGGTGACTTGAAGATCTCTAGCTTTCTTTTCTGCCCCATATGACAAACAGAATTCTGATTCTATACAGGAAGCCTGTATCTTCTCTGCCCTAAGCAGCAGTTGGTCTTTTGCTCCCCTGGCCTTCTGGCTTTGGCATTACCGTGCTACAGGAAATGAGATGTTCGGTTTACTGGAGAAAAGGAATCCAGCGCGAAGTCACCTCGCCTGACAAGTTTCACTCTCAGCATTGACAGCCTCCATCGTGTCTGTCAGTAAGAACCTTCCTACTTGTGCTTTCCCCCAAAGCAAATGGCAGCCCACACATACTTCCGTCCCAATATGCAGTTATGTCCTGTGACCAACCAGAAGCATGAGGCAGGACCACAGAAGACCATGAGTTTGAGGTGCGATGGTTCAATGGGTGTCATGAGTGTGGGCCTGCACCTATTCCAGTGTTCACAGGCATTTCAGTCACGTGAGTTTCTGTAGTACTCACATGCATCAACATTAGGGCCCTGTGCAGCACTCACACAGTAGGAGCTCTATATTCATGGCTTACAGTCAGTGTCAGCCCATACCACTTTCCAGCTTTCTGGCCCGCCCCCAGGTCTCCTTCTTAAGGATTCAGGGTGCAGGTTTGAAGCCTCATCTTTATGCAGTTTATGCATTCCTTCAATCTTTAATGCCCCAATGAGAAAGGAGCCATGATGCTCTGTAGTGGATCACTTGCCAGCTAAGAGGCCCACCTATTTTATCTCAGTGCCTACCAGGGAAGATGGGGACACCAGAAGGCAGAAGCCGAGCTAGGCAAGAAGGAGCAGAAAGATACTTATGTGTTGGCTAGGACCCTAGCACTGAAAGGAGCCTTCAGCCTCCGCCATCTGCATAACCTGCTTCAGCCACCATGCCTGTGGTATCTTGATTACATGAATTAAGGAACTAAGGCAGACTGGCCAGAACACTTGAATATAAGAGCAGGCAGCACCGCAGGGCGCAGTGGTGCACACTTGTAATCCCAGCACTTGGGAGGCAGAGGCAGGCAGAGCTCTGTGAGTTCAAGACCAGCTTGGTCTACAAAGCAAGTCCAGGACAGCCAAGGCTACAAAGAGAAACCTTGTCTCAAAAAACAAACAAACAAAAAAGATACACTAGGTCTTTGCTTTCTCCCTAGTTTGAATAATATCAGAATTATCTCTTCCTCATTTTATTAGTATTTTTTAATTTTTACAAATGAATGGGTTTCATTATGACCTTTAAACGTGCACATAATATACTTTGATCATCTTCAATCAGTTATCATATCCTGCTCTCTTCTCTCACTGTTCCTCCTTCTTCTACCCCCAAGCCCGTCCTTGTACTGTCATGCATCTTATTTTCTTTGATAGTTATTATTAAGTTGTATATAGTTATATAAATACAGCCAGCTGGGTCCATCTTGCGTTGCTCACGGTATAGGTGTTTAGGGCTGACCATTTGGTTTTGAATAACCTGCGGAAAGACCAACTGCCCCTCTCTCAGCAGCCGTTAATTGTGCAGAGTTCTTCATCTAGATGTGAGTCTTGGCAGTCAACTGGTGGTCTTTGTTCAGGTCTTGCTTGGGTAGCTATACTGTTGAGATTTCTTGACTGTAGCTTCCCTGTCTTATGTAGCAGATACACCTTGAATCAGACTCTTAAGGTCTACACACACACACACACACACACACACACACACACACACACACACACACCTGCCTTCTACAACACTCCCTGAGCCTCAGGTCATACTGTAGATGTGTCAGCTGGGGTTGAGCGTTGCAAGGCCAGTTGTTCCCTGCATTTTCACCAGTTGTAGCTTGTTGGAATGGTTTCCGTCTGCTGCATAAAGAAGCTGCTTTGATGAGTGATGAGAGCCACACTTCTCTGTGGCTTAAGGAGCAGTGTTGGGAATGCCGCTGGGGATTATAACGGCTTAGGAAAGTGCTAGGGCTAGTTTCTCCTGTAGATCCCACAGCGTCACCAGTTGTGCGTAATTGGCTGGCTATGTCCTATCAGCCAGGATTTGCCTCCTATTGAGCACTGAATACTCAGATAAATAAAGTCCCCGACTCTGATTGGCTCACGGTCAAGTGTTCAAAACTGATTCCATTCTGAAAAGTGAACCCTTTTCTGGTTTAAAAGCCAAAAGAATTGGCTAAAGTTAAAAAGAAAAACCCCAAAGAAAAGCTTAATTAGAACTCACTTCTGCTTTGTTACAGCTGCATCCAATGTCTGTCCTGACACTAGCGTGAGAGAGACGGAGACTCTCGGGACTCTCACCTAAGAAGGGAGACACGAAGCATTTGACCTCATGTTATTTCTCTGACACTGTGAGAATGCCAATTTCTGCTTTAAAATGCCACAAGGACACCAATTAATTGAAAGAATTATTGATACCCAAAAGCCATACAACAGTTATCTTTTTTTAAATGTTATAGAGAAGTTTATTAAATGAGCATGAGGGGAGAAAGAAAGGGGATGGGGTAACATACACACACACACACACACACACACACACACACACACACAGAGAGAGAGAGAGAGAGAGAGAGAGAGAGAGAGAGAGAGAGACAGAGACAGAGACAGAGACAGAGACAGAGACAGACATACAGAGACAGAGAGACAGAGAAGAAGAGAGTGTAGAGAAAGAAAAAGGGAGAAGGAGTAGAGAAAGGGCCACATGAACTCTTTGTTTAGATGGCCCTGGACATTGTTATCTTTTTAAAAGTATCCATTTGTGTGTGCATCTCTGTGTGAATGTATGCACACTGTGTGCTTCTGTGTAAATGCACAGGTACTTGTGGATGCCAGAGGCGACCATCAGAGCATACAGGATCCCCTAAAACTGGATCACAGGTGGTTGTGAACCATCTAAGATGGGTGCTGGGAACTGCACTCAGGTCCTGTTCAAGAGTAACAAGTCCTCGTAGCCGCTGAGCCAGCTCTCCAGCGCCTGGGTATCTGGATTGCTAAGATGTCAATGTATAAATCACATCATCTACAACCAAGAGACCAGACAAAGCCAGACTAGGAAAGACACATTTTTCTAAAAACTTTAGTGCACTGCAACTTCTGGGTTGTGAACAATTGTAGCTATTTTGTAGCTGTGCTTTGAGGAGGCTCTAACATTGTGCTGCAAATCCCAGCCAGGCAGAGCCACTCTCTCCTAAGGCAGATACGGTTCAGCCACCGGAGTTCCCAGGTCAGCAGCACTTCCACAGCCTTTAAATGTGACACAGTCTAGTGGGCCAGGCAGAGAGCAGGACTGGAGTCTGAATGAAGCCAAAAAGAATAATTTTGCCAGTTTATTTAAGCTTTCAAAGCAGAACTCTGCTGCCACCTTGAGGCTGAATTGACAACCTCTTTTTGTGAAACCAACACTAAATATCTTCCTTCAAGGCCATTTAGTGTATTTTCCTAGACTCTTAGTCTTCTCCTCTGACAATCTGGAGATTTTTTTTTTAAATGCATGCTCTACATCTACCTACATTAAAAGACACTTAACATTAAACTACTGATGCTGTGTGGCTGCCAATCACGGAAAAGGTGCCAAGGGATATGTGTAGTGCCAAGAATTGTGACGACTGAAGACATTTAACCATGACCAAACAATCTGAATGTAGCGCTGCACCGTGAACTGGGTGTGAGTCATGCCTTTGTGCAGGTATCCTTGCTGTGTCTGATGCCTAACATTTTCCCAGAGCAGCTGCCTCAGTTATCAGATTGCATCGCTGCGTCCAGGCTTCCCTTGTCTCATTTGCTCATGGCCCCAAAGCCTCAGAGTAGCTATACTTGCCATCCAGATGTGAGTTCAAAAGAAGTTTTAGACCTCGCCAAAAGCCCATGACCCAGGATCTCATAAGCCCTCCCTGGCCTTCCTACATGGAGAAGATGTGCCTGTCAAATTTCCTTCTACACATTTATGATTATTCTCTTTGATCGGAGATCCTGTCAGCTTTGGTCACAGAAGCTTCTTTTTGTCAGTGCCTGTGTCTACTCTAAAAACTCATGACTGGTCAAAACGCTGAGAGTGCATGACTGCTGTGTGTTCAGGCCTAAACAGAACTTCTATTTCAGCTCCTGCCATGGCCCTGGGAGCGTCGTGGAGGGGGGAACAGGAAGGCAGAGGAGGAGATGGAATGCTCTCAGTTGAACTCTAGAACTCTTGAGGCTGCGATCACCTGCATACGACATGCATGGGGTTGAGCCCACCAACATTATATCCTAGGCACGTAATGGTGGCTCGGGGTGGGAGAGGCATTTTCTTCAGAGCCATTACACTTTTTCTGTTTCCTAATTGCCTTTCTACTCCGGTTTCCTTTCTATCCATACTTTAAGGATTTTTTTTATTTTTAATCATGTGCATTTGGGAGGCTGGGTAGGTAGGTGCACATGAGTGTAGGTGCCTCCAAAGGCCAGAAGAGGGCATCAGATTCTGTGGAGCTGGAGCTGGAGCTACAAGGAGTTGTGACCTGCCCCGTTTGGGTGCTGGGAACTGAACTAGGTTTTCTGCAAGTGCAGGACACACCCCTAACCTCAGACCCATCTCTCTAGTCCCTCTGTATATATTTTAGATTGAGTTTGTGAGTTGTCTACAAGAATCCACGGAGCATTTTGCTACACTTACATTGAGTTTATAAAGTAGCAGGGGAAGGCCTGATGTCTTTTTTTTTTTTTTTGAAGTTTTTTTCCTCCGTTATTAATTTATTCTTGTTACATCTCAATGGTTATCCCATCCCTTGTATCCTCCCATTCTTCCCTCCCTCCCAATTTCCCCTTATTCCCCTCCCCTATGACTGTTCCTGAGGGGGATTACCTCCCCCTGTATATGTTCATAGGGTATCAAGTCTCTTCTTGGTAACCTGCTGTCCTTCCTCTGATTGCCACCAGGTCTCCCCGTCCAGGGGACATGGTTAAAGGTGAGGCACCAGAGTATGTGAGAAAGTAATATCCCACTCTCCACTCTACTGCGGAGAGTATTCTGTCCATTGGCTAGATCTGGGTAGGGGCTTAAGGTTTACTGCCTGTATTGTCCTTGGCTGGTAAGGCCTGATGTCTTAACACTGAGTGTGATGCGACATCTGCAGGCACAGCCAATCGCGCCGCTTAGCTGTTTCTTTCCATTCCTTTAGTGTAAATTTTATAACGTATATAGATCTTAAACATGCTCTCTTTGGTCTTTCCCCGAGTATTTACTGCTTCGTGCCACAATGCTGAATGATGGAATATTTTTAACTTCAGTTTTAATTGATCATCGCTAATTATGCATAGATAGACAGAGCTGACTTTATAAAGAGCCTATAACATCGCTGAATCCACCTCTTAACCCTAGCTTTTCCATACAGTCTTTTTGCATATCTGCCTTTTTTCTTTTTCTTTTTCTCATTGCCCATGTGCACATCTCTTTGCAGAGATAGGATTTCCAGCGTGGTACTGACTTCTCTGTCGGTCTCAAGGAGGCCTTCAGCCATTATTTGTTGACTCTTCAGGTTTGTAGACCCGTTGCTTCTTATTTCTGGAAATACCATTCTCTCCCTAGTTGTTGAATTTTTTTTACATTGATTGTATACTAGATTCGATCAGGGTTGTTCGGTATTTGGTGAACTGCACTCATTAAGCTGCATTCCTAGGGTCCAACCAGAGGGCCATGATGGATGCCTTATGTTTTTTTCATTTGTTTGTTTTGTTTTGCTTTGCTTTCTCATTTGCAGTAGTTAGTGTTTTGCCTCAGGTATTGCATCTGTGTCTTTGTGCAGTGGTAGTCTGTTTGCCACATTCCTTTCTGGCAGCTCATGTTTTCAGTGTCAGGGTGCAGAGCAGTTCTGGCCTCATAGGCTGAACTGAGAGATTTTCTTCTCCTCTTGGACTCCAAAATACCTGTGGATAACTGACAGTTTTTTTTCCTTAAAATTGTACTTAAAACTGTACTTTTGGTGATGTTTCACCTTCTTTAGTACAGAGTGAATTATTCAGCTATTTATTAATACCTAGCTATCTGTTTCTCCTTGAGTAAACTTTAGCAGTTTATATTTTTAAAATTATTGTCAGCCTGGCCATGCAGCTCACTGGCAGAGTGCAGGCCCTAAACTCTATCCGCAGCACTGCAGGAAAAGCCCATTTAATCTAAGTTTTGGGTTGTAGGAGATTCACTAACAACTGTAGTGAAGCCACTTCCACACCTATTTCCTTAAAGCAACACAGTACAGTAATTCCAAATGTGTGGGAATTTTCTTTTCTCCTCATAACTCAACAAATATAATACTTCATTTATTCCTGCCGTGAGCTTAATGGATTCTGAAATCACTTTGTATTTTTTTAAAGACTTTTTTTGAGTAAATATTCTTAGACAATTAACTACTGCAGAATATTCTGGAGTTCATTGCATCAATTGTCTGGAGTTCCTAAACAGTTTCCTAAATAGCATTTTTCTCAAGTTTCCACAGCAAGCCACCACTATACTGCTCCTTTATGCTGTGAGCCTGAAAGGTAAGGTGACTGTTCTGGGTTTGCTCATTTGTTTGTTTTTTGTCAATATGACACAATTTGGAATCATCAGGGAAGAGAAAATTGAGAAAATGCCTCTATCAAATTGGCTGGCAGGTTAGCATGTGGGGGCATTTTCCTGAGATGACTGATGTGGGAGGGTCAACTGTGAATGATGCCACCCCTGGGAAGATGGTCCTGGGTCATGTAAGAATGCAGGCTGAGTAAGCCCTGCGTGGCAGTGGGGAGGAGAGCAAGTCATGTTCCTCCACTGTCTGCTCCAGTTCTTGCCTTCATGGTCCTGCCTTGAGTTCCTGTCCCAACTTCCCTGCATGGTGGACCTGTAAGCCAAGCAAACCCTTTTGTCTTGAATTGCTTCTGATAGCAATGGTTATCACAACAATAGAAAGCAAGCAAGGATAGTGACCCTTCTTCATTTCTCTCTCTCAGTGTCTGTCTCTCTCTCGTCTCTCTCTGTGTCTCTGTCTCTGTCTGTCTCCGTCTGTCTGTCTCTCTCTGTTTCTCTGTCTGTCTGTCTGTCTGTCTGTCTGTCTGTCTGTCTCTCTCTCTATCTCTATCTCTCTCTCTCTCTCTCTCTCTCTCTCTCTCTCTCTCTCTCTCTCTCTCTCTCTCTCTCTCTCACACACACACACACACACACACACACACACACACACACACTATTCTTTCTTCTCCTGGAGCAGAACCCTCAGGTGGATGAGCAGTTCAAACTTACGTTGGTTGGCTGGTGTTTGTCAAAGTACACAGTTAAATACTCCAAGCTGTTAGCATTTGCTGGCCATATGAGACCCAGGTGACAACTTAGTCGTACTCACAGCACAGCATTCGGGATTGTCGTGTTCATATCCTCGGTTGTTTCTATAAATGCTGTGAGTAAAAATTATATGTCATACTATCCACTGCTGTGCAGAAGGGAAGCTGATGTTTCTGGCATTTGTTGATTCAAAGCAACTTTACTTATTAGTCTTCTAATCCTAGTAGACACAACAGAGCCCGCTTTCTCTAAGGCAGACAATTTGAAAGACTGTATTCTTTTCTCTGGAAAGAAAAAGCTTCAGAATTGCAGGATTTTCTCAGCACTTGTGTACTGTGTGGGCATGAGGGGGCAGGGTGTTTGCCAGCACAGATATGACCAAATTCGGGAGAAATGGAAGTCTTGTCACCAGCTTGCAGTGCAATCAGTAGCACCATGATCTCTGTGTGTACAAAACCCCTCTGCTAGGACCATCTTCAAGAGGCAGGGTAGGGACTGTCCAGGCAGGGCCACCAGGACTGCATTTCTTTCTTTCTTTCTTTTTTTTTTTAAAAGATTTATTTATTTATGTATACAGTGTTTTGCTTGCATCTATGTCTGCACACCAGAAGAGGGCACCAGATCTCATTATAGATGGTTATGGGCCACATGTGGTTGCTGGGAATTGAACTCAAGACCTTTGGAAGAGCAGGCAGTGCTCTTAACCTCTGGGCCATCTCTCCAGCCTCCAGGACTGCATTTCTTGTCAGGCACTCCAGCCCAGTCAGGATAAGAGACTCTGAGCAGAAACAACATGGGAAGAGAGGGAGCAGGTGGAAGTCGGTCTCACTTTCTGCATTTTGTTCTTTATATTTATTACTTGTAATTGTGTGTGTGAGCTGGGCGTGGTGGCACAGGCCTTTAATCCCAGCACTTGGGAGGCAGAGGCAGGCGGATCACTGTGAGTTCGAGGCCAGCCTGGTCTACAGAGTGAGTTTAGGACAGCCAAGTCTACACAGAGAAACCCTGTCTCAAACAACAACAACAACAAAAACAAAAAAAATTGTGTGTGTGGTGTTGTGTGTGTGTGTGTGAGTGTGTATGTGTGGTTGTGTGTGTGTGTATGTGTGTGTGTGTGTGTGTGTGTGTGTGTGTGTGTGTGTGTGTAAGCACATAAGCGCAGGGGTCCACATTAGCCAGAAACATTGGAGCAGGACTGAGAGGCAAGTCGTGAGCCTTCCCATGTGCATTCTGGGAAACAACTCAGGTCCTCTGCAAGAACACTAAACACGGTTGACCACAGAGCCACCCCTTGGCCACAACACTTCTTTCTCTTTAAGACTCAGGAGTATTGCCTTCCTGGGGCTCAATGGCCAGTGTTAAAAGTGTGCTGGCCGCTCATCTCACAGGTGTTTCCAGGCTTCTCCATGGTGGGCAGATCCATAAGGAAAACGCTCAAGATAAGTAAGCAAAGACCCAGAATGAACTATCTTATCGGTGCAGTGGCAGTTCCCATGCGGCCAGGAACGCAGAGCGGGTCCCTCTATCCTGAGAGGATGTGTGTGTGCTTGGGCATCAGCATCGAGGACCATAAGGGTTAGTGGAAGAGCGGGGCACTGCCGTTATGGTGCTATGGGCAAACTGGGGAGAAGTGAAACGTACAATCACAGCAACGCATTTTAGCCTAGAGAGTGGGCTAGCACAAAGGACGTGCCCACCATCCTACAGACTACCTCTGTTACGATGTTGTTCTCTTTGCCAAAATCTGTTGGGGTCAGCTTCAGCTTTGTTAGCAAAATGAATTATGGATGAAAAATTATATACTGAGTTACTTTAAGAGAATTTATTATATCCAAGGGCTCACTGTAGGGATTTTTTTTTAAGATGTAGAAAATAATAAGAGCCAGATGATATCCTGGAGGATACTTTCTGCGGAGCAGCCTGTGGCTTGTTAGAGTGTGGTGACAAGTCCTCCCTCGGCAGACGCTCAAGCCCTCCAGGCCTCGGGTGCGCAGGGCAGGGCTGGGAGATGCTTTTATATGGTGTCATTAAACTTGTTTTATAGAGAACTTTTTCTTTCTTTAAAGAAAACAGAGGAGAAAAATGAAAGAATTCTGCCTTGTGACACCAAAATCCACCCCAAAGGCACATTTTTCCTAACGTCAGTGCCTGTTTGTCCCCTCTTGAGGAATTATTGTACCAGACACTACACGTCACTGCCAGATAGACTGGCTTTAGGGATATGCAAAATGCAATATCTAGCAACAGAGAACTGTAGTAAAAAGTACGGGATTAGACTTGAGGGAAAGCAGGTGATGATGTTTGGTGCTGGGGTGCCAGACGTCCAGAGGCATCCCAAATGGTTTCAGAAAGTACAGCCCATTCCTCGCCAGTAGTGTTGATCTAACAGAGTGAAGCTTGCGTACAGCTTCAGGAGGAAGCCGGCGAGACTGTCAGATCACTCGGAGAATCGCCGCCCTCCAGGACGTGAGGAGGAACATCATCAAGGCCTGATCTGAAAAGATCCAGAAATGAGTGAGATGAAATAACGACCAAGTCTTCCTCCTCCACAGCCAGGACTGCAGGCCAGGTGTTAAACTGCTATGGAAATCATAAAAGAAATGTTAATAGGAAAAACACACAGCTAGTCAATAAAAGCCTAAAGCCAGAGAAACGTTGAGCCAAGAATCAATTGCTCTGATGAAGCTATTGAGAGGGGTTTGTTGTTGTTTGAAATCATTTATTGAAGAAACAGACTTTTCGAGTGAAACTGAGCGAGCCTAGGAGTCTCTTGGTAGGTATGCATAATTTTCAGCTGTTACTGGGGGAGGTAACAGCCAATCGTCCGTCACACCTACCACACAACACTGCCATGCCAACCTAGAGACCCTAGGTTTATCAGCTCTGTAAGATTTCACTTTACACATCTCCTCCGCTACCCCTCCCTTTTTCTTTCTATTAGATTGCTTTTTTCACAGGTTGGTCTTCCCATCAGTGTTTTTTTTCTGAGCAGATGACTAATGGCACCATACAAACACACGCCCACCTTAGCAAACACAGAACTTTCTTCCTTCACTTCTGTCTTCGGCCCACACTGGCTATGTCTACAAAGCCATCTTCTTGGATGTTTGTTATTCAGATAGCAAGCTCCAAATGGCCCTCCCTGGACAGGCACACCTGCATCTTTCATCAGCACGGATGGAAATGACGTGTGAGCTATCTCCCGCAGTGCAACTCAAAGAGTCAAGGAAGGGGCAGGCTGTTATGAATTTTTCAGATTACTGACCCAAAAATATAGTTCATTTCCTTCTGTATCAATGCCATTTGAAATGAATGTTACAATATTTCTGGAACAGAATTGCCACAACTTAAATAAGAAACAATGGCTTATTTCACAACCTGGTGGGGGCATAGTTAAAGGGGAACACACTATTGAGGACCTACCAAACATTTCCTAATAATAACACTTACAAAAGCTAATGTAGTACATGATTTCTTTGCTGGTATAACAAGTATTATCTATAATTTCAGTACTCTTTTCCAATAATCTTTGCAAGTTTTCTGCCTAATTGTTGACTTATTTCATCTACATACAAATGTTTCCTTCCTTCCTTCCTTCCTTCCTTCCTTCCTTCCTTCCTTCCTTCCTTCCCTGTGTATGCATAGTGCATTACCATGGCACACATATGGAGGGCAGAAATCAGTTCTGTCCATCCACTGTGTGGATCCCAGGAATTGAATTCAGCTTATCAGAGTCTGTGGCAAAGTGCCTTTACAATTGATCCATCTCACAGGACCCACATATAAGTATTTTCCAAGCAAGCCACAGTCCAACACCTCTGTCTTGTTTTCTTGGTGTAATGTGATAACAGGATTATAGTTTCTGGTGAGCTTTAAGAATGTTCAAAGGCACCCTGTGTTCCCTCAGAAAAAAAGCTGCATGATTTCCTTATCCAAATTCTAATTCCAATGAAGTCATTCTCATGATGGTGTCTGAGAGTAAAGCCCTTTTTGCAGCTCATTTCCTGGGCAAAGCCCCAACCTTCACATGTGTTTTTCTCAGTTTGTCCTTGTTGCTATTGGCTAGAAGAAAAGAGTAAATCTTGAAAGGTACCAGTCAACAATAGATATTTGCTTCTATCTGGCTAAGCCACCCTCAACTAGCCAAAGAGAGAAATCTTCAAGTCAGGCGATTAGCAACAAAGAAGAGCTAATGGAAGCACTTGGAGGGTGCGGTGGTCAGTTTTAATTGTGTCAACTTGACACAGTCTAGAATCACCTGGGAAGAGAGACTCGGCGAGGGACTGTGTAGATCAGCTTAGCCTGTGGGAGACTGACTGTCTTGGTTACGTTGATTGATTTGAAAAGGCTCACCTATTGTGGGTGGCGCCATTCCCTAGGCAGGTGATGCTGATCTATAAGGGCCCGAACACAAATAAGCATCCATGCACGCATTTCTCTCTGCTGTTCACTGTGGATGTGACCAGCTGCTTGAAGTGCCTGTCCTGAACTCCCCCAGTGACAGACTGTCACTTGGAATTGTAAGCCATATAAACTCTCCCCTAAGTTGCTTTTGGTGAGAGTATTTTACCACAGCAACAGAAATGAAAGGAGGGCCAGTGTGGAGTATGTTTGCGCCTACACTTAAGAGAGGGGCTGACATGGATGTTCTGTATTTCCACTTAAGGTACAGGAGTAGCTTATGGTTTAGATCTAAACACCACAACTGTAAATTTTAATGAAAAATATTTTGAATGATTAGTCTAATTGCAGGCCACATTTTAGATTTCCATGGCAAGTTCTCACATTTCCTGAGTAGGTAAATTCTTGAATACATTTCAGATGAATTTGTATAGTATAAACATGAAGAGCAGCAGGGTAGTGGCACACACCTTTAATCTCAGAGCTCACGAGGCAGGGAGATCTCTTAGTTCGATGACAGCCTGGCCTATAGAATGAGTTCCAGGACAGCCAAGGCTACACAGAGAAACCCTAACTCAAACAAAGCCAAAACCAAAACCAAACCCAAAACTAAAACAACAACAACAACAACAAAACCCAAACAACAAATCAAACCAAACAAACCCCACGAAGACCACACGTATAGCTGCATTAGGCAAAATGATGGTCCCTCCATAATGCTTACACCTTCATTCCTGGAACCTGTAGTGTATGTCACGTGATCTAGGAAATTAAAGTTGCAGATGGAATCATGTTACTAATCAGCAGACCTCCTATAAGCAAATGCTCTGGAGCGCTGGCCAGGCTAACGGTCAACCTGACACAACCTTTTGGCAAAAGAACTGAAGCTGGAACATGTGTCTCCCATGCAATCACAAAACTCCTCAAAGCAGATCAGGGGGCAGGAGATGATGTAGGATCAAGGAAAGGGATGCAGGAAAGACACTCTAGCTTTGAGAACAAAGGAATGGCCCAAGGCCGAGGAGAGCAGCTAGCCTTTAGAAGCTGGAGAAGCCAGGCAAACTGATCTCTCAGGGAGTGTCTGAAAGGGATATGGTCTACCAAAATCTCTCTCTCTCTCTCTTTCTCTCTCTCTCTCTCTCTCTCTCTCTCTCTCTCTCTCTCTCTCTCTTTTTCTGGTGATGCTGATTTCAGATTCTAGAAGTGTAAGACAGCAAAATGCTGCTGCTTTAAGCTTCTGACAGGGTGTCTGATACAGCACTAATAAGACGACGGTGTCTCAATCATGGTGTCTATGCTGTGGTAAAACACCATGCGCATATGCAGCCTGTGGAGCAAAGGACTGATTTCACTCACACACATGTCCACATCACGGCCCACTGTGGTGGTAAGTCAGGGTGGGAACCTGGACACAGGAATGGAGCCGGAGGCCACTGCTAACTAGTTTGCTCTCCATGGGTTGCTCAAGCTCTTTGTTTGTTTGTTTGTTTTTCGAGACAGAGTTTCTCTGGGTAGCCTTGGCTCTCCTGAACCCACTTTGTAGACCAGGCTGACCTTGAACTTGTATCGATCTGCCTGTTTCTGCCTCTCTGAGTGCTGGAATTACAGGTGCCTGGCTTCAATCTGTTTTCGTATAACATCCAGGATGACCAGTCCAGGCTGACACCAACCAGAGTGACCTGTGCCCTCCCACATCAATCTTCTATTAAGAGAATGCACCACAGCCTCACCCATAGGCCAATCCAGTGGGTAGTTTTTTTTTTTTAAATTGAGCTTCCTTCTTCCCAAATGACTTTAGATTGTGTGTAGTTGACATAAAACTAGCCTAAGAAGCACACGAAAGAAACAATGTCTAGAAGTTCATCTGTAAGAGAAGAGTCTGGAAATGATGCCTGGTCCAGGCTAGCTGAGCTAGGATGCGGCCTGACCTAACATCTACCGTGTCCTGGGATCGAGCCACAGCTGGAGAAAACAAGCAAAGCAAAATCCAAGGTATTAGGTGAGGTGGGGATTGATCTCCGATTTCACTCAATCACTACGAAAAAGGGAAGGAGATGGTGAGGAATAGCAGGATGCAGGTGCAGATAAAGAACCCAGGGCCAGGGTGAACTGGTGACTCTGGGAGGAGATGAGGGTGGGAAAAGGATGATCTGAGTACACTGTACAGGTTTCCAAAAGAACGAATAAAATAAACTTTAAAAATGAAGATGTTCTTCTATAGCCTTGAGAGCTAATGCTGAAAAACAAAATCGTTCGCTTCTTTCTCAAGCTCTCTCAAGGGGATGCAGACTCTCATCAGTGGGAGTGTTGTCATTTAAAGCTGAATAGACAAGTATTAGGTAAAGTCAGCATGATGCTGTGGTCATGTGGTCATCTGGTCATCATGGCTGCTCCCGAGGGATGCCCAGGGCACACACACGCCTTAGATTTCTTTCTTTTCTTTTTAAAAGCATTTTGAGAACAGTGTGTGTGTGTGTGTGTGTGTGTGTGTGTGTGTGTGTGTGTGTGTGTGTGTGTTAGTAACATGTGTTGTGTATCTGTGGAAGTCGGAGGTCAACCCTCAGGAGTTGGTTTGCTCCTGCCATGTGAGTCTTGAGGATGGAACTCAGGCCTTTCAGGCTTGGCAGCTGATGCCCTTATTCAAGGGTCCAGAGCTTTTCTCTTATTCTTCTAGACACCTGCTGAGAGCGTCATCCGATGAGCACTTGCTCGCTGGACACTCAACTCACTTTGTGAGAGTGAAGTCAGTGACGATCAAGTCCAGAACAGCAGCAGGTACAGATCTGCCCTCAACTCAGAGCCACACAGCACAGTGGCGATAGCCCGACTGAGGTGGCCCACGACATCTGCCCCCATTTCACTCATCTCTTCAAGGCCCCAGAAAGTTGCCAAGCCAGAATCTGGAAACAGCGCGAGACCAAAGCCCAGTGTCTTGAAAGTATCCCCGGTAGTTCAGCCCCTGCCTTGGGCATGCTAACATCTCCAACTAGCTTTTTTTCTTCCCCCACATCAACTGTTTCCCACAGAATGCAACTCTAAGGCCAGCTCTTCACTTGCTGGCCTTCTCACGTCCAGGGGCTCAGCCAACTCACACCTTTGTCCTTAGGCACGGAATGCCCAGCCCAACCACTTCATACTTGATTCTTATCAGCCCATTTAAACTATCCACTTGTCTGTCTGCTGGTAAAGCCTGCGGATGCACGTGCGTGCGTCCCAGAGCAGTTTTCTATGTGCTGTGCACTGCCTTTGTGAGACACCCGAGTACATGAAAACATCTGCACGAACGATTAGGACCCATGGACATATTTAGGCCACGGATCTCCTCCTCAGACTCTTTGATAAATTATAGATGATACTTGACATCGCACACTGTCTCACCAAATATGTTACAAATTAACTCAGCCACCGCCTCATTAGACCTGCCATACTCCTCTGAGAGTCAGCTCTTCGTCCATCCCTTCAGTTGCTGGCTCTTCCCCAGAACCATGGATAGGCCTCTTCACATTCTGCTCTAATTAGAATCTCAATAAGCTGCAGTTTGCAGTTCCCTGTCGCATCCGCCTCTGCAGCAGACTGCCCCTCTGAGCAGCAAAGGCTGTCCCCGGCGCTCTCTACAGAGTGGACAGGAGGTCTTCAGGTACATGGTCACAGGAAGCTCGAGACGCCCAGGCACACTTGTGCTGCCACAGGCTGCAGAACTGGTCACGAATGGCAGTATGTTCAGAGTATGGATCAGGCAAGCAGGCCCCTTGGTCCGAATCAGAAAATGTTCAGAGGAAAGGAAACACCGACACACCCCTACAGTGTGCCTCAGATTCCGACTTCCGCATGCATCCATTCCTTTCACATCTGTCACAGAGCTGAGGAAGACATCGGCACACTCAGTTCCTGATAACCAGCAGACACAGGATTAGGCGCTATTATCAGGGTTTTCTTTGAGTTAAAGTGCTGAAAGCTAGGTAGGCAATATTAAGCACTTCAGCTGCAGGAAGCACAACAGTGGCCAGAGGCCTGTAAGAAAGTTCTGGAACACTGAAATGTCCTTGATGAAGAACTGGAGAGCTATGCTCTCAACAGTGAGGGCCGGGAACAGGCTGGGGAAGCATGGGAGGACAATGAAGAACCCTACCCTGCCTCTTAGCCTTGGCCCTAGGTTCCCCCAAGTCAGCATCAGGGCAAGAGATGCAGTTAGCCACGTGCCTATTAGCTTTGTCATTTTCCAGAGCTTTACAAATACTAAAATAGTCTTTTTGGAATTATAAACAGCTCGTTGAATCTAGTATTTTTCATTCTGAGGCTCAGGGTTACGGTCAAGTTTTCTGAAACAAGATCCTTTGACACCCCAGTTCTCATAGCAGTGCCCACCCCCCACCCCCCATTTTAACTTGGAGTGCTTCTCTATTCCAACCCTTTGTGCTTGGTGAACTCTCTCACCACCCCAAGGCCTTGGACCGTGACCCCGCACATCCTCCTGGCCCAGGAGCTGGGCTCATGGTTGTGTATATGAGCGGTTGTTGGTCCCCAGGAGACCGTAACTGGTCTCCTCAGAGACTAGAACCTCTTCAGTCATTTGCTGGCCTCGAAGAGAGAGCTTTGAAGTCCTGGAAGATCTAATGAGCTGCTTGAACACAAAGCCAAGGCAGTGGGAGGCGGAGAGGAGGGACACAGGGAAAAATCATCAAGCCCTAAGGATATCAAGCCCAGAGCCCCACTCTCCCGGATGCCAGGATACCTGCGGACCTTTCAGTTGAGTGAAAAAAAGAAAACCCATTTTCGGGCCGAAGTCACTTGAGCAGATGTTCTAACGCTTGTAAATTAACACGGGGGTGGGGGTGGGGGGGAATATAGCAGACATGCTTAATCCGGAGCCATCTCCCCACTCCAGGCCTCAGCCCAAATCAGCAGGGGTTTGAGCTCAAAGCTGAGGGTGCACACAGCAGGATTCGATGGTCGGTCTCAAAGTTGCTTTAAAACCGACATCACAACGTGATCAGAGAACGGTGGTCAGCCAAATTTCATTTTGTAGACACTCTCAGAAATCTGAAATCCATTTATGGAATAATCGAGAAAAAGTAATACAAGAGTAATTAGAAACAACCCGCGGCGACTGTTGATCTTGGCATCGGAACCCAGAAATGCTGCACTGGGAGGAGTCACTGCCTTTGCTTACCGCCTCCCTGGGAACTGCCATCAGGAGGCTCCTCTTTTTCGTAAAAATAAGTTACCTGGTGGGAGAAAGGCTCAAAATGTGCCCGTCTCTGGCTTTGAGTGTTACACTCTAATTTCCTTGTGAACGAAATTACGATAATCTCTATTCTAGGGAAGATTGTAATCAAACCACCCAACAGATTATAATCTTGTGGAAAATGAAAACTAAGGTGTAATGTTTAAGATGGAACATTGGCGCCACCTTGTGGCTATGCAGGAAAATGACCAGCACCCTCACAGGGTCCTCAACAGTTCCTTCAGAACTACAGACTTTGTATGTTCACTGGTGAATCGCCCGTCTCACTTTTTAACGACCCAAATAACTAAGCATAGGAAGTATAACGAACATGGAAAGTTCTATGCCTCTGTCCCACACGCCTGCTCACAGACTCTATCAAAGCCAGCCACAAGTCCCAGTGCTGTCCGTCATCACCTCCCAAGGTTCAACCCTGTTGTAGCCAACATCCCGCCCAACGAAGGAACAAAGGTGAAATCACAGAGAAACAAGAGCTAGGTGACTGTCCATGAGGCGCTGGTCTTGTGTTTGGGGCTTTGGGTTCCCGCCAGCTGAGTAGCACTTAGGGAAAACCTGGGTTTGGGCTCTGAGAGCAGAATTACCCAAGTTATAGCAGTCGCTGGTTTGCCAACTCCCAGAGTTCTGTGGCTGCCATGCTGACTAGCTTCCAGAGAGTGGGTTTACTCTCGCTGTCACTAGTCAGTGGGGAAGGCTGACCAAAGCACTGTTCCATAGGCTAAAATGGGAACAGGCTGCCTTCCTTATCCCTTCCAGACCTCCCTCAGCCAAAGCCACAGGGACTGTCAGTCTATCCCCACCACCCCCTTCCAGGAAGAGAAAATTTGCTTTTAATATTTGTCAGTGTGTGTGTGTGTGTGTGTGTGTGTGTGTGTGTGTGTGTGTGTGTGTGTGTGTATGTGTGTGTGTATATGTGTGTGAATGAAATGATGGCATACTTGTGTCACAGCAAGTCTGGAGATCAGGGGACAACTTTCAGGAGTTGGTCCTCTTCCATCATGGGTTCCTGGACTCGGGTCATTGGTCTTCACATGGCTGCACTCTATCGCTCATCTCCCTGCCTTTTTTTTTTTTTTTTAAGGAGGATGCTTTAGTTCCTTTGCTCAACTACAGTGGAATACCTGAGAGTGGATACTTTATAAAAAACAAGAATGTATTTTCTATGCTTCTGGAGGCTGGCAAGTCCAAGATCAAAATATTACTAATAGGTTCCATTATCTGGGAAAGATAATCTTGTGGAGGGAGGGAAAAAAACAACTGTATGGTAAAAGAAGAAAGTAGAACTCCTACCACTGATTCTCTCATTGGAATGGAACCCACACCAATCTGCAAGGGAGGAGACCTCCTGCCCTGTCAGCCCCTGGCGCCTGCCTTTAAAAGTCCTCCAGCTGGCCACTATGTTCCATCACCTGCAGTCTTAAAAGGGAAGCCTTCAGATGATGATGCAAGCAAAGATCTCTCGCTGAGTGTAAATCATTTGTTGATGCCTTCTTCAGGACAGTGGCCACACAGAAGGATTTAAGCTTCTTTCCAACAGACATTACTTATGAAATAAAAACGCCTGCACATCAGGTAGGAAGGGGCCAGTAGGCACTGCAGGCTCCAACTCAGCACTTTGTATTCTCACATTGTACATGTTCCACCACGGCGAGTGGCTCTTCAGGAGCTTAGCTGTCTTTTCCAGCTTACGATATGGGGGAAATTGGGGGTCTCCCTTTGGGATTCTTAGTCTCGTTAATAGAAGAAGTTAAAATTGGATTCAAATGAAACCACAAGGACAATTTTATTAGAGTTTAGAAAAACAGCTATCGGGCAGGCAAGCTGTGAAGGTCAGCGCTGCCCAGAGGAGAGTGGAACAGGGACAGGAAGGAGGCTTGCTACTAAAGCTGGTGTGGAGGCCACACAACCGGCCACACTGTGTGTGTGTGGGGGGGTTGGGGGGGGTGGAGGAGGTGGGGGAGGTGGAACTAGAGAAATAAGGAGGAAGCCAATGAAGGCGAGAACTGTTAAGGAAAGCATGCTTAGAAAAGAGAATGGAAGAAGAAAAGCTAAGCTTTTCTGAGTGACTCAGAGGAGTGGGCAGACGTACAACCCTACATGACTGCAGCCCCGAAGCTTCTGCACTGGGTGGTGGGGGTGGGGACTCCAACAAGGAAAACATAGTATCTCATTAAAGCACTGATTATTGTGCCTATCCCTTCCTAGGGATGGTCCCTTAATCAACTGAACATGTCCCAGTGGAATGTTAGGTCTCCCCACGGGCCAGAGGTTCTATTCGCATGACTGGGAACTTCTACTCTAATATCTACCCATAAATGTTTTATTGCATCTGAGGTGTTGATTGTCTTACAACAAAGAGCATTAACAGGGGCACAGACAACAACTTTCATCTAAAACACCAGAGCGTATTCTGTTATCTGAAGTGTCTTGGCTCCAGATGTTAACTTGGCTTTTGTGAGCCTTCAAGGCACAAGCTGTGCCTGCCATTGCAAGGGACACATATTATGTGGTCTCCTCAAACTACCAGGCCAGTGTGGATCACTATTCTGAGGGACACAGCATCTCTGATGGGCAAAAAACAGTTCTTGGAGGCAACAAATCAATGGGTACTGTGTTTTCTTTCTTTCTTTCTTTCTTTCTTTCTTTCTTTCTTTCCTTTCCTTTCCTCCTTCTATGTAATTTTTATGGGTTCTTTGTGAATTTCACATCATGTACCTCAACCTCACTCATCTCCCCTTCCCCTCATAACTACCCTACACCCTTACAACCTCCCCCACAACAGAGGAAAAAAATCTCATTGTGAAACTGTAGTGTGCCGCAGTTGTGTGGGTATTCCTGTTAGTCCACGCTTCTTTGCTTCATATAGTCATTGCAATGACTCATTGGTCAGGTATGAGGCCCCTGGCTTCTGCTACTCTATCAATACTGGAATCTCACTGGGACTCCTCTCAGATATCTTGCTGTTGCCTTGTGCCATGGAGATCCTGAAGTTTGGATCTGTAGGACCGGCCCCTTCATGCACTCCAGCAGTTCACTGATGCTATACATGTTGGGGTGGGCCAACTCAAAGGCCTGGATCTGGGTCTGAGAGATATCTGAGCTGGTTAGCCCAGTGGCTCTCCCACTTTTACACCCTACGTGGTAGCTCGGCAGCAATAACTGCTGCCCCCACTCCCAGGGCCAGCTCTACCCTGTTGTCCAGGAAAGGTGCAGGGCCTGCTCTCCTAAGTGCTACAACAGGTAAAGGGCAGGTATAGCTCGCCTGCTTTGATCTCAGAGCCTGGTCTCCCAGTGATGAGGGGAGAGGGGCAGAAAGGGTATCTCTCCCTCATTCACGCCACTGCACGGAAGTAATGGGGCTAGATCTGCCATGCTCATATCCTGGGGCCAGCTCACCCACAACTCCCGCAATGTTAGGGAGCTGCTCTCCCTAGTACTGAAGTTGGCCAGGGGCAGGATCAGCTTTCCTGCTTTCATGCCCTCAGGGCTAGCTCTCCCACATGTGAGGGATGGGGCTACCTCCCCTGCATGTGAGGGATGGGGCTAGCTCTCCCTCACATGAGAGATGGGGCTAGCTCTCCTGCATGTGAGGGATGGAGCCAGTTCTGCATAGCCCTTAGATATCAACGTGTTCCTGGGAGGCAGCCCAGACCAGGAAGATCTGTTTAACTCTGAGCCCCATTGTTTAGTTGGATTGTTTTGTTTGTTGTTTAATTTCTTGAGTCCTTTATTTATTTTAGACATTAACTTTTGCTGGATGTGGGATTGGTAAAGTTCTTTTCCTGATCTGTAGCCTGACGTTTTGTTCTGTTGTTAGTGTCCTTTGCCTTACAGAAGCTTTTCAGTTTCATGAGGTCCCATTTATTAATTGTTGATCTTAGAGCCTGAGCTGTTGGTGTTCTGTTCAGGAAGTTGTCTCCTGAGCCAATGAGTTCAAGGCTCTTCCCCACTTTCTCCTCTAACAGACTCAGTGTGTCTGGTTTTATGTTGCTGTCTTTGATCCACTTCGACTTAGATTTTGTGAAGAAGCCCTGATATTCTAAACTTCCTTGGTTACAAGTTTTTGGTGAGGTTTCCATGAAACTTATTTTTAACATAAAAATTCTCATTTCCAACATTTTGGAGGATTTTTTCACTGTTTCTATTGCTTATAGATCCTGAATGGACTTCCTTGTTTTATTCAGCCATTTGTTTGCAAATTCTTGAAATTCATTCAGAATTTTCTTTGATTTCTTTGAGCATACTTACTGTCATTCTTTTGAGTTCATTTTCTGGGCTATCAACTAATTCATTATTGGTAAAGTACCTTTTTGTGGCTTTTCAAGTTTCTTGTCTTGTGCAGTGAGGCTAGTAGACTTAGGGTTAGTTTGGATTAAAAACAAAACAAAATACCCATATTTTCCAACTTCATGGAAGTGTGTGCAATGTTCAAGAAAAACCAATCCAACCTTACAGAAGATACTAGAAGGAAAACAACAACCCAACAAGGTAAACTACATCCAAGAAAACACAGGAAATAAAAAGCTTCATATCAGCAAAACCTAAAGAAGGGAAGCATGTGCACCACTGTCAGAAAAGTAACTGGATTTAACAACCCCTGGTCCTTAATATCTCTGAACATCAATGAAATCAATTCCCCAATAAAAAGACACAGACTACCAGAATGGATGCTGTTAATGCATGGTCTGGTGCTTTGCATTAATTGTTAATGATTCTGCTCCCCAAGTCTGCTTACTGCCTTTTAAGAGCAGACTATCACATGCCCCAAGTAATGCCGTGTAGCCTTGCCTCCAAATTATCCCTGATTGGCTAAATAAAGGGCCTACCCATGGGCAGGGCAGAAGTGAGAGGCAGAGCTAAAGTTCGAAGGCTTGAAGGACAGAAGGATCATGGGAAGGAGAGAGATAGGTACAAGAGGAGAAGAGGAAGTGGGGCCACTATGGGTTGGCATGGAGAGAACCACATGGCTGGGGAGGAATTTACTCAGAGGTGGTGGTGCAGAGAAGCAGTCCAGATGAAAAGAATAAGCAAGTGTTTACAGCATTATGGATGGGAAGTATCCCAGGTAGGAATGGTTAAAGCCAATGGCATGGGATGTGGGGGTGGCAGGTAATAAGGTAGCTTAGCGGGTTTATATCTGCACAGCCCCAGGTGAAATAATGCTTATTTAACATTCTATCAGCATCTTTTATTGATATGGTAGCGGGTTAATAGTAGCTACTGTATTATAAGCTATTAATAATAAACATTAATAGCCATTTTCTTTTCTACAGCAGGGTGCAAAACAAGGACCCATCATACTGCAGCATACAAGAAACATATCTCAACACCAAAGATAGATATTACCTCGGAGTAAAGGGCTGTAAAAAAAAGGGTTTCTAAGCAAATGCACCCAAGAAGCAAGCTGTAGCCACCATTCTAATATCTAATAAAATAAACTTTCAACAAAAATTAATCAAAAGAGATGGGGAAGGACACTTCATACTCATCAAAGGAAAAATCCACCAAGATGATGTCCCCAATGTACTGGCACATTCATTTGTAAAAAAAAAAAATAATAATAATTAAACCTTAAATCACACATTGAACCACATACATTAATAGTGGGAGACTGCAATATCTTACTCATACCAATGGACAAGTCTTCTAAACAAAGAAATAATGGAACTTACAGACATTATTTTACAAGTGGACCTAACAGATATTTACAGAACATTAAACCCAAACACAAATGAATATACCTTCTTTTCAGCACCTCATGTAACCTTCTCCAAAATTGATCATATACTCTGTCACACTGCAACTCTCAACAGACAGAAGAAGTTTGATGTAACTCCTTGTATCTTATCAGACCATCATGGTTTTCAACAACAACAGAAATAGCAGAGAGCCTACAAAGTCATGGAAACCGAACAACTCTCTACTCAATGACTACTGGATCAAGCAAGAAATAAAGAAATTAATGAAAATGAAGGCACAACATACCCAAACTTATGAAGCACAATGAAAGCAGTGATAAGAGGAAAGTTTATGGTACTAAGTGTCTTCATAAAGAAATTAGTGAGATCTCATATTAGTGACTTAAGAGCACACATGAAAGTTCTAGAACAAAAGGAAGCAAACATATGCAAGAGGATACATGGCAGGAAATGATCAAACTCAGGGATGAAATCAATAAAATAGAAACAAAGAGAACAATACAAAGAATAAACAAAACCAAGAGCTAGTTATTTGAGAAAATCAACAATATAGACAAACCCTTAGCCAAGTTAACTAAAAGGCAGAGAAAGAATATCCAAATTAACAAAATCAGAAATGACGTGCGGTGGTGGTGGTGGAGGGGGGAGAAGGGTGGGCATAACAATAGACACTGAGGAAATCCAAAGAATCATTAGGTCTTACTTCAGAAGCTTTTACTCCACAAAATTGTAAAATCTAACGAAATGGATCATTTTCTTGATACTATGTACCAAACTTAAATCAAAATCAGGTCAACAACCTAAAAAGACCTATAGCCCCTAAAGAAATAAACGCAGTCATTAAAGTTTCTGGTCCCCAAAAGATCCAGGGCCAGATGATTTTAGTGCAGAATTCTATCAGACCTTTAAAGAAGAGCTAATACCAATACTCCTTAAATTAGTCCACAAAACAGAAACAAAAAGAACACTGCCAAATTCATTTTATGAGGCCGTAGTCACCCTGATACCCAAATCACACAAAAACTCAACCAAGAAAGAATTTCAGACTAATCTCCTTCATGAACATTGATGCAAAAATACTCAATAGAATACTCACAAACTGAATCCAAGAATACATCAAAAACACCATGATGAAGTAGGCTTCATCCTAGAGATTCAGGGATGGTTGAACATATGAAAACCCATCAATGTAACCCAACATATAAACAAATTGAAAGAAAAAAAAACCCATCATGATCATTTCATTGGCTGCTGAAAAAGCTTTTGACCAAATCTAACACTCCTTTATGACAAAATTCTTGGAGATATCAGGAATACAAGGTACCTACCTCAACACAGTAAAGGCAATATACAGCAAGCTAATAGCCAACATGAAATTAAATGGAGAGAAACAAATCAATTGCATTAAAATTAGGGACAAGACAAGGCTATATACTCTCTAAATATATATTCAAGTACTTGAAATCATAGCTAGAACAGTTTTAAAAAACCCAAAACAAACAAACAAACAAGTAAAAACTAAAGGAGGTCAAAGGAGATACAAATTAGAAAGGAAGAAGTCAAAGCATCGGTATTCACAGATGATATGATGTATATGTAAGTGACCTCAAAAATTCTACCATGGAACTCCTACATCTGACAAACACCTTCAGAAATATGGCCAGGTACAAAATTAACTAAAAAAAAAAATCAGTAGTTCCCATATATACAAATGATAAACAGACTGAGAAATAAATTAGGGAAACACCAGCCTTCACAGTAGCCACAAGTAATACAAAATATCTTGGTGTAACTCTAGACAAGCAAGTGAAAGACCTGTACTATGAGAACTTCACATCTTTGAAGAAAGAAATTGAAGAAGGCATCAGAAGATGGAAAGATCTCCCATTCTCATGGATTCGTGGGATTAACATAGTAATAATGGCCGTCCTACCAAAAGCCATCTACAGATTCAACACAATTCCCATCAAAATCACAACACAATTCTTTATAGATCTTGAGAGAATAATACTCAAACTCATATGACAAACAAAAAAACCCTCAGGATCTCTAGAACAATCCTGTATAATAAAAGAGGTTCTGGAGGTATCACCATCCCTGATTTCAAGCTGTCCTACAGAGAAACAGTAATAAAAACCACATGCTGTTGGCATAAAAACTAGCAAAGTGATCAATGGAATCATATCAAAGATCCAGAAATAAACTCACACACCTACAGACACTTGAGTTTTGACAAGGAAGCCAAAGCCATGCAATGGAAAAAAGAAAGCATCTTCAACAAATGGTGCTGGTCTACTTGGATATCTGCATGTAGAAGAATGCAAATAGATTCATATATATCACCCAGCACAAAACTCAAGTCCAGGTGGCAGCCACTCTCCAGGCTCCCTCTAGTGGTAACAATGGAAATCACAGGAAAGTTAAATTACCCTTGTCAAAATGTGCCCAGAGTAGGGTCACCAGGACTTGAAGGCTTGGGTTTAGTTATAATCTTCCTCAAGCAATTAAACCTTTGATGTTTATACTTATGGGAACTCTGAAATTTAACTGGTAGTAATATAACTTATAATAATGCAAATTGTTACCTGGAGACTTTCATGAATAAATAAAGATTAAATCGACTAAACTTTTCTGGACTAGCATTTTAAAAGATGCTCATTTATCACATATTTTGCAGAGTTACACTGTGCAGTGAGCATTCACAGTCTATGGATCTCATGAGCCGCGTTCTCTGGGTGTTGGTGCTTTTGTGGCAAGGCATGAGCATCGCTTGTTCTGGCTCTTTTCCACTTACTCACTCAGTTCCAATGACATGCTGTCTATTTGTGCTAACTCTCCTCGATAGAGCTGCTTAATTACTTCCAGCTCTTTTTTAACCAAGTACTCTTGGGTGTTCACTTCAGCGATGGCAGATTCGATCTTTTTCATTTCAAGTTTCATCTGGGTCAAGGATGCACTTGGATTCTCTCGAATGCACACTAAGTTTTCTTCAGTAGCTGCTTCTCCCTAAAACAAATGAAAGCGTTGTATTATTTAAAATCAGAATCCAGCAACTCACTCTGTGCGGAATACTCTTGATTTGCACCAGTAACTCAGAGAACAAGTTAAGGGCATAATAAGTATTTGTAGTTTTGAATATTTGAAATCAGTAACAACTGTGATAGGGCTTATGCTCCTAAGGGCTGCAGAGATGGCTTGGGGGTGGGGGAGGGGTTCCAACTACTACCCAAGTGACACTGCAATCCAGGCGTCCCAGGACAGGAGTTCCAGCTGCCTCCCCAGCTGAAGTGGTAGCCCAGGATAACAGCAACGTTCCCAGCAACTGGAGACATAAAGCTGCCCCAACCTCAGCTGATGGGCACAGAGACAAACTGTTCCCCCAAATTTTCCCAAATCACAGATGCAGAAAGGAAACAAATCTCTGAAGCCACTAAATCGAGCAACTTAATAGGAAAAAGGGAAAGACTGGTTTGAAAATGACTCAGTAAAAGCCACTTCCTGCACAGAAGTTAGTGGTCTTTAAAGAGGAGACTGGAAAACAGAGAGGGGGGGGGAAGAGCGAGCGAGCACCAGCCCATAGTGGTGAGCAAACATCTTGAGGCAATGCTGATGAGAAGAGCCAGATGCCCACAAAAACATTCTAGGACTACGTAGAAGATTTTGCACAGAACCTTTCTGCTGTAAATTCAATTCTTTTCTTTCTTTTCTTTCTTTCTTTCTTTCTTTCTTTCTTTCTTTCTTTCTTTCTTTCTTTCTTTCTTTTCAAGACAAGGTTTCTCTTGTAGTCCTGGCTGTCCTGGACTTGCTTTGTAGACCAGGCTGGCCTCAAACTCAGAGATCCTCCTGCCTCTAGCTCCCGAGGGCTGGGATTAAAGATATGCGCCACCACGCCTGGCTCCCCCTGTAAATTCCTAGGATGCCAATGTGTCTCCAGAATTCCCCTCAAATTAGGCACTATGGAAAAGGGGGAAGGTGAGGATGGCTTCACTGTGCGCGCACTGGCAGCTACTGAGTTCTGTAACTCAGCGCTTACATTCCCTGCTGTGTCAACTACAGCTCCATGACTTCCTACTTGCACTTCTTAGCAGTGCCATGGTGTACTGCTTGCCTCTACCCACAAGCCAGTTTTAAGATGAGAAATCAATCCTGTGCCCTTCTAGTAAAAAAGACACGTGTTTCTCTGATGCCATGTATGTAATACTATAGTTCAGTCTTCAAGCTGTTAGAAGTTTTCAGACATTTCTTTTTCCCAAGGTTAAGTGATTTTGATCCCACAACTGGTGACAGATTACTTCAAGGCTTAACATGGTAACTGGAACTCTCATTTCAGCTTGATTGGCTTTTGAAACTTCACGAAGATGGTGCCCTTTGCCTTCACACCCATGCCCTTTCTTTGGAGACATATTAAAGATCTTCTTCATTCTGCAAGAAGGTAGAGGAGGAGAGGGTTTTTTTTTTTTTAAATAAAGAGTAAATACCTAGTAATTGTTTAAATTAACATTATACCCTATCAAATGTGAGGAACATCTGCAAATTGAAATCCTGACTCAAGTAACTTAATTTGAAATCAATTGGACTAAATTATAATCTTAGATAATTGATGTTTTAGTTAGGGTTACAATTGCTGTGATGAAACACTGTGAACAAAGCAGCTTGGGGAGGAGAGGTTTTTCTTCGAATGTGTGTCTTGAATCACAGTCCATCAAAAGAAGCCAAGAGAGGAACTCAAACAGGGCAGGAACCTGGAGGCAGGAGCTGATGCAGGGGCCATGGAGGGGTGCTGCTTACTGACTTACTCCTCCTGGCTTGCTCAGTCTGGTTTTGTACAGGATCCAGAGACACCAGCCCAGGGATGGCACCACCCACAGTGGGCCGGGCCTTCCCCATCAATCACTGATTCAGAAAATGCCATATAGACTCATCTATTACAACTGGATCTTATTGGGCATTTTTTTTTCCATTTGAGGTTTCCTCCTCTTAGCTTGTACTAAGTATTGATATAAGACCAGGCCAATTGATATGCAAGGCAGACAAGTGGTTAATATTATAACTATATACAGAACTTTATAATGATTACTATCAATTTCAGTATGTTAACATTGAATTTTAACTTAATATGAAATATTAGCTATAGCCCAGAAGTCAGTAGCCAGGGTGAAGAAGAAAAGCATAGTTCTATATAATGTTTTCAAAAATGGGTCTGAAAATATGGTTTGGTAACCGTAGAATACAATCTATAAGAAGAAAGTACACCCAAGAAAACAACAGAGAGGTTGGGAGGTGTAGCTTAGTGCTAGAGGCTGTGCTTCTGAGTAGCAGTCTGAGCCCAGTGCCAGCACAAGGCACAGGTATCGAGAACATTCATAGTGGGAAACAAACAGAAAACGTCTTTGAGATCTCTAAAGAGATGGAAAGTGAGACAGAAGAGGTTTGGAGGAAGTAAGTCCACAGAGAAAGAGTAAGTGAAGAATTTTGACTATTTTTTGAAAAAAATCTACATGTCTTTGCTAACGCAATACTGACTAAACACAGGAAACAAAACTGTGCACAGGAACAGTTAAGTGTGGGGCAGGGCAGGGGAGATTGTCAGTTACACTCAGCAGACAAACTCAAGCACTCAGTGAATATATATAAATGCAGCCATGTGGGTCTGCAGAGGCCCCAGGAAATACCTGAGGTGCAGTGGAAGCATAAGAGTTTGTCTCACCCTGTATTTATGACACGCATGCGCTTTTGTGTATGGGCCCCTCACACAGCTCAGCCTTCCATGGCTGTAAGTTCTCTGACCGAGGACTCAACTGCACACCAAAAACACCTGAGAGAAATGCATCTGTAACCAAACATGTACACACCTTTTCTTCTAAGTCCTTATACAACGTATAAGTACAGTTAAATGCCTTTTTTAAAAGGATGGATTTGAAGAGTTTTCTAATTTTTAAAAATATTCCATTTATTATTGGGGGAACATATGTACTATGGTGCACGCACATGTGGCGGTTAGGAGGTGAGTTTTGGGAGTCAGTTCTCTCCTTTCATAGTGGCTTCTGGGGATAAGATTTAGGTCCCCTAGCTACCACACTGACAGGTAAGCCATCCCCAGACCATCACCTCAGGTGCACACTCAGACTCAAGCAACTAATCCAGTGTCTGCATATATTGATCAAGAACTGTTAGAGGTGTTGCTATCCTCGACTTCAAGGTATATACTACAGAGCTACAGTAATAAAAACAGCATGGTACTGGGCATAACAACAGACCCCAACCACTGGAATAGAACTGAGGACCCATGTATAAGCCCACAGTCCCACAGCCACCTGCTTGATTTTAATAGATGCTAAAAACTATTAGGAGCCAGACATGGTGGCCCACGCCTGTCATCCCAGCACTCGGCAAGGCAAAGGCAGGCAGATCTCTGTGAGTTCGAGGCCAACCTGGCGTACAGAGTGAGTTCCAGGACAGCCAAGGCTATACAGAGAAATCTTCCTTCCCTAAAAAAGAAACTGGAGAAAAGATATCGTTTTCAACAAATGGTGCCCGTCAAACTGGATAGCTACACATAGAAGAATGAAACTCAATCATTTTCACCAGGCACAAAACTCAACACCAAATGGACCAGGGACCTGAACATGAGACTGGGCACTGACTCTGACGTTGGAGAAAGTGGGGAATATTCTTGAACTCACTGGAACAAGGAAGCACTTTCTGAGAGAGACTACAATAGCGCAGCCATTAAGACCAACAATTAATAAAGGCAACCCCGTGAAACTATAGACTTAGTATAGCAAAGAACACTGTCGCCCAAGTGAACAGTCAACCCACAGAATGGGAAGAACGCTTACCAGCTATGCGCGCAACAAAGCCTTAGTGTCCAGAATATACAAAGGACGTTAAAACAACAACAACAACAACAACAACAACAACAACAACAACAAAACCCTGAACACCAAGAAAACAAATAACCCAATTGAAAACTGTTGAGGGTCATGCAGGAGGAACATCAAAACAGCTTTAGAATGCATGGAATTCAGCCCACCGGTTAGCACAACTGCTGCAGGTGAGCCTCAGAGAGGCAGAGCCCCAGGGACTATGCGTCCTGAGGACTTCATGCTGCCGTGGAGCTTTGTTCTGCTTGCTGTCCTCACTGTCACTACATCCCTCATAATATGTGGGTTGTGTGAAACATCTAGGGGGCGTCTATCCTCTCACTGGGTGGTATCATTGGCACTTACAACACTAGAGCTTGATCTTTTTCAGGCATTGCTGCTGGAGCAGAGAATGATTCATCCACCAAATGTGTACATGTATATATGTGTATATGCACAGTTGTTGGTGTTTGCTCGCAGAAGTTTGCTTCATCCACCCAATATATATGTATGTATATGCGTATATATGTAAAGTTGGTTGGAGCTTTGCTCCATCCACCCAATGTGCGAATTTGCATGTATATATGTAAAATGGTTGGAGATTTGCTCGATCCACAAAATGTGTGTGTGTGTGTATGTGTGTGTGTGTGTGTGTGTGTGTGTGTGTGTTTGTGTGTGAGGTTGTTGAAGCTTGTTGAAGCTTGCTTCATCCATTGTGTGTGTGTGTGTGCGCGCGCGCGCGCGTGTGTGTGTGTGTGTGTGTGTGTGTGTGTGTGTTTGATTGTTTCCCCCTTTACTTTTTCTATTTCGCTGGCCATAGAGAGTACTGGCTCCAGTAAGTCACAAGAGTATTTCAGTGGTTACAGGGAGACATCACCCCAGTGAATCAAGCTTTATTTCCTCAGATAAAAGTCTGCTGAGTTAGCAGTTGCTGACTCTACACCCCACCTCAATTTGCCTTGTGATGTCAAAGCTGGCCTTCGACAAAAAAAAAAAAAAAAAAAAAAAAAACCAGTGTGAAACGATGAACAACAGAAAGCTGGTGCAAATGCAATTGAGCGAGGGGTCCAAGTTTCAGCCCCAGCAAGAAGCAGAACTTGGCAGGTTCAGTCACAAGGTTCTGGCTTTAGAGTAAAGAATACAAGAAAGGGATTATGGAACCTCCTTCTACAGCAGAGGAAAGCTGCTAAGGCCAGGCATGTGTCAGGGGTGTCCCTGCATGGTGGCCCAGAGAGGCCAGTGCATGAAACTGTGAAAGGGAAAGCTTGATTATGTTAGAGACCCCAAGATGCTGAAGAAGGCAGCAGACTGGGTGTGGAGCCAGCTCAAGGAAGAGAAGTGTGTGGCAGTCAACAAAGCTGGAGCTCTGAAGTGCTTTGACATCAGGCATGGCGATGGTATTATTAGGATAAAGGAAAGGAAATGGATGATAAAAACAAAATTTGAGGTAGATGAGGAAGAGTGCAGTTGGCATTATTCTCCCTGTCTTAAAAATTATTACAGTGTAAATGTAATATTTTGACATTTAGAAGGGTTTGATTCTGTTTCTATAGGAGAGATAGGACTATTTGATCTACACAACGGACAGGACATTCTCCACGGTTCTGTGGAGAGCAGAGACTGACTTTGATATGAACTCTGGTGTTCCATATTTAACTACCTCCCCTTGGTGGGGAGGCCTTGTGGCACTCAAAGAGAGAATAAGCAGGATACCAAGATGAGACTTGATAGCCTATGACCATATAGTGGGGGAGGAGGTCCCCCTCGGTCATAGACCTAGGGGAGGGGAATAGGGTGAAAGCGAGAGGGAGGGAGGAACAGGAGGATACAAGTGGTGGGATAACAATTGAGTTGTAATCTAAATAAATTAATTAAAAAAAAAGAAGGGTTTGCAGTGCACTTTGCATGCCTGAAGTCTATATTACAGTGCTGGGCTTTCAGTGTGAATTTGTATTTAGGTTTTCATGAAGTTATAGTTAAGTCAAATACTGGTTGAAGAGATGGGAAATATAAAAGTCTTACTCAGTTAGCTCTGTTTCTAACTCTTTAGTCCTCATTGCTTCTCGGTGCAAAGCACAGAGCAGAGAACGTACGGAGTCGACCAGTTCTCTCCTCACTCTTTTCCTATCTTCAGACTTCGGAAAGAAATTAGGAGAAAGTTGTTATTATTATTATTATTATTATTATTATTATTATTATTATTATTATTATTATTTTATTAAGGAGACTTGCTTATCTTTCTTACAACATTTTAGGAGTCCTGAAACCCCATTCATGCCCATTTTCTAACACCTAATGTGGGTGTAGAATTTAAGAAAGCTAATTAGTGTCCGTCTATTTACAAGTATTTTGTTTGTTTGTTTTTCGAGACAGCGTCTCTCTGTGTTAGACTCAGCTGTCCTGGACTCGCTTTGTAGAACAGGCTGGCCTTGAACTCACAGCAATGCGCCTGCCTCTGCCTCCCAAGTGCTGGGCTTAAAGGCATGTGCCACCACGCCCAGCCTTTTTACAAGTATTAACACAAGTGATGAGCAGTATCAGTGGACAGTGAGAGCCAGGGATAATTTTTTGTTGGTATATTTAATTATTTAATTTATTTATTCAGTTTACATCCTGGTCATAGCCCGCTCCCTCCTCTCCCTTCTGGAGAGCAGTGGAGAGGCGCACCCTACCCCAGCACATCAAGTCAGGTAAAGACTGAGTGCATCCTCTTCCTCTGTGGCCTGACGAGACAGTCCCTGCTCCCCTTACTAAGGGACCCACACAAAGCCTGAGCTGCCCATCAGCTACATCTGTGTAGGGGGCCTAGGTCCAGTCTGTGCATGGTCCTTGGTTGGTGCTTCAGTCTTTGTAAGCACCTCTGGGCCATGGCTAGTTGGCTCTGTTGGTCTTCTTGGGGAGCTCCTGTTCCCACCCCCCAGGTACTTCTATCCTTCCCCCTGCTTTTCCACAAGACTCCCCATGCTTTGCCGAGTGTTTGGCTGTGAGTCTCAGCATCTGCTTTGATCTGCTGCTGGGTTGGAGTAAAGTTTTTAATTATAAATTTTCTCTTTTCCTTATGCACATTATTGTGTTACTAAGCAGAAGTCAACTAAATACTTCAGTAGTTCACCGACATTAGGCACTGAGTGATATAAGGAAGTTAAAACCCAAAGGAAGAATGATGATGTAGCTCACCCAGCTTCTAGGATTTTCCGGGAATTCATAGCCGGCCTCTGGGCCTTTGGGCGTGCGGGGCACATTTCCCTGTGGCTCCATGCAGCTTCTTGTTAGATGTGCCATTTGAGGGTGGGGCCCTCCAAGAGCCACCACTGCCGAGGTGCTCCACTGTAGCTCCTCCTCAAGATTTGCACTGGACCGCTCTGGACTCTGGCAAGGCCTGCACAGATTGAAAAACGTAAACACTGAGTATGTCTTACATCCTCCCAAATGACCACAAGGTTCTTACGTGACTTGTATCTTAGAGTCAGATGGGGCATTAACACTAAAGCTGTGGCAGGGCACCAACCACATACAGTTATAAGCAGGAAAAACAGCTAGTCACGACAGGACATTTCTATAATCCTAGCACTTAAGAAGCGAAGACAAGAAGATTATGAGTTCCAGGCAAGCCTCATCTACAGAGTGAGACCTTGTCCCAAAGACAAGAAGAAAACAAAAATAGTATGTCTATTTTTAGGGAAAATTTGAACCAAGCAATGAATCAACTGATATAGGACAGATCAATGATATGTTACTTAACAGTTAAAACCATGGCCTATGGAAGGAATCAACTTTGATTTTTTTTTATCAAGTTCACATTTAATAAGTCTTTCTGGGTCTGGGTTAACTTACTCAGGATGATCATTTCTAGTTCGATCCATTTGCCCCCAAATTTCAGGATTTCCTTGTTTTTAATAGCTGAGTAGTATTCCATAATGTAAATGTACCACAGTTTCTTTATCCATTCTTTGACTGAGGGACCATACCTATTCTTCTTACTATTACATCTCCTAAGGCCCAGAGGCTGGCCTGCTGTGTGTGTGTGTGTGTGTGTGTGTGTGTGTGTGTGTGTGTATGTATATACGTGTACACACAATACACATACATATATTTAAAATAATTTACTTTTTAAAATTTATTACTATATTATGTTATATATACTCTCAGTATAGTCTACTGTTGACTGTATATTCACCCACTTTCCCCTTTGCCTTAATTATTTATTAATTTAATTAATAATTTATTAATTATTTCCCATCTAACATGATGTGAGACCAATCACTTAGTCTCTTTGTGATTTCCAGCTTTCTTTTCTTTTCCCCCCAACTAATTCTAGCATATTAACATACAGAGTGCTTGCTATCTTGGCCTGCTTACTCCCTAAACCAATCAGACTTGACAAGTATCTGTTTTCATATTCTGCAACAGTGACTATTGCTGCAGATAGTACTCGGCTACAGGGGTAGGCTAGACATAAAGTCTGGTGCCTGGAACACCAGTCTAATAGATAAACACAACTGTACTACAACCTAGACACTCCTGAACACTGTACAAAAATCCACTGAAGGAAGTGGGTTGCCTGAATTGAAACAACAAAGAAGTCATCTTGACTGGCAGATCCCAAGGAAAACCCACAAATAACATGAAAAACCAAGATGATTCACTTACTCTAAAAATTACCAGCCTTAGGGTGCAAAGATAGCTCTGAGATTAAAAGTGCTTTTTGCTCTTCCAGAGGACCAAGGGTTCATTCCCAGCACCCATATGGCAGTTTACAGCAATATGTAACTCCAGTTCCAGGGGATCCAATGTTCTCTTCTGGCATCTAAGAGCACCAGGCACTCATGTGATGCACATACATACATTCAGGCAAAACACTTACATGCATAAAAAGTAAAAATACACTTAAAAAATTAGCAACTTTACATCAACAACACTCCAAATAAAAATGACTTAGATGAAATTCCAGAAAAAGAATAAAAAAGAATGATTGTAGATAAGGTTAAAAAAAAAACTCAAAGAAGACTCAGATATTTTCCAAAAGAGCATCAACAGTTGAATGACACTAAAAAATAATTTAATACCTATATATGAATACCAAAGAAAACCCAAACTTAAATGATGGTGGAAAGGAAAAACACAATAGGTCAAAGACATTTACCACCTCAGGAAAAGGCATAACCCATGACGTATAGCCATGTAAGAACAGTTTTATGCAAAAATCATAGAAATAGTTCTAAGAAAATTACAGAAGAAAATATCTCAAATCAAAGGGAGGAGAAGTCCACCCAGAAAAAAAGAGGCACACAGAACATTCAAACAGAACCAGAAAATAAACTCCATGCCTTATATTATAGTTAAAACACTAAATGTACAGAACAAAGAAAGTATGTTCAAAACTGCGAAACAGAAGACCCAAATCAAAAACAAAGGAAGGATCACCAAAATGACTGCTGAGTTTTCAATTCAAACCATGAAAGCCTTGAATTGACACCCTTAAAACCCTGAAAGATCCCACTGCCTGTCTAATATACCCAACAAAACTATCTGTCTGATTGAAGGTGGAGAAAAAAACTTTCCATGATAAAAGCAGGCTAGAGGAACTCATGACCACCAAGGCAGCCCCACAGAGGATGCTGGAAGGAATACTTCAATGTGAAAGGAAGATGAGCAACTCAAAAGACTGTAAGAGGAAAAGAAAAATGATGGACACAAATCAAACAAGAGTGCGGAGAAAGTCCCCTAAACTGCAAAATCAGCAAAATTACAAGATGCAGCACATCTGTGCTGACTTACGTGTGTCTTATGTCAACGTGACACAAACTAGAGTCAGGGGACCTTAATCAAGTTGAGAACATTAATTGAAAAAATGGTTCCCTAAGATCCAGCTTTCAGGTCTCTTTGTAATCAGTGATTGATGGGGGGGAGGGTCCAGCTCATGGTGGGTGGTGTCATTCCTGCGCTGGTGGTCCTGGGTTCTATAAGAAAGCAGGCTGAGCAAGACATGGGAAGCAAGCCAGTAAGAAGAATTCCTCCATGGCCTCTGCATCAGCTCCTGCCTCCAGGTTCCTGCCCTGCTTGAGTTCCTGTCCTGACTTCCTTTGATAATGAAGAGCAGTATGGAAGTAAAAGATGAATAAACACTTTCCTCCCTGACTTGATTTTGGGGCATGATGTTTCATCACGGCAATAGAAACCCTAACTAAGACACCTTCCAATAATAATTGTGAATATCAGTGTTCTCAATTCACCTATCAAAAGACACAAACTAGATGATTGGATAAAAAACAGAATCCTCATTTTTGCTGCCTCTGAGAAACATGCCTTACCATCAGAGATATCATAGGATTTTGTATTCCAAATCAATGAAACAAGGAAATAAGTGTCATTCTAATATAGAAAAAAACAACCTTAAAATCTTGTCAGAAGAGAGAAAGGGATAACAGTCCTTCATCCTGATCAAGAGAATAATCCAGCAAGAGGAAATTACATCTATAAATACAAACACACCAGATTCAATTTTGTAAATCAAACATTATCAGATATTACCCCAACACAGTAACAGTGCTGATGCCAATTCTCACAGTTCATAGTTAGATGAATCATCTGTTCAAAAAGCGAATAAAGAAACAGGAATTAAATGACATCACAGACAAAATGGACCTAAAAGACATCTATAGCACATTCTACCCAAATACACCCACAAAAAAGACACTTTTCTCAGCAGCTCATGGAGCTTCCTCTGAAAATAAGTCACATAGTAGGACAGAAGCAAGACTCAACAAATTTAAGAAAATTGAAACACTGTCTCACTTTCTACCTGGTCATGAGGACATGAAGCTATAAATCAACAGCATGGGAAACTACAGAAAGAATAGAGAACACACACAAACTCGTGTTGATCAAGAAACACAGCATTCAGTCATGAGTGGGCCACTGAAGAAACCAAGCAGAAAAATTCAAAGATCCTAGAATTAAATGAAAATGAAAACACAATATTGTAATGGGAGTTTTTGTTTCTTTAAAAACTCAGTCATGTTATGTGAATGTGTTTTTGTTTTAATCCCAAGTGTGGGATTTTAGTTTGTCCACAGCTATAACTGCCTCTTGCCAGTTGCATTTAGCTTAATCCTGAGGACTCTGAAGGGTATAAATACCAGATCTCAGAGAAGGGGTGGATTGGCAGTTAAGAAAGAGAGAGACAGAGAGAGAGAAAGACAGAGACAGAGACACAGAGAGAGAGACAGAGAGAGACAGATAGAGAGAGTGTGTTAGAGAGTTAGTTCAATCAACCAGAACATGCAGGGAAAGTAAAGAGATCTACATCCCCTCTCTCCACTAACCTTCTTTTTCTCATACCTTGTTCATACCTAGTGTTGGGGTATTGGACGGGATTGAGGTGAGAAGGGAGGTAGAGGCAGTAAATACCCCAAATAAAACAGGGTTTAAAAACTAGCATCAATACAATATACCCAGATTGGCGGGATATGATAAACCACCTTAAGAAGGACAGTCACAGCTCTAAGTGCCGACATTTAAAAATCTGAGACAGTAAACAGCCAACCAGGAGACAAACACTAAGGAAGTGGGAAAAGAGCAAACCAGTCCCTAGGGCAGCCCACTACAGGAAACAGCTAATATGGGGGTAGAAATTAATAAAGTAGAAATAAACCAAAAACAGTAAAAATAATTAATGAAACAAAGACCTGGGTCTATGAGAAGATAAACAAAATTAACAAACACTTAACCAACCTAACCAAAAGAATCAAAGAGAAGAGTCAATCTTTAGGGGTGAGAAAGGAAAAGACTGCAATAGACACAGAGGAAATTCAGAGAATCATGAAGATGTAGTTAAACATTATATTCTATTAAATTGAAAAATTCTGAAAGAACTGGATGGGTTTCTCAATGTATTTGACCTATCATAGATAAACCAAGATAAAGTAAATAGTTTAAGCAGATAAAAACACACCAATGACATAGAAGTAGTAACTAAAAATCTCCCAAGTACGGCTGGAGATTAAGGGCACTTGCTCTGATAGCAGTCATTGGTTCAGTTCCCAGCATGCACATGGTCTCTCACAATAGTAACTCCAGTTCCAGGGCATCTGACACAGGTCCTTCCCTCCATGGGTAACAGGTATACATGTGTTGTACATACATACATGCCAGAAAACTACTCATATACATAAAAATAAATTTTAAAATGTGTCTTCTCGCCAAAAGCCTGGGACCAGATGGACTCAGCACAGAAATCTATCATACCTTTAAAAAACTAGTACCTATACTCCTCATATTTATTTTTCCATAAAGAAAGGAAGAAACACTTCCAAATCTTTTTTATGGAATCAGACAGCCAAACTAAGTAAAGACCCCAACAAAAGAAGAGAATGATAGGCCAGTGTCACCATGATCAAGTAGGCCTCACCCCAGGGATGCAGAGATGGCTCAACATATGTAACCAATAAATGCAATTTACCACATAAATATATCCAAGGACACAAACTACATGGTCATCTTATTAGATTCATTAAAGGTCTTTCATAGAATCCAACATCCTCTTCTGATAAAATTCTGGAGAGACTATGGTTGGAGAAAGCATGGGCAAAAATAATAACGGCTAATTAAGTACGGCAAACCAATAGCCACAATCATAGCGAGCGGAGAAAAACCTGAATCGCTCCCACTAAGATCAGAGCAAGAGGAGGCTGTGAGTGCCTGCTGTTGCCTCTCCTGCTCAGTGGTGCTTGTTATCTTGGCCGGATCAACAAGACACGAGACGGAAATTAGAAGGACACACACAGGAAAGGAAGCTGTCAAGGGATTCCTATTTGCAGATCACATGATTCTAGACATAACTGACCCCAAACATTCCACCAGAATTTTTCTAAAGCTAATGAACAACAACAACAACAACAACAACAACAACAACAACAACAACAGACAGTAATTTGCGGCTGGGGGTGACGGTAGCCGTGGATCTTGGATATGTCAGGGGTGGAAGATGAATATGGTCAAAATACATTGTATACATGAATGAAATTCTCAACAACTTAATAATTCTGCTTAAAATCCCTCAAAGACACCCACAAGCACTTGCTTCTGTCATCTGTACATTGCACCGAAGTGGAAGAAACTGAGCCATTGGTGCGGGAGAGGTGTTCAAGGGAAGCCAGATGAAGAGAGAATAAGAAATTGAAGGAAACAGCCTGGGCAGTTAGCTCAGAACACCCTTACCATGGCCGTGAGGTGGGGCTGCCCTTTCTGTCCAGCACACACTCCCATTCACACTGAGCAAGGAGTTATGGTAACCAGCAGGAACTTTCGCTTCCTTTCAACTCAAGGTTACTCTTTTCCTGTTTCCCAACAATGCATTCTGGGAAAGAGAAAGGCAGAAGGGAAGTGACTCTACTGCGCCCTCTAGCGGTGATACTGAAAATCACAGGAAACTTAAATTACCTGTGCCAGGATGTGCCCTTGACAGCAGCACTTGACAGCTTCCAAAGTAGTTAAGCTTGTAATACGTATAGTTATAAAAGCACAGATAATCGAGTTATAATCGGTGGTAACTAAGGACATCAACACTTACCTAGAAATCAATAGATTAAAGCAACTAGGTGAGAATACTAAGGTGGAGAAAAGACGTATAGTGAAGGCTGGAGGAGTAAGAAGTGTCCTGAATCTACATTTCAAAGGAAGTTCTTTTGCCAACATAACTTCCCAGAATTACAATGTCTATCCGGCTCTCATAGTCTACAAATCCAGGAGCTCAGTTCACTGAGAACTGTGCTTTAGTGACAGGCACTGAGCTCAGTTTGCTTTTAGCATTTTCTCCCATTTACCTATTTTGAAGAAGGGAAAGTAAGGCGTTGTTACTTCTTAGTTCTTTTAGATAAAGTTTCTTGTATTTTTCCACTTCCACTTTGTAAGAATCATCTTGCATTCTTATTTTAGAGAGCTCAGCTGTGCGCTTCATCAGCCCCGAGTGACTGGGCGTTGTTGCATCAGCATCCTCCCTCGCCTTCCCCGGCGCTAGCTCCAGGGCTGCATCCACCTAGAACAAATTACACGGGTGGATTTTTACAGATCAGAATGTAACTTCTGTGAACTTTATGAACCTTAATTTATTCAGTTTACACCCATGACTCACCATCTGTAAGTATGCCGGAAATGGGATATACATTTTTGAAAAGGGAAACTCTGGGGAAAATAAGGTGACCGGCAAAAGGAAGGAAGGGGCCATTGGGAGAATATTGGTGTTGGGGGATGGTCTGATGTATTCTGATGCTAATTAATAAAAAGCCATCCCACCTGGGCAGGGCAGGAAATAAAGGCATGGCTAAGATTCCAGGGCTAGGAGAGAGAGAGAGAGAGAGAGAGAGAGAGAGAGAGAGAGAGAGAGAGAGAGAGGAATCTGAGGAAGAAGAAAGGAGAAGGAAGACAGGAGTGGGTCCTGAGAGGAGAAAGAAGGAGACAGCCATGGGTTAGATGGAGGAGAAGCTCATGGCCGGCGTGAATGGAGAATTCGGCCCAAATGAAGAACATTAGCAAGTATTTGGGATTATGAATGGGAAGTAGCTTGAAAGAAGTTATTGGAAGCAGATGGCAAAGGATTGGGGCAGGGATCCCACACCTGCCCCACTGTGGGAAGTAGTTTAGAGGATTAATGGTCTGTCCTGCCCTAGGCTAACTAAGGTCATTTTAAAATATAACCATTGTCTTAATTGATTGCTAGATGGGCATACTGATAATACTAATAATACATATAATTAAAAACAACATACTGGTTTTGGGAGTAATAACAACAATGGATAACGATATGTGTACATAAAAATGCCACACTGTGCTCTTTGCCTATTTGCTCTCTCCTTGATGGCAAACCCATTACTTCACTGGCACTAAAGCCTATTTCTTCAGCACTCCAATGTAAACTGAAGACCAGCTGAAACATCCAGCCTCATGGACTGAGCAAGTACCGGATTCTTAGACTTTCTCTTCACAGCCAACCATTGTTGGATTAGCTGGACTGCAGTCAGATCCAAGATGGTGGCTTGCAGTTCCCACAACATCTGAGTAGCATTACCACAGCAACAGCAGACTGTGCTGTAGACACCAAAACACCACTATCTGTGTTTCCCAAGTGAGAAGAGAGACCATGGGAGCCAGAATGAGTGGTCCTAGCCTTTGGCCTTCCAGCTATTCCCGCCATCCCTGGAAAGGCTCTGAGGCTCCAGACGGCTGCACAGAGTGCACTAGGTGTCTGGGCAACTTGAGCTCAGAGACCAGGGACGTGAGCAAGTGAGTGAATGGTGGGGCTTCTGGCTCTGGGAGTCCCCCTGAAGGAATTCTGTGTTCCTGAGGATCATATAGAGGAGACACTCCCAGTTCATTCCCCTGCCTCTGGGTCTAATTGGGACACAGCCACCTGAGAAGAATGGCAAACTATTTCCTGAGATCTAGTAGTCAGTCCATAACCATACCCACCATCCCAAGAAGGGCTAGTCCAGGAACTTCCACCTCCTTCCCAGGGCTTTTCCCATACCCCAAGAAATCCAGCAGACACCAGAAACAACCAGGTGGCTAAAGGCCAATGTAAGAACACAATCAACAAAAACCAGGGCACAATCCCACTGCAAGCATCCCTGGATACCATAACAAAACTGAAACATAAGAAAATTACCTTAAATCTATGCTTATGAAGATAATAGGGGCCTCTAAAGAAGAAATGAATATATTCCTTAAACAAATACAAGAAAATACAAACAGGTGAACTAAATGAATAAAACAGTTCAAGACATGAAAATAGAAATAGAAACAATAAAGAAACCATAAACTGAGAAAATACTGGACGTGAAAAACTTAGGGAAGAAAATAGGAACTACAGAGGTAAGCATTACATCATCAGAATACAGACATGGAGGAAAGAATCTAAGATGTAGAAGATACAATCAAAGAAAGTGGTACATCTATCAAAGAAAATGTTAAATATAAAAAACTCCTGACACAAAATATCCAAAGAGATGAAATCTAAGAATAATAGGAATAAAAGAAAGAGAAATTTCCCAGTTCCAAGGCTCAGAAAATATTTTCAACAAAATCATAGAAGAAAATTTACCCAATCCTAAAAAGAGATGCCTATAAACATAAAAGAGGCCTACAGAACACCAAATAGATTGGACAAGAAAAGAAAATCCTACTGTCACATAATAATCAAAACACTAAATATACAGAATTAAAGAAAATTATTGAAAGGGCCAATGGAAAAAGGCCAAGTAACATATAATGGCAAACCTATCAGAATCACACCTGATTTCTCAGGAGAGACCATAAAACCACAGGGGCATGGGCAGATGTCTTGCAAACCCTAAAAGACCACAGATGTCAATCCAGACTACTATACCCAGCAAAACTTTCAATCACCGAAGATGGAGAAAAAAAGATATTCTGTGACAGAACCAAATATAAACAATAGCTATGTACAAGTCTAGCCCTACAGAAGATACTAGAAGGAAAACTCCCACCTGAGGAGGCTAACTACACACACACACACACACACACACACACACACACACACACACACACACAAACAACCCCCACAGGATATAAATAACTTTACTACAGCAAAACCAAAAGAATACAAGCTCACAAATACATTTCCACAACCATCAGAAAAATAAAAGGAACTAACAGTACTGGTAATATCTATCCATACTAATGGACTCAACTCTCTAATAAGGAGACACAGAATAACAGCATGGATGTGTAAGCAGGACCCATCATTCTGCTGCATACAAAAAAACACACTTCAGCCACAAAGATAGATATTACCTGATAGTAAAGGGCTGGAAAAAAGGTTTTCTAAGCAAATGGACCCAAGAAGCAAGTTGGAGTAAGCTATTCTAATATTTAATAAAATAGACTTTCAACCAAAATTAATCCAAAGAGATGAGAGAGAACACTTCATATTCATCAAAGGAAGAATCCACCAAGATGTCATCTCAGTTCTGAACATCTATGCCCCCAATGCAAGGCCACATTTGTAAAAGAAACATTGATAAAGCTTAAAACACATTGATCCCCACACATTAATAGTAGGAGACGTCACCACTCCACTCTCACCAAAGGGCAGGTCAACAAAAACAGAAGTTAAGCAAATAAAAGGGGAAATAGAATAGACAGAGGACATGCTTAAAGAAAAGGATAGGCTCTGGGAAGGATATGGGGGTGACTCTAGCTGAGACACCTACTAGCACAGGTTATGGAGACCAAAGAGGGCACCTTCTAATTAGGAAGGATCCCTAGTAGAGGGAAGGGAACACCAACCCACCTGCAAAAACTTCAGCTCAAAATTTACCCTTCCTATGAGATGTGTAGGGAAAAGAAATTGCAGAGATTGAAGGAATGTCCGACCAATGCCTGGCTATACCATGCAAGAGAGCCAACCATTAACACTATTAATGACACTCTGCTATGCTTGCAGATGGGATGCCAACACAATTCTTTACAGACCTTGAAAGAATAATTTTCAACTTCATATGGAAAAACAAAACAAAACAAAAAACCCAGAATAGCTAAAACAATCCTGTATAATAAAAGAACTTCTGGAGGTGTCTTCATCCCAGATCTCAAGCTGTACTATAGAGCAACAGTAATAAAATCTCCATGGTACTTGAATAGAAACAGACTGGTGGATCAATGGAATCGAATTGAAGATCCAGAAATAAATCCACACACCTATGGACACTTTATTTTGACAAAGAAGCCAAATCCATAAAGTGTAAAAATGATAGCATCTTCAAAAAAATTGTGCTGGTCTAACTGGATGTCTGCATGTAGAGAAATGCAAATAGGTCAATATTTATTGCCCTGCACAGTCTGAAGTCCAAGCAAATCAAAGACCCTAACATAACACAAGATACACTAAATTAGAAGAGAAAGTGAGGATGATCCTTGAGCCCATTGGCACAGGAGACAACTTCCTGAACAAGATATGCAGAGACAAAGATACAGTAGTAGACACCGAGGGAATGTCCAACCAATGCCTGGCCCAGCCTGGGATTCACCCATGGGAGAGAGCCAACCCCTAACACCATTAATGATACTCTGCTGTGTTTACAGACAGGAGTATAGCATAACTGTCCTCTGAGAGGCACCGCCCAGCAGCTGATGGAAACAGATGCTGAAACTCACTACCAAGCATTAGGCAGTTTTGGAAGTCCCGTGTGTGTGTGTGTGTGTGTGTGTGTGTGTGTGTGTGTGTGTGTGTGTGTGTGTATAGGCACAGCTTCTGAAGTCCTGTGTGTGTGTGTGTTTTCTGTGGGTGTAGAGTGCTGTGCTTTGGAAGCCAACCTTGGCACAGCTAGGCAAACTGAGTTGTGTTCTCAGCCATAAATCACCTTGTGTTCTTTCTGCCGTAATATCATAATTCCAAAATAACAAAATAAATTTAGAAATTTTAATCATAAAACCACAAACCTAAGAAGGAGCTAAGAAGAGAGAATCCCTGGAGAGAGAGACTCCCTGGAAAGAGAGAATCCCTGCCCTTAGTTGTGAACCCACAAGGCTCCAACTTACGGTCCTGGTTAGTCTCACTGGGTCACAAATCAAATGAACAGACTGCAATGTGCGAAGATTTGTGGGGAGGGAGAAGAGCCAACAGGGGTGGGAAAGAAGTGAGGGTGAGAGCAGCTAGTGTGCAATGTATACATGTGAGAAATTATAAAAATAATGTCTGGTGTACAAAACAAGTCCATGACAGCCAAGGCTGTGCAGAGAAACCCTGTTTCAAAAAACAAACAAACAAACAGACAAAAGAATAAGCTAGATATGGTACATCTTAATTAATTTGCTGGACATCTATAAAGCCAAAGGACTTTCATATCTACTAATAAATAGTTGCAACATGATTAAAACAAATATTTTTATCAAGGAGCCTCTTCATACTCGATAGTGTACTCCTATGGAATACTACTAGAGAAAGAACAACACCAATGAAACTGACTTACCACGTCGACTTCTGCACTTAACAGTTCTTCACCAAGTGCTTCCATTTCTCTTGCTTGTTTTTCAGTTGTGACAGTTATGTTGGAATTTTCAAGTTCAATTCTAAATATTTTAAAGGAATTATTCACACAGATGAATTTTTTTAAACACCACATAATTTCTAAGTTATCATCTTAGTTTTTGGTAAATGTGTCATTTTCTGGCTGTGTTGTGCGGCTAGTTGTGAAGTTTAGGGACTGTGTGAATACCTATGTTCTCCTTTTATTTTTGTGGTGTTTGGGGATGAAATCAGGGCCTCACACAGGCAAATATACACTCTGCCACTGAGTTAATTCTCTGCCCCATGCAATTATATAATCCAAGTCAAGTGACCGGAAGCACAGGTTTCACCCTGGCCTCACACATGTGCACCTCTGCTCACACTGCTCTGCCTGCCTGTTTCACAAACGCTCTGGCTGTCTTTCAAGTTGCATGCAGCTATTACCTCTGAATCCTAGAGCGCATCTTCTCAGCGGCTTTTAGCACCTCCATTGCCTCCTGCAACCAAAGTGAAGAACAGGGAATGTTATAGCTAGACCCCAGTCCAAGCTCGTCTGTCTCAGGTTTGTGTTTTCCTCTCAAATGCTCTGGCAGAGGGCTTTTCAGTGATGCAGGTGCCCAAGTCCCCCTGCACTTCTCTAGTGATCCCCCCAAACTCGGTGTTGATTCCAGCCCATCGCGGGCAGATTTGTTCTTTGGTATGTCACTGTATCTGGTATGAATAGACATTTAGCTACAGCTCCACAGAGAAAGCCACACAACAACTGGACAGTAGTAGTCCTGCCCACTCAGAATAGTCCTTTCCTTCTGGGCTCTTAGGACTACTCAGCAAGCTGTGATTGCAGAGTACAGTGCAAATGGCGCCTGCGGAAGTGACCTGACCCTCAGAGTCAGGCTAAAGCCACTGGTGGGCTCTATTGTGGAATCAAGCGTCCTCAATCAGTCTGTCCCAGCTAAGTCATGTGAGGCCGTGTTGGCTACATAAAGAAAAAAGACAGGTATACATTTTTCCATTTTGAGGCAAACAGGAATATTTGATTAAACAATGTCCCCTCTTCATTAGGTTTATTTGACATTATATTTTCTCAGAAAATAAAAGCTTCACTACACCTTTGCCCTTAGGGAAAAGTATTGGCACGATACAGATTTTATCCTATAACTCAAGTAAATGTTTCTAATGTATTTAAGAATAGTGTCATATATCATCTGATATTCCTCCCAATTTATACTTACGTAATATTTTCTCTCATGCAGATTAAATCAATGCAAAGTTGAAGGATAAACTGATAAACTGTTCTAAACAGACAAGTTCTGGATGGACTTTGGGCAATCAGTCCAGTTAAAGAAGGCTTTATGGAAGAAAAGGTGGTGATCCATTCATAAATAAATGAGGCCAGATTAGAAAATATTAGGGAATCCAGAAAGAACAGCATGAGGAAAGGCAGAGAGATGGTGCCATGAACTCAGGCGGGAGGGCAAAGCCCGGGAGCGTGGAGCGTGGAAATAAGAAGTCACAGAGTTGGTGGAGTAAGAGTCATTAGCAGGAGCTGAGCAGCAGAGCAACCTCAATGCCTGTCAACGGAGGAACAGGTAGGTGGTGCCTCAACACAATGGTGTGTGTGTGTGTGTATGTGTGTGTGTGTGTGTGTGTGTGTGTGTGTGTGTGTTGAGAAAGGATCTCATTAGGGGGCACTTTTCAGAAACTCAGTATGTATAGCAGGCTGGCTTCGACCTTGAGTTTATCTTCCTTCTGTGTTTGCTGGGATTACAGATATGAGCCGCCGTGCCCAAGAGATGCTACATAGCAACATAAAGAAATGAAGATGAAATCTGGGTGTGGAATCTCGGGGAGGCAAAGGCAGGCAGATCTCTGTGAGTTCGAGGCCAGCCTGGTCTACAAAGCAAGTCCACGACAGCCAAGGCTACACAGAGAGACCCTGTCTTGAAAAACAAACAAACACACAAACCAAAAGAAAGAAAGAAATGAAGACGAGTCCCACAAAGTATTATGCTAACTAAAAGAAGCAAGTTAAAAGGGCTAAATATTTTATAACTGTCCACATGAAATGCTCAAAACATACAAATCAAATCTACAATGTATATATTGGTTATTTTCAAAAATAAGGAAGGTTGAGGGGCATATATTATTCAGATTCTAATTCTTGAACAACAGCTGAATTTATTAAAGAACAAAAGAAATTCTTTAATGCCAGCTGAGACAGTGCTGGGTGTTAACATCACATTACAAAACATTTAATTAACATCACTGCAATTGTGAAGCCAAGCAAGCCTGTATTTTTGCTTCTCTCCTGTGTCTGTAGGCAGCAGACCTTTCTGAGGTAGGTGCTGTATCCCCTATTCACTGCTCCAAAGTTAACCACAGCACCAAAGGGTTTCAGTCTTGTCACCCCACAGGTGACCTAGCTATCTCATCTCCCAAGCAGGTTTCTTCAGAGTTGACTTTTCCAGAGGAACCTCACTGAAGCAGAAAGATCTTATGATCACCTCTTTGATAAATCTGAGGAAACTGGGCACTGTAGCTCCAGCATGAAGGAGTTTTTAACTTTGTTCAGTTCCTATTCAGCCGGGCAGGGGTGGCAAACACTTACATGTAAGGAATAGAGTTGTGAGGGCACAACCTGAAACTCATTCCAAGAACGAGGGGCCTTCCGCCAGATTCTGAAGAGATTCTCTTCTATTGATGATATCAGGAACCTGGATACCAATGGCAGCCACTGCTGTTCAGATTGGGTGACTGAAAAAAAAAATGGGACATGAATTAAGGGACATATAGCAGAACACCTGTGGTTGCTCCTCACTAAACGACCCATGTGTTTTCTCCTACAGAAGATGAAAGGTTTATATTTCAGTTATGTAAAAGCTCAATATAGAATTGTATTTGAACACAGAATGCTGTCCTGTGACCCTGCTAAACTGACACTATTTCAAACTAATGTTTATTCTGTTTCTATTTTTGTTATCACCCAGTTATCTTTTTTTTTATTATGTATACAGGGCACATTAGATCACATTATAGATGATTGTGAGCCACCATTTGGGTGCTGGGAGTTGAACTCAGGACCTCTGGAAAAACAGTCAGTGCTTTTAACCACTGAGCCATTTCTCCAGCCCCCAGTTATCATTTGTTATAGGTAAAGCATATAAGAAATAAAAATACAATATATCATAGAAAATTTCAATACACATATTTATATATTAATTTGAGCATAATGAAAACCACTAAATCACTTGCATTGGTAAAGGACAACACTGAAAATAATTGTATAATTTTGTGAGAGCATAACTCCCCCAATAAAAGCTACAACTAACCCCATTAGGCTTCGTAGCATTCTAATGGGAACATGAATTGTTAGGTGTATTAAAGAAAATGCTTTAAAAATCTCCAGAATCAAATCATGGAGGAAACTCAGTATACCTGTGTGCCGTGTTGAGGCCACAACCGTTGTGTTTGACTCTTCGCTGTGTGCATCTTCTCAAATGATTGGGTATAAGACAACCGTTTGGTGTGGAATCACTTCTTCCCTTTGTATCATGCTTCAGTCAAAACTGAGGTCCCAGTGTGGAGCAGAAAGAGTCACAATGCTTTCCTCACCCGCTCCAATGACTTATTTACACTTCATTTACTTTGGATTTTCCCAGGCTGTTAAGTAAATGAGCAATTGGTTGAGACAAATTGTTGAAACTAAGCTAGAAAGGAGATGATTATTCCCTCTAAAAGTGCTGTTTCCACTAGGTACAGACGCTAGGCTGATGATCCCATTGTCTACCAACATGATAGACACAACTGTTCAGGATAGGCTATGACTCTCTGCTGGGAGGAAAACTTGCTTGCTATGATTGCTGTTCTTGGTTGCCATCTGGACTTGACTACATCTGGAATTAACTAAAACCTAAAAATGGAGGGCACTCTTGTGAGAGATTTCTCCTTACTTTGAAGTAGGAAAGTCCACCTCTAATCCAGACCTTTGGGGTGGGATCTTGAACTGGGAAGATGTGTACTTTTAACCTAGATCTTGAAATAGGAAGATGCACCTTTAATTGAGATCATTTGAGCAGGGAAAGCCCACCTCTAACGAGGGCCACACCTTCTGTTGGAGACCTATAGAAGGACATGGAAGAAGGAAGCTTTGATCTTTGCCTGCCTGAGTCCATTCCTTTAGTAGCTTTAGATCCTGCTTCCTTGGGATTCCGATGTACAGTGAAGACCGGCTGAGATGTCCTGCCTCATGGACTGAGCAACTACTGGATTCTTGGACTTTCTATTCATAGCCAAGTTTTGTTGGATTAGCTAGACCACAGCCTATAAGTCATTCAAATAAATCTTCTTCCTCTCTCTATATAGAAAGAGCCATTCTATAAATTCTGTTACTCTGGAAAACCCTGATTAACATACCTGCCCTTCATGGTTGTTGACCTGAGCATGAGAATAACAGCAAGGAGACAAGGAATCTCTAAGGAGCAGTCTGAAAGAAAGCAACTCTCAAAGACCTTCTGACTGAAATGACTTGACAGTTGTAATAAAGGTGATATTATTTTGCGAACCATTAGTTATAGCCAATAATATTTCTTCCTTTTCTTCTCTCTCTCTCTCTCTCTCTCTCTCTCTCTCTCTCTCTCTCTCTCTCTCTCTCTCTCAAGATAATTAGCTTTTAATTCTGGTCAAGATTTCACACACTGAGGGCCAAGTAGTCCCGGCCCCCTCAACATAAGCCACTCTTGTGTATATGATCATTTAAAATATATGAAAAGGCAGCTCTCTCATGATCATGGAGTTGATCTGACAGCAATTAAATGTGTCTAAGCACCAGGCACAGCTCTGAAATTGCACTGGGAAGATCCAGAAGCACTTAGTTTGGTCTGAGGCAATATAAAAGGCCATGGAAGAGGCCGGCCTCCTGAGGGGCCCTCACATCTCCGAGTTGGCGTACATGCCGTTGATCAGGTAGTCCACTTGCCTGTAGTCCTTCTTCTTGTAGCTCTCATAGGCTTGCAGGGCAAACATCACCAGGACTGCGATGAAGAGGGTCACCCCAAGGACAAGCACCACCAGAAGTAACATTCTGTTCACAAAGGATGGGGTTAGGGGCTCAGTGGTGACTACTAAGTACTGGCCTTGAGTGCTGAACTGGCTGTGGTTGGCACCCTAAGGTCCCCTGAGCTCCTGGGTGTTGGCCCAGTGGAAGCAGTACCAGCTGTGATTTTGGTCTCCATCTGCTCTGTTATCAGGGACATGCCTGCCTACCTGTCCTACCTGGACCCTGGGTAGATAATGCAGAACGTGTCTGTATGGTGGGGAATGTGGCTTCTGTTTCAGGACTCAGGCTAGAAGGAAGCTCCCTGGTTTGTACCTGGGTGGGGGTTACTACTGTAGGAGACATTGAAGCCACAGTGCAGGTGGTGGTCACTACTGTAGGAGACACTGAAGCCACAGAGCAGGTGGTGGTGGACTCTAGGGTGGTGTCTGAGGGACTAGGTGTTGATCTACCCACTGTGCTGTTCTGTTGTCACCTAAATGGTAACACTTTCCATTTGGACACCTGAGGTGAGCATGGGGCTCATGGCAGATGTGTTAGTGGGTGCGTTTTTGGCAGGACTCAGCGTCCTTGTGGGAGGATCACTTGTGTTTATGGGGCCTGCAGCAACAGTCATGGTATGTGGAGCCACAGTTGTCACTGTGGCTGTTTTGGTGATGTGCTGGCATTTGTACTGGGCCCTTCTGTACATGGTGCGCTGAGAGATGGAAGCCCAGCCCTGGTGATGGGTAGTCTGGCCCACAGATAATGTAGGTGGCACAAGGGTTCTGGAGGTCGCACTGTCTGTCGTACCCTCTCCAGTTGTTGGAGTGCTTGTAGTCCAGTGCATTGTCATCTCTGCTGTTGCTTTGGTAGAGTTCGGGATGGCTGCCTAGGTCCCTGTGGTCGGTGTGACGGGAGCAGGCGGCTCTGTGGCTGCTCTCTCAGTAGCTGTAGTATCAGCCCTTGTAACTGTGTCCCTAGGCATGTTTTGTTTACTGTGATAGGCCACGTTTTGGTAGTGACTAAGTGGTGTGGCTCAACAGGCACTGTATGGCATGGGGGAAATCCAAACCAGTACCAGGGCTGCCCACATCTTGCTGCCAAGCTGGAAGCAGGACTTCTGGTCTCTGAGTCCTTTCACGGTGTCAACAGTTGCCTTCCACTGGGCTTGGAGATCAGAGGCAGTGGCTCAGTGCAGACCAGGAGGCCAGGCTGATGTCCTTCTTGGGCAGCTGTGGGCTTGGCATCCTGTACTTGCCATATTAAGTCTAATAGCCAGTAATTTCTTTTAACTTGCCAATAAAGGGAAGCCAAGAAAGAACATTAAGCTAATATTATTGAAAAGAGATCTCAGGCATAGTATATAATCATACTCCAATGCTGGTAGAATTTTTAACAAGTTTTTGAGATCTTGGAATTCACACGTTACACTCTTATCAAGAGTTGCCAGTGTCTTTAGGAAACACTTAAATATGCATGCACAGACCATATGAGGTCTTTTGAATCAGACTCTTAGGAGAAGCCTGACTTTGTGATGTTCAAAACTCTCTCCAGGTCATTGTGGAGGGCAGTAGTGGACAGTAATTGAAAAGCGAATAAATAACCATTGCCTCCAGCCTTGCTTATTACCCACAAGACTCAGTCTGCTCATCATCTGAGGATATGGCCACATGATAAAATACGGCATGTTTGCTTCTGAAGAATGCTAATTTCCCTGATTAGGTGCAGAACCGGAGCCAGGAAATTCAAAATGTAACTCCATCCTATCTTATACAAATCTGGAGCAAAACTGTGGAGTTGAAAGCCGACTTTCAGCTCTTATCTACGGACTTGCTTTTGCCAGAGAAAAAGCTAACACCCCAGTGTGCTTCCGCTCCTCCTTCAGGTGTCCACACAGTGGCTCCTGTGCTGCCTCCTGGGCCTTCTGGAACTCACCATGTTTGTCACTCAGGAATAAGGATGGTTAGCCCCAGGTCATTTTGGCACACGGAATGTAGAATATTTGAGCATTCAATTAACATTGCCTCTGGGAAATGTCCCTGGACAGCTTTGGTTGTAAATCGTCCTTCACACTTGTGCTCCCTGCTGCTCTTCTCCCTTTCATCCCTCTTCCTCCTCTTCATCTTCTTAATTTTGCTGTAGCCTCACCTCTAGATATCACTTTGGTAATTTTCCAACAGCAACAAGATTTCCAGTCTTGTTTTTGTTTTATTTATTTATTTATTTATTTATTTTACAAAATATACTTTTTTTTTGTTTTCTTTACAAGGAAGCCTTTTTCCAGGACTGACTTTGTGTCTCTATGTTAAAAATCTTTGTTGAAAAAATATTTTGAAAAATATGAGTTTTACTTTTAACAAATTCAGGATTTTCTCAAATATTTACCGTAAGTGCCTGGAAGAAGAAGAGGCTATACTTTCTACTACATCTTTACAACATCAAAATATACAGAGAAACTTTGACAAATTACCTCAAAATATTTTTATTCAGGACGCTTGAGCTGCTGCAGGGGCAAATGCACCCACTGTGTTACTTTAGATATGAATGCACTTCGGGTGTCTTGGACATGGAACTGTGCCATCTGCGACGTGCTCCTGTCTCTGAGTCTGCACAGTGTGAAGGAAGCACGGCCACCATTGAGGTGTTTCCATTAAATGCAGCACAGTGGGCTGCAGTGGTGAATAAGTACCCTTTTACAGGAAAAACTGTCACATACTCCTCCTGCGGGACAGGGAGGCCTGTGGCCCTAACACATCCTAACACATCCCCCTAACACACCCAAACACATCTTAACACACCCAAACACATTCTAACACATCCCAATACATTCCAACATACCCTAACACATCCTAACACACTCTAACACACCCTAACACAGCCTAACATACCCTAACATATCACATCACAACACACCATAATACATCCTAACACATCCCAGCCAACACATCCTAACACACCCTAACACAACCTAACACATCCTAACACCTGTGAATATTCTAAAAGTTGATTTTTTCTTGTCAGCATGTTTTTCTGCTATAAGAAGGATTGATTTTCATTTCAACAAATTGATCTTCACAATGATTTCTTTAAGGCTGATGATGGAATGTGTGTGTTCAGCAAGCACTGGGACCCTCATACCGAAACAACAACAACAATAATAGTAACCAAAATATAGAAGTCCCTTTGAGGTCATTTCTCAGTAAAGTATTTGAAAATGAAAATTGTAAGTATAAGAATTTGGTTTTTCTGGGCCTGGAGTGATGACGGCTCAGCAGTTCAACATGCTTGATGCTGTTGCAAAGGATGTGGGTTCAGTTCCCCGAACCCACACTGGGCAGCTCAGAACCATCTGTAGCTCCAGCTCCATGGGACCCGACACCTTCATTTTTCCTCCATAGGCACCTGCATACACATGGCGCACACACACGTGCACACACACACATCAAAAACAAATCATTTAAAAAAGAATTTACTTTTCCTACTGGCACATTTCTCATCTTATATCATTAAAATCTATATGAAATGCTTTGCTTTGTAAAATGTAAAAATAACTTTTCTACAAAGTTAAAAGGCTTTTTTTCTCTAATAATTCTTTTTTTCCCCTTCATAATAGGAAATTTCCTTTGCCTTGAGCTACATATATCCAGATGTTTCTGTATTTTCCAGTCTGTTCCACATGTTTGTCTGCCTTGTGACTAAGCAGTTAACATGTGAATACAAACGGCATACCCTAATTTCATCAGACCAAGTGTGTGCTCATTACAAGTGTTTTCTCCCTCACATTTCCCTCAAGCACTAAAAGGAAAAAGTTCACTTTCACGTATGTACAATGCGTCAGCATAAGAAAAGCTTGAGTTAAGAAAACAGTCTCCTTATTCAAGAGCAAGGACCCAGGGTTAAGAGAAGTTGTCAAGAGCAGATTGTCAGTGTCAACAATCTAAGGACAGCTTTGGCTCCATCTCCTCATGCTTGAGGGGAGCGCCAGCTGATGGGGTGAGCTCTCGGTCCTCGCATGGGAAAACCCAGCTGAAACATGTGAGCGGAGAGCAACAGAAAGCAGTATTGCAACCACAGGAAACACCAGTTTCCTGAAGCGTTGAAGAGGCTGGTGACAAGAATCTGCCTGTGGTTGAGATGGAACTGGATGGATGCTGTTTGGAGGCTTGGTGACTGGGATCGGTGCCCTGAGTTCTCTTCCCTAGTAGATGTCACAGAGGTTAAGGATGCTCCGGGTCTCATCAACAAACCGGACAGTGAAGAGAGTTGACAGGTCAAGTGCATTCTGAGTAACACCTCAAGGGTAGACAGTCCACCGGGTAAAAAGCATGTGAGAAATATAGAAAACAGGCTGAACAGCAAAAGGTCACCCCTGCGCAACACTGTGAAATAAAGTTAGTAGGCAGCCTTTGTCAGGCTGAGGCTAAAGAAGAGCACAAAGCTTCCGCCACCTCTTGGTCACTCACAGCGAAGTCTTCAAGCTTCCTTTACTGTCCTGCAGTTAAACAGGCCTGTTGCTTTATCTTGCAGTAGGATGCTCCCTGGATCTGACTATTCTGGAAGGAGCAATGAGGGGAGGCGTTTGACCACAGGAAGTCCACATTGACTGTTTAGACTGATGGTGTGTGACGATTACTATCCACAGGAGACGTGAGTGCACTTAGAAACGCCCAGGAGGTGGTGAGGAGCACCTGAGTGTGTATCCTGTGCTGGTGTTTCTGAGGAGGATTCACTGATGAGGAAGCACCCACACTAGATGTGTACAGTCCCCTCTTTATCTGGCATCTGGACAGAATCATGGAAGAAAGCCAGTCAAGCGCCATGATTCTCTTCTGCTTCCTAGTCACTGCGGTGTGAACTGGTCAACTGCATCTTGCCCTCCTTGCTCTGATAGACGGAGGCCTCTGAAGTTCAGAACCAAGACATGATTTTCCTTGCTTTGCTGCTGGCAAGTGCTTGGCCCCCAGCAACGATGATAGCAACTAAAGAAATATTGACAATACGGAGAGACTGTTGAGACTCTCAATGCATGAACAGAGAAATACAGTGTCTGTGCTGTAATTTAGAGAGTCCTAAATGTATTTTGGAGATGTTCTGATTTTCAATGTGCACGTTTTAAATATATTCTTCTTATATTTTACTGATATTGATCTTGTGTTAATTTCAGGTTCAGCTTTTTTGTTGATAAAGATCTAAGGCACAGCTTTTATTCATAATTCACTTATGATGTGGCACTTCCTTAATAAGTCTGATGAGACCACATGGAGGCCCACTATTTTTCCATATCTGTATGGCCATACAAATATATTCTCCATCCTGTATTTCTTTTATTATTTTGTCACAGTCATTCTATAACTGCTACGGGCTCTGGCCCCTGCTGTGTTGGACCGGCACACTCTTGACTCATCTGCAAGCTGGATTCTAACCCCCAGTCAGGATAAGGGTCTCTCAGTTGACTTCCTCCACAAGCAGGACCCATCTCCTACTGAAGCTAAACTCCTGTGTTATGAGGTGGACTCTATAAATAGAGGCAGTTGCCTTGAGAGATCTGACACTTGTACAGTTTTTTTTCTCATGAAAAATGTCATGGTGACTGATGGGTGGGGTTCCCTTCATTCCTAGGAAGCTGTTATGAGCAGATCTGTGACCACCTAGAGGTCCTGCACAACCTGACTGGCCTCACCTGGGAGACAAGTATCTTAGCTGCATGTACATCTGTTGGTGGTAGTCATCAATGCAATTGCCTTGAGGAGAGCCACAAAAGCCTCATGAGTGCAGTTGGGTTGTCTCTAGGCCATATCCAAAAACACAGGCAGAATTATAAACCCTTGACATTGTCATTAGAGTTTGTCCCCAGCATTCAAGAAAGTCTAAGCATTACTTCAGTGTGGTTTAAACAGCATCAATAGCATCAAACACCTACGGAAACTCTGGCCACTCACTGCTTTAACCTATGTACAGTATATGAGCAATGCGTGTGTGTCTGGTTCTATGCTCATTGGGGAGCAGAGACCTCATGGCAGTGCAATTTGTCCTCATCGGACTCTGACGTGGTACTGCTATGCACTTTTAGAAACCTAAGGCCAAAAGCAGCAACCCCTTTCAAGGCCAGGTGGTCACATTGACTTCAAAGCACATGACCTTAACCATTAGGGCCCCAGCTAACTGCAGTCAGCCTCAACTAGCTGCATTTCTAGCACCTCTCCCAGGCATAGACCCAGGTCTCTACCAAAGCAGGGGCCTTTTCTGCCCTTCCTCCAGGATGGTCTTTCTCCACGGAGCCTCTCACAGAACCAGTGTCGCCTGCTTGGGTACACTGCCTTATGCAAGCAGGGGGAGTGGACATCACACCCACAAATAAGACAATGAAAAAAGGAGCACTGACAATTTTTTTAAAGTCACTGAAAAGACATTGAAAAGAACCAGAAGAGCAAGAAGGCTTTTTCGTCAGAGACAAGACAACTGCTGTGGGGCTGGGATAGCTGCTGGATCGCAATCAGGTGACTGGGGGTGGGGAGCAGAACCGGTGCTGCCTGCAGAGCTGATATGAGATAGACCCCCCACACACACACACACTGGTGATAGAGTGTGGAGGGGCCATTCTCTCAAGAGGTGGACCCACTGCAGCAAGGGTGAGATGTGTGAAAGCCATGCTGTATCTGCCGACATGGCGAGACACAGGTGCCACAGCTGTCGTCAGGTGTGCTGGCTGGACTCTGCTGCCACATCTGGCTCCAACAGCAGAGCTGACACAGAAGCTTCAGGTGACTTCTCTGCTCTCGGACTCTGGTGCACAAGATGGTTCTGGCCCCAGAGTGGCTGGTTTCACTGCTTCTTAACACACGTCAAGCTCTGGATCTGTGGAAGTACGGCTCCACCCATCTAAAGATGGAAACAGACATGCTGTTGATGCAGCTTGAGATGGGGAGGTGGGATTTGGGGTGCAGGAGAAGACCAGATCCCCAGTAGGAGACCTCCTCCCAGCCTTTCCAAAGACCAAAGTGACCCATGTCTGCCACGTGAACAGACACTGTCCTACAAAAGGACATGTGGCCAGATGAAGGCCCAGGTAACAGCTCTCACAAAATGGAGCCTCCCAAATCTGCCCCCCAGCACACCAGCTACTGAACCCTCCTCACACTCAGGGTCTCAAGCATTTACCTGAGTCTTCCTCATCCTTGCTCTCTGCCTCACCGGCCCCTTGTTCCTCCAAATAGGTCAGGAGCATGTGGACACGAACAATAAGGTCTGAGTAAGGCATGTTCTTGATCAAGTAGGCCTTCATCTTCCTCAGAATGGACAGGCATGAGGACTGGCAAAATTCATCAGGTTTCTTGTCCATCCACATGTCCAGGAAAGTACAAACGGTCCTGGGGAAAGCAGATGGACTCAAAGTTAGCGGCCAGGCTTGCTTTTTTTCTGACACACCTGTCAGATGTCTTGCAGGGATGTCTACAGGGCAGAAGATGCCCAACCCTTATGTATATGGGTATGGTGAGCAGGACTGTGCAGTCCATGTGAGCAGGGAGCTCCACAGTCCCTGTTCTCAGCCTCTAATGCAGAACATCCGAGCAGTTTAAGAAGGGTGCCCAAGTCCCTGTATTTCCCCACCCGCTCTCCACTTGCAACAACCCTGCCCATGCAATTCTTCTCACTCTGCAGGCATCACTATGCTTGGACATCAATATGCTAGTAGAAACCAGAAGTAATGTGAGATGCAAGCACAGGCCATCCCTTGGCACTCAAGAGTCCCCACACTGGGGACCCAAGCCCTTCCTCTTGTTCCAAAGCAAACTTACTTCTTTACTTGCTCATCTTCTTCACAATAAAGGCGGAAGTTGTCATACCTAGAGGAGAACAGAAAGGATGTCACCTGTGTGTAGTCCCAGGCCCATCACCTAAAGAAATCTAGAGTATAGGCTCATTCCTATAGAGGTATCAAAGTACAGAACTTGGAAGTTCTGTCTGCTCTCACAATTACTAGTTCACCTGCATAAAGTAGGTGTTTCAAATGTGTTCATGCAATAAGTGAACACAAATGCCTCTATCCAGACATCTCGGTGGGTACTAGGTCCCTCGGATTGCCTTCCATGTATCTCCACACATTGCTCTTGGGAACTCCAATATCAGTTCTAGAACATCATTTACAAATGGAAGGTCTTTCACCAAAGCCTAGAAAAGTTGAGACAGGGATAGAGAGCTTTTCAAGGGTGCAGGAGACAGCCACACTCATTAGGGTCTCAGCTCTGGACAGCCCCTTTGCTTGGGCCAAGCCTGGGAGATGCATTTTCTGACTTCATGCTGCTCCGTCCTGACAGTACTGTAGGCTGTCAGTAGACAGAGTCCTTCCTGGAACCAACAAGAAGACCTGGGACCTCCGGGCTTGGAGGTGGACACTCACCTCTTGAACAGCAGGTCCAGCACCTGCTCAGTGGTGGCAAACCTTCGGTATATGTACAGAAAGGCAGGGACAAAGAAGGGGTCCCCAGCCTGCAGGGAAGGCACCAGATGCTTCACTAGTTTTTCCACCATGTCTGCACTGATGGGGGACTGTCCACAGCGCTCTTTCTGGTCCTCTGGGGTAGGACCCTGCACACCCTGAGGAAAGATCAAGGTCTAAGCTTGAAACGGGCTCAGGTCTGCAACATTCTCATTGGTTTTCATCATTACAAGTTTCCCTGAATCATTACACTGCCAAACGGACAGAGCAAAACTAGAGGAAACTGAGATTTCAGAGAGGTTACCTTGACAGTGTGTCCCTGGCCCTGGCTTCCCTGGGCCATGTCTCTTTTCTTCCGGACAAATGGCCAGAGATGTCGGAGGCAAGAGTGAATCCTGCGTCTCCAGGTACCACCACGGCCTCCTTTCTTGCCTTTCTTGAGGCCTGAGTCTTGAGTAGTCTGAAGGTAGCAAGAGAACATTATGGTCTCTCTAGGGTCTCAGACAAGTGAGTCTGTTGGCTTGGCTCTAAGCAGTTGACTGCCTAACTACCAGGGTTCTATATACTGTTGGGTTATTGTCAAGGAAGTGAGGTCACTTCCTGCTCATCCCTTTACTGTCCCCTCTCCACACAGATCTTTCCCTAAATGTTCCCGGATCCTTTCCTCCCAGGTGTACAAGTAGTCACAGTCACACACATGTGTCCCATTCCACTGCTCCCAGGGATGTCTGGGAGCACATCAGTTTTGCAGTCTGAGTCCCTGCTGTTGAATGACATCCATAGCCCTAACCCTAAACTCACCCCTAATTAGCCTAATTGATGACCTGTCATGGTGTCATGGTGAAGAGACACCATGACCAAGGCAACTCTTATAAAGGACATCTCATTGGGGCTGGCTCACAGTTTCAGAGCTTTGGTCTATTACTGTCTTGGCAGGAAGCATGGCAGCATGCAGGCAGTCATGGTGCTGGAGAAGCCAAGAGTTTTGCATCCTGATCTAAGGGCAGCCAGGAGAAGATTGGCTTGCCCAGGAAGACAAGAAGAGGCACCCATTCCACACTGGGTGGAGCATGATCTTAGGAAACCTCAAAGCCCACCCCCACAGCGACACAATTCCTCCAACAAGGCCACACCTGTTCCATGGTCTTTGATCACAGAAGTACAAAGCAACTCAAACTCCCAATCGTAATACTTTTTAGTGTAAATGCATGAAAATGCACAAGTTTTTAATGTATTGAACCATAGTGTTGGGATTTTGTAAATGTGGCTTCCATGCTATGAGTAGAAGACGCTGTCTCCCAGAACACTGCCTGGTCATCTGGCTCTTCTTAGGCTTTTATTCCCTCTTTCATGGTATTCCCGGAGCCTTAGGCCTAGGGGTTGTGTTATGGATAGTTGGGATTACATGCCTCACAGTCACTTGTTCTCTGCATTTTGTTGAGTTGTAATCTATAATAGTCTCCATCTGTTGCAAAAAGACACTTCGTTGATGAGTGAGAACTACATTCATTCACCTGTCAATTTAAGGATGAGGATAGAGAATATAGTTAGTCATCATACTGATTTAGGAAAACGGCAGGAATAGGCTCTCCTTTCTAGTCTATTACTCTCCACCCAGTAGAAATTGGCTAGGTTTGCAGAAGTCTGTATTAATTTCTTTCTGTCGTGAGCCCTAAGTACAAGATGACAACCATTGCTCATGAATCAAGATAAAAACACCACCATTGCATCACTGGGTTATCTTGCCAGGTTAGTTAGTTTTGAGGTTCATAGGATTTACAGCTGGGTAGGACTGTTGATGGCTTTTCTCCTTTGGCAGCTTTCTTAGCTTCTTTGAATAGCAGAAGAGCCGTTCATCAAAACCTTCCAGAACACTTCCCGTTTGACTCCTCCAATCCTGTGTCTGAGATGTGGGATACAGTATGATTTTCCTTCATGCTCTGGGAAGCAACCAAGGGCAACTGAGACAGCATAAGTTGTGTGGGAAGTCTTCTGTGTCCTCCCTGTGACAAACAATACAAAAATGATGTCTCTTATGGCACTGTGACTCTTGGTGGAAGCATTATCACCACATGTAACATGACTCAATTTAAACAATATATGCACATATATAGAGTAAATCTATTTTGAATAATCTTATAATGTTCCCTGTGGCTTTGCAAGCACCCTTAATGCTGTTTATCTCTCCTTCCTCCCTCTCCCTCAGTTGATGAGGCCAAGTGTTCCGTGGGCACTGCTTGACAAAGTTCCAGTGTCTAGACAACAAAGTGATCTCCCCAAGCTTCCCTGGGACACTGACTGACAAAGTTCCAGTGCTCAGATGACCAAGAACCTTTACCAAGCCTTCCAGGGACACTGACAAAGTTCCAGTGCTCAGATAACCAAGCATCATTATCAAGCCTCCCAGGGACACTGCTTGACAAAGTTGCAGTGCCCAGACAACCAAGTGTCCTCTCCAAGCCTCCTGGGGACACTGCTTGACAAAGTTCCAGTGACCCATCAACCAAGCATCATGAAGGCCTGTTTGACAAACTTCCAGTGTCTGGACATCTTGGACTGACCCTTCACCACCCTTGGGGGATAATTCTTACTGTTAAAAGCCCTCTCTCCAAAGCCTAGGATTGGAAGAATATAAGAAAGTCTGATGTTAATGAAAAATAATAAAACTAATAGAAGTTCCCTGGGAAAACAGCTATGTAGAAAGTTGAATCTTCCATAGAACCTATTTAGATTTACTTTTAGATTATTAATAAATGATAAATTAATAATAAACATAAGATAGAGGATCTGAGAAGAAATGTTAAAGAATAAAAACCTAGGTAAAATTTAGAAGCTGACAAACTGTCATTGAATCTAGGCTTTCAGGCTCAGCTTCAGAAATAAAAAACTAGCATGGACAGGAATAGATTTTGATCAGGCTATTATTCACAGACTTGGTACCTTCCTGAAGGCAAAGTAAATGGCTTTAGGAACCATGATGTTAGGATTACACACCTCACATTCCCACCAATCTTAAAGAAGAAAACTCCGAGTTAAAAGAGAAGTTATTTTATAATAATATTAATTTTTAATCCCTATGAAATTTGCTGTTTGCTTACTTTATTCCTCTTGTTCCTATACACTTATATAACCAAGGAAGAATTAAAGCTGTATAATCAATACTTAAAAGTTTCCGGGGAAATGATTTTGTGTATAAATAAAGCTTGCAAGAGACACGGGTTGTCAGAGGAGCTTGAGCCATCTTTAGACGTGCTTCCTCTCTGTCCCTCTCTCATGAAGTGAAACTAAATGGTGTCAGCGTGTGATTCTTCCCTGTCGCTCTTGCTTCAGCCCCTCTGCCAGCCTTCATCGCGTCTGTGCTGGACCCTGGCAATTTGAATGACACTTCCTCCTCCTTCCACAGTCAGTTTCCACTACCATTCCCACCATCCCCCTCTCTGTAGCATCTACGTCCTACTATATCCTTCTAGGCTGCTATCTTCCCATGGTGCCCTTCTATTTTCCTGGCTTCCGCAGTTGCTCCAAGTTATACACTCACACCTGTAGATGGAGAGCTGGGATCCACAAGTATGGGAGGACATGGAGCACTTTTCTCTCTGGGTCTGGGCTACCTCACTCAATGTAATATGTTAAACAACTTTGACCATAAAAATTTCAAGTAATGGTTTTACCTTTTATAGAATGGTAGTGCATTTTCAAGATTCTCATTGACCGGGCAGGAGAAACAAATATATCTTGTGTATAGCATGCAGCCACCCATGAATTTGATTGCAACACAAAGGAAAGATGTTAAAGGCCAGTTAGCAAAGTTAAATCTATATGTAAAAAATTTAACTAGAGATTTAACTATTCATTATTATATAACCTAAAAATTTCAAAGGAAAACAAATAAGAAACCAGTAGAACTATATGGTTCTGATATATAAAGCTATGCATATCCTCAAATCAAACTATAATGTAAAAACTCAGAAATTTAAAATTAGCAAAACATGAGTTGGAGAGAAACCACAGCCGCTAAGAGCAATGGTTCTTCTTCCAGTGGACCTGGCTTAATTGCCAGACCTCTAGTGGCTGACCATGGCCATGTGTAGCTTCTAGTGGCTGACCATGGCCATGTGTAGCCTCTAGTGGCTGACCATGGCCATGTGTAGCCTCTAGTGGCTGACCATGGCTATGTGTAGCCTCTAGTGGCTGACCATGGCCATGTGTAGCTTCTAGTGGCTGACCATAGCCATGTGTAGCCTCTAGTGGCTGACCATGGCTATGTGTAGTCTCTAGTGGCTGACCATGGCTATGTGTAGTCTCTAGTGGCTGACCATAGCCATGTGTAGCCTCTAGTGGCTGACCATGGCCATGTGTAGCCTCTAGTGGCTGACCATGGCTATGTGTAGCCTCTAGTGGCTGACCATGGCTATGTGTAGTCTCTAGTGGCTGACCATGGCCGTGTGTAGCCTCTAGTGGCTGACCATGGCTATGTGTAGTCTCTAGTGGCTGACCATGGCCATGTGTAGCCTCTAGTGGCTGACCATGGCTATGTGTAGCCTCTAGTGGCTGACCATGGCCGTGTGTAGCCTCAGTCCCAGAAGATCCACTGTCCTTTTCTAGCCTCCACAGGCATCAGCCATGCATATTATGCATAGAAAACATGCAGATTAAAAAATTATATAAAAGAAATAAGAAAATAAGATTTTAAAAATAATAATTAGGCCGGGTGCAGAGGCATATGCCAGTAATGCTAGTACTCAAGGACGCAGAGGTAGACTGATCTCTGTGAGTTCCAGGCCAGCCTAGTATACAAAGGAAGTCCAGGACTGCCAATGCTACACAGAGAAACCTATCTCAAAAAAAGAAAACAAAACAAAATCAAAGATAGTGAAACATGTGTTGTAACACTCATTTTAAGGTATTCAATGGCAAGAATTCATTTCATTTTAGGAAAGACATGTGATAGGTGCTAACTGTTATGGAAATTTTTAATCCAATAAGAAATATAGTTTCATAGACACTTTCCTTATATTTAGAAAAATTGCTAGAAAAAAATTGAAAACTGAATCAAAATGTTAATGCATTGCCATTAACAGACAGGATTAAATCAGTGTTAATGCAAGGCCTGCACTTTTGTCACACCTCATGCAAACTTCCCCCCCTTTAAAATGATTTCAGACAGTATGCTAAGAAAAGATTGCTTTGATTGTATTTTGTGCAGATATGACCATGTTTCTAGGACTCCAGGAACTATCTTCTTACTTATTTCTAAAGATTTTGTATTAAAAGAACTGTATGAGAGAACCCATGCAAGCCATTTACCAGAGATGAGAGTGTGAAAATCTGCCTTGTACAGTGATCAGAAGTCTTCTCTTTAATCCTTAGTAAAAAATTTAAGCATGATCTAACAGAGTAATGCTCTCTAAGGAAAATAGTTTCCTTATTATATGTACCTCTGAACTACTTGATAGTTTAAGATAAAATATAATTTAACTTCTCAAGAAGGGGAAAGAATTTCTCTTTTGGCTCTCTTCTGCATTTACACCTTAAATTGTCATGCTTATGTGAGATGGTATATGACCTGATTTCTTTCATAACGACTAAAAAGAATTTTATTTATCTTGTTTTTAATTTAACTATAACTGAAAGTGTTTTGTATTCATCCTTTTGGTGTGCATAAGAACCCAATCCATGTCTAGTAAGCTTTTTAAAATCTTATCCCGTCATGTTTTTCAAAACATTGAAACTGTTGACATGAAAATTACAGCCAGTGCGGGTCTTGAATTTATGCATCAAAGTAGTCAATTAACATATTGCCTTTGAATAAAGGTATTTAATTTCAGTGTTGACCAGGAGCCCTGAAACATATCCCTGTGCAACATTACTAATACAAGAAGAACCTAGGAAAGAATGAGGTTGCAAACACCTTCTACAAAGTGCTAGTAACTCCTCTGTACATTAACATCACGAAGAAGCCTTCAAAGCCAACACCAAGGTGCACTGATTGAAAGGGACAAGCCAATCACCAATAACCATGTTAGTCAACAAAAACTAGATGGATGGCATTTCTATCATATTTAAACTGTTTCTTGTTTGTATATTCAATTTTCCCCAATTTTAAAACAAGCTCTACATTCTCATGTGTTTTCTTTGCAGTTTCATCATTTAAATTTCACTTTTCAGTGTTTTACACTTTCAGTGTTATCCTCACATCAGAGAGAGAATGAAAAATATCATTAAATTATTAGTACACAATCTGGCAAATGCCATAGAAAATTTAATTGGCTAAGATTCCAAATTGGAAAGAGAAGTAAGATATTCTTTCAAATCAACCTTATAAATTCACTAGAAATCAAAGTTTATCCTCACAAAATTCTATCAATTTATGAATATATTTACTATGTAAAATTGCATCTTTAGATTTTGTTCATCTGAGATATAGTTCACACACTAAAATAAAATGAAAAGAGAACTAGGAATATAGGGATTCATTAGATTGCTTGCATAGCATGTGTGAAAATATGAGATTGAGCCCAATAATTATTTAAAATGTGTATGGTTAATTAGTGTCATCTCACACTTTACAAAACTTCGAAATTCTCTTTCCTACAAAACACCGAACGTAACTCTTCAGCCTTCCCTGACATATGTAGCATGATGTAAATACACAAAACATTTCCTCAAAGCCAAGCTTTCCCTCCTCCAGCTGTAGAGCCCTCCCAACTGTCCTTCAGAGAGCATTAGGAGAGGATTCCTTTCTCTCAACATCAATGGCTTCAACTCTCCAATGAAGAGACACAGGCTAACAGAATGGATGCATAATCAGGACTCATCATTCTGTTCCATACAAGAAACACACCTCAGAAATAAAGATAAACATTACCTTAGAATAAAGGACTGGAAAAAGATATTCAAAGCAAATGGATGCAAGAAACAAGCTGGAATACTCATCCTAGTATCTAATAAAATAGACTTTCAACCAAACTAACCAAAAGAGATGGGGAATGACATTTCATACTCATCAAAGAAAAAATAAACCAAGAGGACGTCTCAGATCTGAACATTTATTCCCCAAATACAGAAGCACTTACATTCATAAAAGAAACATTACCAAAACTTAAATCACACAGTGAATCAAACAAATTAACAATGGGAGACTTTGATACCCCTCTTTCCCCAACAGACAGATCATCAAGACAGAAACTAAATGGAGAAACAAGGAAACTAATAGACATCATAAAACAAATGGACCTAACTGATATCTACAGAACATTTCACCCAAACACAAAAGAATACATCTTCTCAGCACCTCACAGAACCTTCTCCAAAACTGACCATATACTTGGTCACAAAGCAAACCTAAACAGATACAAGAAAATAGAAATAATCCCTTGCCTCTTATCAGAGCAGCATGGATTAAATCTGGAACTCAAAAACAAAAGGAACAACCTAAAGGCTACAAACTCATGGAAACTGAACAACTCCCTATTCTGACATCTAGGTAAGGGACTAAATAAAAAGAGAAATTTAAAACTCCCTAGAATTCAATGAAAGTGAAGGCACAACATACCCAAACTTATGGGACACAATGAAAGCAGTGCTAAGAGGAAACTTCATACCACTAAGTGCCTTTATAAAGAAATTGGAGAGATCCCATACTAGCAACTTAACAGCATACCTGAAAGCTCTAGAACAAAAGAAGCACACACACCCAAGAGGAGTAGACAGCTGAAATCATCAGACTCAGGGCTGAAATCAATAAATTAAAAACAAAGAAAACAATTCAAAGATTCAATGAAACCAAGAGCTGGTTCTTTGAGAAAATCAACAAGATTGACAAACATTTAGCCAAAATAACTAAAAAGCAGAGGAGTAGTATTCAAATCAACAAAATCAGAAATGGAAAGGGAGACATAACTACAGACATGAGGAAATCCAAAAAATCATCAAGTCTTACTTCAAAATCCTATATGGCACAAAACTTGAAAATCTAAGTGAAATGGACAATTTTCTTGATAGCTACCAACTACTAAAATTTAATTAAAATCAGGTAAAGAAATTGAATAGTCCTATAATACCTAAGGAAATAGAGGCAGTCATCAAAGGTCTCCCAACAACAAAAAAAGACCAGGGCCAGAGGAATTCAGCACAGAATTCTACCAGATCTTCAGAAAAAAAGCTAATATAAATTCTCTCCAAACTATTCTGCAAAATAGAATCAGAAGGAACATTACCAAACTCATTTTATGAGACCACAGTCACCTTGATACTTAAACCATAGCAAAGTATTTCAGACTAATTTCTCTTATGAACATTGATGTAAAAAAACACAATAAAATACTAGCAAATAGAATTCAAGCACACATTAAAACTATCATTCAACATGACCCAAGTAGTATCCTAGGCATGCAGGAGTGGTTCAATATACGGAAATCAATCAATGTAATTCATCATATAAACAAACTGAAAAAAAAAACACATGACCATCTCCTTAGATGCCAAAAAAGCATTTAACAAAATCCAACACCCATTTATGTCAAAAGTCCTGGAGAGAACAGGGATACAAGGCACATACCTATACATAATAAAAGCAATATACAGCAAGCCTGTAGTCAACATCAAACTAAATGGAGAGAAACTTTAAATCAATTCCATTGAAATCAGGGATAGGACAAGCCTGTTCACTCTCTCTGTATGTCTTCAATATAGTACTTGAAGTCCTAGCTAGAGCAATAAGACAACCAAAGGAGATCAAGGGGATGCAATCTGGAAAGGAAGAAGTCAAACTATCACTATTCATGGATGATATGATAGTATACATAAGTGATCGAAAAAATTCTATCAAGGAACTCCTGTGGCTGATAAACACCTTCAGCAAAGTGGCTGGATACAAAATCAACTAAAAAATCAGTAGCCCTCCTGTAACAAATGACAAACAAGCTGAGAAAGAAGTTAGGGAAACTGTGCCCTTCACAATAGTCACAAATAATATAAAGTATCTTGGTGTAACTCTAATCAAGAAATTGAAAGATTTGTATGAAAAACTTTAAATCTCTGAAGAAATCTACAGATTCAATGCAATTCCCATCAAAATACCCACATAATTCTTTACTGATCTTGAAAGATCAACTCTCAACTTCATATGGAGAAACAAAAAAGCCCAGAAAAGCTAAAACAATCCTGTACAACAAAAGATCTTCTGGAGGAATTTCCATCCCAGATCTCAAGCTGTACTATAGAGCAACAGTAACAGAAACAGCATGGTACTGGCTTAGAAATAGGCTCATTGATCAATGGAATTGAATCACAGGCTCAGAAATAAACCCACATACCTATGGACACTTGGTTTTTTCCATCCAGTGGAAATAAAGATAGCATCTTCAACAAATGGTGCTGGACTAATTGGATGGATACATGTAGAAAAATGAAGATAGTTCCATATCTATAACCCTGCACAAAACTGAAGTCCAAATGGATTAAAGACTCAACATAAAACCAGACACACTAAATATGTTAGAAAAAAATGTGGGGAAGAGCCTTGAGCTCATTGGCACAGGAGACAACTTCCTGAACAGAACAGCAACAGCTCAGGAACTAAGATCAACCATTAATAAATGGGACCTTATGAAACTGAAAAGCTTCTGCAAGGCAAAGGACACTGCCAACAGAACAAAGCCTATCTTCACTAACCCTACATCTGAAAGAGGGATAATATCCAAAATAAATGAACTCAAGAAATTAATCACCGCCAAACCAAATAACCCAATTTTAAAATGAGGTACAGAACTAAAGAGAGAATTCTCAGCAGAGGAATATCAAATGGCTGAGAAACAAAGAAATGCTCAACGTCCTTAGACTTCTGGCAAATGCAAATCAAAATGGCTCTGAGATTCCCTCTTACACCTGTCCAAATGGCTAAGATCCAAAACTCAGATGACAGCACATGCTGACAAGGATGTGGAGAAAGGGGAACACTCTCCCACTGCTGGTAGGACTGCAATCTTGTACAATCACTTTGGAAATCAATCTGGTGCTTTCTCAGGAAATTGGGAATAAGTCTATCTCAGGACCTAGCCATACCACTCCTGGGACTATACCCGAAAGATGCTTCATCATACAACAGGAATATTTGCTCAACTATGTTCATAGCAGCTTTATTCATAATAGCCAGAATGTGGAAACAACCTAGATGTCCCTCAACCAAAGAATGGATAGAGAAACTGGTACATTCACATCATGGAATACTATTCAGCTATTAAAAACAAGGAAATCTTGAAATTTACAGGTAAATGGATGGAACTAGAAAAGATCATCCTGAGTGAGATAACCCAGGCCCAGAAAGACATGCATGGTACATTCTCACTCATAAAAAGATATTAGCTACATAATACAGGATAACTACACTACAATACAGAGACTGGTGCATCAACCAAGGACCATATATGATGTGAACCTAGATCCTCAACTCAGCTGTAGTAGCACAGTCTCCTTTTAGATTCTACAATGTGGAGAGTAGGGACTACTTTGGATATGCACTCTGGCCATCGAAGTTTGGTCACTTCACCCTGGCAGGGCAGCCTTACCACACTACAGAGGAAGAGGATACAGGTAGTACAGATGAGACTTGATAGATTGACGTCAGATGTTGGGGGAGGAGGGCTCTCCTTTCTGAGGACTAGGTGAGGGAGGGAGAGAGAATGATGGAGGGAGGGGGATTGGGAGAGGATGAGGGAGGGGGATACAATCAGGATGTGAAGAATTTAAACTGCAGAACAAGCAGGTAACTTATATTGCTAGTCCCAATATGGGAATAGCTCTTAGGCTGGTTGAGACATGAATGTCCAGGCATAGACAATGTTTCTTGTTGGCTACAGAATCCCTATGAATTATTATTAGATGCCATTCTTTGTATGGCATGAATGAAGATTTACAGCTATCTTTTTTTTCCTGCTCATACAAAGAGCAGAAAACCAGCCTTAATTGTTCTGTGCATCATTCACACCTTATACATTTATAATTTTAAGACTGTATAATGCTTGTGAGAAATTATACACTTTCAGAACAAAAGAACTGGACACTGACATTGGCTCAGATCTGACAGGATTCATTCCTCTCCGCGTGCTGGACACTGACATCCTGCACCCTTCATGTTTCAGCACAAAGTGCTTCAGTTGCTGTTCCTCATCAGAATAAGACAGCTCCCAGGACACCTTCAAAGAAAGCTTCCAATCTCTATTGGCCCAGCACTTCAGTCCTGTCCCACACAGGGCTCTAATTAAGCCTGAAAATTTTCACCATTTAGAAACTGAACCCAAATGCTATTCCTATCTTGCTTAAACATTTCCTAAACTTTATTTGGGCCCCTACAAAGGTATTATTCATCCCAGATAAGCTGGAAGAAACTGTAGGAGAATGATGCCCCATTTCCTTTAAAGGGAGTCAGGTAGTTTTTAGTTGCTTTCTTGAGTTATAGAGGGTTATTTTCTTTCTTTCTTTTTTGTCTTTTTTTGAGACAGGGTTTCTCTGTGTAGCTTTGGCTGTCCTGTACTCACTTTGTAGACCAGGCTGGCCTCGAACTCACAGTGACCCACCTGCCTCTGCCTCCCAAGTGCTGGGATAAAGGTATGCGCCACTATGCCCGCATAGAGGTTTATTTTCAGTGGGAGTTGGTTATAAGTTATTATTGGTCTTATTTAGAGAGAAAGCAGGTTTAGACTCATGGATGTCTTTCTTTTCCTTTATTTTCCATTCTTAGGTTTGGATATAGGGCTTGAAAAGAAAGAAGGGAGAATATATACATGTATAGGGAAGATAGAACAAAAAGTGGATTAGTGAATCTACTCCTCAACTTAATGCCTTAATTGTCACCCACAAGGTTATTTTTAGTTCACTGGTATAGAATTTTGTATATAGATGCAAAATAAGTATAATTTTAAATACAGTGGTATAGAAGTCAAATGTAAGATTATTCTTCACACATATATAAAATTCTACTTTAACATGAGGTATTGTACCTATATAACTCAATTATAATATAAGGTTTACTTATAATACTTTGAAAGTGCTATTGCAGGCTGTTTAGGATAAATAACTTATACAAGTTCATTGTTAGTTGATCAAATCATGGCCATACCAATCACTAGCCTATTTTTATCACAATATTTTACATCTTAGGTACAATATATAGATATGATTCTATAGAAAGATAAGGTAAAATAGACAAGGTCTTCAAAATCCTCTGAGACATACAGAATATGGTGTTTACAAGTGTATTGTTTGGTTTTTTATTTTAAAGATTCATTGACAATGAGACAGGTTAACTCCTGGCCACACCCAACCTACCTCAAAGAGGATGGTGAGCATTAACGAACCTCCTTATGTAGATGGCTTCAAATGTGGGAAACTAGCCACTGGGCAAAATGCCCTTGTTTCTCCCACAGACAGAATTCTGCCTCAAAAAGGGCAAGCTTAGATGCAGGCAGAATCAACAGCCAAACTCTGCCAGGACAGGGTAAGCAAGTCTTCAATAGTTCCTGCCTCACAAATATGTCTGTCAGATATATTGGGCCAGAAGGCTGAAGAAGATGTCTCTGTCATCTTATCATTTGGAAAGTTAACTTGCTCTCTTGGTATACTAAGGTAATCAGATTATACCTTCTCAAGTCTATGATGGGGTTGAAGGCCAGAGAGTTTAGTTTTACAAGTAAGCTTAGTTGTTTAGAGGTTAAGATATTTTCAGGTCTAGATACATTTTTCCTGTTAGGGTAAATTAAGTAATTGGCACTCTCAAATCTGTCAGAGCCTCAGCCATTAGGGGTAACTGCAAAAAAAGTGAGCTGGGGTTCAAAATAACCATTGCAACTTCTCCTCCAAGAGACTATGGGATCTACTGATCTACTTCCACGGTGACTCAGGAACCAGGCTTCACCAATTCACGAACTGTACTCGCTTCATTCCTTGTCCTTTTCTTTATCACTCATTAGCAGGATTTAGGTGAAGCAGAAAACTGTCTAAGTACAGTTTAACCCCAGAGGACTTCAAGGGAACCCCAGAGGCCACAGTCTGAGTTAACTGATTCAGTGCCAAAGGAATGGATCTGCCTGGATTTATTTGTACTTTCCCTTGGTGGCCCTGGAACTGTCATTCTGTCTACTTGCGGATATCCACAACAAAAATGATAAAGAGGGCTGTTCTAATTAGAAAGCAGCTGAAGTCTTAACATGTAAGCTTCATTTTAAGGAAAAATTAAGAGAAGAAAGCAACACAACAACACAACGAGAAATGTAATCTGTGCTCAAGTTTTGTTTTTAAGGGACATTCATATATTGCAGCTATTTCTGCAGAATTATGTTGAGTTGACATTTCATTCCTATAGATTTCACGAAAAATTTTCACTGAAGGTTTGAGTCACCATCAAGTTAATCAGTTTACCTTATTTTCTGGTGCTCAGTTCGGCTTCCTTGTTTATTTCTTGAGACAGCAACATGTTAAGATTTCTCCGTTCTTCAGAGCATCTCTTGTATGACTGCAAGTCCAGTCTATCAGACTCATTTTGTGATTTCTGTATGGAGATTGTGGCTTCAGTTTCTTTAAGTCTGCATTCCATTTCAATTCTGACCGAAGCAAGATGTTTCACTTTGCTCTTCTCTAATTTATTACGTGCTTCAGATTGGATCTGCAGAGAAGCCAAAAGCTACATATTAAAACCTATGACGGCACGATGAGTGAAGGCATCAGATGACAAGCCTAATGGCCCGAGTTCGATTCTAAGGCCCACATGGTGAAAGGAGACAACCAACTTCATTGGGTTATCCTCTGTCCTCCACATATCATGCAGGTTCAAAGGAAAAATAAAACAAGAGTATATGCAGGCTTGGAGCAGTGGCTCAGCAGTTAACAGTTTTGTTGCCCTTCTAGAAGGCACAGATTTAATTCCTAGTAGACCTCCAGTTCCAAAGGGTCTGATTTTTTCTTCTTCTGGCCTCTGAGGGCACGAAGCACCCATGTGGCACACAGACGTACATGTACCATACACAAAATAAAAAAATCAGTATTATCGATAATAACATATAATTATATCCTTAATTGAATCAGTGACACAGATAACAGTTTTAAATATCCAAAAAGGGTGCTGGACTTGAAATATTTATCTCCAATGCCAAATGCAATAAATTAGGGGACTTTTTTTGTTTCTTTGTGGCAGGGTTTCTCTTTGTGTAGTTTGGCTGTCCTCAAACTAGCTCTGTAGACCAGGCTGACCTTGAACTCAGAATCCCACAGCCTCTGCCTCCAGAATTGGGGGATCAAAGGTATGTGCCATCGCTGCCCTGATAAGAATTATTTTTAAAATGAAAATTGTATTCTACAGATGAAGCATAGAGCCTCGTACATGCTAAGGAATGACTTGAACACTTAAGTAATATCAATACATGGGATCCTATTAAATAGTAAACTTTATGAACAACATTATGAGTTCTACATAACTCTTTCTTCTCTCCAAGCAGCTATATTTTAGTCATGTACTCCTAAAAATCAGGTATTTTCTTTAAAAACAATATCCTAAATAATGTGTTTAGCTGATAATAATAGTGTAAACAGTAGTATTTAACTGAAGAAATAGATGTCTTATTTTGACCAGTCTACAAAACAAATTGCTATAAATGAAGAAAATACCCATGTAAAATATCCATTGAATATGTAGGTTGCAATAAGAAATCGTGGTGACAGATAATGATAATTAACCTTTAAAAATAGAGAGGTTCCATTAAAATTTTCCTCCAGTTGCTGTTTAGATCTTCTTTTGGTCTCTTGCTTATATATTTCGGCCTCTGTGTTGTCTATCAGATTTTTTTCCATGTGATTTTTGAGGGTGAAGACTTCCTGTCTGAGCTTCTTGTTGCTTTCTTCAAGTATTCGACATTTCACCCGGGCAGCTGTCCAACTTACGTGCTTCTGACACTTAGACTGCTCTTTCTTTTTCAGCTGTTCGCAGGAAAGTAATTCTTGGTACAGATTGGCTGTGACATGGTCAATCTGGATCAAAAAATTAATATTGTTTATAGGTAGTAGAAAGTTGGCAGGAAGACAATTTAACATATAACCAATAATCTGGACAGAAAGCGAGCTGTGCAGATTAAGGTGCTTGCCACCATTCCTGGCAGGATAAGTTTGTTCGCCAGAACCCACATGGTGGAAGGAGAAAACTGGTCCCTACAAGTGGTCGTACCATTTCCACCTGATCATCATGATACATGCACACCATAACATATGTATAAATGTATAAACAGAAAGAGATGGATTTACTATTCTTTTAAAAATAAGCTTTGATATAAACTCAGCTGCAAAAAGATATATCCTATGTGGTCGAACCCTATCACAATAAGCTATACCCAGCTTCATTTTCCATCTCCTCCAGGGTAAAATAAATGTGTCTTTTGAATACAAAGTATTTGAAAGCATGTTCTCTGTTTACTGATATGCTTACTACAGCTTATTGCGTATTGCTTCTAGCTCCTTGATGTTGAAATGCAATACTATGTTATGTTGGAACATTAATTTTCCATATCATACAAAATGACATTGAAACTTGGACATTCTGTCTACAGCCTTGGGCACTGTCTTTGACATATCCTCTCAGCGTTCTGATTTCCAAAGCTTCTACTCTTGACAACGCCTTCTTCAGGTAAGTTGAACCACTTATTCTGTGGTTCTTGTGCAGAGATATAAAGTGTATATACATCTATATCTGTTGGCTAAAAGATGGTGAGTACAGAAAACTCATCGAAGAGAATGGGGAAATCTATTGCTTGGTAATTGTGAAATAGATTTAGGTCGCTGTATACCACCTGGTTTTATTTTGATTTTGCTGCTGTTGAGACAGGGTCTCACCATGTAGACTTGGGTGTCTAGAACTTGACATGGAGACTAAGCTGGCCTCAACTTCACAAACATCCACCGGCATCTACCTTCCTAGTGTAGTTCTGGGAACAAAGGTATGCACCAAAATGCCCAGCCTACACTACTCTAAATCACATGCCTAGAGTAAAGACATAAGTAAATGTAGAGTATATATTTGAATAGAAAAAAACAACAATTTAAATGACCTCTGGTTATAAAAATTTTATGATTCTCTGCTATATAGGTAAAACCATTGAAAGACTTATAGTAACAGATTTTTCATTCTTAAATCAATTTAAACATACCTTTTGCCTTAGTATATATTAATCTTATTACCTCTTTGAAATTGACTAGTATTTAAACCTCCAAGAAAACTAACCTCTCTCTTCCCTTGTTCCAGTAACTTCTTTTCTCTCATTTTAAAAATGTTCTTCACCCTGAGGGGGCAGAAATGTTTAGAAAGAGTAAGTGCTATTCTTTTCCTTGATTTTGAAGACAGGGCCTCATGTCGCATAAGCTGTCTCAGTTTTGCCATGTGGCTGCAAATGATGGTGAAATCCAAGTCCTTCTGACTCAACCTCCCAAGAGCTGGGATCACAGGCTTATATAAGCACACTCAGCTTTAAAGAGCACATGCTTGATCATTTTAAAACTGATGTTAGATTTATTACATAAAATACATGTGTGGAATTTTTAAAAAGATTTACTATTAATAAAAAACCTTCAAATGAAAAATCAAAGATGCCACATGACATTTCACACACATATCCATATATTTAATGTATATATTATTGTGCACACATTTTTTTTGTCTTTGACATGGTTCTCAAGATATACTACCACAATTCCATAAAAAAAAAAAACAGAAGCCTTCTTCATATACAAATGGTAAACAATCTGAGAAAGACATTAAGGAAACAATATACCTTCAATGTGTGCATATTGGTATAAAGAGGTGTATATGTTCTGTGAGGTGCTGAGAAGAAGGTATACTCTTTTGTGCTTGGGTGAAATGTTCTGTAGATATCTTTTAGGTCCATTTGATTCATGATGTCTATTGGTTTTGTTATTTCTCCATTTAGTTTCTGTCTCAATCTTTCTATTTGTGAGAGTGGTTATATACATAACCGACCCCAAGAATTATACAAGGAACTCCTACAGCTGATAAACACCTTTAGCAAGTGGCTGGATACAAAATCAATTTTTAAAAAATCAATAACCCTCCTTTATACACAAGACAAACAGCCTGGGAAAGAAATTAGGGAAACAACACCCTTCACAATGGCCACAAAAAAACATAAAGTATCTTGGTGTAACTCTAATCAAACAAGTTAAAGATCCATATGAAAAAAAACTTCAAATTTCTGAAGAAAGAAATTGAAGAATATTTCAGAAGTTGGAGAGATCTCCCATGCTCATTGATCAGTAGGGCTAACATAGTAAAAATGGCCATCTTACCAAAATCAATCTACAGATTCAATGCAATTCCCGTAAAAATGCCAACACAATTCTTTACAGATCTTGAAAGAATAATTCTCAACTCAATTTGGAAAAAAAAAAAAAACCAAATAGCTAAGGCAATCCTGTATAACAAAAGATCTTCTGGAAGTTTCTCCGTCCCAAGGACCATGTATGATGTGGACCTAGAACCTCTGTTCACATATAGTAGATAGGCAGTACAGTCTCCCTGTGGGTCACACAGTACGGCTGGTAGGGCCTACTTCTGACATGGACTTGGCCCCCACCATGTTTATCACTTTCCCTTGGCAGGGCGGCCTTGCCAGGCCACGTAGCAAGAGGACACAGGTAGTACAGGTGAGACTTGATAGGCTGAGGTCAGACGTTCGGGGAGAACGGCTCTCCTTCCTGAGGACTACAAGAGGGAGGGAGAGGATGTTAGGAAATGAAGGTGGGATCAGGAGGAGATGTGAGAGGGGGCTACAACTGAGATGTAAAGTAAAAAAAAATTTTTCTAGAAGAGGTGCAAATGTAATGAGAGTTACCAGACACTTTTGAAAATTGAGTTTAAGGCCTAGGCAATGAGATACAACTGAGGCTAAGACTCAAAGACTAGTTAAATCATGGGCCCTAAGACAAACCCATTATAATTATTCTGGTAAATTAGTACAGCAGCAAGATGACTCTTAAAGACATGTAGTTATACCCATAGATGGGGGTATTGCTGGACTCTCATTAGAGGAATTTCTTCTTGCAGTAGGTGGTGATGAACACAGAGATGTACCACTGGCCATTCTGCAGAGAGTGAGAGCCATTGGAGCACTCAACTCTAAATGAGATGTCCTCAATAACTCTTACCATTGGGGCTCAGGAATTTACGCAGAAGAAAAGGATGTTAAGATTATAAGAGCCAGAGGTGGTCTGCGACTCCAAGAAAACAGCATTTTCCAGACACAGCAGGGCTAGTGCACACATGAACTCAAGAGAATTTTATAGCATACACAACCTACACAAGCTCAGGTGAGACAAACTGCCAGCACAGAGAGGAAAAGGTGGACAAAATGTTTCACCTCCCAAACAAGCTGTCTATAACCGATATGTTCTGAGAGAGTGAAAATCTGTTTTCATCAATGTAGTGTGACTGGACACATCAACTACACTACAGGCAGGGCTTGTGATCAGGAGTAGTGGAGCAACACAACGTCAGCTCCAGTGTGTGTGTGTGTGTGTGTGTGTGTGTGTGCGCGCGCACGCGCATGTGAGTGCATGTTTATATGTATGTCCTATTCTGTTTTGCTTTTGTATTTGAGAAAGCAAAAGTACATGAAAGTTTGTGGGCCAGGAGATTAGGATCTGGGAGGAGTTGGTGGATCAAAAAGAATATGAAGAAAATATAATGTCTGAAATTCTCATAGTAGTTGGTTGTTTCGATCTTTATTTATTTATTTTTTTCCGATCTTTATTTTTATTGCATGGGCTTTTACTACAGAAGAGACAGGAGAAATCCATCTATTTGTTGCCTACAAGAAGTACATCTGGGCTGGAGAGATGGCTCAGAGGTTGAAAGCACTGACTGACCCTCCAGAGGTCCTGAGTTCAATTCCCAACAACCACATGGTGGCTCACAACTATCTATAATGAGATCTGGTGCCCTCTTCTGGCCTGTAGGTGTATGTGCACCAGAGCACTGTATACATAATAATAAATAAATCTTTAAAAAATACATCTTATTTGGAAATATAGATACTACTATCTATACTAAAAGGCTGCATGAAATACTCCATTCAAATGATACTATGATAGAAGCAGGAATTGCTACCCTAATAACAGATAATATAAGCTTCAAACTAAAATTAACCAGAAGAGATAAAGAGAGAACACTTTCTGTGCTTAAAGCACTATCTGGATAAATAAGACAAGTGCAGTAAGTTCAGTGATTCAATTAGGGAAAGAAATCAAACCATTTTGATTGCTAATGACATGATATTATGCATAAGAGATTCTAAAATTTCTACTAAAAAGCTCGTAGAGATGACGAACAAAGTCTGCAATATAGCAGGATACAGAATAAGCTTGTACAGTTCACTAGGTTTTCTATACACCAACAAGAAATGTATAGAGAAAGAGAACATAGAAAAACTCCATTTGCAGTAGCCTCAAAGAAAGTGAAATGTGTAGGAAGAAGCGTAACCAGGTAGGTGAAAGACCTGTTCAAGAAAACCTTAAACCTCTGAAGAAAGGGATAGAGAAACACACTTCTATTTTTTAAAATAATTTATTTATTATGTGTATATGTATGCAGTGTTCTGCCTGCATGAACACCTGCAAACCAGAAGAGCACACAGATCTCCTGTTAGATGGTCATGAGTCACCATGTGGTTGCTAGGAATTGAACTCAGGATCTTTGGAAGAGAGCAGCCAGTGCTCTTAACATCTGAGCCATATCTTCAGCCCTGAAACACACCTCTAAATGGAAAGACATCTCACTCTCGTGATTTGGCAGTATTAATAGTGTGAAAATTATCATTCTACCCGAAGCTATTACATATTCAATGCAATCTCAATCAAAAAACCCAACTCATTCTTTATAGAAATAGAAAATAGACTTCATATGGATCCCAAAAGACCCCAGATAGAAAAAAACAACCCTGAGCAAAAAGAACAGTGCTGAAGGGATTGCCATTCCAGATCTCAGGATAAGTTGCCAAGTCATAGTAATAAAACTAATATGGTACTGGCACCAAAATAGACCTGTAGGACACTAGAACAAAATATGAGAGTCGAACATATTTGCATGTAATTGTAGCCGCTTATTATTTGACAAAGATGCCCAAACCATAAGCTGGAAAAAGAAAGCATCTTCAACAATTGATGCTGGGGGAACTGCATGTCCAAATGAAGAAGAACAAAGTTACACCTATATGGACTACCTTGATCAAAACAGACTCCATAAGGATCAAAGACGTAAACAACTTAAGCTTGAAATTCCTAGAAGAAAGCATATAGTTTCTCACAGGATCTAGGTGTAAGGGAAGGCTTTCTGTATAGGACTTCATTGCGGAAGATGGGTAGGAAAAATCAGGAGAGCCAGGGGAATAGGGAGTTTGTTTTAAGGTTATGTCTCAGCCTTAAAATATTGTTTTGCACTGTCTGATGCAAGAGACCTTCACAGGATAGATAGATAGATAGATAGATAGATAGATAGATAGATAGATAGATAGATAGATAGAATGTAGAAGGAGGAAGATAGGAAGAAAGGCTATATAATGACATCTTCTTGTCACTTTAATCATTGCAATCAAGAATGAATTGGCACAAGACTGGCCCATTCAGTGATTGGTCGTGGCCAGGGAAGGTGCTTATGGAGTCTGACTCTTGCCTGGTGAACCACTGACCATGAATGGATGCTGGGAGAGAAGAAGTCATTGTCCTTAGTGGTATGTCCTCTGCTGAGCTCAACCAGCTACCAACTTATGGTCCTGATTAATCTTAGGGGATCCCAAAACAACACAAGAAGACGTGAATGTGAGGAAGGAATTTGTAGGAAGAAGTGGAGATAAACAAGAAGAAGACAACAAAAGATAGGGTTTAGAAGTAATCAGAATCAATTGTACAAATTTATGAAATTGTAAAAAAAAAAATAGTCCTGAAACCTTTTCAGCATAACCTACGAAGCCAGCATGGAGATCAGATCTGAAATGAGAACAGGGCTGCACTCAACATTGTGCAGAGATAGAAGCCAATGCATAGATTATTCAAAGTGCTGAGAATAAGAGCTCAGCTCCAAATGGGACAGTTAAAGAAACAACACGCATACACACATCACAGAAGAGGAGGCACAGACAACATCACAGAAGAGGAGGAAGAGGGGATGTATGAGCAGAGGGTGGGGAAGAGTACTGCAAAATGCTGTCTTCTGGACATGGCTGACACTCATGGGCTCACAGTGGAGTTGTAAGACCTGCACACAGTCACTCCAGCCAAAATGTCAGCAAGAGAAACTTCTCTTTTCTTTCTCAGTTTCTTTTCTCTTTTCTTTTCTGTCTCTGTCTCTGTCTCTGTCTCTGTCTCTGTCTCTGTCTCTGCCTCTCTCTCTCTCTCTCTCTCTCTCTCTCTCTCTCTCTCTCTCCTTTTCTTCCTTTCCCTCCCACTCCCCCTTTCTCTCCCTCCCTTCTTCTCCCTTCTGTCTATGCTTTTCTTTCTGAATATGATTTCTACTAGATTTGCTATGCTTTAGTGGAGAGCCTGAAATCTTTGCATGTAATTACAAACAGGCAGCACTGCCTGCAATAGATGGATTATGTCTTCTAAAATCTTGAGGTGGGGAAGAGGACACCTTGGAGGTGAACAGAGGAGATGGAGGGAGGACACCTTGGAGGTGAACAGAGGAGATGGAGGGGGAAGTGATGGGTAGGGCATGACCATGTTTCTTTATAAACCTGATTCTAAAGAAAAAAAATTTTAAATAATCACAGAAACAGGCATTAAGATATTAGTGGACTGGAATGCAGAAAGAAATGACACTACCAAGAAAAAGAAACTGTGTGAAATGTGCTCAGAAATAGGAGTTCAAAAATATATGACGTAGTATACTTATACATAGAATAATTTACCTATGTAAATGTAGAAATGAAAAAAATTGTGTAGGTTTTGGGAAAGTTACAGAGTATTCATTTAATAAATAGATAAATGCCTTGAAATCTTGAATGTTACCTGGTTAGCTTATTTTCATGTTTGTTAATTTTCTTCATTCCTTCCTCCAATCTATATTTCAGTGTATGATTTACCTCAGTGTACTTCTTTAATTTGTCTTCAGTATTTTCAGACTGACAAAATGAAGAAAAGTATTTTCAGAAATATAGAGACAACTCTTTTATTTCTTAGAAATATTACTTCTAAAGGGTTTATGAATAATATCCCTTTAGACAGGCTCACAAACACATTTTTAAGCCTGATACAACTAAGTACAGACTTCAAAATAATCACCGTCCTCAAGACATATCAAATTCATTCATTTTCTTCACTATTAACTTTTCTGCAATTTTATTTTTGTTTTTAAAAATATGGTAACCATGTCTTGCTTCCTTTGGGGTGCTCCCTTTTTGGGGGATCCTAATTATTCCTCAGCACATGGCCTCATCTACAAGTAGTTTCATCATGTGTTATCTTCATGTGGATTAAATGTACTTTTTAAAAAAGATTTATTTATTATGTATACAATATGATCAGATCACATTATAGATGGTTGTGAGCCACCATGTGGTTGCTGGGAACTGAACTCAGGACCTCTGGAAGAGGAGGTCCATGCTCTTAACCGCTGAGCCATCTCTCCAGCCCTAAATGTACTTTTTCAATCCTATGTTTGCTATTAAAATATCCAGATTATCTTGGCTCTCGCCTTTAATCCAAGCACTCAGGAGGCAGAGGCAGGTAGATCACTATGAGTTTGAACCCATCCTGGTCTACAAAGCGAGTCCAGGACAGCCAAGGCTACACGGAGAAACACTGTCTTGAAAAACAAACAAACAAAAAAACCAAACAAAAAATTCAGGTTATCAAACACATGTTTTACTTAATTTTTATTTTTTGATTCTATAGTTTTAAATAGAGAAATAGAACAAACAAGAAAAACAATGAGTTCTTATAAAGGTATGATAATCAGAACAGCATGTTATTGCTAAAAGAGCTGCTAAGTGCATAGATATAGTAAAACAAAGAATCCAGAAATAGATTCACACCATTTTTCCAGCTATACATTCATGAGGACCGACACATTGTGGGAAGAAAAGATTGTGTTGTGCACATTGGTAGGAATAGAAAATAAAACAATTACTTTGGAAGAGTTTGCCAGTCTTTTCACAAAAGTAAACCTCTAGCATGTAGTCCAGCAACCACTCCTTGGAATTTCCCAACAGGAACGTCATACTCCCATAAAAGACTCCACAGAAATACTTATAGCAACTTTAATTTATAATTGCCCAAACTTGGAAGCATCTAAGATATTCTTCAGTAGGAGAGTGGACAAATATACTGTTGCATTCAGATACAGGAATATTACTCAATGCTAGAAAAAAATGAGCTAATAAGCTACGGTGAGCATAGGAAATGCATGATGAACATGCAGAGGAAGTCAGAGATTCTGTGATTCTAAGGCTAGCTTGGTCTACAGTTTGAGTTCCAGGACAGCCAAGGATATATAGAAAATTCTGTCTTGAAAAGTCAAGAGAAGGAGAAAGGAAGGAAGAAAGGAAGAGAAAGAAAGAAAAAAAAGAACAAGAATGGAAAGGGCATTACAATTTATTACTCCTTTGTAATCAGTCACGAAATTAAAAAAAAGGCTATTATGTAGATGTGGGGATTAGGTAAAGAAACATCAATTCATGTTAATTTATTTTTAAAATATTTTATTAATTATAATTTATTTATATTACATCCTGATTCTTGTCCCCTTGATTTTATTTTTCAGTTCCCACACTGCCTCTCTCTTCTGCCATATTCCCCTGACCTAGACACTAGACCTCTGAAAGAGGGGCCTCGCTCCCCCACCTTCTGACCTCAGCCTCTCAGTTCCCATCAGGATAGCCTGCACCCCCTTCCTTGATATGCCCACAAGGCTTCCCTCCCAAGGGACCAGAGTTCATGTCAGAGGCAGTCTCTGGTCCCCTTCCCCCATGTGGAGAATGAGCTGTGCACTTACTATATCTGAACAGGGATTCTAGGTTCTCTGATTGCAATGTCCTTGGTATATGTGCATCAGTTTGAATAGCCCCCCCACCCCAGGTCCAGATTCTCCTGGTTTGATGGTCTGCTTGTGGAGCTCCTTACCCCTCTGGGTCCTTCCATCCCCCAACTCTTCCATACAACTTTCAGAGCACGGCACAGAGTCCTGTCAAAGTCTTACTATCTCTCCAGATCCTGTGCTGGGTGGAGTCTCTAAGAAGACATCTATGTTGGGCTAATATCCACTTATAAGTGACTGTATATTGTGCATGTCTTCCTGGGTCTGTGTTACCTCACTCATGATGATCTTTTCTAGTTGCATCTCTTTGCCTGCAAATGTCAAGATTTCCATGTTTTTAATAGCTGAGTGGTATTCCATTGTGTAAATGTACCAGTTTCTTTATCTATTCTTTGGTTCAGGGGATACATTGGTTGTTTCCAGATTCTGACTGTTATGAATAAAGTTACTATGAACATAGTTGAACAAATGTCCTTCTTATATGTTGGAGCATATTTTGGCTGGGAAACACTTAAAGAAATGCCCAATGTCCTTAGTCATCATGTAAATGCAAATAAAAAAGACTCTGAGATTCTATCTTACAACTATCAGTATGTCTAAGATAAAAAACTACAGTGACCGCACGTGCTGGTGAGGACATAGAGAAAGGGGAATACTCCTCCATTGCTGGTGAGAGTGAAATCTTGTACAAGCACTTTGGAAATCAATCTGGCATTTTCATTCTGGGTCTGGGTTTCTTAAAGACCCAAGCCAGACATGAGGGTACAGGGCTTTATTCCAAGCACTCTGGGTGAAACATAGACACGGCACTGTTACTACTCACTTTTAATCTCAAATAATGAAGATAAAGTTATTTTGTAGAGGGAAGCACCCATGTTTGCAAGTGATGTTTAACTGAGTGTCTGACAAAGTGATGAATCAGAGATAATTTGACAAAATAGGCTGTGCCCAACTCTCATAAGAAAAAAAAAAAAGAAAGAAATGTAATATACTTAAGGGAGTAGCATGGAGACTGAGAGTTAGAGAAGGCAGTTTGACCAGGAGAATTTTACAGAGACAGGCAGAAGACAGAACAAGCTAGACACAGGTGAAGACAGAACGAGCCAGAGAATGAGAAGGAGCCAGAAGATTAGAGCAGATGGCTAGAGTTAGTCTGAGGTCAAGAGAGAAACCAGGTTGAGCTATACATCTTTAAGAGGAGTTTTAGCCAGAAAAGCTGAATTCAACCAGCAAGCAAACATTCAGAAAGGAAAAGAAAGGGTGAGTTTTTTTCACAGTCTCAGAGACTGAAAACATTGTAGGCCTAGATTAGATTGTATGGGGGCTAGAAGCGTATAGCTAGTAAAGGGGACTAGGCCTAGGTTTGCAGACAGGCAATAAACTTCCAAGATGACGACTACAGAGATGAATAAAAGCTACTTTACAAAGGTCTTCAAAATTACATTACATTACAAAGATCAGCAAGTTGAAAATGGCTACTTCTCCTGATAGGTGTCTCTGTCTAACGTAACTGAAGAAGCTGAATTTTGGTGGCTTATGGAAACCATGTCTAAATAATGGCTTTATCACTGTTACAATTCCGTGTACAATGCAGTCTGTAATCTCAACTTCTATGAAAGAATCTGTGAGTAGCAGGGGAACTCTGTAAAGTCAGGTGGACACTTATTTAGCTTTTGTTGCTCTGGGCCACGAGGCAAGAAAAGTGCTTTGAGTCATTATCTAATGTCAAATCCTACTACTAAATCATCAAGTCTGTGGATTGAGAGGAAACCTCTATGAGTTGGGATCTGCACTGCCACAAATGAGCAGAAACAACAGAGTGCAGAAAATATATTTTTATATTTAACATCAGCCAGATAAGTCATATTGCCTAAAATATTGTCATTACTACTTCTAGTGAAAGAGAAATTCTTTTTCAGTAACACTGAAGTGAAAATTATTAACAAATGTATACTCACTGAGTTTCTCTGAAGCTGTTCAGTATTCTCTGCTTTCTGTCTGACTGTATTTATTAAACTTGAATTCTCGTGTATAGTCCTAAAAGGCACATAAAAAGTAACTATCAGAACTAAAACATTTAAATATCACATAGTTTCTGAATAAATATTTGAAGTATTAACTGCATAAATTCTGTATATTTTGAAAACTAATTGTGTGGAAGTTTTCTTTCATCTAGTGGCATTATGTAGAAATCACACAAAATGCATAGGCCATGGAACAAATACGCATTTCACCTTCTGTGTCATTGTGGTTCTCTGTATCAAATGCAGGGATATATGACGCATGTATATTTCAACTCAATTCCATCCACTGCCCAAAATATGTGGAGTTAACTGTCAGAAGGGTTTTTCACTAGTTTCACAGTATGTACTTATAATTCCACAAACTTCCCCACTTTTTGTTATATAATCAAGTTGTTCAGGCTGGTGCGTTAGCTGTATGTGATGATAGTTGATCACACGTCCCATCAGTTTACATCACAGCCTCTACGTGTCCATGCCATGATCCTTGCCACTAAAAGCAATATTAGAAACCAACTGTCTCATGCTCTTTTTGACCCTGACAGAGATGCCTGTCAGACTTTGCTTGCAAGAATGGCCTAAAATCTCCTAGAACTGGAGTCAAAGTACATCATTTCCCCTCACGTTGTTCTGGGATATATTTTCTCAGCAAAGGGAAAAGTAACTACTAGAAAAAAATGGTTCAAATCACCATTGCAGCAATAAAACTGACATTTTAGAGGAATGTGGAAGAGTTTTAGCATGGTAACTGGTCCAATGTGCCTCTAAAATGGGGATACCATACCTCAAATTGGACATTTCTCCTGGCTGTTGAGGCTTCACAAACTCTGGCTGTAATTTTGTTTCTTTTGATTCTAAAAGTTTCTTTTGTAGTAAATTGACATGATTTTCCATTGTTTTAGTTTTCTCACAAAGCAGTTCAAAGTTGTGATTTTGAAGTTCCACTGATCTTTTATATGAGTCAATGCTGTTCCAGACTATTGGGAGGATGGTAAGATCTGCATAAACAGTAAAAACCTTAGGTGATAAATCAACACATATTAAACAGTTATTTAAATATCATACTGTGATTCATAAAAATCATATAATTATTGTATGACACAAGAATGTAAACCATTTTATAAGTGAAAGAGAAAGATTATTTGAGAGTTCTGTAACATGTAGTAGCAATTAAACCACTGAATATACAACACAAAGAAAGGAAATTAAAAGCTGCAATGGAAATACCAAGTCACAAATAAAGCAATGCCCTTAGAATAACACATGACTCATCAATGAAAATGCTGAAAGCCAGAAGGGCCTGAATGGTTGTTCAACAAGCTCTGAAATGTGACATATGTCAGCCCAGATTATTATATCCAGCAAAACTATCACACAAAGGAGAAGAAAATATATTTCACAATAAAGAAAACTTTAAGCAATTTCTACCCTTTCATCCAACACCAGAAGATACTGAAGGAAAACTTTAGTGTAAATGGCGGGTTAATGAAATACAAGAAGGAACAAGGAATTAATAATCCCAGAACAGCTAACCAAATGAGGAAAAATATTACAGTCACAAAATAACAGGAATTACTAAACACTGCTCAATAATAACTCTTGACATTACTGATATGAATAATGTCAATACGTCAATCAAAAGACATAGACTAACAAATTAGACTAGAAAAATAATTCAAGAAAAGTGGTATTGGCACAGGCCTTTATTACCAGCTCTTGGGAACAGAGCCATGGGAATATCTGTGAGTTGAAGTCCAATCTGTTTTACAGAGTGAGTCCAGGAAAGCAAAGGCTACACAGAGAAACCTTGTCGAAGAAGAAGAAGAAGAAGAAGAAGAAGAAGAAGAAGAAGAAGAAGAAGAAGAAGAAGAGAAAAAAGAAAAGGAAGAAAGAAAGAAAGAAAGAAAGAAAAGAGGATTCACCTTTCTGCTGCTTCTAGGAAACATACCTCACCTTTCAGGAACAGAAAACAGTTCAGAGTAAAAGGAAGGAAAAAATGTATTCCAGATTGGATCCAAGATGGCGGCGAGCAGTGTGGACCGTGTTTGAAAGCTCCAGCGAACAATTCAGGGAATTGCACAGATTTCTGAGCCAGGAACACCAAGGTCCCCACACCACGGCAGCAGAAGTGCTCCACGGTCCGGAGGGACCAGGGTGCGGAGGACCTGCCGGCCCCTGCACACAGGAGGAGCGAGGACTTTCTCGGATCAGAGCGGCGGCGGTGAGAACAACAGTGCCCACAGCGGCTCCGGCAGCGCCAGAGGCGGTGGCTGAGGTTTGCAGCTCAGAGCCTTCCAGTGGAGGCGATTAGTGCGGTGGACAGTGGGAGTTGCTGCGGGAGAGGGGACTCTGGACAGGATTTGGGTCGCGTGGTGCCTTGAGACCCAGGCTGGACTCAGCGGACGGTTCGGCCCCAGAATCCTGGGTGGGCTCAGTGAGCTGGGCTGTGGAGAGGCTGGCTCGGCTGCCTGAGGCGCAGCTCCCCTGCTGTGACGCAGGCGGGGCAGAGAGCCGGCTTCCACCCTGAGCTCCGGCTCCGCGCAGACGTGGTTTTCCTGCTGTGACGCGAGCGGGGCAGAGCGCTCAGTTATACCCGGGGAGCTTGCTCAAGCAGCCTTGGTTTTTCGGCTGTGACGCAAGCTGGGAGGTGAGCCGGCTTCCACCCTGGGCTCCGGCTCAGCGCAAGCTCAGCTTTCCTGCTGGGTCACGAGCGGGGCGGAGCACTCAGTTATACCCTGGGTGCTTGCTCAGGCAGCCTGGGTTTTTCTGCTGTGACGCAAGCTGGGCGGTGAGCCGGCTTCCATCCTGCGCTCCGGCTCAGCGCAGACCTAATTATCCTGCTGTGACACGTGCAGGGCGGAGCGCTCAGTATTACTTTGGGTGCTTGCCCAGCTCAGCATTGGTTTTTCTACTACCACGCAAGCTGGGTGGAGCGCTCCCTTCTACCCTGGGTGCTTGCTCATCAAGGTCCCAGTTTCCCTGCTGTGACACAAGCCTGGAGAAGCACTCACTTCTACCCTAGGTGAGTGCGCAGCACTGCCACAGTTTTCCTGCTGTGACGCGGGCTGGGCGGGGCACTCAGTTATACCCTGGGTGCTTGCTCAAGCAGCCTTGGTTTTCCTGCGGAGACACGGGGTGGGTGGAGCACTCACTTCCACCCGGGGTGATTGCTCAGTGCAATCGCAGTTCTCCTGCTGTGACAGACGGTTCAGGCCTTGAGAAACTAGCTGAGCTCGCCACGTGGCTCGGGCCCAGTATCTCTGGCGGGACTTGGCAAGGGACCCAAAAGGTTGTGATTACCTTGGCCTGACCCAACGATCACTCAGAGACCCAGAAAGATTGCAGGATCCACAGCAAAGGGGAGCTGAGGATCACTGGTGGTGAGAGCCCAAAACTACAGGGCTAACCTCCTGCCATCCACACCAGTGAAGTATCAGGGCTTCCAGCCTACGGAAATCGTGAGAAAACAAGTGAATCCATCATCAGACTCCATCCACTCAACTCTGGAAGTTACCCAACAAAAACAGAGACGGCAAGATGTCTAAGGGACAGCGTAAAAGCATTCGCAAAAAACCCCAAAACAACATGGAGTCTCCAGCTCCCAGCTATCCCAAAGAAAACAACACGGAGAACTCACATACAATGGAAACACAAGAAAATGACCTCAAAGCCTTGGTAATGAGGATGGTATCGGAGGAAACAAATAGAATTAGAAATCAGATGCACGAAGAAGCAGCGAAGCAGGTGCGAGACATAAAAGAAGCACATAGAGTAGAACTGGAAATTTTTCAGGAAAACATAAGCAACCAGATGAAAGAAATTAAAAAATCTGTTCAAGATATGAAGATGAAAATGGATTCAATGATAAACACACAGACAGAAGAAAAACGAGAACGTGAGGCCTCAGAGAAGAAGGTGAATGACTCAGTGCTGAGCTTTTCTAATAGAATCCAAGAGATGGAAGAGCGAATCTCAAGTCTAGAAGATACAATCACAGATCTTGAAGCAACCAATAAAGAAAATGCCAAATCTGGAAAACTCCTGACACAAAACATCCAAGAAATTAAGGACACCATGAAAAGAAGAAATCTGAGGATAATAGGCATTGAAGAAAGAGAAGATATCAGACTCCAAGGCCCAGAAACTCTTCTCAGCAAAATCATAGAAGAAAATTTCCCCAATCTAAAGAAAGAGGTGCCTATAAACATACAAGAGGCATACAGAACACCTAATAGAATTGACCAGAAAAGAAAAACTGCCCGTCACATAATAATCAAAACACAAAACATACAGAACAAAGAAAAAATATTAAAAGCTGCAAGGGAAAAGGGCCAAATAACATTTAATGGCAAACCTATCAGAATTACACCCGACTTCTCAGCAGAGACCATCAAAGCCAGAAGGGCCTGGACAGAGATCCTGCAAACCCTAAGAGACCACAGATGCCAGGCCAGACTACTTTACCCAGCAAAACTATCAATAACCATTGATGGAGAAAACAAAATATTCCATGACAAAACCAAATTCAAACAGTACCTATCCACAAATCCAGCTTTACAGAAGGTACTAGAAGGAAAACTCCATCCCAAAGGGTCAAGCTACAACCAAAACTACTCAGGAAATAGATAACTATACCATGGCAAAAAGACAACTACACAAACGCTCAACTGAAAACAACATCAAAATTAAGACTCTTAATAGTAACTGGTCGTTAATATCTCTCAACATCAATGGTCTCAATTCTCCAATAAAAAGACACAGACTAACTGAATGGGTGCATAAACAGGATCCAACATTCTTATGCATCCAAGAAACACATCTCACCCATAATGATAGGCATCACCTCAGGATAAAAGGTTGGAAAAAAATATTCCAAGCAAATGGACACAAGAAGCAAGCAGGCGTAGCCATTTTAATATCGAACAAAATAGATTTTCAACCAAGATTAATCAAAAGGGATGAGAATGGACACTTCTTACTCATCAAAGGTAAAGTAAACCAAGATGACATCACAATTCTGAACATCTATGCTCCCAATACAAGGGCACCCACATTTGTAAAAGATCTGTTAAAAAGGCTTACACCACACATCAAGCCCCACACAATAATAGTGGGAGATTTCAACACCCCACTCTCACTGAAGGACAAGTCATCAAAACAGAAACTAAGCCAAGAAATAACATCACTAACCAATGCCATGGGTCAAATGGACCTAACAGATATCTATAGAACCTTGCACCCAAACAAGAAAGAATACACCTTCTTCTCTGCACCCCATGGAACCTTCTCCAAAATTGATCACATCGTAGTTCACAAAGAAAGCCTCAACAGATACAAGAGGATTGAAATCATACCTTGTATCCTATCAGATCATCATGGGCTTAGGTTGCAATTCAACAACAACAAAAATAACAAAAAGCCTACACGTATGTGGAAACTAAACAACTCTCTGCTAAATGACACCTGGGTCAGGGAAGAAATAAAGAAAGAAATCAAGGAGTTTCTGAAATTCAATGAAAATGAAGGAACAACATACCCAAATCTGTGGGATACACTGAAAGCAGTGCTAAGAGGAAAATTCATAGCACTAAGTGCCTTTAAAAAGAAATTGGAAGCATCGCACATAAACACCTTAATGACACAACTGGAAGCCCTAGAAAAAAAAGAAGCAGAAACACCCAAAAGGAGTAGACGCCTGGAAATAATCAAACTCAGGGGTGAAATTAACAAATTAGAAACTAAAAAAACAGTCCAAAGAATCAACAAAACCAAGAGCTGGTTCTTTGAGAAAGTCAACAAGATAGACAGACCTTTAGCCAAACTAACTAAAAGGCAGAGAGACAGTATTGAAATCAACAAAATCAGGAATGAAAAGGGAGACATAACAACAGACACTGAAGAAATACAAAGAATCATAAGATCCTACTTTGAAGGCATATATGCCACAAAATTTGAAAATCTAAGGGAAATGGACGATTTTCTTGATCAATTTCACTTGCCAAAGTTGAATGAAGAACAGATAAACAAGCTAAATAGTCCCATTTCCCCTACAGAAATTGAAGTAATCATTGATAGTCTCCCAACCAAAAAAAGCCCAGGGCCAGATGGCTTCAGTGCTGAATTCTACCAGACCTTCAAGGGCGAGTTAATACCGATACTCTTCAAACTACTCCAAAAGATAGAAAGGGATGGAACATTACCAAACTCATTCTATGAGGCCATAGTCTCATTGATACCTAAACCTCACAAAGACTCAACAAAGAAAGAGAATTTCAGACCAATTTCTCTGATGAACATCGATGCAAAAATACTAAATAAAATACTTGCAAAACGAATACAAGAGCACATCAGAGATATCATTCATCATGACCAAGTAGGCTTCATTCCAGGCATGCAGGGATGGTTTAATATACGGAAATCCATCAATGTAATCCACCACATAAACAAACTGAAAACAAAAAACCACATGATCATCTCTTTGGATGCAGAGAAAGCATTTGATAAAATCCAACACCCATTCATGTTTAAAGTTTTAGAGAGATCGGGAATACAAGGCACTTTCCTCAACATAATAAAGGCTATATATAGGAAGCCAATAGCCAAAATCAAAGTAAATGGTGAGATACTCAAGGAAATTCCTCTAAAATCAGGAACAAGGCAAGGCTGCCCACTCTCTCCATATCTCTTCAATATAGTACTCGAAGTTCTAGCCAGAGCAATAAGACAACATAAGGAGATCAAGGGTATTCAAATGGGAAAGGAGGAAGTCAAATTATCCCTATTTGCAGATGATATGATAGTCTACATAAGTGACCCTCAAAATTCCACCAGAGAACTCCTACAGCTGATAAACACCTTCAGCAAATTGGCTGGATACAAAATTAACTCAAAAAAGTCTGTAGCCTTCCTATACACAAATGACAAGCTTGCAGAGGAAGAAATTAGGAAAACTACACCCTTCTCATTAGCCACAAGTAATATAAAGTACTTAGGAGTTACTCTTACTAAACAAGTGAAGGACCTGTTTGAAAAAAATTTCAAATCCCTAAAGAAAGAGATTGAAGATGACATGAGAAGATGGAAGGATCTACCTTGCTCATGGATAGGGAGAATTAACATAATAAAAATGGCCATCCTACCAAAAGCAATCTACAGATTCAATGCAATCCCTATCAAAATACCTACACAATTTTTTAAAGACATTGAAAGTTCAATTCTGAACTTCATATGGAAAAACAAAAAACCCAGAATAGCTAAAACAATCCTGTACAATAAAAGGTTCTCTGGAGGAATCTCCATACCTGATCTCAAATTGTACTATAAAGCAATAGTAATTAAAACTGCATGGTACTGGCACAGCAACAGGCTGGTTGATCAGTGGAATCGAATCGAAGACCCAGATATGAATCCACACACATATGGTCATTTGATTTTTGACAAAGAAGCCAAATCCATTCGATGGAAAAGGGATAGCATTTTCAACAAATGGTGCTGGTCTAACTGGATGTCTATGTGTAAAAAAATGCACCTGGACCCCTATCTGTCACCTTGTACAAAACTCAAATCTAAGTGGATTAAAGACCTCAACATAAAACCAGAGACACTAAATCACTTAGAAGAAAAAGTGGGGAAGAGCCTGGAACATATTGGCACAGGAGACAACTTCCTGAACAGAACACCAACAGCCCAGGCATTAATGTCAACAATTAATAAATGGGACCTCATGAGGCTGAAAAGCTTCTGTAAGGCAGATGACACCGTAAAGAGTACAAAGCGACAGTATACAGACTGGGAAAAGATCTTCACTAACCCCACATCTGACAAAGGTCTAATATCCAAAATATATAAAGAACTCAAGAAATTAAATACCACCAAACCAAATAACCCAATCGAGAAATGGGGCATGGAACTAAACAGAGAATTCTCAACAGAGGAATATCAAATGGCTGAGAAACACTTAAAGAAATGCTCAACCTCCTTAATCATCAGGGAAATGCAAATCAAAACAACGCTGAGATTCCATCTTACACCCATCAGAATGGCTAAGATCAAAAATTCAAGCGACACCACATGCTGGCGAGGATGTGGGGAGAGAGGAACACTCCTTCATTGCTGGTGGGAATGCAAACTAGTACAACCACTTTGGAAATCTATCTGGTGCTATCTCAGAAAAATGGGAATAGGGCTTCCTCAGGACCCAGCTATTCCACTCCTTGGAATATACCCAGAAGATGCTCCAGCACACAGCAAGAAAATTTGCTCAACCATGTTCATAGCAGCCCTATTCATAATAGCCAGAACATGGAAACAGCCTAAGTGTCCCTCAGTAGAAGAATGGATAAAGAAACTGTGGTACATATACACTATGGAATACTATTCAGCTATTAAAAACAAGGAATTCCCAAAATTTGTGGATAAATGGATTGAGCTAGAAATGATCATAATGAGTGAGTTAACTCAGAAGCAGAAAGACTCAAATGGTATATACTCACTTATATCTGCATATTAGCCCAACGGGCATGTCCCACGAAAGCCTTCACTTACCAGGAAACAGAGACAGAGGAGAGGACATTCTAGTGGGACTCTAGATGTGAGATTCATGAGAGAAAGGCAAAGTAGAAGGACCCAGAGGGTCCTAGGAGCCTACAAGTAGAACATTATGATAGGCAGATTTGGGCACAGGGGTCCCACTCAAACTAGGCACCAGACAAGGACAATACAGGCGGTAAACCTTAAACCCCTACCCAGATCTAGACAATGGACAGAACACTCTCCACAGTAAAGTGGAGAGTGGGATATTACGTTCTCACACACTCTGGTGCCACACCTCTGACCATGTCCCCTGGATGGGGAGACCTGATGGCACTCAGAGGAAGGACAGCAGGTTACCAAGAAGAGACTTGATACCCTATGATCATATAGAGGGGGAGGTAATCCCCCTCAGGAACTGTCATAGGGGAGGGGAATAAGGGGAAAATGGGAGGGAGGGAAGAATGGGAGGATACAAGGGACGGGATAACCATTGAGATGTAACAAGAATAAATTAATAATAAAAAAAAAATAAAATAAAATAAAAACACTTTATTTTGCTTGCTTCAAAAAAAAAAAATGTATTCCAAGCAAACAGAATCAAGAGCAAGAAGGCAAAGATATTGCAATAGTTTACAAAAGAGACTTCAAATTAAAAGTAACCATATAAGTGTATCTTTCACATGAAAAAAGCATCTGTTTACAGCAAATGGATAGCAATACAGAAACCAGAACTGAACATAGTGCAGAGAGGAATGAGTTATGGGGCGCTCAACCCCGACTGGTACATCTACACCACAGCTACTGGATTTGTGGTTCTGGAAACATCATAGAAGAGTAGGGGAAAGGCTGTATGAGCCAGAATATTAGGGGCTTTGGTGTGAAACAACAGAAATCCTCTTGTGGAAATGTGTTCATGAAAGAGATCTGAACAAGGTCATCATCAGTTGGCATACTGCTGTGTAAAGGGGATTTTCTCATGGGTGACATCCCTAGACAGAAAAACTACAGGTAACTGAGGGAGGGAGAGTTAGTTTCTTGCAGCAATAACACCTTAACCATTCAGGACAAGGTGGTCAGTCCCAAATCCATATACACACAATAGGAAATGGACTCAGACTTTTTTATATATTAGTGCATACATTTGTATATATAAAAATAATAATCAGGGAAAAGGAGGGTATTAGCTTAAGAGAAGAAATGAAAAAAGAGTCAGAGAGGGAACTCAGGAGAGGTTGGAGGGAGAAAGGGAAAAAGGGAAATGATGTAATTACATTTTACTTAAAAGAATAAAAATTTAAATAACTAATTGGAGGATATCAGGAAGGAGACTACATGATCATTAAAGGAAAAAAATCCACCAAGACGATATTGTAATTCTAACGCATGTGTACCCAACTTCATAAAAGAAACACACTGCATCTAAAACCACATACTAACCATAACACAGTGATAGTGGTTAACTTCAATACTGTACCTTCATCAAGAAACAGACTCTACAGACAAAAGCTAAACATAGCAACTCTGGAGTAGGATAGCATTAGAAATAAATGGATACAGCAGACATCAACGGAACCTTCCACCATAATAGGAAAGAGTGTACTTTCTCTCAACCGCCCATAGAACTTTCTCCAAAATTGATTACACATTATTACACAAAGCAATCTTCTAATATGAAAACTGAAATAACATCCTGCTGTCCTTACTGACTGACCACCATGGATTAAAGCTGGATATCAACAACAATTAAAACTTAATACTGAATGAAAACTGGGACAGGACAAATATCAAGAATGAATGGATGGCTGATTGGCATATGAGCAAAGTTTTGATATCCAACTCCACAGATGTATGCTCATCTGTGTTCAGTGATGTTCTATCCACCATAGTTAGGAGATGGAAACAACGTAAATCTCCTTCAACTGATGGATGGAGAGTGGAAACATGGTACAGACACACAGTGAGATTCTATTAAGCTGTTAGTGAAGTTGAAGTCATGAAAGGAACCAGATAACATACCCAGTAAGGTAACCTACACCAGAAAGGCCTACATAGCATGTACTCTCTTACTAGCATCTCCTGACCCAGGATTGTAAAATGTGTGCATACAAGATGAGGTACCTGCCAGAGACAGAAGAGTAGAGGGACCATGAGGGTATGGAGCTGTAATAAGTTCTGGAGAAGGTGATGGTAATATGTGGGTGCTAGGAAAAGAGATAGGTGGAAAACATAGGGTTACTTTAGCCATGGGCTGGGGAACAAAGGAACACAGGGGAGAAAGGAAGGAGAGATAAATAATACTAATGATGTCTGAAAAAGACAGGAATAATCATTTTTATGTATTTTAAAGTGCACAAATATACATATGTTACTCTATGTGTATACAAACACATACATATATGTTATATAGTAAAATATACACTATATTAAATACATATACATATGTTTATATTTATGTATATCTGTATATATATGGAGAGAGAGAGAGAGAGAGAGAGAGAGAGAGAGAGAGAGAATAAGATGAAAGGCTTCCCCAACAAGCTGTAGTCTATCTAAAACCTAACAAATAGCAGCAGAAAAATAAAATATACCTTTGAGTTGTTGGTCAGTATACAAGAGGATCTTAAAGCAATATAGGCTATTACCCTTGACTTGCTGCCTTCCAGTGACTGAAGGTAAGAACCTACCAAAGACTCAGACACTATGCGGAGAAAGTGAGATGGAGCTAACCCTAAGGTCTCCTTCCTAAAGACTAGCTCTGATAGTATCAGAGTATCCGGCACAAGCAACCTAATGAGCAAAGCAATCGATAGCCCCACCTAGCTTCAAAGCTTAGGGAATACAGCCTGCCAAGGCAGCCCCAAGGATACAACACTAGACGTCTTTCTAGGGATAATCAAACAGGGGTGTGATTAAACTTCAGCCTGCTCAATAAGATAGAATTTATGACTGGAGATAGAAATACAGACAACTACCCATTGGGTAGAATGGTTGTCATCCTTTAGAAGAGAGCTACCATTGCTTTCTAGATATGTGCCTTTTTACCCACTGTTAAGCTTAGCTGTCACCCCTCATTAAAGAAGCTTATTTGCAGCACATAGTAGCTGTTAACAAAGATCCTCAACTGGTAAAAATACAGAGAGCAAGTGACTGTGGAGTATACATTCCAAACTGATATATCTACAATGCAACAGCTACACTTTAGGTTCATAGAAAATTGCCAAAAAGAGGGAGCATAAAGGTAAGAGCCAGAAGGCTAGGATGCCTGCTGTAAGATAGATAACGTCTTCCAGGCAACGCAGGAATGCTGCCCCCCCCCCCATGAAACCTCAGCATTACGGTTGCCTAAACAAGACCTGCAAAAGGACAGTACTAGTTGACATGCAAACACCGACAGGGAAGTCCCACAAGGCCGCACCCTTAAAGGAAGAGCTAAAGGAAATCAATGGCTGCCGAGAGAGTGGGAAATGAGTTTTCTCTAGAGACGAGCCCTTTTATTAGTCACACAATATAAACTTGTCAGTTTTACACATGAGCATACCAGCTTCACCAAATGGACTCAGTATAGTGTGCGTGCGTGCGTGCGTGCGTGCGTGCGTGCGTGCGTGCGTGCGTGTGTGTGTGTGTGTGTGTGTGTTGAACAGTAATAAAGAAGGGGAGGCCTGCATTTCAATGCATGCGGAGGACACCAGCGGCATGGGCAGGTGGTGGGAAATGGGGACAGGGTTCAATGAAGGTACTGTAGTATTCATGTATGGAATTCTCATAGGAAATTTTTAATAATGGGCCCAAAGGATGCTATGCTTTCCAGAAGTGAGTTGCAGTAGCAGGAAAAACGGGTCCAATGTCAGTCTATACTCAGAGACGATGAAGACACGATCTAGGAAGAGCACAGGACTGAAGCAAAGTGGATGAGCAGGCTATCTGTACTGCACATGCTCACTGGAGCTCGGTGTCAACACTTGCTGAGACTAGTTCTCTCTCTTCTTTGATGTCAAACACATCTGTGACATGAACGGCACTCTAATACTCCCTTCTCCTACCAGGCAGCGCAAAGCAGCGTGTGAACCCATCACTAGAGCACACACAGAGGCCGCACGCAAAACCCCTACCTTCCCGCTGCCTCTTGAGACATTCTGTAAGAGCCAAAAGACTGTCAAAGCCGAACACCTCACTGTCCTCTGCCTTTCTTTCCAATGGTGAGCTTAGTTCAGCTGGGTCAAACATGTGATTGACTGGTTCTTTGACCTAGGAAGTGAGGAAAAGAAATTTCAGATTTATACCAGACACTGAATCTTAAGATGTGGTAAATATCCATTTTTAAGGGTAGCCCAAAGGTTGTCAGGTATGGTTGTGCATGCTTTTAATCTGAGCACTGAAGAGAGAGAAGCTGCTGGATCTCTGTGAGTTCAAGGCCAGCCTGGTCTACATATTGAGGCTCAGGACAGTCAGACTTCATAGGAAGACCTTATACAAACAATGAAAATATATAAACATGATTCATAGAAAATAGCTTTACTGTGGCTACTCTTTCTTCATGAATTTTAGAAGTGTCTTAATATAACTAAAATAACCATAACTTTTTAATGTGATAATATAAGTTTATCAAATCAAATATAATTTGATAATATAAGTTTAGCTTAATGATGCATTGGTTTGACTTTATATTTCAATAATTATATTTTAAATTTACTTTCCATACCTTGTTCTTTACACTGGAACTTTTCTCTATGGACCTACAAAAACATAAAATCCTTTCAGTAAAATGTTAAATATATTAAACACAAATTATGTTTATTTTCTGCTATTCCTAAAATGTATTGGCTATTTCAATGACAATTACTTAATATGAGGGAGTTGAACTGTATACAGGAAAAGAAGGATCTTCACATTACTTTAAATTACATAATAGAAGATAATCATACCATCATTTTATTTTATTAGAATTATAACTAATAACATAGGATCACAGATAATTTGGGGGTGTGCCCTGTCCAGCTATTAACCCAGTGTGACCTTGCTTGGCTTTTGAGATCAGATAAAATGCTCTCTTAGTGTGGGATGACCATAAACCAAATTTTTTGTTATTTTGTTTTGTTTTCCTGAGAAAGTGTCTGTGTAGCCAAAATTTCCAGTTCTCCTGCCTCAGCTTTCTTAGTGTAAGAATTACGAACCAAGCAGCACTCAGGAGGCACAAGAAGGCTTATCTCTGAGTTCAATGCAAGCCTGATCTACAGAGTGAGTTCCAGGATGGCCAAGGCTACACAGAGAAACACTGGCTCAGAAAACCAAAATCAAAACAAAATGAAAACACACACCATGCTTATCTTGAACTATTTGTTTCCAAAACTAAAGGCTGGAGACAATGGTTGTTCAGCTGGTAATGTTTTCCCTTTGCAAGCCTGAGTCCCTAGATTCAACCCTCCAATGGAAATTAAAATGCCAAGTGTGGCCGGGTGAGATGGCTCAGTTCTATAGGCGCCCATGGCCAAGCCTGAAGACCCGAGTTCAATGCTCAGGATGTACACAGTAAACAGAGAAAAGTGACTCCCACAAGTTGTGCTCTGATGTACACACGCACCGTGGCATGAGCATGCACACACATGTGCACACAGCTTTAAAGGGTAATATTTTTAGAAACTTGAGTATGGCCATGAGCACTTGTAATCACAGATCTGTTGGGACAGAAGCAGGAAAATCCCTGGAGCTTCCTGGCCAAATACAGCAAATGAGAGACTCCGACTCAACAGGATGCATGAGCCTGAGGTTTGACAGTTGATTGTCATTTGGCCTCAACATTCATGAACATATACATACACGGATAACCACAAGAACACTTTATACCTAGGCAATTTTGGACACCCACTCAGTAAATTAAACATATTTTATAAATGTTATTCAATAGATCTCATTTGCTATTTAATTTCATTGACACTATCAACAAATAATGAGACAAGATACATGTCAATGACAAAAGTAATGCAAGGAGTCAAAGCCTTTATACTTAGAACTTTGCAACCTCCCCACCAATAACTCTGTGCTATATTGTCAATACACTGTAAAACATCAGCTGCTTTTCTATCATTTACAACCAAAGCTTCCCCATTTCTGTAGCATCTAGACCACTGGTTTTCACTTCTGATTTAATTATAGCTTCTCATGATGATACTATGGAATCCCTTAATGAGTAATTGAATTCTACTTTTATTACATAATTTTGAAATGAATGTTAATATGATTTTTATTTTTACATAAAGCCATTTTTGGCAAATTTGGATAATGGGCAATCTGAAAACATAGGGTTTTCTAATTTTTAAATGTGATGAGTGACAGTTCATCTTTTATGTCATAATTCTCTTATTGAATTAGATGAAAATATTCCACCTGAAAAATAACCTCTTACCACAGAGATGTGGATATGAATAGGTTCCTTGTCCACTGTAAATCTCCTAATATAAGATTCCTAATATTTAGACATTAACACACAATAAATTAAATAAATATGCTCTTCTCTGTTGTGTCAATCTGACAACTTGCTACTATAGTCTAAAGACTTTCATGTAGAAACTTTAAAATACATTATTTTGTGAATGTGACAAGTTCAACATTTCGATGACTGTTTAGAGATTCAAGAATATTTATGATTTCACCATAGATAGCAATATACTCAGCATATATGCATATGGAGCATAATGCAATTAATATGTTTAATGTGTATGTTATACATCCTTAAAATGCACATGATATGTCCATGTGATAGGTACATTCATCTGTAGTATGTTAGATATAAAGCACATGAATGTCTCTAACATCATGTGCACGTCTTCACAAGTAATTTTTTCTAAGAATATCTCCTTCAAGCATAAAGAATTAGGTAAAAGAGTTAAATATTTGAAGTTTTGACACATGCTTCACTGAATTACCCTTCAAATTCTGTTCATTGATTTCAGTTACTAAGATTGCTTTCAATGCGTTATCCTCACGTTTGCAACCATGGATTTCTTTGTATTAAAAGCTGTCAGCAGAATTGGAAGTTATAATATCTGATTGTTCATTAGCATCTTATGATTGTGAAAGACTGGGTGTCCCAGGTTTAAGAAGTAATGACATAAGACGTCATACAAATGAGCTTCCGTGGAGAGTAACATGGGCCTGATAAATATCAGCAGGGCCTTACCCGTCATGAACTTGGCTCTCCTCAACAGGAGTCTGTGGCTCTTCAGCTTTTCCATCCTGTCTTTGTTGAACAGGAGATGCAGTACTGTAATTTTGTGTTTTTGATTCATGCACCGTGTTGGCTTTGTGCTTCGTAGCATTTTCTGTGACCTTGGATGAAAGTTTGATATTATTTTTAACTTTTTTCATATATTTTAAGTGTATTGACATCTTGCTAGCATGTGTATATCTGTATGACTGACTTACCGAACTTGTGTCAAGCAAGGTCGGCTGAAACTGTTCTGTTTCTTCTGTGTGATGTTCTGTTTTATTTCTTAGCTTGGGGTTTTCAATTTCGAGTCTACAAGTTATATGTTAAAACAATTATTCTCACAGATCAATTTTTAAAATAACACAGAGTCTCTGATATAATCTTATGTTTCTAAAAATTGTCACATTGAGTGGCTTAGTAAGTGTCATTGTTTGAGCTGGATTCTGTTACCCACATAGCAAAGTATGAGCTAAAGTTAATGGTATGCATGTCTAACCTTGTACATGTGGTCCTTGAACATGCAAAGCATGCACTATGCTGCTGAGCTCCACCTCAGCAAAAAGCTACATGATTCAAAAAAATTCAGGCAGAAATTTCTCAGTGGCATCACACAAGTGAACTTATCAGAACTGACATCATTTCAGACTACACTGCTTATTTCTTTTATGGCTGCTCAGATTCCTTGTCATATTTCTTTAAATTGTACCTCTGTAACTGATCTTGCATCTCTTCTGTTCTTGCATCTTCTATAAGTAGCTGTATTACCCTCTGGTACTAAAAGAGAGATGAAGATGTTAGTCATAGGCCAGAACAAAGCTTTGCAGTCCTGTTTTGTGCTAAAGTGTTCTCAGGAAATATACACGTGTCTTCCCCTGCGTGGATTTACTGTGACTCTTCAGTATCTGTATTTAACGGCCGTTACAACTGAGCTCTTTTGGCTCTAAAGCCTAAAATGAGATTATCTGGCAAGTTTACTCTCAAAATATGTTATTCCTATTTAAATCTTTTGCTTTGTCTGTTACTGAAAATTTCATAATGGGCAAAATGGGGAGAAATAGTAAATTACATAAAGTAATCATCTATACTTTTATATGTCACTCACGACTTCACTGACTATAATTGAAAACATAACCATTATTATATATGTCTCAAAGAATGAATTATTAATGTGTTTTTAGTAAATAATTTCCCCTAACAACTGTTCAGTAAAATCTGTTTGAGGATAAGTACTATCTACATAAGATACTCGTCTCATCATGCCATCATGTACAAATTCACATGTGGACGATGTTTTCTCTCATGTACAAATAACCAGGGCAATGTAAATTTAAGGGCTAAAATGTTTGGAGTATTGGGTGAGCGGTTTATTTCAGACAATGTTTTTTTTGAGTGTTGCATTGGCTCTGCTGGAACTTCCTCTGTAAACCAGTTTGGCCTCAAAATTCAGAGATCTGCCAACCTCTTCCTTCTGAGTGCTGAGATTAAAGAGATGCATGAACACACCTGGCTGAGAACCAAATTGTTTTAGGCAGATAAGTATTGAAAAAAAATATAGTGAATCAGAAGAATCAAAGAAAGATTCAGATATAGAAGCAACTATTCATAATTTCTGGACAAAAAAGGCAGAATTAATAAATGCTAAATAAAAAGAAACAGAAAGAAGAGCACAGGTGAAGTAGTTAAAGCCACATAAATAGCTCAGAGCACAAGAATCTTATGCCAGGAAAGTAAAATCAGCCAAGGTTTCATGAAATACTTTTTCTATACAAAGTATCCAAATAAAATGGTGACAGGTAAGTAAATACCACACAAACATGTTTCAGAGGTAAGAAAATTAACTCATAAAAAAAGAACTTTACCTTGTCTTCATATTCTTTAAATGAATGACTGAAACCACAAGCATTGGATCCAATGGACTTCCTTCAGAGGAAAAATATGCAACAGACAGGACTGAGTTTTTTTTTCTTTAAAATACTGTTGTGCACTGTGCTACTATGTGTTAAATGAGGTTTCTACACTGATGCCATTTCATTTCATTTCTCCTATAAATGAGCTTTAGTTTATCGTGTTCTGCCCGAACTTCTCTCCACACATGAAATATTCAGTAAAACATCACTTGCAATTCTAATTAAGAGAATGACATCAATGTACTGGCAGAGCTTAAGAGAAAAATCTGTAAATCATGGTCATGAAGGCTACACTGATGCCACATTAATGACTCACATAATTTTGCTACCTGACTTGAAACAAGCCTGTGACTAAGGCACAAGGCAGAGAGGTGTACCACCTAGTTTCCCTGCTGCAGATCTAAGCTATGCAACTCAGAATTAGCCATCTTCATTCTTCAGTTCAGAGCATACTTGTAAAAATAACTCACAAGTTCATTTTGTCCAAGATGTACAGTTAGTCTCAAGAAACAGTTGAAAGTTTTTCAAGATAAAATGTAGAAATTTAAAGAACAAATGGATATGATATTTTCTGAGAGAAGTCTCAGGGGTTATAAAAACATTAAATTTTTGAATGACATTTAGCTTTTTTATATAGGTCTTACACGTCGAGGTCCACATAAATTAGCAAACAGTAAACCATCCCTGGGTGGGCAATAAAGTGGAGAGAGTGTAGGAGAAGCAGACTCCTGCTTGTTTTTAACCAATGTTTCTCTAGAGGTTTTCCCTAGAGGTTTTCACATATAACTTCTCAACCTATATGATCTATAAAGGCACAGATTCTTGAAATAAAGATAGGTTAAATGACCAAGAGGATTTCTTCTTCTTCTTCTTCTTCTCCTTCTTCTTCTTGTTCTTGTTGTTGTTGTTGCTCTTCTTCTTCTTCTTCTTCTTCTTCTTCTTCTTCTTCTTCTTCTTCTTCTTCTTCTTCTTCTTTTCTTCTTCCTAACAACACCTTGTTTGATCAGGACAACAGTGACTATTCAACAACCTAAGGACTGATCTGAGAACCACAAAACACTAACACTGGTGACCCACAGGTGAGAGGGATCCAAATTTTGTAGAGCACAGGTGGGTCTGGCCTCTGGCCCCCTGGAAAAACCACAAAGTCCCTGGTCACCACAGAAACGGGTGCATAGCCTCCAAAGGCTAGCACCACACACCTGCCTGGTGGGCAGCTCTTGAATTCCCTAGGGCACAGAACTAGCTGGGGACTGCCAAATCACCAGCATCTGTGGGATCTAGCACTGAGCCAACCCCACAGTCAGGATCAAAAGCAGATATAATCATAGGTCTCCCAGGAAAACCACAGAAAGAGCTCCTGGGTTCCTAAGTAGCCACATTGCAACCACGGGATCCCAAACGCCAGCTCTTAAATTGCCTAAATGTCCCTCCACTGAAGAATGGATAAATGGTTCATTTACACGATGGTGTACTACTGAGCTATCAAAAACCAAGAGCGGATTTTTGAGAAAATCAGCAAGATAGACAAACCCTTAGCCAAACTAACTAAAAGAGCAAGATAGATGTTTTAAGTTAATAGAGATGAAATATGATAAATAATGAATTTTCATTCAGAAATTTAGAACCAACAAGATAGGAAAGATGTTTACTTCAAGTTTGCCAAATACAAATAGCCAAATCACTATGAATGTAGCATTTATATAAATTCCTAATTGTCTCATGGTTCTTCCTGCTGACTGTAGTTTATTTTATTCATGTGTAATACTATAAATGTATATGTTAAAAAAGAAACATAATAAAATACAAGCAAAAAGGGTGACACATTAAAAAATGTTTAAACTGTTCATTTTCAATCAAATATTAAAATGTATACTTCAAAGCCTGTACTTTAAAAACTCCACTATTAAACATCTTCATGTAATATTGAAACATTAATGTAAAAACATAAGATTATGAGTAATACTCTTTGGACTTTATTAAAAAGTAACACGAATTCTATTATTTTCTTTGTTGTGTAGCCCAGTCTGGATAATTGGTTCTCAATCTAATTTGAACTATGTGTTGATATCCTAATAAGTACGTGTATTTGTCTTTCATACCAATTTAATGATCCAGGCTTGAGTGATTGTACTCAATAGAGAACACCAAAAGACATAAAAACAAAAGAGTTAACAACTCTACCTGTCCAGCTCATCAACTTCCTTTAGCTTTGATCTCTGATTAACTAGAATTTTTGCCAGGTCCTTATTGTTTTCTGTTAAAGCCAGTATAAGTGGTGAGATGCCGTCCTGTAGAAAAGAATAACTTGTAACTCTCAGAATTTGAATGTTTCAGGTAACAGAAAGTCGTCTGGATGATACCGTAGAGCTCATGTCTTCTGAGGTGAAGTGAGCCCTAGCCTTGCCCTTCTCACCACCACCACCCCTGTTGCTTTTATGTACACTGTTCTTCCCTTTGCACAGCCTCAACCTGCCAGGATCTGCCGGAGAAAGCCATTTCTTGACGCTCGTTCAAGCATGAGTATCAACTTTGCTCCTACCCTGGCATTCACGTGGTGTTTGAGTCATGTGATTGCTGCAAACTAAACCAAAGCTTCTTGAGGATAGGAGCTATGTCTTTTTGCCTCTACAGCTACAAAGAATAAATTACAGTAGTAAATGGTTTCATTATTTCCCTTGAGTGATAAGATGAATGGCATTTCTAGATCAAGTTTTAATTCTCCATATTCTAAGGAATATTTACTTTCTCGGGATACCAAGCCTCACATAAGTGTCATATTGAGCTGTTAGAGAAATATTACAAACCTGAGCACAATAAGTCAAGTATAGAAGAAATATCATGGCTTGCCTAATCTTTCCTACAAGGTGCTTTCATGGAAAACATTCACTGTTTCAGTGACTCAGCATTGACAGAGCAGTGTTCTCACAAGGGTAAGGAAGAAACTCATTAGACTCTACTTATGTTATCAGAAGCCCATGGTAGACACTCTGTTTCAATTTGTTTACTAAGACAGAGGTAGTGGATTAAATGACACAGGAATGGATTGTACTCTGATGGTTTATGAAGAAAGGATGTGTGTGATTTTTCTACTTACATGAAGATAAATCTCTTTATTAATAATTCTTAGTGACTCTAGTAGACATCTATTTAAAATTTATTTTTTACGCAATGTCCTTTTTAGTTACTACTTAAAGATATTTTTAGGCAAACTATAAAACAGAAATTACAATAAAATTGTTTATTAATACAGAGTCTTATAATCATCCATGTGGGTCATTTTAGGACAATGAAAACATTAACCTCCTGTGTGTGGGAGTGCATGCCTTTAGTCCCAGCATTTGGTAAGCAGAGACAAAGTTCCCTAACAACAGAGGCTACAGAGAGAGAGAGAGAGAGAGAGAGAGAGAGAGAGAGAGAGAGAGAGAGAGAGGGAGGGATGGAGGGATGGGAGAGACAGAGACAGAGAGACAGACAGAGACAAAGAGACAGACAGACAGAGAGACTAAGATAGACACACACACAGAGACAGAGACAGAGACAGAGACAGAGACAGACAGACAGAAAGACAGAGAGAGAGAGACAGAGAGTTACTAAGCTATCTGTGTGTGTTCAAGAAATAATGCTGAATATAAATATAATTATCTTTGCAATAATCATAAGCTCTCTGAATATTCCCACAATTAAATTTATCAGTCTTATAGATATTCAAATGGGGTGTGACTTCTTAAGAATTAAAAGTCTTTAAAATACCTTTTCTAACTATTAAAATAAAATGGAATTCATAATATTGGTATAAATTACCAATTCTGAGTTTAAAAACTCCCAGAAGTAAACCTGATGGCATGAGGGAATACTGGGGTCAGCACCTAGCAAACTGAAGCACACATCGGTCTCAAGCACAGGGGCTCAGACAACAGGTGAGTTGGTTCTTTTTTATAGCAGTTCAGAGTCCAGTTTTCTTGCCAGGTCTCCTGAAATATGAATGTACATCCAATTCACAGAGAACTCTTAAGTGTCTCTATGGGTCACACTGAGTGCAAAGCACATGAGCTCTACTATTCAGTGAGGTCTCTGAATGGTTGGCTACAAGGCATTCACATATGAATTCTTTAACTATTTAATTATAAACAAAACTACACAGAACAAAAAATCTATGACAGGGTTATTTTCATCTTATAGTGGTAGATAAGTGCATAAAAATATGCTTTATAGTAAAAGTTTAAATCTAATGTGAAGCAATTTTCACCACACAGGAGTTCATTGACCTGCTCAGACTTGGGGTCTGGCTACTTTCAGTGTCTGACTTTTTTCTGTCATGTTCTTTACAATAATACCATGATAAAAAAAAATACAGCATGGAATGTAGTAAATTTCAAATATGCCCTTGAACAACTTATCCAGCACTTCTTTTTACTCCACTGATATTGAATTATCTTGGGATGTCAATGCAGTAAGTATTTAGATGGAAAAGAATGTCAAAGTAAATTAAACTATGAGGTTTCACAGGCAGGCATGATGGCAAATGTCCATAGGCTCATCATTTCAGAGGTGAAGAAAGGAACATTCAAGTTCAGTGTCATGCACGTCAACATAAAAGGTTCAAAGCCACCCTGTACTCTAAGGGATTCTGCCTCGTGCCCTAAGGGAAAAAAATAAGCTCTATTTCATCTATTTACAAATGCTAGCTGGTGTTGCCAAGGCTCTCTGAACTGAACAGACAAGCTGAGATGGATAGCATGTGGCTTAAACTGACAGAAAGATTGGTGGTTTGCACACTTCTAATGTAGAAACCCTGTGTCTTTGTGATGCTGGCTCATCTAATGCACTGAAAGTATGAGACAACATGGAATCCTGAAAGGCTACAGTTACGAGAGTACCCACGAGGAAACTGGAAAGATCTTCTGAACTGAGTGAGGCATTAATTCTGTGTATAAAGGGAAATAAAGAAAGAAAAGACAGTGTAGTGACTTTAGGAAGCAGAGTTTGGGGGAAGAAGCTCCCATCAATCCAAATTCTGCTAGAGATGTCTTAAGTTTGTGAGATCTGAGTATTCACATACTAAATTTAACTTTTCAGAGGTTGATCTGTAAGAGGTATATCAGAATCCTAATGAAAATTTTAAATATCCATAAGCATACCTTAGTAAGGTTCTATGAATCAAACTGTATACATATGCAAATAAGTCAAAGTAAAGCAACTCCAGTGCAAATAATCTGGAAATCAAAGCTGTGTGGTCACTACCTTGTTCCTTATACTGATGTTAGCACCGTGTGCCAGCAGTATTTTTGCCATCGAGGCGTTGTTACTCCAAACGACATAGTGCAGAGCCGTGTTCCCACGGTTGTCCGCTGCATTTGGATCAGCACCATGTCTTAACAAAATGGCCATGCATTCTTCATGCTCATACTGGGAAGCCTGTGGGTATTATAGCAAGAAAGAGATTGGAAAGATGAGAAAGCAAGACAAACATTCCATGGAGTTCACTAATAATGTGCATTTAGCTGAGATCATCTTTATTCTCAGCATCAACATCAAATCCATGTCCTACTGGAATGCTTGGCTACAATCTACCTTAATTAGCGCCGTGCTGTTGTCACTGTCACGGAGATCAATGTCACAGCTCAATTCCATTAGGATAAACACTACATCAAGATGGCCATGTGCGCAAGCATAATGCAAAATAGTTCTGTGAAAATGAGGACATTTTAAGAATTTTAACAAGACTAAGTAAAAACACACAAGTATTCATCTAATTGTAAATATTATTAACATGTGAGCAATTTTCTTCTGATGTATGGACAATATTTATCAGCCCTTATCACACATCTCAATTAGTTAGGGCAGCCACTTCAGAGAATTTTTTCGTGCAGTTCTAGACACATGACACATTTATGCCTGGGAAATAAGAATGCCCTTGTTGACTGGCACGCCTGATGTCTCATTTAGGTTTCAAATGCTGTGATGAAATGCCATGATCAAAGGAACATGGGGAGGAAGTGACAAATGACCCTGATAGTCTTTCCATTTCTCTCTGAAATTTCCCAGGCCAGGCCTCCATCCTCATCTTCCCAGCTCCTATGGAGCAGCTCACAAAGCACTGAACACTCAGTGTCTTTTGTGGACAGTGTTCCAAATCCCTTCCGCAATCCTCCCTCAAGCAGCAATATGCCACTATGCTGTTACCAACTTGCCTTAGAATTTCCATCGCTGAGACAAAACACAGTGTCTATAGTAATTTGTGGAGGGACGGGTTAATTTTATTCACAGTTCTACATATCCGTTTATTTCCAAAGGCAGCAAGAGCAGGAACTCAAGCAGGGCAGGAACCTGGAGAAAGGAACTGACGCCATCTCCAAGCAGAGGCCCAGCTGACTGGCATTCTCGTACCACTCTCAACCTGCTCTCTTACAGAACTCAGGACAACAAATGTAGGGATTGTGCCAACTTCAGTGGACTGGGTTCTCTGTCTGTAGTCAGTAACTAAGAAGATTCCCTGTAGGCTTGCATGCAGCAAGATATTATGGAGACATATTCTTGAGTTTCCTTGTAGGCATACGGGTATTGTGTAATCCAAATGGTAAATTCTGTGCCCCGCCCCCTCATATATGGTTGAAATTTCCTGTCTCAGTGTTGCATAGGCACTGTTCCCCGAATGTTTGCTATGCCAACTAAACAGCTTACAGCCAATAACGGAGAGCAGGAAGTGGGGGATTCACCAGCTCTCAGACGTCCCGCATGTACCAGGAGAGAGAGCGCAGCAAGCAAAGCTACAAAGCTCAAGCATCTTTGGGATGTATGCTTGCAAGAAATCTGGTTAGTTTAGAGGTTTTAGACTAAAGTAATAACTGCAATATTACCGTGTTGTGAATCTTATTATCAAACAAAAATAAAAGACTCTCAACTACTTATGTGATAGCTGGGCTAAGAGAGGAACTGGAAAACAAAAACAGTTTGTTTTTTTATTTTGATATCTATTTAATTTTAATTGCCACATCAAAATGTAATTGAACACAGCACTTTCATTCTGTTAAAATGTTAGAAGCATGCCATTAATAATTTCATATAGTCATGTATCTGTATGTTATACATATATGCACAACCAATTTACTTATACATATACATATGTATAATTGACTAACTGATGCTTGCTTACTTTGTGTTTTATGGAGTACTTGACAAAGATTTAAGTATAAAGAACATAGGTCAATATTTAAACTAATATGTCATTAAGCTTCTTATACTGTTAGGAAAGTAAAATTTCTAAAATAAAATAAACTTATTGTCTCTACTCCCTCCCCAAATACTGTGTCCTTTAGTATGTCTAAGGCTGGTATCTATTTATATGTAACTCATAGTTTTAATAACAAGAGTTTTTCTATAGGTAGGAATTGTAATATGTTAGTATTATTCATGTGGTTTATTGAATTGATTTTTATGATTGAACTTTCATGAATATCTTATTGTAACATAGTGATAAGATATTAAATATTTCTAAAATATAGAATGTAGAATATGTATCTCTGAACAGGTGAAAATATATTTAGTTCATATGTGCATATGTATAATATATATGTTTTCAAAGATTAAAATTAGAGCCTAGAGATGTAGATGATTTCAATTTGATCAACTTGAAACAATTCAATTTTTACTTTTTACTTAAAACAAGGCAATATATTTCACAACAACAGGAGAAATCAAAGAAAATCTTCCTTTCTTTGTAAAAATCAATAGTACATCTTACAAAATTGGGTTTATAGAGAGTATAACTAAAATGAAGCAAGATCTGGAAGTTGCCACTGTCTTTGTGAAACTCATGTGCGTTGAGAAAGCTCAGAAAAGTGAGCAGCTATGTGCCAGATTGAAGAGAACCAAAAGCAAAACAAATGAAAGGATTTGCTCTGTATTGTGCACCCCAGCAACAAAAACAGTTTTATAAAAATAACTTTCATCTATTCCCTCCTATCAGATGACTTTAGCTTGTGTCAAGTTGATCTAAGCTATCCAACACTCTTGGCCAAAGCAACCTTTCTGAATTAGAACTTAAGTTTGATGCTAATCCTACCTTATACTCTGTTGCTACCATTATTGAGCCTCTCCGTCCCTAAACCCCCTCACACATAAAATGTAGTTCAAAATATCAGATGATAAGACACAGCAGGAGGATTCAACAAGCGGACATGCAAAGCATTTACAACAGTTTCTACCACAAAATTGCTCAGTATTTAGATGTTTTGGTATTTTCATTTTGAGACATGGTCTTGCTACAGAGCTCAGTCTGATTTTGAATTCACCGCACATCTCAGAGCCTTTAACCTAACATGCTTCCCACTTTAGGCAACTGGTACCTGGCACTGTAAGTGTGCACAGGTGCTATGCTTGTTACCTCTTCTCACTCTCTGACAACTCTGCATTAGCGTGCCACTTATAATTCATGATGTATTAAGTCTTACTTAACAGCATTTTTTAGATTTCATAATGCATAGTGTAGGTGGACATCACAAGCCATGGCATTCATATTAAACATATGATATATTCTAAATGATTCTGGGAATTCTACTCCTAATATTTAAATAAATTTAAGATGTGAGTAGTGTGGTAGGTAAAGAGGAAATGATAATAACAAAATGATATCAAAAGAAATAACTCTTTCATTTCTATGATCTTCAGATAAAGAATTATCAGGACTCAAGTGAGACACTATGGACCCTTTCATTCAATGTTTACATTTATACAATGTGAAGAAATAAGTTGTTGTTTCAATGTTTAATTAATACGAACATGGTGCTGCTAGAGTTTTTCAAAATGGCTACTCCTTACAATTTAATTTCAGAAATATTATTTAGAAGGCAAGAGGCACAGGTTCAGTTGGACTTGAGTTCTATTACTTAAACTTTCTACACAGGGTAGGGAAATCTGGACACTTTAAGGGTGAGAGACATTTATAGGCAGTAGAAAAATTGTATCTGATAAACTTTGATAAAAAGAATAGATAAATTTTTACATTTAATGATTGTGAAGTTTTACTTTTAATTTTATTAATTTTACCTCAAAAATCATAAGTCAAGTAATGTTTGAGGTTAACATTAGAACTATCAGCAAGGCATATGAGGTATAAAATGATGTACTGTCTGTAATCCTTCTCTTCACTTAAGGTGAAGAAATTACATCAACCAAAGAGTCAATGAATTTAACTTTAAAACTTCAACATTAGCATTTTTTTTACTCTAGTGTCATTTTTTGGACAGAAGTCATTTCCGTCTGTGTGTCTGTGTGTATATGAATGTTCTCTCTCTCCTCTCTCTCTCTCTCTCTCTCTCTCTCTCTCTCTCTCTCTCTCTCTCTCTCTGTGGTGGTGTTTGTGTGTGACCTTTATAAAGTTTCATAATGAGTAATTGATTTTCTGGACAAACTTCAAAATTTACCAGAAATATAAGTAAATATATCAATGACTAATGAGAAACAAATACAGTAATATGTAGACTCTGCAAGAAAGAATAAAGTTGTAATAGAGTATGAAATTGTATTTTCAAATTGTGGTTTTTCATATATGGACTTACATTAATCATTCAGTGTTTATCCAGCATTCTTAGAGGATATATATATATATAGATAGATATGTCTGCTGTGTCTAAAATTTTCCAATGTGCAAATACAACTTTTAAAAAAATCTCATAGTCTCCTCTTATTTCTATGTTTCACTTTTCTTGACAAGCTCTTTTCTTTTCAGTTAATAATTCTGATTCTCTCATTACCTTGTCTCAAACCTAAGCTTTTGTCTTCCTCTTGTTCTGGGACCAGTCACTATATATGTTTAGTAGTTTTAGCATTAAATATCTTCTTTCTTTTATTGTTTAAAAAAAGTGATGGGCATATTTAAGACAGATTTTCATGTTGAAGCCATGGTTTCCTTATCTCTCTTATGAATGTGCTCATTATTAATCATATCTAAGGAAAAGTTACAGAAATTGAAGGAAAATACGCATCTGTGAAAAACATCTTTGCTATCTAATTTTAGGAAAATGCAATTACAATGATGACATTTAATATTTTGATGTAATAAATCTTGGGTGTATATAATGCTATGATTACACAATAAATCTACAGCTTTATACTAAAAGCTGTTCTTTACTTGTAAGGGATTAAGTGGCCACAGAATATATCAAAATATAGGAACAAATAGGATATAAGAAATTATTTTGTACAAAAGATGCTCCATCATACACTAAAGACATTTGTTCAACTATGTTCATAGCAAATTTATTTGTAATAGCCAGAATCTATATGTTCCTCAACCAAAGAATGGATATGGATAAAGAAACTGTGGTACATTTGCACAATGGAATACTACTCATCTATTAAAAAAGGTAAATCTTGACATTTGCAGGCAAAAGGATGGAACCAGAAAAGATCATCCCAGGTAAGGTAACCCAGACCCAGAAAGACATGCATAGTATATACTCACTTATAAGAGGATATTAGCTATGAGGTACAGGATAAACACACCACAATCCACAGACCTAACAAAGCTAAATAACAAGGACCACCCTAGGAAGAATGCTCATTCAGAAGGGTACCTAGAATAGACACTGGAAGTACTTGAAGAGAGGGAACAGGACTGAGTCTAAGATAGAGGTCCTCTGAAAGAGCCCACCCAGCAGGGGATGGAAGGAGATGCTGAGACTCACAGCCAAACTTTGAGGCAGAGCTCAGGGAGTCTTATGGAAGAGTTGGGGGATAGAAAGAGCTAGAAGGGACAGGAGCTCCACAAGGAGACCAACAGAGCCAACAAATATGGGCCCAGGATGGTCTGCAGAGACTGATGCATTAACCAAGGACTATGCATAGAGAAGACCTAGACCCCATGCTCAGGTGTATCCAATTGGCAGCACAGTCTCCATGTAGGTCCCATAATATGGGGAGTAGAGGCTACCTCTAATAAGGACCCTGTTGCCCACTCACTGATTACTTCCTCCTGGTAGGGCAGCCTTTCCAGGCCACAGAGGAAGAGGGACCAGGCAGACCAGATGAGATTTGGTAGGGTGGGGTTAGATGGTAGGGGAGGAGGGCTCCGTCTTTCAGAGGACTAGGGGAGGGGGAGATGAAAAGGGAGGAGGGAGGTTAGGACCCAGAGGAGATGAGGGATGGGGGTACAATCGGGATGTAAAGTGAATAAATTTTTAAAATTTTTAAAAAGAAATGACTTTGTGTAAAATATTCACAAATTTGCTCTTCCCAGAAACATTTTTTTTTCGTTAAATGTGTAACGATACTTCTTCATGCGTTCATGGCAGAAATCACAGATAAGAAAAAAAAGGAAGGTGCCATCTTCCGAGAATGGCAGCTAGAAGTGATTTCTTTCTAATAGCCAGATTGAGAAAATGAAGGGAACAAAAGAATGTATGCAAAAGATAGGGGAATACGCTGAAGCCACAGTATAATTTTCAGATGATGGTCAACACTGACCAATAGAAAGGGTGGGTAACAGTGACAAGGAAGCAGCCTGATGAGCCAAAACTTCTCAAAGACAAGCCATGCATACCAAGTCTGCCCTGGGACACATATTAAGACCTTAGTTCCCACAATCCTGGAGTCCAGCTGGAGAGTCCCATTGAAAATGACTCCAGAGAGTAAAGTTAGCACTGGAGCAGTCCACGTTGGTTCTCGGTGTTTTCCACATGGCTGTACTCAGCCATCTGAAAGGGTGGCTGTTTTCTAAACTGAGTTTCTATGAAGGATTGAAAGAAGACAATAAAAGGACAAGTGGGTGAGCATGGGGTCAACCTACTATAGTGCCTGGGTGAGAAACATGTGCCTCAAGCAGTCACAGGAAAGAAGAGGGCTGGATATCAAAACATGAACTCAAGTTGTCAAGCGAGTTGGGTGGTGAACTTCTCTACTGTCAGAGGCTCTGATGGCTCGCCTTCAGGGAACAGTAGAATAACTGCCAAGCACAGACATTACCACCTTTGATGACCAAGACATTTAATAACAATGGTCAACGTCGACATACTGGACAGCACCACGGAAAGCCTTGGCAGTTCCCTCCTCCCACAGTCCTCCTCTGGGCTAGTTAGCGAGGCTGACACTTTTCTTTCTCTGTTTGCCTCCCAGCCTGCCCCTTGCTCCTGACTCCCAGCCCCAGTCACCTGTTGTTCTTGTCTGGTTCATTGATGCCATTTTTCCCAAATTTGAGTCTGCTCATAACCGTGGCATCATCACCCCGGCAGGCAGCCTTGTAGATCTTTCCACAGGCTGTGTAGCTTTTGAGCTGTCTCGGGGAGCGGAAGCTGTTAGCACTCCCACACTGCCTCCCAGCGCCTGGGAAGGACTCTCTCTGGCTGGTGGATGAGCTCGAGGAAGACTGCCCCTGATTACAGAAGCCCAAGAACTTCCTCCCCATGGTGGAGCTCCCCACCAGCCCCTGTCACCCCGCCCCTACCCCTTGCTTTCTCTGTAGGCTCTTTGCCACCCTCAGAACCAACACAGTAATGTAGTTCTGAAAGGAAGCCACCTGAGCCACCACCACCACCACCACCAGGACCACAAGAAAGCACCCACAGTGGAGCTTGTAAGACAGAGTCCAAGCAGCACAGGTACTTCTATCAACTGTCGCCAAGCAACGCATCTCAATAGAGACACGCGCACTCCCATCAATGAGACTGCCTAGGTCCAACAGCTTTGATCGGCCACGGCTTCTTATCGTGCTTAACGCGCACGCGCAAAACGTTATCTGGGAACTCCACTTACTAGCTCAACCCATCCGGGCCTTCAAACAGCAGAGGCTCTGGGAGGCAAACAAAGCTTTTGCTGAACTGGTTCAGTCTCCAGGAGTAGTTTTCTAATTGTTTTACTTCCATTCAAAGGCACATGCCACCGAGCCCCTACTATTGTCTATGGGAGCTTAGTGGATGCCAACAAGGCAAAGACAATGACTTTGGTGACTACAGAAGCAGAAGCAAGAGTGATATCTCTGGGGTTTTTGGTATTTGTTTATTTTTGTTTGTTTGGCTGGTGGTCCCTCAAGACAGATTTTAGTGTTGTTGTTTTTGTATAACTGAGCCCTGGCTATCCTGGATTCATATCTTAGACCAGGCTGGCCTCAAACTCACATCTGCCTGTGTATGCCTCTCAAGAACAGGGATTAAAGGCATGCGCCATGATACCCTAGCCATCTTTGCCATTTTTTCAGCGAGAATGTATGCACCTCCTTTCCTGATGAAATACGAAGCCACCGTGCCCAGTGGTGCCCGTCTCTCTCCTCTACTCCCCTTGGAGCAATCTTGCCTTCTCTGGTTCCATGATGTCACATGTGTCTTCTTTACTGAGGAAATTTTCAATATTTTAATTTTCACTACTTTATTCCGCAGGAGCCTAAAACTCATTATTTTATCTAGGTAATTCTGTCAGACTGAAATGTGAGTAAACATTAGCCTGGAAAGGAGTCAGTAAACAGTGGTAGTCTCTGCCTCCACTTTCCTGCCTTCACCTAATACTTTCCTTTGTAAACTCAAAGAAACCCTCTCCTCCTTTGTCTTGTTTATGCTCAGTATTGTAGAACAGCAACAGAGCCAGGAACTAGGACAGGAAGCTACTATCACCACTCTCACTCGGATACCCATGGTAAAGAAGCCCTCCTATTATCATCTGCTTTTTGCATAAGCATCATCTACTTACAGGTCAAATAAGCATTTAACCAGAACCACAGGGGGAAATGACTTTCTCATTTAATCCTCATTGACTTTTCTCACAATCTTGAATCTTTTTTCAGTGTTTTTATTAAATATATTTATACTATGTACATATACATTTATATTATTTCACATATATACAATAAACTGCCTATAGCAAGAAGAACCATGACACAATAAGGAATTATATAAATGTTACATTCTTAGTGTTTTGGCTATTTGTATTTGACACCCTTGAAGAAAATATCTTTCCATCTTGGTGCATCTAAAATTCTGGATGTAAATCAATATCTATCATATTTCCTCATTACCAACTTAAAACATCTATCTAGACCTAAAAACATCTTAACTCCTAAACAACTCTTACCTGTAAAACTAAACTATCTGGTCTTAAACCCCGTCAGAGACTTGAGAAGTAATAAAATTGATTACCTGAGTGTACTGGGAGTGCAGGTTAGCAGCTTTCCAAGTAAGAAGACGACAGAGACAGCTTGCTACCTGAACAGTCACCCAAAACTATAACGCTGGAGCATCATCTTCAGCCTTCTATCCCAATACATCTGACAGACATGTTTGTGAGGCAGGAACAATTGAGGACTTGCTTACCCTGTCTTAGTAGAGTTTGGCTGTCGACTCTGCCTGCATCCAAGCAGAGTTTGCCACATTTGACACCTTCTCCATAAGGAGCTGCTTTTATGCTCATCCTCCTCCTTGAGGTAGACTGGGTGTTGCCGGGAGTTAACCTGTCTCATTGTCAGTGAATCTTTAAAATAAAAACATTTTAAAATGCCATATTCCGTATGTCTCTGAGGTATTTTAAGACCTTATCTATTTTCCCTCATCTTTCTATATATTCATATCTATCTTTTGTGCCTAAGATGTATATTCTTGTGTTTAAAATAGTCTAGTAATTTATATGACCATGATTTGATCAACTAACAGTGAACTTGTAGGACTTATTTGTCATAAACAGTCTGCGATACCACTTTCAAAGTACTGTAAGTAAATATTGTATTATAATTGAGTTAGATGGGTATAGTACCTCATATTAAAGTAGAAATATATCTAATGTGTGTGAAGAATAATCTTACATTTGAATTCTATACCACTGTATCTAAAATTACACTTATTTTGCATCTATACCAGTGAATTAAGAATAACCTTGTGAGTGACAATTGAGGCATTAAGTTGAGGAGTAGATTCACTAATCTACTTTTTTTCCTATCTTCCCTATATATTTCTATATTCCCCCTTCTATCTATTCAACCCCTATCTCCAAACCTAAGAATGAAAGATAAAGGAAAAGAGAGACATCCCTGAGTCCAATCTTATTTTCTTTCTAAATAAGACCAATAAAAACTTGCAACCAACTCCCATTGAAAATAACCCTCAATAACCAAAGAAAGTAACCAAAAACCTACCTGACCTCTCTGGAAGGAAATGGGGTGTAATTCTCCTAAGGTTCCTTCCAGCTGATTTGGCATCCTCGGGGCATTCTTGAACTTTCCTACCTTTGCTTCCAGGTGCTGGGATACCAGGTATGGCGGGATGTCAGCACTGCTTTTGTCCTTAAGGAAACTGGTCTATGTGTCCAACCACAGAGAAATTCCAATACAGTTTTACATAATTAATCCAACTAGTTATTTAATCAGAAAACCTTTTGGGAGAGAGATTCCTGTTTGAAAGAAAATGCTATTTGAGTATTAACCAAGTTAACAGTCATTGCTTTCCAAAGCAGCTGTGTTTCTGGTGAGTACTGAACAAATGTCTGATTTTCTGTGTCACTTTTGATTTATTTTTTAAGCACTGTAACTTGAGATGGATGGTTAGGATTGCTCTCTTGTAGGATGTCTGACAGGCACAACAGTGGTAGACCCAGGAGTTTGCAGGTATACCCCACACTCATGGGGTATACATTATCTGACAGTGCTTGGCATACACATGCCACATCAGCCCAGTCACATTAGAGAGGTCACGTGGACAACCTGGAACTCTAGCACCAGCTCTCTGTGGCAGGTGACACACATCATATTCTTCCTTCAATGCAGACTCACACCCCACCATGAAGCAGATGTTGGACAGCACTGAACTTTCCCTAGAGGGGACCACAGGGAACTGCAATCCCAGAAAAAAATCTCCTCTTACTCCCTATAGCTTCCTCTAGCTTAAGCCCCAACACACCACATGTGCAGCAACTGGAGGCTGCCTTGCTGACTGGAGATGCAGTAACAAGAGGTGTTGGCTCAGGCTTCAGAGAGGCTAAGCGCAGCCTCAGAAGATGCTGGAGAAAGCATTGTGCCTGCTTCTGGATCTTGTCTCTGCTAAGCATTAAATTCATGTCTTCTTGACCTTTATTTTCTTCTAATGAATTTAGATCATTGCATAAGATTAATTTCATAAACACTTCAGTTGTCTGGCAACTCAGTCTCCTCACTGTGCAGAAATGCTGCTTTGAGAGGCTGCATGCCAGCACTGGACCCTGAACATACTCTGGGCAGGGACTTGCCCTCCTTGTCCTTCTGTCACCTCACTCCCCCTCCTTTCGTAGATGTTATTCCCTGAGGCTGTGTCCAGTTCAAACTCCCACATGTCCAATCCCTGAGCCCCTGAGCCCCGCGTCCTCAGCCCCTCTATCCACATCTCACTCTGTGGTCACTCTGAGTCTCCATCATCCACACCTCTGCTCCCAGGATCCACACCCTGCCAGATCCAGGCTCCCACCTCCCTAGTGGCAGCTGTGGAGTCAGCTCACTGAGCATCTAAGTAAGAAGGGATCCATTTGCAGCTCGCCAGTCCCCAGACTGGGAAAAGGGACCAGAGAGGCCACACAGCCGATGACAGCACCATCAAGAGTTAGCCTTGGAAAGGAGGACTACACCCTGGTATGGCTGCATGTCCCTCTGGATGACAGACCCTGGGAGGACCATCTGCCACCCAGACAAGGGCGGGTTCCTGCCTTCTTATAAAGATCCAGGCTGAGCAGGACTTGGGTTTTGTCTAGATGAGCCCTAATAATTGGCTGGGAGTAGACATTAAAGCATAGAATACTTTGCATGGATTTTGCTCCTCACCAGTTAGTAACAGAAACAGACGAGGCAGTCAGCAAGACTGAGCGGGGCCAGGATGAAGGCAGTGGCAGGAGGCCACAGTAAGGCTGTCCCACTCTCATGAACTCTGCAACTCGGACAGCCCTGTGGAACAGAAGCACATGTTTCTGTTAGCTCTGAAGCATGTGCCCTTCTCACTGTAGCACAGAGCATCTGCGCTCTGGTTGGAATCCACTGCCTCCTCCTTGGTGAATGCTCCCCACACCAACTTTCATCAAGCTGCAGTAAATAGCAAATAGCTAAAAGGCATTTTCAGCACATATAAAAAGGGAAATAAGCAGGTAGAGAACACATCACCAACTGTTATGTCCTGTTTTGCTTTCTTCTCCCACACTCACTGTTCTGTGTTTTTCATGTTCAGTGTTTACTGTAGACTTGAGGGCATTTAGAAAACTCCATGAGCGGGGCTGGGGAGATGTCTCAGTTGTTAAGAGCACTGTCTGTTCTTCCAGGATCCAGAGTTCATTTCCCAACAACCACTGTGGGTCACAACCATCTATATATCCTGGGATCTGATGCCCTCTTCTGGCACACAGGGGTACATGCAGATAGAGCAGTCATAAACATTAAATAAAATAGATAAATAAAAAATATTTTAAAAAGAAAGAAAACCGCAGGAGGCTGGGGAGGACCATGTGCGTGTGTAGCCTGCAGTGGTGGATGTGAGGAGGATTCACTGATGAGGGCACACACATGCATGTGCACTGCCCCCTTTCATCTGGCATCTGGCCACACTCACAGAAGACAGACAAGCGCCCTGATTCTCTTCTGCTTCCTGACTCAGTGGGGTGTGAAGTACCCAGCTGCACCTTGCCCTCCTTGCTCTGATGGACTACGGCCTCTGAAACTGACAACCAAGATATGATTCTCCTAGCTTAGCTGCTGGCAAGTACCTGGTCCCAACAAGGATGATGCCAACTAAAGACGAACTGCCCATTTGGAGAGACTGTTGAGCCTCTCAATCCATGAACAGAGAAATACAGTATCTCTTTACTGTAACTTAGATACTCCTAAATTTATTTTGGAAATGTTCCACTTTTTACTGTGTTCATTTTAAGTATAAACTTTTGTATATTTGATGTCAATCTTGGTTAATTTCACTTTCAGCTCATTTCTTTATAAAACCTAAGATACCATTTTTATCTATAATTAACTTCTGATGTCGCAGTCCCTTGTTACCTCTAATTAGAATATATGAAGACTCACTGTTTTAATACCGAATTAATCTGTGACTTGTGGGAGCAGTTTCCATTGCTGTTCGTGTGTGGACACACAGATATCTTATCCATCATGTATTTCCTTTAATACCTTGTCACAGTCAGTCCACAGATACTCCTGGCTCTGGCCCCTGCTATGATGGACTGGCACACTCTGACTCCTTGTTTCACCAGGAAGCCTGATTCTACCTAAGTCAGGATGGGAGTCTCTCAGCTGACTTCCTGAACAACCGGCACCACCCCATCTGACCCTGACATCCCTTACTGAAAAACTCCCACACTGTGAGGTGGGCTCTCTGAAATATGGAGACTGTTTCTAGAGAACTGAGACTTATGTGATCTTTTCCCATGTACAATGTCATGGTAACTCATGGGCAGGGACCTTCATTCCTAGGAAGCCATGATGAGCAGATTTGTGAGGTCCTGCACAATCTCCCTGGCTTCAGGGGAGACAAGCACCTTAGCTTACCAAGGTCACATATGCTGGATACCAGTGGGTGGTGTTGTCTGTGCACTTGTCTTGAGGAGAGCCACAAAAGCATGCAGAGTGCATCTGGGTAGTTTCCAGTCATATCCACCAACAAAGGAGCAAACACAAAGGACACCATGACATTGCCACTCACACACTGTCCCCCAGCACGGAAGCAAGAGTCCTTCAAGAAAATCAGAATGGTTTAAACATGAAACACCTCTGAAACTCTGGCCACTCCTCCCTTCAAATTGTGTACTGAATACAGGCAAAGGTGAGTGTGTGCTTGGGAAGCAGGGATCCAATGACATTCCAATTTGTCCTCATCAGACCTTGAAAAGTACTGCTCCTGAGATTCAGGAGCCTGAATCTGAATCTGAAACCCCTTTTAGGGACACCTGGTCAGCTGACCTCAAAGCACATGACCTTAGCCATCAGGACCTCAGGTGAAGGCAGTCACTATCTATATTTACTCTCAGGCATCCCCCCAGTCTCTGCTAAAGCAGGGGCTTTCCCCTCCATTCCTCTAGGATGGTCTGTCTCCTTGTAACCTCTCACAGCACCAGTGTGATCTGTTGGGTACACTGCTATTCCATCTACAAGCATGCTGAATGGACACAGTAACCACAATTAAGGAGATGAAAAACAAAAGCTAGGGAACCAAGATGGTGTCCACAAAGACACATGCTGCCTGATCTACAGGGAAGAGACCACAGACGCTAACTGGACCTACGGACCGCAGGTGCTGTGGATAACTGGTCAAGAGAGATCCACACAGTATGGACCACAGGTTAGTCAGAACTCTGGTCATCCAGCACCCAAGGAAGAAGGACAGACTAGTACCCCAGTGCCTGGACAGGACCCAGGCTGTAAGTGACAAGCTCTGAGCAGCGGCCTTGCTTGGCAGGCAAACTCAAAATTTAGGACTGAATCTGCGGCAGGGGTGCCTCAATCCTCCTGGACTAGTGTAGACTCAATTTTTTTTAACCAAAATATTTTATTAACAACTTATTGACCAAGCCTACGTCAATTATAACCCGATTAACCAAAACAGTAGGAAATGAGGATTAATTGACACAACAACAAAACCTTAAGGATATCAGTTCCGAGGAACAATTCTCTAGTCAGGAGGTGCAGGATTTCTTCCACTGGAACCTGGGGTAACTAGACCCCAAAGCCTCAGCAGGAGCTGGAGCTCTGAAGCCTTCTGTTGAGTGGTTTTCTCTAGGAGTGTCTTGAAGGGCAGCGATGAACAGTCAAATCTATCCCAAGTCTCCTATCGGCCCCATCGCCAGTTCTGGGCTCATTTATATATCTCCTCCCAGAGTCTGTTCATGGGATCTTTCCAGATGGCAGCAATTAAGCTCCTGCATAAGGTGGTTGCTCTTCTAGTGAATTAACATCACCTGTTCTCTCAAGAGACCATTCCGATCCCACACTTGGGATCCTAAAGAACAGGTTTCTCTCCTTCAGACTATGGAAAGCTATAAGGGTGGATTGGGACCTCTGACCGCGCCCCCGACCCACACAAGCAGAAAGGCTAGGCACCAGTAGGGCACCCAGTCTGCAGTGGGTACAAGTCCCAGCTGCTTATGTGCCCCAAGAAGGAAATGAGGTGGCCTTGCTTGGCAGGTGAACTCAGAATTTGGGACTGAATCTGGGCGAGGGTGCCTATATCCTTCTGGACTAGGGAAGCTACGAGAGTGGTTTGGGGCCTCCGACCCACCCCCTGACCAATGCAAGCCCACAGAAAGCCTAGGTGCCAGTCGGGCACCCAGTCTGCAGTGGGTACAGTCCCAGCCACTGTGTTCCCAGAGAAGGAAATACGGTGACCTTTCTTGGAGGGCAAACTCAGTTTTTGGACTGAATCTATGACAGGGATGCCTCAAACCTCCTGGACTAGGGAAAGCTATAAGGGTGGATTGGAGCCTTAGAACGTCCCCCCTGACACACACAAGCCCACAGAAAGCCTAGGCGCCAGTCGGGCACCCAGTCAGAAGTGGGTACAGTCCCCAGCTGCTGCAAGCTTTGAGAACGAAACTCAAATGAAGAGCAATCCAGGCCCCAGAGCCTGGTCTGGACCCTGCCTGCAAGTTGCAAGCTGCTGAAATCAGGGATACACAGCCACAGTAGAGTGATCTGAGACCAGAGACGCTGCCAGGAGTCAAGAACCGCAACAGCCCTCTGACCAGGGCTGGGCAGAAACCAAACAGCTAGCCCTAGAAGACTACCCTGGCACAACAGGTCACAACTGTCCCAGCCTAGCCACGTTCCACAGCCCACCTGGGATTCTCACACTCTTGTGAGTGGCTGGGCAGGTCAGAGGAGATAGAACAAATATCTAGCCAACAAACATCAAAAGGCAGTAGTTGCTTTCTCCTTGGCAGGCAGAACCTAGTCCCCACTACCTGGTTGGAGCAGGCAGAAACCTAAACAATTTCTAGAAGCCAACAGGGGTTCAGGCAGTCTAGAGTGACTGGAGCCTAGAACCCAAAGCCCCAGGGCCCGAGGGCAGGATATTCAAAGATCAGGCAAACATAGGAAAACTGGTTCTACATACGCTACCTTAAACTGATACTGGAGCTGCAGAGCACCAGCACCTACTTTGGATGACCCAGTGGGGAACCAAGGGTGTGAAGTAAAACCTTCAGGAGCCAAAGCCAAGGTGCCTGCCTCTGTCAGGGAATAGTTACCTGACCACCATGGGCAAAGGATCTCGACCTAAAATTACCAACAAACTGCTCTCAATGACCAGTGAAGGATTCCAGAAGATACCTGCCAACATCAGACACATCAAGATGACTGAAGGCCAGCGTAGAAACATGAACAACAAAACCCAAAACAATATGGCATCTCCAGATCCCAATTATCATAAAGAAAACAACCTGAAGAACTCAAGCACAATTGAAATACAAGAAAAAGACCTCAAATCCCTAGTAATGAATATGATAATGGAGGAAACAAATAAAATCCATAAACAAATGCAAGAAGAGGCAGCCAAACAGGTAGAATACATAAAAGAGGCCTATAGTCAGTCACTGGAAGGAATCTAGGAAAATTCAACCAATCAGTTGAAGGAAATCAATAAAAGAGTTCAAGATCTGAAGATGAAAATGGAAACAATGGTAGAGACCTGGACAGAAGAAAAACGGGAAAGAGAATTCTTAGAGAGGAAAGCAAACAACACAGAGGCAAGTTTCTCTAACAGAATCCAAGAGATGGAGGAACAAATCTCGAGTCTAGAAGATAACAATTCTAAGTCTCGAAGCAACCATCAAAGAAGATGCTAAATCTGAAAAATTCCTGACACATAACATCCAAGAAATCAAGGATACCATGAAAAGACAAACCCTGAGGATAATAGGCATTAAGGAAAGAGAAGACACCAGACTCCAAAGCCCAGAAAATGTTTTCAACAAAATCACAGAAGAAAAATTGCCAATTCTAAAGATGTCTATAAACATACAAGAGGCCTACAGAACACCAAATAGATCAGAAAAGAAAAACCTCCCATCATATAATAATCAAAATACAAAATATACAGAACAAAGAAAAAAATTAAAAGTGGTGAGAGAAAAGGGCCAAGTGATATTTAATGGCAAACCTATCAGAATCACATCTGACTTCTCAGGAGAGACCATAAAAGCCAGAAGGGCCTGGACAGAGATCCTGCAAACCCTAAGAGACCACAGATGCCAGGCCAGACTAATGTACCGAGCAAAACTTTCAATAACCATTGATGGAGAAAACAAGATATTCTACAACAAAACCAAATTCAAACAATACATATCTAAAAATCTGGCTTTACAGAAAGTAATAGAAGGAAAATTCCACCCCAAAGGAACAAACTACAGCAAAAACTACACAGGAAATAGAGAACTACACCATTGCAAAAATACAACCACACAAACTCCCTACTGTAACTAACATCAAAATTAAGGATCTTAACAATCACTGGTCATTAATATCGCTCAACATCAATGGACTAAATTCTCCAATAAAAAGACACAGATCAACTGAATGGATGCATAAGCAAGATCCAACATTATTCTGCATTCAAGAAACACATCTCAGCCACAAGGATAGACATTACCTCAGGGTAAAGGCTGGAAAAAAATGTTCCAAGCAAACGGTCACAAGAAGCAAGCTGGTGTAGCCATTCTAATATCCAATAAAATAGACTTTCAACCAATATTAATCAAAAGGGATGAAAAAGGACACTTCATACTCATCAAAGGTAAAGTCAACCAAGATGACATCACAATTCTGAACATCTGTGCTCCAAATACAAGTGCACCCACATTTGTAAAAGAACTATTAACAACACTTAAACCATGCAACGACCCCACACATTAATAGTGGGAGACTTCAACACCCCACTTTCACTGAAGGATAGGTCATTGAAACAAGAATTGAGCTGAGAAATAATGACATTAACCAACGTCGTGAATCAAATGGATCTAACAGATATCTACAGAACTTTTCCCCCAAACACAAAGGAATATACCTTCTTCTCAGGACCCCATGGAACCTTCTCCATAATTGATCCCATAGTAGGTCACAAAGCAAGCCTCAACAGATACAAGATTGAACTAATACCTTGTATCCTATCAGATCACCATGGCTTAAGGCTGGACTTCAACAACAGAAATAACAAGAAGCCTACATACACATGGAAACTAAATTACTCTCTACTTAATGACACATGGGTCAAGGAAGCGATAAAGAAAGACATAAAGGACTTCCTGAAATTCAGTGAAAATGAAAGAACATACATTTGTGGGACACACTGAAAGTGGTGCTAAAAGGAAAATTCATAGCACTAAGTGCCTTTATAAAGAAAATGGAAAAAAATAAATTAAAAAAAGAAAAAAATTCCCACATAAGCAACTTAATGACACATCTGAAAACTCTGGGGGAAAAAAGAAGCAGAAACACCCAAGAGGAGTAGACATCTAGAAATAATCAAACTCTGGGCTGAAATCAATAAATTAGAAACAAAGAAAACAATTCAAAGAATCAACAAAACCAGGAGCTAGTTCTTTGAGAAAATCAACAAGATAGACAAACCATTAGTCAAACTAACTAAAAGGCAGAGCGACACTGTCCAAATCAACAAAATCAGAAAGGAAAAGGGAGACATAACAACAGATACTGAAGAAATAGAAAGAATTATAAGATCCTACTTTAAAGGCATATATGCTACAGAATTTGAAAATCTAAGGGAAATAGACAATTTTCTTGATCGATTCCACTTGCCAAAATTGAATCAAGATCAGATAAACAAATTAAATAGTCCTATTTGTCCTATAGAAATAGAAACAATCATTGATAGTCTCCCAACCAAAAAAAGCCCAGGGTCAGATGGTTTCAGCACAGAATTCTACAAGACTTCTAAAGAAGAGCTAATACAAATACTCTTCAAGCTACTCCAAAAGATAGAAACAGATGGAACATTACCAAATTCATTCTATGAGGCCACAGTCACATTGATACCTAAACCCCACAAAGACTCAACAAAAAAGGAGAATTTCAGACCAATTTCTCTTATGGAAATTGATGCAAAAATGTTCAATAAAATACTCACAAAACAAATACAAGAACATATCAGAGATATGTTCACCATGACCAGCTAGGCTTCATTCCAGGCATGCAGGGATGATTTAGTATATGGAAACCCATCAATGTAATCCACCATATAAACAAACTGAAAGAAAAAAAACCACATGATCATTTCCTTAGATACAGAAAAAGCATTTGACAAAATCCAACACCCATTCATGCTTAAAGTTCTGGAGAGATCAGGAATACAAGGCACATACCTAAACATAATAAAGGCTATATACAGCAAGCCAATAGCCAACACCAAATTAAATGGAGAGATACTCAAGGAAATTCCTCTAAAATCGGGGACCAGACAAGGCTGCCCACTTTCTCCATACCTCTTTAATATAGTTCTTGAAGTTCTATCCAGAGCAATAAGACATCAAAAAGAGATCAAAGGGATTCCAAATGAGAAAAGAAGAAGTCAAATTATCCCTATTTGCAGATGATATGATAGTGTATATCAGTGACCCCCAAAATTCCACCAGAGAATTCCTATAGCTGATAAACACCTTCAGCAAATTGGCTGGATAAAAAGTTAACTCAAAAAAGTCAGTAGCTTTCCTATATACAAATGACAGACATGCAGAGGAAGAAATTAGGAAAACTATACCCTTCACAATAGCCACAAGCAATATAAAATATCTAGGAGTAACTCTAACCAAGCAAGTGAAGGACTTGTTTGAAAAAAACTTTAAATCTCTGAAGAGATTGAAGATGACATCAGAAGATGGAGGGATCTCCCTTGTTTGCAGATCAGGAGAATTAACATAGTAAAAATGGCCATATTACCAAATGCAATTTACAGATTAAATGCAATACTTATCAAAATACCTACAAAATATTTTTGAAGACATTGAAAGATCAATTCTCAACTTCATATGGAGAAACAAAAACCCAGAATAGCAAAAACAATCCTATACAATAAAAGATCCTCCAGAGGAATCTCCATACCCTATCTCAAGCTGTACTACAGAGCAACAGTAATTAAAACAGCATGGTACTGGCACAGCAATAGGCAGGTGGATCAATGGAATTGAACTGAAGACCCAGAAATTAATCCACACACTTATGGTCACTTGATTTTTGACAAAGAAGCCAAATCCATTCAATGGAAAAAGGATAGCTTATTCAACAAATGGTGCTGGTCTAACTGGATGTCTACATGTAGAAAAATGCAAGTGTATCCATATTTGTCACCATGCACAAAACTCAAGTCCAAGTGGATTAAAGACTTGAACATAAAACCAGAGACACTAAATCGGTTAGAAGAAAAAGTGGGGAAGAGCCTGGAACACATTGGCACAGGAGACAATTTCCTGAACAGAACACCAACAGCCCAGGCCTTAAGGTTAACAATTAATAAATGGGACCTCATGAGGCTGAGAAGCTTCTGTAAGGCAGGAGATACTGTCAACAGAACAAAGTGACAGCCTACTGACTGGAAAACAATCTTCACCAACCCTACATCTGACAAAAGTCTAATATCCAAAATATATAAAGAACCCAAGAAATTAAACACCATCAAACCAAATAACCCAATTGAGAAATGGGGATAAAAACTAAACAGAAAATTCTCAACAGAGGAATATTGAATGGCTGAGAAACACTTAAAGAAATGCTTGACATCTTTAGTCATCAGAGAAATGCAAATCAAAACAACACTGAGATTCCATCTTCCATCCATCAGAATGGCTAAGATCAAAAATTCAAGTGACACCACATGCTGGTAAAGATGTGGAGAAAGAGGAACACTCCTTCATTGCTGGTAAGAATGCAAACTTGTATAACCATTTTGGAAATCTATCTGGCACTATCTCAGAAAACTGGGAATAAAGCTTCCTCAAGATCCAGCTATTCCACTCCTTGGAATATACCAGAAGATGCACCAGCACACAACAAGGACATATGCTCAACCGTGTTCATAGTGGTCTTATTCATAATAGCCAGAACATGGAAACAGCTTAAGTGTCCCTCAGTAGAAGAATTATTAAAGAAACTGTGGTACATTTACACTATGGAACACTACTTAGCTATTAAAAACAAGGAATTCCCAAAATTTGTAGATAAATGGATTGAACTAGAAATGATCATAATGAGTGAATTCACCCAGAAGCAGAAAGACTCAAATAGTATATACTCACTTATATCTGGACACTAGCCCAAGTGGCATGTCCCATGAAAGTCTTCACCTACCAGGAAAGTGGGATAGATGTGAGGACATCCTATTGGGACTCTAGGTGAGAGAAGTATGGGAGAATGGGGAAATAGAAGGATCTAGAGGGTCCTAGAAACCTACAAGAAGAACATTATTACAGGCGGATCTGGGCCCAGGGGTTCTGCTCACACTATGGCACCAACCAAGGACAATACGTGCAGTAAACATCGAACCCCTACCCAGATCTAGCCAATGGACAGGACATTCTCCACAGTTGAGTGAAGAGTGGGGACTGACTTTCACAGGAACTCTGGTGCCCCATATTTGACCATGTCCCCTTGATGGGGAGGCCCGGTGGCACTCATAGGAAGGATAGCAGGCTACCAAGAAGAGACTTGATATCTTATGATCATATACAGGGGAGGAGGTTCCCCTCAGTCACAGTCATAGAGGAGGGGAATAGGGTGAAAGTGGGAGGAAGGGAGGAATGGAAGGATACAATTGAAATGTAATATGAATGAATTAATAAAAAACATTAAGAAAAAAAGAAAAACAAAAGCTACCAAATTATTAAAACCAATACTAAAAAATAAACAAACATTGAAAAGGGCTTTAAGAGTAAAAATGTCTATTTGTCAAGGGAGGGAAGAGAGAGAGAGTGTGGCAGGGCCATTCTCTAAAGAGGTGGATCCAATGCAGCAAGGGTGAGACGTGTGCAAGGCACACTGTATCTGCTGATGTGGTGAGACACAGGTGCCACAGCTGCTGCCAGGTGTGCTGGCTGGACTCTGCTGCCACATCTGGTTGCAAGAGCAGAGGTGTCAAAGAACCTTCTTGTGGTTTTCCTGTTCTCCTACTCTGGTACACAAGCTGGTTCTGTCCCCAGAGTGTTTGGTTTCACTGCCAGTTAACACACTTCAAGCTCTGGGTCTTCAGAGGCGTGGCTCCACTGATCTAAGGATGGAGACAGATGTGCTGCTGAAATAGGCATCTCAAGAAGCAGCATTGGGGCTGCAGGAGGAGTCAATATCTCAGGTTCCTTGCAGCCTTTCCAAAGACAGAGGAGACCCACGTCTGCAATGAACCCAGACCCTGTCCTACAAGAGGACACATACCCACCCAGGGTCCAGTGACAGCTCCTGCAAACAGGAGACTCACAAGCCTCTGCCCAGCACACTGGCTACTGCACTGTCCTCACACACAGGGGCTCAAGCACCTACTTGAGTCTTTCTCATCCTCTCTCTGTGACTCACTGGCCTCTTCTTTCTGCAACTTGGTTAGAAGCGTGTGGACACGAACGATGAGATCTGAGTAAGGCATGTTCACAATCAGGTAGGTCTTCAGCTTCCTCAGAATGGACAGGTCTGAGGTCTGACAGAACTCCTCAGGGTTCTTATCTATCCACGTGTCCAGGAAGGCGCAGAGGGTGCTGGGGAAAGGAGATGGACATCACAGTCACTGGCCAGGCCTTTCCTTTTCCAACTTTCCCTTGGCTCCCTGCAGGGAGGATGCAAGGAAGAAGCTGTCCAGCCCTTGTGCATATGAGTACTGAGGGTGAGCATGGCTGTGAGGTCCATGTGAACAAGGAGCTCCACACACCCATTTTCCAGCCTCTGATGGAGACCAGCTGAGCAAGCCTGCCTGCCGTTGGCTGGGATGAGGGTAGAGTCTCACAGGGGCACTTGAGGCCCCAGGATTATGCCATATCACTGCTTGCAAGAACCCTGCTCATGCATTTCTTTTCACTCTGCAGTCAATGCTTAGACAGCAGTATGGTTCTAGAAACCAGAAAAGAATGAGATCACAGCATTGGCCAAGCTTTACCCTTTGAACCCAAATGATCCCACACTGGAGACCCAAGACTGTCCTGCTGGCTGAAGAGCCCACTTACATCTTTACTTGTTCATCCTCTTCACAGGAAGGGTGGAAGTGTACATACCTAGAAGACACCAAAAAGGATGTCTCCTGTAAAATCCTGCATACCCCACCTAAAAGATATCTAGGCATATTCCTAGAGGGGAATTCAAATTGATCTTGTATTTCTGTATGCTCTCAGAATTATTAGTTCACCTGCATACAGTGGGTGTTTCAAATATGCTCATGCAATAAGTGAACACAGACATCTCAGTGGGCACAGGGTCCATCGGATGGCCTTCCATGTGTCTCCGCCCTGGGCCCATCTTATTGGATATTCCAACAGTTGTTATAAAACATCCTTTATAAATAGGAAGATTTTACCCAAGGCTTCAAAAATTCTAAGACAGGGATAGAAAGCTTTTCAAGGGTGCAGGGGACAGGCACATTCATTAGGGTCTCAGCTCTGGATCACCCACTCCCTTGGGCCAAGCCTGAGAGACACATTTTCTGACTTCATGGTGCTGAGTCCTGACAGTACTGTAGGCTGTCAGTAGACAGAGTCCTTCCTGGAACCAACAAGAGGACCTGAGACCTCTGGGCTTGGAGGTGGACACTCACCACTTGAACAGCAGGTCCAGCACCTGCTGGGTGGTGGCAAACCTTTGGTATGTGCACAGGAAGGCAGGGACAAAGAAGGGGTCCCCAGCCTGCAGGGAAGGCAACAGGTGGTTCACCAGCTTTTCCAAGGTGTCTGCACTGATGGGGGACTGTTCACAGCGCTCTTTCTGGTCCTCTGGGGTAGGACCCTGCGCACCCTGAGGAGAGATCAAGGTCTAAGCTTGAAACAGGCTCAGGTCTGCAACATTCTCATGCATTGTTATTGTTATTATTATTATTATTATTATTATTATTATTATTATTATTATTACTATTACAAGTTCTCCTGAATCATTACACTGCCAAACAGACAGAGAAAACCAGTGGAAACTGAGATTTCAGACAGGTTCCCTTCTTAATGTAGCCCTGGTCCTCACTGTCCTGGGTCAGATCTGTTTTTGTCCGGCAAAATGGCCAGAGACGTTGGAGGCAAGTGTGAAGCCTGCGTCTCCAGGCACCACCACGGCCTTCACGCTTGTCTTTTCTGAGGCCTGAGCCTTGAGTACTCCTAAGACAGCAAAAAAACATCGTGATCTCTCTAGGGTCTCAGACAAGTGGGCTGGCTCTAAGCAGTTGATGCCTGGTTGCCAAGGCTCTGTATTATTGGGTCATCCTCAAGAAAGTGAGGTCACTTCCCTGGGTCCCTTTACTATCACATCTTCACACAGAGCTTTCCCTAAATGTTCCTAGGTCCCTTCCCTCTTCCCAGATGCACAACTGGGCACAGTTATACTAGTATTTACCATTCCACTGTTCCCAGGGATGCCTGGATACGCACAGCACCCCAGCTTTGCCATCAGAATCCTTACTGCCGCACAGGATTTGTAACCCTAATAATCTCAAGTTCAACTCTGCTTTCCCTAGCCCACCTTAAACCCCAGCTGTGTTGGCTTGTGTCTATGGCACCTTGTGTGTGTTCTGCTTGGGATGCGAGCACATGCACACCCGTGCCAGCCACCGGCCTCACAGTGTCGGTGTCCTGCATAGGAACTGTTATTCCCTTGGACCAGTTCCCATGCCATGATCATCCCAGGGCTCAAGGCCAGAGAGAGTTGCAGCTTTCTGTAAACAGATGGCTCAGCCACATCCCCAGCTGACAAAATGGATACAGGTCCCCAACGCTGTTTCAGAACTGATTCAGCCTCCATTTTTTGCAGCTTCAAATTCCTGCCTGAGTTCTTGTCCTGACTTTCTTCAGGGATGGACTGCGGCCTGGAACCTGCAGTAAGCCTTCTTCCCTAAGTTGCTTTCAGTCACAGTGCTTGGCACAGCATCAGAATGAAACTTGCGCACCACATTTTCTTTGCCACCATCCTACGCTATTTGGCAGCCAACCTCTTCTCCATTTCCTCATCTTCCTCACTCTGCTTTACTCCCCGTTTTTTTTCTGTGGTCCCAGTGGTCCCCACTGCACACTCATCCATCCCCTGGACAGGCCATTCATTCACACAGAGGATCTGGACCAGTGTTTAACAAGCCAGTGATGTGGTGGGTCAGCACCATGTGCATGTTTTGGGACTTCACATGGAACTAAAGAGTGGGGCAGGTAGAGAGCGCCTTAAAATCTTGTCTCCTTTGTCGATGTGAAGTGCAGTTGTGCGGTTCTGTCACCCAGACTCCTTCCAGTCTGGGTACCTTGGGTTCACAGCAAAAGCAGTGCAGGGAAAGACACTGCAAAGAGATCCAGAGAGGAGGCCTGGAGCGTGCCACAGCTCCTCACCACTGCCCAGCCTTCCCTATGGCTGCTATGACTCACCACTGCCCTCATGTGGAGGAAAAGGATAAGAGAATGAGAATATTAAAAATAGTCACCTGCAACGCAGTGCAATTCTTTCATGTGTAAGAATGTCTGAAATCTAGATTTCACTGGCATAAGAGCTAGGCATGAAAAAAAAGACAGACTAGGTAATTAATGTCAGTTCTCTCTGTACATCCCATAATAACTTTTCCCAGTGCTTGAGTCTGAAGTGAGTCAGAGGCAGCTCTTCAGGGACTGCTGCCTCACTCTCCATCCTTGCGGGTGGATCTCTGCCACTTTGAGGCCAAGGCTCTGCATTGTTGGGTCAGCCTCAAGAAAGTGAGAAAAGAATGAATGAAAGAAATAAAAAAATTAACTTAGCTCCGTAGAAGCCTTTGTTCTTACAACTGCTTAAATTAATGAGGTGACTTTATGAAAGCACCTACAGTTCATATTAGTTGGATCTTGTAGCAGGTGAAGTGTACCTCAGTATATCTCACAGGAATTTTAAGTAAAATTAGAGCAAACTGATGTGTTTTTACCTAATCTCTGTGTGTTTGTGTGCCTCCATAGGTACAAGTGTGCCTAAGTGCTTGTGTGCGTGCTTGCATGCATGCATGTGTGTGCATGTGCTTGTGTGTCTGTGTGTGTGTGTGCACATAATTGGGTGTGTTAGTGCATTTATAGTGAGAACACAATCCTGAGTCTGCTGGCAAGAGAAGTGAGAGAGTAGACACATTTGATGAATCAGCATCAGTTGTGTAGACATTACAGATGCACACATGCAGATGTGCAGGGAGGAAACTGTGAGTAGTGACTGTGTAGAAAGTTCACAATGATTTTACATCTATACTAGAGGTGATACAAAAAGTATAAACTGAAATGACACAGCAAACCCCATGCATGGGTAGAATTGCTATGTGCCAATTAAACATAAAAACAGACTTCAAATGAATATTAAAACCTTTTTCAAAATATCTTAAACATCTAATAAAATATCTAAAATGTACAAAGCATTCTTGGTACAAATGAAACAGCCTGAAGATATGGAGAGTTTTGGTTCAAGAGCTGAAAGATTTGCTTAAAAGATATCAATTCTCCCCACAATTGTTCCTAGTAGGACACATAGCTTTTTTTTCCCCACAATGATTCTGGAATTCCAAAAGAAATCTGCCAGTTGAGCTCAGTGGCAGAGTACTTGATTGACAGGGGTTGGGACTAGGAAATGATCCTCAGAAAGTTTAAATAAAACCATACGTAATTGAACATGCTCAAGAACTGTTAACGTAGGACTGTAAAGATGGCTTAGCAATTAAGAGCACTGGCTCCAGAGGATCTGTATTCAATTCCCAGCATGCACATGGCAAATTATAACTGCCTGTAACTTCAATTCCATTGGATCTGAAACCCCCAAGGAGACATACATGTAGGCAAAACACCAATGTGCATAAAAATAAAGTAAGTTCTTTTAAAAGTGTATTGACAAAATGGCACTGAAAAGATAACAAGAGAAAGGAGTGATTTCAAACACATACCTATGATCATAAAATAATGTGATACTAGTTAAAAGGACATCAAATATATCAAAGGAATGCAGTAGAAACTACAGGAATTGTTTACACATCAGTGAGCATCCCCTTTTGGAAAAGACAGGGACTGTAGAGCAGACATGCACCTCCTTGTCAGCATGTAAACAAGCCCATATTCATATTCAGAAAGTGACTGGGGATTAGTACTTCACAATGCACCCAAAGTGACCTCAAAAATAGATCCTAGCTCCAAATGGAAAAATCCCAACAATAAAACTCCTAGAACAGCTGGATGTGGTGGGGCATCATTTTAATCCAAGACTTTGAGAGGCAAAAGCAGGCAGGCAGATCTCTCTGAGGGCGAGCCTGTCCAGCCACAGCTCCAAAGAAATACCTTGTCTCAAAAACAAACAAGCAGCCAACCAAAAGTCTCCAAGAAGTCACAGACATTATCTTTGTGGCCTGGTAATAGACATACTTCTCAGTCTGACAGGGAACATTAAACCTCATGAGAGAGGAGATACCGACGTGTCCATTGGGTCAATAACAGTAACATGAATGTTATAGGAGTCTCTGTGAGTTCACATGAGCTCTGCTCAGTTGATTTGTTGGACCTTGTTCTTCCGGTGTGCCCCCATCCCCTCCCATCCCCTCTGGCTCCCACGCTTTTTCCGCCTCTTCTTCTGTAGGGTTCTCTGAGCCCAGATGGGAACCTACCAGAATTGTATACACAGCATGATGGAGACATCTGATTTAGAGCTGTGTGCTCCAAGGTCTTCTCACTGAGTAATATCTGCCTATGGGTCCCTCTGCTGGCTCTCATCTGCTGCAGAAGGAAGTCTCTGTGCTGATGGCTGGAAAGGCACTGATCTACGAATGTAGCAGAATATACTAGTGGTCACTTTATAGTTACTTTTTTTTTTTGGACCAGCAGTATTTGATGCTCCCCTAGGTCTCTGGGACGTCTAGTCTCTGGTTCTTGGTTACCCAAACAGTGTCATATGGTTTCTGTCTAGCGGAGTGGGTCTGAAGTCAAAACAGACATTGGTTGGTTACTCTCACGGTGTTGCACCACCATTGCACTAGCGTATTTTTTCAGGCAGAACAGAGCATAGGTCAAAGGTTTTGTGGCTGGGAAAACACCATAATTTTTAAATAACAAATAAGCTGAAGAGATGTTTCAGCAAAGATACAAAGCATGGAAAATAATCAGCAGGAAAGACACCATCTCCATCCTGCAATAGTGAAATCTGCACAAGCCTCGATTTACAGGCAACACACATATGCTAGAGTAAGAAAAAAAAATCAAAGTTGATAACAGCAGCTGTCTGTGACAGCAAGAAGAAATCATACCTCTCGTATATGTTAGTGGGCATAAAGTGGACAATGCATGGAAAATCACTTAAGTCATTTACTAACAAGGAAATCTAAGGAAACATGGGGGTCTTAGGTGGCAATGAATACATGAGCCTTTATTTTTTAGGGAAAAAATAGGTTCTTTCATCTTATGTGACATGAGTTTTCTCTGAATGTGTGTTGTAACTTGTACTCACCTAGTGCCCGTGCACGCCAAAAGAAGCTGATGGTGTTGTGAGGTATCCACCAGAGAAGATTTCTACATGGCTTTCAGCCAATAGTCACCAATAGCTGCTGGCTTCTACACCAGATGTTTGGCATTCCAGTGTAGCATTGAGCCTTTCTTGGGGTGATCTTTTAAGCACAGAATCCATGTTCTATGTTACATACTCCAATTAATGAGAAAAGTTAGCCAAAAGCAGACTTACAAGAGCCAAAAGGCAAGGTTAATACATTTAAACACTTTCTCAAATTTATAGACATTAATAGATTAGTTCTTTGGCTTTGTTTTGGTAGGTAGTGCTGTCTACGCGCTAGTTTTATGGCCTGAATTATCTTTCCATCATGCAGTGAGTTGTGCCAAGGTCTGGTGGTCTACTAACATCTGGGGCGCTGTTACAATGGTTCTCCTCTCCCCAAGTCACCCATCTTAAAGAAACCTCATGCCAACTCTTAAACACCTCACTTTAAGCCACCTTGCCCACCTGCACGTCTTACCTATGCTCACATGGCAATTTCCTCTGCTCATGGGTCCCTGGATATTGAATTCTAGTACATTCTCTATCCCAAGCTGCTTATGAAAGCACCCCACCTTGTGCCATGGGCTTCTCCCTCCCATTGGTAAACAATTCCTTAAACTTAAAATGTTATCTTTTCTATGCCAGCCTCAGCTGTTTCCTCAGATCTACATCCTGGCTCAGCCTCACAGACTGTACTTCCCTACGGTGCAACAAGTGAAACTTCCTTGGGTCCCCTAACAATGATACCCCAATGTTGTTAGCAGGAAGTAGCCAGAGAGAATGACACCCAACTACCCTATACCCAGTGACCCAAAAATAAAACAAAAAGGTGGGGATGAAAACACTCTATCCAATGACTTTCTCACGTACTCTGGTGCCTCACATTTGACCATGTCCCCTGGAGGGGGAGACCTGGTGGCACTCAGAGGAAGGACAGCAGGTTACCAAGAAGAGACTTGATACCCTATGAGCATATACAGGGGGAGGTAATCCCCCTCAGGAACAGTCATAGGGGAGGGGAATAAGGGGAAAATGGGAGGGAGGCAAGAATGGGAGGATACAAGGGATGGGGTAACCATTGAGATGTAACAAGAATAAATTAATAATAAAAATTTTTAAAAAAGAAAACACTCTATCCAGCTTGAGCATGGCAAACACGGCTCTGGCACACTGCTGTCTGCTATGAATTACAGTTATTGTTTTTAAGTGCACAGAGAATGGTTTCAGAACTTATACAGACACAGTGGTTTAGTAGCAGAAAGCAAAGACTTCCAAATTTTCCTATTGTCATGTAGGAATCAAGAATCTTAGAACTGGATTGTGCTATAATGTTTTTTATTTTCAGCTGTTCTTTTTGAGTCACTGGTTTCAAAGTCATAAAAGTGAATTTTGACTGGGGATTAGGGTAGAATTTCTGACAATTTTTGAGATGGCCCTAGACATACTTGAACCACTGGTTCTATACATTGGTGTGAATTGGTGTTTTAAGCATTGATGATGATAAAGTTAGACTATAAATCAACTCTGGAAAGCATGAAGGATGCTCAATATCTTGCAGCATGAAGTATTCAGCCAACATGTGATTTTGTATGTTTATATGTTATGTGCATGCATGTGCACATATACATGAAGGTCAGATTTTTTTTTTCTGAGACAGGGTTTCTCTGAGCTTAGTGCCTCACACTTACAAGACAAACATTTAACTACTAAATGAGCTGTCTCCACAGCCTCAAGGTTTAATTCTTTCTTATAAAACATTTTTCATTGAGTGAGAGGTGTCTGCATGTGATTGTGAGAACTGTGGTATATATCTGGAGGTCAGAGAACAACTATAACCGAGATAGCCAGATCCTAGTAAATTTATTTTTTTTAAAGATTTATTTATTTATTTATTATACAATGTTCAGCCTGTGTACCTGCCTGCCAGAAGAGAGCACCAGATCTCATTATAGATGGTTATGAGGCACCATGTGGTTGCTGGGAATTGAACTCAGGGCCTCTGGATGAACAGCCAGTGCTCTTAACCTCTGAGCCACCTCTCCAGCCCCATAGTAAATTTATATAGTTAAAACAGAAAAGATTTTTCTTACTTTTTCCAGCTGTAATTTTGAGAGAGGAGCATCCTTCTACCTATTGAATCCAGCTCTCATGGGCACAGAGGTTTTGAATGAAGACTAGCCGTCAGCTTTCTTACCAGAGAAGCTGAGAAGCTGCTGCTGTCCCTTTAAGAGTAGTTTGTACAGATCATGCAGCTACTGGCTTGCTGTCAGCTTGATCCTGGCAGAAGGCAGGACTTTTTCAGGAGTGTTAGACTCCTGCAAGGCTCAAAAGGCAGTTTATCAGTTTTTGTTGTCACAATTCAGATCTTTCTCTAAAAAACAAAACAAAACCAAAAACAAACAAACAAACAAAAACAACAAAACAGAACAAACTCTTCAGTGAGTTAAAATTTAGTCAGGCATAAGCAGCCAGCAGATGAAGTCTGGCCTTTCCCGGCCCCCCCCCCCCCCAAGAATATGACACACAGAGCAACAATCAGGCAATTAAACAAAACTACAGACACAGACTGACAGCCACAGACAGACCTGCATGCCCAGAACCAGAACCAGATGTTCCCCCAAAGGCAACCAGTGAGTGTCCAGAACGCCTCCCAAGCTGCTGAGACCCCAGATTTTTGCTGCATGTAGCACTACTCTTTGGGATCTAGATTGGTCTAGATTTAAAACACAACAGGTTACAAGTCACAGGTTTGAGTGCTCTCTGGGTTCAGGGTGGAAATTGAGAAAATTTACCATAGACACAAAACTTAAAATGAAAGCTTTATTTTCTGAGCTCAGGGAGGTGGCCAGTTTGGGATCAGAACCATGTTGAGATTCTCTTCCATGTGTCAACAAGAGTCTAGACCATACCAGACAAAAGACCAAACCCAGAAATCAAGAAAAAACAAGAAACCAAGAAAAAAAATAACCCAACCTCCCTCCTTACGGCTGAGCTGGCTGTTTCGTTAGTGTTCGTTTATCAACCTGAGGGACAGTAGATGTATGGGGCCTTCTCACTGGGACCTGCAAATGTTTTTAGGACAAGAGGAGCCACACAAACCACTCAGACATCAACCTCAGTCAGATATGGGTGGTTTATTTAACGTAGCACCCCAGACTCTGTGGTCAGGGACACAGCGGACTCAGTAGCCAAACAATGGTGCCAGTCTGTTTCAAAAGCAGGCTTTTTATAAGAAAAGCTACACATAATGGCACACACCTTTAACCCCAGCACTCAGGAGGCAGAGGCAGAGGCAGAGGCAGGTGGATCTCTTACCTGCCTAAAACAATTTGGTTCTCAGCCAGGTGTGTTCGTGCATCTCTTTAATCTCAGCACTCAGGAGGAAGAGGTTGGCAGATCTCTGAATTTTGAGGCCAAACTGGTTTACAGAGGAAGTTCCAGCAGAGCCAATGCAACACTCAAAAAAACTATTGTCTCAAACAAACCGCCCACCCAGTACTCCAAACATTTTAGCCCTTAAATTTACATTGCCCTGGTTATTTGTACATGAGAGAAAACATTGTCCACATGTGAATTTGTACATGATGGCATGATGAGACGAGTATCTTATGTAGATAGTACTTCTCCTCAAACAGATTTTGCTGAACAGTTGTTAGGGGAAATTATTTACTAAAAACACATTAATAATTCATTCTTTGAGACATATATAATAATGGTTATATTTTCAATTATAGTCAGTGAAGTCGTGAGTGACATATAAAAGTATGGATGATTACTTTATGTAATTTACTATTTCTCCCCATTTTGTCCATTATGAAATTTTCAGTAACAGACAAAGCAAAAGATTTAAATAGGAATAACATATTTTGAGAGTAAAATTGCCAGATAATCTCATTTTAGGCTTTAGAGCCAAAAGAGCTCAGTTGTAATGGCCGTTAAATACAGATACTGAAGAGTCACAGTAAATCCACGCAGGGGAAGACATGTGTATATTTCCTGAGAACACTTTAGCACAAAACAGGACTGCAAAGCTTTGTTCTGGCCTATGACTAACATCTTCATCTCTCTTTTAGTACCAGAGGGTAATACAGCTACTTATAGAAGATGCAAGAACAGAAGAGATGCAAGATCAGTTACAGAGGTACAATTTAAAGGAATATGACAAGGAATCTGAGCAGCCATAAAAGAAATAAGCAGTGTAGTCTGAAATGATGTCAGTTCTGATAAGTTCACTTGTGTGATGCCACTGAGAAATTTCTGCCTGAATTTTTTTGAATCATGTAGCTTTCTGCTGAGGTGGAGCTCAGCAGCATAGTGCATGCTTTGCATGTTCAAGGACCTCATGTACAAGGTTAGACATGCATACCATTAACTTTAGCTCATACCTTGCTATGTGGGTAACAGAACCCAGCTCAAACAATGACGCTTACCAAGCCACTCTGTGAGTTCAAGGCCAGCCTGGTCTACAAAGTGAGTCTAGGACAGCCAAGGCTACACAGAGAAACCCTGTCTCAAAAACCAGAAGGAAAAGGAGAAGACAAGAAGAAGAAGAAGAAGAAGAAGAAGAAGAAGAAGAAGAAGAAGAAGAAGAAGAAAAGGAGGAGGAGGAGGAAAGAAGGAGAAGGAGAAAGATTTTAAAAAGAAAAACCGTAGCCGGGGAACCAGGTATAGGAAGCCAGGGAGAGCATCAATACACCATTTTGGCCAGCTAAACAAAGCATTTCTAACTGACCTTTATTTTGATTGGTCCTGCAGTGGGAACTTTCCAGTTGCCCATTGTTCCAGGAGAAAGGAACATAACAGGGTATTGTGGTTTTGTTTAAGCAAAACATATCATTAATTCAAGCAGAACATTCAGTAAGTATTTAATAACTGTAAGTAAAGGGCTATTCAAGTTCTCTCTTGGGCAGGTAGAACTTAATTATACCTTATGATCAAAATGGAGACTTAAAAACAAAATGGCTATGGTTACGCTAGCATATGCAAGGCAGTAAGGGCTAGACATGTCTTGGTGTTTCAATATTAGTGTGCCTCAACACTCTGTGGGTCTTCTTGGGGTGTCCTTGACCCCTTTGGCTGCATCACTATTTGCCCCCACTCCTCCACAAAGCTCCCCAAGCTCAGCCTATTGTTTGGTTGTGGGTCTCTGCGTCTGTTTCCATCAGCTGCTGGACGAAGCCTCTCAGCAGACAGTTATGCCAGGCTCCCGTTTGTAAGCAAAGCAGAGTATCATTACTAGTGTCAGGGGTTGACTCTCTCTTGTGAGCCAGTCACTGATTTTTCCATTCCGTCAATCTCTGCTCCATCTTTTTTTTAAAGACATGATTTTTTAAAAAAATATTTACTTATTTATTACATATGTATACAGTGTTCTACCTGCATGTAAGACCTGCAGGCCAGAAAGGGCACCAGATCTCATTATACATGGTTGTGAGCCACCATGGAGTTGCTGGGAATTGAACTCAGGACCCTTGGAAGAGTAGCAGAGCTCTTAAACTCTGAGCCATCTCTCCAACCCTCTGCTCCATCTTTATCCTTACACTTCTTGTAGACAAGACAAATTTTGGGTCAAAGGTTTTATGGTTGGGTTGGTGTCACCCTCTCTCCACTGGAAGTCCCACCTGGTTACAAAAGGTGTCCACTCCAGGCTTCATATCCCCCATTGTTAGGGACTTCAGTTAGTCACCCCCATAGGCCCCTGAAGGCCTCTCCTGTCCCAGAAATGCTCCCAGAAAGATTTTCATTCTCTCCTGGACCTCCCCTGAAAGCATCTTCAACAAATTATGCTGATCTAACTGGATGTCTGTACGTAGAAGAATGCAAATAGATCCATATTTATCACCCTGCAAAAAACTCAAGAACAAATGGATCAAAGACCTCAACATAAAACCAGACACATTAAATCTATTAGGAAAGAAAGTGGGGAAGACCCTTGAATTCAGTGGCACAAGAGACAACTTCATGAACAGAACCCCAACAGGTCAAGCACTAAGATCAATAATTGATAAATGGGACCTATTGAAACTACAATTCTACTGCAATGAAAGTATGCCGGACTTTAAACTTATAGTGTGGTCCCACGTATAACACCAAGTTAGCTAATTTAAATAAATGCAAATAAAGATACTCTGCTAGAAATTTTTAAATATTTCTATTTTAAGTCACACGGGTGTACATATATATGTATATATGTGTGTGTATATACATATATATAAATATGTATATATAAGTATATACATATACACACAAATACACATTTGTATATTAGAGTTATATACCCCAAATCATTAGCAAAACCACATACTTTCATTTTCCCCAGCTTTTAAATTGTTTCATCAGTGAGGCCCAGTATGTCCCCACCTGCACTCCAGGGCTGAGGTTACTCCCAGATCCCATTGTGTCTGGTTATCTATGTGAGTCTAACTTTGATCTCCATTCCTGCAAGTCATGTTGTTTACCTTCTGAGCCAGCTCCACTAAGCATGGGTTTTCAATTTTTAAATTTTCATTCAAAATAATAGTTGTTCTTATAGGACTTTCACACACATATGTCATTTTACTTCTTATCAATCCCCTGTCTCATGCTCCCCACATCTGCCCCATTCTCTCCAGTTTCTGGTCCTCTAGCTCCCCCTCCTGCTTTCATGCCACATGTACTCACTTCTCTCTCTTCATCATCTTCCACCCTAACACCTCTTCCTCCTCTCTATGGTCCCCTGTCTGCTCTCAGTGCCTGTGTGCCCACTCCAGCACACACTGAAATATATAATCTGAACTCAAGAGACAGTGTGGGTTTTCTGAGTCTGGTTTACTCTGCTTAACAGACTCTCTGGTTGCAACCATCTTCCTGTCAACACAATTTTATTTTTCCTTAAAGCCAAATAAAATTACAATTATACAGACACATCTCTCTTTCTTTACCCATTTAGCCATCAGTTGCTGGGCATCAAGCTGGTTCTATTTCATGGCTATAGTGACTAGTGCAGCAATAAACATGAGTCAAGTACTTCTGTGGTGTGTTGTCTTGGGCCCTTTGGGTGGTGGTTCTGCTATTGGTTTTGTGAAGAGCCTCCATGTTGATTTCTGTAGTGGATGTGCCAATTTATATTCACACCAGCAACGTGCAAGTGTTGCTGTTCCTCATGAGCTTGAGAGCATTTGTGAGAGGCCAACTTGTGGGAATCGGTTCCCTTTTGCCACTGTGTGGGTCCCAGGAATTGAACTCAGGTCATAAGACTTGGCAGCTGGTTTCTTGCTCCACCTCTCAACCTGGGGTTAACTTTATTAAATCCTGTGCACAGATAGCTCTTGGAATAAAGGTGTGTTAGGGCTCAACTACAAGAAACAAGGATTTACAGTTCAATCTCAGGGGTCACAATGGGATCAATGACAGATTTTTACAGTTCACAATCTCAGGGATAACCATGGGATCAAAGACAGGTTTTTACAATTCACAATCTCTTGGATCACATGGAAATCAAATATCCTGCAGCACACAATTCTACTTGCATCCCTGGTGACCGGCTAGCAGCAGGAATAAGTATAGGGCTACACGCCAGGATAAGAACACAACCAACAACAACCAGAGGAATATAGCTCCATCAGAGCCAAACTATCCTACTGCAACAAGCCCTGAATATGCTAACACAGCTAAAGCACAAGAAAATGTCATTAAATCTAAACTTATAAAGATGATAGGGGACTTTAAAAGGGAAATGAATAAAACCATTAAAGAAATACAGGAAAATCCAATCAAACAAATGAAGGAAATGAATAAAACTTCTCAAGACATGAAAATGGAAATAGAAGCAATAAAGAAAACACAAACTGAAAGAATCTTGAGATGGAAAACCTGGGGAAGAGAACAGGAAGTACAGACACAAGCATCGCCAACAGAATACGAGAGATGGAGGAGAGAATCTCCAGTGTTGAGGACATGCTTGAAGAGATAGATCTTTCAAAGAAAATGTTAAATCTAAAAAGTTCCTGGCACAAAACACCCAGGAAATCTGGGGCCATATGTCTTGATTTCATGTTTTCTTATGGTTGAATGAAACTCCATTGTGTATGTATGCTTCATGCTCTTTATGCATGCTTGTGTTGCTGAATGTCCAGGTTGATTTTTATTTCTTAGCTATTGTTAATGGAGCAGCAATGAACATGGATGTGCAAGCACCTCTAAAGTAGTATACATCAGTCATATTGTAGTTCTATTTTTGGTGGTGGTGCACCTTTAACTAATGGGGAGGCAGAGGCAGGTGGACCTCAGAATTGGGTGCCAGCCTGGCTTACAGAGCAAGTTCCAGGGCTGCCCAAAGAAACCCCATCCCAAACAAATAAACAAGCAAACAAAGCGCCTGCCGACACATATTGGTTTCTGTGGTGTTCATACTACTTACAGTCCTACAAGCCCTATATACGGGTTCTCCTATCTCACCTTCCCAACCACCATGAGTACTTTCCTGTTTTTTTTTTTTTGTCTATTTATTATTTTTTATTTTTTTTTTACACATTTTTATTGAAAATTAAAAATAATTCCTATTACATCTCTTTTTCTATCCCATCCCATGCATCCTCCCATTCCTCCCTCCCTCCCACTTTCACCCCAATCCCCCTTCCCTATGACTGTGGCTGTGGGGGACCTCCTCCCCCTGAATATGGTGCTAGGGTATCAAGTCTTTTCTTGGTAGTCCTCTATCCTTCTTCCGAGTGCCATTGGGCCTCCCCCACAAAGGGACATGGCCAAATATGGGGCACCAGAGATCCTGTGAAAGTCAGTCCCCAGTCTCCACTTAGCTGTGGAGAATGTTCTGTCCCTTGGCTAGATCTGGGTAGGGGTTTGATGATGACTGCCCGTTTTGTCCATGGTTGGTGCCTTAGATCAAGCAGAATCCCTGGGCTCAGATCTAGCCATCACTTTCCTGTTTTCTTAATGATAGCCATTCTGACTGGGACAAGATGGACTATCAAAGCAGCTGCGTTGGGACGATCTTTTTGTACACTGTGTAAAGACTGCCTTTGTATATTTGAATGTTGATTTCCGTACCAGCAGAGAGCTGAGTACAGGGTGGATTTTGGTACTGTTATTCTTTTGCTGCATCCTGTTTTGTGAATACGCCCTCCAACACCTTCTGATTGGTTCAATAGAGAGATTAAATGGCCAATAGCGAAGGCAGGAAAGAAAAGTCGGACTTCCAGACAGAGATGGGAAGTCTGGGAAAGAATCTGAGGTAGGAGATTTGCCAGCCAGGTTCAGAGGAAGAAACAGGGTGAGGGAGTAAGAAACTGAGGAAAAGTAACAAGCCACGGAGCAGAGGGCAGATCAGTATTAAACGGGACAGTTTAAGTTATGAGCTAGTTGGGGAACAGGCCTAAGCTAAGGCCAAGCTTTATACTAAATATAAAAAAGTCTCTGTGTCATTATTGGGAGCTGGTGGTCCAAAAAAGTCCAATTATAATTGGCACCCAACAGTAATACAGCTGCAATTTGCCTTTCCTTGAGGGCTCAGAAGGTTGGACATCTTTTCAACCATATATTTGGCCATTTGTGTTTCTATTTTTAAGAACTGTCTGCTCAATTCATCGGTTCACTGGCTGGTTAGAAAACTCATTTTTTTGGTGTTTCAGTTTTGTATTTCTTTGCATAGTCTAATTACAAAGTGTCAGGGATCTAGTTTTATTCTTCTACAGGTCCAAGATCCAGTTTCCCCTGCAGCATTTATTGAAGAGTCTTTCTTATTTCCAATGTATAGTTTGTCACCACTGTTGAAAGTTTGGTGGCTAGGGCTGGGTAGGGCCTGTTCCTGACTCCTCTACTGTATTCTTACTGTCAGCCATTTGTAAACGGGTTTTATTTACAACAGTGGTCACTGTTGTCATTCATAGCATACAGAAGGAGAATGTTTTCTCCACCAAATACATACAGGGAACCTTGCTTTTCTCCAGCTCTAAAAGCTGCTGGCGGAGTGAATGAAGGAACAACAGCAGTGGCTCTGGTTTTCCACCAGAGGGTGATGTTGACCTACAACAGGACATCTGGCTGGGAGGATGCCTGCCGTGAAAAAGAAGGCTGTAATCATTTTATTCTTTGGAAACTAAAGTGGTAACAGATATCAACATTTCTGTGTTGACTTAAGAAAGAACAGTTATGCTGGCAAAGCTCAGGAGGCTTGCTCTCTAGCCCTAGCCAGCTTTCAACTGAGACTCCAGCAATGCTCCTGCCTCAGCTTCCAGAGGAAACCTGGGACCACAGATGTTCCACAGCACACCCAAATCCTGATGGGTTGTTAGGGCCTCAGAGTTCCCAACCTTGTATAGAGATTGGAGTATGACTATTCTTCAGAAATTAAACACTTTGTTTTAAATAAATTGGAAGATGCCTCCTTCCTTCTGCTTTGGCTTTTGTGAGGCTGGGTCTCTCTATGACAAGTCCAGTCTGATCTCAAACCTGTGCACCCCCTGCTTCTGCCTCCCAAGTGCTGGAAGTACAGGCTCACACATCCAGTCTGAATTATGGACTAGTAAGAACTCAAAAAGATGGAATAAAAGAGGATCGGATCACTCAACACAAAAACCCCCTGTTACCAGAGCTGCCGGGTTTTGTTCCGAGGCTGAGTGGCTTGCAGGACTTTCAAGGGGGTAGAGGGGACAGCGGCAGACAGCATTCTCAGGAGAGAAAGGCTGCTAGACTGTGTCTGTTACAGTTATTCTGTTCCTGCCTCAGGAGGGTTCGGGTCTAGGGGGCCTCTCAACAACGCTTATCAAACAATAGGGACTTAGCAAGACCTAATAGAACGGACTACAGCTGTGCTCGAGAGTGAGCAGCCTGGGGCCAGGGCTCAGTAGTGAAACTTCTATCCACATGTCAGGCCCTGGGTTCCATTCCAAACACTAAAAGAAAATAAATTAAAATAGACCCATTGGATTGTCTCCTTTAATCTGCTGGTTTTGTTTGGAATTTCATGCTACGAAATGTCTAATAAGGTGAGGTCTATTGGAACCCACCAAACAAAATTTGTCTTTATTCCCAAAAAGAATGAGTGTGAAAAAGTGTCTTTTAGACAACGGACAGCATGGGAGTGGGGACTGGTGTGCACACGTGGGCACATGTCTCAGGGTCACAGGCAATTTAGGTTTGGGAGACTCCACATTAGTTTCCAGAACAGCTCCAAGTTTACTTAAGATTGTGGGATCTCAGCTGTCTTTAGGCAACGCATCTGCTTTCTTCAGTCCTGCCTGTAATTACAGCAGTGAATCTACTTATGTTAGTAAGGGTGCGGCCACAGGCTGGGCCTTGCATACTTTCTTTGTGGCTTAGACAAACTGGGGTGTCCTGTAACAGCCCCAGCCACATGGGTGGCACGGTCCTTTCTGAGTGCAAAACTGCCCTGTCCTCCAACACAGCCGCCATGCCTGATCTTGAGGAGCACAGGAGAACAAACAACACTTGGCCCTTCTACCCAAAGAATTTACTGCACAGCATAGTTTGTTGTCCCAGAAAATGACACAGCACTGTCATCTATAATATTAAAAGAAATGACTATTAGATGTTATAACTGTAATCATAGTACCATGGTGTTGAAAGAGTTTTGTAAAGTTACATTTGCTCCATGTGTCCTTTGCTGGACTTGTTGGGCACTTGGGAGTCCCAGGCTACCTGTCCTGTACTCAGACAACATTAATTTCTGGAAAGGTCTTTCTTTTGCCCTTATTGTGTATATTTATTATACATGGCATTGTATTACACAGTGACATTTTCAGCTGACGTAACTCCTCTCACCTGGTACCCATGGTCTGTGTGTCCCCTACAGCACACAGATGATTCCTTTCTTTACCTGACTGCCTTCCCTTCTCACACAGCGTTTAGATGTCCTAGTAAATGTCTTTGCCAACTTGATTACTCTATTTCCTCAAAGATCTCCTAAAGATGCTTAAATCACATTTTTAAAATTTTATGTCATATGTATTCATGGATGGGTGCATATCACAGTGTGTGCAACTCAGAGGAAAAGGTTCAAGAGTTCATTCTCCTCTTCTATCATGAGGTCTGTGGTGTAGAACTCAGGTCTCAGGCTAATACAGCCTTGATCGCTGAGCTGTGTCTCCTGCTCATCAAAGACCACTGTAAAAGACAACCTCAGCACCAAATCCACATCCTAAATAGCCTGTTCTGTGCCATTTCCAGCAGAATAGTCATAATTTTGGACTAGACTCTTTTTTTTTCATGTGTATGTGTATATGTGTTTGTGTGTGTTTACATGCTCTGTATACATGTAATGTGTGCTAATTCATGTGTTGGCCTGAGAGTGATGTCAAGAATCTCCCTGGAAATGGATCCAGAGGGTTCTAGAAACCTACAAGAAGAACATTATTACAAGTGGATCTGGGCCCAGGGGTTCTGCTCAAACTATGGCACCAGCCAAGGACAATACGTGCAGTAAACTTTGAACCCCTACCCAGATCTAGCCAATGGACAGGACATTCTCCACAATTGAGTGGAGAGTGGAGACTGATTTTCACATGAACTGTGGTGTCCCATATTTGACCATGTCCCCTGAATGGGGAGGCCTGGTGGCACTCAGAGGAAGGACAGCAGGCTACCAAGAAGAGACTTGATACCCTATGAGCATATACAGGGGGAGGAGGTCCCCCTCAGAAACAGTCATAGGGGAGATGAGTAAGGGGAAAATGGGAGGGAGGGAGGACTGGGAGGATACAAGGGATGGGATAACCATTGAGATGTAATATGAATAAATTAATAAAATATATTTTAAAAAAACGAATCTTCCTGAAGTACTCTCTACTTTATTGAGGCAGAGTCTCTCGACAGAACCCAAAGCTCATAAATACAGCTAGTCTAATTACTCAGCTTGTTTCAAGGATCCCTTCTGAGTGCTGAGCTTACAAGTGGACCACCACATTTCAGGTGTTTACGTGTTTTCTGGGGGTCCAAACTGCAGGTCTCACTCTCTCATTGCTTATGAGGCAAACAGTTAACCCCTAAGCTTCCTCTCAGGTCCCAAACCACCTCCCTGGCTGAGGCTGGAGTTTGAAGACAAGTCTACATCAAGCTGCTGCATTTTAAAGGAAGAAAATCCTGAAAGATGCAAGGAAGCCAACTGGCATTTTAAAAAGACTGTCTACCTCCCTCCCTCCCTCCCTCCCTCCCTCCCTCTCCTTCTTTCCCTCCAGACAGAGTCTTTCTGTTAACTCTGTAGAACAGGCGGCAAGCAAAGGACAGGCTGGGGAGAGGGCTCCCAGTCCGTTAAGAGCCTGTTTGTTCTTCCCTAGGACCAGGTTTCACTCTCAAAAACCACATGGTGGGTCACAGCCGTCTGTAACTCTAGGTCTAATGTCCATTAGAGCCCATCCCTGCCCAGCACGCTCACCCTGAGCTTCAGAGCTGTTTTTGAGACTTCTAAAAAAATCCCTTAGGGTTAGGGGTACAGTGCTAGCCTAGCCTGTGTGATGCCTAGTGTTTGAGGTCCCCTTCCCTTCCCCCTTCCTCCCCCCCCCCCCGCCCCCTGCACACTGATGAGGGAAGCTGGTGAGGCTGGGGCATGGTAAAGCGGAACCACAGTCTACTAGTCAAAGTCCCTAGGTCTTTCAGACTAAAGAGGAGAAGGGCTACGGGTGGGTACTATTTGGGACCAAAATGCTTATTCTCTTGTTTTTATAGGTTTGGCTATAGGGTTGGCTCAAACCCCTGAGTGAGTTGGGAAACATGTCCTGACCAAAGCTTCTGTCCCAGTTTCATCTGGATAGCTCTCATTTAGGGACAGAGGGGCAGGTGGTAGCAGCTGGGCGGGCCCTGTGCACCTGAACTTGAGGGCGACTGAGTCTGGGCGTCACAGCTCAGGCGGGACCCGCCCCGGAAAGCCCCGGAGGGAGAGTGCTTGGCGGGGGGGAGGAGCCAAGCCCGGCGTCTGGGTCGGGCTGAGTGAAGTGAAACAGCGGCGCTCCTTGGCGCCTAGGCACCATTACCTTCAATTATGATAATTGGTGCTCTCCAGCGTGCGCATTCCCCCAGGGAGCTCGCCACGTCTCAGTCCTTCATTTCCTCACTCATGGCTGGAGGCTGAGCATCTGTCTTCTAGCTCTCTGGCCCCTTGTCTTCTTGGACATGGGATGTATTTGTCTATAGACCGGGTGGTGACTCGGGGAAACATACGGAGACTACTTTTTTGCCTTTTCGATGTAAGCATTTATTTTATAATTAATATATACGCGTTCTTTTTTGCATTCCAATAAAACAGAAACCAGTTCTTCCCCCCCACACACACACACACAAACACACACACACACACACACACACGAAACATAAGACTCGCATACATACAGAAGGGCAGGGGCTGGCGTGGGGGCGGCGGGGGGGGGGGTTGGCAAGGAAGGGGGAGGTGCTGAGATACACACATACAGACTCCTTGGGTCAGTTCTCTGGTTGGGTGCTCCTCACCCTTTTAACACAACAAAAACCTTTATTTCCTTCTCTATGAGCTGTCTGGGGCTGGACTCTGACTGGGTGATGGAAAGATTCAAGACCTGACCTGAAAATACTTCTGTTGTTTCCTTTACCCTCTGGTATTATCCCAAAGCACAGCCTTTTTCCTCTGTGCTGTTTACACTGAAAGGGCTAGTTCCAGAAAACTACAGATATCTAACCTAAGGTTAAGAAAAAAGAATACAAGGTGCGCGTTCCCACCCTTTCTTCAAACCCACCTTAAAATTAGGTGGTCTGGGGCTAGTTGCATAGCTCAAAGGTACCTTGCACACACAAAGATAGCAGCAAATCATCCTAGCCTGTGAAAGCCCTGGGTTTGATCATCCCATAAATAAAGTGATAGCTAGGAATGTTTAAATATAATAAAATTGGGCAGCCCCTTAGGATGAGGCAGGTGGATTATGGGCAACTTGAGGGCATGCCTCTCCTTAGTAGTTTTAATGACTGGAGGCTTGGGAGGGAGTTCATGGTAAAGTACTGGCCTAGAATGCTGGGAGCTTTGATTTCCAACACCTACATACAGCAACAAAACCCTGAAATCCCACTTGGATGTGAAGGCAGGAGGAAGAGAAGTTCAGGGTCATCTTTGGCTGCATTGAGTTCAGGCCAGCCTGGGCTACATGAGACCATGTCTCAAACAGAAAAAAAAAAAAAAAATACAGGGCATGTCCATGCAAGTATGCCTTAATTAATGGTGACTTTATTGTGTAATGCTTCTGACGGTGAATAAGAACATGAGACATCTTTAAAAAAAAAAAGCCATAGACTAAGAAGTGTGTTTCCAAAGGCCTCCTGCTACTGGTGGGAGATCCCTCATGAGTCCACAGTCTAGAGGCATGAATTGCACCTGCCAGTGAGGAGCTGAGCTTCTGGAATTATGGTAAGTTAGCTGACCAATTTGTTTTGCCAGATTCTTGGACTACTACCAGCTGTGGAAGCAAAGCGTCCCTGGTAAGACTCACGCCCGTTAGAGATACCATCTCCTTGTCCCAGCTGGAGGCTGGCTTGGCAGTGGCATTGTGCACACTTTACATCTTCTTCAGCTCAAGGGAGGGGGGAAACCCTGAAGCCACCTGGGAAGTCCCAAGCCATCTAAAGGCATTCAGAGGATTAGACATCACTTTGAGCAAAGACTTTGTTTCTAAGAAAACATCTATCGTTTGCTATTTCTATAGGGTTTTGAAGGTGATGTAAACGCCCGCTTGTATCCAAGTCTGCACTGTTGGGAGTCACAGGGCAGGGAGGCTGCTTACCATTGCTAGCCTCTTTGTTTAACGGGAGAGGATTCTGAGGCACAGAGAAGGGCATTTGCTTTGCACCCTCCATACACACAGCTAGCTGTGGAATGTGGACAGCTTCATACCTCTCGCGTGTTTCCTACTTTCGACTTTTTCATTGATGAAGTTGTATCCATTCTGTTCAAAACTGAGTCGCCAAGAAGAATTCACTCAAAATAAAACAGTGTGAAAGCATCAACAGGGATGGGGAGAACTGTAGAAGGCGTGCATATGCTCGTGTGCGGGGGGGGGGGTGGGGTGGGGGCAGGAAGAAGCTGCAAGCATTGAACTCAGGGCCTTTGTTTGTATAAGGCAAGTGCTCTCCCAATGAGCTGAGTCCCAGTGGGACAAAAGTGTTTGCTTGTCATGAAGGGCTTTATAATCTTTTGAGGAGCCAGATGGGAGAGGAAGTTAGGTAACTGCGTGGACGTCTGTGGAGAATTCTCTTACACTCCTGAGAGTTTAGGAGATCTGGCTAAGTGGTACAGGGTACGACACATAGAATGGAACTCTGAGGAGATGAGTGACTATAAAGTTGGCGCATTTTGCTCCTGTGTTACAAGTAGGATGGCAGATAGCAGCATCTGCTCACCACAGGTACCTCACCACCCCCGCCCCACATCCCATAAACACATACTACACCTGTGGGAAAGCCAGGGCAGTTATTCATTCAAAATGCTGTTGTGTCTCAGGAAATAGATGAAAAGTGCTTTTACTTACCGTGCTCAACTAAAAAGATAGGGCACTGGAGACTGTTCTTGGTACAGAGAGTCCACAAGGCAAGATGGCCCTGGATTCTGGAAAGTTCTGCATCATGACCTGCCTACATTATTCATCTTAAGCAGTGACAAACACTGAAATAATAAAGCTGTATGTACCAAGCCTGGTGGTGGTGGCCCATATCTTGGTGGTGGAGGCAGAAGCAGGTGGATCTCTTTGAGTCCAATGCAGCCTGCTCTACAGGATGAGTCCACCGACAGCCAGGGCTACCCAGAGAAACCCAGTTCTGAAAAAGCAAAAGCCAAAAGAAAAACAAATAAACAAAACACCTTGCATATGCATAATCGCAATGTGGAGTGAGTAGAATTCAGGTATTGATACTTTTTCTTTCTTTACAGGGCAATTAGTTTTATGTGCAGACAACCTGCTTTGTGGTGCAGAGCTACCCCACTACTTACTCATACTCTCTGTCTAATAGACATGTAGGGGCTGCAACCATGTCTAACATCAGTGGGGTCTCTTACCCTAGCTGCACAGTCTATAAACATGAATATTTTAGGGTAGTTTCTCCATTAGCAGAACAACAACCTGTATCACTTCAGTGTCAGAAAAACCTTCAAAATTTGTATCTGGGAGACCAAAACGCTGTGATAGTCTACAGTAGCTACAGAAGGCAAAACCGTCTTCTAATGAGCTCCGTGGAAGTGGCCCGTGACCAGGGAAGGGCAAGTAAAACCGTGAAGCACAGCAGGGAGCTTGAAGACAGAACTACGAGGAACAGATCTGAGATTTCTCATTTCTGGTTCCTTGGAGGCTGACTTCTGGAGAAAGACCTACCAATATTAGCTAATTTAGAGCCATTTGCTGACTGGCTATAACAGGCTTATTATAAAGATACAATTAATAGGCAACTTCTAAGCATAGCATTACTCCTGTGCCAGGAAGCCAGGTGAAAGGACCATGTCATCAAATGATGCATCTCAGAAAGATTAATTCTGTGGGCAGAGGCTAAAGAGGCTGTGGGATTACAGCAAATAAGCTTTCATCACTGAAACTAAGGCAAGAATTTGTAATACATTTTTCAAAGTCAATAATAATATTCTCATTCCTATTTGATCACCTAACCAAAGAGGGTGCTCAGCTGTAACTTCCTCCAAACATCTCTTCCCACTCCCCTGTTCACAGTGAAATATTTCTACATTTTTTAGCTTCTACTTCAAAGACATCATTTAAAAGATGAATGTTTAGTATATCATTCATCAGGCATATCAGAGTTAATGTGCATTTTGATACTTTATAGATGAAAAAGCAAAATGATATTTTATCATTGATTAGCTGCTCTGCACCTGTCACTCCAACTACCCAAGGAGGCCGATGCAAGAAGATCCTTTGAGGTTAGGAGTCCAGCAGCAGCCAGGCAATGCCATGAAAAAAGAAAAAGAAAAAGACAAAGAAATGACCAGAAGAATGAATGGCTCAGCTCCACATCACCTCAAGGAAATCAAATAAAAATCATAGTCTGTTCATTTCTTTTAGGTGGCTATTACTAAAAGAATAAAGGGCATCAAGTGTTGGTTAACATGGATAAAGCAAGATTTCTTGTGCACTGTCAGTGGGAAGGCAAATAAACATGGCTTTTGTAGAGAGTAACATGGAAGTTCCCCCAAAGTGTTAAGAAAGTACTACTGCAGGCTGGGTGCGATGGAGCACACTGTCAATTCCTGCATATGGGAAGCAAAGACAGGCTTCTCCGTGGAGATCTCTGTGGAGTCAAGTCAAGCTTGGTCTACAATGCAAAAATCCAACCTGCCAGGGGGACATAGTAAGACCCTGACCAAAAATAAATTTTAGAAAGGTATTATTGGGCTGGAAAAACAATTCAGCAGTCAGGAGCATGCACTACTCTGGAAGAGAAGAGGATCTGAGTTTGAGTCCCAATACTCATATCTGGTCCTCATAGCCACCTGTAACACCAGCTCCAGGGGGGCTCTGATTCTTCTGGCCTCTCTGTCTGGGTCCTTCACACACACACACACACACACACACACACACACACACACACACACACTAATATATAAAGTAGGTGTAGAAAGACAACACTAATTGATTCATATAAAGAACACGAAAACATTAATTTGGTAAGATACAGAGTGGACGGGTTGGCAAGATGCTTCAGTGGGTAGTAGCACTTGACTCCATGTCTAATGGCCTGAGTTAAATTCCCAGGGACATAAAGGTAGAAAGAGAGAATCATTTCTCATCAGTTGTTCTCTGACCTCCACACATACCCATAGAAGTAAATATAATGCAATGAAGAAAACTTTTTAAAGAAAAATTAAAAGTAGAAGCATGTTTTCCACAGGTTGGAATAGTTAGGGAGAAAGGAACCTGGGAGGTCTTGATCAAAGGATACAAAAAAGGATAGGAGCCGGGCGTGGTGGCGCATGCCTTTAATTCTAGCACCCAGCACTTGGGTGGCAGAGGCAGGCAGATCGCTGTGAGTTCGAGGCCAGCCTGGTCTACAAAGTGACTCCAGGACAGCCAAGGCTAGCATAGAGAGACCATGTCTCAAAAAACCAAAAAACAGATTAGATGAGTTGAAGAGACAGGCTGTACAGTGTGACAGCCGCAGTCAATGATAATACATCGCAGTCATCAAAAGTGCAGAGAGGAGAAATAAGTCCTGTCATCACAAAAGGATAACTATGTGAGGAGACGCAGTTGTTAATTAGCTAGAATTAGCCAATCCAGAATATATATACTTTAGACTGTTATGCTGCATACCAGGAATGCATGCATTTTTGCCTGTCACTTTAAAACAGTAATCTCAAAAATATTATAGTGAAAAACATAAACAGCAGCTACAGGGGGAAAAAGTGATGACAAATAGATCTGCAAAGTTCCACTGCAAAAAGGCCTCAGTTTCTCATCTCAGTAAGATTTCAGTTCGCATGACTCGGTAATGGAAGGCGTCATCCTTGGGCCACCAAAGCCAAGTGGAAAGAGTAAGGGAGTGGGTGGAAGGAAACAATGTCAAGTTTCATCTGACGCCAACAAGGAGCTAAATGTTTGTCTATCTTGTGAAAACAGCAAAGTTCTCAGATTTCAAGGGCTTAAACATGAAATTACTTTAATCCTAAAAAGATAGTAAGAGTGTTACCCACTGAAGCACCAGATGGGTTAATTCTCCATTGGTTTGGAAGTGGGTCAAAAGGATTCTTCTACTGTAAGGGATTGATAAGGCACTTGAAAGCAAAACAAAAATGGTTTGTTCATTATGTGACATCAGGTAGGTCAAATTAGCAAGCCACTGGATACTACTTTGAAAGGTCATTATCTTCATTGGTGGGTGGAAGGTTGTATGACATTATACAAGCCAGTAGAACAAAGGCTTTGCAGAGACCAAGGATGATACAGCATATATTCAATACCATTTGACTGAATAATGGCCATTGACAAGTCCCCAGTGATCTTTAGGGAAGATTTTATTGTACCACAAATTTAGTAATCTGCCATATTTGCTTATTTACTTAAAGAAAAAAAAAACTCAACTCAGTAACAACTCCTTATTTTGTGTAAGACCCCCAAGCATTTCTTGATCTCATAAGAACACATTGGGATGTAAATTGAGTTTAAGTTCCGGACTTCTCTACCCAGATCTTATCCTATTACCGCCCAGACTCTGCAACCAGCCTTCTGCAGACATCTGTCCCTTTAACTCTTTTTCCATAATGAAAGAAAAATGAAAAACCAAAAGCAAACAGACAACTAAATCCTGCCTAACCTCATAGCCAGTCTCTGCATCTGAACTACTCTCTTACTTTTGACCTTAGTCTCTTCAAGAAAGCATTCCTCATTTTTACTGAAAGAAAAGGATGTTGTTTTTGCTGTTGTTTTTTGTTTGTTTGTTTGTTTTGTTTTGTTTTTGAGATAGGGTTTCCCTGTGTAGCCCTGGCTGTCCTGAAATTAAAATTTTAGACCAGACGGGGCTTGAATTCAGAGATCCATCTGTCTCTGCCTCTTGAGTGCTGGGATAAAGGCATGTGTGCACCACCACAGCCTGGGAAAGAAAGATAGAAAGAAAGAAAGAAAGAAAGAAAGAAAGAAAGAAAGAAAGAAGGAAGGAAGGAAAGGGAAAATACTTTTTAGTAAAAGCAACTGTTAGGGAGTCATAGTGAATTGTTGGCAGGCTGAAAATGATATATTCAGAGGAAGCCATGGATCCCACTGCTACACAGCCATAGCTGTTTGAAGGTGAGCGAAGAAGCTGAATGGACAGAAGTAGTCATGTGCAGAGCACAAAACAAAACTCTATAGGGAAATGGTTGTCCTTAAACATCTTAAATTGAATTAAAATTGTTGCCTATTCTCTTGACTATTGATATGGGCTCAGACTTGACATACTATCCCTAACTCAATTTTGATTTTCCTCACTGATTCAAACACTCTCATTCGCTGAGTTGAAAAGCCCATTAAAGGACAAGTTTGTATCTCTTAAAACCAATTTTCACCCACTTAAGTAGTTTGACCATAGGAAGAAAAACAAGAGTAGAAATCATTGTCTAAGGAATGAATCCCATGCTGGAGAGATGGCTCAGCAATTAAGAGCACTGTTGGCTCTTCCAGAGGTCCTGAGTTCAATTCCCAGCAACCACATGGTGGCTCACAACCATCTACAATGTGATCTGATGCTCTCTTCTGGCCTGCAGGTGTACATGCAGATAGAGCACTCATAAATAAAATAAAATAAATCTTTAAAAAAGGAATACATCTCAAGTTCTTATTCTGAATTATATTTGAACCAATATATAAATAAAACCTCCAAACATAGATACTAATGGCAATAAAAATATGTAATACTAAAAGGCGGATGTTAATTTGATAAACACAAGTGCTTAGGAGGAGTGGTCCTTTGACTTGTCAGTGAACGAACTGTAAATTAGAGAGGTTTATGGACTGGGGATGTCACTCAGTGGAAGTGCACTTGTTCAGCATGAACAAAACCCTGGGTTTAAACCCCATGTCACAGAAATCAAAAGATAAACTAAATGTTGTTTAAAACAGGCTGCGGTGGTTCGTGTCTCCAGTCGTAGCACTTAGGAGGCCGAAGGAGGCCTGGGGCATACAGCTGTTCCATCGTTTACAAAAGGGGGAAAAAGGGGGGGAAGGGACAGGGGCATACTTGAGCTTTTGAGTTTTCCAGGCCTGTGGCGTCATGATGGAATCTCTGAACTCAGGAACTGGAGTTAGGAGGATCATGAATTCAAGGATAACCTTGACTTCATAGTAAGTTCAGGGCCAGCCTGGGCTACATGAGACCCTTTTTCAACAACAAGATTCCTGAGTTAATACTAAGATTAAAAAAAAAAAGTGTTTAGTAAAGATAGTTCTGTAGGAAAAGTGCTTGCCACACAAGAAGAGGCTAGGTTTAATGCCTAGAATTACAGAAAAGCTGGGTGTGGTAACAAGAATATTACCCCAGTAAAGAACTAGAAATCTTCCTCCTTTGGCCTCCCTAACTCCCACAGGAGATGGAGACTTCCCAGAAGCTCAAAGACCAGCCAGCAGTGAGCAACAAGCGACCACACCTCAAACGCGATAGAAGGTAAAAAATGGACATCTGGAGTTGTCTTCTAGCACACAAACACCTATTGAAAACCCGCTGGGGTTTAAGTCTTTGCTTATTGGCACATCTTTCTCGCTTGCTGTTTCTCCGCAGGGAGATGAACTCCAGCTGCCCCCGCATGTCTGCATTTGCACATCCCTCCTGAAATGACCTCCAGAGCTTGCCCTACCGCCTCAGTGCTCTCTCTCTCTCTTTCTGTGCATGCACGCGTGCGTGCGCGCGCGCGTGTGTGTGTTTATTTTTTGAGACCCGGTTCTGACATATAGGAATTGCAATTCTCTTTGCACGTCTCTCTTGAATGCCCTCCAGAGTTTGTTCTGCCTCTCTATCCAAAGGAAAACCCTACCTAGTCACTGGGGGTTATGTCACTGGCCTGCACAGGAGAGCAGTGTCTCCTAGCTTGGCTCTTGCCATGCCTTCCAGTGTGAAAAGGGACACTAACAGAAGCAACCTAGGAACACAGGGAGTATGTGCTACAACCTAGTGTGTACCTACACATTTCTTTACATTTTCGTCAATTAATGAAATATTTATCTGCATCAAAGGTAACTAGAGTTAGCTCTCAGTAGATTTGGGTCCATTCCTTGCTCCATATTTTATGTGCCAGCCACAGAGAACTGCCTGCAGTTCCACCACAGTGAATTCAATGCATCTCTAAATTGTTGTCCTCTGTGTCTGAAGCGGTCTTCCTCCACAGCCTATATGCCATAGGAGCAAATCTCAATGTCACTGCTTCCCGGGAGACCATCCCATGGACATCTTCACCTTGTTGGACTGCCTTAGAACTTCCTGCACCCAGTTCCTGGCCACCATCTGACTTGTGACACGTTGTCTAGACGTCCAAATGTTTGCAATTCCGGACTCTGTGGGGTCTACTGGTGGGAACTCCAAAGTGGCTGAGTGAGACTGAGCTGAAAGGCTCCCTTTAGCTAATGATTGACTCTCCAGGGTTAAAAGAGTGTGCCATTACTTGAATACACAGTCCACAGGGTCCTTGAACTAACTCCCCAAAGTGTTAACAGTCAAAAAGAACCTGGAAATGCTGAAATTCTCTTCTTGTTGACTGTGAGCTGTCCTTGCAGAAAGGCCTGCTGTTTGCTGGTCGCCCTTATCTGTTCAGTTTTCTCCTAAGACCCCTGCTGACCTTGCTTACATCACCAGTTCCCCCCCCCCCCTCTCTCTCTCTCTCTCTCTCTGTGTGTGTGTGTGTGTGTATGTATGTGTGTGCGTTTATTTTTTGGAACAAGGTCTTCATACGTGTGTTTGTGTGTTTATTTTATTTATTTATTTGACACAAGGTCTTTATATATATATATATATATATATATATATATATATATATATATATATATATATATATATATTAAAGTTTGGCCTCAACATTGCAATTCTCCCTCCTCTACCTTGCAAATTGTGTGATTATAGAGTACATCCCACAATCTATTTCCTTCTCTTTTTATATTTAAATTTGTAAAAAAAATTTTTTTTGTCTTTTGTTTTAAGTCAGGGTCTACTTTGTAGCCCAGGCTAGTATGGAATTCACTACATAGCCAGTGGCTAGTCTCCAACTCTTGCCAATTCTCCAGCATTAGTCACCTAAGAGCTTCCCAAGTGCTAGGATTACAAGTGTGAACTTCCCTCGTTTTTTCTAAACTGCAATTTTGACCTAGCAAAGTAAGAGTATAAGATTATAGGACTATTTACTTTTGTATACAAAAACGTCCTTTTTTCGAAGGTAGCATCATTAACTTCCTATGTCTCTGAAACTTCCAGGAAGTTAACTGCTAGGTATTTAGAAGGTTCCTCCTTGATTTTCAGGCCATAAGACAGTTTTTTTCCTTTGGGGTGCTGGGATGGAACCCAGAGCCTTAAGAGCTGTTGCAGAGCGACTCTGAGCTAGAGGCAGCCCTTATTCTTCTCATGTGCCGTCCCATTCTACAATGACCTGACTTTTACACTCTCTTCGTTTTAAATGTTGGCAGACCCTAAAAGTGAATTTCGCAGATGGTTTACTTCTGCTTGGGGGACGCAAAGTAAAAGAGCATTCCCACTAATAATAAAACTCTTAAGCTCATTTCCCCTTCATCCAAGCAAACAGCAGCCCATCTGCATCTTTGGTTCCTTAGGGCAGGCCGCCCCACAACCCCTAATAAATGACTTGGTATCTCAGGAAAGAGATCGCTGTGGGGCTGATATTGATCAGGTCAGCGGGTGTGTTTGCCTACGATTGTTTGGGGGGTGGTTAATTGAGTCTCGGCCAGTGTCGTCTAGCTGGCGCCGGGTGCTTTTGGATTTGCTGATTTTCGTTAAGTGTCTGTAGCAGGCTCCCGGTCCCCTGTCTACCCGGGAGAACCCAGCGGCTCCCACTGATCAACAGCCTGTCTGTCTGGGCTTTATTGATCACAAGGAGGCCGGCTCGGGGCGGATGCGCCCGGGGGAGCCAGGGAGCCGGCAGAGAGCAGACTCCAGCTCCTAGCCGCCCCTCCCTGGCTCCGTACCCGACTCCTCCTCAGCCACACGCGTGCGGGCGGGGCCCAGTGGCCCGGACAAGGCCATTGTCCCAGGGGATGGGGGTGGGAGTGGAAGTATATGTCTCCGGGACTGGGTGGCCCGGGCATGGTCTTTGTCCCTAGGGACTCAGGGTTCTGGAGCCCAGAGCATGGCCACTGTCCGTAGGAGGCGGAGATCCGGGGTCCTGAGGCCTGGGTATGGCCATTGTCCCTGGCGGGGCTTCGGGGCTCGGCAGCCGGGCATAGCTACTTTCTGTGGGGGACTCAAGAATATGACCACTGAGAGTGTGGCATCCTTTGCAGATTTCAGGTGGGACAAAAGCGAAACCACGTGTTGGGGGCCGCTGGCTGGAGACTGAGCATTGGGCGGGGGGAGATCTCAAAGCTTCTAACTCGGAGGCTCCCTAGAAGCCCGGCTCCGCGGAGCCTCAGAGGCTGCACGCGCAGGAGTCCGCTAGGGGGAGAGCTGCGGCCGAACCCACAGAGCTAGCAGTCGGCGCCAGCGAGAGCCCGGGGGCAAGTCCGCCCTGGCCCGCGTCTGGCTCCGCCCCCTGCTGCCGGGGCTAAGGCATCAGCCAATCAGAGAGCGGAGGCGGGACCGGGGCGGGGCCAAGCTTGGCCAGCTCCCGGCGCCGGGCGCTATTTACGGCGGGGACTCGGGCTTCCTGGTGGGTGCAGACGCAGCTCGCTGCGGGTGGGTTTTTCGCGCGTCCGCTGTTAGTGGCTTGTGCGCGGGGCGGCGGGGCGAGGGGCAGACGGCTGGGGAGAGCGCCCGGGCCCTGGAACGTGTCCTCGGTAGCCTTGGTCTCTCTCCATGCTCCGGCCCCCGCCGCGCCAGTGACGGCGCCCGGGCTGGTGCGCGGCGCGCCCCGGGGGTCGTAGTGCAGCCGCGCCTGGCTCCCGGAGCGACGAGGGCGCGGGGCGTCAATGGATCGCCACTCCAGCTACATCTTCATCTGGCTGCAGCTGGAGCTCTGCGCCATGGCTGTACTGCTCACCAAAGGTGGGTGCCGCGGGGGCTGCGCGCCGGGATTGCGGGGCCGGCCGTCGGGCTTCGTGAGCAGCGACGAGGTTCCCGCCTTTGCCGTGGACCTCTCTCCCCGGCCTGGAGCGCTGAAGGACTGTCAGACCTCGGGGTGGTTAGCCCGTGGTGAACTCCTGAGCTCCGGGCCCGGAGATGACCGGACGCCGCTGGGCTCACGTACCCCGAAGGGACTGTTCCCGAGAAAACACAGATCCCAACTGGGTCGGGCAGGCGTCTCTGTTGGTTCTTCTCAGTGCCTACCCCTGAACATGCCACTATCCTTCTCCGTGTTATTTTTGGATGACTGAGCGTGTGTCTACAGTACCCTTAAGTTTGCCGGTGTCTCCTTCTGAGCGGGGCTTGTCTGTGTCTCTGATTTTCGTGCTTTTGAATATCTGCACATGTACCTAAATATTTCTGACTGAGTGAGGGTGCTGCGAGTTTGTTCTTATGTCTGAAAAGTCTTGGAGTATGCTTGTCTGCGGACCGAGGAGTGTGAGGTCTCCCTAAAACTGTAAAAGTCTGAGATGCCTCCTGAAGTGCGGCGTCTTGCTCTGAAGCGGCTGGGAGGAGTAGGCGCTGTCATCCACCCCCTTTCCCGCTCCACAGTTTTACAGACACTAATGGAAAAAGGAAGGGGGGGGGAAGCCTTTTTCTTTCCAGCATGGCACACCTTTTAGATGGAAATTCTCTTAACTCTTAGGTTTCAAGCCTCTCTCGCTCCAACCAGGACTTTACCTCGTGTTCTGTAAACCGCTCCCTCCCCCCTTTTTTTAAAATGGGAAGCATTATTTAGTCTCTGACCCTCACCCCCAAACACACTTTTCTCTAATTGCCATGTAGCAGGCCTGAGGTTAAAGGATAAGCCAGCCCAGCAAGGATGAGGTGCTACAGTGTTTATTTATTTTGGAAGGAAGGGTGTAATTAGCCCTAAATAACAGCCCTTGCAGCCTGCAGAGGGGAGCCTCCTGGCCCTATCAAAGGCAGGCAGAGCAGGGAGGGACTGGGGCTGACATGAAGTCACAGATACCGAAACTATGTGCCTGATAATGATATAATTAGGGGATCAGAGATTTCTGAGTGCAGCGGACTTCAAAAGCTTTATTTAAAAGAAGCCCTCGGCCCCTGCTGTAGCCATCTTGACTGAAGCAGACATTTTTGTTAATCACTACGTACAGTAACCAGAAAGGGGCAAACAGAAGAGCATTGTTCACCGGTTTAAAATACCAGTCCCCCTTCGGCCTTTGCATGCCTCAGGAAGAAACCTTATGAAATGACAGAAATATAGCTTTAATATAGTGATACAAGCGTCCATTCTCCTTGTTGAAATGTGGCTTCAGTTTTTCTATAAAGTCTTAGAATTTTCCCAGTTACCTGTCCGTTTTATTAAAACTGGTCTAGGTCATTGAAAATAGTATTCTAAACAGGCGCTCATAAACACCGAAACAGCATTTTACTCGCATTTAGTTTTCCCTTTCCGCACCAATCAGAGACTAATAGGCTCAAAGTAGACTTTTAATCTGTTTTATTTCCACTTTGCATCTGTATAGAATTTGCCAGGCCAGGGTGATGAAGTTATTATCACTTAAGGCTGGTGAACTTTTATGTAAAGAATAGGGTGCACTGAGAAGGAGGAGGAGAAAGGAATTGCTGCAGGCTTCAGGCTCTTAGCGCAGGAGCCAGGGGAAGGAACCTGGACCCACAGCCTGGCTAGTGGGGTTTGAGCTGCCTGGCTTTTCTTCCAGCTGAAGTGTGAGCTGCCCGGGTGAAAGCTGAGCACACCATGTGGTGGCCTGGGATTTGGACAGATAATTAAATGAGACACCTTACTCAAGCATTCACAGAGAGGCCGAGGAGAAAGAAAAGTGAGGCTGGGGGCGGGGGAGGTTTGGAAAAGCCAAAGCTTTCAGTGTTGAATGTCAGAGTGGAGGTTTCAGTAACTAGACAGATCTTCCGATTGGGACCTGGGACGAGGTGTATGCATTAGTTTGGTTTACAGTAGCTGTGAGCTGTGGCGGCCAACAGCGATGGGCGGCCACCCTTTTTGGGCATCTCAGTTTTCTTGTGATGGATAACTTTCAGGTCCAGGTCCAAGCCTGAAATCTTGCACTATGACAAGATGTTAACAGTGCCTCACAACTCACAAAATGAGTTTTATAAAGGAAACTTTAATCACTTCCTGGAGAAAAATTTGAGGTTTCCTTAAGGATTTTTCCTTCAACCAGCAGAGGATTTTCAGTTTCGAGTTTCTCCTTTTAGGTCACATGTTCAATTACATGTAAAGCTGAGGAGGAGGAGGTGAAGTTAGCTTCGAAGTTTTACATCCCCCACTTTTATGACTTTCCATTTGGGCTGAAAGAAATTGACTTTGGCAAGCAAACCACTAATTGTAAACTGCCTAGTTCCTGTTTTACAATGTTCGGACTAAAAGCTCCTCTGCATGAAAGAATCTTTATAGGCAAAGTTTGCCTTTTCTAGAAAGATCACAGATAGCTGCCCAGCTTCATGGTTTGCAAACCTCCTGACCTGTGCAGTTTCTAGATTGTTGTGTCTAGTTAATAACTTTATAAGGTGTCAGCTCAGGCTCTTAAAAATTGGCTCAGTCCTTTGGGATGCCAAACAATTCAGTAGTTCCGTTCAAATATTTATATAGACAAAAAAAAAAAAATCCCCCAAAGCCTGGAGTTTTTATGTTGTGTGAGTGTACAGCATAAAACTGGATAAATAACATGAGTTTAGACAAAAGACAATATAGCGAAAACTGTTTCTCTTCAAACCACACAACATGTTTCACAACTCCTAACTCATCGGAAATTTGTTTCTGGGTTGCATATATTACCAACATTTAGCTCCCTGAAAGTTAGGACATTGCCTGCTTTGGGAGCACATCCGTCCTCCCTGTGGGCTGCTGTCGCAAACACTCATCTCGGGTAAACTTTAGTAGGTGCCTTTGAGTTCAGGGCTCAGCCGATGCTTACGTCCGTCGTTTCTTTGTTTTCAGGAGAGATCCGATGCTACTGTGATGCCGCGCACTGTGTGGCCACCGGTTACATGTGTAAGTCTGAGCTAAGTGCCTGCTTCTCCCGACTTCTCGATCCTCAGAACACCAACTCCCCACTCACCCATGGCTGCCTGGACTCACTTGCAAACACAGCAGACATCTGCCGAGCCAAGCAGCCCCAAAACCACTCCGGCCCGGCCACGCCCACTTTGGAATGCTGTCACGAAGACATGTGCAATTACCGAGGCCTGCATGATGTCCTCTCTCCTCCTAAGAGTGAAGCCTCAGGTAGGTCCAAGCTGTCCTGACCCAAAGGCCTGCCTGATGTATGGGCCTGTGACAGCAGCGACTCTGTATGTCTGCTATTGATTTTGTTGTTAATGTAATTAGAGACACCAGAGGGAGAGCCTGGCTGGATGCAAAGAACATCTCTAACTGAGCGGCTTTTATGTCTGCCTGAGCATTAGATGTCTACATAATAGGCTTTGCCTGTTATTCCAACATTTTGAGGACATTAAAAGGCCATTACATCCAAGTAATGACAGCCTGTAAACAAATGCATCTGTGACCATCTTTGGGTGCTTTCGTAACACGCAGTTTCTTAACCGATTCGTAAGTTGCCGTTCAAATGGGCTTCCTTGTGGAAAGTGGCTCTCTTTCCACGTTTGCTTCTAGGAGGCGGTCACCAGGTTGCTTGACCAATTAATTCTCTTCGTATTCGTTTAGGACAAGGAAATCGGCATCAGCACGACAGTAGCAGAAACCTCATCACCAAGGTCCAGGAGCTGACTTCCTCCAAAGAACTGTGGTTCCGCGCAGCCGTGATAGCGGTTCCCATCGCCGGCGGGCTGATCTTAGTGCTGCTCATTACGTCGGCCCTGCGCATGCTCCGGAGTGAGAACAAGAGACTGCAGGATCAGCGGCAGCAGATGCTCTCTCGTTTGCACTACAGCTTTCACGGGCACCATTCCAAGAAGGGGCAGGTTGCAAAGTTGGACTTGGAGTGCATGGTGCCCGTCAGTGGGCAGGAGAACTGCTGTCTGACCTGTGACAAGATGAGGCAAGCGGAGCTCAGCAACGAGAAGATCCTCTCCCTCGTGCACTGGGGCATGTATAGCGGTCACGGGAAGCTGGAGTTCGTATGACAGCGTCGAGTCCGAACCCTCGAAGGCCTTCTGAGTTCTGCTGACAGGAGCACTTTTATCTGGAGACAAACTTAACTCACTCAGTCATCTTGGAGAAGCAAACATGACCTCTGCTAAGAGGATCCTGGGTATTTCTTCTGAAGGATTATTTGCACAGACTCAAATACAGTCCAATGGATTAATTTGCTTTAAAATTATAAAAAGCAAAGAGAGGACTCTGCACACACTTTCCCAGGGTTCTTTGTATCCTAGGGAGCCGCGACTGACTGAAATAAACAGTGTGCTCTCTGTAAGCTCCTACATCTTCATTTATTGTAAAGATTTTCTAAAATATATATATATATTTTTGTCCGAATATTTAGTGGTGTCTTTCATAAATTAGAAACTTAGATTAGGGTGTGGAGAGGCTGATGGTGGTGTAGTGCCGCGGTAGAAGGCTTGTCTGGTGTGTATGAGGCCCTGGCTTTGATTTCCTCCAGCACCGCAGAAAGCCAGCCAACCAATCAGCAAAACCTTTGCCTTGAAAGTGTAAGAGAGTACATGTTAATTATGAATGAAGACCTGTGTACTTGTGCTTCTTAAATGGAGGTTTGGGCTTGGCTTTGATCTTGCCCATGCTCACACAAACCTGTAATTAATTGTCTTCGTGTAACGACCATGGTCTGGTGTTCATCTACATCATTTTCCAGAATGATCCTGGCTGTGGTTTTTATCTGAGAATTTCTCTTGTTTGTGCTAAAGGTTGCCTCTGTCCCCATGTGTGTTAAGCACACATTCTACCACTGAGCCTCACGCCAAGCCCCAAGAATTCTTCCCTTACTTGTGCCAGGCCAGGTAGGACCTGAGTTTCTGAAGTTGCCATAACAAAAGGAATGTTTTCTCAGCCACGTCTGCTTTCCCTGCAAGGACTTCAACTGTTTACCTCCCCCTCGATTGAAGAGTGTCTTTAGTAAACCTAACCACTGTCTACTTTGACAGTTTATTTTGTCTCAAACCAAATTAAATATTTTGTCTCCTAAATTAGCCAAACTATTATGCAATGCTCCTGGTCTTTAAACATGATTATTCTTAACAGTATCTGTTTCTAAATGTCTTTTTAATCCTTAAGAAGCGTTTCAGTAGTGAATGCCATTAAATTGACATTTTAAATAATACAATTATTAGGTTTCTTCCTCAAAATGACCCCTTTACTAATATAACCAAACAGAACATGATCTTAGCCAGGAAAGTAAGTAACATTTGTCTCATCCCATAAGACTCTTTCTCTTGTTTACAGCCCTTTCCCTCAAAGTGGGTCTTTGTTATCTTAAATATGAGAATTTGCCAGTTTTCTTTTTCTCAACTGTTTTTATGTACCTGATTTTCTTTCTCTTTTTTTATTTTTTGTTCTGCTTATTTGTTTTGTTTTATTTGAGACAGGGTTTCTTTGTGTAGCCTTGGCTGTCCTGGATTTGCTTTGTAGACCAGGCTGGCCTTGAACTCACAGAGACCCCCTTCCTCTCCCTCCTCAAGTGCCGGGATTACAGGTGTGCACCACCATGCCCAACTCCTGATTTTCTTTTTAATTGAGACTGTAGCTTGCACATCTGAAGATGAGATTTTCTTGTATGTTTGCATACCTTCAAGAGGATACTCAGGATAAACGTAATTTGAGGTTCTTCAAGAGTGTGTGAAATAATCCGAATTGAAACGAGCAGCAAAGAAATGAGTTATTCTCCCCCCTCTAGATGGGTTCTCACTATCTGGCTGGGCTGTAGCCCACTGTGTAGACCAGGCTGGCCTCCAACCCAGAGAAATGCCTGCCCCTGCCTCTGCCTCCCAAGCACTGGGATTAGAGGTGTGCACCACCATACCTATATTTTTTTCAGCTGTCAATAGATGACACCCCTAAACAGGTTTGGCTCTGGGATAAAAATCCTATGGTATTAAGCCACAGCACCCTTATGCATTCTGAGGGTAATGGCCTTTGTGCTACTCGCACCTGACAGTTCTTAAGGAAAAGAGTCAGGTTTTGTGTGCACTGTCCACTGTCCTGTTAATGTCTTCACTCCCCAAGTTTGTCATTTCAAGGGGTCAAAGACTTGAACTTCACCATTCAAACCTTTCAAGGCAAGAGGACTGATTGATCAGGACTGGCAGGTGGTGACTTTCCCTTCCTTGCCCTCCGTCACTTCTGCTCAGGTGGCAGTAACTTTGTCCTTTGGAGGCTGAGATTCTGCTCCTCCTTCATCCTGCAGGGTCGGCAGGTTTCCCGGTGCCTTTTGACAATCACTGTGTAAATTCAGAGGGAGCCCCAGATCACAATCCAGGTTCTCACTGCCGAGCCTGGCTTAGGTCAGTGAGCCTTTTAAGTCACTGGGTCTCAACCTGTGGGTCTCAACCCCTTTGGAGGTCACGTATCAGATATCCTGCATATCAGATAATGACATTATGAGTCGTGACGTTTTGAAGTTGCAATGGATTGATTTTTATGCTTTGGGCGGAGGGGGGGGGGCTCACCACAACATGAAGAAGTAACTATTGAAGTGATGCAGCATTAGGAAGGCCGAGAGCCATTGCTTTAAAAGTACCCATCCTTTTTTATCAGTGCTGCGTGTGGACGCACTTTTTCCTCTACTTGCTCCTTGTTAGTAAATTTCGAGTGCCTTTGAATGAGCAACTCAGCAGCTTATTAGGGGAAAAAAGCAACGGAAGGAAGCCTTGAGCTTTGTAAGGCTTTAACATCAGGGGGCCACCACCCTGCAGGACCGCCTTGGGTCTGCCCCATTGGGAAGGCTTCCTGGAAGCAGAGGGCAGTGTCTCTTGTGGTTTTGTGTTTGCCAACCTGCCTCATGTTCTTTCTAGGCACTCACGGGTCTGCCCCAAGCTGCCCTGCTTGGTAGGGACTCATAGCCCCTCTGACCTGTGTGGGGATCCAGCCCCCCCCCTACTGTTTACACTTATCTTCACCCGTTGCATCTCTCCAAAAAGTACTGCTTTTTGGCTTCCTGAGCGCTGTGTGCAGATGGGCTTCCGGCTTCCTTGCGAGGGTAGCACACTCCTGGAAGGAGGCAGGGCTGCCTATCTGCTTTGGTGATCCAAGAGTGGTGTTAATATTCGTTCATTAGTTCATTTTTCTCTTAGACATTTGCGCCCTTATTTTCAGGCAGATGTGTAAGGCTGTGCTACCCAGAACAGCCCCCCTCCCCCCGTTCAACAACGGCATAGAACACTCCCCCAAAGTAATTTTCCCTTCTAAGTGGAAATTTGCTCAAACCAGACACAAATGGGCCTGAGCTTGTCTTGATGTTTCTGTATCTATACCCCTTAAGTCCTAGCCCTTTTGAAAGAAATTGATCCATACATGATTTTGTCTTTTATGTTCTTTCCCCTCTTATTTCAGATGCCTCAGAGGCTTCCTAGAAATTGACTGGTGTGTCTCTAATTTCTGTTGAACTGATTTTATTAAAAACACTGCACCATAGGGGGTTTGACCTTCTAAAATACTAAACATGTCTGCCTTAGAAAATCACAAAGCTCTCCTCTGAAGCGCCCGTAAATCTGGTTTCAATCTGGGTTCATTACTGGCTAAAAGCTTGAAAGCAGTGGCATCCAGTATCGCAGCTGTAGAACTGCCCTTCTCGGGGCCAGGACAGCTTTTCTCCCTTATAATGTCTAATTGGTCCTCTTCTGTGCCTCTTAGCCTAAATAACTTTAAACTCCAGAGCTGTGTGAACTTCAGCAAACTGGAAACAAGTTGAGTGTTTTATTTTGTTGCCTGGAGAAGAGGACAGTAATACAACATCTAAGGATTGCTGTGAAAACCATAACATCAGGCCCTACATTCAATCTCTCACACCCGGCTAATGGGGAGATACTGTAAGAACACAAAAGTTGCCAGGTGTAGTGGGGCATAGCTGTAATTTCAGTACCTGAAAGGTAGAGGCAGGAGGATCTCCATGAGTTCAAAGCCAACTTGGTCTATATAGCAAGTTCCAGGACAGCCAGTGATGCATAGAGAGATCCTGTCTCAAAAACAAAACACCAAAAAATAAATAAATAAATAAATAAATTAAAAATAAAAATAAAAAATAAAAAGGGAAATTAAAAAGAAAAAGAGAGGAAGCCAAACCAACCAACAAACACAAATGTGTTAGACTCACTGATAGAGGACTTACCTAATACCTCTGAGGTCTTGGGTTCAATCTGTAGAAGCGAGAGGAAAAGTTAATGCTAGACAGAAGCAAGCAAGTCTTTGTGAATTTGAAGCCAGTTTGGTCTACATGATTAAGTTCCAGGTTGGCTAAGGATACATAACGAGACCTTGACTCAAAACAATACACACCCTCCCAAAACAGCAAAACAAGGTAACACAGATTTGGGAACCAAGGACTGATTCCTTTGGTAGGTTGTTTTTAATTGATTTTGTACTCTTTCAAGTTTTCATATTTGAGATGGGCAGCTTTTCAGTAAACTTTTTGGCAGACATAGCATGATCAGCACCTGGGCTCTTTCTGTGCATGTTTTTTTTTTTCCGCACCTACTGAAGATTTTGTTTTGTAGTTCTTTCTTCTGGGATGTCTGGAGGGCTAGCAGAAGGATAGTTTAATCTCGTGTACCAATCTCCTTTCTGAGTGCTCATCAAGTTGCAGATGCACCACGGCGAATCTCAGCGAGGTGCGGATAACATCTCAGTAGCACTTGGAGGCTGGACCCAGTCTGCGCAGTCACCAGCGTCAGTTAAAGCACAAAGCATGTGAGAGTCAGATCTTACTCTCCACTCAACGGTGGAGAATATCATGTTCGTCGGCTAGGTCTTGGTAGGGGTTCGAAGTTTACTGCCTATATTCTCCTTGGCTGGTGCCTTAGTTTGAGTAGGACCCCAGGCCCCAGATTTGCCTGTCATAAAGTTCTTCTTGTAGGTTTCCAGGACCCTGTGGATCCTACTATTTCCCCATTCTTCCATGCTACTCTCGCCTAAAGTCTCAATAGGATGTCCACTCCTCTGACCCACTTTCTTGGTAAGTAAAGTTTTTCATGGTATGTATCCCTTGGACTAGTGTTTTGATATAAGTGAGTATATACTGTTTGTCTCTTTTTGCTTTTGGGTGAACTCACTCATTATGATAATTTCTAGATCAATCCATTTGTCCACAAATTTCGGGAATTCCACACGAACTCTGGTGCCCCTTTTCTGACCACGTCCCCTGGATGGGGAGGCCTGGCGGCACTCAGAGGAAGGATAGCAAGTTACCAAGAAGAGACTTGATATTCTAAGAGTATATATAGAGGGAGGAGGTCTCCCTCAATCACAGATATAGGGAAGGGGAGAAGGGGGGAAGTGGGAGGGAGGGAAGAATGGGAGGAAACAGGAGAAGGGCTAACAATCGAGATGTAATATGAATAAATTAATAAAAAAATTAAAATAAAAAAAAGCACAAAGCATGCCCGCCGGTGCTGCCAGCAAAATGCGATGAGTTGCTGAGCTGCCCTCTGGAATCACGTCACGGAGTGGGGGCTTCGCAAGTGAAGAACTCGTAACTTCTCTGAAAAAGGCATTGGTTTTATTTGTTAATCTCTGGGTCACAGTTAGAACTGAAAAGTTAAGTGCTGGCCTACCAACTCACCTTGGCTCCCTTTCCCAGCCCAGTTAGCTGACTCACAAAAGCTACTCATCCATCTCCGAATTCAAGACGCTGTTTAAACCCTCTTCCAATTTTGCTCACCTTTTTTATTTGGGGTGTGGTTTACACCTTAAACATGTCCTCCTGGACCTTCACTTTTGTCATTGGAGAATTTTGGAAGGGGGTGACGCTGAATTACCTAGAGATGAATTTATTTCCCCGCAGCAAGGGAACTTTCCACTGACTCTTCTTTTTTTTAAGAAATCTGGGAGCAAGGACTCCAGAGATAGCTCAGTGGTTAAGAGCCCTGGCTGCTGTTGCAGAGGACGTGGCTTAAGTTCTCAGCACTCACATGGTCACTCACAGTCATCTGGAACTCCAGTTGCAGAGGGTCCAATGCCTTCTTTTGGGCTCCAGAGGCACTAGCCATGCAAGAGGTACAAAGATAAAATGTTCATACCCATAAGATAATATTAATTTTTTTAAAGTAGAAAATGGATGTATTTGTGGCTAGGGAAGTCTGCTAGCATGCGTCCGTGAACTTTTTTCATCCTACAAATGTGGACCATATAACTGGAAAGGCATTGATAAGTAGCTGTGGAATGCTTTGCTAAGCCGTCGCGCTAACTGCTAGATCGTATCTCAAGGCTTTTAGCATTCCTCAAGATGGTCAGGGGAACCGTTCACCTGGTAGCCAAAGGCTAGATGGCCTCTAGGACAATTGCCCATCCTAGAAAGACCAGCCGGGAACTCCACTGTCCGCAGCACTCACTGTAGTACTCATCAAATAGGCTTTTGGTCCTAGACTATTTTACATTGAATAATTTTCAAGAGAGTGCAGAAGTAGATGTTGGAGCTTAGGAGAAGTTGGTTTGGTTTTGGCATGTGAAGACTAAATTAGATGGGATGAATTAATAAACTAAGGTGTTGTGTAAGTTCACTCTGAAGCTGCTCACATTACAAACCTAATGAACAAAAAGGGCTTTAGCAGTTAAGTCCGTGAGAAATCAAAAAACACTTTATCCTAGGTCTCTTCCCCCGGGACTCTCCTGAGAGAACTCATAAGACAGTGGGAAAACAGCATGCCTCTAGCAACAGTTTCTCAATGTGTGTGTGTATGTGTGTAATCTGTCCATGTCAGAGCAATTTTTATTATTAAATTGAATGAAAGCGGTTTTGGTAGCCAGAGACCTAAATTCACAGCTGCCTTGGCTAAATTGGCTCATTTGGATTAAAGGGTTAAACTGACCTCTGGCCAGCATGGAGCTATGATCAGTTACCTTTGTCCACTTCTATAAGCCTAAAAGAGAATTGGAGGAAAGATGGATTATGAAGTTTTCTCATCAGGCATTTGGACTCATGTTGTCAGTAAATGTAAATGATTGTCCTTTCTTCTTTGATCTTCCCATCCTAACATGTTGTTTTACATTTTATAATTCATGTTGGCAAGCTGGGGAGAAGTTCTGGCAAACTCTGGCATGCTTCAGGCTCAGCCTTCTATCTCTGGCATGGCAATAATAGTGATAATGATGATGATGATGATGATTATAATAACAACAACAACAACAACAACAACAATAATAATAATAAATGTATATAGTAAGGTAAGCCTAAAAGAGAAAAAAATGCTAGTTAAGGGACCAGGGAGAAAAAAAAAATCAAATGAACCTAAAAATTAATGAAACAGTACTACAAAGCCAAATAGTTCAGCCTACCTTCAAAATTTGGTGCATTTTCAAGCTAACTTAAGGAAATACATAACTAATATTTAAGAATTGTATTTTCCCTTGAGAACTTTAATGTCAAAAATTTTCATCACAGTATCCTAAAGAGTTAAGAGCAGGCCACAGAGAGGAGACTGCAACCCAACTGATAGCTTCATCCCTGCCCCCACTTTCCCCTCCCTCTCTCCCTGCTCCAGGGATTTCCTGACTCCCAGTTACCCAGGAGGACCAGAACATTCCTCCTGTAGATAAGCCTCTGCCCAGGGGCCATAGGAATAGCAAGGAGATTTTCTCCCAGCATTCTAGGAGGCCAAGATGGATGATTCCCCAGTTCAAGACCCATCCCATATAAACAAACAAACCAACTCATAAAATTCCTCTCCTTGATATACTTAGTGTTAAGATCACCTTGGAGCCTGAGAGATGGCTTAGCAGTTAGGAGTACTGGCTGCTTCCAGAAGACCCAACTTCGAGTCCATGTACCTGCATGGTGGCTTGCAGCCCATCTTAACTCCAGTTTAAGGTAATGAATTGACTTCTCATATCTGTGACATTAGGCATGAACACGGGGCACAGACATATATGCTGGCAAAACATTCGTATACTTGAAAAAGAAATAGCTTCTACTTCAAAACTCAAATGGCTCTTTGGACTTTTATATTTTGATTGAGGCAGAGTAGCTTAGGCTGTGTAGCTTAGGGTGAGTTTGAACTCTTGATCTTCCTGCCTCTACCTCCTTAGGGCTGGGATCGTAGATTATACTTTACGTGCTAGGCAAGAGATCTACTAACCAGTTGCACACCAGTCTCGAGTTTTTGATAAGCCAGCTTGCCTCAATTTTATGCTTGAAAGCTATCCTATAGTAAAAGCAAACTAGATTCCTTCCTGCTTATGATTAAATCTGTTTCTCAAGGACTGGGCTAGACCCCACCTGTAACCTTAACTACCAAAGGTTCTGTACCGCCTGTTCCAGGAAACAGCAACAAGGCTGTTGTTTCAAAATGATGCATTGACCACTTTGTTATAACCATCTTGTCATGGCCAGTTTCTTGTACTGTTCATGGGAAAGCACCTACCTAGCAAATAAACATTGATTGATTGATAGTGCCATCTTGGTCCAACTCAATAAGTAACTAAGTTAAAGGGAGACCTTTTCTCCTTGAAAATAAGAAAGCAGGAACTTCCTGCGAAACCTGGTGTGACATTTATCGCACTCGATCTTAAGCCTGATCCGCTGTGAGATTCTTCACATTCAGCTCCTAATTTCTCTGCGAGGTGCTAGTTACTTGAGAAGCACAGGAAGGAGAACGCCATCCTCCAGGACTTAGAACTGTCAAGGGGTCATTTCCCGATCCTGACACTTGACTGTGAAGCAGGTTGAAAGGTAAATCCTTCCAGAGAGTGTGCTGTGTTAAACGCGAGGGCAGGCCATAACCCCACCTGCTCCAGCTCTCCTCTAACTGGGCCAAGTAGTTTGCTGGCCTTTGTAGCAAGGAGGTCCTTGGGCGCTTTGAGAAGCTGCATTTGTTTGCCCTGGTGTAGGAGCCAGCTTTTTTTTTTTTTCAGTAGCAGATGTATGGCTGCCAGCAGTGTGCTAGTGTCCTAGGATCCCCACCTGGAGCAAGGCTCTGCAATTCTTTCTAGGCTCTTCTGTCTTCAGATGGAGCTACCCAAGCAACAAACACCTGAAAGGAACAAACAGAACAAAAATAACTCTTTCTTCAGAATATTCACCACATAAATACCTCCTCTGGGGGGGGGACATGAATGAGCTTTAAAAAAATGTTTTTGGGGGGGGGCCCTGTTCTTCATCCTGGTCCCGGGCAAAGCCACCTACCTCCCTGCTAGACCTGAGGGAACTCTTCCAAGAGCCCTAACCTCGATTATTTGCAGGAGAACTTCCTTTAGTCAGATGTACTGTATAATGCTCACTCTGTTGCTCTTACAGATTTAATAACCTGCTGTTAGTATAGGCAATTTTTGTTTCTGAGGGATCTGGGTTCAAGTTCACACATGATATGTTATTAAGAGTATAATCGTAGGCTAATGAGCCCCACACAATGGGGATTAGTAATTATACCTGCACTTGGTTCAAAGGATGGTATGAGATAATGCAGGTATAAGCACCGCTCACAGGCTTAGACCTGACCCGCCGTGGCGGGGGTCAGCGTCTGGGCTCTGCAGGTGTAGTGACGACCAGCGCTGGGTCCGAAGGACTCTCGTGGTGGAAGAAGAGAAGCAACACAAGCTGTCGTCTGACTGCCACACACATGCCTAAACATATATGCTCCTGAGCATGAGCATACACATATAGTAAATTATATATATATACATACATATATATTCACATTAGAGCTCTAGTAATAGTAAGTTAGTTTTTAAATTTGTGAGCCTTTAATCTACTCAGTTTGGCTTCCAAGTGAGGGAATACTCCATTTTGACTCAACACCCACTGCAGGAAAAACAACAACAACAACAACAACATAGAGCAGTTTAGCAAGTTTCACAGCCTGGGGGGACATGCTGTCTTCTGTTGTGCTGTTGCAATGAATCTCTGGCTTTGCATATCCAGCTGGTGAATGCACATCCATGCTCAGCGCGGTGACTGAGCACTTAGCCCATATGCACAGATCCCTGGCTTTGCACATCCAGTTAGTGAATGCACGCATCGGTACTCAGCAGGGTGGACTGAGCCATATGCTCAGGTGCTTCATGCACTCTGTGTGGCTCGCTGTCTCTCTTGGGGGTCCAGGTGAGGCAAAGATCACATGTGTAAGAGCAAGAGGCAAAGCAAAAACATATCAGAGCACATCTGTAACCTGTAGACTAGTAGGGGCTGTCTGCATATGAATATGTGTTTCTGGGATCCCCAGGTAAAGCTGCCTGGCACCAAACTCAATGATGATCCATCTGGGGGGAAGGAAAGAACTGCCTACCACTAGCTGCCCTCTGACCTCTTGTGTTTATCACCACACACACACACACACACACACACACACACACACACACACACACTAAAATAAGCAAATGTAATTTTAAAAAGTTACCAAGAACTTGTGCTTCTAAGACATTTGTTGGGCTAAAGACAGAGTCTTAATAATAGAACAAATCACAGTTTCACGGGGCGATTGCCCCTTACCACAAACGTTGCTGCATACATGTTACATACCTAAGTGTGCCCTTCTGTGCTCTTTAAGTCAGGCTCCTGTGTGTTAAGTAAGGTGCTGATGCATCAGTGGGGTTTCCTAAGCCCACTGTCCAGCATCTTCCAACAGCCAGTCCTGGACACTTGTGTGGGACACAGAAGGAAGGCCTTCACATTGCTTTTCTCACTCGTGTCTCTCTCCTTGCTGGGTTTCTTCTGTCCTCCTCAGGCATGTTTTGGTGCTGATGACAACATTATACTCTCAACTGCCCACCTTGGCTTCAGGTTTCTTGCTTGTGATTCTATTGCTTAGACTTGGGGGTCTGTTTTAGGCATACTCTGGGTGTGTCTGCTCTGACGTCACGTGCTTTCTTTCTTCCTATTATGCTTTGGGGTTCTTAACACAGTTGCCGCCTTGTCTTCAAATGACGTTTAACTTTGACCTTGGAAGTTCTTCTGTAGAAAAACTCTTACCATCATCTCAACCTTGCAGGCCAGTCTTGGACCAGCCCAGTTAATCCTGGCCACGAGTGCCTGAAGCACCAGACTCTTGCTGTTTAGGCACAGCCTCAGCCACACAGGATCACGAGTTCCAATTTAACTCCCATCAACTAACTCTAGGGATACATATGACCACCTCCACCCTTGTGTGACTATTTTACTGGGCACCCATGGATCTAGAGATAATGAGGCAAGCTGGTGCTATGGTCAAGGTGATGTCTGAGAGAAAGGACTTAATTGTCAAGGCTGAAAATATACAAACTAGGTTTTGATCCTGTGGCCTCTGAGCTCTGATGTAGTCACCAACCCTGGATGATGACACAGGTTTGCCCCGGGACCTTACCTGACAGTTTCTGTTGTTCTGTGGTATAATGGCCCTCATCCTGGCTTTCGGCAGAACAACTTATGAAACCTACTGCTACAACTTTGCTTCCTGCTGCTGTGTTAAAAACATCCTGGCTACAGTTCCAGTTCACTGTCCTTGTCTGTGGGGAAGTTAAGGCAGGAACCTAAATCACCTAGTCACGAACAAAATCAAAAGCTCAGAGAAATGGGCATGCGTGATCACTCCTCAGCCCCATTTCCCACTCTTAGCTAGTCCAGGAGCCCCAACCGTGGCATGGTACTACTCATAGTGGCCTGGGTCTTCCCACGTCAGTTAACGTGACTATGATAATCCTCTAGAGACAGGACCACAGGCCAATCCGACCTTGAAAACATCCCATAGACCCTCTTCCAAGATGATTCTGGGCTGTGCTAAGTTGACGGTTAAAACCAATCATTATACCTTCTTTGGTCTTCTAATGATCACTTCAGTCTAATGATTGTGCTAGGGACACGAACATGGCTCTCTTCCTATTATCACTGGAGAGGTCCAAGAAGTAAATGTGGCCTCCAGGGAGTACTGTGACAAAGAGTAGCTGCCTGAGTCTTACCGAGTGCCTCTTGCCACAAGCTGACCACAAGCTACAACACCCTCAGGAGCAAACAGTGGCACTTGGTATTGTGATGCTATGAATTAACAGGGCCACTTCGATGTCTGCCTGACAAGGTAACCTGGCATTCTGGCCAAACTGGCGCTTGTGGTGGCAACCAGATGTCACGTGGTATCACCTCCTCCACCTGGGCTAGCTGAGGGGGATGAATGAACCTCCTGGGTTTATGCCTCTGCTCTGGGGTGGGTTGCAAGCAGCAGCCTATGGCTGCAGGGAAGCACAGCTGTGCAGCTCTGACTCTCTACCAGGAGGATTCAGACTCTCCCTGCCTGTTCCTGTGACTGCTTATGTGACCAGTGGCACAAAGGACAGTGCAGGAGAAGTTGCCATGGCTTCTGGCACCAGTTGGGAAGAAGTTTCCTTTCAGTTTTGAAAAAGGAAGCAGCTTGGTCAAGCGCTCTGTATCCCTCAGCTTACTGCAGTCAAATCACAGACTGTGCCTCTAGGGACTGTGTAAGTAAAGATTTGGTCTCCAGCTTGGCACCGGTAGGTGGTGAAACCATTAAGAAGGGAGCACCAGTAGGAGGGCCCCCAGCATGGAGGGCACATCCTGAAAGGAGATTATGAAACTCAGGTCTTTATTTTCCCTTTCTCTCTCCTCCCTAGGCATCTTAAGTGAGCTAGTTGCCCAACCATGTACCCCTACCGCGATGTGAGGGCATTCACAGGCCTGAAGTCATAGGCCCGACAGGCACCTGGGAAACTGTGAGCCAAAGTAAACCTTTTCTCTTTTATGTTGATTTTCCAGGCGAATGTTATAGTCACCGAAAGCTAACACCCTTTTCATTAGTAAAACGAAATGCTATTTGTTCCCTTGTATCACACAGATGTGTTTTAAGAATCCCATGGTACCATTAGAGCCCTTTGATCTCGGAAAAGAAGTTTTAGGGTAGGAATTATTATTAAGATGCTACTTTGAAATACAGATAAGCTTTTCTCATGCGTTTCCATGCTTTTATTTCTTCTATACTTATAGCTCTCGTTATTCATTCAATATAGGTTAGGAATCACGTCTCCTTTCTCTAATTATAATTAAACTAATAAAGTCTGTTTTGGGAAGACAGAAAGTGGTGCACACAGTTCTATGCTTGGGGCCATCTTTCTCTTTCTTTCTTTCTTTCTTTCTTTTTTTTTTTCTTTGACCAACAAAGCATTGCCCATTTGGAATACTGTGTGTAATTGAATTTACATTTACAATAAGGCTCAGGCTCAGGGTTTGGACTAGAGTACTCAGGAGAGGAGGGAGAGTGTTCCCAGTCCTATAACTAACAGAACTGGGAACGTGCTGTTTTACATAGTTTCAAGCAATCGTGCCGAATTTTCTTAGACCCTCCTGAATAAAATCTGGAACAAAACAAGACAAAATCCAAACAAAACAGAACTAAACAAACAAACAAACAAACACTCAAACAATTAAAAAAAACATCAAATAAGGAAACCTACAGAGATAATCCTGCTTAAAAATAACTTTAACCTTTATACTTCTTCCTAAGTAAAACAAATAATGTATGACAATAATGTAGTCTTGTGTTGGGGAATTTTCTCCCACTAGCTAAAGTGATAAGATTATCACATTGTGTCTTCGTTAGTGACAGAAAGGAGGCATATCTGTGTTTCTTATTGGATGGCATTTAAATGTGCGTTATTCTTTTGTGCTGCTGACGCTGGGACCAAACCCAGGGTCATGCAGGTGTCGCGTGTGCTGCAGCCTCAGCCCCCTTACCGTTCGATGCTTCATTTCACAGGTCCCTCCAGCTTGCAGTTTGAGTGCTCTGCCTACCTCAGAGTTAAACAAAAGCACTTGCTGGGTGACTCAGCCATGGAACACCCCGCCTGGCTACATACACTCTTCCCCAGTGGATGTGGAGAACTCGTGAGAACATTAAAAATCAAGTTCACAAGGTTTCATTGTGAACGGAAACTTTACAGTAGCACTTTGCTTGAGATCAGATGGCGTATTAGCTCTTTCCCTAAGTGTTGTCACAAAAGCAGCTTCAGTGGTGGCTCTCAACCTGCCTAAGGCTGCCCTGTTCCTCGTGCTGTGGTGACCCCCACCCATAAAACTATTTTGTTGCTACTTCATGACTGTAATTTTGATGCAGTCAGGGCCCCATCCTCTAGGATGGTGCCACCCACATTCCAGGTATGGTTTCCCTCTGGAGATGCCCACAAAGACTCCAAATTCAGTCAGGGTTGGCAGTAGGAAGGGAAGTCACACTGCTCCCAAACAAGTAGCGCTTCCTTCAGCCACTGTCCCATCCCTCCAACAACCAGGAAGCACTTTCTCTGCCTCTCTTGTTTCAGGAATGAGAAGAAATCTCTCTTCTTTTCAGTCTTATTTTGTGAGGGAAGATTGTGTGTTTTATGTGTTGTCCTGGCAACAGCAGGGAAAGGACTTTTATTTTCTAAGGATCCTCTTCTTCTGGGGTAAGAAAAAAAAGCACTATTAATTTCCTTCCCTTCTTTTTTAGCTCTTAATGGAGATGGAAGAAAAGAGAAAAGCCAGTGCTGCTCTCCTCTCTCTTCCTCAAAATTAACTCTCCCAAGACAAAGAAGCAGAAACTGGTAGAGCCTTATGTCATCCCGTGCCTTATATTAGTGAATCAAATTATCTGTGACATAGGCTTGTTTTGTTTGGCTTTGGGGAGACTGGACCTCGAAGTCCTTATGTAGTTAAAGCTAGTTTTGAACTTGGTGTCAATTCTTCTGCCTCAGGAACTTAAGTGCTGGGGTTACAGGTATGCGCCGTCACACCTAGTTAAGACTTTTTTTTTTTTTAACTATGTAAATTTCTCTCTGGAAATACAGAAAATTAGTGATATGGAAAGATGCTATATGAGCTCTTATGGAGTCAGTCTTCCTGTTCACCTCTAGGCTCCTCTTCTCTTGGGGATGGGATCCCATTTCCTACTTGCTAGGTAGGGTACTGAGCTATGTTCTCAGTTCAGAATACCTTTAACTTCTTTTTCTTTTCTTTTCTTTTCTTTTTTTTCTTTCTTTCTTTCTTTTTTTTCCCCCCCTGAGACAAGTTCTCTCTGTGTTAGCCTTGACTGTCCTGGACTCACTCTGTAGACCAGGCTGGCCTCGAACTCACAATGATCCACCTGCCTCTGCCTCCCAAGTGCTGGGATTACAGGCATGTGCCACCACGCCCGGCTGGACCTTTAACTTCTAATAAAGAATAGCACACACTGTGCATTGGAGAGGAAGAGACAGGAAGAGCCTTAACAGCTTCAAGGCTGGTCTGGTCTGCATATTGAGTTCTAGGCCAGTGAGAGAAATATGGTGAGATCTTGTCTTAAAAACAAACAAACAAACAAAAAAAAAAAAACCAAACCAAACCAACCAGCCAAAGAAAACACAAACAGAAACCGAGCAAAATTAAACCAAGACAGAGGAGTACAATTTCAATGGCTAGTGTCAGGATGTGTTTTGCAAAATCATGAACTGTAAATTGCATGTGTAAATCTTCAAAGTGCCCAGGAGCTGGAATTTGATCCCCACAGTGAATTTTTCACAAAAGAGAGTCAAAGAATGTCCTTCCCAGCCATGGTTTGACAATCCATCCAGTTTATTGATAATACTACCACAAAGAATCTCCTTCCAGAAAACAGTACACTGAACTTATAGAAAGATACTATTCTGTTCTGGAATCACCGGGTAGTCTAAAAATGAATAGTACAGAGACGCATAGCACAGGGATACACAGCTCAGGCACATGTCCCGGACACTCAGCCCAGAGACACACAGTCCAGGCACATGGCCCAGAGATGCACAGCCCCGAGATACAAAGCCCATAGATGCACAGCCCAGAGATGCCCAGAGATGCACAGTCCGGAGATGCCCAGAGATTCACAGCCCAGAGATTCACAGCCCAGAGATGCACAGCCCAGAGAGAGACACACAGCCCATAGACACACAACCCAGACACACAGCCCAGACACACAGTTCCTCACTAGATAGTGAAGAGCTCTATCGCCCGGAGGGGGAGGGAGGGGATATAGTAGTGTGGTAGAGATTGTCTAGCAATAGAAAAAAATGCTAAAGGCAGATTGTATGTCAGGTGATATGGACATTCCACTCGAGGCTAGCATGCAAGGGTCACCGAAGTGACTAGTGTATCAAAGGTCAATGTTTAACTTCTCCAAGTTTCACTTGAATAAAATGTATAGGGGCAAGTGAAGGCAAGAGAGCGTGAGAGAGTGGGAGAGCGATAAAGCAAGGGGGTGTGAGGAGAGAAAGGAAACGTAAAGGGACATTAGATTAGTAAGAGTGCATTATTTTTTCTCTTAGACCAAGAAAAGGAAAACAAATGGGACAGGATAACAGTTACTGAACACAGCCTGCAGCCCCGAATCAGTCCCTGTCACACACACAAAACAAAACGAGCTTCCATTTTGTGTATCTTTAAAGTTTATTTCTGCTTAGTAATTTATTTAGTATTTAATCTCTCTCTCTCTCTCTCTCTCTCTCTCTCTCTCTCTCTCTCTCTCTCTTTCACGCGCGCGCGTGTGTGTATGTGTGTGTGTGTGTGTGTGTGTGTGTGTGTGTGTGTGTGTGTGACATAGGTCTGAGAACAACTTGAGGGAGTCTGTTTGCTCTTTCCACTATGTAGGTCGCAGACGTTGACTGTGGTAAAGGCAAGCACCTTTACCCTTGAGATAGCTCACCTGTTCAGGCAGCTGTGGGAAATACTATCCTACGTGATCTTGGGCCATAAAAGAAAGCTAGTGAGGCACACACCTGAGTGAGCCAGCAAGGAGTTTCTTCCTAATTTCTGCCTTGACGATCTTGGTTCTTAGCCTGAGTTCTGTCAGATGCGCTGTGCCCTGGAAGTCTGAGCTGAAATAAGCCCTTTGCTCCCCTAAGCTGCTTTTGGTCCAAATGTTTCATCTCAGCAATGGAACGAAAGCATGACACAGTGCTCCTTAGTGGTACCCTCCTCTTCCATCGCTGCTGTCTTGTCCTGGGTTGGACCTTTCATCTCCATCTCTAGGTGTCATATCCACTGGTGACACTCTCACTCCTATTACTATTTTTAGCACTGTTACCTGATTTCCCCTCCTCCTTTTCCTCATCCCCTCCCCCCATCCTCCTCCTCCTCCTTCTTTGAGACAGGGTTTCTCTGTGTAGCCTTGCCTGTCCTAGACTCACCTTATAGACCAGGCTGGCCTTGAACTCACAGAAATCTGCCTATCCCCGCCTCCCACGTGGCTGAAATTAAAGGCCTACGCCCCCACCGCCTGGCCTCACCTGATTCCTTTATTGGCTTTTTCCACTGCTGAAATGACCCATGCTGTTTCGTATGTTGTCCGTTTTCTTCCTACAACCTTTACTATATCAGTTGTAACTCCTTACATTTACGTTATTAAACGTCTAACATTTGGGTCATATCTGTAGTCACAACTTTGAGAACTTTGTTGATTCGGGAGGGGAACTCCTTGGTCTCCCATAGTGGCTTTCTTCTTTCTGACTCTTGTTTACAACAGTGGCTGAAGGAGACAGGCTATTTGTCTATTTGGTGAGCCACTGAGGTCAGAGTTGACCTTTTTACAGATTTTTTTTTTTTAAACCTTCTCCCACAGTTTTCAAACTCTTTAAGTGTCTCACATTTGGGGACTTAACAGAAAGTTTTTTCTGAATGTTTGTTCCACTCTCAGCTTCTGGGTTTTTCCTTTGTGTCTGTGTTTTAAACAGGATCACTCCCACACTCTGGTCCCTCTCCCAATAGTGGATACCTGTTAGGTGTTACTCTATCCCCACGGCACGGTGGTGGGCTGTGGGCTTTATCAGCCTGTGTGTGATGTGGTGTGCTAGGCCTTCGTACTGAGACTCTGTGATCACACGCATCCTCCTCATGCATCCACAGTAGAGGGAGGGTGTCTGATGGGCGGGATCTAAGGTGTACCTCTGCAGGGACGAGGGGCTCATTCTTCTTCCTTCCCCCCCTCACTCCCGAGCTTAGCAGCCCCCCATTGCTGTTCTGAGGATGGCAGCATTGTTTGTCCCTCCTGCCTCAGCACAGGGACTGCTGCACAGCTGCACGGAGGATCTAAAAGACAGGCACCCAGGTAGGCCTCTAAGCTCTTTCTCAACTACTGTCTCCTTCTCCGGGTACTCCTCACACTGAGAAATTTATCTGGAACTCTGTCCTGCCCTGAGGTCGGGAGTTTGTTTTGGGAGTTGTGTAGCCACAGAGGGACGGGTACTACCACAAGCTTTCAGCTCCTCATTAAACACTTTGATTGAACTCTCCTCCACACAGGCTCTGGCAGCATCTGCCCCAGGTAATCAAGGGCTCATGTGTCTTCCATTGAGACCCAGAGAGTCCCAGTGCCATTGCTCACAACAGCGGAAGCATGGACACAGCCCGTGTGTCCACCACTGAGAGTCCGGCATGTAGAACTGTGCTTCATGCACACACCACCCATAAAGGGACTAAAAGTTGGACCTGTGTGAGGACACAAGTGAACCTGAAACACACACTATTGAGTGAAGGAGGCCAGATACAAGAGGCCAGATAGTGTGATTCTGTCTATCTAGGGGAAGCACCTAGAACAGACAAGTTTGTAGACACAGCAGTTATCAGGACCTGAAGGAAGGATGATGAAGATGTAGCATTTGGTGAGTGTGATGCTTAAGTGTGATGCTTTTGGTGAAGATGACCAAAAAGGCTCTGTCGATGGTGGTGCTGCCCTGTATTACATATTATTTATGTATGTAGTGCCATTGAACTGGAGACAGTTAAAATGGCACTCATCTATCACCTATCTATCTATCTATCTATCTATCTACCTACCTATCTATCTATCTATCTATCTATTATCTATCTATCTATGTATCTATTATATATCTATCTATGTATCTATTATCTATGTATCTATGTATCTATCTATCTATCTATCTATCTATCTATGTATCTTCTATCTATATATCTATCTATCTATCTATCTATCTATCTACCGATTTTGGGCTTTCTATTGCTGTGATAAAAACCATGACCAAAAACAACTCAAGGAAAATGGCTTTATGTTCCTTACACCTCCACATCACAGTCCATCATCCAGGGAAGTCAGAACCAGAATTCAAGGCAGGAGCTGAAGTAATCATCAAGGGGGTGCTGGTCCTGTCTTGCTCCTCGTGGCTTGCTCAGTCTGCTTTCTTATAGTACTCAGGACCACCAGGGGTGGTACCACCCACAGTGATCTGGACTTCCACACATCAATCAAGAAAATACCACATGGACTTACATACAGACCAAGCTAGTGAAGGCAATTTCTCAATTGAGATTCTGCTTTTCCAAATGACTCTAGTGTGTGTCAAGTTGACATAAAACTAGCCACGCACATATGATACCCTTCCTTCCTTCCTTCCTTCCTTCCTTCCTTCCTTCCTTCCTCTTTTTTAAAGAGAATCTCTCTCTATAAACCTAGAATTGGCATCCTTCTGAGTCCTGGGACTACAGACATGCCCCACCATCTGTGGCTCTGCCACTCACTATTTTAAAAAGTTTATGAAGACAAAGACTTTCGAGGAATATTTGTGCTGTGGGAACACCACCTTTCTTCTGGAAGACATATAGGCATGAGGTTTCTCTGCCATGGCAAGGAAGGAGTTAACGCACCCTTCCTGATCTCTTGGCTCCCCCAAGTGATGGACCACAGGCTGGAGTATTCCAAGCCAGATAAGCTCCTTCAAGGAAGTTTTATCACCTTCCATAGACTGCATCTTTTCTTTGTTCTGTTGACATCCCTCCATCTTTTTGCTTGGTGCAGTTGCATGCCAGGAACACAGTCAAAGGTGTAGGGAATAAATCTCGCCCCTCCCCCCCTCTCTCTCTTAATGCAGTAATGATTAACTTTACAGGCAGAGGAAAAGAATGTTCTCTTTTCTCTTTAGCTCCTGAGGGGTGGGAGAGATGACTCAGCAGTTAAGAGCACTTGCTGCTCTTACAGAGGGTCTGGGTTGGGTTCCCAGCATCCACATGGTGGCTTATGATCAAGCCTAACTCTCTTCAGGTGATTCATTAGCAGTTAAAACTAACCATCACAGTAGGGTGCTTTAGAAGGAGTCACGACAGGGAGGTGAGGTGAGGACAGGGACACGCCAATGCACGTCAGCTTTCTCTACTCTCAAGAGTCTTATTAGCCAGGGATGGTGGTACCCACCTTCAGCATTAATGTCTCCAATCAGCTGATCCTTCTAGAGACTGTAACAGACATACCATAGGTGTGTCCTCCAGGAGATTCGAAACACGGTGAAATTGGTGATAAACATTAGCCATCAGAGCAGCCCGGATGCCTGTTGAGTAAAAAAGACCAGAATTCTGAAGCACCTAGGCCATTAGCCTGTTTGAAATGCCCCCACTGTCACCCTCTGGCTCATCAGTTCAGGATTGATTCTGACATAGGGAGAGAAAGTTAGCAAGGGCTATGCGAGGTGTCTGCTTGGGGCTTATACTTCCACTTCTTTAAAGGAAGCTCACTGCTCCCTGGACTCTGAGGGTCCTCATTTCTGGGGCATTGTTGGCTGGGTGAGGCCATACTTACTTGGAGACATGAATGCAGAGTAAACTCCAGATTCTAACTGCTGGCTGCTCTAAGAGGGATCTGGTTCTCACCAAGCCTGTAAGAGTGCTGGACATAATGACATGCACCTGCGTCTGCATGGACAGTAAGCTAGGGCAGGAGGATCACATGAGCCCAAGGTTTTGAGGACTTGTTACAGACTGGGTTACATAGTGAGAGCCTGTCTTTAAGTGGGCGCGCGCGCGCGCGTGCACACACACACACACACACACACACACACACACACACACACAGACAGAGACAGAGACAGAGAGACAGAGATGGAGACAGTCAGAGATGGAGACAGACAGAAACAGATGGAGAGAGACAGAGACAAAGAGGCAGAAGGACCAACGGCAGGGAGAGCACAGTGTGCTTCCCACTCACTGCTACCCAAACCATTTTTGTACTGGAGTACCTCCACCATTTAAAGGTGTCCAACACACTGAACGTTTTTCTGCTTGCAGGTCACCATTGCTCTTCTGGCTGATATTCTCTTGTCTCTTGCAGGCATCCCACTGACCCTCTTGAGCATAGTCCTGAACATGTGAAGCCTGGTAGGTAGAGAGAATTGCACCCATTGCTTCGTGTGACCACTTCTCTCTCTTCTTCGATGCTATGCATCCCACTCCCAGAGTCCAGCTTGCTTTGGGAGCGGGAACCGTACTTCTGGAACTTGCTGTCTTCACACAGGGCTTTCTTCTGCTTGTAGGAAGGAATTCTATTCGCTGCTGTGATGGGAGAGACGTGATCAGGTCAAAGACACTTGCTCCCCCCCCCCCTTCACCTTTAAACAGGTTTTGATGAGGCTTTTTCACAGAGATGGCAGGAAGTGTTTTCCTTGGTATGTTGCTCAGTGGTCGACAACCTGCTTAGCATGTGCTGTGCCCTTGGTTCTATTTTCATCAGTAAGAAAAAAAAATAACTAAAAAAAAAAAAAATGGAGGCAGAGGATGAGAAGTTCAAGGTCACCCTCAAGCTGCATCCCAGGTTTTAGGTCAGCTGAGATATCTGAGACTCTGTCTTAAAAACCGGTGTCTGGAACAAGGAGACAGGGCTTAAAAGCAATCACAGTACCTCCAACAAGTGTCAGAGGATCCCTCACCCTCTTCTGGACTCCAAGTGCACTGCATGCATGTGGAGTACAGACACACATAGGCAAGACACCCACCCCCACAAAATAACACAAGAAAACACACAAACAGAACAATGGTGGCAATGGTTTCAGATGGGCTCGGAAGATGGGCCCCAAGCTCTTACATATTCTAAGATCTTACTTAAGCACTGAGCTACAGTCCAGCTGCCTTGTGTGAGTCTCTTTCATGGCTGCTCAGTTCTCAGTCCCTCCGTTCCTCCGTCATGCCTGTCCACCCTCATTTTCTTTTGTTTTGTTTTGTGAGGTGTACTAGACTGGCCTTGGATTTACTCCACAGGCCAGGCTGAACTCAAACTTTTGATCCCTCTGCCTCAGCCTCCTAAGAGTGTATCAATGGGAGCTGCCATGCTTTGCTGGCTCAGGAGAACTTTAAAACTAAAGCTGCCCACAAAGAGAGACAGACGATGCGTAAGTGAAAGATAAGGAGCTCGGGGCACAGTGTTGTGGTAGAGCATTTGTTTAGCTCATGTGAGCTGGGCTCCTTTCTCAGCGCTCACAGAGGCAGGTATTACACATTTTTAAATTGTGAACTTCAAGGCCATAAAGCTATGTTCTTCCCTTTTTACAGGCCTAGGGGAAAAAATACCCATCATCTGCGAACTGAACCCTCACCGCTTGGATCTGCCAGGGTGGAGTGACGTGAGAGGAGGGGAGCAAAGCCAGATGCCTCCCTGTACACTTAATGAAGTGTTCTCCCGCTATTATCTAAATGGTGAGTGAAAAGGAATCCAGGGATACGGGACAAATCCCAGAAGAGGCTGGGGGAAATTAGTGTGCTGTTTCTCATTAATGCATGGTAACGCAGTAACAAGTGAGCGTTTATAGAAGGCATTTCATGCCTGGGATTCCACAGGGCTTTGCTACAGGAAGATCAGATTCACACCCACCATAACCATGAATTAGATTTCAGCCCACAGGGGAGAGTGAGGCACTTCCCAAAGGACCTTAACTATATCCTATTATAGAACTAGGCACTGCCAGAGAGACTGTAGACCATGCCTTTTCTGATAGACCCAAGGCCACACAGCTACTTAGTGGGATTGTTAGACTAGACTGTAATATGTTTGCTTTGGGCCCCCACTGTCCTCTTCTAGCTGTGTGCCTCAGCTAACCTCTCCAAGACTCAGTTTCATTGTCTGTAAAATGCAGGAAATAACAGCATCTATTTCAAAGGATGGCTCTGCAGAGTAAGTGTGTTCTTGCAGAACATTACCTGTATACTATGCTACAGTATACTGCAATACACGCTAGCTATTATTAGGACAATGACATGGTGTGGGTACATGTTTGTGTGTGAGTGTACGTGTGTGAGTCTGTGTGTATGTGTGTGAGTGTGTGTGTGTGTACATGTGTGTGTGTGTGTGTGTGTCTATGTGTCTGTGTGTATGTTTGGCATAGCCTCACCCCATTTACTATGGTTTTTTTTTTCTGCTTTTAGAGACAGAGTCCTTTTATGTGTTAGGCTGGCCTTGATCTTATGAAACCTGACAAATGCTGAATCTAGCCCTACCCTTCCTTTTTTTTTTTTTTTAAAGATTTACTCATTTTTATTTAATGGATATATGTGTGTTTATGTGAGCATTGTGTGTATATATGTGCACAAGCCCATGGAGAGCAGAATAAGGTGTCAGATTCCCTGGAACTGGAGTTGTGAGCCCTAATGTGGGTGCTGGGAATAGAACACTGGTCTTCTGCAAGGGCAGCAAGTGCTCTGACCTGTGGGCCATGTCTCCAGCCCTCGCTGCAGCTTCAGAGCAATTGGTTGGAATGAAATTGGAAGTAGCAGTGATGACCTCTATTTATTTTTGCCCCAAATCCTGTCCCAGTGCAAAGCTAGATTTCTAAGGACCAGGAGCAGTTTTGCTTCAGGGTCCCTACTGGGGTCTTTAGAGGGTGAGGAGACAACAGACTTGGGTCCTGGCCAGCAGCAGAGTCTGGGAAGTAGCTTGACTCAGCACTGTAGACCTTTGGGGAGTACGCATGCATGGTACTGCTGCTGGAAGTTTTGGGGATTCCCCTTCACAGTCACATTATGATACCTGAAGAAGCAGGGTCCTCTTTTAACTTTCTTAGTCTGATTAACAAAAGAATTTAAGAACAGACTCTAACAGACACTTGAGGAATTTTAGATTGCAGGCAGGCAAGCTGTAAATCCTGGTATCTGCCTGGAGGAGGAGGAGGAGGAGATGGTGGGGGTGGGGTGGGGGAAGGAGCGCAGAGTCAAGCTAGCACGGAGATCAGCCTCAGGGTTGCAGGTAGTCGCATGGCAGAAAGGGAGCTTTAAAGAAAGAGGAAGAAGCTCTAGTCAGCATCAGAAAGAGAGCTAAGAACTCAGGCAGACAGAGGCAGCTGAGCCTCAGGGCCACTCATAGGGACTGCGGAGGGGTGGGGGTGGGGGGTGGGGGAGGGTGGGGTTGGACAGGCAAGAATTTAGAAAGGAAAGGTATAGTATCTTACTAAAGAAACAATGAGTCCACCTTTAATTATTATTCTGTTCTGCATAGCTTATGGCGAGCCTGGCTTTGCTGGGCTGGATCTGGCTTCCTGAGGAGGCCACTGTCAGTTCGTTCCTTTGACCAGAAGGGCTGTGCTCCATGCCAAGGTCAGGGCTGTTCAGCCCAGGACCTGCCTCTGGCTCTTCATATCTCCTACCTGTTGGCTGATGCCTGAACTGCAACTGTTGTTCCTCAACCTAAGGCGTTAGCTATCTTAGTCACAGAAAAATGATGGCGCAGTAGCTCAAATTTGATCCACAGTGAAATTCAGACAAGTTCCGGTCTTTCTTCAAAAGTGTGCTCCTTGAAGTGGGGGCAGAGTAAGGTGTGTTCCCGGGAGTGCTGGAAGTGAGAGCTGTGCTCCTGGAAGCCAGGATGCAGGAAGAGTGTTCCTGTGGCTATTTGCGATAAGACCAAAGGGAGGAAAAGACTCAGAAGTTAAGGGCAGGTTCACAGCAAGTGTTTGATCTAGTGGCCACCCTCCTCCCTTTCCTCCCTTCTCTCTCTCTCTCTCTCTCTCTCTCTTCCTCCTCTTCCCCTTTCTCTCCATTGTCCCTTCTCCTTTTCCACTCATGGTAACTAGTAAAGTGAAGGACTTTGTAGGAAAGTAAGTGTTTGTGTAAGGCACTAGACTGTGTTGTGGTGACGCTACAGTGAAAGCAGGTATTTCTCATGGTGGATGGGTTACTGAACTATCTACTGAAGAGACAGAGTAGCTGTGTGTCCCAGAGCAGGCTGGGAAGCTGGCTCACTGCTGCGGGTCCTGTGATAGTGCTATGGGAAGGACCAAGGCACCCTGGGCATGTTGCTTTTTGGAAAGAGCACTGTGGGATTTGAGTTTTTCACTGATGAAGCTGTGAATGGACAAACATCCCCTTTTTAAACTGTTGTAAATGGGCAGGTAGGTGAATTTAAGCAGAGGAGGTGGGAGACTCTATAATCAAGAAGGCCAACTGGGGATGGGGGAACCTAGTCAGGGTGAGTTGAGGAAAATCTTCATCTACTTTTTGGGTCAGTTGCGGGACCTCTCTGAGTCTTGAATCTTAGGATTCTCTTAGGATAATCAAGATGAAATAGCTCCGCCCTGGAGGGTTCCGAGCAGAGAGTAGATCTCAACAAGCAGTTATTGCTTTCCCTGCTAATACGGAGCCTGAGTTTGATGCTTCATTTCAAAGGTCAACTTGATACAATACTCACCAGGGAGGAAAATCTCACTGAGGGCTTAGCTAGATCAAGTTAGACCCTGGGCATGCCTGTGTGAGACTGACTTGATTACCTGATGTGAGAAAACCCAGTCTGAAAGTAAATGCCCCTATTCCCTGGGTTTGGGTCCTACGCTGTATGAAAAAGGAGAAAGTGAACCGGGCAGCAAGCATTCATTCTCTCTCAGTCCTTGACTGAGCATGTGGCTAACTGCTTCCTGTTCCTGCCTCAACATCTCCACGGTGACAGACTGTAACCTGGCATGCTAAGTGAGTGACTCTTTGCCCCTTAAAGACACTGCTGTTCAGGCGTATCATCCCAGGAATGAAACGAAAACGCCAGTCACGTATCATGTCAAGTCACACTGCCACACTCCCTCAGCCAACACCCTTAGGAAGACCCTCCCACTTCCTGCTAATTTATTTTGCTTTCCCTTCCTCCTAAATCACGGAAACTCCTTCTGATAGGAATCTTGGTGAGCCAGAGACTCTGGTTGCATCTGGCACAAAAGAAGTCCAGGCAATCGTTTTGACCCTTTCTTCCTTGGGATCCAGTGGCAGCGATGGACTCCGTGATGAAAGGCAAGCAGCCCTGTGCACTTGGTTAAAGGAAAAAGGCATTAACTTGCCAGGCTGCCTGGTTACTTGGGACATTAATCACCCCATAAACCTGGGATTAAATCAACTCTCAACTCGGCTCCGCAGCTCCCCTTGAAAATGGAAGCACTCTTTATGTTTCAGTATCTGGCGGTCACGTTCTCCATGTAATGAGAGCGCAGGGTTATTTTCCTCCACATTTTCATGGGGATTTGTGACTGCAAATGGAACCTGCCCCTGAAGACAGAAAGAACAATTACTAAATCTGCAAAATGGCTTTGGAGAAGCCCTTCCAGCTGGGGATGTATGGAGGAACGCTCCTAAAAGCTGTGTAAATGAGAGGCCACAGCAACCTCCGCCGTAAACATGGAACCCTCCATGTCTCCCATTACTGCCTCATGAATATGCTATATTATAGTGGGCCTATCAGTGCCAAGCTTTGCTCTGGCCCTGGGTCCCCCAAGGCAAACACATGGGCTTTGAAATCCTTCCTCTTAAAGTCTTACTGGATTGCCAAACTCATGTCAATATGTGCCTGAAATTTCCCTGACTTTGAATGCATCCTCCCTGGTGCAGAAGGAACTTCTCTGACCCAGTCCTGACAGTCCCATACCAGCCTCTAGGGTAGAGTGCTGAAGCGGGTCACCCTGGGCCAGAGCACCCTACCATTGCTAGCCAAAGAGAAAATTCAAGGCAGAAGTGAGTTTTCCAGGAAGTGACACTTACTCAAATTTGTATAATTTTATTTATAGACAGGGTCTCCTGTATCCTAGGCTGGCCTCAAACTTGCTATGTTGCTGAAAATGATTTTGAACACCTGATTCTCCTGTTTCTCAGTCTCCCAAGAGATAGGATTACAGGTGTGTGCAGCCACACCTGATTTATGCAGTGCTGGGGATTGAAACCTGGGCTTGCTGCATGCTGGGCAAGCACCCTGCCAACTGAGCTGCATTCTCAGCCTCCATTATTCATCTAAGTGAATGTTTCAAGAGATATTCCTTTTCGGTTTTGGTGGCAAATATCTTTTATTAGGTCAGCTTTTGTAGTGCTAGAGATCCAATCCAAAGTTCTGCCCAGGCTAAGCTTGCATCCACTGCTGAGCTACACAAAGCCCATTGGTGGATATTTACTTATTTACTGCCAGACATTGAATCTGGGTACAGTGATGGCTAAGCATGTGCTACTGTGGTGCTGAGCCCTCATGTGGCCTTTGCTAGCTCTGACCTTGCTGTATAGCCCAAGTCACAGCACTTTTGAGATAAAAATCAAATTTCTTCTAGAACTGGATGTGTGTTATAAATCTAGCACCTGGGAGGCAGAGTTAAGTATTGTAGGGTAGCCTTGGCTACATGGCAAGGCTCTATTGATTTATCTACAAAACAAACAACTGAACTAAAAAAGATATCTGTTTATGTATGGGCATCTTTTTCTGCCCGTGCCTGACTGTCTGTCTGCCTGCCTATCTGTCTGCCTGTCTGCCTGCCTGTTTGTCTGCCTGTCTGTCTGTCTGCCTGTTTGTCTGTCTGTCTTTGTGTATGAATGTGTGTGTGTGTGTGTGTACAGCAGACTTCTTTATGGCATTTTTGTACCTCCTAGGCTTTGGCTTACTCCCACATTCCCCACTCTCCCTGCACTTAATCCTACCTTATTCGTCACCTTTCATTTTGATATCACGTTTGTTTCTTTTTTCTTTTTTTACTTTTAAAATAGTCTTGCTATTTTATTTTCTACCTTTTATTTTGCTGTAATCTCCTTAATCAAACCCAAACAATGTAAGAGAAGAGAAGTACCTTTTGTTTGTTTGTTGTTTCTTTGAGAGAGGGCTTGTCTGTGTAGCCCTGGCTGACCTGGAACTCACTCTGTAGACCATGTTAGCCTCAAACTCGGAGGTCTGCCAGCCTCTTGGCACATGTCTTTAGTCCCGATTGCTGGGACTAAAGGTGTGTGTGCCACCACCGCCTAGAGACAGGTATATTTTTAACACAGGGTTTATCGGATGTCATTCCACTATGGCATCACAGCAGGGAGGCATGGTGGAACAGTTCCGTTCATGGCAGTGGAAGCCTGTGGCAGAGGTTGGTCACACCAAGGTGAACCAGGAAGAGAGAGAGAGGCAGGAGCCAGGGGCACACTTAACCTTCAGAGGTCCATGTGACTCATGCTTGTCAGCTAGACACCACCTCCTAAACTAGTGGTCCACCACCTTCCTAATGCTGTCACCCTTTAATACAGCTCCTCATGTTGTGGTGACCCTGAACCGTACAGTTTTGTTTTGTTTTGCTACTTTATAACTGTAATTTTGCTACTTTTTGTAGCATGTATTTTTAAATCTATTTTATTTGGGTTACTTATACCTCCACCTCCCTTCTAAACCTCCACTAGATAGGAGAGAAAGAAGGTTAGAGGGGAAAGGGGACACAGACCTCTTTAGACTCAGTTCTTGTGGCAATTCCAATCTTCATAGTCAGTGTATCCAGCAGTCCAGCTAACCTGCAAAGAGCAAACAGCAAACACAGCAGCAGGATGAGCCAGCAGCAGCCTTTTTCCTCCTCAGATGCCTTTTCCTCTCAGTGCTCTGGTATTTATACCCTCTCAGAGTCTTCAGAACTAAGCTATCTGTAGCTGGCAAAGATCATACTTCTCTCTGAGCCCCCAAGAGGCAATAAAAATTAACATCTGTGGACAAACTAAAGGCAGCCCCATATCCCACACTTGTGATTAAAACCAAAACATATTTACATAACATAACTGAACTTTTAAGGAAATGAAACCTTCCACTGCAACTGCTATGAATTGTACTGTAAAATCTGATGTGACCTCCCCTCAGGGGGTCACAACCCACAAGTTGAGAACCACTGTCCACACTCCCCAAATAGCACCATTGGGTGGATAACAAGAGTTCAAAGATGAGCCTGTGTGGGATATTTGAGATTGAAAGCATAAAAGCTATGAAGTAACAGGATCCAGAGACGTGTGGTTCAGTGTAACCTCTCCATATTTCAGATTAAAAAGTTTAAGGGCCCATACCACATGCATGTGTGCACACACACACTCAACCACACATGCAGCATGCATTTCCTCAAGGTTCCTGAGTGAGTTCAGGGTAGAGAAGTTTCTGCTGTCTAGCCAGGTCATGTGTCCTCCATCCGACCTCCACTCAGAATGTATCAGGGAAGGCTTTGCCATGAGGATTGGGCAAAGTGTAGGGACAGACCCCCTAGGAGAGAGCTCCTTAGGGAGCATGGCCCGGTTTTGCAGCTTCGTTTTGAAAGTGGTCCTGTTAGAAGCCAAGAGCCTCACATGCAGACCAGGCCCAAGGCTGCTTTACTTCCAAGGTTCCTGGAAACACCAGGCCCACAAATGTTTCCTTGTCCAGCTCACAGCACAAGTCACAGCTCCTCTCCTCGGAAGGCATCCTGCTCTTTCCTGTTCCTGCTTTTTTCCTGTTCCTTGGTCAGTAGTCTCAGAATGGGACCAGGCATGTGACTCAGCCATAGCATGCTTGTCTGACATGTGCAAAGCCCTGGCGTCTGTCCACAACACCATCACACATCCACACATGAAGGTTTTAAAAAACGAATAAGGTCTTCCTAGGAAGCCTGGTAGGGGCTGAAATCCTGATGGGGTGGTGGTAAAGATCACTTTAAAGGGCAGTACAAGCAATGTAAAGTACAGCCTTTGTCTGGCGTGTGCAAAGCCCTGGGTTTGATACACAACTTTTTCTTTATCTGAGCATTTGAGTAAAGTTAGAAATTATAAAAATTAATAAGAGATGTAATTATAGTACCCAGAGATATTACTCAGAGACAATAACTTTTAAAAGCTTGATAGTTGCCTTTTCGTATTTTTTATGTGCATACACACACACACACACACACACACACACACACACACACACACACTGGCCCCCAAAATAAAACAAAAAATAAAAATAATGAGAACAACCAAAACCCAAAGAAAATGTGTGTGTGTGTGTATGTGTGTGTGTGTGTGTGTGTGTGTGTGTGTGTGTGTGTGTGTGTGTGTGATCTTTTCTTCATTTGAGGATATATGGGAGATGCCATCTGAATGAAAATGAGGATGTGACATGCCAAGGTATGGTTGAGGAGGAAGTTTTTATTGTAGATGTGAGGGACAGTATGGCCAGAGGCATCTATCTGGAAGGGGCCAGACTGAAAGGAAAGGAGAGGAGAGGAAGGGGGGGGGCGGAGAACGCCTGCCAAAATGGCAGGTTTATATAGGAAAGAGAAGAAGAGAGGCTGGGGAAGGGAAGGGAAGTCCCTGGACTGGAAAGGTTTAGGGGAGAGGGTAGGGTGAGAATCCTAAAAGGAGCCAGGGCTCTCTAACAGGTTCTTGAGATGCTGAGAGAGTCTAGAAGCCAAGCAGACATTTTGGTGCACTAGTGGGCACCAGTTAACCATTTGACCGAGGGGTTTCTCTAAGACCTGACACAATTCATGTGACAGACAGAGAACCCAATGTCACTCAGGACTACTCCAGACTGTGAGAAACAGACACATCTCTGTTGTTTATAAATGGCCTAACCCGAGGAGTTTTGATATAGCATCCAAATGGACTGAGAGTCCTAAATGTTAGTGGACTTAGTTTTCAGGCTGACACTAGCAGACTTGCTGCTCCTTTCCACTAGTAGAAGCCTGTGTGTGACAAGGGGTGGGGTGGAGGTGGGGGACACACCCTTTGGTAGTGGAAGATGTCCAATCCAGCAATCTCCAGCTCGATGACCTTTGGAGACATTTCATGTCATCAGCTGCCATGAATGAAGGATCTCCAATGTACTGGGGCCAAGATGGCTTCTGTTTTTACATTATTCTCCATCTTACATAGCCACGTATTTCAGAAACAAGGAACTAGGGTGTTAACCACAGTCACCCAGCTTCCCTGGGGCCTGTTTGGTGCTGATGGACCTTCGCTTACTTGTGCCACATTGCCGCTGGAGGTCCAGCAAGCACAGGCTGGGATACTGGTGCCGCTGAGGTTGAAGGAGACTTGTGAACCCTTTGGTGGCCATATGGCACCCAGTGGGGATGATAGGCAGAGGACAGTAAAAGGTAGCTCCCAGGAATGGGCCTGGGAGCCCAGACCCATGGGAATATGCAGAAGGCGGCCACACCGAGGACATGGGGGCACTCCCACTTCTAGAGCTAGGCAGCCTGCAGCCTCTATTCAGAGCCACCAGACCTCTACCTGCTAGAGTTCCATCTCCTCAGAGATTTCAACTTCATGAACTGTTTGCTTTGTTCCTGAAATATGGACTCCAGTCGAGGCGCTGTCAAAACAGGCTGTGCAAACAGACCTCCCAAGAAGGCACAGCCCCTCTGTCTTAATCAGCAAAGCAGGATTCATCGTGGTGAATAGAGACTTCCCTTATTACTTGCTCCACTGTGATACTCACATGGATCACAGTCACAGCCATCTGTGCCGGCCTGTCACCCTCTACTATCTCTTCTCAGTCCTGCTGAAGCTGGTCTTAGCCTAGCCTCCAAGGCAGAAAGGTCCCTGTGGCAGCAGCGGCTGTTCTTTCAGGAAGTAGAACGTGGGAGAGTCTTACCAAAGACTAGACACACTTAGAAGCCTCACAGAAGGACTGCTATAGAGACACAGTGCTCACCAGTCATGAGGGCGTGGTCCTACAGAGACTATTCTTGCCGTTCCCCTCCCCCGCCATAGATGGGGAAACAACCCACTCGCTGTTTAAGTGGAAAGTAACCTGCGAACTTTTTTTTTTACAAGCACAACAAAGTTAATAGAAAGCAAAAGTTAAGACAGCAAGGAGTTTCCCACAGAAAAAATCTTTCCAAATAACTAAAGAGAGGCAAAGAGCTAAGGAGAAAGGACAAGCCACTGTTTGTTCATTGTCGAGCATAAAAATAAGATCTGATATGTGAACAGGCCACAGAGAGGGTGACAGCGGATGCTCATGGAGAAAAAGATCAAGATGGCATTTTGTGCACCCAGAACGGTTTGTTAGTTTCCTTGACACTAATGTTATTGGACACAGAGGATGAGCCATAAATGCTCAAGGAGCTGCAAGGAGAATATGCTAATGCCACCAAATATGTCACTGTCTTCTGTCAGACTGTCAACACTGCCACTATAGGGATGTGATGCTTAAGGAAGGACTCAAACCTAAGTCTCTGACTTTTGATGATATGGACTTGCTGATAACGGCAAGTTCAAGTTTATCTTATATAGCCAGGACCACTTGACCAAGTCTGTTATTTTAATGCCATTAAAAGCCAAATAAGGCCAGGAAATGGCCAGTGTTTTAGTGGATGTTTTCACAATTCTTGGTACATCCAATGTGTTAGAATCCGACGGTGGCAGGGCATCCACACACCAAGCTGCTAATGAGCTCAGTTTGTTGTGGCCAGACATCGAGATTGTGGTATGTCTGATGCTGGCCAAGGCCAAGGATCCCTGGGACAAGTCAGCTAAGACATGATGGGTGCCATCAAGCCAAAAGCCTTTGGATTGTTCAGACAGTAAGGACCAGTTCTCTCTCCCCCCCTCCCCCCTGCCCAGTTTTCTTGAAGCCTCATCTCTGTGAGGCAATGCTTCGTTGTACAGCCAAATTGGGGCTGTATTCTTCAAGCCTCTCTCAGGACGCTGTGGCTATTTTGCCGTTTCGCAAACATAGGAAAGTTAGAAGAACTTGGGTAGAAAGCAGCCATGGATAAGGCAGGAGGAAAGGACTGTGACGGGAGCAGACAGGTCTGATGGGGATAAGGACACTGACCACACTCTTCCTTAGACCACTCAGCCATCCTTCCTTGCAGAACCCGCTCTTCCCTACAGAACCCAGCAGTTCGTCAGAGGCTCCCAGTGTCTGTGAGTAACACCTGCCTTCAGGACATACGTGAGTTTTTCTGTGGATATTGTGGTACCATTTGAGAGCTGTTGCTAGAGGCATCAGGGGAACGGGATGGAAGCTCTGTTCTTGCAGGAGTGGGAGGGCAGAGGGAAGAGGAGAAAGAGGGTTAGTAAGTCTATAAAAGTGACCGAGTGTGTGTGCTCTTTACTAACAGGGTAGACGTGGCATGGGGGGGGGGGAAGGAATAGTTCTTCCTTTATTTGGAAGGAAGCATGAGGGACCAGGACTTAATCTCTTACATTTCCCAAAGTATGTTTTTTATAGAGTTGCCGTCCTTCAGAGAAGGTCCAAGATCTAAATAATGTTCTTATCTGTTGTTTTCTTTGGAAACTGGTCAGGAGTAGATATAGATGCCCAAACATGTCTCTGACTGGTGCTAGGGAGCCATATACGGAGTGGCCGTTGCCCTCTGTGTCCACGGCCCTTTTCATTCTTGAAACAGAAGCTTACTTCATCTACAAACCTGGTCCTTAAGAATGGTAAGTTTGGCATTGGGGAGCTGGCTCACCGGGTAAAGCATCTGCCTCACCAGCCCAATGACCCGAGTGCAGGTTCCCAGCACCCATGTAAAAGCTGGGTCCAGTAGCACCGGTGTGGCTGTAATCCTGGTGCTTCCGGGGGGCTGGGGGAGAGAGAGAGAGAGAGACAGAGACAGACAGAGACAGAGACACAGAGACAGAGAGAGAGAAGAGACAGAGACAGAGAGAGAGAGACAGAGAGAGAAGAAGAGAGAAGAAGAGAGGAGAGGAGAGAAGAGAAAAGAGAAGAGAAGAGAAGAGAAGAGAAGAGAAGAGAAGAGAAGAGAAGAGAAGAGAAGAGAGAGGCCTTGTCTCAAAAGGTGGAAGATGAGGACAGGCACCTAAAGTTGTCCTCTGATCTTCATGTGTCCCAAGCTATGCCTATGTCTGCCTCATAGCCCACATCAACCACGTGCACACATACACAGAAATGCACTCTTTAAAATGGTAAGTTTGAAGAGCCAATTAAAAACTTCAGTGTGTGTGTGTGTGTGTGTGTGTGTGTGTGTGTGTGTGTGTGTGAGAGAGAGAGAGAGAGAGAGAGAGAGAGAATCTGAGCACAAACACGGATGTGCTGGGGGTTGAACTTGAAGTCAGGCCCTCATGCATACTAAGCCACATGTATTACGATGGAACTACAACTCCCAGCCCCAAATATGATACGTCTTTGAACAAAGCATACTCATAGTCTCTTTGATCACTCTTCATTTTTCCAATGAAGACCCAGGCCTCCACACGGAGTCCCAGAAAATGAACTCCACGCCATGGTCTGTTCTTAGCAGCCAAGACAGCAGTTCCTGAGGCCTACTTATCTGAGCGGGGTGTGTGTAGCTGGAGCATTTAGCCTTCGGTATGGGCTTGATCTTAACAGTATCCAAATGGTTGTTCTTTCTCATTTTATTAAAGGATCCGGATCCTTCTCATAAGTTTTCCATTAATGGGATTATAAATTGATATAAATTTAAGTCCAAGAATGCAGAACCGGTATGTGGTAAACATAAACATGTGTTTGATGTTAGGTGTAAACTAGTGTAGCCAAAGTGGGCAAGTGTTGTAAACTTCAAACACGAAACAGATGGAAGGTAATTAGAGGCATGAAAGTGATGACAACAGCAGTGAGCTGTGGCCATAAATGAATTGTTAGTTTAGGCAGGAATCGCTGTGGCCGGGTGGATTTATCATGTTTCTAGCTGCCGTTTGAACTGGATGTTACCTTTCTTTTCTTTCTTTCTCTTTCTTTCTTTCGAGAGCACAAGAATTGCCTTTTTGTTTTGTAGTAGGAATTATACTCAGAAGCCTGCATGATCTAATTTTCTAATTCAAAGGCAGATTGGAATCTCCCATTGCGGAGTGAACTGAGTAGGCGGTGGGCGTCCTGCTGCAGTTACTTTGCACACTTTGGAGTTCAGTGGGATGGAAGGTGAAGACCTGCAAAGTGAACTAGTGATTTGGAAGGCCCTGTCTACTCTGTGGCTGTGGCAGAGATGTTTTTATTGTTGTTCCGAGGGAGGGTCTTACTATATATACCTGGCCTGGAAGTTGCTCCGTAGACCAGGCTGGCCTCCAACTCGGAGATCACCTGCTACTGCTTCTCAAGTGCTGGGCTTGAAGGTGTGCAACACCACACCTGGCAGTAGCGATATATTTTAAGGAATACTTTTAGTCTTGGAGCAAATTTGGCAATTGCATGAATGAAAGGAAAAGAAACCTTTGTTGCAATTTTCCAATGACTGGAAAGTAAAATTTCAATCCAAAATATCTATCAGAGGGAAAAAGCTACATGACACATCAGTAGAGGAAAAAGCGCTTTAAAAAAACATTAGCTGTTTTTATAGTCACTTGAATTCTATGGCAGTCTACTGATTTGGCAAGTCCTGAATCAAACCAGCTCTGAAACCTTAACTGTACGTTACTGAGGTTTAAGAAATGCGTTGCTGCAACTGATAAAGAGCGGAATTCACTTTTACACTGAGTGACTTCGAAGTGTGCCCCGTGTCCACCTGTGAAGTGCTCGAAGGGGCTGAAAGAAGATGCCGTTAAGTGATGATGACAAAGAACCTGTAGTTGTCGAATTGCTATTGAGAAGCCCAGTCCAGGCAAGGTATAGGCGGGGTTTGAACATGGCCAGAGTCCCTGCATTGGAAACTTGGTCCCCCATGCAGAGACATTGAGAGAAAGACATGATGGGTGGCATTTGGGTCATAGGGGTTCCAGCTTCATGGGTGGGTTAGGGCTGTTATCTTAGGACTTGGTTCACCACACGATTGGACAAATTTCACTCCCTTCTTCTCCCAGGCCCAACCCTGCTCAGCTTCTGAAAGTAGGCACACTCAGGTGGTTTGGTGTAAGAACTGACTCATTTCTTTTGTCTTGTGCCCTCTTGGCCCTTCTGCCATCTAACATTGAGTAATGCATCAAGAGTGACCTTGTCAGATACTGGAAACTTGATCTTGAACTTCTCAGCCTCCAGAAGAGTGAGTGAGTATTATAAATTTGCGTAAGCTCAGTACAGCAACATAAAACAGGTGAAGGCAGGCGTGGGGTTAACCCACTGAAGCTCGGCCCTGCCCCAGAATGTTGGAAGGCCTGCTGTGGAAGTGGTCTTCCTTTCCTTAGGGCACACAGATGAAAGGATGGGCACACCATATCTACCCAGAGACCTTTGACCTGCATCCATCACAAATTCAGAAGGACCACCGCTCATGTTACCATTGCCAGCTTCCGGTCCTATTTTGTTCCTGTTCTGAGACAGGGATTGCGATGTAATGGTTCCATCAGGCCTTAAACTCTTTATCCTCCTGCCTCAGCCTCTGAAATGTGCTGGGATAATTGGTATATGCCACTACTCTTGACTAGTTTCCAACTTTAAAACCATTAAGGAAGTCCTCTCAGATTACAGACAGTAAAATACACTGTAGAAGAGAAACAGAGTTTAACGGTCTGTTACCACGGACTTCTAGGAAAGTGAAAAGCTCTGAGCTTCACAAAATACAGACGGTAGCGTTTTTCCTTCTGATCTCCCAAGTTGCACATTAAACGATAAATCCGAAAGGGCTTTGCTGACACTATTTGTACCTTGTGTTAATATCGCTGCCTTGAAGAATGTTCTTTTCTCTCTCTCTCTCTCTCTGTAGCTTGTGTCCTAAATAGCTGTCAAACCATATCAAAAATTTACTCTGTGTGTGTGTGTGTGTGTGTGTGTGTGTGTGTGTGTGTGTGTGTGTGTTTTCTCTAAGACAGAATTTCTCTGTATAGCCTTGGCTCTCCTGGATACACTTTATAGACTAGGCTGGCCTCGTATTCTTAGAGATCCACTTGTCTGTCTCCCTTGAGTGCTGGATTACAGGCATGTGCTCAGCTCAAAATTTTACTTTTTTCTGCTGCCTTCCTCCACAGTGCCACTTTCTCCAGGGCTTTTAGGGTATGTCATTCTACCTGTCACTGTTCCTACCTCCTCACAGGTTTACCTCTCCGATAGGACTCCTGGCTCTTCAAGGCTAGCAACAGTGCCTTCACTATGCTGTGTGTTCCGTTCTCATCATCAATACTAGCTGTCCTGAATGCTTGAGATGTTTGTGTATTCATTTGTGAATATTAGATGAGCTATCACAATTGCATTATTATTGTATTTTTACCTTTCAATACCATATATACTATGTATGTTCATTGTATAAAGTGACAGATTTTCATTCCTTTTGTGTCTTGTACTTTGATCGTATTCATGCCTTCTCCCTGGACATTCCTGTCTTCCCTTCCTCTTCCTTAGCAGCCCCTTTTCTGCTTTCACGTATTACACATATATTTAAAAGCTAGTTTCTGGGGTGTGGTGTTGCAAGCCTTTAACGTCAGCACTCGGGAGGCAGAGGCAGGTAGATTGCTGTGAGTTGGAGGTCAGCTTGCTGTCCATGGCAAGTCTCGGGCTTGCCAGGGCTACATAGTAAGACTCTGTCTCAGGAAAAAGAAAATCTAGATTTTTCAGATGACAGAAGATGTGTGCTGTTCTGCTTTCTGAATATCCTTTGTTTTCTCTTACACGATCTCCAGCACCGTCCGTTTCCCTACGATGATGTTATTCATTATGCATATCTATCACATTTTCTTTACTCATCTGCCAAGTGACATCTAGGCTGGTTCCATATCTTGGCACTGGTGAATAGTGCAGCAGTAAACGTGGGTGTGCAAGTGTCTCTGCGTTTCAATCACTTCTATTTTTAGTGCAAGTATGACAGAGCCCTTCCAGTACATTCCTGGGAGTGCTATATCTGGGTCATATGGTAATTCTGTTTTTAGTGCTTCGAGGAACCTCATACTGGTTTCCATAGTGGCTGCACCAGTGTATAAGAGTTTCTTTCCCCAATGCCTTCGCCAGTATTTGCTGTTTGGTTTTTTTTTTTTTTTTTTTTGATATATTCTCCTCACGGCTCCCTCTTTTCTCACAGACAAAGACTGGACTTTCTTTGTAGCCTAGGCTGGCCTCCAAATTGCAACCATTTGCCTCTGCCTCTTGAATGCTTGGATTATAGGTATGTGTGAACATAGCCAGTACTAAGTGCATTCTATTATTGTTATCACCACCATCATCATCATCATCATCATCATCATCATCATCATTTTGAGACAAGGTCTCATTAGCCCAGGCTGGCTCTGGGCTCCATAGCCTCCTTCTTCCACTTCTTGACTGCTAGTATTACAACTGTGTGCCCATGCCTGGTTTCAAGTACATTTTTGAGGAGACTGTTCTAGACCACAGAATTTTATCAATAATGGGTCACTTCTAGTGCTTTCTAAGCCAGAAGATGCCAAGGAAGAGCGCTGAAGAGGCCATGATCATATCTGGGCTGTTTGATGATAAATCTGTCATGGCGCCTTTGGAATTGAAGGGAGGAGACCCCTGCCAGACACTGTCTTCATGCTGCCTGCCCGAGAGATGTAGCTTCCCCCTAGATTGAGTTGGATGAGTGTGGTGGCGCACGCTTTTAATCCCAGCACTCAGGAGGCAGAGACATGTGAATCGCTGTGAGTTCAAGGCCAGCCTCGTCTACAAAGTGAGTCCAGGACAGCCAAAACTGCGCAGAGAGACCCTGTCTCAAAAAACAAACAAACAAACAAACAAGCTTTACCAATGCAGAGGACCAGGTAGCTGCCCAGGAAGGGACAGTGAGAATGTTTTCCCTTCTACTTGATGTTGAGCTCTTGATGTCTGGAATTTTTCTCCCTTCCTTCCTTCCTTTTTTTTTTCATGAGGCTGTTTCTTTTTTATTATTATTATAATTTATTCAGATTACATTCCGATTGTTATCCCATCTCTTGTATCTTCCTGTTCCCACCCTCCCTCCTTCTCTTGTCCTATTCCCCTCCCCCTAGACCTCTGACAGAGGGGGACCTCCTTCCTCCTCTCAGGTCTCATCCAGGAGTCTCCACTCAGCGGAGGACGGGGACAGATGCTGGGACTCCCTCCTGACTCCAGGTGAGAGTGGTATGGAGAGACCCAGAAGGTTCAGGAGTCCCACACGAAGACCATCAAGGCCAGTGGATCTGGACCCATCGGGGCCTGCACAAACTCTTGCAGCAAGGACAATGCATGCAGTAAACCTAGACCCTCTGTTCAGATCCAGCCAATGGACAGCTCACTCTCCATAGTTGATGGGAGGTGTGGGGACCTCCTCCGACATGAACTCTGGTGCCCCAATTTGATCACTTCCCCTTGGTGCGGAGGCCAAGCGGGCACACAGAAGAAGGAGAAGCAGGCTATCCAGATGTCTAGAATTTTTAAACTTTTCTGTGTGACCTTCAGTGTAGAAGACATTGGCAAAGGATTCTTACATTATGAGTGAGCTGGGGATTTAGTTCTGGTGGAGTGTTCGCCTAACAAGCACAAGTCCCTGGGTTAGGCTCCATCACCATGGAGCACGTGTACATGCGCGCGCGCGTGCACACACACACGAATAGGTAGAATAGTTTTCTATCTTTATAATTATAATTTTCCTTTATTTTTAGCCAACGCATCGTGCCAAGTTTATACTACTTCTACCTCTTACTTTATTTTTTATTTTCTACATGTAAATCAATGGGTTAAGAAAATGTCACAGTTTGTCAATGGGTGCATTTTGGGGAATTTATTTGTGCTTAAAACATCACTGGATCATTATCATCTCCTCACTCTGTATCTGTTTAAAAGTTGTGTTCATTTAATTAAAAAAAAAAAAAAGAATTTGGGCTGGGAGAAGGCCCAGGAGGTACAGTGTTTGCTGTGTAAGGATGTTCAAATCGCCAGGGCCCAAACACATGCTAGGCACTCATGGCAGCCTGCCTGTCATATTCTGAGAACGTGGGGTCGAGACAGGACCCTTGAAGTAAGCCAGCTAGACTAGTCTCTAAGACTCAAGGGAGACCTTTCTTTAGTACCAAAGGTAGAGAAGAGTCACCCTCTAGTCTCCACGCATGTGCACAAATGAGCCCACATACATGAAACCACATATGTGTACACCACAACATCCTACCCTGGCTCACACACAAGGGGGCATTTATTTAAAGCCTCTCTATTTGTTCTAAGTGCCAACTGTATGAGAAATGACTTTCCGTTTCTGAGTAAGTAACTTTTCAGATGGCTTCTCAGGATATACTTAGTGTTGAGTACATGACTCATGCCTAATATATGTAAGGTACATACTAGTGCATGCCTACTGCGTGTGGAGTGCAGGTTTTGAGGCTATGTGCAAAGATGAGGAGTGACTGTGGTATAAGTGAGATTAAGTGTAATTCTGGATATTAATACACACTAGTAAAATATAACTTGCTTATAACACTATGTATGATTTCCAGTTATATAAACCTATCTGTGTGCAACGTCTATAGTTTTTTGTGGTGTTTGAAAAGAGTTCCTTTGAGGGAAAATAGTAACCCACAAGTCAAATCGCAGGCTATTTCATGAGGGTTTCATCTAGTGAAGTCTAGTGACTTTAGAGACATATTTATAGGTGGAAGATCAGAAAGAGAGAAACAGAGCAGTGTTTTGTCTAAGTGACGCGCTGCCATGTTGAATTTCCTGGCTTTCAATCTGCTTCCATTGCTAAGTAGCTGCGTAACTGTGGATACGTGTTTGATCTCCCCAAACCTCACTTTTCTTGGCCACATGAACAAGAATAGAGCTTTCTTGGTCATATTATGGCACATGCAAACTAAGGTGACACACATGGATGCAGAACCCTGGGGCCTGTAACTCATCTATGTGAATTGTAGTAACTTCTCTAGAATCCCAAGTCCTCCTGGAAGTCAGGCAGCTGACTCAGGGACAGAGCGGAGGATCAGCTTGGCATCTGGGAAGGAGCTGCCTGTTGGAGGCTCAGGCTGTTCAGGGCAGCCCTTGCTGGGAGGTACCCCTCCCTTGTAATTAACTGTTTGGCTGCAGAGCTGAGGTGGCTTTGAGAGATACCCAGGTGACAGTAGGGTGCCTGTGTTCCGCCTGTGCAATTACAGTCAAGGCTAAACAGCCTCCCACACCTACTCATTTTTTTGTAAATTGCATATGATTAGGAATATAATTACCGTGCCTTACCCAGCCCTTCTCCCCCAAACACTATTTTTCTTTGCCCCAATCATACTTTCTTTGATAGGGAAGGAACAAACCTAGTCTGTGCTCCATTGTGATGATACTGAGCTAGGACATATGACAAGAAGTGGCCTGGGTGACAAAAGCCTACCCTTAGTGGCACTTGGGACCTGGAAGTTCAAACCGAACATTCAGATGCGAGAGTGGTAATTAGCAAATGTATGCAAAAAACCTTTGATTATTGAAATCATACCTGCCCAGAGATCCTGGGAGGCCCCAAATGATATATGCGCTTCCACTGGAATTACGAAGCTTGGCTGTGGATCGTCTTATTTTTGGAATGTCTCTCCCTCTAATTACTTTACCGTCCAAATGATTAGAAAATGGAGCAGATTGCAACAGAGGAGCTCAAATTTCTGCATTTAGAGGATCTCTCTCTCTCTCTGCAATGACAGCCACTGCTTTGCAACCTATAGGGGCTGAGGCTGCAGAGCTAGGCTCCCAGATCCGGGCCGTGCTGAGCAGGGCTCTGCCAGGAAGGAAGTGCCAAGCTGGCTTGCAATTGATGGTTACAGCTTCATTTTCAGCTCAAGTGGGAGGCTATTTTAGAAAAAAAACAAAAAAACAAAAAAACTACCCAAACCTTCCAGGCCAGCCCTCAGTGATGTGGCCAATTCAGCATCTGAACAGACAGCCTCAAATAGCCCTGTCTCCAGGACCCACTCTGGACTTTTGTGGGAAGAGGCTCCCCTACACCCACCTGATGCCCTGTGCAGGGTGTGCATCCCATTTCCGGGTTAATCAGAGAAAGCCTGGAACAAGATTAAGTCCTTTTGCAGGCTTGTGCGGCCCATTCCACAAACAACTTCCCAGCAAGGCCCGCTTTCCAGGCATCCATCTGCCTGGTCCCAGCCACATGCTAGTCTAGAGCTTGTTGCAATGTTCCTTGGCGACCACGGGTGCCTTGGCTGCGTGGTTTCTGGAGGGTAGGATGGCCTCTTTTAGATGCACAGAACTGCCCACTTTTCACCCCCATCCACATCTGTCCCCCTACACACACCCAGATCAGTATTCATTTTTGCAGGGTGCCTTTTTCCGGAGCTGCAGGCCAGTCTTCCTATGAGAATTTATTGAGGACATCTCAGCAGTGGCAGTGTTCCTCATGTCTCCTAGATGTTCAGAACTTAGACCAAAAGCATCTTACTTTTGCAAAAATGGATTTCTTAATTAAAATGGATCTTTTCTTTTGTCCCAGACGAAACGACCTTGGAATTTCTAGTCAAAATAGAGGATAAGTTTTCAGATCCTCCGAATCACTTTTTTTTTTCAGATAGCCTGAAAAAAGACTCCCTACTTCATGATGACCGACTGGGTACATTGTTTTCTTATTTCCAAAGTCACTGATATTTCTAACTTATTCTGGGGAAGGGATAATGCGGAGTCAACACAATCTGGTCATTATGTTGATCTTCTAAGTTGATTAACTTGGCCACATTCCTACAATTAGAAGGTCTCCCTTTGATGCTTGAAAGTTTTTTTTCTCCATGAAAAGTATGTCCGTAAATTATTATTGTTATTTTAATAAAGAAGGCGGTGTGTGCGTGCATGCGTGCGTGCGTGCGTGCGTGTGTGTGTGTGTGTGTGTGTGTGTGTGTGTATGTGTGTGGCATTGAGCCTAGGTCAAATGTGTGTGTGTGTGTATATCATTGAGCCTAGGTCAAGTGTGTGTGTGGTTGTGTGTGTGTGTGTGTGTGTGTCACTGAGGCTAGGTCAAGATGGATCCCAGGGTCTTGACCATATTAGGCCAGCAATCCACCATTGAGGTACATCCTCAATTTTTGACCTAGTCTAAATGATTGATGTGTCATGGTTGATATGTCTATGCCGAAGATACAATACACTCTCTTGTGGTACATTTGAATTAGTGCATATTCTCATTTTCCTCCCATATGAAGTACTGTTTTAGGTATCTATGTGGCACTGAGCTCTGTGAAGAGCAGCCGGACCTAATGATGAAGGCCCCTTTCCCTCTGAGTTTTCAGGGCTAGGGACGAAACCAAGGCCATGAATGTGTGAAGCCTGGGTTCTGCCATTGAGCCACACATTTGGCCCTGCAGCTTTTATTTTTGTTTATGTATCTTTTTAGTTCTATTTTGAAAAGTTATGATGTAATTGCATCATTCCCCTTTTCTTCTCCTCTCTCCAACCTTTCCCATGCACCCCTCTTGCTCTCTCAAATTCATGACCTCTTTTTCTATGAGTGTTGTTACACACATACACACACACACACACACACACACACACACACACATATGCGTGCAAGCATACATATTCCTAAATACACAAATATAACTTACTCAGTCCACTTACCGTTACTTGTGGATATATGATCTCAGGGCTGACAACCTGGTATTGGATAACCAATTGGAGGGCTCTTCCCTGGGCAAGACTATTTCTCCTGTTTGCAGGATTCCCAAGTTACCCATCGCTCCTTCTTTGTCTCAGGTCGAGGCCCCATGAGGTTTCCCTCTGTCCTGCTAGCATGTCCATCAGTGTACCGTCATGTTCAGGTCTTGTTTAGCCAGCCACACTGGGAAGACTTTCTGAGGCTAGCCTCTCTGACATTTCTAAGAGGCACAGTAGTAAGGCAAACTTCCTGTTTTGGATCTTTTTTTTTTTCCCCTCTTGCAATCTTTCTGTTCCCTCTCCCACAGTGATCCCTGAGCCTTAGGTACAGAAAATAGTGCTGTAGATTTATTACTTGAAATTAGGTACCACATTATCTCTTGTTCTCTGAGTTTTGATTGGCTGTGGTTTTCTGTAATGGTCTCCATCTGTTGCAAGGAGAAGTCTCTTTGATGAGGGGTTAGGACTACATTTATCTCTGGGTATAAGGATAAATATTTAGAATGTAGTTAGGAATTATGCTGGTTTAATAAAGTGGTGGTTGTACTTTCTCCTCTAAGATCTGTGACTTCACTAGCTCTGGGTGGTTGGCTAGGTTTCCGGGACCAGGCATAGTTTCACTCTTGTGGAGCAGGCCTGTGTCTGTTAGAGAGCTGTTGGTTACCTCCAAGGTGTATGCACCACTATTGTACCCTGAGGTTATCATGCTATGATGGTTGTTGCTGTGGTTCATAGGCATCATGTTTGGGTATGACTATTGGTTGCTGCTGTCCCTTGGAAGCTTTCACGGCACCTTCTGGTACCACAAAATCTAGACTTCATAACAAGGCTTTCAGGTCAGATCCAGCTCAGGCTCTTTGGCTCAGTGTCTTCAGCAGTAGGGACCTACCTTCCACTTCTGGGAGGTAACCAAGGGTAACAAGAATAGCCCATGAAGTTTTGGGAGTCTCTTGGGCAACCTTGACCAAGAACACTCATGCCTGGTGGGTTTTGCTTTTGTTGTTTTGTTTTGTTTTGTTTTATTCTTTATAGTGTGTGGTAGTTTTAGTTTTTTAAAGATACATTTTTATTTCTCTGTGTGTGTTTCTCTCTCTCTTCCTTTCCCCATTCTCTCCCCCCTTTCTTTGTCTACCACGTATGTATAGTTGCCTGTAGAGGACAGATGAGGGTGTCAGATCCCCTGGAGTGGGAGTTACAGGCAGTTGTAAGCCGCTTGACATGGGTACTGGGACTATAACTCTGGTCCTCTGGAATATTAGCAAATGTTCTTAACCACTAAGCCAGGCACCTCCCCCAACCCTAGGTTTCAAAGGGACACTGTGATGCCTGCTTCCTTCTTTACTTAGGCATTCCTTCAGGATTTTGGATTTTTCTTTTATAAAGACACAGGATTCAAGATAAGCCTACAATAAAAGATCCAAAACAAATGTCTGTCGGCTGCATCTGGGGAGGGTAATGAGCAAAGCAAATGCGGCAAGAGAGATGAGGAAGGAACGGGACACAGACTCTGTAGGCAATTCACCGAGGACAATTGTCACACATTCTTATGAAAGAAATGATTATTTTTGGGCTACGTATTATAGATGGAGAGCCATCCACCCACTCTTATCCTAGGGTGGCATGTTTGCAGAAAGGTATTTGGAAAACCTTCATTACAGGGCATGATTTCAGAAATATTGAAACAATAAGCAAGAATCTGGCATTAATAATCTGTTGGTTTTATACTTTATACCATTAGAAGATGTAAGGATTAGTGATTTTATGTACCCTACAAAGTAGAACACGCCTTGGGACACAGAGAGATGACGCATATGGACTCCAGCACATGCTGCAGGGCACAAGGACTGACCTGGACCTCGGGGGCTACTCTCCATTGCTTTGATAACTTCTTGCATCCAGCCTGACAAGGTCAGGGTTCTGGAGGACTTGGGGTGGACAAACCCAGGTCTGCATATTTTCCAGCTTTGAGCAAGTAAATTTAGAGTCACCCAGAGTTGAGGGAAAACGGATGATCAAAGGGAGGAGTCAAAGCTCCATGAATACCAGATCAAAAACATGGAGAGGCTAAAAGCTATAACTTATAACGCGTGTCTGCAGGGTGTTTCCTCTAGGCCTTAAGAGAGCAATGCTACTGCCCTGGGAAGGGCAGGCCAACGGCTCGTCTTCTAAAACAGGAATCTTCTCAGACAACATTTTCTCACCTTTTCAACTTCCACAAAAGTCATTTTTGGAATAAAACCATAGGAAGTGGTGAGCACTTTGTATGAGGCTCTGGCTTTAACTTGAAAAAAAAATTAAAAGTCACAAGGTGATGAGAAAATTTAATGAAGTCAGTCGAGGAAAGCTGCTCTACTGTCTTGGGGCCAGTAGGTGTGTGGTTTTTCTCTGGCAGACACATCATTTTCACTGGAGCAAAGGTTCTCAATCTGTGGGTTGCAACCCCTTTGGGGGTTAAATAACCTTTTTGCAGGGGTTGTCTAAGACCACCGGAAAACTCAGATACTTACATTACAACTCATAACAGTAGCAAAATTGCAGTTATGAAACAGCAACAAAAATACTTTTAGGGTTGGGAGTCACCATAGCCTGAGGAACTGTATTAAACGGTTGCAGCATTAGGAAGGTTGAGAACCACTGAGCCAGAGAGCCAGAGGACGTCCTTTCCATTGTATCAAGCAAATCTGCAAATTCCTCCCTCTACAAATCAGCCTGGAAGTCCGTCTATCTGATGGAAGAGGCAATCTGATGAATGTGCCTGGAGCCTGGTGCCTCTGGTGCTCTGACAAATTTACCCATAGGACAGCTGGAACACTCTCTGATGGGACAAGGACTTTGGAGGTCAGGAGGGCGGAGGGAAGGATCTTGCGGGCCTCGAATTCAGGCCTTGCAATGTGTTGGAATGCGAGTCTGGAGACCTGGCAGATCAGATATTTTCACCTGGCCTTCTACCTAGAGGCGACCTCTCACCTTATCTGGTCTTGTTCTCAAGAACAAGAAGAGTCTGAGTGAAAAGTTGCTTTAAACACTGCACACTCTCATGTGTTCCTCCCTGAGGCTAGGCACAGCTTTTGTACTAATGTTCTGCTCTTAGAACTAAGGACGGGTCGGAGGGCTGGGATGCAGCCTAGACTTTTCACCAAGAGCAGAGCTTAGAATGGCGACCAGTCGTACCTTGTATCCGGAGAGTTAACTGCAGCTTATGACTCACCTTCACGCATAAGCCTGGCAATGGCTGTGCTTCCCATCTGGGAAGATCCCAGGGCGGATATCATTATTACTTTTTAATGCTTTTATTTGGGTGCTGGGATTGAGTCCATAGCCACGTGCATCCTCAGTACACGTTCTACCACTGAACTATGTCCGGAGTCCCTAGATGGGTATTCTGATTTTTTTTTCACTGTTATTTATTTATTTAGTGTGTGTGCACATGTGCCACAGCTCTTGTATGAGATCATAAGAAAAGTGTGAGGAGTTGGTACCCTCTTTCTTCTATGCATGTCTTGGTCATTACGCAGAGGCCTTTCTGGCTGAGCCATGCCATTGGCCCAACAGACATCTTTCCTTCTGGAGCTCTGGAGAGCAGCGTCTCTGTCGTCAAGGCCCAAAATCAGACAGCAGGCCAACAGCTGGCCTGGGGGAGAGAGAAGGTAATTTTCCTGTGTCCCTCCACTTGTGGTTTTTTGCAGGACTGCACTGTTCAGCAAGGAAAGCCTGGGGAGTGCCAGGGTGGGGAACTTTTAAGAATGTGGTTTTTGAGTCCAAATAGAAAGGTGGTTTTTTTTTTTTTCTCCTTACATTCTGACTCAGGGAATTAGACAGCAGTGGATAGATTAGATGCAAATGCTTCCATTAAGAATTTAATCCTGCTAGGCAACAGTAAGGCTCTTTTCTTAAGAGCTCTCTTGCCAAAAAGTAGAAAGGAAAAGACAAGGAGCAGTCAGTGTGTGAGAGTCACCGTCTCAGGAGAGCTGCTGGCCTTAGAGCTCTAAATGCTGTTTTCTTCCTGCTTGCTGGCCTTTCTCTTCTGAAGAGCACCGTGTGTGTTTCATAGTGGGGACAAGGACTCAGCCATTAGCGTGGGCTTGGAACCAGAGGGGGAAAGAAAGGGTTGCAGGAACATCTGAAAGTCGGAAAGCTGCAGGTTAAAACCCTTCCAGGCTCCCTCTTGTTTTTGTTGTACTGGGAGAGTCTCCTTAAAGGCAGGGACTATTTAAGTCAGCTTTGCTCTGGCTTTTCTGTTGCTGTGTTTAAAACATCTTCTGTAGGGGAGGAGGCCAGAGAGGAAGCTGACAATCTATGGATGTGAAGGTCGGAGGAATATCTGGTCTCCAGGTGATTGGACAGGATGGAAACTGCAGCCCAGTAATGACCATCCTGTGGTAAAAAATTATCTCCTGTGCCACCGGCAGGACTTTTTTGGCAGGGATGTTCTCATGACGGACTTTCAGACTTCTGAGGGAAGTTCAACTCTAGTTTAAATGCCAAGCAAAAGCAGAGGACCAGTTAGTGGTTAAGCCTCTTGTTATCAACCAAACCCATTGTCCAGTCCTGATGAGGACCTTTACAGAAGAGTAAATGCAAGCTCTCTTTCCAAGCTGTTGAGGATTGAGTTTGGGTAACAAGACATAGGTGCTTTCATTCCTGATGCCACAAAGACTGCTCAATATGCATGTGTGGTGTTTGCATGCTCACCAAGGCCTCAGACAAGGCAGGCAAACTTTCTACCACAGCGCCACATCCCGAGCCCAGATCCCACTTAAGATTAGATTATTAAGACGGGCCAAAGTTAATAGTCAAATGGAAATCAAAAGGGATCTGTGTTTTTGTCCATGTTACCTTAGTCTATGAGAAACTGACACAATTTATGACAGGAGAAACATGGTGATTTTAATTTACGCAATCAGCAAGATGTGTGTATGCTTTATGTAGTCCATAGTGGAATAGGAGATTCCAGGATGGAAGATTTTAGACATATTTGAGTAAAAGAAGCAGCTAATAGTTACTGAGTTTTATTTGCTAGACATTAATAAGGTTAATAAAGTACATTCCCAGCTTAGGGTAAAATAATATTGTCTTTCCTTGGTAGCCTCATACAATCTGGGAATCCCATGTTCCCTAGATAGTGGGAATCCAGTGAGTGTCCCCTCAGCGAGCAGCTCAACAGCTGTTTTCCTGTGGCTTCTGAGCCACAGATGCTGGGACTCTAAGCTCTTCTGTACAAGGAGGCTCGGGTGAGTGTACAGGCACCCTCACACATTGGGCTACAATTCTGGTCATCTTTGACGCTCACCAGGAGAGCAAGCACTCAGATATGTCCCCCGAGGTGAGACAGGTTGGTGCTGACTCTGACCACTAGCACAGTAAGTATCATTGCTTCTGTGGCTGCCCTGGGCAGCCTGTATGTCAAGGTATGTCCATGCTACTCTGATGGCAGGATCTACAGGCTCCTCCTACAAAGGGAGAAGGACATGGGTCCTTCTGAGTCATCCTTGCCTAAGTGGGGGAGGGAATATGGAGAAAGCTCAGGGGTAGTGTACTTGATGCTCTACACGTCCAGATACCTGTCACAGAGGTGTTCTTACTTTCAACATCATTCATTTACTTTATTTTACAGACATATGTACATTTGTAAGAGAAATGTATGCCCATGCATACACATACATTCACACACACACACACACACACACACACACACACACACGCGCGCGCGCGCGCGCGCGTGCGCATATATATTACCAGTATAGAGATACATACAGGTAATTGAACCCATGGACTGCAAATACATACCACAGAGCTATGACCCCAAGCTGATACTATCTGCATTCCTAAGATATACCAAAAATGATTCTATCATTAGGAGGAACATGGTGAACAGGACAGACTTTATTTCCGTCCCCTCTACCATCACCCAGAAAAAATATTCTAATAAAAAAGAGATTAAAAAAACCCACAACAGCACAGATACAGAGTAGGCACACATACAGTGACTGATATATGTCCTAAGGGAAAGAAAGAAAAGATTACAGAAGAGCTGGGCTGGGCTGGCACCACATTAAATAGGATTCCAAGGGAGCATTGTTCCTGATAGAACGGTGTCTACCAATCAGTCCACCATAACACTCATGGTATCCAAGAAGAAGACAAAACCACCCCCGCCCCTTCCTTCCTGCTAAGACACCCTGAGCTCCACTGTAAAATTCTTTGTCTATTGTGTACCTCTCTGCTTATTTAATCATTGAGTGGCCAAAACCATTTTTCCTATGATTAACTCTTTAATGTGTGTATTAATTTCATAACTCTTTTCTTTCACATTTCTTTCAGCCTCTAATCGTTACCATTCCTTCTGTGTGCTCTCTCTCCTAGCTTAATGTTTCATTGATTTCAGCTCTTCTATGTATGCAAGGCTATATGTTTGCCCTGGAGGCTGCTTCAGACACACTTTTTGCATGCCCTGTGGCTTCATGAGCTCCTTTTCCCGCTCTCAGCGCCTGCTGGGTCCTAAGTTGCCTGCTGCCAAATGGCTGGGTCAGGAGAGATTTAGCTACTCAGTTAAGGTGTTCGGTCCTCATTCTCCCCCAGCCTCCACAGGGCAGAGACTAACGTCCTTAGGGGACATTTCCTCTTGGAGACAGTCTCCATTTCTTGGGAATGCTATTATCCAGAGTTTGTGGGATCAGCCTTTGGTTAGTGCTTTCAAGTTAATTTGACATTATCTTATTTTTGTGGTGCCAAATAGAATATGGACACAGAGCCTCTCTTAGCCTTGCCAGGCACCTTACAATGCATGTGTGCCCTTGATCCTCTTTGGAAACATCATAATGATTTTTGAATATCAAAAGGGAAAGGTGCTCTTCTCCTCAAAGCTCCCTTGTTCCTACATAAGTTCATAGGAGAAATGCATAGCTGGGTAGGGTTGTTCTGTCTGGGTCCCCTCAGGGAACATGCGTCTAATCCCAGTGGGTTGGGGTCGCGGCTGTGCCCAGTCACCCTTTTGTTCTTCCATTGCTTCAGTTAAGCTTAAAATATTTTTTAATGTCTATTCCACAGATAGGCCCCACTTAGAAAGAGAAAAGCTTGCCGGGTGGTGGTGTTGCACGCCTTTAATCCCAGCACTTGGGAGGCAGAGGCAGGTGGGTCTCTGTGAGTTCGAGGCCAACCTGGTCTACAAAGTGAGTCCAGGACAGCCAAGGCTACGCAGAGAAACCCTGTCTCGAAAAACCAAATAGAAAGAAAGAGAAAAGCTTTTTCTGGGAGGTATTTTTACTGTGAATGGAAGAACCCAGATCTCTTTGCTACTCTACGTTCGCCTCCTCCAAAGTTTCCATATTCACGCTTTAACTACATATTTGCATCGGAGAGTGATGCATCCTATTGAAAGAATGCTTCACGATCAGCAAGGTTTAGTCTTCCAAGCACTGACACTTTGAAAATCAGTTCAGACATTAATGTTTCAAGAACGTGTTTTATATTTTTTGAGTTTCTTAAGTAGAATGCACCAAGGAGATCTTACATTTTGCTTGATGACTCACATGGTGTTTATATGAATCAGTTATGAACCCATGTCATAATAAAAGGAGTGCAAGTATACTGCCCAGTGCTAATCACCTGGGAAGTAGAAGCCATTTGAGCACAAAGCTCATGTTCATGGCACCTGTGTGATGAGGCTTCATGAAGGCATGGTGAGTTGGTGGGCTGGAAAATGATCTGTCTCCGTCTCATTGGTTGCTATGATACCATCATCAGAGTCAGGCTCTTGGGTTCAAGAAGTGACAGAAATGACACTGGACCCAGAGGAATCCAGAGATTTTTTTTTAGGTCATCTACTGGGGCCAGATGGGAATCACAGCTCTGACAAAAAAACAAAAAACAAAACAAAAACAAAAACCAAAAACAACTCCACCCCATTGGCTTCTTGAACAAAAGAAGGGGTGGCCAAGGTAGGAAATTTTTCTTCCAGAAGATTTCTTCTGGGTATCCATGCAAATCAGTGATTCAAGCTTAGGTACAGGCTGCCCAATGGCCAGGCTGCCCTGTTGGAGTGAGTTGGGACTTCAAGAGGTCCAGTGGCTTGTCCCTGTCAATCTGCTAGCGTGAGCTGAGCCTTCAAGGCCTGCCAGTAACTTGTCCTTGTGCTATTTGGGTATGTTTGTAACCACTGTGTGGAGCATATGTCTCCATTTATGCCTTTGTTTGGCTTTGCTGTAAAAACACAAAATAGTTTTGGTTTCTGTGGGGCTCTTTCCTACCATCTGATTGCTCTAACCCCTCAGAGGCGATCCCAGCCATCTCAATAAGGAGCTGAGGACAAGAACTGAAAGCAACAAGCAGACATTGCAGAGATGGCGACGGAGCTCTACTGTGATGACACTTCCTACTTAGGAAATGCTAGGTAACTACTGCAGTCCAAGCATCGTATCAGTGGGTAGCTAGACACAGAAAGTGCTGCATGTTCTTGTTAAACGTCACCTGTTTTAGCTTCACTCTATTGCTTTGACAAACGTGGCCAGCTTACAGTACATCGCTGAGGGAAGTCAGCTGCTTGCTGGCTCATTTAAAGGATCATGTTAGCCAGTTTTCTTATACAGCCTATGACCACATGCCCAGGGAATGGTGCCACCCACAATGGGCTGGGCTTTTTTGTATCAATTGCTAATCAAGACTGTCTCACACAGACATGGCCACAGGGCCAATCTGATCTGGGAAGTCCCTCAATTGAGACTCTTTTCTCAAGTGACTATAGGTTGTGTCAATCTGACAGTGAAAGCTAACTAACACTACAGACTGAGAAACAGAGAGCAGAATGGGAAAACAGGAGTCAATCAACAAAGTGCTAGCTTTGTTATGAGAGCGCTCCAATTGAGAAATACAGCGGGGGGGGGGGTGTCTTTTCAGCAAACCAAGACCACCAGCTTTGAGAAGTTTTGAGGAGGGTAGAGAGGGTGCAGGGAAATTCTGTTGACTGCGTTGAGGTGTAGGTGCTGCTGTGGAATTTGGGAAAGATGAGGGAGGGGCCTTGGAAACTAAGCTCTGCAACAGCACTGTTTTTCCCCAGGGGGTCATAAAGGTTGGTTACACAGGGCAGCGCCACTTGTCAGTTGTGTTCTCAAGGTCACCTGAGAGAGCTCTGACACTTGATGAAGCATTAGAAGATGACTCCTTTTCCTTTCACGCCCCCCTCCTCCCCCCAGACGGGGCCACCAGTTAGCAGGAGCAGCCAGGACAAGGTCGGGGAAAGAAAGAGCTCAGAACTGCAGTGGCTAGAAGGAAAGCAGAGTGTGTGAGCTGCTCAGGCCCTGACAGGCCCTCCAGCTTTGTTCTCCTGACTGTCAAACACTGACGTCATTTGTAATCCCCTGGAAATATACCAGCAGGTGAATGGAGTTGGGAAGAAAGGAAGGAAATACAGGAATAAGCAGACTCCCAGACTCCAGTGATGAGCCGGCCTCAACACATTAGAGCAAGAGTTGAGAAGTCATCACTCTGAAACATGCCCCCCGTGGCCTAAGGATTATTGTGACCCAATTATGAAAACTTGCACTTCTGTAAGAAGTACTTACAGGCAGAAAGGAAATCTCCATGTGTCAGGGTGCCTGGGTGTTGTCTACCTTTCTGTTAAAAGAAGACAAAGGCACATGACTGGAGGCTTGGGCCAGCAGAGAGGTCATTGCAGGCCGACTGGATCTCACTCTCATTTTAAACAACTTCCGCACACTCACTTTCCCTGCTCTTCCCTTCCCTATCTTTTTTCTCTTCCTCTCCCCTCTTTTCGTCTTTCTTTCCTTCTCTGACTTCCTCCTTTCCTCTGTTGCATCTCCCTTATTCCTTCTTTCTTTCCTTTGCTGGAGAGTGACCCCAGGCCTGGCATATGTCTGGCAAGCCCTCTATCACTGAGCTCTACACTCCCTGGTTTTGGAAGCTTTGAGTCAGGTCTTACTAAGTTGCCCAGGCCAGCCCTGATCTTATCTGTATTCAAGACCCTAGGAATCTCTCATCTCAGACTCCCAAGGAGCTGGGATTGCATACCTGCGCCACCAGGTCGACCTCTCACCCTTTTCTTTCTATGTTGTTTACTTTTTACTTCTTTTTTATTTTTTTTTTTAGTTTCTCGAGACAGGGTTTCTCTGTGTATCCTTGGCTGACCTAGACTCACTTTGTAGACCAGGCTGGCCTCGAACTCACAGCGATCCGCCTGCCTCTGCCTCCCGAGTGCTGGGATTAAAGGCGTACGCCACCACCGCCCGGCTCTTCTTTTCTTTTTTTAAGTGCTTGGGTTATGAATATGAGGCGCATGTGAAGTCAGTGCTTCACCACTGAGACACATTCAGGCTCTGTGTGCCACGGGTGAAGTGATCAGATGAAATCAAAGTGTGCCCAGGCAAGTACTGAGGGCTGAATACACACACACAATTTGAAAATAAGCAATAAAAGCTCTTATGCAGAGGAAGGCATAGCAGGAGAAGGCCAAGGAAAGAGGAGAAAGATGGAAAGCCTGCATGTTACTCCCAGGAGACGCTCGACTAAAGACTAAGGAAAGCCAAAATGAAAGGGAGGGGATGGCAGGGGCCTGTTCTTTGTTATGTAGGCAAATGATGTGATAAAGCTGGTATTTGAGAAGATTACTCGATTTTATATTTCCATCACTTAAATATGTAAAGTTTGCAAAAATCTGTGTGGTGTTTGCTCATTATACTGAGAATGTTAGAATTTACTCAGTGCATGTGGCTTTGCCTATTGAAGATAAGAGCTTGAATGTGTTGCACATCCGACCCCCAGCCACAAATGGACAAGAGGACTTAAATAGAGTGAGTATATCATATACAGAGGATATGCACAGTGACGGATATGCACAGTGATGGATATGCACAGAGATGGATATGCACAGCGATGGATATGCACAGTGATGGATATGCACAGAGATGGATATGCACAGTGATGGATATACGCAGAGATGGATATGCACAGTGATGGATATGCGCAGAGACGGATATGCACAGAGATGGATATGCACAGCGATGGATATGCACAGTGATGGATATGCGCAGAGACGGATATGCGCAGAGATGGATATGCACAGAGATGGATATGCACAGTGATGATATACGCAGAGATGGATATGCACAGCGATGGATATGCACAGAGATGGATATGCACAGAGATGGATATGCACAGTGATGGATATACGCAGAGATGGACATGCACAGTGATGGATATGCACAGCGATGGATATGCCCAGAGACAGATATGCTCAGAGATGGATATGTGCAGAGACGGATATGCACAGAGATGGATATGCACAGCGATGGATATGCACAGTGATGGATATGCACAGAGACAGATATGCACAGAGACGGATATGCACAGAGATGGATATGCACAGTGATGGATATGCACAGAGATGGATATGCACAGTGATGGATATGCACAGTGACGGATATGCACAGAGACGGATATGTACAGAGACGGATATGCACAAAGATGGATATGCACAGAGATGGATATGCAGAGATGGATATGCACAGTGATGGATATGCACAGAGATGGATATGCATAGTGATGGATATGCACAGAGATGGATATGCAGAGATGGATATGGAGAGATGGATATGCACAGTGATGGCTATACATGGAGATGGATATGCACAATGATGGATATAACCAATGATGGAGATGCACACAGAAGATGGAGTCAGGACAGCATGTTATGCAGCTGGGGATCATCAGGAAGAAGCCTTAGGGGAGGGGTAGGAATAGGAACATAATGTTTTTCTTCTTCTACTCCCACCTCACCCCATCCCTTTTCACTTCCTTTTCCCTTCCCATCCCTTCCCCATCCCTGCACCCTCCTCTCTTTCCTATTTTCCACACCTGTCCCTTCTTTCTCAGTTTTCTTTGTATCAGTGCTTTACTCTTTTTCTGTTTTCCTCTTTCCCTCCCATCCACAAAGCCAGGGCTATTCTTTCTTTCCTGTGCTCTTGGGTATGCTATTTTTTTGTTGTGTAGGAATGACGACTTGACACAGTCTACATAGCCCTGGCCTCCAACAGGCTCAGAATATGCCAAAATGAAAACGCAGAGATAGGAAGATGACTTGAAGATTCTCATCCTTGTTCGAATTTTCACAAAAGCAGATCTGGTGGTGGAGTCGAGGCTTGAGAGTGTGTGTGTTCCTGTGGAGGATGTCACAGGGCAGGAGTGGAGGGCAGCGTGAAGCAAGAGGGACGGCATAGAGGTCACTACCAAGCTGCACTACTGAACTGAGCACAACTTCTGGGTCTGCCCTTTGGGACTCCACCTGTGATTGAGGTTATCAGCTCAAGAGAAGAGCCATTACTATGGCTCAAAGGGCTGCTTACATGACATCACCCACTTCTCTGGCATGGGAGGACATCAACCGGATCCCAGTGTGTCAAGCACCAAGCCGAAACTGACAGTGAGGACCCCAGGCTTCTTACAATAAAGTTGTGCTAGCTGCTCAGAGAACCAGTTCCAACAGCAGTGGCTGCAGAAAGAAGTCAGTGAGGGGCAAACAGAGACATGGTGTGCAGTCCAAGGAGCCCCTTGACTAACACAGGCTGCTGGCACAAGCCTCTTTGCTTGGACATGGTTATGTGCTACTGATGCAAATTAGGTGTTGTCCAAGTCCATAGGTAATGCCTGTAGTTTAAAGCAGTAGCTATGGCAGACACATCATTTCCGTTCATCCAACATAATGACGGACCTCACATTTGCCTTCAGAGGGATGGAGGGTGACCAAGGCGTGGATGTCTCTAAGGAGAGGCAGTTAGCCATCTGACCTTGAAAAGGAAGCAGAAGAAATATTGGAGTGTGAACTGGTGGGCGTGGGAGCAGTAGCACATTCTTTCACCATCCTTTCAGATGCGTACGGGGAAGCAAGCAAGACTTCTACATATGAAATCTCTAGGGAACCACTTGAGTAGCTAAAAAAAACCATTCTTTTTCTTCACAGATAAAAATGTGTTATATAAGCTTGGCATAATGGTGCATGCCTTTAATCCCAGCGCTTGGGATGCAGAGGCAAGTGGATCTCTGTGAATTCGAGGCCACAGAGGGATATGGAGGGATATTTTTACCCATGTGGTTAGAATAAAAATTTAAGGACAGGAAGAAAGCTGTCATATAAGAGCAGAGATGAGCTATCATTGGAGAGCTCAAGTTTAGAACTTTTGATGCTGTTGCAGCTGCCTGTGTTTCTACCTGCATTTGAGTACTCCCAAGGCCTGCTCCTCAGGATCCATTTTGTCCTGGTTAGCTTTCTGTCAGCTTTACACAAGCTAGATTCAGGTGGGCAGAGGGAAATCAATTGAGAAAATTTCTCCATCCAGTTTCCTGTTGGTAAGTCTGTGTGGGCATTGTCTAAGTTGCTAAACAGGAGAGGAGGGCCTTGCCCGCCGTGGATGGTGCCACCCGTGGGCAGAATGCTGAGAGTGGGCTGATACAAGCTATGAGGACGAAGCCATTAAGCACTTTTCCCTCGTTGCTTCTGCTTTAGTTCCTGCCTCCAGGTTTCTGCCTTGAGTTATGACCCGGATATGTAAACCAAACAACCCTTTTCTTTCCCAAGTTGCTTTTGGACTTGATGTTTATCCCAGCAATAGAAACCTAGCTGAGACGCTGTTTTTATGACGACTGTCAAGCTTTGTGTCCACACCCTGGAGCCCGACATTTTCTAAGTACATATGGTTTTGTTCAAATGGATACACAGTTGACAAATGCTTGGCTAGAAGTTATAATGATAGATTTGATAGCTTTGCTAAAGCTTAAAGCGTCATCTTGATGGGAATTCAGCTTAAAAAGCCAACTATAAAGACCCATAGCTTCTTTCCAAAATCCACCAGGCTTGTTGATAGGTATAGATGCTTGCCTGGGAGGTCCATGTGCTGGAAAACACTGAGGAGCTGCTTTTTTTTTTTTTTTTTTTTTTTTTTAACAATTGTTCATTGCCATGTCTGACATAGGACAAATGTTCCTTCATTTTCTGTAGCTAAAAACCTGCAAGGATCCAGGATAACTATAAAAAGCCCTTATTTCATCTGCAAACAAAACTCACATGTCTGGAATAGTGTCATGAAATGACGTGACTGGTGGAAAGTCAAAAGATTACTCTTCTGAAAAAAAAAAAGGTTCAGAGGGCCAGAGAGATGGCTCGGTGGTGATGTTCCTAGCAGCTCTGTAACTCCAGTTCTTCCAGAGGGCCTGAATTATGTTCCTAGCAGCCATGTAACTCCAGCTCCAGGGAACCCAGCACCTTCTTCTGGCTTTGAACGGTCATAAATAGGCAGACATGTACATACATACATAAAAATGCAAATGAATCCTAGTGGAAAAATTGTCAGTAGATGTGTACTCAAGAAAGTCAAAGGCTCTATAGTGCTGTGAAATGGGGCTCAAGGGATGAGCCTCCCTGAGACGTTTGCTTATTGCTTTTAAAGGCAATTATTTATTTATTTACTTTGGGTGAAGTCTTTTGTAAAGTACTTATGGGGGGATATATATATGTAGACGCGAGCATGCCACGGTGTACATGTTGAGGGCGGAGGATAATTCTCAGGGTTTTATTCTCTCCTTTACCAAGTGGGTCCTGGAGAATAGACTCAGGTGGGAAGCACCGTGTCCCCCTGAGCCATCTCTTGTCAGTTATTATCTTTCAGATGTATGGCATTTATGCATGTGACATTTATTTAAGTAGGACATCTTGTTTCCTGACCTTTGTAAATAAAAGGGAATTGGCTACAATTTAGGCTAACACGAATGTATTATGCAATTGTGTCTTTTCAACTATAGGCTGAGATATCAAGCATTTTTTTTTATTAGAGTATCTCTGCATAGCCTTGGCTGTCCTTGACTCACTTTGTAGACCAGGCTGGCCTCAGACTCACAGAGAACTGCCTGCCTCTGCCTCCTGAGTGCTGGGATTAAAGGCGTGCACCACCACACCCAGCGATCTCTAGCATTTCTAACCTAATTTGTTCTTGAAAGTCTGTCAGTTTTCACCAGTGCTTGCTGTGTTCATCTAACTATGCTATGGCTCCTTGGAACAGATAGAGGGTGTCCAGCAGAAGGGCCGCTGATATGCTTCTGGGTCGTAAGACCCATGTCTAACTTTTTATACTGGTGCCGTTGGCTCTTCTTCCTCCTCCTTCCTTTCTTTCTTCCTTCCTTCCTTTCTTTCTTTCTTTCTTTCTTTCTTTCTTTCTTTCTTTCTTTCTTTCTTTAAGCTTCTTCTACTTTCCCCCAGATCTCTGCCCTGCTTTTCCTAAGTTATCTTTTGGAATAAAACAGATTTAATTAAAATTTTTTGTTACATGAATTTATTTACTTAATATATATATATATATGTGTGTGTGTGTGTGTGTGTGTGTGTGTGTGTGTGTGTGTTCAATACTAGGAATCCAACCCAGAGCTTCATCTGTGCTAGACACACACTCGACTTGAGTGACTCCCCTCAGTCGGCTCCTGTTTGTGTCTTTTGTCTTTTCCCTGAGTTACTTAGAGTGGACAATTGCATCTCAACCTGGGTTCCCACCCCTCCCTTTTTCTTTTTCAAGTCATAGCCTGAAATGGTTTCCTAGCATCAGCTCCTGTTGAAAGACACACACTATTTGTAGTCAGGTGGAACAAAGAACAAAAGGTAAGATGCGCATCAGACAAACACAAATTTTCCGCAGAGGATGCTAAGGACACAGTTTCCTGTGTTGAGGTCGGGGTGGCTGGAATAAGGACTTTGATAGACTATTACTTTAGCTAAGGGACTGAAGTAAAACGTGTGTGTGTGTGTGTGTGTGTGTGTGTGTGTGTGTGTGTATTGTTGCATGCTCAACATGAGCCTGTGAGGATACTATGCCTGTCCTTGGGATGAATTTGTAGAATCACACAAGTGAGAAATTATGTTTAAGGTGATGTTGTAGGCAGCCAGGCTGAGTACTGAAGGGAAGCTCTGGCCCCGTGGTAAGCTGGGAAGTACAGCTGTCTTTCTGGTTTCATGCACTTAAGAAAATGTGCTGCAGCTTGCACGCGGTGCCCACACCCTTAATCCCAGCACTCGGGAGGCAGAGGCAGGGGGATCTCTGAGTTTGAGGCCAGCCTGGTCTACAAAGTGAGTCCAGGACAGCCAGGGCTACACAGAGAAACCTTGTCTCAAAAATCAAAACAAAGAAAATGTGTTGTGATTGTCTGATTTCTGAAATACTAGAACAGAGATTCTAATAACAATACACAATAAAGGCTAAAATATTCACAAATGTAGTTTGAGATAGCCATTAAACAAGTGGATGACTGTTAACACTGACAATCCAAAGCAGCAAATCCTATCTGGGAGTGATGTTGCACGCCTGCATCTGTCATCCCAGCACTCAAAAAGCTGAGGAAGGAAGATTATGAGTTCAAGGCCAGCTTGGGCTACAGAGTGAAACCCTGCCTCAAAAGAAAACAAGATTTGCCAAAGACACCACCTCATAAAATTCGGTGTCCATATCTAAATCTATGTTTTAGTATATAAATTTACAAGTGCCCATTAAAGCAGCAAGAGCCGAGCAAGTGCCCACAAATAGGGATGAGCACCATTTTATCAGTGGGGACCCACAGTCCAGAAGACGACAGGAAGATGATAAAGATGCTGAAGGCAAAAGAGTGTTGACCAACAGCATCTCAACACACCCCATCACCCTTCAAAACTGAAAGAAATTCCAACATTCCCAGAAAAAAGCAGACAGCTCTTGTTGACAGCAGATCAGCTGGAAGGGAAAGACTGCAGGTCGTCCTTGGGCTGGATGAACAGGCCCCGGACTCAGAAACGACCAAGTCACCAAGAAATGACTCTGGAATGAGAACAAAATAGACAGATAAAAAAGAAAGTGTCGCACTATTGTTGGGAGTTCCTCTTTGGGTACTCTGTAATTTAAAACACGTGTAAAATGGGTTTATGTCAATAAACTGAAAATGCGTAAGTGTGTGTGTGAAAACAATATGGGAAAATGTTTTCAAATGCTGTTGAAACTGAGTTGGAATCAGTTCCAAACAGAGAGTTGTAAGTTTAAGATTTAAGGTGTAGTCATCACTAAGAAAATAAATTTAAAAAATAACTTGTTAAGGAGGAAATTGAGAGGATTTGAAAAGGTACACCACAATAAAGTACCAAACGCTAAATAAGGCAGAAGAGTGAATGAAATAAAAATTATGGGATGGAGAAAACACAGCAAAACGGCAGACATCTGTCTGTGACTCGGGAGGATAAGGAGAAAGCACGTGTTGATGGACACTGAGCTCTCTTTGGCTTCCTTCTGTTTCAGTCCTTTGCAAGGACTCGTCCCACATTGTGAGGGGAGCTGCCAACCGTGGACATTTGCTTGTTCGTTAGTAATTTATTTATTTTTATTTTATGTGCATTGGTGTTTTATCCACATGTATGTCTGTGTGAGGGTGTTGGGTCCCCTGGAACTGGGATTACAGACAGTTGTGAGCTGCCATGTGGGTGCTGGGAATTGAACTCAGGACCTCTGGAAGAGCAGCTGGTGATCTCAACTAGTGAGCCAGCTCTCCAGCTCCACACATGGACATTCGTAAGCAGGGGGACACCATCAGGATACGTGGCAGGCGGCGCCACAGAAATGCTGCCACTGAGTGACTAGGGGACATCTCTGACCCAAGACCTAAGCCTAGGCCCAAGTCACTTACAGCATCTCCAGGTAAACAAATCTTGGCAACCACTGAACATGTGGAAAATGAGACGATAGAAGGCAAGGAGAGCAGGGGCGAGGATGGGGGGTGGGGGTGGGGGACACCCAGTAGTCTGTGCTGCAGGCTGTCCGCTTGAAGGAGTGCCAAGCTAAGCGCGCTGTGGAACTGCACACTTGTCACCAGGGGAGGTTTCAGATGGGTCGGGTCTATTCCAGGCCGTGGACACAGCACAAGAAGAGCAAGAGTGAAATGATTCTGATTGCCAGGAGCGGAGGCTTCAGATTCTTGGCTGGAGTTTTCAAGATCTGAATGTTTCCATTTGGTGGCGAGCGTTTGAATTACGGTTGGACTGTTAGGTACGTTTCTTGTGTTGTACTGTAGGGAAACACAAGCTTTGCTACATTGCTGTATCAATGCCCAGAAACTGAAGACCTCCAATGTGCCTGAGCATGTGCGCGCGCACACACACACACTGCCGAACAAATTGGCTTTATTGCCTCACTACCCTGACAGAGAAGCGAGCTGTAGAGTAGTCTCCAAGGGAGGGTGTCAGAAAGGGTTTGGAGGATTTGGACTATATAAGGGACTTGGGGAAAGGATGGAAGACAGTAGGACTTTGGTTTGAACTGCAGCTGTCACTAATTAATTCCACAATGGTGTATCTAGTAGATTGCCAGGAAGACAGAGGAAGGGTCACCTCAGTGCTTTGCTTTCTAGAGGTCACACTGCAGTTAGGGAGGAAGGGTGGTTGTTTTGTAGCTTGGAATAATGGTCATGTGTTTAGAAACGCTATTGAATGATTTTATTGTATTATTATATTATATTGTGCTTTACTTTTTAGTTTTACTACTCGATGATTTTGTATTTACATTACTTCATTCTTTTGTTTTGAGGCAAGATGTTGTTACATAGGCCTGGCTGGTGGGAAACTCACTGCGAAGCCCAGGCTGGACTTGAATTCTCAATCCTTCCCAAGTTCTAAGATTATTGGGGGTGCCACCATGCTTGACATGTCTTAATACACATTAATATACAATAAATATTATATTATTTATCACACATAATATCATGCAACAAACATAATAATAAACAGTATCATAAGTATTATTTATTGTTTTATATATTTATATATTGTATTATTATTAAATTTATTTATTAGTCTATGAGTGTTTGCCTACATGTACGTATGTGCTCCGTACAAGCCTGGTGCCTGTGGAAGTCAGAAGAGTGTGTGGAGAAGCCTGGAACTGGGGTTAGTGACAGTTGGCTGTAAGCCATAATGTGGGTGCTGGGAACCAAACCGGGATCCTCTCAACAGCAGCCATTGCTCTTAACCGCTGAGCTATTATCTCTCTAGCCCTTTCTTCTTGGTTTCTGATCCTTCATAGTCACGTGCTAATGTTCTATAAAAACCATTTACTCTCAACAAGCAGATATGGAAACCCAACTCTGAGCGGCAGGGCAGTGTGAGCTACAGCAACACCAGCTGTCCATCAAGTGATGGCCAGACCAGGACTGTCTGTCTCTTTTTCAGCTAACCAAGCCAGCTACAAATAGAGAAACACCATCCAGGTGACACTTTAGGATTTACTTCTGTCTAATAAAATAAATGCCCAATATAACAGTGGGTTGAACAATAAAGGCCGTTTATACCTCTTTTATGTGTAAAACAAATTTGTGCTTTGTCTTTCATAGCTGGAAAGACAGCAGCTCCATAGTCACCCAGGTTCCTTTCTCGGGGCTTAGCCTCCCATTGCTTTTGTCCCGTGGACTTAGGGTCTATTGTCACTGCTGGAGTTCGGCCATCACAGCAATACCCTCCTCAGCAGAGGAGGGAAAACAAGAAAGTGCTTCCTGGCCTTCCAGGAGATTTCCTGAAAGCACCGTTCGACACACCTGCTCATATTTCACCTGCGCCAGAGCCGACTGCAGGCATCTGCGAGGCGCCGTGAACTGTAATCCGTCCTGTGGCAGTGCTTTTCTTGAACAGTTGCAGCTCTTCTACTAAAAAGAGGGATGGGAGGAATGGGTTGTTGGCAGTTGCAAGTGTACAGAACACCACAACTGCCTGAAGCTGAACTCTACAGAAGGCTGTTTTAGTGGCCCTTGCTATTCGCGGACAGCCCTCTCCTTGGGGAACCAGCAAGCAGCTATTTCTGTTAAGAAGAAGCTTCCTCTTGGGGCCATCTTTTGTAACAGTCTCGCGAGTTCAAGTTTCCAAGGTGAAGTCCCCTTTCACTCTTATGGAGCCTTTTAGCGCTGTTGAAAAGAGCCCCGTGATTAAGCAGCCTGGTTGCTAGGCTGCCTGACAATTTACCTCCAGCAGACGGAGGAAGCCGGTTCCACTGCTGGGAATGCTCAACCCAAATGGACAAAAATCATCTTGCAAATTTTAGTTTTAAAATTAATAGAATTCCTTTGCTTAGACGGGCTATAAAATCAGCATCCACTCTTTCTCTTTCTTTCCTCCAACGTCCTATCTTTTTTCTTAAGAAAAAGCAATATACAAGGTGACTAAAATTGTCAGCACAAAGCCCAAAGGGGCACTGTAACATTGTGTAGACCCCGGGGCTGGAAATGTGAGAAAAATGCTGAAGAATGTGGAAAGGTTCAAAGGCTTGGCTTATTAAAGTTTTAATAATCTTCTTTCTGCAGGGCTAACCCCCTGCTAGTTTTTCAGTGTAGGAGAAAAAACAAAATATAGACAGAACTGCAGCTAATTAGTCTTAAGTCTCCCTGGAAAGCTCCTGTTTGAATGGAGGCTGAGAACAGGAGCCACAGGGCTGAAGGGATTCAATTTCATCTTATTTAAGGCATTTGGAAGATTTCATTAGATTTTAATCAAATATATCTCTGCTTCCCTTTTAAAAAATCTGTCAGTTGACTCTCATAGAGCCTATGAAAATAATCTCATTTAATATTTATTAACTTCCTGTTGATGAGTAAAAGCAAAACAATTATTACCAAGGATCAAGGGACAAGACTTTAGTCTGCTACCACATATATGTGTGTGTGTGTGTATGCATATGTGCATACACACACACACACACATATGGCTCTTGAGATACAGTGAAAGCTGATTTCTAAATGAAAATGAAATATATTACAGACTCAAACATGCAATATTACCATTGCCATTTTACTGATTGAAATGAACTAAAAAAAAAAAGCATTGTAAATGTGCATTGTGTGCTAGACATAATGCAGCATGTATTTAACTGTCCATCACATAAAGCTTACATTTGCTATATAAACTTTCAGTGATAGATGCGCACGTACATATGAAAAAAATGCACCCGTGCAGCCATTTGCATGTATCTCCGTGCTGGCTCGTGCTGAGGATGGTGCAGGCATGTTCCTCAGGCCACAGCGGGAACCCTGGAGTACGGCTTGCAATAGATGATGTCTGGAGCTGCCTTTATAAGCTAAGCAGCTCCAAATGTGGGTTCGTATCGCAGGACTCTGTACTCTTTGTGGGACTAATTGACTTTGCTGTAGAGTTTTGGCAAAGCTCTTATTATTTTTACTACATTTTCCTTTTTAATAATGTAAAATTGAACCAACTTCTAAAATGCAAGTCCTGGTTTATGACTTTGTTAGCCCTTCCTTCACCAAATTAATGACCCACTAGGCTGGACAGCCAAGAATGCTGAGCGCTCTGGGCATTGGTTAATTGGTTGTTCGTTGGACTATATATGAGGGAAAATTATTGCTACTATAAACTGAAGAGTGTAAAGGAAAAGTAGCTATATAAATATGGAAGTAAAGCAGGCAGGGGAGCGAGTGATATTAGCACCGTGTTTCTGCTTGAAGGCTTCCTTCCCCAGGGCGACTGCAAATCCACACAGCACAACAGATCACATCGTAATCTGGAACGCATCTTGGAAACTCCGGGATTCGCTGTTTCGGTTTGTTCCTACGGGCCTCATGATGAGCCGCCTTTTGTTTCTGGATGAAGGTATGGATTCACCCAGCACATGATAAGTTGTGAGAACCATTTTCACTTTGAAATTTGCAGCAAAAGTCGGTTGACCTCTGAAGGGGACATAATTAGGAAGAAATAAGAATTCCAAGACTGGAATTCCTGGCCCTTCAAGAATGTGAGGTGGACACGAATTCCGCTTCTTTGGGCTTGGCATTCCTTGGAAGTTTCCCTTGGAATGTTTTGTGGGGAAAGCTGACAGGCTCCTTCCTGGTCTGCCGCGGCGGCTCTCATCCGGGGCTTCCTCTGGGTTCTTCCGTCAGGCATATGCTGCTTCAGGGTTTTAGGAGGGCATCCAGGGTCTGGTTCGTGTCGCCGAATTTCCAGCAGTATCGAGTGATCCGCTGTTAGCTGGCTCCATCCAGAAGGCTGAGAGAACTGAAACGCTTCAGGACCAATTACCGATTCCCTGGGCCATCCGGCTCCCCCGGCAAGAAGGGCTTCCGATGAATTTGTGTTGCAAATTGAAAACATTCTAACAACAGCAATGCGTCCCAAAGATGTTTACTTCGTGTTGCCAAGGCAGGCTTTGACATGCGCGTGCTTCCAGTTCGGGGAGAGGACTCAGGGTTCCCCTCTGTCGCTGGGGTTGGCATGGCGGCCTCAGGATCTCAAAAGCAAGAGTCGTGTGAAGTGAGATCTGGATGTTTCTGGGATTCTTGTCCGTGTGAAGAAAGTCTTCAGTGAAGCCTCAGATATAACTTTGGACTAGATACAGTTGGCACATACAATTTTATTTTATTATTACATATATATTTTATTATTACATGTGACAGTATGTTATTATTTGATATGTTTTATTTGACACTCGTAAGGGTATAGACACCTGGGAAATCGTCCAATTGTTGATACCCTTTGGTACATGTGCAAACTGTGATAGGGAGGTACCTCAGTGTGTAAAGAACTTGTTCCTGGGTGAAGATCTGAATTGTGTGCCCAGAACCCACATACAAGTAGACACAGGAGCACTCAGGAGGCGGAGAGACAGGAAGTCTCCAGAGCTAGTAAGCTGTCTCAAGTGAGAGACTCTTCCTCAGTCAATGAAGTAGAAAGTGATGGAGGAAGACACCAGATGCCGCATGTGCATGCACAAACCCCTACATATGAGCACATATATATCACACATGTATTCCCCACATATATGAACACACATATATGATGCATGCATATACATATACAAGTGAGTTCAGATACCACATGTGAAGACTCATACATACATGTATGTACACACATATGCATATACACCCATATATATGTGAACACAAACGTGGATGCACACCACACATATATGCATGCATATTCCACATGTGAATACACATGTACATATATATATACACATGCACGTGTAAATATACATGTGTATGAACACCCACACGTTTGTCCATACACATCACATCCTTACATGTTAAGACACATATAGACCTATGTTCACACACATGTGCAAGCATACCACCTCATATGAACCCATATGCACTCACAGTTGAACAATGTGTACATGTAACCACACATGACTATATTTCCATACATACCCACACATATGAAGATGCATATGTATGTATAGTACACATATTCATGTACACCACACCTGAGCGTGTGCACATATGCTTGCATACTACACATATGCACACACATCTTACATATAAACAAATAATATATCCACAACGAAATGCATTCAGCCCTTCACACATGAGCAGAAATGCTTGCACAGATGTGTGCATCCACATTCCTAGATGCAAAATCACATATCCACAAGCTTGAACACCCCATATATATGAATGCACACCACACATGTGGCTATACATGCGCATACGCATGTGCCCATACATGCAGGCCACACATGTGAACACACGTTTGTATATGCACTCCTGCATGTGAATACACACCTATGCATGTAACACACACACACACACACACACACACACACACACACACACACACACGAGAGTTTTCTCAGGTACAGGCTCAGGTCCAACAGTTGCTAATGACTTAGGTATATAAATGAGCTATTAGATAAGTTAACCTGTATGTCGCTGCTAATACTGCAAACACTGAAACGGAACTTCAGAAGGAAACAGCTTTTGAGCCTTGCTACTTGGTGATATCCACTGACTTTCCCAAAGTTTCACTGCATGTGCTCTTCCTCTTGGCCGGAATAGCAGGGTGTGCTTGAATCGGGGGTTAAAGCAATGTCCTGTGCTGACACTCCGCTCTGGGTGGGAGCAGGGTCTACAGAAGTGTGAGTGGCAGACTAATCGAGGAACACTTGGGCCCGTTCTCGTAAGGTTTGCCATCTCATAAATGGACTGTGCTCATCTCAGTGTCTCTTTTACTCATAAATCATGTGCACTTACACCATTTGCAGTCAGACCCCCCAGTCCCACTCAGAGGTCAGACAAGCATCCTAAGCCGGTCTGGAAAAGAAACGTAACCGCTGTGAGGCTGGGGTTAAAGCACACCAAGCTTTCTGAGCCACCAGAGACAAGAGAGCCTGGCTCTGGCCAGGGAAGACAGTCAGATTCCAGCTGAGGCAGCTCACTACACAGGAAGCTTTCCAGAATCCGTAAGTCAAGGGATCTCTGCTGAGTGGGTCTCTCAGCCTGGTGCGTATGTGAGGAAATGTGACACTCCGAGAGTCCTAATGACATCTGCAAGAAATAAGCAGCCAGGGGGTGATAGCTCCCAGGATGCAGGAGTTCAGAAGCTTGCTCTTACAGTAGACAGGCTCCCAGAGGTAATTTAATAAGACTAGGCGTAGGAGAGAGGGAGGCAGAGGTTGTAAAGCATGAGGTAACAAAATGTCACCAGTGACACTCAGTAGGTAACATGCTTGCTCTAAGCCTGAGGCCTTGAGCAAGATCCCTTGAGGCCCACATGGTGGAAGAACAGACTTCCATAAGTTGTCCTCTGACACTCTCCCTCTCTCTCTCTCTCTCTCTCTCTCTCTCTCTCTCTCTCTCTCTCTCTCTCTCACACACACACACACACACACACACACACACAATGGGTGGTACATGTATGCCCTCTCACTCAAAACAAACAAACAAACAGATTTCTTAAAATAAAGAACTTAGGACATCCCCCAAATGACGAATTTCTTTCTGAAGAAACCTAAAACACTTTCACAGAGCCGAGAGAACTGCCCGAGATACCGACTTCCTGACTCGTAGGTGATGTTTACTCTCCACTAAGTTGGCACACTATAAGATTTGACGTGGGCCACTTGGATGAAGTGACTCTTGAGAAAGAAGAATTTGCTGGTTCTGCCCTGGGGAGGATAGCTGTTATCTAGAGCAAACACTCGAGGAAGGGGTCTCACCCGGAGGACTCTGGCCCCTCTTCTAGCTCGCTCAGTGAGCTACAGTTCATCACTTGCAGCCTGGGCACTTCTTTTAAAAATGTTCTCTTGGGCACCAATGGCTTTGAAAACTAGGATGCAGCCATTGTCAAAGTTGATCTTGGGGCCTCTAGGACCCAGAGGATTCTGGGAGTCCAGTCTGGCTTCAGTGCCCCCCCTTCACCTCCAGATGTCACTCATATCTGTTCTCAGACGTGATTGAGCACAAGTCCTCAAGGTAACCTTTTCTATGTCATGGCACTTGATGTGGTTTGGCCCTGTTTTCTGTGCTGGCGATTGAACCCAGGGCCTGGCCATGCTAGGCTAGTGCCTCCTCTTCCATTGCTTAATAAAGTCCCTGGGGCTCGCTGACTCTGTGACTCACTGGAGTGTTAGCTTCTGCAAGCCAGTTGTATGGAGTCGACAACACAGAGCCTAAACATGCTATCTTGAGAGTGCTGGGCGAGTCAGTACCAAAAGATGTTGATGTGCCTGGGTGCCTGGGTCTTAGAAGGTCATTCAGAAGGGTGACAGCCAATAGGAAGGGCACAGAGTCATGGCAAGGATGCCCTGAGCAAAGGAGGGAAGCGAGAGTCCAGGAGAGTCCAGGAAAGCAAGGCAATCACGTGGGATGGTCCCCAGGTACCCCCACTTTGTGCTGGCTTTCCCTGTTGGATCACTTGGCATAAACCAAGCAGCTGGCAGGCTGAAGCTACCCTGCAGGACCCACACTCAGCAGTTCCGTTTCTACCAACCCAATTGCAAGGGCGAATTATTTATTCAGTTTAGGAAATGAGATATGAGAAACTCTTCAGAGTCCGCAGCTGCCTTATGTCAGTTTCTCAGCATGCTTGAACTGCTCATCCCCATCTCCAGCAGCCCTTGGTAGGTTCTTTATCAAAGCCTGGGGGGAGACCTTGCTCTGAGGCAAAGCTTTTAGACATTTCTTTAAAAATGTTTATGTGTGTGTGTGTGTGTGTGTGTGTGTGTGTGTGCGTGTGTGTGTGTGTGTGAATGTATGTGGAGGTCCAGGGAGAGCTGGGAGTAGTTGGTTCCTTCCTCCTACCTTAATGTAATCTCAGGGCTTGTTTGGAGGCAAACGCCTTACCAGCTAAGCCTCCTCTCATAGGCCTTGGAGACCTACGTTCATAGTAACTGTTCACTTCAGTGGGTCACAGAGTCAGTGAGGCCCCGGGACTTAATTAAGCCATGGAACAGGCACTTGCCCCGTACGGCCAGGCCATGGGTTCAATCGCCAGCATAGAAAACAGAGCCAAACTCCTCCAAATAACAAACATAGAAAAGGTCACCTTGAGGACTGTGCAAGTTTTCTGAGAACAGATATGAGTGACATCTGGAGGTGAAAGGGGGAGGGGGGGGACACTGAGTCAGACTGGACTCCAGACTCCTTCTTGTCATAGCTACATCACCAATATGCTTTGTTTTTTTTTTCGGGGGTGGGGGGTGGGGCGGCAGTTGTAACCCTTCTTCTATTCATACCAAACTCCAAGGGGATAATTGTATTCTGTCTGCTGAAATCCCTTTGGGTGTTGGCATGAGGGAGACAGCTACTGTGTTTTCCCCACTCAGCTGGGTGTTCCCAGTAGGGGGGCAGTGTGAGTACCTCAAGGTTTGAGTTGGGCCCAGTACACTGGATGGGTCCTAAAGCCCAGCTCACTGGAGCACAGTGGGTTTCTGTTTGTTTGTTTCTTCCTTTCTTTGTTTTGTTTTTGTTTTGGTTTTTGTTTTTTTGTTTTTGTTGTTGTTGTTAATAAAATCTTCTCTTAAACTTATTTGTGGTGTGTGTGTGTGTGCACACTTGCACCATGGTACTTGTGTGGAAGTCAGAGAACAATTCGCAGGAGTTGACTTTTTTTTTTCCTTCCACCTTGTAACTTCTGGGATCAAACTCAGATGGTCGAGGCTTGCCTACAAGCACCTTTATCCAATGAGCCAATTAGTCCACCGTCACTACGGTATTGTTGATTGTCCTGCTGCAACCAGTTGTTTTTTAAAAAAACAGAAGCCCACACCTATCTTATTAGCTATTAGTTATTCTGTGTTAGGTTACAAAACCCAAGACAAACACACACTATCTCAACCTCAGTAAAATCGCTAGAACTAACCGAAACCCTGTATCCCGATCCCCAAGGCAGTCAGTTTTGTTCCCTGGGATATAGCTATTCTTTTTAAAGCAGCACTGATCAAAGTACGAGCCAATTCCTACATGTTTGTTTATACTCCCATGACCCATCTTACTATGCCAGGAAACAAATCAGCTTTAGAATGAAACCTAGTGAAATGTGAGACGCTTTTTAAAAAGTAAGATATTAAAACAATCTTTCCAATTCCTTAAGTGATTAGCCAAGCCTGGGGAAGACATTGCTTTAATACTGGCCTGCAAGCTGCTCTCCACCTTAACTGCACAGGGAGGGAAACTGTAGCCATCGGGTGGTGTGCTTCAACACAACCAGGAGGCTCCAAGACATGAGCGGAACCTCAAGAGGGGACGCGGCAACCGCAGGAGCCACTGAAGTGGTTTAATAATTATGTTATTTCAAGGGGGACAAAAGGATCTGCCTTAAGGAGATGGGGGAAGGGAAGGGCTGAGAAATAGACTTTTCTATTCTCCACCGACTGCTAGTGGGACCACTAGTGGGAACGGCCTATTAACTAATTGATCTGCTAGGCTCAATAGAAAACTTCGAAGGGAGATCAAAGGGTGTTCCCAGCTACAAAGGCCAGCAGTGACCTTGGACCAGATGTTTTCCTTCCAACTCTGTCACGCTGGATAACTGCAGAGGATGGCAGAATCTGGCCAGAAGCCTTATCCATCCCAACACTGGTTCTAAAGACAAGGGCTGTGTGTGTGTGCCGAGTGCTGGCAGGTATACACGTTCATGCCTGACAAAGAGGCCAGATCACCCTCAGTGCAGAGAGAGCCAGAGCAAGATTAGTCAGGGAGCCAGAATGCTATGTTTCTCTTTATTTATTTGCAAAGTGAAGAGGCTTAAGGAATGTACTGACTGCCAACTTTTCAAAGCATTCCTGTGCCTTAATTGTTTTACAATCATCTATCTGTAACAGTAACATGAAGGCTACTGCAATGACATTAGGGATTCAACTTTTACCTTATCTTTTTAAAAATGTTTGGAATGATAGTAAGAGGGAATAAACCAAACTAAGTAAAAAAAAAACTTTAGATTTAAAAATATTTACTTATTTACCATGTGTGTAGTCAATTCTCTATTTACACCATATAAGTACTTGGGATGGGACTCTCATCAGGCCTGGGGGAAGGGCCTTTAGTGCTGAGAGACATCTCTCTGGCCCACAAACAAAATATTGTTTTTAGTCATATTTACCCTGGAATTGTTTTTGTTTTTATTATGTGTGCTGCTCATCTGTTTTTATTTCCATTTCTGTGTTTGTGTGTGTGTCTGTGTGTGTCTGTGGGTGGGGGTATGTCTGAGTGTGTGTATATATCTATGGCTGTGTCTGAGTCTCTGTCTCTATCTCTCTCTCTCTGTCTCTGTCTCTGTCTCTCTGTCTCTCTCTCTCTGTCTCTCTCTCTGTCTCTGTCTCTCTCTGTCTCTGTCTCTCTCTGTCTCTCTGTCTCTCTGTCTCTCTGTCTCTCTCTCTCTCTCTCTCTCTCTCTCTGTGTGTGTGTGTGTGTGTGTGTGTGTGTGTGTGTACCTGTGAATTTCCAGAAGAAGGCATCAGGTTCTCTGGAACTGGAGTTGCAGATGCTTGTAAGCTGCCTGGAAACCAAATTGGGTCCTCTGGAATAGCACTGAGTGCTCTTAACTGCTGAGCCACCATCTCTCCAGCTCTGTTTTTTAACATCTGGATAAGCTGTTATTTATGATGAGGCAAAATATTTTATTTTGACATTTCATTGAAATATGTTAACTTATTAATACTTCTTTTTTTGTTAACTTTCAAAGATTCTTACAATCTGAAACATTTTTTAAAATGACATGTTTAAAATTGCCTTGATGTGGCTACTTTGGTCTGGTCTATAATCTTGTTAAAAATACTGAATTTCATTCTCTAGTGATTATAAACATCACCTACTCTGTTAAAAAGATCTGACTGGTAGAAGTACAAAGCCTCAAGGATGCTCAGACTGACTTAGTATTAGATAATTCAACTCCTATAGAAGGAAGGTTCCACAAAATATGTGGCTGTTTGCATTAACATTTCAAATTCTCCATTGATAGATACCTAGTGATTTAAAAAATATTTATTTGTTTTTGTATATACCATGCCATGATGTACCTGTGAAAGTCAGGGGACAACTTTGGGAGCCAGCCCTCTCTTTCCACTACACAGACCAATGAATCAAATAGGCATGGTGGCAAGCGACTCTACCCCATGGGCCTGCCATCTCACAGGCTTTGACACAGGTTCTTTTTTCTTTTGTTTGCTTTTCCCTCATTTAAAATTAAAATGTGGCTCCTCACTATCTTTGTGTCTATGTATGTATTTAAATGGAGAAATTGGTAGATAATGTATTGACCATGTATTAGCAATTATGTAATGAATAGATAACATATGAACATGTGTGTGCATGTGTTCAGATAATTTCCTGAAAATGTAATTTGATAAAACAGAAAGAGGAGAAGGTGAAGACAGGTACCAAGGATGGATTCTACAGACTGTGAACTCTGCCCAGTGTCTTTTGTTCAGGATATACATAGGGCCTGTCAATTAACTGTTAACCTTCTTCAGGTCTCCCTGAAAGGACTGAAGTCACTAACTATCCACTGTCTGTTTACCCATAAATGTAGCTCATAAAATCACATCAAGACTGTATAGTGATGTGGAAATCCCAGTGTACGGATAAATGTGATACATAGAAAGCATTGGACTTACATAAGAGTAAATAGATTCTTGACATAATACTGGAGATGTTCCAAGGGAGTCATTGAGACAAAGGGCAGGCAGGAGCTGAGCACTCACCAGTGTCTACTTGAAGTTCAGGGCTGGGGGACACCTTCCCCTAACAAGCAGTTGCCTTTCTTTTCCTTCTGTACTATGTGATTTCACTGCTAACATGGGTTAGCAGTGGAGCATTGCGATAAGTGGAGCAAAGCCAGATGATTTCTGCAGACACCTAGCATTGAAAGGTAAGGCCGTGTGGACAGGGCACGATAGGACAGGCTTGGAGTCCTAACTGTTGCAAGGAAGCAGGGGATGTCAAAAAGTCCAGGCCCAGCCTGGGCTGCATAGATAGTGAATTTAAGGCCAAGGTGGGTTAGCATAGCTAGATCATGTTTCAAACAAAAACATTTTAAAAAAGAAAGAGAGAAAGGAAGGAAGGAAGGAAGAACAGAAAGAAGGAAAGAAAGAGAAAGGGGGAAAGAAGCATAGATGCTGGCCTTAAAGGCAAAAAGTAGTCACGATCCAGGGCCAGCCCAGCAGATGCTGAGAGAAGGCAGCTTGCCCAGGTATGGCTGTGCCAGTGTTTTTCTTGCCTGAGGCAATCCAGGGATGTCTGGATTGCCAGGCCCATAGAGTAGGGAACCCTGCCTGTCAACATGCCTACACACTTGGGGTTTGCTCTATGCTATGTCACCTGCACAGAACAAATTTGTCTTTTCATCATAGATACAGCCCTAGATATCAGAGGATGCCAGTTTCTTGAAAGAACAGGACTACCGTAAGTGAGCAGACCAGCTGGTTCTGAAGAAAGCAAAGACAGTGTGGTTTGGGAGACAGACAAACAAACAAGCAAAACATTAAAACATGTTCTTAGCCAGATTTCACATGCCTGCCATGCCAACAGGGCAGAGGCAGAAGAATCACAAGTTTGACATAATCTTGGAATAAAAAGTGAGATTCTACCTCAAAACAAAGGAGCAAGCAAACCAACCAAACACACTGGTGGTGGGAGGTTGGGGAGGGGAGGGCAGAAAAAACTTTTTTAGAATTTTCAGAACAAATTGAATGGTAGTGGTCTTTGAAACAGAGTTGTTAAGACTGAAAATTGATCAGAATAAGAAGTGTTCCTGATAATTAAGATATTATTGGTTTAGAAAAAGAAATTCAACAGTTGCTTTGAAAATATTATTTTATGTGCCCAAATTCTGAAAGGGAAATAAAGGAAAAATTACTTCTACTCTATAGGTTAAGAAATGAAAATAGGTAAATAAAAGTGAACAAGCAGGTAGATACACTCAAAGCCCTTCTATTGGGGAAGAAATAGGATTTAGAGAAACTGAAATGGCTAAAATCTAATCCAGAGCAGAGAAACTTACTTAGGAAGACAGAAAAGTCCTGCTAACATGAAATATTTCCTGCTAGAATTTTCTATATGGTCTGTATAGGTAGATATCTGAATAAAAAACATTTACTGATAATAAGTCCTAAAGGAACTTCTAAAACAATCCTTTGGTATATCTATAGTTTTGCCATTTGTTAAAGAGACAAATCTACATGCTAGTAAGATGGATGTCCTTGCTACTTTTCCATAATTAGTATCTTCACTGAATATTTGCAACAAAATTGGATAGAATATTGGGGGACACAGAATAATGTCAAATCTTTCTGAAGTTCATCAGTATTTTGATTTTATGATATCAATGCTAAGAACATTTCACATAAAATGGTACAAAATGTTGGGAAAGCAGTTAGGGACACTTCAGAAATGGCTAGAAATTCAATCTTAATCCCAGGCCAAAGTGCACCAAGTGATGTTGAAAGAAACTCAAGTCAGAACTCAAACAGCAATGTATGAAATCAAGTATTCTGACACAAACAATGCAAAGACAGACTAATTTGATAATCACCCATTGAAGAATGATGGCAGGAAAGTACTACAAGCTGTTGTTTCCCAGACTTAAACCAGTATTTGGTCTATAGCATTCTGGCAAAGTAAAGGCAATCTCAGACCAGCAGATTCTCGGAAAGCTGGACACCTGTCCACCCTATATGAAAAAGCAACACCACAGAACATAGTGAGCAGAGCAAAGAAGGATGGGGGGGGGGGGTCAGAAGAAGTGCACTGAGCGTGACTGAGAAGTCTGGAACATTCTCCTTAAAGAACAGTGGTTTGTGAAGAGAGCTGTTAGCCTCTTCTTTCTCTGTGCACTCTATTATGTCACTTAATTTTGCACAGAGCGGTGTTTATGTAACTACAGTGTTGTAGGTACTGCGATGCCAGATGATCGTAGTTCTAGAATCAGTTACCTAGATGCCTTTGCGATAGTTGCTAAGTAATGTCAACACAGAAACTTTGACGACAGACCAAAAAAAAAAAAAAATATATATATATATATATATATATATATATATATATATATATAATATAATGAAATTTGATGATTAAGGCAGGAATGATGGCAGTAAACAGGTAAATAAAAATTACTCTTTGTTTTTTTTTTTTCACGTGAGGTTCCCCTAAAAGTCATGTGTACTTTAGTCTTTGTCCTCTGGCGGTTCTCCTGGGAGGAGATGGGTCCTTTAGAAGATGGAGCCTTGCAGTATTAGGCTATTAGGCTATTAGGCTATTAGGGTGCGTTCTTCTTATCCACTCATGCCATTTTGCTTCCCAGCATGAGGGGGGCATGTTGTTGTTGTTGTTGTTACTCTGCCGTAAGTTCCCGTCATAATGTCCCATGTCACCGCAGGCTGGAAACAGTGATCCCAATTGACCATGGACAGGAGCCTCTGGAAAACGTGAGCCAGGATGATTCTCTCCCCCTCAGGTTTTTACCATAGTGTTAGAAAGTAGGCAGATCCAGATCAGAATGCTGTCTTTACTGACTATAGACTGCACACGCGGGCAAGTTGCTTCACGCGCCTATGCCCTCAGCTTCCTCATCTGTGGCGGGAGGGGGGAGGTTACTGTAGCTCCCATCTTCTCAGATCCTTAGCAGCTTGCCTAGCATCTACTAAGGGGCCACTCTGAGCTTCCAGTAAGTATGAGAAGGTGCTACCTCACCACGGGCTGATCAGTCAGAGAGGCAGAGAGAGAGAGAGCATGGCTCCTTGTAAAGCAGAATAGGAGTCGGGTTCCCTACATCTTCCACATCTGCATACGCGTTCTCCTGAATGTCAGAGCCACAGAACAGGAAAAGCGGCTTCGTCTGTCCTTGTCCTTAAAAATGAAGCATGCATCACAAAAAGATCGCAAAGGGAGGGTTGTCGAAGTCACTTTGTGTTTAGCGCTGTCTCATGTGTACTTTCATATTTAAGGAGAAGCACGACACTTCACGTGGGCCATTGGGGTTGCCTGTGTGCTGTTATTCTTGGGCGTGTGGGCAATCACAGGAAACAGGGATGGGAGCAGGGACAAAGGATGGAGATGGAAAGTGAATGTTTTTGTCCTAGGGGAATCTATAATCTCATTTGGGGAAGACAGACCCTCAAGAAAGAATGGCATAGAACACCAGGTGGGGTGTGGCTATGAAACAGAAGCAGCATGTACTGTCAGAGTGGTCACAAGTAGCCTCGCAGATTAGAGGATCACTTGGAGAGCACGTGGGATTCCTGAGGAGCAAGTGGCTCACCCAGCCGACAGCCAACGTTCACCACATACTAGGGAAGTGGCTCTTACGAGGCATGAAGATGGAGCAGATGTGGCGGTTGAGACAGTGGCTCTCAGATGAGCCAGCTCCTCCCTTTGCAGGTGTGAATGTTGTGACATTTTAAATGTTTTCCCAGGTAGTATGAGATGCGAAACTAGTCTAAAGTTTGATAACTAGGCAGACAGCCTGATCAGCTAAAACCGGACCATAATGATGAAGGCTACTTTGGCAGTTTGAGTGAGAATGTCTCCCCACAGGCTCAGATGTTTTAGCACTGGGTCCCCAGCAGGTGGAGCTGTTTGGGAAGCTTTAGGAGGTGTGGCCTTGCTAGATGAAGTATGTCACTGAGAAGGGGGTGGGCTTTGAGGTTTCAAAGCCTGTGACATTCTCAGAGCAAGTGATCTTCCTCTCTGCTTCCTGCTTGAGATTCAAGGCCTGAGCACTCAGTTGCTGCTGCAGCCACGCCTGTCTGCTACTGTGCTTCTCTGCCAGGATGGTGATGGACCTGTTATCTCTCCGGAAACATCAGCCCCAATGGACCCTTCCTTCTACAAGTTGCCTTGGTCATGGTGTTTTATCACAACAATAGAAAAATAATTAATATGCTGCCACCTAGTCCTGCTAACTTTGAACACTCAACCAGCAGATTGTAAGCACGTTGTGGACTGGAAGGACTATCTTTCACCTTGGAACCCTGAGAAGGGATGAGCCGTGACAGAACAAGAACTTTCCTCATCTTTCTATCTCAAAGCACAAAGGCTATGACAACAGCATTTCTTGCTGGGTGGTGAGACGCTCAGGGACACTTGGCTCAGAGTTCTGGCTCGTGAGGAGGGCAGTTAGTCATGATACCTGCTGTAGTGGGAGGGGACTGTTTGCCAGGACCAACAGAACACTAAGTGAGAAGAATGTTCCAGAACGGCCATCTATCTACCTCCCTGTGGCTGGTGAAGAAACCTTCTCAGGACTCAGCAGACAGGGCAGGAGAGCGGGAGGCTTCCACCAAGCTGAACACCAAGCTGAGTTTGCCGTGGTTTCCAAGCCATGGCCACCCCCCAAGCCTTAAGGACTGTCCCGAGACCCTTTCACACCCACTCTCCACTTGAAACCAGAACCATGGTGATGGCAGGTGATGATTGCTGGGTAAGAAATGGCTTGGGATCTCAGTAAGAGAGAGGAGGGGTGATCCTTGCTGATGACTGTTCTAACACCATGGAGAAAGCAGGCATGGTTAGGCCTGTCAATATTTATCTCTTTCTTGTTTATAAGTTGCCAGAAGTGATTTATGAGAAGTGTTTGAGATTTTCCCTTGGGAGATATTCTGGTCCTCAGCACCCCGCCCCTGGGTAACCTCTTTAGCATGTAGCCAAGGTTACTCCAGACCTTGTTTCTTAGAATTGTCTTTCATTTTCTTGTTTACCATGTGGGTCTGTGTCTGTGTGTGGTATGTGTGTCTGTGTCTGTATGTTTGTGTGTGTGTAGGTGTGTCTATGTGTTTGTGTGTCTCTGAGCATGTGTGCATGTGTGTGTGCGTGCACACGTGCATGTGTATAGCTCAGAAGACAACCTTGGGTGTCAGTTTTCCCCTTCCACCTTGTGTGAGGCAGAATTTGGTGTTCGTTCTGGGCTTACCAGGCTACCTGGCTTATGAGCTGTTTCTGGGGATCTCTACCTCCTGTCTCTCCGCAGCAGCACTGAGAGTTCACGTGCACACAGTCCAAGATCTTGCTTTTACACGGGTTCCAGACATTTGAAGTCAGGCCCTCAGGCTTGCATGGCAAGTTCAGAGCTGACTTCCTTTACAAAAGGAAGTATTGCATGGTTTCTCTTTGTTTTCTTCTCCACATTAAGCTGACTTTATTTTAGACAGTTTTTGGAGGTGGATGGGGACGGGGGAGAATGGAACCACAAATCTCTCCAGTGTTGATTCCTTAATCACAGTGACTCTCGAGCCCAGTGACTCTTGCGAGTGTCCCAGTTCCTACCAGGTTTGTGCCCCACTTTTCTCTCCTGGTTCTGTAGCCAGCCCCGTGGCTCCCCTTCAGAGCTCCTGTTTCTCAGTCATCTCCTCCAATAGAGTGGGTAGTCCAGATACCTGTGTATTGGAGGGCTGGTCACCTTCCTGTGAGAGCTCATTTAAGTTGTTACTGGCTCCCTATCCCCCCCACCCCCAAGAGGCTGACTCCCTACCTTAGTTCTATGGTTTGGACAAGTGTACCCCAAAAGGTCATCAACTGGAGGCCTGGTGACAAGTTTGTGCTATGGGAGGTGGGGTTTTGTGGCAGGAAGTCTGGTCATTGGATGCACATCTTCATGGGGGGCATGGGGACCTTGATGCCTACACTTTCCTTGCTCCTTTTGTTTCCTTGTCGTCATTTGGAGAGTCGCTTCCTTTTCTACACATTTTTGCAGTGATAGATGACCTCGCCACAGGCCTGAAACCAACCACAGGCTGAAATTTCCAAAACATGAGACAAAATAAACCTTGCTTTTCATTTTCCTTTTAAGGAGGAAAGGGTTTCCCCATGTAGCCCAGCTGGATTCTGACTTTCCATCTTCTGGCTAAAACCTACTTAGGTGGATGATGGGTGCTGGGTGGTGGGAGGTTGGGAGATTGAGGAGGTGGGGAGGTGGGGGTGGGGGGGTAAGGGGTGCGGATGGGAGGCTGGATTACCCAGCTTCCTCTTTTTACATTGATTTATCTCCGGTATTTGTTTCAGTAGCACAAAGCTTACCAACACACTTAATAAAAATGTACCAGTGGACAGACTAGAGAAACTCGTATAAGCCTTTCAGAGGTTTGGGAAGTATACGTATGTGCACATTGATATATATACTGTGCGTATATGACTTGCCTATGTATGGCAATGCACTTTCATCATTAAATGAGTGCGCAGCCTTCAGGAAGTCACTAAATCTCGCCGGAGCCTTAGTTTCCTAATCACTGGGATGTGAATCAGGCTTTCAGCTCACTATAGCAAAACCACAGCTTCCAACTGACATTTGCGCCGCCATCCACACGGGAACCTAAGCCAAAAGAGTCAAGTCTGCTCTGCTTTGTTTCTTTCCCTCATAAATGAAACCCTTGACGACTCTGTACCCAAAGACGAAGCTCTCTGCTCGAAAGGCACAAGCGTCTCTGTCAGGGGGACCTCACTGAAGGCTTTCCATGACCCCCTAGATTTCACTCTGACAAGGGATACCCCAAGAAGAGTGTCTTCTGAGAGAAGGAAAAGGCCCTGACTGCAGGTCCTGCTGTTCCTCTGACACCTGCTCTTGCTGCGTCTTTATTTTTAAACGTTAGTCATTAGTTTGTTTCTGGGTACTAGGGACAAACGCTTCTTTAGTTTGAGACAGGAGCTTCACGTAGACGTCTGGACAAGGTGAAACACTGAGGTGACTTTCCTGGAAGGTGCTCAACAAAGAAGCATCAAGGGTATGATTACTGATTGACGTGAAAAATCAGGCCATGGCTCTCCTGAGTGTGACTGGGGTCAGGGAAGTCACCAGTAGAGGAAAGTGACAGAAGCTGAAAGGCCACCCAAGTTGTTAAGGTGGACAGCTACCTAAGGCTTACACCTCATCACTCACCTGACTTGAGCGGGTAACAACATGAACATAGAAGAGTCTCTGCCTAGCACTTGTAATATCCTGTGGGGGTGCAGTGACAGATGACCCCATGCTTAGTGTATGGAAAGGACACAGCCCCGTGATCTCATAGTTCTGAAGGCTGGAATCAGTCCCACTCACTCACTAATGCTTTGTCCTGTGGGTTCACCAGAGTTTCACTTCTTTGGCTTCCTTCAGTCATGGTCCTGGCAGGGCCGGCTCCTTCTGAGGCTTTGGGGAAGAACGTGCATCACTTGGCCGTTTCCAGCTGTTCAATGTAACCTACCCAGAGCCTTGGCTTTCACCTTGACCACAGCAAAACCAGCTTCCATGATAACCCTGCCCACCAAGCAGCTGCTCCAGCAGCAGAACAGATACAAGGCTCCCTCCTCCATGCGTCCCCGACTGCTTACTCTTTGCATCTGTAGCTTCTGATTTGTTCGAAAAGGCTCTAGAGCCTGGTGTGACAGCGTGTGTGTCTGAAACACCAGCAGCCTGAGGGCTGAGAAGCCAGACTGGGCTATATAGTCAACTCTGTGTCAGCAAAGAAGAAAGAGGAGGTGGAGGAAAGGGGGGCAGTAACGTGGAGAAAAGAGAAGAAAGGGAAAGAGAAAGAAAGAAGAAGGACTTTCTTACAGACGCAGGCAAGACATTTTTTTGTGTGTTTCAGTTTATCATTCATGGAATAATGTAGTTTCAGAGCCACAGACTTAAAAGTTACTAAGTTCACGCTTCTCTTGAAAGATGGGAAGGACAGGGGCTAGAAAGATGGCGTGGTTAGGAGCACGGGCTGCTCTTCTAGAGGATGCAGGTTTCATTGCCAGCTCCCACATTGTGGCTCCTAAGCATCTGTAGCTGGACTCCAGTTCCAGGTAACCTGATGCTTTCTTCTTGCCTCCAAGGGCACCAGGTACACGAGTGGTGCATTGACACACATGCAGGCGAAACCCACACATGTAAAATGAAAATAAATTTTAAAAAGACTAGAATGACTGACACTTGGGGTGTAGTTAAGAGCAGAAGATGTGCTTAGCATGGATTTGGATTTGATCCTGGGACTCAGGAGAGCACATGTATAGGTGCACACACACGCACACACACACACACATGTGCACACACACATGTGCACACACACACACACACACACTGGTGCTGGGGAGATGGAGAGCTGAGATTAAATAAAAAGATGAATACAGAGGCTGGAGAGATGACTCAGTGGTAGCGAGCACTTGCTGCTCTGCGGAGGACCCAGGTTTGCTTCCCCGCACCCTCTTTGGGTGGCTCACAACCACCTATAACTCTAGTGGGTCTGATGTTCTGTTCTGGCCTCTCAGGACACTTGCATACCTGTGATGCACACCCAGACAAACACACACACACACACACACACACACACACACACACACACACACACACAAATAAAAATAGATTTAAGAATAGTAATACGTATGAAATTAATCCCTCCTTGGTAACGAATAAAAGTAATAACATTTATTCTTTATTGTGGTTTAACAACACTTCATTAATTTTTGAGATTGAGAGTATGCCAGGCCTAGTGCCTGACTAGAGATGGTGAGACATGGTGGCCCACTTCCTCAGGAGCTTTTGCCTGAGCTGACACTTAGAACCACAGCCATTTGTTGCTATTGAGATGTTTTGGTTCAAAGCTAAATCCTCAGGGTTGGTGAGTATTGGTGGACGGAGGACCGGTGGAGGCAGGGGTGGCTCTATAGTAGAGCTTTTTGAAAAAAAAAATATTTATTTATTCACTTTACATTTCTATTGCAGTCCCCTCCCTCCTCTCCTCCAGCTCGCCTCTCCCTCTCCCCTCCCCCCACCCGTTTCCCCTTCTCCTCAGAAAAGTGGAGGCCTCTCTCCCATCACCATATCAACCTGACCCAGCACAGCAGGGCACAGCAAGACTAAGGTGCACCCTCCTCGTCCTAGGCCCAAGAGCTTTGGCTTAGAACACAAGGCCTCAGGGGTCAGTTTCAGGCCCTGGAGGGGAGTGTGGATGAAAAAGGGGGCCAAGTAAGAGGCTGAGAGCCTAATTGATTGGTCTGCTGTGCTTACAGCCTGTGAGTGGAGCTTGATGCTAAGTTAGCCTTGGTGAGAGCTTAGGGCAGAGAGTGGAGAGGCAGGCAGGGCAGGAGCAGGAACAGTCTTTTTTACATTATATCTTTGTTTAGGTTTTTGGTTCTTTACCCATGTCACTGGGCCTAATGAACTTTCTAAATGGCACCAGGTGGGAAACTTCCAGGGTTTGTAAGGGAGCTGTCTCTTCCACGCCTTCCTTAAGAAAATACTCAAAACCCTCATACGTGTCAAAATCAATCTTAGCTTACAGGCAGGATTTGGCCATTGTTTGTTGGCCACTGAAGTTTGTGGGAGGCTCCGAGGGGCTTTTAAGCAGGAAATGTCACCGTATCTTCCCCAGGGAGCTGAGGACACTGCACACTGAGGCATGTAGCACTTGGTATGACTCTAGTCGTGGACCCTCATGCCAGGTCTGGGGGTTGGAAAGATGACTCTGGTGGCAGGAGCGTTAGGTGAGAGGGAAAAGCTATGTTGATAGTCCAGGGAATCATATGAGGGTGCCAGGCTTGTGTGGACGCCATGACACAGAACCAGGGCTGACGCCTTTGTGTAAGAATGAGAAACCAGTGGGCGAGACTTTGTCCATGTAATGGTATTGCCTCTTTCTCCTCCTTCCCACCAACTCCAGGGGACATCTTTGCATCTATTTGGGATAGGGCCACCAAGTGGGACAGGGCCACCAAGTGGGACAGGGCCACCAAGTGAAACTGGGCCACCAAGTGGGACAGGACCACTAAGTGGGACAGGGCCACCAAGTGGGACAAGGCCACTAAGTGGGACAGTGTGACCAAGTGGGACAGGGCTACCTAGTGGGACAGGGCCACTAAGTAGGACAGGGTGACCTAGTGGGACAGGGTGACCTAGTGGGACAAGGCCACCAAGTGGGACAGGGTCACCAAGTGGGATAGAGCCACCAAGTGGGACAGAGCCACCAAGTGAGAGAAGGATGCTACTCTCCAGGGTCTCTGTCCACAGTTTAACTGTACACTAGCACAAAACCCAAGTACCTACCTCATTTGACCCACAGCTCAGTCTGCTACTTTCTGCCTCTAGCTATGGCCGTCCTGTAGTCAGGCCCAAACTTGCTTCTTACTAGTCCACTAACACCAGCTGTCTCTCCTTGCCTTTGATACCGGTCTAATTTTCTCTTCAGTGGGAGCATTTCCACAGGACACATCCATGACTGCAATAGTCAGCTTCAGGTGTGAGGACTCATAGCTTCAGTTTAGGGTCTAGGCTGCTGATCAGTGGAGTAGGGTTTTCACTCCATTTCTGTGGTTGACAGCAAGCAGAGTGTCCTAGTGGGGAAGCTCAGTGGCAAAGTCTTTGCCTACTGTTATATATATATATGTAGATACAAGGTACCAAGCAGCAGATATTATGTTGTAGAGGAGTTTATTAAATGAGCATGGGGGGGAGAAGGAAAAGGGGGAAGGGGGTACACCAGAGAGAGACAGGAAGAGGGAGAGAGAGAGAGAAAGTAGAAAGGAGGGCAGAGGAGGGAGAAGGAAGGAGGGAGGGAGAGAGGGGGGGAGGGAGAGGAGGAAAAAGAGAGAGAGGGAGAGGGAGAGGGAGAGAGCGCATACCATGTGGAGGGTCTGTCCTTTTATATGGCCCTGGGCAAGGTCACGACCCCATGGCAGGTAAGCAGTGACATCATAGGCAGGCGGGCTCAAGCAGAATGCTAACATACTGCACATGAAGCCTTGGGCTCCAACTCTAGTGCTATGGAAAGAAAGAAAGAAAGAAAAAGAAAGAAAGAAAAGGGAAAGGGAAAAGAGAAGTTTTCCTTTTCAGGTGTAGAAGATGGAGTGGGTGGGCCAGGAACTACTGTGGGCAGGTGTTAATTCCCTTCCCAGCTCCAGCCTGGGGCTGATCACAACATTCCTTCTGGTGGGAAAAAGCGCTGCTTCTCAGCAGACAGTGAATGTGCTTTCTCTCGGGATGCTTTTGTCACTTGGTTTCTTCTTCTGTTTACTGACCCGGCTGCTTTTATCCCAGGGCCCATCTCCAGCTCCTTATCTGAGTTCTGGTCCTCTGGAATTGCCTCTTTCAACTCTTCAGGATTATCTTTCTCCCCTGGGATGGGAACACTTTTTTTTCTCAAGATTTGCTTGCAGTTCCCAAGCTAGAATTCATGCCTTCCCCCCCTTAACTTATTTGAAACTTTCATTCCCATCAAATACTTTACTATAACGTATTGAATTGATTTATTTGTATTTCATTTGATTTTTCTACTTAGTTTGGGCGACAGATGTCCTTAAAGCTTTTTCATGCAGATTCAGTTTTGTTGACCCTCCCCCACCCCTGCCTCTTCCCCATCTCCCCATCCCCACCCGCTTTCATCTCTGATAATCCCCCTCCCCATTTTCATATTCACATGCATTCTATTACCTTCTCCATCTCTCTCCCTTAAACCCCACCCCTAAACTGACCCTTTTCGAATGAATTTTCTGTCTAGACACATACTCACTTCTCTATGACTACACATACATAACATTTAGCAACTAGGATCTGCGTAAGACAGAGAACATGTGGTACTTGTCTTTCTGAATGAATCTGGCTTACCTCAATATAATACTTATAGCTCTATCTAGTTCCCTGCAAATTTCACTGGTCTTTATGGCTAGATAGAATTCCATGGTGTGTACATACGCTGTTTTCATTATCTACACATCTGGTGATGGACCCGAAGGCAGATGTGATTTCTTTGCCAATGCGAGCAAGGCAGCCATAAGCATGGGTGTTCAAAGAGCTCTTTAAGGCACAGAGCTCCTGCACAGGAATGGTAGAGCCCGGCATAGTGTCCTTCTACCTTCAGTTTTCTGAGAAACCTTCACATTGGTTGGCACCATGGTTACACTAGTTTACAGCCCATCAACAGTGAATAAGTGTTGTTCTTTCTCGACATCCTTGCCAGAATTTTCACACCCATGTGCACGTAAACATCATGAATCGGACTCATGAAGAAGTAATAATAAAAAAAGGAGAACGCAAAGCTGGGAGAGCTGCTCTCCACATGTGCGGAGTGGCTTCTGGGGGCGTCTGACATTCAGGGCACGTGGTAGGACCATGTAAAGAGAAGAAAGGGAAGCATGGCTTCATTAGCGTGATGAGCTGATGGGCTTGAAGCTTTCGCCCGCCATCCTTCCGAAGCTCCTGGGGATAATAGTTTAAGATTAAGTAGATGGAGTCTAATGTCAGACGGCTTACATTTGATCTCATCACTGAACGGTAGCCGCGGGATCCTGGGAAGTGTGTGGACATCTCTGGGTTTCAGTTTTCCCACTTAGGCCATGGAGGCATACATTCAAATTGTCCTCTTATTATGAATATGAAATGAGTGAAACCAAGCTCAGCTTCTAGAGTGGAACGTAGTATGTGGCGAGAGCTATGTTATTGCTGGCCAAGGAAATGGTTTGTTTTCATAGGTTAAGCATAGCCGTGTTTCCCCGATACTTATCTGTGGATTTTTTTTTCTTTCTACAGCTGGCTGCTTAGCCATTGTATTCAAACATCAGCCTGTGTCTGCTGTACCACTGTGCCCTCTCACATGCTGCTCCCTTGGAGAACGAGGCTGTAGCTAAGGATCTGGTGCCATGAGCCACACTCTCACACAGCAAGCAGGGAGATGTTTAACTCCTTTAAGAGCAACAGGACCCAGTGAAAACTCGCTCTGGGCTCACATTCCCTGCTGCAGCTATTTGACATCCCTCTGTGGCTCAGGTTCAGGAGTGAGTGGCCCACGGGTTGATCATGGGTCAGGCCGGTCCTCTGGGGGTGGGGGTGGGGGTAGCAGGGGTTGAAGGAAAAGTACTATCAGTGTCCTGGAGCTTTGACTTCCAAAGTGGATGCTACACACATGGCTTTTTTTCCAGGCCAAGTTAGAGTCCCCTCAAGATGGAAAACTGGGAAAACTTATAAAGCCAGAGGATCCCGAGAGCTTGTGGCATCAGTGTAGTGCAGCTTGTTCAAAGGAGGCACAGAAACTTCCCTGTGTTCACCAGCTCTGGATGCTCCATCAGCTGACGGTATTTCCCTCAGAGCCAGAGGCCCATGAGGACTGGCAGCAGGCCAGCCTGTCTGAGAGATACAGTTGAAAGTTTCGTAGTTCTTTAAGATGTTTGAGGGAGACCACTGAGGTTCCGTTTAGTACTTCGGGGGGTCCCTTTCCCCTCCCCTCAACTTCTCTCCTTCTTAGTTTCACTCCTCCTCTCTCTTTCCCTTCCCACTTCCTTTTACTCTCTGCCCTTCCCTTCTTGGAGAGAGAGTGTGCTGGATAGTTTTATGTCAACTTGACACAAGCTGATGTTATCTGAAAGGAGAGAATCTCAGTTGAGAAAATGCCCCATAAGATCTGCCTGGCAGGCATTTTCCTAATTAGTGATTGACGGTGGAAGGACCAGCCCATGACGGGTGGTGCAACTCCTGGGCTGGTGGTCCTGGGTTATATAAGATAGCAGGCTAAGCAAGCTGTGGGGAGCTAGCAACTAAGCAACACCCTTCCATGATCTTTGGATTGGCTCCTGCCCTCTTTGAGTTCCTGTCCTGACCTCCTTTGATGGTGAACACTGATATGAAAGTGTAAGCCAAATAAACCCCTTCCTCCCCAACTTGTGTTTTGGTTATGATGTTTCATTGCAGCAATAGAAACTGTAACTAAAGACAAAGAGATGGTTCAGGTTGGCCTCAAACTTGCCATGCAACCAAGGATGACCTTGGACTCCCGAGTCTCTTGCTCCCACTTGACAAGTCATGGATTTTTGTTTCTGTTATTGGGCCGAGTCTCCTTGTGTGGCCCAGAATGGCTTAAACTCTTGACCTAAGTCATCCTCTTATGAGTAGTTGGGGCTAAATGGGTGTCCCATTTCAGTAGCTAAAATAACTTTTTAAAAGTCAAAACTGTAGCCTTGCAGAAGAGAGATGTTAGAGACCATCAAATCTCTGTCGATTCTGTAGCTGGAAACACAGAGCCCAGAAGGATCAATCAATGGATCTGAGGTCACTCGTCTTACAGTTCCCACTGCAAGACTAGGTCCCTAGATGGCCTACCTCCTGACTGCCAACTTTCCCCTCAGAGATGCTACCACACAGATGCCTAGCCTTCTCTTCCTTCCTTGGATGAGGTGTTTGCCTTCAGCCTCCCTTCAGTTCTCACCAGGAGGCAGCCCACCAGGCCTGTTGCTATGGCTGGCTTCGGGCAGATTGCTCTTCTTTGGCTGCTGTGACTTTCCTTACCTGCACAGAGCAGGCTCTCTAAACATATTAGGCAGCTAAAGTATTGGAACCATTGTCACTCCCAAATAGAGCTTTTGAAGATGAGAAGAAAGGCTGAATAAAACCTCTATGTTTCAGGTCCTGCCCCTTAGAGATAGACGGGACATTCGCAGATGTGTCTTAGATATTTTTCCTGGAGGTTCTTTCCCAATCTCTGGGGATAAGGTATTGTGATGGGTTGGATGTGGGATGTCCCCACAAACTTGTATTTTGAACCCTTGGTCATCAGTGACTTTGGGAAGTAGTGTGCCTTTAGGAGATGAGGCCTAGTCGGAAGTAGAGCTCTGAGGGCGGGCCTTGAGGGTTGTATCTTGGCCATACTTGTGGTGGGAGCTTGCTCTCTGGTTTCCGTTGTTGGGAAAGAGGTGCATGTACTCCTGATGGCAGCCATAGAGCTGCTCCAGGATACAGCTCTGCCTGACACTGCCAGGATGGACAGTGTCCTCCCCACCCCCCACCCCCAATGCTGACCTCGTCTTCTATTCTGCTTTCGGTGAATCAAATACCAGGGAAGGAGGCCGAAGCAATGATTTGTACGGTGTCCTGGGCATGGGATTGTGTCATCGTAAGCATGCAAAATGATGTGCACAGCAGGGGAAGACTGATTGACAGCTGGGGCCAGAGATGTGGGTCAGCTGACAGAGTGATGACCCAGCACGCACGAAAACTCTGGGTTCCATCTTCAGCACCCTATTAACTGGGTATGATGATGCATGTCTGTAATCCCCGCACCCAGTAGGTGGAGGCAAGAGGATTCTAATTACAAAGTCGACTTTGGGGCCAGCCTATCCTACATGAGACTGTATCAAAAAATAAAATAAAATTGCAACAACAAGAGATTGGCAATTATGTAGATTTACCATCATAGCCTCTTTTTTGGTCAGGCCTCTGTATCCTAAAATATTTGTGTATGTGTTTAATTTTTTCTTTTAAAAGATTTATTTTATTCTAAATGACGTCTGCGTGTGTGTATGTGTGTGTGTGTGTGTGGTGTGTATGGTGTGTGTGTGTGTGTGTGTGTGTGTGTGTGTGTGTGTACAAATGCTGACGCAGCAGAGGCATGGAATCTCCTGGAGATGCAGTTACAGGCAACTGCGGGCAGCCAGACAGTATGTACCAGGAACCACCTGAACTCCAACCTCTAGAAGTGCTGCGCACTCTTATCTGTGCAATCATCTCTCTCATTCCTATATCATAGCATTTGGTTGGGAAACCAACCCAGAGACATGTGCTTGTAGGGTGGCCCCTGAGATGCCGAGATGTGTGAGAACCAAGCTGAAAGACCCAATGAATTCAGACTATTTACAGGAGCACACATGCAACATGCCACTTGTTTGCTGAAGAAAAAATGAGTAAACACAGCATGTAGGAATGAACAAAGTGCTCAGTAGTACGTGTCTCCGTTGGCAGAGAGTCGGGATGTATGTGCGCCTGGAGCCTTTGAGGAACTCGGGGAACAAGGGACGCTTTGTTCGTGATGAGGAACACTCGGATGCTCCCGCACCACACCACTGCAGCTCCGCAGCTCTGTCCCGAATGCTTTATTTCCAGGACTTAAAAAAATTTCTCACATTAACTTGATTTTTATATTAGATTTCAGATTCATGGCCAAAGCATACATCCTGGAGGAACAGTTACCGTCTCTTTACTTAAAATAGCGACAACAGCATACCGGCAGAATCTTGTATTTATAAAGTGACATTTCCACATCTGTCCTGTGCATCTCCTTTTTAGTCAAGTGTTCATATAAAAAAAAAAGAGGAAGATAAAAAAGAATGAAAAGAAATGGGTGTAATTTAAGTAAAGAATAACTTCCTTCTTATTAGGTGAACTTGAAACCAGGTATCATATTTATATAAATACTGTGGAAAATATTTAACCTATTCATACAGGTTAAGTAACTAAGCGATAAGCAAAGTGTGTTTAAATTCTCCCATTAAAGTCAAATGGCACTGGGCAGTTTTTCCACTTTGCAAATACATACCATTAGGAGTCTGAAAGGGAAGGCTGGGGGAACAGAAAGAATTTCTGGCAAACAAACAGGGCTGTTCATTGAAGAGGTTGTGGCTACTTTATGTTACAGGGGGCAAGGAGAGTCAAAAAGTCAAAATAACAAAGCTCAGATGAGAGTCTTAATGATGCAATTTAGTTTTCTCTAAAGCCAAGATGCTTTTGCTCAGCAGCTGGCTGACCAAATCAGAGAAGCAGGATGTATTAGCTAGGGCTTGTATTTAAAAAAAAATATATGCAGGGCTGGAGAGAGGGCTTGGAGCAGTGATTCTCAACCTTCCTAATGATGCGGCCCTTTAAGACAGTTCTTCATGTTGTGGTGACTGATCCCCCACCCCCAGCCATAAAAGTTTTTACATTGTTACTTTATAACAGTAATTTAGCCCCTATTATGAATCATGATGTAAATATCTGTGTTTTCCAATAGTCTTAGGCGAGCCCTGTGAAGGGTAGTTTTATTCATAAAGGGGTTGTGACTCACAGATTGAGAATTGCTGGCTTAGATGTTAAGAGCCCTTGTTTTGCAGTGGACCTGGATTTGATTCCCAGTACCCACAAAGCATCTAAGAACTATTTATAACTCCAGTTCCAGAGAATCTGACCTCCTTGGGCTCCAGGCACACACATAGTGCACATAAATATGCGTGAGCAAAGCACTCACACACATAAAATAGAAATAAATAAATCTAAGAAAAAAGTATATGCAAATTGATCAGAGGAGATGCTTGGGAGTTCTGGGCATGTGCAGGTTTGAAGACTGAAAACCTGTTTATAAGGAGAGAGCCAAGGAAATGATACATTTGTAGGTTTCCTCTTCAAATAGAATTAAATCCAATTTAGTTTTCGAACCAAGCCCAATTACTCCCCTAAACAAACAAACAAACTAACTAACTAGCTAACTAGCTAACAAACAAACAAACTGAATATTGTTGACTGAGTGATGATCTTCCTTTGCTCGTGTGGTTGAACATCTAGCTCTTTGAAGGTCCAGAGAGAATAGAAGCAGAGGAAGAAGTCATCCCATGTAATGCTGGATGCAGTAGCATACACTTTTAATCCCTGCACTCCTACAGCTAGATAAGAGTCTAGACAAGAGATCCCCGAGGCCACTAAGCCAGCAAAGCACAAAGAAGACCCTATGTCAAAGAAAAACAAGAACTGACATGGGAGTGTGCACATGCCTGCACCCGCACACACTCACACACAGACACACACACACATACACACACACTTTAAAAAGGCAGAAGAAGGAAGAATCTTTTCTCTCCTGCAGCTGGCACACATCTCCCCTTGCCACTAGAACATCAAAGCCCCAAGCCCTTTGGTGCCCCTCACTCTGGGACCCCACCAATGCTTCCAGCATCCAGCCCTTCCTCAGGCCTTTGGCTTTAAGCTGAAGGTTACACCATTGGCTTCTGGGACCTCAGACCTTTTCGTGTGAGTCCACCACTGGTAGACCTGGCCCTGCGGCTTGCAGATGGCTTATCATGAAGCTTGTCAGACTGCACAGTCATGTGAGCTGTTTCTATAATGCATCCTTTCTTTTCTACCTCTGTGGATTGCATTGCTTCTGAGTTTCCTGAACGCCTAAACTAATACAAGCCATGGTCAACTCTCATCTCATTAGGAAGACCTAATACATTTACCTGGTTTCACAGACTGCGGATTCTTGTTTCATCTCATCAGAGTCAAGACTGCAGATGAAGATTGTTTTCCCAATCTGAGAGGTAAGAAAGGAACATATGGCTTTAATATCCATTTCTGTGATTAGTAAAGTCAAACATGTTTTAAATGTTTACTGGCCGCCGGTATCTCTTATACCAGTTGCTTGTCCCTGCCCTGTAGATATCTGATCTTTATACACCTCAAAAGCAAGGGTATGGAAGTGGCTCAGGGGTTAAGAGTGCTTGCTGTGCAAATATGAGGAATCTGAGTTCAAATCTCGTAGCTTCATGTAAAAACTCGGGCATGGCCTGGAGCACCTGTAATCCTGGCCCGGTGCAGAGAGGACAGTAGGACTGCTGGTTAGCCACCAGCCCATCTCCATAGCCAGGTTTGGTGAGAACCTTTCTCAAGAACGATGGAGAGTGGGAAGCTGGACATCTTCCTTTGGCATAGGCATCCTGTGATGCCTCCGATCTCTGTGATGTAGGAGCATAACACACACACACACACACACACACACACACACACACACACACACACACACACACTCATGCACACGCTGTCACTCACACACATCCCTATCCATGCAGCTGTCCAGGATGAAAACCTTAAAGATGTCTTTCACTTGTCTGAGCTTCCGCGTTCACTCTGCACAGCCATTTCCTCAGCTGTGGATGGAGGGCCGGCTTCCCTTCAGGAGGCTTGTCACTGCTTGCAGAAGGCTGACAGGTCTCAGTCTGAGTTTCCCCATGCCCCTTCCCAGACTGCTACTCTCAGCTCCTGATGTAGAACTGAGCACACACTATAGGTTCTTGACTAACAAAGGGCAAAGCTGATTTTCTAGTGTCACGTCTATCTCTTCCCCACTGAGTCTTATATCCTCACCGTAATTACCACACCAAGACACCGTGAGCGCTATTCTGCTCTTACTTGCTGCTGGAGCTGTTGTTAAAGTGTGAGGGTTTGCCATCTCTGCACATGTTGACCTTTGGCTCAAAGACAACTCTTCTGTGCAGTGGGCTATTCTGCACTATGTGGGATGTTGAGTGACGTTCTTTGCCCTCCTCACTGATACCAGAACCCTTCTCCTCCCCTTCTGAACACCTTGGTGATGACTACAAAATATGTAAATCTACACACCCTGCCACCCCACCCCCCAACACCATATATCCCAGAGGACAGAATTACCCCAGGTAGAGGATCACAGGCCTAGAGGAAACATGTAAAAACCAAGTCGTGTTGTCTTCCATGACCTTGCCCAGGGCCACCTTTCCAGCTCTAGTTGTTGTGTTGGAAAAGAACAAGGGGTCCTGATTCTGGAAAGGCACACCATGTTGGAATTAAAACAGAGGAGAACAAAGCCCCATACCTGTCATTTAGATTTCCCCAAAACCAAAGAAATAGCGGAAACAAGAAAAATATCCACCACCCTGTGGAAGTTGCAGCCACTTTTTCCTATGCTGGGATTTTGTGCTTTGGAAATGAACATCCCTGCTCCCTTGTTGCCAGGATCAACAGAGGCCCAGCTGGGACAGACCTTTGATGGCTCATGTGCTTTACTAACTAGAATGGGTGAGAATGGAAGCCTTTCTGCAGGAGCAGGAAACATCCAGAGGACGTGAGCGCCCACCACAGGCTGTAACCAGGCCAGGCTGGCCTTTGTGAGGCTGAGCAGAACCGGGCTCAGAAACAGGAACACAACAAGAGTATTTCTGGTCATTTTCCTCAAATCTGCCAGAGGGTTCCCAGGGAATTTTCTGACAAATGCTTCCTATGTACAGCATCCACGAGACAAGAGAGCATTCATGCTACATTTTTTTTCCAGCCCACTAGTTACCCTGACAATCCCAACCCTCACTTTCTCCTCTGCTCCGACTGACATCTGAGAAGGAGACCGCAAAGCGCATACCATTTTATAGGCTAGCCTGATTGAAACCAGCTCTCCCTATAGGTCCCATCGTGCAAGAGACACACACGGGTTTTGTCAAGAGACTGGCTACTAGCAGAAAGGGTTTGATGCTATTGCTAGTGAGAAATTAGTAACTAGATCCTTGGTCTGTTTTCCGCCAACTTTATAATTACACTGTTTCAGTGGTGAGCCAGACCTTTGAGCCAAGGGTAATTTAGAAACTTTAGATTCGAACTGGCCCCCTCCTCCTTCCTTTAATGTTCATCTCCGCTGCCTCTCCATCACCATGCAAACATATAATTTTCCTCCACTCCCTCCTCAGCCCGCTTCCTTGTTTCTGTGACCCTCTCTCACAGGACGAGTGTTTCCCTCGTCCCGAGACATGGTGGGCAACAATCGTGATTGTGTGTATACAAACCTAATTCTCAGCCATGCTGTCACTCTGCAAAAGTGTTACCAGTGTGGGGTCATAGTCTAGCCTCAGGGCCGGGAGAAGAACACGTGGCCCTTATGCAGAGCCCAGGCCTCTTGTGTATGGAAGAACTAGTCTCTCTGCTGAGACTAGGAGTGTACGAAAATTACTTTCTCAAGTACTGGACTTCTTCCACAGTTCTGGAGCCTTTTCAGAGTCTTTTGTATATAAATACTTATTAAATATTAAAAAACAACAACGACAACACAAGGGCTACTTAACGGGAATGTTCGTGTTTCTTAGTTGGCACAGGCCAGCGAGCAAACTACTTGGGAGGCTGAGGCAGGATTGCTGTAGGCTCCAGGCAGAGCCTGGGCTACATAGCAAGAACAGTACACCCAGAAGAAAATCTCAAAAGCAAGGGTAACGAGGAAAGAAAGAGGAGACAGAGGGAAGAACGGAGGGAGGGAAAAGGGGGTGTGGGAAAGAATATTCTGTCAGTTTTGCTTTATATCTACAACCATTCTCCCTCCGGTTTTGTCTTCTTTCACCTGGCTTCTTTTTTTTCTGATGAGTTGTTTTTCTTCCCTTTAAGCTATATTTGTAGGAGGGGGAGCTATATGTATTCACATAAAACTAAGTACACCTTAGCATCCTAAAGTTTCCGAAAGTCTTCCATACTATCTGCCTTTCAGTAGTATACTCTCCCAGCCAGCCTTGCTCCCCACTCCCCCCCAGTGTCATCTTTATATTTGACCAAGTATCCTCAGAAAATAATTCCTCCAAGCTCTCTATAGGAATCTCTGTCACCAAATTCCAGAAAGCCTTTCCCTCAGTGTGTGTCATGGAGTTTTTCATTTTCCTAAGCGGACAGTGCATCTCCCCCCAGAATTTCCTTTACGTTCTTGCTTCTTGTGTTGTTACCGTTATTATTATTATTTTGAGACAGGATCTCACTACGCAGCCCAGGCTGGTCTTGAACTCATGATCCTCCCGTGTCAGCTGGGATTACAGTTGTGTGCCACCATGTCTGACATGTCTCTTCTTTTTAACCCTTCCTCTCTCTACCTCCACTGTTCTCCCAAGAGTCACTCTTGGGAGAGTGGCCCGTGTGTCATGTGTCTTTGTCTGTGCCTCACTGCCTTATGAACACTAGGTCCTCTGCAGCGAACTCAGACCAGAAAGCGGCTGCCACATGGCCGCCCACCGCGGTGCAGCCAAAATTCCCTTTAGAGACAGCTGGTTTCCATTTCAGGAGTCTCAACATTGTGGCTGGACTGATTGTCTTTTCACCTCTAGGTTGGTCTTACTCGTAGCTAAAACATAACCAACCATTTTCCCTAAGCCCTTCTGGGCCACTGCTCCTGCACTGTGCGTCCTGGCTGTGTTTATCTTGTCATGAAGATGCTACGGGAGTCTCCAGAAGCCACACCCTTCCCCTCCAAACCAAGGGAGAAGTGAAAGCAGTTTCCTTTAGGGCCACTGGTTAACAAAACTAGATTACTAAAATGGCTTTTCAAATCGTCTCATTACTCTGTGAGAAGCAAGCTTGTTCAGCAGCTTGTCAGGGCACAGTCCCTTGTCCCGAGATAAAGGCAAACCCACAGGAATCCTGTGAATGGTGAGGTTTGGAGCTATACCTTGGATACAAACCACAGGCTGTGGCTCGGCAGGGCTGCCTTGGTGCAGAAAGCAACCCACCCTTGCCTTTTTTTAAGTGAAAACATCCCAGGATGGAAAGGGGGATTGTGAGAGTGGAATGCTTTGTAGTCATTGGGCTGTGGAGGAGGGTGAGGCACGTTAATAAGTGAGTGTGCCACACTTTCCTGCTCCTCAGCTCCCTGTCCCTGGGGAGCTCAAAGGTATAAAGAACATTCGGGGTTTCCCTGAAGTAACCCAGTAAAGGAGGCGCCCCACTAAATGTAATAGGCCTGCCAGAATACATACATACATGAAGACAATATCGAGGCTACTGTCAAACCTCTTTGAGACATACACACAAGCTTACACTGTATGCACATGTATATAGCACATATCCAACATGTATTGTTTGTGTATAAGAAATGCCTTTGTGGGGCTGGGGATGGCTTAGTAGGTCAGGAAGGCCGCTATGACTCCAAGCATAATGACCTGAGAATTCTTGGTCCCCACTCAGTCGAAGGAGAAAATCAATTCCCAAAATTGTTTTCTGACCTCCATACAGGTGCGGTGCCATGTGCATGCCCACATGCATACAAATAAATATTCAACTGAAAAAAAAAAGCAACTCTTTTGTGTCTTTCTTTGTGATTATATGTAACCTGGCTCTCCAATGTCAATGATAACATGCCACCTCTGGTCTCCGTGCCTCTGTCTGTCCATCAGTGACTAGAGGAGCTGGACCAGTCCTGTGGTTGCTTGGAAGATGCCTCTGCCTTGTGCAGGACTGCTAGTTTCCATTCTTGCCTTCCAGGACCCTGTTCTCCCTCTGGGAAACAGTGTGCCTGTGTGTGACGAGAGTTCTAAGGTTCCTAAGCTTCTGTCCAATGCCATCGTTTGCACACAGCTGGCTTAGAAAGAGGCTGTGACAGGAACAAAATGATCAATTAGTGGATTTGTGTGTTCATTTTGAGGCGTGTGGCCTCACACAAAGCAACTCTGGCTTCATACACAAGACCTACTCAGAGCAATGCGATCTCTGTTGGATTCCTTGCCTGGCCTGCTAGGCTACATGCAAGGCCCAGGTATAATCTAACTTGGCTTTAGAAAGACATTTGTCTCAGTCTTGGTGAACATACTTCTCCAGAAACCTTACCCATTTTGTATCTTGTTGAAGTCTCTTAGGTCTCACACACAGCCTCAGGTCACTCTTTTTTAAAAACCAGGAGTGGCTGGCTATAACCCTGCTGATGGTTCCCAAGGCCCCCAGCTTGCTGTCATATTTCAATGGGTGCTTGCCACCCTTCACTTTCAACTATGTCTAGGAGTCTCCCACTGGTCCACCCTTGCGGAGAGGATTATTTTTCTATTGACTTTTCTCATCCAGGGGTTCCCCTGCCCATCACTACCTACATCTATTCTTGTCTCAACACTGCTGTATGGTGTGCCTGTGATGCCTTCTAACACACCTCACAGTCACCAACCCAGCCCACTCCAACTTTAGATTAAGGCTGGCCTCTGACTTCCAGGAGTCCTGGTGAGGCAGCTCGGAGTCCTGGTGAGGCAGCTCTAGAGAGATGCCTCTTTCCTCCGGTTTCCAAGACACTGCTGTTCTTACCTTTCAAGACACTTCATGGAGCACACAGGGAGAAGCTGGAGTGTGTGAGGAGCTTGAGACTGATTCAGCCAGGAAAGTTCCAGAACCATTCAGAGACTGCGTTGGAAAGAGTGGATGGTAGTTCCACAGAACTTTGAGCATGTAAGTGGGGACAGGGTTTGCAGGCGGCATGGCTTGCTGGGAGAGGGACTGTAAAAGTCCTCTTCTGGGGCACCGCTTTTATGGCTCTTTAGACCTCACTTGGTGAACACTTAGGACAGAAGCTGATCAAAACGAGATACTTGAAAACATGGAGTTGGGAAGATTGCTTAGTGGTTAAGAACAATTACTGCTCTTTCAGAGAAACCCAGATTTTGCTGCCATGGCAGCTTGTGATGTCCTGAAATTCTACTTCTGGAGTACCCAATACCCTCTTCTGGCTTCCCTGGGTACCAGACACATGCACACTGTGGTGCACATAAATGTATGCAGGCAAAACACACACACATGTAAAATAAAAATAATTGCTTCAAAACAGAAAGAAAACAGGTACCTCCTACATGATCCATAACCCAAGGGTACATAATTATGTTCAGAGGTTTGACTTTAAAAAATGAAGATTAAATGGGAGGGTGCATGAGATGGGATAGCAAATGGGATGTAATATGAATTATTTTATTTTTCAATAAAAATGTGTTAAAAATGAAGATTAAAAATTGAAAAGATGACAAATATGCTGATAGGTGTAAATCATTTATAGGTGTTCAGGGTACAGCTGTGCTAGTTTAGCATACCCAGGGTCTTGACTTCATCTTGAGCCAAGCATGTACACACACACACATACACACACACACACACATACACACACACACACACACACACACACACACAAATACATACACATGGCCACACACAGACATGCATACAGTACAAATGTACACACATACAAACACACAGAGAAACACATAGATACACAAACACACACATATATATACACACACAGTTATGCACACACATATGCATATATACACACACATAGACACATGGTCACATACATATACACACACACATGCACACACACATACACACAGACTCATACACCAAAGACAGAAAAAAAAAAAACAAAAGAAGCATTGCCCACAATATTCAAATTTGCCTAGCTCTTATAGGATTATTTATTGAATCTGTTGTAAAAACAGATAATGTATGTAAAAATGCCTTAGGACGTTGAGAATTCATTCTTTTTGTTGCTGCTAAGGATGATCTTTATACTACTAGAGACACGGTGATACATGCCTGCAGCCACAGCTATTCAGAAGACTGAAGCAGAAGGCTCTCATGAGCCAGGAAATTAAAAACCATGCTTGGCAACAAAGTTAGAAATTTTAGTGCACACATACAGGCACACACACACACACACACACACACACACACACACACACACACTATACACATATGCATATATAAACATACATATATACTATACGTGCATATACTCAAACACATATATACACTCACAAACATATTACACACACATATATACACTCAAACATATACACACATATACTCATACACACATGCAGATATATACATATACATACATATACACAGACATGCACACACATACACAGTGTGCATTTGGGTTCCAGCAGAGGCCAGAAGAGGTTGTTGGGTTCCTTGGAGTAGAAGATATCAATGGTTGTGAGCCACCTGTCGTGGGTATCGGGGTGATGTGAACTCTCATCTTCACAACAGAGCAGCAAGCACTCTCTTTTTTTAATATTAAAAGAATTGAGATTATAATATAATTACAATGTTTTCCCCTTCCCTTCCTCCCATCAAACCTTCCTTCCTAAATACATAAACACGACTGGCTCAGTGTGTACAATGTGTATGTATGTGGTCAGGGTTGACTATTTGATATTGGATAAGCAAATCATGTGCTCCTCCCAGGAAGCCTATTCCTCCTGCTCTCAGCCTCCCTCAGGTGCCTGTGGTCCTGTCTAGGGTTGATGCTTCCTGAGCTTTTCCCGAGCCATGCTAGCATGTCTATTGGTATAGTCCTTTCTCAGGTCATGTTCAGGCAGCCATATTGGTGAGGTGTACTTTCTGACATTTCAGGGAGATTCAAAGTCACAGAGAAGTCCCTGTTTCCCTGGTTCTTTCTGTCCCTTCTTCCACAATGGTCCCTGAGCCATAGGTCCCAGCATTGTGCTGCTACAGATATATTAGATGGGACTGGGCCCTACAACTCTGCAGTCTCCAAAGAGTCTGTTGTGAAAAGAAGTTGCCTTAATGAGGAGTGAGAATTATACTTACTTATGGATATAAGGATAGACAGTTAGAATGTAGTTGTGGATTATTGTGGTAGTAAAGTGACAACTGTAGGTTCTCCTCCAAGACCCAGGTCTCCACTAGACATGTGCAATTGGCTAGGTTTCAAGCACCGGGCATGGCTTCCCTTTTTTGAGCAGGTCTTAAGTCCAATGGAGAGCTGGAGGCTATCACAGAGGTATGTGTGCAACTGTTGCACCCTTAGGGTTATTGTGCCGTTCTAGTCGCTGTGTTCGTAGATGTCATAGCTGCATAGGGCTGGTGGTTGCTTCGCCACTTTGAAAGCTTGCATGGTACCTCCCAGTACCATGGAAGCTGGAGGTCAGGGAGAAGGCTTTCAGGTCACGTTCAGCTTGTGAGCATCTGGGCTTCTTTCTGAAATGCATGGTGTCTTCAGCAGTAAGGGTATGCCTTCTATTTCTGGGTGCTAAAAGGGAAAATAGCCATAGCCTATAGGGCTTTGGGAGTCTCTTGAACAACCTTGACCAACAACTCAAAAGAGGGCTTCTCATGTCTGGTGTTGGTTTGTTTGGTGCTTTGTTGTTGTTGTTGTTGTTTTGGGGTTGGGTTTTTGTTGTTGTTTTGTTTTGTTTGTTTTTGAGTTTTTTTGCTTTTTTTTTTTGTTGTTGTTTTTTTCATTAGATGGTTTTGGATCTTTGGAGGAGCATGGTCAGCCTAGACAGGAAAATTTCATTTGACTATATCTATATTTATACACTGACTTAAATGCATTACAAGCGATTTAAAATAGATAGGTAGTAGTTCCTTATGAGTTTCTCAGACACCCTTCCTGTTACTTTATACTCTTTCCTCTCTCTTTTGTAGCTGTCTTCCTTGTCCCCTCTAATTAGACCCCTCCGTTTTCCCTTCTATTCCTTTTATTGCCACGCTGTGCCCCCCATACCTTCACGATGGTCTCTGTTTACTTCCCTGGTTTCTGCAATGACTCTTGGTTGTGCCACTCACATCTAAAGACTTGGAGTTAGGGGCCTCAGATAAGAGAGAAGATGCAGTGTTCTGTCTGCCTTTCTGGGTCTGGGCTACCTCCTCCAATATGATATTTTCTAGTTCCATACATTTACTGGTAAAATTCATGACTTCATTTTTCTTTATAGCTGAATAGGAGTATTTCCATGTGAATATGTACGTAGCACATTTCCTTATGGAGATTCATCCTCTGTCAGATGTAAAGCAAGCAGCAAATGCTCCTAATTGCTGAACCTTCTTCCCAGCCCACTAAGACCCCTTTTAATTTTATTTTTTAAAGGCACTTTTTTTTTGGCCTGGGTTTTTATGACATCTAGTCTTCCTAACCACAGGGCAAGTTTGGCCCAAAGTTCTTAACCTTTGCCCTCCCTTTGTTTGTCTTGAGTCAAGAATTATCAGAGTAAATCTCCCATCTCTGCCAGGGGGCCTCTTAACTCATCTTTTACTGGATTCTGGGTAAGGCTTGGCTATATCTCAGTTACTTTGCTTCTTTTTTTATAGAAAGCTTTACTCAGAGATCAAAGGCAACCTGCAGCAATTTATGAGAAAGGAAGGAAGTGGGAGAAGCTTCCCTGGCTTTCAGGAGGTGTGTTCTAGAATTGCGCATCTATCAGGAAAAGCTGACATCTGCTGTGTTCATGAGAGCTGGGGCAAGGTACTGCTTCCAAGTGTGCAAAGCGGGACACGTGAGCTCCTTGACTGGAACATTGAGCTTCACCCATGTCTGAGTCAGCAGCTCCTAATGCTGAGTGAGCCTCGGGGTGGCCTGGCTCCCTTTGATTACCTAGTTCTATATGTGACATTGGCTGCACAGGGGATGGGATCCAGGGTCCCGCATTAAGCAAGTGCCATCTCACTGAGCTGTGTCCCTCTGTCTCTGGCTGCCCTTTGTACAATGCAGATGCTGCAGTCCTGCTTCTGGTTTAAGGGGTTCCCCAGTACATTTTAAACGTTCATCTCTCAAGGGCCTAATAGATGTCTTAAGGCTCAAAGGGTACCCAAAGAATCTATGTCGTCCTCTTAGCATCTCCTTGATTTGGCCCTTCCCCTCTCTGTAAATGTAACTTTACTTTTCACAGGGCCTCAAATTAAAAAAAAAAATGGTTGCTCTCAACTCTATGATGGACAAAGGGAAAATTTACAAAAATAAGACTGCTTCAGAGGTAAGAGTACGTAAGTTAAAATTATTTGGGAGGCAGCTTTTGCTTCTTGTGTAATTTTTCAGAGAGTCTTTTGACAACAGCACACACAACACAGATTCAAAGGGGCGAGTAAACAGGAAAGGGAAGGCTCCATTTTATTGCTTGATGGTTTAAGGGAACATTTTTAAAGAAATATTTTGAGACTTTCTCTTTCCCTTTTAAAACCATGTGAGGTTATTTTTAGGAGGGTGGGTGGCGGGTCTAGGGGAGTCTGAGGAGCACAGATGGCATCACCATGCTATTTGGGGAACACTGAGAGGGTGATGCCAGGGTGGGTAGGTTTGAGTTTGATTCTGTGTACTTCGGAACTGAATCGAGTCTTTTTTTGCAGCTCTTCACAGGAGACGGGAAGGATAATATTTATCCAAAGCTAATTTGTAAACTTCATCTTCATTTGAAGGTCTGCAGCAGAAACTGCTATTCTGTACTCGAAGGTGGCAATGCAACAGACCAGTTTCTCCAGGGCAGATTCCAGGAGCTGGCCTCTTCAGGCACCTTCCCAGAGGCCTGCAAGCATCCCCCAGGCTCTCCCCAACCTCCCAGCCCGCTCCCCCCTACCTCCCCAACCCCCTCACGCCTCCCCCCGGCCAGGCACTTCCAAAGCAGATCCTGAACCTGCACATTTTTTTTCCTTCTGATAAGAGCACTTTGGACAGGGAGGTGCATGGCTCCTGTCATTAAACTGCAGAGTGGGCACTGTCTGAAAACTTTTCCTCAACTCTCCTACTTCCGTCCCTTCTTCCCTTTAGATCAATGGTTTCAATACTAGGAATGCTGTGACACTTAAATACAGTTCCTCATGTGGTGACGCCCCCACCCCAGCCACCACCACCATAAAATTATTTCTGTTGCTTCTTCATAACTGTGATCTTGCTACAGTTATGAGTTGTAATGGAAATATTTGTGTTTTCCTATGGTCTTAGGCAACCCCTCAAAGGGGTTGAGACCCACAGGTTGAGAAATGCTGCCCTCAAGGTTTTTTACAATGGTCCCTTCTGGATCTCAATATGTTTGTAGCACATCTCAAAAGCGGCACTTCCCTTCTAGGGAACAATGTGTCTTTTAAGCGTACCTTCCCCCCCCCCACCCACACACACACATCCCAGAGACAAATGGATACTTTTCTGTGTGTATTGTAAAGGACGTTGGTGATGTCTGCCACTCTGCTTTCTAAGCTTGTTCTGTGGAAAGTAGCCTTTTACTCTCTGTTCACAACCTATTTATGGGTCTCTGATAGATGGCTAGTTTTTGGCAGGCTTGAGATAAGCCTGGGTCAAGAAAACAGCTTGCTCTTGTCTCCTCAAGTCTAGCCCCCCCTGCCTATCTATTTCCTGCGCTCCTGTTATCTTCAAACACTCCCACCAAGCAGAGCTTGCCAAGAGGAGGAAGGTTGGCAGGCATCTGGCGGGTGTTCTAAAAACAGGCGCTTCCCCACCCCGCACCCGCAGCCCCAACCTTTCTTCTTTATTACCACACTCAGCCCCTCTGCAAGCCGGTGGGGGTGGGGGATACCAAGGACTCTGATCCCCTTTAAAGAAGGGGTCTCAGAGAGCCTTCTAATCTGCTCACTCTCGGCTTGGCTTGCTTCCTCTGATCAACTTAAACAGGTCAGTGGCAGCGTGAAGTTCAAGACTGTCAAGGCTTGTGCTGAGACTGAAAGTGGAGGAACAGTAGGGAAGCTGGTCAGAGCTTCCACAGGCTTATCCCGCAGCAGAACCAGCTCTTCCTCATTGAGTAGAGCAGCGCTTCCACTACTGGGGGGAGGGGAGGAGCTTTTCTGCATGCTGTTTTTCCCCCTCTTCCTTTCAAGTCCCCCCTCTCCACTAAAATGTACACACAACTTGATTAGCCCTTCTGTGTGTTATTCCAACATCTCAGTCCAAATGAACCTTTGAAGTATTCATGGATAGTTTTCCAACTATATTATTTAAAAAAAAAAAAAGCAAGCAAGATAAGTTATCTCTGGCCAGTGCAGACTGTGGGGACAGGACGTCTCTGCATGTTGGCTCTGGGGGTCCTTTTGTCACTGTTGTTTTCCTGTTTTGTCTTCAAAAGGGAAAGCTTTTCTTAACCATTAGCCGCGGACAAGAGTGTGTCCATTTCGGCAAAATTAATAAGAGATAGCGTTTTTTTTCTTCCTTCTAAATGGCCCCATCAGTAATTAACATCGCTTCTCATTTATTCAACTTGAAAGGCTTTCCAGGCTCCCGTGACCTTGCCTGGCTTGGTTAAACTGTGGCCTCCAGCCTGGGAGAGAGACCTAAAGGCAGGGGAAAGCATGCCAGACGCCAGCTCCCAGATGCTTCAGAAACTAGCCGACAAATATTTATTGAGTGCCTACAGTGGGGGTGGGGGGCTGCCTCGTGGAAACAGACACTAGGTCCTGAAGGGAGGGACTTTGGAACAGAAGATAAAAAGGAGTTTGTTTTAAAAAGAGCCCTCAAGATAACAGAGAGCTATGGTGACCACAGGATAAGAGCCATCCATGGGGAGAAGAGCTGAGAGAGCGAGACAAGGCGGAGGTGAGGGAATATTACAGGAGGGAATTTTGAGGAAAGCACTAAGATGTTGAGGATGCAGGTATGCAGCTAAGTTCTCACTCCAAGAAAGGGGCGTGTTCAAGGATGGTTGAGAGTGAAGGCTCAGGAGGAGGTGGGCATTTCTTTCCTTTTTGTTTTTGCTTTTCTTTGAGACAGGATCTCTCTGTGTAGCCGTGAAGGTCCTGGGGCTCACTCCCTAGACCGGGATGTCCTAGAACTCACTTAATGAGTTGCCTACTTGCACACCTGGCCCAACGAGGACTTAACTATGGACGGTTTTTAAGTGGACTCGATCCTAGTTTAACCAACATCTCTCAAAAGCAGAGGGAATATTTTCCTCTCAATTCCACACCCCACCCCAAATCAGGTGAGTGCCCAGGAGGCTCTCAGGTCACACAAGTAGAAATGTCCCTTGGGGGCTGGACAAGTTTGACTCCATATTTTACATGTCATTATTAGCCCCAAACTTCATGGTTAAAATAGCTTCCAGCAAATTCCCACATGCCCAGGAGAGAGTGAGCATGGCAAGGCTTATGAAGATTTGTAATGGTTTATACAAAAACAAGGGCCTCTTCTTCACAAGTTCTCCATTCAATTCCTGTCCCCCTTCACTTCCTCTGTCCCTTCCACCTCCCCTGCTCTGTCCTCCTCCTCTTTCTCCCTGGTGCTCAGGAATAAACCCCCATGTGCAAAAAAAGCAAGGGCTCTATCTCCAAGCTACATTCCTGTCCCCACTTTCTGCATATGTGTGTGAAGATGACACGATGTCCATAAGGAGGCCAGAGGACAACGTGTGTGTGTTAGCATACCTGCCCCCCAGGCTGCTTAGTGGCTTTTGATGTCATCACCTGCTGCCACCAGGGGCACTGGATAAAAAGGACAAACAGCCACTCTCTTACTCTCACTCTGCCTCTCTCTCTCTCTCTCTCTCTCTCTCTCTCTCTGTGTGTGTGCGCGTGCTCTCTCTCTCTGTCTCTCTCTGTCTCTCTCTCTCTCTCTGTCTCTCTCTCTCTCTCTGTCTCTCTCTGTTTGTGTGTGTGTGTGTGTGTGTGTGTGTGTGTGTGTGTGTGTGTGTGTGTGCCCCTGGGAGGATGTCCCCCTTCCTTCTCTCTCCATGTTTCTACAATAAATCTTATGCCATGTGTGTTGTGTGGTACATATTTAACAACAGTGGGACTTAGCTTTTCTCCCGCCATGTGGATTCTGGGGCTCTGACTCAGGACCTCAGGCTTGGAGACAAGTGCCTTACCCACTGAGCCATCTCACTGGCATTCAATTTTATTCTTCTCTGACTCTCTGTCTCTGTCTCTCCCCACTTCTCTCTGAAAACCCTTTGTTATTTTCCATGACCTCATGATGCGAAAAATCTTCACAAAAGAACAGTCAATCTCTTGATTTTTAGCCATCTAGTTTTTTTCTTTACTAGAATATTTTGCTTATTTCACAACTGCTGAGCAAAACGCCTCAAACTGTGATGCAGTGGTTTGCAGGTGGGAACTGAGGAAGTGGCTCCTAACTTCCCTCTAATCCTGCCCCAGAGCATTTACAATAGTCAGGCAGAGTTGGGTGGCTGGATGGAGAGGGAGACACAAATTAAGAGAAAAATATGAAATTTGGAGCCTGGCTATTTGGGTAAAAGTAGGCTCCCAAATTTTTTAGGCTTTCTGTGTGATGCACCCCTCAGTGTGAGAGCACCAGCTACCCCAGAGACCACCCCTCCCCCAACATGGAAGCCATTATTTTCGTATGTCTGAGTCACTTAAAATTGTGGGGCAGAAACATAAACAGAATGAGGAAGCCACCAGCACGCAAGTTTTAAGCTCCTTTGGGCCCTGAGAGAGGTCTCCCACCCTCTCCTCCCACGCCCTTTTTGGTCATACATATATTTAGGAGAATTTAAAAAGGAAATTCAAGAAAATATTTCTATTTTCATTATGGAATAGTACCTATGCATGGACAAGAACCTGCTGACTAGCAAAGGTGACCTGGGGAAAAAGCAAGGCCTGGGGCCAAGGATCCAGTCAGAACTACACTAAAACAACGCAGAGTGGGGCAGGGTGGGAGGGGGCAGGCCTACCGGATCCCATCCTCCGTGGGAGTGACAGGGATTTGAATGAACAAATATGTTCTTTCTTTCTTGTGCTGCACACATTCGTTTGTTGAGACGGGATCTCACTATGTAACCCCAAGTTGGCTTCAAGCCCAAGACAATCCTTCTGCTTCACGAAGCCTTCTGAGTCCCGGGACTTTAGGCATGAACCACCAAGACTGGCAAGAAGTACAGATATGAAAATCAAGTAAAGTAAAAACTGAAGCAGCATGCGGAGAACACAGCGGTGTGAGGTGGGGGGAGTTTAAGGTCCACAGAAGTGCTTCTCTCTCTCTCTCTCTCTCTCTCTCTCTCTCTCTCCCTCCCTCCCTTCCCCCCTCTCTCTTTCTCTCTCTCCTCTTCTTGTGTACTCTCCTCTGACACTGACCCACCACTCCTGCTGTCTGCTTCCGAAGTGTTAGGATCACAGGAGTCTGCCACCATGCCTGGCTCCCAGTTCTGTCCACTGTAAGGAAAAATCACACGACCACCAAGAAAGAGAAGATGTTTTTCCTTGACACTTGATAGAGATGGGCTCCTCTGTGTGGCTTCTGAGGACACAAGACATGTGCCTGAAAATTTGCTGCTGGGTAGAGTTGACCCAATTGGTTTGGATAGAGCGCCTAATCCGATCAAACTGGGGTCACTCACATGCAGGAACCCTGCTGCCAGCAAGAAACTGGTGTCTATCTCACTTTCCAGGAAATGAGAGAGGGAGAGGGAGTACGAGAGCATGAGGTCTTCTAGTCTAGAACAACAAGGAAGTCCTGTTTTCCCTGACTTTCTGGCACGATCGATTGAAAAAGAGCAGTTTATATTTGTCTCACATCCTTAGAGGTTTCCATCTGTGGTTGGCTGACTCATTGCCTTTGGGCCTGTGCTGGGTAGCTAGGAAGTAAAGAGAGAAGAGGGCTGGGTCTGTCCAGTCCTCCATTACTTCCTGCCTCTAGTCTCCACCTTCCTAATGTTCCACCATCTCCCTGTACTGCCACCTTGAGGATTAAGCTTCCAACACATGGCCTTTGGGGACCATCCAGATCCAGACCATTAGCCCTCTGAACCCTGGGGCTCCCTGTTTTCTGTGTCTTTGCTTATGTCCCTTGTAGAGGAATTTTAATTCAGAACATGGTTGCTAGGGCAAGAGTTCACATCAAAAGACCTTCTAAGTCTGTGGGATCTGGCTGGAATAAAGACTTGCCTTTAATCCCAGGAGACAGAAGCAAGCAGATCTCTGAGTTCAAGGCCGGCCTGGTATAGAGCAAGTTTCAGGTAAAGAAAACTTAGATCCTGATGTGGTGATACATACCCTTAATCCCAGCACTCAGGAGAAGGAGACTTGCAGATCTTTGAGTCCTAGTCAGTTCTGTTCAGTCAATTCGGTTAAGAGAGTAAGTTGAGAGGCAGTGCAGAGGTGTTGAGTTTGTGGCAGTTCAATTCTTGGAATTCAGAGGCAGTTTTACTGGGAGAGATATACAGAGGCAGGGTACAGAGAAAGAACTAGCTAGACAAGGGTGAAGACAGAACAAGCCAGAGAATGCAAAGGAGCCAGAAGATTAGAACAGATTGCTAGAGATAGTTTGAGGCCAAGCAGAGCAATTTAGTCAGAAGTTGGGAGAGAAGCCAGTTTGAACCAGTCATCTTGGAGAGGAGTTTGGGCCAGAACAGCTTAGTTGAACCAGCCAGCCAGAGTTCAGAAAGAGCTTAAAAGGGTGAGTTTATGCAGCAGTAAATCTCAGAGGCTAAAAACATTCTAGGCCTAGATAAGATTGTACAGAGGCTAGAAGTTTCTAGGATTAGGCCTAGGTTAGTAGAGGGAGGCAGCAAACCTCCATCTGAGATGATAATTACATCAGGCAAATAAAAGTTACTTTTACAGCCCTTTGGTCCTTTCTATGCATTGATGCCAACCTTCTCTCCCCTGCTCATTGGCCCACATTCTGATTTGTTTTCAGTATTGAAGGGTGAATTTGATGCCTCTTGTACACTGGGCACACAATGGAATGAACTGTCACTTGAGTTTAGCATTGTAAACAAAAGGTAATTAAATTACACTTATGGTCATTTTATCTTTTGATTGGTGCCCCACAGCTCCCTCCTGAGATCCCAGTAAGATGGCAGAAGCAGCCGGGCGTGGTGCGCACACCTTTAATCCCAGAAGAGGCAGAGGCAGGCAGATTGCTGTGAGTTTGAGGCCAGCCTGGTCTACAAAGAGAGTCCGGGACAGCCAAGGCTACGCCGAGAAACCCTGTGTTGGGGGTGGGGATTGGAGATGGCAAAAGGAGCCTGCTTCTTCACACCAATGAGTAAGTACTCTGAGCACCGATTCATGCTCTGAGAGAGCTCCTGGCTTTCTGAGCTGACTGGTCGTTGGTAGCAGCAGTGTTTTGTTTAGGTAGCAGTGCTGGGGATGGAACAGAGGGCCTCAGGCATGGTAGGCAAGCACTGTAAGGCAGAGTCAAACATCAGCCCCATCAGTAACTCAAAGGATTAATAAAGCCTCCACCTTGAACGAGGCCCCTGTGAGACAGGGAGCCGGCCAGGGATTGGGCCACTTAGCATGAGGCTGTCCACCAGTCTCAAGAAGTGTGCATAAATGAAGACACAAGAAAGCACGTGATCAAAGCCTGGACATTTTCCTCAGAGACTCATTTCATCTCGGACCGATCCGAAATGCGATGTGAACATGGGATTGTTGGTTTCCGAAGACCCAAGTCTCTACCTCCCAAGTTTTTCACATGTGTCGGGCCCCACAAACAATACTTAGAAAAGCTGTGAGCTCATATTGAAAGGAACATAGAAATGTAATAGGTCCTGTGTAGTCAAAGGCCAGCCTGGGCTACAGAGAGAGACTCTGTGTCAGAACCCAAACACATGGGAACATAAAAACAAAAAAGTCAAAACAAAACAGTAGCTTTAAGCCGGGTGGGGGTATCACTCAGACCAGACCCAGCTGTGGTAAAGGCTACAGCAAGAGCATTGCCAGATCTCAGGAGTTCAGGGCTACCCAGGGCTAAATGAAACTCCATCTCAAGGAAAACAGAAGCGCGTTTTTAAAAGGAGGCATATGTTCATTAAAAGGAGGCCTGTCTGGGTGGGAACATGCACCAGGGCACAGGAGCTGCTACAAGGATTTCAAAACTTTTATATCCTCCCTGCTTGTCTGTTTTGAGGTAGGGTCTCTCTGCTGCAGCATGAGGCAGCTTAGAAATTGTGCTCCTCTTGTCAGAGCCTCCCAGTGCCACGATTACACTGTTTATTCCATACGCTGCTTGGTAGGGGGTTGAAGGCTGCATATGAAATAGCCTGGCTAGAGTTTTTGGGGGGATGGGTGGGGGGAGGGCGGAGAACCTGCCCTGAATGATGGCTACCACAGAAACTCACAGCTGGTCAAAGTGTAGAGCACGTACGTGTCTGTAGAACGCTCAGCTCCAAATGGAGCATCTATATCACACCCCTTTCCCCAGGAGCAGAAAGACTCTGAGGAGGACCGGAGAAAAAGGATATTACCACCATAGACAATATTCTAGAACACTGGTGCGATGGTCATAAGTGGCGGAAGGAGCAGGGAATTAGAGGCCTGCCTCCACGCAGCAGCCATTTACAACTGGCCTTTCAGCTGCAGGTTCCCGCCCTCCTGTCACCCTGCTCCTCTGAGGTAACTGCATTGACAGGTCAGGCCGGAAAAGGGGTTTCGTAACTCACGCGGGGACAGTCGGCTCCTATATGATTGAAAGCCAGGCCTGTTGGATTTCATTCTGCCCCAAAGGTAATGAGCAATGTCTTCAAAGACAGACAGAAAGGTGCGTTCGGTGGTCTATCCGTAAATCAATGTCTGACAAGCCTCTCTCCCCAGCATGTGGAATGCTCACAAAATGAGACACATTTGTGGGCCTCTTGGGGATCTTTGTTTGAATGACCTTTTTTCCTCTGCTGACCTGGACTCTCCACACTGTATATCAAAACGCGGAGGCCTTTCTTCCTCTCTCCCTACCTTTTAGCAGACTCGGTTACTCATTTACACTTCGGTGATGCCATGAGACTCTGGAAGAAAGAGGTTAGTGTCTTAAAAAACTGGTTCCTGGAAACCAGAGTGTGCCTAAGTAAACTGCCATCTCTTCTGTCTCTTGCACAGTTTATACAGGGCCATTTTTATCATCAAAGATCAGCTGATCTGATATCCAACAAAGTGATCTTTGGTTTACGTTCCTGTCAAAATGGTCAATACCCCTTCAACTGACTTTTTTTTTTTTTTTTTTTTTTTTTTTTTTAGATAGGGTTCCTCTGTGTAGCCTTGGCTGCCTTGGACTCACTTTGTAGACTAGGATGGCCTCAAACTCACAGAGATCCACCTGCTTCTGCCTTCCATAGTGCTGGGATTAAAGGCATGCGCCACCACGCCCAGCTTCAACTGAATTTTTAAATCAGCATTTCTGTGATGGTTGAAGTGTTTGTGCATGCAGATGCACACGTGTATAATAGGGAAGTTTTCTTTAAACATATTTAAATGTCTGTTAGAGTTTTAGGGATCTGTGTGTTTTGAAACCCATTGCATTCCACAGAGAAAGTCATTGTCCTTGCATTAAACAGAGCCCACACAGCAGAGGCTTCTTACTGATTTGTTTATCTGGCCTCATTGCTGTTAGAATTCTGCTTCAGTCTGTGATGTCATTGCTTACCTGCAGTGGGGGCGTGGCCCTGCCCAGGGCTATATAAAAGGACAAACCCTACTCCTAGCCTCTTTCTACTTTCCCTCTTCCTCTGTCTCTGTCTCCGTGCTGTTTCTCTGTCTCTGTCTCTCTCTGTCTCTGTCTCTCTCTCTAGTACCCCTCCCCCGTTCTGTCTCTCCCCATGCTCATTTAATAAACCTCATATAACATAATATCTGGTACCTTGTATCTATCATCTTATTCTCATACCTAAAAATCGTGCTTTGTGTGGATCTGACGGGTTAGTCAACTAAGAGCTTGCAATCAATCGCAGTCCTTTCAAGTGTGAGTGTTGAGACCCAGTCAGGCCAGACAAACTCCTTGTCAGAGACTGATGTGTTGAGAAAGGGTGGTCTCCGCCAAAGAGATAAAAATCCCAGAGGCAGGGGTCTTTTTTTTCTTATAATGTGGCAGAAACTACAAGAAAATAATATCAAAACAAAGGATCAAATATGATGGTAGGCTGGATGCATGGATGGATGGACAGATGGATGTGTGCATGGGTGAATGGAGGAATAGATGGAAGGATGGATGAACTGCTAGATAACTCAGCGAATGCATGCATGGATAGATGAATGGGTAGATATGTGGATGATGAATGTGTCAGAATATATATATATATATATATATATATATATATGTATATATATACATATGTGTGTGTGATTGGATATTGGATGGCTTGTTGAGAGATGGACAGATGGATGGATAAGTCATTAGACAAATAACTGATATAAAGAACTTTCACCATTTGGACTTGAAGACCCACTTCTCTAATTTCCTGATTTAAAGACACACGCATTTCCTTTTCTGCCTAAGTTAGTGTGCCACAGGTTTCTGATGATATCAACTTAACGATCACAGAAGAATACTATTTTGGATATTTGCTGTGTGTTCTATGACTGAAGCATGTGCTGACTAGTTGTTTGTTTCTTTGTTGTCAACGTGTTACAAACTATGGTCATCTGCAAAGAGGGAAACTCAAATAAGAAAGTGCCCTCATCTGGTGGCCATAGGCAAGGCTGTGAGCCATTTTATTGATTCATGATTGATGATTGATGTGGGAGCGCCCAGTCAACTGTGGGTGGTGCTGTGCCTGGACAGCAGAGGCTTCCACCTTGCCAGGTCCTTAGTTACTCAAAGTGCACGTTGAGAAAGCTGTGCAGAGTAAGCAGATACACAGTTTCTCCCTGGCTTCTGTATCAGTTCCTGCTTCCAGGTTCCTACCTTGAGTTCCTGACCTGTCTTCCCTCCAGTGAAAGCTGAAGTAAAACCTTTCCTTCCCAAGTGGCTTTGGAAACACAGGAATGCAGTCTATTTCAAAGCCAGTTCTCACAGGACAGGAAGATCTTACTTACAACTGAGAGATGCCATCATCTTGCCTTTTTGTCTCCGTTGCAGCAGATGGATGAATTCCAAGAAAGAGAAATCTATAGAAAGAAAGTTTAGCAGAAGGGCTTTACTGGTAAATTGTACAAGGATGACTCAGAACCCCATTTAAGAAATTATGGCTGGACCCTCTGTGACCTGGGGCGGATAGATACTGGAGAGTCGGGGTCCAGAGTGCCCCTCTAAGGTCCTGGAGGTTTCATCTCAATTAAAAGAAATCTCCTTTGTTCACTGGCTGCCGCCAACAAAATCCTCTTGTTGGGTTTTTAACTGTACTACAGAACTCTTTCTTTTTAAGTTAATTTTTTAAAAAAGAAAATAGTTTCGCTGCTAGAGCTGTGGCTCAGCAGTTAAGAACACAGGCTATTCTTGGAGAGGATCAGAGTTAGGCTCCCAGCACCCACACACTGCCTCACAATCTAGCTTAGGGGATCAGTTACCGTCTGTCTTCTGTCCTCTTCGATCATTAGGCATGTACACGGTACACATACATACAGGCCAGCAAAACACTCATACATGTAAAAATAAAAGTGTAAAAGTCTCTCTCTCTCTCTCTCTCTCTCTCTCTCTCTCTCTCTCTCTCTCTCTCTCTCTCTCCCTGGAATTTGATTTGTAGACCAGTCTGGTGTTAAACTCATATAGATCTTTTTGTTTGCCTCTTGAGTGCTGTCATTAAAGGTGTGTGTCACCAGGCACAGCTTAATTGAGGAGAAGGAGGAGGAGGAGGAGAAAGGATATAGATTTCATTTCTCAGAGAAGATACCTTGGAGGGCTGTGGTTGGCTTTTCCCTCTCTCGCAGAAACAGAGGGACTGCCTGATTCGGAGCTTAGCCCTAGGACCTAATCATCTGGTAAAAGGCCTGTCCAATAGGATGGCTTCCTATAAGATGAAACAAACTCCCCCTTTTGCTCTTTTGGACCATGGAAGTCAGAGGGGGTGTGTATCTAGGTTTAGGTTGTGATCTGAAGATCCCAAGACCAGCGCTGCCTCAGCTCTTCCTTAGGCCTGACCCACAGAGTGGGCCTGCAAAGTCCACATTTGGGTTCTCACACTGCCACCTCCCTTCTGGGCTGCCTCAGCTTCCTGGACCTTCTTCACCCCAAGCCCCCAAATGATACAGATGATCTGCGAGTCTCATGTACACATCATCAAAAAGGTGGTTGTGTTCTATACGCTCAGTGGAATTTGCAGACGTTGCAAGGTATGGATCAGAGAGAGACCAGAAGGCTGAGGTATAGCTTAGTGGGAGAGCACTTTCTAGTGAGTACACGGCCCCAGGTTCAAGACCAACTATTCTCACACCAGCATCAACAATGAAGAAGCCATGAGAGGTGAACAATAGAGGAAACAGGGGCATAGTCACGTGAGTGTAGATGGCTCATGATACCTAATAAGTGAGCAGGGGTTTTGTTTTTGTTTTTGTTTTGCTGTCTGGAAGAGAAACAGTCCTCTGAGTTTTTGAGTGAGAGGGTGTGGTCAAGTTGAAAGAATGGGACCCCAGAGGATCTAAGCTTTTGAGCTAATGAGTTAAGTGACCTCTCGATTGGCCCAGTTTCAAACCAATTCTAAATTTATGGAGTCTTTCTTCTGTGAACAAGACCCTGTATGTTAGGCTGCAGAGGACACAGCAGAAATGGTTCGGGCCCAGCAAGCTGGAGAGGTTGACGTGTGCAGACAAGCCCATAGCTTCCCTGCTCTCCACAGAGCCTTGTTGCATGCATGCTTAGGTAGAAATTAAATGCTATTGAATACCTGTCAGCATAGTTGGATGTTGAGAGCGTCCACGCTGAAAGCAATCTGTGGGGTTTGGCTGTGCTCAACTTGGAGCAGGCCTTCTTTCCATGGGCTGTGGAGGCAGGAGGCTGATTGGGTGAAGGGTCCGTGAATTATAGGGTCTGGAGCCGGGTCTCCTCCATGAGACCTAGATGTCTTCTTGCATACTGGCGACCAGAGTTGGTGGGGACTTCTGCTGGAGAGAATGCGGTATGACATTGATCTCCCTGTCAATCCTGGGGAAACCCCAGCAGCAATAAGGGAGCCCTCCCTCTGCTTAATGTATTAAACTGTCTCCTCCTCTTTTCATCTCCCAGCCACCTCCTTATCTGTTCTCTGCAGAACTTTAAAAGTGAGACAAACAAACCTCAGAGCTGCGGGATCACATTCCTGTCCTTGTCAGGCCAGCAGGGCCACATGTGGTCTTGCTCTCTCTACTTCTGCCCCAGCTCTCTCATTCTGCCCCCCTCCTCCCTCCTTCTCTGTGTCTTTAACTATTTCATTCCTCAGTCTTTGTCCCTATTTTCATCTCTGTACCCCTCCCCATCCTGCAAATTCTGTTACATTAAGACTCAGGATGTAAAAACCCCAAAACTTTATTTTTAAAACTTGCAGATAGGGCACTTACTTGACACAAGAGGGGTGAGATGTCTTCACGTCTTTTTAAATTGTTTCTTACCCATCCTGTATCTTCTCAACAACGTGGTTTTTTTTTTCCCCAAGCCAGGAAAATGTTTCACTTTAAGTGCTTTTCACTTTCAACTGCAGTTGGCAAAAACAGTATCTTTTCCCAGGGATGATTGGCAGCCTTGTTCAATTTTTCAGTGTACCCAATAGCTCTAGGGGTTTCGTTTTTTGTTTTTCTATTTGTTTTTAATTGAGACAGTTTCTCTCTCTTTCTCTTTCCTTCTTTTTTTGAGACAGTTTCTCTGTGTAGCCCTGGCTGTGTTGGACTCCCTTTGTAAACCAGGCTGGCCTCAAACTCACAGTGATCCCTCTGCCTCTGCATCCCAAGTGCTAGGATTTGAAACAGTTTCTAAAGGTGTGTGAGCATGCTTCTTTGATGGAATATTGACAAGATTAACTGGTGTACCTTGGTTCACTTTTTGTAGATTTTTGAGAATGGAAAAAGATGGTTTGAAAATGAAATGTCTCCTGAAATGCTCATATGTCAAAGCTTTGTCCCAGCTACTCATGATGGGAAGGCGCGATTTATCCTGAGGGCACTGACTCCATCAGTGGGAGGTTAGGGTGTGTGGCTGGTTAGAGGAAATACCCTTGGATGGAACATTTTGCATTTGGCCAAGCAAAGGCAGTTGGACGCAGCACTGCTCTGAGTTTAGACCTCTGCTTCCCAAGGACTCCTGGTCCTCCCAAGGAATCCTTCCTCCAGTGTCTGTAAGACCCGCCCTCCCTTTCTAAGTCTTGTGCCCCTTGCAGAGAGGCCTCTTGTCTTCCCTCCAGCCACCCCTCTTGCCCCTCTTATCTTTTTTTCACACACAATTCAAAGTATCATGTTCATTTCTTTGGTTTTACCTTTGTGGTTTTGTTTGTTTGTCTTGTTCCTTTTTCTTTCTTTGTTGGTGTTTGTTTGTTTGTTTTGCTTTGTTTTGTTTATTTTTGAGAAAGGGTTTCGCTATTGTAGCCCAAGCTGTGCTTGGATTCTAAATCCTTTTTTCTTTTCCCTCCTCAATATTGGGCTGAGCAAGGCGAGGGGACCTCTTATGAGGTGCCAACTTGCTACCAGCCACATCCAATCCTGCATCCAAAAGGCCACGTTTCTGTTCTACCACATGTGTCCAGAGAGGTTGTTTCTGTTGTAAGTTAAAAAAAATAATAAAATATTTATTTTATTTTTGGCTGTGTCCCTGCACGGGTCTATGCGTGGGACTGTCATTGCCTATGGATGCCAGCAGGGGGAGTTGGAGGCCCTGGAGTTCCAGTTGCTGATGGCAGCCGGCTGACTGGGATGGGTGCTGGGAACTGAACTCAAACCTTCAGCAGGAACAATGTGAGTTCTTAACTGTTGAGCCATCATTCCAGATCCTCTTCCAAGATTTTTCCCCCCTTTTTAGCTGAGTGGAAAGTCTAAAAATAAACATAGAAAACGCTGCAGGGGGCTCACTTGTAGGCTAGCATGGGCTTCTTCTTAAGGTCAGGACTGTAGAGATTATGGATGAGTAGGTATGATGGTGTTCACCTGCAACCCCAGTATTCAAATGGGTGAGTTTAAGACCATTTTGAGCTGTGAGACTTGCTCAAAGAGAGAGACCCTGCCTTAATAAACAAAAATCATGCAAGCAGAAAGATTGTGGGATGAAAGAATATCCCACACAATTTGCTGACACTTGGAATTAAAAAAAAATATTTCAGTGTTTGATTTTCGTCTTTTGGTTGATTGTCTGAAATTTAGAAAAAATTGTATTTTTTTTTTTTTGAGCCAGTGCCTCATGTAGTAGCCCAGGCTGTCCTTGAACTCACGGCTCTTATGCCATGCTGCATCGTGAATATCTTGCTTTCCTTTCATTTTGCTTTGTTTCTTTTGAGACAGGTTCTCAGAATGTAGCCCTGGCTGGCCTGGAACTTGCTCTGTAGACCAGGGTGGCCTCCAGGCGCTCTGCCTGCTGTTGCCTCCAGAATGCTGGAATCAAAGGTGTCACTATATCTGGCTCTCTCTTTTCTATGGAGAATGAGAAGAGAATTCTGGGATGTCTTAGCTAACTACCTGTGGCACTTAAGCAGGGAGAGAGAGTACTCCTTCTATTGTTCCATGAGCCCACAGAATTGTAAAGCTTGTCACTTTGTTTGATTATCTAGGGGGTATAAGGGCCATTCTTGAGTGCTGAGACTCACTGGTAGTGTTGGCTGTACATTGGAGTCACCTCTGATTCTTTAGGAGACATCATAGAGAGGAGTTGGATGGAAGTGAGGCGGTAGAAGCAATTGGGGACCAAATTAGAAGCCAGAGGCATCCCTAAAATAATCTAGTGGTCCTGAGGAAGGGGTCCTGGATACACTCGGGCACCAGATTCTCAGTGGGGCATGGGGTGTTGCCTCAGGGTCAGCGATGGAGGGTAGGGACTGCGAGGAGATGGGTAGGGGGCTGAGGAGGGGCCATGGGAAACACAGCAGGAGGTGTCTTTTCAGGAATGGTTTTAAGAAGAAAGGGGAAGTCCATTTTAGAGTGAGTCGGTGAGTCTTCTTGTAACTTGAACTTGGAGATAATTGGACTTGAAAATCCACTTCTTTTACTTAGTGGGTTTGGACCAATAATGAATTTTGATTGCTGGATCTCAGTGATCAGCCAGGGGAATGAGTTGGGCATAAGGAAGTGGCCAGTAAGGGAGTGGACCTTGGTGGCTAGGGAGAGGGGAAGGGCAAGACCTGCCTGTGCTGTGTTTGCCATGCTCAGGCCGGTAGACAGCCCTTCAGTCTCCATACCAAACCCTCAAGGTTTCTATCTGTGACTGACCTGTGGCATTGGGCATGTGCTTGGTAGTAGATCATCGTGGGAAGTGTGGTGGGACAAAGCTCCCTTGTGAACAGGAATAAAACGTGTTGAAGTTATTTTTACGTAACTGTGTTTGTTTTCTTAACCTGTCTATCACGGAAATAATTGAAACTCTTTTATATTTGTTTATAAAGCTTTACAACACAATCTTGAACAGTTTAAGTCTATTCTTAATCCTCTATGTTATCCTGACTCCATCTTAACCCAAACCTCCAAATTACTTGCTTTTTAGTTCTTTCTTTGTTCCAGTTGAACCTTCTTCATCTTTCCTGCACCTGTGCCTGTGGCTGAATCCCCTACTTCCTCCTCTTCTAACTCCTCCTCCTATGGCTGGCAGGAAGTCCAGCCCTATTCTTTCTCCTGCTCATTGATTGGCTGTAAGTTGCTTTGACATATCAGGGAGACAGTTGGGGAGCTGAGCTGTAAAACCTTAAGACAGGAAATTCTCAGAACAAGGTTTGCAGCAAGATATAGGGGGTACAGAAATCAGCATTTGAATTATACAATAGCTTATGCCAACAAAAAGGGAAAGCATGAGCCTAGGAAATGGTTTAGTTATAAGAACACTTTCTATGAAAGCAGAAAGACTTGAGTTCAAATCCTAAAAACTCATGTAAAACTGCCAATGTCTCACATACCTGTAGCCCAGGCATGGAGAGGTAGCAGCTAGCAGCTCCTGGTAGCTTGCTAACCAGCAGATCTATTTGGACTGGTGTAGGCTCAATTTTCTTAACAGATATATTTTATTATGAACTTATTAACCAAGTGTACCTCAATTATAACCTGAATAACCTAAACAATAGGAAAAGAAGATTAAGGAATACAACAATGAAACCATAAGGATATCAGTTCTGACAAATGATTCTCCTGGCATAGTCAGCAGGATTTCTTCTGCTGGAACCTGGAACAACCAGAACCCAGAACCTCAGCTGGTGCCCGGAGCCCTGAAGCCTTCCCTCGAGCGGTTCTCTCTAGGAGCGTCTCGAAGTGGAGCAATGAACAACCAAAACTATCCCAAGTCTCCAAAGGCCCAGCCTCTTGTTTTTGGCTCATTTTTATACCTCCTCTCAGAATTTGTTCAAGGATGTTTTCAACTGGTTAATAACCAATCTACTCCACATGATGGTTTGACTTCTAAGGGGATAAACATCACCTGCTCTCTCACAAGTCTTTTCTAATCCCCCACTTGTGATCTAAACAAACAAACAAACAAAAAAAACCCCACCATGTTTATCTCTTCTTCAGATTGGCATGCTTCAGGTTCAACGATGGACTCTCAAAAAAATTCTGTGAAAATGGAGAGACTTTCGACAGAAGTCCTTCTATGGCCTGTTCATGTGTGTGTGCCCACAGCTCAAAGAAAGCATAGAAATTAAAAAGTAGTTAAAACTAGATATTAAGAAATGGAGGGAAAATGATGTATTAAAATGTGTCTCACACAGCGAAGAAGCAGCTTGGTGTGCACTGTGTGGCCCCAAAGGGAAGAAATGTTATGCTTCTACTTTAAGGATCTGAGAGCAATGACAGGAGCAGGAATAAGGAATCAAATTCACAGTGCTGCAGCAACAGCGACTACATTTTTTAGGGAATATTATAATTAAATTGATGTTTCTTAAAGACTAAGTTGAGATGGAAAAATTCCTAGAAAAGTATAAATTTTAAAACTGAGTTAAAAAGTAATAAACGCCTGGAGGAGCCTATAATTTTTTAAAGAATTTAAGGCAGTAGTTAAAAAACTTTCCCACAAAATAAACACCAGCCCCAGATATTTTTATAAATAGATTTTTAAGTGTATATTTAGGGAACAAGTAGTCTCGCAGAGCCTTTCGAAGAGTAGAAACTTCCTACATGTATAGTGGACAAATAAAATATTGGTTTTGTTATAAGTCTGTATTTTATACATATTTATTTGTGTGTGTGTGTGTGTGTGTGTGTGTGTGTGTGTGTGTATGCGTGCATGTGCACGCGTGTATACAATACCATACATATGAGGTCAGAAAGGATGGACTTGCAGGTATCACTGCCTTTCCACTGTGGGGGCCTCAGGAATCAAACTGAGGTCCTGGGGCTTAATGGCAAGCCCTCTCATCCATTGAGGCATCTCTCCACCTGACTGTGAAAAGCGGAAAGGGCACTGTTAGGAAAGAGACTACACACCGACCTTCTCCACGCACCTGAAGGCAAGAATCCCCCAAGCATTGGCAGAGCAGGCTAGCATCATCAGTACTGCCTTCTCTGGAGTGCCTGATCTAACATTATAACAGGAACTGTATCACACCATCTTAATAGTTCACACAGCACAGCACAGCACAGCACAAAACCCCTCCTGGTGACACAGCCCCAGAAAAGTCTCGGGATAGCGTCTATGAACCATTGTGCTAAAACCTGCGCAGACCAGACTGATGGTGCAACTTCCTTCACCTCAGCAAACCTCTGATGACCAGCAACCCGTGGCAACCCAAAGGTGCTGAAGCAGGAGATCCTTGAGTTCAGAGGTAGCTTGGGTGACACAGCAAGACGCTGCCTCTAAACAAACAAGCCAGGGAGAAACAACAATCAAAATGCAATGAAGATAGAAGTAAGTGTGCTGGCTTTCTGTGCAGTGTGTTAAGTGTGCTGGCTTTCTGTGCAGTGTGTAAGTGTGCTGGCTTTCTGTGCAGTGTGTTAAGTGTGCTGGCTTTCTGTGCAGTGTGTAAGTGTGCTGGCTTTCTGTGCAGTGTGTAAGTGTGCTGGCTTTCTGTGCAGTGTGTTAAGTGTGCTGGCTTTCTGTGCAGTGTGTAAGTGTGCTGGCTTTCTGTGAAGTTTACAGTGCTGCTATGAAGTTTAAGACGGGGACATTCTGAGAGGAGTGAGGATCGGGGTAGGAGGAACAACTGTAAGCCTTTCCTTGTGAGGTGGAAGGAAGGACCAAGAATTCAAGTTGTCCTCTGTTACAGATTGATCCTAAGTCGCAAAATTTTTGAAAAAGCAAATAATAACAACAAAATGACAGCAACAGCAACAAAGAAGAAAAAGAAATATCACTTCCTACAGATGACATAACTCTCCACAGAGGAATTTCCCTCAAGCACAGTTATGCTAGCTGAGGCCCTTAAAGTAGACAAGCGACATCTTCAATGCGGAGTTTAATGGTTGGGTGGATATGGGCATGGTGAAAAATCATCTTTGAAGACAGTCAAGCCCCAGAGCAAGTGACACTGAAGGGGAATGCTTGGTAAAATCTACGCAGAGAGTCTGCACTCTTGGAAGAAGCTGCAAACAGTGGGGCATGTTCATTTTATACAAGTGCAGTCACCCACTTGGAGATATTGGGGCAAAATGGCATCAGGGAATTATATCCTGGCGAGTGCCCTTCCTGCCTTGTGACCTCTTAGCTGCTGCTTTCTCTTCCCCTGACTGTAGAAAGTGAGGATAAGGAGTCTGCTCATATGATTATATAGTCAATTATAATAAAGAGAATGGAATAAATGTTGAGAGAACTATATGAAAAACCAAGAAAATGGCCAATTCTCCTCCAAGTGATAATTAATTCAATGCCGTTCCCCCCAAAAATATTCAAGCAGGATTTATTTTTCTTGCAGAATTTAATAGTTTGTCAAATTTAAATGGGAGGGTGATTAATAAGAGCAATCAAGACAACCTTAAGGAGAACCAGATCATAGAGGCTTATAAAATGTTAGGCTAACAGCAACGTGAATTAGTCAGGAGAGACAAAAAGGATGTAATAAGGAGACCTACAGATGCTAGAAACCTCAGAATGGACAGAGCTGGCAAAGGCAGGCTGTGCAGCCAGTGGTGCTGGGACACTTGGCATGCATACCCGGGAAAAACCTACAAAGGCTGTCAAATGACAGAAGCTGGAGGGCAGAGTGCAAGTCTAAAATGTGGCCAGCAAAATTTAAAGTGTGTGTGTGTGTGTGTGTGTGTGTGTGTGTGTGTGTGTGTGTGTGTAGGGAAAGTGTGTACATGCCTTGGTGTGTGGAGGTCAGAGGACAGCTTTTAGAGATTGGATTCTCACCCTCCATTATGTCCGTCCTGAGGACTGAACTCAGATCATCAGGGTCAGCAACAGGCTCCTTTACCCTTTGAATCATCTCAGCAGTCCAGAAGAGCATTTTTTTATGATCCTGAACCAGCATAGGATTTCTTCAGTACGCACAAAGAGCACAAGGTGTGAGCAACCGACTTAATCAGGATGAAATGACGACGGTTTATCCTTCCGAGGACATCGCTGTGAGAGGGGGACTAGAAAGAACAGGAGCTGCTTTACCAGGCAGCTGGCACAGGGGTCCATGTTGTGAACATCTCTACCAGTGTTTGCAGATCAATAAGGAAAATGTGAACGATTAAAGGCGGAAGGTATGAACAAGGATGGCAGAGAAGAGGAGGTGGTCATTGCTCTTGGTGGCAAGTGCCTTTTCCCCAGCAGAGCAGCCATCTCTTACTCTCAATCTTCTTAAACACTTGCTTATTCAGTGTCCTGCTGATTTGAAACCCTTAGAAAGAAAGGATTATATATTAATATCCAGATGGTAAAGGTGCCCACTTTCAGTTGTTTTGGCTACAAGTGTCCTGGCTGATCATGTGTGCTTATGCTGGTAAGGTTGTCATTCCATACCACAGGCAGGGAGGGGAGCACAGCTGGGTGATGATGGGGAGGGGGGCACAGCCCAGGTGATGATGGGGAGGGGGTCACAGCCCAGGTGATGGTGGGGAGGGGGTCACAGCCCAGGTGATGGTGGGGAGGGGGTCACAGCCCAGGTGATGATGGGGAGGGGGTCACAGCCCAGGTGATGATGGAGAGGGGGTCACAGCCCAGGTGATGGTGGGGAGGGGGGCACAGCCCAGGTGATGATGGGGAGGGGGTCACAGCCCGGGTGATGATGGGGAGGGGGTGACAGCCCAGGTGATGATGGGGAGGGGGTCACAGCCCAAGTGATGTTGGGGAGGGGGTCACAGCCCAGGTGATGATGGGGAGGGGGTCACAGCCCAGGTGATGATGGGGAGGGGGTCACAGCCCAGGTGATGATGGGGAGGGGGTCACAGCCCAGGTGATGATGGGGAGGGGGTCATAGCCCAGGTGATGATGGGGAGAGGGTCACAGCCCAGGTGATGATGGGGAGGGGGTCATAGCCCAGGTGATGATGGGGAGGGGGTCATAGCCCAGGTGATGATGGGGAGGGGGTCACAGCCCAGGTGATGATGGGGAGGGGGTCATAGCCCAGGTGATGATGGGGAGGGGGTCACAGCCCAGGTGATGATGGGGAGGGGGTCATAGCCCAGGTGATGATGGGGAGGGGGTCACAGCCCAGGTGATGGTGGGGAGGGGGTCACAGCCCAGGTGATGATGGGGAGGGGGTCACAGCCCAGGTGATGATGGGGAGGGGGTCATAGCCCAGGTGATGATGGGGAGAGGGTCACAGCCCAGGTGATGATGGGGAGGGGGTCACAGCCCAGGTGATGATGGGGAGGGGGTCACAGCCCAGGTGATGGTGGGGAGGGGGTCACAGCCCAGGTGATGATGGGGAGGGGGTCATAGCCCAGGTGATGATGGGGAGAGGGTCACAGCCCAGGTGATGATGGGGAGGGGGTCACAGCCCAGGTGATGATGGGGAGGGGGTCACAGCCCAGGTGATGATGGGGAGGGGGTCACAGCCCAGGTGATGATGGGGAGGGGGTCACAGCCCAGGTGATGATGGGGAGGGGGTCACAGCCCAGGTGATGGTGGGGAGGGGGTCACAGCCCAGGTGATGATGGGGAGGGGGTCACAGCCCAGGTGATGATGGGGAGGGGGTCATAGCCCAGGTGATGGTGGGGAGAGGGTCACAGCCTGGGTGATGATGGGGAGGGGGTCACAGCCCAGGTGATGATGGGGAGGGGGGCACAGCCCAAGTGATGATGGGGAGGGGGTCACAGCCCAGGTGATGATGGGGAGGGGGTCACAGCCCAAGTGATGGTGGGGAGGGGGTCACAGCCCAGGTGATGGTGGGGAGGGGGTCACAGCCTGGGTGATGATGGGGAGGGGGTCACAGCCCAGGTGATGATGGGGAGGGGGTCACAGCCCAGGTGATGATGGGGAGGGGGTCACAGCCCAGGTGATGATGGGGAGGGGGTCACAGCCCAAGTGATGGTGGGGAGGGGGTCACAGCCCAGGTGATGGTGGGGAGGGGGTCACAGCCCAGGTGATGATGGGGAGGGGGTCACAGCCCAGGTGATGGTGGGGAGGGGGGCACAGCCCAAGTGATGGTGGGGAGGGGGTCACAGCCCAGGTGATGATGGGGAGGGGGTCACAGCCCAGGTGATGATGGGGAGGGGGTCATAGCCCAGGTGATGGTGGGGAGAGGGTCACAGCCTGGGTGATGATGGGGAGGGGGTCACAGCCCAGGTGATGATGGGGAGGGGGTCACAGCCCAAGTGATGGTGGGGAGGGGGTCACAGCCCAGGTGATGGTGGGGAGGGGGTCACAGCCTGGGTGATGATGGGGAGGGGGTCACAGCCTGGGTGATGATGGGGAGGGGGTCACAGCCCAGGTGATGATGGGGAGGGGGTCACAGCCCAGGTGATGATGGGGAGGGGGTCACAGCCCAAGTGATGGTGGGGAGGGGGTCACAGCCCAGGTGATGATGGGGAGGGGGTCACAGCCCAGGTGATGATGGGGAGGGGGTCACAGCCCAGGTGATGGTGGGGAGGGGGTCACAGCCCAGGTGATGATGGGGAGGGGGTCACAGCTTAGGTGATGATGGGGAGGGGGTCACAGCCCAGGTGATGATGGGGAGGGGGTCACAGCCCAATTGATTGTGGGGAGGGGGTCACAGCCCAGGTGATGGTGGGGAGGGGGGCACAGCCCAAGTGATGGTGGGGAGGGGGTCACAGCCCAGGTGATGATGGGGAGGGGGTCACAGCCCAGGTGATGATGGGGAGGGGGTCATAGCCCAGGTGATGGTGGGGAGAGGGTCACAGCCTGGGTGATGATGGGGAGGGGGTCACAGCCCAGGTGATGGTGGGGAGGGGGTCATAGCCCAGGTCATGATGGGGAGGGGGTCACAGCCCAGGTGATGATGGGGAGGGGGGCACAGCCCAAGTGATGATGGGGAGGGGGTCACAGCCCAGGTGATGATGGGGAGGGGGGCACAGCCCAGGTGATGATGGGGAGGGGGTCACAGCCCAGGTGATGATGGGGAGGGGGTCACAGCCCAGGTGATGGTGGGGAGGGGGGCACAGCCCAGGTGATGATGGGGAGAGGGTCACAGCCCAGGTGATGGTGGGGAGGGGGTCACAGCCCAAGTGATGGTGGGGAGGGGGTCACAGCCCAGGTGATGGTGGGGAGGGGGTCACAGCCCAGGTGATGATGGGGAGGGGGTCACAGCCCAAGTGATGGTGGGGAGGGGGTCACAGCCCAGGTGATGGTGGGGAGGGGGTCACAGCCTGGGTGATGATGGGGAGGGGGTCACAGCCTGGGTGATGATGGGGAGGGGGTCACAGCCCAGGTGATGATGGGGAGGGGGTCACAGCCCGGGTGATGATGGGGAGGGGGTCACAGCCCAAGTGATGGTGGGGAGGGGGTCACAGCCCAGGTGATGATGGGGAGGGGGTCACAGCCCAGGTGATGATGGGGAGGGGGTCATAGCCCAGGTGATGGTGGGGAGAGGGTCACAGCCTGGGTGATGATGGGGAGGGGGGCACAGCCCAGGTGATGATGGGGAGGGGGGCACAGCCCAAGTGATGATGGGGAGGGGGTCACAGCCCAGGTGATGATGGGGAGGGGGGCACAGCCCAGGTGATGATGGGGAGGGGGTCACAGCCCAAGTGATGATGGGGAGGGGGTCACAGCCCAGGTGATGGTGGGGAGGGGGTCACAGCCTGGGAGATGATGGGGAGGGGGTCACAGCCTGGGTGATGATGGGCGGGGGTCACAGCCCGGGTGATGATGGGGAGGGGGTCACAGCCCAGGTGATGATGGGGAGGGGGTCACAGCCCAAGTGATGGTGGGGAGGGGGTCACAGCCCAGGTGATGGTGGGGAGGGGGTCACAGCCCAGGTGATGATGGGGAGGGGGGCACAGCCCAGGTGATGATGGGGAGGGGGTCACAGCCCAGGTGATGATGGGGAGGGGGTCACAGCCCAGGTGATGATGGGGAGGGGGTCACAGCCCAATTGATTGTGGGGAGGGGGTCACAGCCCAGGTGATGATGGGGAGGGGGTCACAGCCCAGGTGATGATGGGGAGGGGGTCACAGCCCAGGTGATGATGGGGAGGGGGTCACAGCCCAGGTGATGATGGGGAGGGGGTCACAGCCCGGGTGATGATGGGGAGGGGGGCACAGCCCAGGTGATGGTGGGGAGGGGGTCACAGCCCAGGTGATGGTGGGGAGGGGGTCACAGCCCAGGTGATGGTGGGGAGGGGGGCACAGCCCAAGTGATGGTGGGGAGGGGGTCACAGCCCAGGTGATGGTGGGGAGGGGGTCACAGCCTGGGTGATGATGGGGAGGGGGTCACAGCCTGGGTGATGATGGGGAGGGGGTCACAGCCCGGGTGATGATGGGGGGGTCACAGCCCAGGTGATGATGGGGAGGGGGTCACAGCCCAGGTGATGATGGGGAGGGGGTCACAGCCCAGGTGATGGTGGGGAGGGGGTCACAGCCCAGGTGATGATGGGGAGGGGGTCACAGCTCAGGTGATGATGGGGAGGGGGTCACAGCCCAGGTGATGATGGGGAGGGGGTCACAGCCCAGGTGATGATGGGGAGGGGGTCACAGCCCAGGTGATGATGGGGAGGGGGTCACAGCCCAGGTGATGGTGGGGAGGGGGTCACAGCCCAGGTGATGATGGGGAGGGGGTCACAGCCCAGGTGATGATGGGGAGGGGGTCACAGCCCAAGTGATGGTGGGGAGGGGGTCACAGCCCAGGTGATGATGGGGAGGGGGTCACAGCCCAGGTGATGGTGGGGAGGGGGTCACAGCCCAAGTGATGGTGGTGAGGGGGTCACAGCCCAGGTGATGATGGGGAGGGGGTCACAGCCCAGGTGATGGTGGGGAGGGGGTCACAGCCCAGGTGATGGTGGGGAGGGGGTCACAGCCCAGGTGATGATGGGGAGGGGGTCACAGCCCAGGTGATGATGGGGAGGGGGTCACAGCCCAGGTGATGGTGGGGAGGGGGTCACAGCCCAGGTGATGATGGGGAGGGGGTCACAGCCCAGGTGATGATGGGGAGGGGGTCATAGCCCAGGTGATGGTGGGGAGGGGGTCACAGCCCAGGTGATGATGGGGAGGGGGTCACAGCCCAGGTGATGGTGGGGAGGGGGTCACAGCCCAGGTGATGATGGGGAGGGGGTCACAGCCCAGGTGATGATGGGGAGGGGGTCACAGCCCAGGTGATGATGGGGAGGGGGTCACAGCCCAGGTGATGGTGGGGAGGGGGTCACAGCCCAGGTGATGATGGGGAGGGGGTCACAGCCCAGGTGATGATGGGGAGGGGGTCACAGCCCAGGTGATGATGGGGAGGGGGTCACAGCCCAGGTGATGGTGGGGAGGGGGTCACAGCCCAGGTGATGATGGGGAGGGGGTCACAGCCCAGGTGATGATGGGGAGGGGGTCATAGCCCAGGTGATGATGGGGAGGGGGTCACAGCCCAGGTGTTGAACTCAAGATTTCTGAAGGGTGAGGAAGTCCCAGGACTGAGCCTGTCAAGTGTTCTGGGGCTGTGGGGCTGTGGGTCTTAAAGAGCAATTGAGTATTGCCCAGGATTGCAAGAGAAACCTCAAAGGCAAAACTTTCTTAGGGCTGAGTAGCCATACATGTGTGCGCAAGTGCACATGCATGCACCCACACACTTATTTATTAAAAAAAAAAAAAAGGAATTACAAAAACCTCTTCCCAGTAGTCTGATGTGTATAACACCGTAACAAAAACACAGTTACATATCTTTTCTGATATTATTTCTGTTAATGTGGCTGTGGCTATTTTAAAACATACTTACAGAAAGACCCGGAACAAAGCTTTATTCTTTCTAGGAGTCTTCTGACCTGGCATGGTGGCACATGCCTGTAATCCCAACACTTAAAAAGCAGAGACCGGAAGAGTCTCACAGTTTGAGGCCAGTCTGGTCTCCACAGTGAGTTAGCTAAAGCTATGAGAGACCCAGTCTCAACAAAACAACAGAAGTAAACAGTGTATAAAGACTCAAGAGATCCTCCAGGAAATCTCGCTAACCATTCTGCCGTCCAGGTCAACCTTTTCTTTACAAAGGCCTGTGCACACCTTTAGGTGTTGCTCCTTTATGGAATTTTTATGCATTTGACGCAAGACCCACTATTTCTACACCACCCACAGGTTTTATGCTCATTAGCGCCGTTAAAACTTGAGTCTTCCAGCAATTTAGTTGGGAAGAGAAGAGGGAAAAGACAAAGGTTTTGTGATAGTCAAGATTATGACTTGTCTTGAGTGACAGGAATGTAAGAAGAAGTTGACAAGCATTGGTTGTTGTGACTGTTGCTTGGGTTAGCTAAGCTGCACAGGGGTCGGAGAACCATCAGCAGCTTCTGTCTTACAGGAGCTGCACTGGGATTAAAAACATCTCAGACAACTTGGCTGTCCTTTGATACTTTCAGTGTGTCCTCCCTGGCGCTCTCTCTCTCTCTCTCTCTCTCTTCTCTCTCTCTCTCTCTCTCTCTCTGTGTGTGTGTGTGTGTGTGTGTGTGTGTGTGTGTGTGTGTGTGTGTGTTTGAGAGAGAGAGAGAGAGAGAGAGAGAGAGAGAGAGAGAGAGAGAGAGAGAAAGAGAGAGAGAGAGAACACTCCCATCCGGTATCTTCCTTATTTCTTTGAGGCAGAGTCTCTCTGAGCCAGGAATTCGTAGTCGTTTGGCTGTATTTTCAGCCCCTTGCCTCAATGTTCAAAGAAATCCTTAACCTGGAATCCAGACTGAAGAGAAAGCCTTACTCTTTGGAAGATCTACAACATCTTTGTTATTTTTCTTTGGCAAAAAATTATTCTAGGCATTGAGGAAAGAGAACCACCTGGGTAAAACACATTTGGCTTACAGGAAATGCTAACGTCATCAGCGCAAACCCAATTCCAACATCAGAGCCTGGGGCCTACTTCAGCACTGCAACAAGCCGGCTTGGTGATCATCAGGAAGGCGAACCTGGGAGTCTCCAAGAGTCTAGGGATCCATGCCTATCTTCGGAGATGAACGCAGTGGGTGTGCTGAATGGGGGAGCTCGTCACTGGATTTCCTTTAAAGAGGCTGGCATTTAACAGATGATCTGAGCCTAACTTAAACGCGCTGCTGTACAGTTCCTATGGCGTGGCGCTGTATCTTTGTGGTTCTGTTAGGCATATAATTAATGCCAGTTTGTTAAACTACTGTGTGGAGGCCTGCTGGAAAAGATCTGATGAGAAAGCGGGGAGTGGCATGGGGGTGGGGAACGAGAGAGGCTGGACAGTGTGCAAACTGTACTTAATTATCTTCAGACACAAAAGAAGCAATGCTTCAGAAAGCTGCCACCCAGCTCTCCTTACAGGGGTTGAACACGCAGCAAGCAGCCAGAGATTTAGCACTCCACTTTCCTTTTCTAAATCCCCAGGCCCTGTCTTACTCCCAGGAGTTGCCGGTGGCCCGTGGAGAAGGTAGGCGCCCAGGTCCTGCCTGTAACCACATCTGGCTTTGCTTTCCTTGCTGTTCACTGGCCCCTCCCAACCCCTTTCCCTGCGACATTTGTTTTCTTTTTATTAAATTTCCCGTCTGGATCCTTGCGTCTGCGTTTCTAATGTCAACAACTGCTTTTATCACAGATAATAACTTCCTTTTACAAAAAGGCTGTATCATCCTACCTACATCTCAAATTACACGTTATGAACAAACACTGGGAGTATTTGGTGCTCTGCACAATTAAGCATATTTATAGTAAGTTACATCTATGTTGTGAGAACCAAGAGCAAAGTTGGTTGCAGTTTTCTTAATAATCTGGCCCTTGAGAGTGTTGTCACTACACACCAGAACTTAATTAAGTTCACATGGGGTTGTTTATGAAGTAAATGATGCGGTAGGCCTAAACATGCTGTAAAAACAATTATCAAAACACCAGCAGTTCTTTAAAGCGTTTTCACAACCAGGATCAGTAAAGGTCACAAAATTGGTTGTTTGTCAACAGACAAGCTAGTGTAAAATGATGAAAACTGGCTAAGGAAGGAGTGGGAGAAAAACGGCAAGCTTGCAATGTTCAAGGCACAAGACTGAGCAGAGGCCAGAGTTTCTCCTTTTAACTGGTTTATCGTTCCATGTTGGTGGACAGGTAAGAAGACAGGTGTTTGCTGCTGGCTTGCTGGGTCATGCAAATCTGTCTGATTCCTCATGGCCATTTGGATAGGAATAGGGGATTCTAAGATTTTTCTCTCTCTGCCTTTTAGTTTCTTTGGCTAGTTTGGTTTGTCTATCTTACTGATTTTCTCACTGAGCCAACTCTTTGTTTCATTGGTTCTTTGTTGTTTGTTTGTTTGTGCTTTGTTGATTTCATCCCTACGTGTGATTATTTCCTGTCATCTCCTCCTCTTGGGTGAGATCCCCTCTTTTTGTCCTAGAGCTTTCAGGCATGCTGTTACATTACTGGTATGAAATATCTCCATTATGGGGTACTTAGTGCTATGAACTTGCCTCTTAGAGCCACCTTCATTGTGTCACATAAGTTTGGATAGGCTGTGTACTCATTTTCATTTGATTCCAGAAAGTTTTAAATTTCCTTCTTAATTTCTGCCTTGAACCATTTTTCGTTCAGTAGTGAGTTGTTCACTTTCCATGAGTGTGTAAACCTTCTGTTGTTGATATCCAGGTTTGATCACTGATGGTGTGATAAGATACATCAGGTTATTTCAATTTCCTTGTATCTGTTGAGACTTGCTTTCAGGTTATTTCAATTTTCTTGTATCTGTTGAGACTTGCTTTGAGTCTGAGTATGTGGTCAGCGTTGAAGAAAGCTTCATGAGGTGCTGAGAAGAAGGTATATTCTTTTATGTTTGAGCAAAATACTCTGTAAATATATTTTTAGGTCCATTTGGTTTATGGCATCAGTTCACTCTCGAATTTCTTTGTTTATTTTTTTTTTCTGGATGACCTGTATATTGGTCATAGTGGGGTATTGAAATTAAGCACCATCAGGTTGTGAGGGGTAATGTATGATTTAAGCTGTAAGTGGTGTTTGTTCTATAAAGTCGGCACCGTTGTGTTTGGTGCTTAGATGTTAAGAACTGCAATATCCTCTTGGTGGATTTTTCCTTTAATGAATATTTAGTATCTTTCTGTACCTCTTCTGATTAGTTTTGGCTTGAAGTCTATTTTGTTAGATATTAAAACAGCTGCACTAGCTTGCTTCTTCTGACCATTTTCTTGGAATAGATTTTTCTATCATTTTATCCTGAGGGGTTGTGTATCCTTGATGTTAAGGTGTGTTTCCTGGATGCAGCTAAGATGTGGCTCCTGTTGTCACATCCATTCTGCTAGTCTGCGTCTTTTTATTGAGAGCATTGATGTTGGGGATATTAAGGATCAGTACTTACTGATTCCTGTTATTTTGTTGTTGTGGGATGTGTGTGGGTGGGTGTGTTTTCCGCTCTTTTGATTTGTTGGTCTGGAATGATTCATTCCTTGTGTTTTTTGAGTATTGCCAGCCTCTTTGGGTTGAATTTTTAATTCTAGTGCCTTGTGTAGGGCTAGATTTGTAGGCAGATACAACTTAAATTTGGTTTTATAATGGAATGTCATTTTTTCTCCATCTATTGTGATTAGAAGTTTTGCTGGATATAGTAGTCTAAGTGGCAGCTGTGGTCTCTTAGAGTTGGTATGACATCTGTCCAGGCTTTTCTGTCTTTTAGAGTCTTGGCTTTTTGAAACAGGATTTTTCTGTGTAGTTGTGCCTTTCCTGGAACTTGCTCTGTAGACTAGGCTGGTCTTGAACTCAGAGCTGTGCCTGCTCTGCCTCCTGAGTGCTGGGATTACAGGCACGCACCACCACATTCTGCTGAGTAGTCAGGTGTTACCCTAATAGGTCTGTCTTTATATGTTACTTGGTCTTTTCCCTTTGCTGCTTTTAATAGCCTTTCTTTGTTTTATGCATTCAGTGTTTTGATTATTATGTGCTGAGATGATTTCTTCTTGGGTCCAGTCTACCACGTGCTTGGTGTGCTCCCTGTACTTTAGGTGACCACACTCTCTATTGTATTAGGTTAAGTGTTGGACTCCATGCTTACTTCCTGAAACAGATTGAGAAAATTCAGAGGCTCCATCTTTGTTTTTATTAGATGCAGCCCAGCATTTAAGTCACACCTGGTTGTGGAGGGCTAAAGGCAGCTGGGACAGGTGATATTTCTTAAACCAGGAAACCTGACACAAGGCTTGGGTGGCAAAGATGAGCCTGTATTTGGATCATCACACGCACACTGTCCAGTGCTGACACACCGGTAGAGTAGCAAAGGACTCCCACAGTGCTTCGGCACAGTACATAGGAACTTTGGCAGATCACTCAGGAGGCTTTTTAAATGTAGAAAACACAATCTACTTTGGGTTTATTTCCTTTGTGTTTATAGTCATGTGATGAGCTTTCTTGGTAGCATCTCCAATGGTTGGTTTAAGGATTGACCTTGAGTGATCACTTAGAGTTGTGTTCTGGATGCTGTTAGAGTGGAGTGTGAACTGCTGAGGTAAGCAGGCAGGATTGACACAAAAGTCTCTATCTTGTGTGGTCATAATTAGAAAGCTGAAAAAAAATCTAGCATTTGGGAGCTGAGACAAGAAGATCATGAGTTCAGCTACAGAAAGACAGAAAGCCTGGTTTTTGTGAGCTGGGAGGGTGCTGCTGTTGCTGCAGGCAGCAGCGATGATGGCAATCTGGTTCATGGAGTTGTCTATTGTGCCTCAGCTCTCTTGTTGGGCCCGGATGCAGGTTCCATTTTCTGTCTTATATTAATGAAAAAAATGGAAAAAAGGGAGGCAAGAAGTGGAAATTCAGATGTGAAGACTAAGTCACATGTCCTCTTCTCTCCCAGAGCTGCCTGCTGCCAGTGCCTCAGAGGCAGAGCCACTTGTCAAAATAACCAGGGTCAGGCATAGATAGAGCCTTCTTGAAAGGCTGCCTTCACGTGGAGGATGAGAAATGTGAAAGACATTTTTAGGAGTGTGCATCCCTTTGATACTGAATCAGAGATCTGCACTTGTTTATTGGGGTCTGCACTTGTCCTTGCACACTTGCTCCCCTCACACTGGCCATGCAACCTGGGGCCTCCGGCGTACTAGGCAAGTACGCTGCTCTTGAACTGCCCCAGCCTTCAGCAGACATTTTAAATCATGATCGTCTCATTAAAGGGAGAGCTGGCCCCCTGTGCCCTTACATCCAAGCATCCCAAGGATATCTGCTTGGGAGGACTGATGCTGCCCATTGTGCTCTGGAATGCTATCTGGCCATGGACTGCTGGGTGATTACTTTTGCAGGTGGGAAATTTTGACTTGAAGTTTAAAAGAGAGAAGCCCAATCAATGATGAGAGGCCACAATAATCTCTCCTAAGAGTCAGGGCTCAATTTGATCTCACTTGTGCTCTTTAAACACACTGCAAGACTCTCCAAAGCCTTGCTCTGAGCCATGTACCCGTCAACTTCAAAGTCTCACAGAAAGCATCTGCCCTGTGGGGTGGAGGTAGGACAGGCAGGAAGGACGCACAGCACCCCACCACCACATCTAAAGTTAAATTTTAGAGTTCCCAACCTCAAATGTCAGTATTTTCAAAAGCCTTTCTTTCATATTATGTGTGATGTATGCCAGCAAGTTCCCTCTAACTGTTAATAGCTTTGAGAAATACCATTTTATTTCTTTTTTGAATTAACTTTTAATACTATTATATGAAGTAGTGGATTTAATTTCATATATACATATTATTTTCTCCTCTTACACCCACACTCCCCACCTGTGTCCTTGACCCACCTCTTGCTAGTTCCTTTTCTTTAGAAATACTGCTTTTGATAGATTTAAATATATATATCCTTGCAGGGTGGTGGCGGCACATGCCTTGAATGCCAGCACTCTGGAGGCAGAGGCAAGCAGATTTCTGAGTTCGAGGACAGCCTGGTCTACAGAGAAAGTTCCAGACAGCCAGTGAAAGGACTAGTGACCCTGACTCCATCTTGGGCCTGTCCTCCATCTGACACACCCAGGCCTTCAGTTCTGGGAGAACAAAGAGACCGTCTATTAACCAAGGACAGACAGATGTTCCCAGTCCCAACGTGAATTGCTGTTGCTGACACTGCACACTGCTGACTCCTAGTCTTTGTCACATCCTGCTGGCTCCTGCCTTGTTAAAAATAATGAGTCCTTCTGGTACTGACCAGTCCAGGTATGACTGCCTCCTTCCTGTACACGCCTTTCTGCTTATGATTTTTGCTTTTAAAATACTATAACAAGCTTGCTCTTGATCGTGGTTTTGCTCCTGGGTTTGAGACCATATTCCTGGCTGCTAGTAACTGTTGCCTGGAAAATAAACGTTTTGCTCCACTCCAGGGTGTCCTTGGTATTTTGTTTGCAGGATTCTAGACCCAACACAGAGATACACAGGAAAACCCTGTCTCAACAAAACAAAACAAAACAAAACAAAACAACTTTACCAGTCCATCAAGGGATTATTTTTTAATTACTTAATATAAACTTGAAAAACACTAGGCCGAGCTCACCAGGATAAATGAGGAATGAAGGTGAGAGGAACACATTTCTGAACTCTTCCCAGCATAACTATCTGCTTTACTGCCTCAGTGGTTGGATAATCTGCCAGCACTTGGAAGTTCTGGGAGAGCTGGCTGAGGGTAGCTGCTTCACTGGTGTTGTTTCTGGGAAGCCCATGGTGTGTGTGTGTGTGTGTGTGTGTGTGTGTGTGTGTGTGTGTGTATGTGAGTGAATACGTATGAATGTATGTGAACGTGTGTGTGTGTGTGTGTGAGTCAGTGTGTGAGCATGTGTGTGGTATGTGTGTGTGAATGTGTATGCATGTGTGTGAGCATTGTGTGAATGTGTGTGTGTGTGTGTGTGTGTGTGTGTGTGTGTGGAGAGAGAGAGAGAGAGAGAGAGAGAGAGGCCAACTTCTAATATCTTTGCTGTTGCTGTCTGCCTTAGTAGTTGAGACAGGACCTCTCACTGAACTCATTGGCTAGACTGACTGGCCAGTGAGCTGCTACAATCTCTCTCTCTCTCCATCCTCCTCTGTGCCTCCTCAGTACTATGATTACAGACATGCACACTCTCCCGGCTTTTTTGTGGGATCTAGGAATACAGACTCAAGGCTTTATGTTTGCATAGCAAGCACTTCTTCCTACATTTTGCATGCTTTTCACTGGCAGGAGTTAAGCATCAAGCATTAGCCCTGTGACCTTGCTTATATACTTACTCTAACTTTGTTTTGCTTGGATTTCTGAGGTCAGTCAAAGCAAATAAATGTACAGTTTTGAGATGGCTATATAAACTAAAACACGTGTGTGTGTGTGTGTGTGTGTGTGTGTGTGTGTGTGTGTGTGTGTGTGTGAAACTGCAATTGCCTAAAGGAAAACTAGCTAATGCTATGAATAGAAGGGGTTTCTTGAAAGTGTAAGAAAAAATCTTTAGGACCATCTGTCCCATCTAAACACAAATGCATAGTACATTGGCAAAAAACAGATATTATGTGAAAACTCTGCGCTTTGTCTAATATAAACATTCAGTTTTTGTTCATTAGGTAGTAGACATGGTATAACAAAGTAAACATCTTTGATTTTAAATAAATTTTATGTATAAAAATTTCAATATATATATATGAATATAATGATTAGTTACAGCTATGTAAAGCATTAGGCAAACATTTGGAAGATGATATGAAACAAAGTTTTGAATTAAAAAACTTTCATTATTTGCTTTATTGTATTGGGGGGGGCAGTTTGAGAACAATCTGGAGGAGTCTGTCTCCTCCTTCCACTAGGTAGATCCCCATGAGGGATAACACTCAGGTTGTCAGGCTTGGTGGCCAGTGTGCCAACCCATTGAGCTACCTCACTAGCCCTTAAACACAAATTCAAAAATCACACTGGTTATCTGACTTCTCCTCTTCTGTGTCTCAGTTTCTTAATCTTTGAAATGGAACAGATACCTATGCTTTGGAAGTGTGAAGGCGCTTATTCTATTAAGTACTTAAAATACTTCTTGATCGGAAGTCTAGACTTCATACTCTTACTGGACCCTTTCTGTTCAGGGGACACTAGCATGCTCCCTGACAGGGAAGAAGCCAGGCACCCATGAGAAGAGGAAGCAGCAAGAAGCCTCCTTATCTGCCACTCAGTTCTGTCAAGAACAGAAAACTGCTTTAGTAAATAAAGTCTTCATCCTCTAAGTGTCCCTGTTTTTAAAAAAATCACACTGATACTAGTTTCCCATTAAAGATCTTTTAACTGTTGAAAAGGTTGTTTATATTTTATGACAGAGAGGGGAAAATGATCTTCACTAAAAGGAATGAAAACCATTAAGATTATGTTGTTGTTGGGTTGAGTCTTTGAAATGCTTTTTTTTGCTTCATTTTAATTTTGAGATAGGGCTTTACTATATAGCCCAGGAGAATTTAAAGCTTGTCATTCTCCTGCCTCAGGCTTCCAAATGCTAAGATTATAGACATGTAGCCACATGCCTAGCAAAAATAAGTTTCTATGTGTTTTTTTCCTCCTTTATTAATTTATTCTTGTTACATCTCAATGGTTATCCCATCCCTTGTATCCTCCCATTCTTCCCTCCCTCCCAATTTCCTCTTATTCCCCTCCCCTATGACTGTTCCTGAGGGGGATTACCTCCCCCTGTATATGATTATAGGGTATCAAGTCTCTTCTTGGTAACCTGCTGTCCTTCCTCTGAGTGCCACCAGGTCTCCCCGTCCAGGGGACATAGTCAAAGGTGAGGCACCAGAGTATGTGAGAAAGTAATATCCCACTCTCCACCCTACTGTGGAGAGTGTTCTGTCCATTGGCTAGATCTGGGTAGGGGTTTAAGGTTTACCGCCTGTATTGTCCTTGGCTAGTGCCTTAGTTAGAGCGGGACCCCTGTGCCCAAATCTGCCTATCATAATGTTTTACTTGTAGGCTTCTAGGACCCTCTGGATCCTTCTACTTTGCCATTCTCCCATGATTCTCTCATCTAGAGTCCCACTAGAATGTCCTCCCCTCTGTCTCAGTTTCCTGGTAAGTGAAGTCTTTCGTGGGACCTGCCCCTTGGGCTAATATGCAGATATAAGTGAGTATATACCATTTGAGTCTTTCTGCTTCTGGGTTAACTCACTCATTATGATCATTTCTAGCTCAATCCATTTATCCACAAATTTCTGGAATTCCTTGTTTTTAATAGCTGAATAATACTCCATAGTGTATATGTACCACAGTTTCTTTATCCATTCTTCTATTGAGGGACACTTAGGCTGTTTCCATGTTCTGGCTATTATGAATAAGGCTGCTATGAACATGGTTGAGCAAATTTTCTATGTGTTTTTAATTAGATAATTAAATTTAATTTAAATTCTTTTTGAGAATTTCATACATGAGTACTGTATGCACAGCATTTCCAACCCTCCCTTTTCCTCTTCATATCCTCTCATGTCCCTCACTCCGTCTCATTATCTCTTCTTTTTTATTATTGTTACACACACACACACACACACACACACACACACACACACACACACATTCTACTGACTCCATTTACGTGTGTGTGTGTGTGTGTGTGTGTGTGTGTGTGTTAGTGTTTAGGGCTGACTGCTGGGCCGGGATGACCTACCAGAAGCCTTATCCCTGGAGAAGACTGATTCTCCCTCTCAGCAGTCATTGGTTGCCTGTAGCTCTTCGTTGTGAGGTAGGACATTATGGATTTCCTTCATCCATGCTGGCGCATTGACTGGCAAGGTTATTGTGCCGCCCTTGTGTAGGCTGCTGTATTGTTGATCTCTCATGGGTACAGCGTCTATCATATCTAGAAGACACTAAATTGCAGCAGGCATCCTGGTTTTTGGCTGCTGTAATTTTTTCCACCCCTCCTTCAAGATGTTCCGACTAGTGCTGGGCTCCCCATGATCGTTGATTTAGTCTCTGTGTTTTGATCAGCTGTGGATCTCTGAAGTAGCCATTGTCTGCTGCAAAATAAAGAAGATTATTTGCTGGGGGGAGGGGGAAGCTACACTTATCTGTGGCTAAAATATTGTACTTAGAGTACAGTAAGAACCTACATTGATTTAGGACATTTTCAGCTGTAAGGGTCCTCTTGCACCTATATCTTCTTCAGACAGGGCAGTCAGCTAGCTTTGCAGCACCAAGAAAGAATCCCTACCTAATCCCTGGACAGGGCGTCGAGTCCAACTAAACAGCTAATTGGTTATCCCCAAGATAAAAGTGCCACTATTCCACCTTTGGGAGTAACTGGCTGTGCTGGTCATTGTTATGGATTCTCGGCTTTGCAGCTGGGTAGGACCATTGACTACTTCTTTCTTTTGGCAGCTGGCGGAGCATCTTCTTGTGAGGAACAGACGAAGTCCTGAGTGAACGAGTATTGTTGATATGATCACGTCATGTCAAGGATTCCAATGCCTGAGACCCCTGGAGATGGCAAAGGTGAGGCTCAGAGGATTGACAAAGCCTTCTTCTGGTCCAAGTATGAGTGTTTACAAACAATTGAGCAGTGTGTGTGAAAACCACCCACGTCCACTTCCTCCTTAAAGATGACGGCAGCCTGAGACCCCCCCCTCCTGCAGAAGTGGCCCCCTACAGAGGCTGACCCTACAGAGACTGCCCCCTACAGATATCGCCCCCCCCCCACAGAGGCCGATTCTACCAAGACAAGTTAACTCATCCTCCTGCTTCTGCACATAATACAGTCACTGCTGCAGCATGTGCTCACATGTGCTTCACCAGAGTGAAGCCCATCTAAGTCTCGTGTTTCCAGATGTGTGTCTGTTGTTTCTTTAGTACCCATCATCTCTTCATTCCTGAGTTGTCCCAGTCAGATTCTAAGAGTCCAGTACAAAGTAAATTCAAGGAGACTGGCCAGGTCATGAAGTTCAGTGGGTCTCTCAGCATCCACCAGAGCACAGAGATGACGTGGGACTGAGCAGGAGCAGAGGGACAGGACCAAGCAGATGGTCCAGCCTATCCTCTCAGCTGTGGAGTCATCATTGTCAAATGGAGGACCAGCAATAGCTACTCTTATGTGTCAATGTGTTGCTTTAAAATACTCGGATATTTAAACAAATGCTTGGTAGAGTTTGGTAAATGTTTGAAAAGTCTTCATGTCGCTAGGAAGGGAGGGGATTTTTCAGGACATGACTCATTTAAATGGACTTTAAATAAAGCAGTTTGCCTCCTACAACAAAAGCAAATCTTGTCCAGTCAGCTGAAGACCTTAAGAGAAAAAAAGACAGGTGCCCAGAGGCAGATGAGGGTTGCTCCCAAGGTTGCCTTTAGCTCTGAGCTATGGTACCCACTCTCCCCGGGATTGTTAGCCTGCCTCTCAGATATCAGACATGCCATTCTCCGTAATTGCATAAGCCATTTTTTTTCAGAATAGCACTTCCTCTTTTTCCCCTTTTAAAAAATGTATAATATGTAATATATTTATGATATATTTATAAACACACATACTTCTGTCTTCTGATGTTGGCTTGAACCCAGTCAATGCCTTACATATACTAGGCAAGGGCTCTACCAGTGAGAGGCATTCCAGCTACAAACAATAGAATTCTGTTGTGTGTGCATGTATGTACACTACATATACTTACATGCACACACATGCACTCACACATGCACTCACACATGCATGCACGCATGCATTAATGCATCTCTCTCTCTCTCTCTCTCTCTCTCTCTCTCTCTCTCTCTCACACACACACACACACACACACACACACACACACACACACTTTGTTGGAGAAAGCTGACTAACACCAAGCCCAACAGACCAACTGAAGAAAGAGAAAGGGTCCAAGTTTGGTTTCTCGAAGGCTGACAGCAATTAGGTGGAAACTTAAGAAGTAGAGATATTTTTCCTTGTGGGTGCAGCTTCAAGCAGTGTATTCCTCCATCAGTTTGTACAGAGTAAGTGCCCAAGAGGAGAGTGTGTGTGAGCTCATAAGCAGAGGTCTGGAAAGAAAAGACAGCCAGAGTTAAAGAAATCTAGAAGGGAAGGCATAGAGGTATGACAAAACTCTGGCCAACTTTAGATTAGGTTAACTACCATCATGGAAGGTATATACAAAAATAAAGTAGGGGAAAAAAAAGGGCCAGGTGGCATTATCAACTTCTGTCATTGGCCACCGTACCTCTGACATGAGCCTATGGGAAAAGTAAGCCATGGTGGCAGAGATGAGGGACACACAGGCCACTTCTCAAACTGATATGGTTAATGCCATCTTGTTCAATGGCAGTGGCCCAGATACTCCTTGACAAGACTAACAAGGCTCATTGTGACAGGCAGACTGTACAAGCCTCTCTCTTTCCCGGAAGTGCCCATCATGCATTGCCACAGAGGTATTAGAGTAACTGCCTTTCAGTTAGCGCTGCTCTCTGATGGCTCTGAATGCATGACCTACAGGCAAGAAATTCCACATGGCATGATGTCCTTTGGGGAGCTGCCCCAGCAAAGGACGCATAGGATAGGCCTGGAATAAGCAACGCAGTGACTGGGTTTCATGCCACCCCACCCTGAAGCTTCTCTCTGATCTCTGCTCAAGCCCATACTCGGGGCACTGGACTTTGCATGGAATGCTCAACCCACTGGGGTGGCCCTGCGGCCATGTCTGCCTAGCACGGACTCTTCTGAGCAGCAGTCTTTGCTCTCAAGCATGCCAACAGGACAGTGCAATTCTTATCAAGTCCACGACGATCTCTTTTTAGCTTTTTCTTGTGTCTTAGCTTGTGTCTGTTGCTACAAGGGAATACCTGAGACTGAGTGACTTAAAGAGAAAAAAAAATAGAGCCAGTAAGATGGCTCAGAGGATAGAACACTTGCCATGGAAGTCTAAAGACCTGAGTTCAATCCCCAGGACTCATATAAAGATGGAAAGCGAAAACCACAAAGTTGTACACTGACTTCCGCATGAGGTGTGTCTAACCCCAAAGGTGTATAGAATAGAACATCTTACAAGACAATGATTCAGGAGGCCGAGGAGCTCAAGGTGAAGAGATTGTACCTAGTGAGGGTCTTATTGCTCGTGGGGATTCTGCAGATTCTTAAAAGTCTTAGGGTAACAGATGCAAGCGAGAGCAAGCAAGCCTAAGAGAGTGCGCTATTAAAATGCAGCTACTGCCTCCACTGCACATTAGTCCCTGACTCTGAATAGACTAAATCACTTGAAGGGCCTGTGATCTACTCACTCCACAATGACTTGGTCCCCTACCATCAACAAAATGACTTTGGAGACTAACTTCCTAACACATCAAATTTGGGGGACACTTTCAAACCATAACTTCACCCCTTTCCCTGTGGTAAGTATGTCTGCACAGTGTACTTCAGAGCTTTGCTTGCCCCGTAGGCCTCATCACTCCTTGAGCGCTGTTCACAGACATGGCCACTTCCTCTGAAGGGACAGCCTTTTAGGCCAGCCCCACAGTTGCCCTTCCTCAGGTGACACTGGCCTCCTGTGAGCTGGTTGGAGTGTGCTTAGCCACAAAGTAAGACAACTGGGTGCAGTCAGAGGCTACAGAGCGTGAAGACACATGGAAATGTTTATGCCCATTGAAAAGGTTGATTTGCAAAGTAGTACCAGACTTTCTCATTACTAAAGAAAAAAAAAAACAACGTAATTCTTGTGCTTTCACTGTTAAAATATTCTGGAAGTTGAGCAGGAAAACTAAATTGAAGATAAATCTAAGTTAATTACAGATGCGAAACTTTAAGTGTAAGGACCCGCCCCCATTTCCTTTACTCAAGTTTGTGTTCTATGGATTTGACAGACTTTTCTTGCTTATTATACGGAATTTGCTTTTAATGTTTCAGCTAAACTCAAGAACAGAAAAGCAAAGATGGTCTCTCGTTTGGATGAAGCATCCTTTCTGGCTGAGCTATTTCCTTTTGGATTAAAGAGAGCAGCTGGCACACTTCTTATCTTCTGTTTCAACCCCTTTTCCTTCCTCTGACTTCCTAGTACGCTGTGCATGTGTGCGCTGTGTCTGCTGCTGCTTCATTTGTCACCTTGCAGGCCCTGAGAAGCATCTAGGTGAAGGTGGCCCTTGGTGTGTCAGTGATAACTGAGGGGGCGGAGGAGACCTACCCTGAATGTGGGCAGAGCCTTCTCATAGCCTGGGGCCCCAGATAGAATAAAATGGGGGAAAAGAGAGGGATCCTGGTAGCACAGACATTCTCTCCCTGCTTTCTGCTGCCGTGAGATGAGTCCCCAGCATGCCCTACAGGCTTGTGTGGGCTAAAACTGCTGAAAAGGTGAGCCGAAGCAAACCTTTCTTCTTTTAGGTTGTTTCCTCAAGTATTTTGTCACAGTGATGGAAAGACTGCCCCACAAAGCTAGATCCAGAAGACAGCCTCAGCCACCTCACCACTGCACCACTGGCCACCCCGCCATCCCACCACCGGCCACCCTTCCACCTTGTCACCCATTATTTGAGAGCCATGAGAACAGCCCAGCCGTACTGACTCCCAGAAGTCACCTGGCTCCTCACGATGCTAGCAATGAGCATGGAGGGAACGGCCCTGACTTCTGTTTCTTCAGTAGGAAATAAGCCAGTGAAACTGGGTAAAAATAACTTTTGAAGCAAGGTCATAGGCCTCTACCTAAGACCTTTCCGCTGTCTTCTCACAGGCCTGCTTCTCTCCCTGGGAAGCCGAGAGTCACCATTTTCGAGGCAGGCATCTTCGCTTGCCAGTCCCCCTCTTTAATCACCAGCCTCCTCAGGCTTTGCGTTCCAGCAACGCTAACATCTTCCATCCCCCATCTTCTGTCTCCTCTTCCTCCTCTCCCTCCCCACCTGATCTCCCTTCGTTTCAGTATACAGAACAGAAGAAACAATGGCTCCTACACACCAGGCAAGCTCTCCACACCCACACTGCCTTTCCTTCTCCTGACATTAAACATCACCACACTATTTTTGCAGTCTTCCTTATTTTCTCAATATCTCCTTCAATCTCTAGTGTCCTTCTTTAAAAAAATCACACCCCACACTATATACATACTACACACAAACACCCCACACTACACACACCCCACACTACACAGAGAGAGAGGGGGGGGGACGGAGGGAAGGAGGAAGGGAGGGAGGGAGGGAGGGAGAGAGAGAGAGAGAGAGAGAGACAGACAGACAGACAGACAGACAGACAGATCTCTCCTTTTACCAGCTAGATTCCAGAGATGAGACTTGGGTTGTGGACCTAGGAGGAAGAGCTCTTCCTGTCCATTGTCTTGCTGGCCCCTCCAGGTGCTTTCTGAGGAGCTGTTCCTTCCTAAAGATATATTTTAATTATCTCCATGCTTTTTTCTTTTCTCTTCTTTAATTTCAGTCATTATCATAATGCTTCCTTGGTCTCAAGCTTGTTGACACAAGTGAAATGATACGTGTTTGGTGGGTAAGACACTGGCAGGAGCCACCTGCAGCCTCACGGGTCCCTTCTGTTTCGCAGGGCTGTCATCCTGCCACTCCGCCTCCATCACAGTCACAGTGCATGTGAGTAAATGAGGAGAGACACTACTTCATGGGGGAATGGAGTCCGTTGTGATTTTCATGCAGGTGCTTACTGTCAAAACTAAGCACTTCAGTGAGTGAACAAATAGCTATCTTCTAACAAACAAGAATCCGGAGGCACAGACTGTGCTAATTCCTTTTGAGCTGCGACAGTAAAGGCTGTTTCCCTTTTGGCTAGAACACACCCCAGAACACGCACAGGAAACCTCTCGGGATGTAATCTATACCGAGCTGTTTATATCTGCCTGTTTACCTACCCTCCAGACCGTAAGAAGCCAAAGGTCTGGCACTGCCTCCTCACCTCTTTGCTCCTAGGTCCTGATACTGTTGAAACATGATCAATGTTTAGGATGTTAAGTTTTGGCCTGTGATTTATGTAAATCTCCGGTTCTTCACACCAGAGCTTTGTGGAAGTCAAGTGCAGGCTTAGCAACAGCAGGGAGATGTAGACTGTAGTACATTACAGCTCCAACATCTGCACTTCAGGACATAGGAAACAAAGCTATAAATGCTCTGACAACTGTAATTAGGTGAACCGACTAGCCACTCACCCTCAGAGAGCTGCATGCCAAGGGCTCTGCACACGAGTCTGTATGCTTACAATGTGCATTGCAACTAGGAATGGGAAATGTCTTGGTGGCCCTTAGAAGGCCCTGGGATTGACTCTTCCTGCCCTAAAAGATCACAATCGGATGAGTTTTATCTGTCATTGCTCTCTTTCTCTGTATGTATGTCTGTGTGATGTGCGTAAACATGCACTTGATCCCTTTGTGTGTAAAAACAGAAGTGTTCACATGCCATGGTGCACTTGTGCAGCTTGTTTTAGCCTTTGCCTTTTGCCTTGTTTGAGACAGTCTCTTGTTGGCCATGGCATACGCCAGACTAGTTGCCCACCCCTCATTAGCTTCAGGGGAATTCTCCTGTCTCCACCTCTCATCTCATTGGAGCTCTAGTGTGCTTGATTGCTTTACCCACCGAAGTGCCCTGCCCCCTCCCCTCCCCCCCCCCCCCCGCCCGCCATTTTCCCTGTAATAGTCATTCCTTGCATTGGGCAAGAATTAAACTGATCATGTGCTTTTTAAAAATGTATTTCACAGCATAGAGGAACTGATTTGGTTTCGTAAGTATATAAAAACTATTCTACTAGGGTATTGAGGCTCACACTTGTAATCCCAGTACTTGGGTGATCAAAGCAGGAGGATTTCTAGAATAGGGCCAATTTAGGCTACATGGCAAATTCAAGGACAGCCGGGAGATGGAAGGACACCCTGTCTCTGAACTCCCCCCTAAACCATATACCCCAGACAGAATCAAATATAAAGCTACTCAAGCCCCATTTGTTTCATTAGTAAACTTCTAAGATCTATTTTGAATGCCTATGCCTTTTGATTTTATTTTCCCAGGTAAGAATAGTTTTTCAAGCATTCTTAAAAGCCGTGTTTTTTTAATTTTACCCTGTGGCGCCATCATTTAAGGCCATGTCTTTGCCTACATCAGGCTCCCATTCTTTCTCTGTACAACTATGTGCATGGAGGCTCTGCTGGAATTTTCCATTTGTTTCTCCCCATGCAGAGCTATTTTATTTTTATGCATTTCTCTGTGCTCGGTCCTTTTTGTCCTCTTGCTTTCTTACTGGGCTTGGCAAATGATGCACTTGCAGGAAGTGAGAGTATTCGTTGATCTCCCTTGCTGGTTCCTGTCTCCTGGATGCCACCAGCAGCAGCCAAGTTCCCTCGAGGCCCAGGTCCCCAGTCCCACAAGCTCTTCTGCCGTAGCTTTCTTCCTGGCCTTAGAAACTCCTTTTATTCTTGTTGCTTCTTCAAGACTGGGAGTCGGGCCTGGGCATAAACCTCAGTGGTAACGAATCCTTAGGTTCAATCGCCATCTCTCTCTGTCTCTTTCTGTCTCTGTCTCTCTTTGTCTCTCTCTGTCTCTCTGTCTCTGTCTCTGTCTCTCTCTGTCTCTCTCTGTCTCTGTCTCTCTGTCTCTGTCTCTGTCTCTCTCTGTCTCTCTGTCTCTCTGCCTCTCTCCGTGTCTCTCTCTCTCTCTCTCTCTCTCTCTCTCTCTCTCTCTCTCTCTCTCTCTCTCACACACACACACACACACACACACACACACACCAGGCAAATAAAGAAAAGTTCATAAGTAGCAATGGCTTCTTACAGGGATCCTTGGCCCCTCCCCGTCTTTGCTGTTCTTTGTAACTGCACCTGGCGTGTTGGAGTAGCTCCTATACTGAACACACCTTGGCTCTATTGTTTGAGTATGCCTGCTGTTCTCTGCTCAAACCTCAATGATATGGAGAGGTTGGGAGTAAATAAGAAACAGTCCCTTCTGCTTTGGAGGTGATGTGGCCCTGGAGGTGAGGGAAGCCAGCTGCTGTGCACATAGCTGGAAAGCAGAAGAATCCTAGAGGCCGAGGCGCCTGGAGAGAACAAGTCTTGGAGACATCCTATGATTCGCCCCTCAGCAGTACAAGGCCACACCTTGTCTGTGCTGGCTTTGAGCTACAGCCTCATGTTCCATGAGCTACAAAGTAAGTCTGAAGAATGGAATAACAAAGCAATGTAGAGGGGAAATCTACTTCTGCCCGGTGAACAGAGATGTGTTATTTTTAAGTTTTATTTATTTTTGAGAATGGAAAGAAATGAACAGTTAGGAAAGCAACTACTGTTCTTTCAAAGAGAAAAGAATTTTTTAAAAGTCCCCACAAATGTAAAAGTTAACATAAATTGAGAACAAAATGCTCTTATTTTTCTGTTTTGCTAGCACTGGTATGTACATAGTCCATTTTGATGCCCTGTTCCTAAGAAACTTCTATGGTAGGGACTAGCAAAAGTGCTCACGACTGAGTTTCAGTGTAACAGGGTGGCACTGAACTCATTTTAGAGAGTGTGGTCTAGTAATGAGGGCTGAGGTTTATGTCCAGTTCCCTTGATGGGCCACAAGCATCTCCCAGGGTCTCCTCTCCCTGGCTCTGAGACCCCAGCCTCATGGCCTAAGTCCAGGTTCGAGCTTTCCTTCTGCCCTGACCCTGAAGACTGATGAGCTCCTCCCCTTCTGACACTTGGTCCCTGCCTGGTGCTTCTGCCGTGCACCTGGTGTTGCTCCCCCAGGGTTCTGTACAATACCCTCAAGCCTCCATTGTGGGCAATGTCAAGCCCCCTCAGAAATCATCCTGTATAATTAATTTAATGAATGGTCCCTGGATGGAACCCAGGGACAGTCACACATTAGGTAGGTCGTTTATCACTGAGTGATATTTCCAGCCCCAATCCTGATTTAAAAAATAACTTATTTGACTCATTTTAAGATGGGCTCAAAAGAATCTATGACATGAGGTAAGGTGGGGTCAGCTCTCCTTGGCTATAGATATTGTAGCTGCTGACAGAATATGAGGCTTTGTGGACTTGCCTTCCTCTCTCCAACTCTACTCATCCCCCCTCTGCTCCCTTCACCTCTCCTAATCCAACTGTACTCCAATCTACCTGTTCTTTAGTGGTGCTCAGACAGGAGTGGGAGGGAGACACAAGAAAATGAAAGGAGGAAGACTGACCTCTAGAATTGTTTCTCAGTGAAAGTAGGCGTGAATTTAGATAGAAAAAAAGGTTAGTTTGGTTTCATTGGTTTTGTTTTTTATTTTTAGTTAAGCTTAGCTTAGTTACTTTGCTGCTGTTATGATAAATTGCCATGACCAAGACAATTTATGGGTAGAGGGATTTATTTATTTGGGCTTATGGTCCTAAAGGGCTAAGAGTTCATCAGGCCAGGTCGCAGATAATAGCAACAGGGACAGCTGCGAGCTTACCTCTGGAACCACAACAGGAGGAAGGGACATAGAATTAGAGCTGGATCTCCAAACTGTCCCCAGGGACACGGTTCCTCTAGAAAGGCTGTGCCTTCTAAGTAGCATCACCTAAAGAGCATCACCAGCTGAGGACCAAGTGTTCACATGCGTGAGAACAAGGAGAGTGACTCATTCACACCACTGCAAGGTCTCTGGGGACTTTGTGTGTTGCTCTCAGGACCTCAGTGTTAAGACTGAAGGCAGAGGGAAGACTTATGACCTCTTCCTGGGGGAGCTACATGCATGAGTGATACTGGAATTGGAGGCCACCAACGAAAAGCATAGAATTCTCTGTCTTACCCGTTCCAATCAGGGCAAGGAATTAGTCCACCCCTTGAAAATGAATTCTTTCCGTTGAAGGGCAGTGGAAGGCTGAGGAGGACTCTGGAGGAGTGCTCTCTGATGGTGCGGGCACCAGCCACGAGCCACTGGAGCCTGAGGTCATTCCAAGAGACTCCTAAGTGGGGACACGTGTTCTGAGGACCCACACAGTCACATGATCCCCTGCAGGGGAAGACACTAAAGGCTATGGCTCACAGTGCAGGGCTTCTGTCCTAGCGCTGTGAGAGATAAGATGAGAGCCAGCCCTCAGGCCGGCAGTTAGAAAGGGCCTTGGTGTTACTATTTTTCCTGCTTTGAGGTTAGGTGTGGCCTCTCTGAGTGACATCCCAACCCACCTTCTTGAGCTGGGGTCATCACCTCATAACTGAACATGGGGACATAGTGAAAAATTTGGCAACACTAAAGTGCGTGATAATGCACAAGAGCCAGGAATTAATTTAAAATCAAAGGTGTAACGAACTAGGGATCTTTCTGGCAATGTGTGCCATTGTTGCATCACCGAGCTGCATTGCATGCAGCCTTGGTGCTGAACACGTGATGTGCACTTTGTATCACGAGCAGTATCACACCACACAGTGCCAAGAAGCATTGCCTGAAACACCTCAGGTTTGACACAGTGGTACATTATGAACTGTGGTGTTTTATGGGGCCACACAGTTTCCTGCTCTTACAGAAACATAATGGTTTAATTATAGAAGACTTCAATCATTGCTCAGTACATAATATCAGACTAATGTACCTTTGAATTGTATTGTGTTAGAATGTTTGATTTTAAAAACAATCTTTGAATTGCTCATTTGAGGTTTTTTTTTTTTTATTTTTTATTTTTTATTTCTCAGGGGCTATTGAGGTTGTTTGGTGGGAAAAAGCTCCAAGTCTGACCATCTGAGTTGAAGTCTCACAACCTACATGGTGGAAAGGGAACACTGATCCCCAGAAGTGTCCTCTGATCGTCACAGGTAAGTTGTGGTGCACACACTCCCCTCAAAATAAGTAAATTATGCATACATCTATATTTAAAAATAGAAAGTCTTAAATAAATTTTGGGTTGAGATTAGGCTATGATTTCTAATAATTTGAGAACTGTTCATAAATATACTTCTTTTTGTACTTGTGTGACATGTCGGTCTCTGCTCTGATTGTTTATAAAATCAAAATGTTAATTGCATTGGAAAAACATTGAAGGTGTTCTGTGGCCTGTTGTGTCAACTCTTCAGCCAAGACTTAATTCTTTCTTTTCATTAGTATTCAAATTTGTTTTACTCTTTAATAAAACAGATTACGATAATAGTGCTGCTGCTGCTGCTGCTAATGATGACGATGAGAGACCACATCCCATCTTGTCCAGACTGGCCTCAGACTTTGCCATGTAGCTAAGGATAACCACAGGCTCCTCCTCTCCTGAGTGCTGGAATAGTAAGATTATGTCATTATGCTTAGCTTATGCAATGTTGGGGAATTGAACTGAGCTGTATCCCCAACCCTGATTGCTTAAAAGCCATTTTTATTTGCAAATGCCTGACTTGTATGTCTATTGTATATACATCTACATATGTAAGTTGCATAAACTCTCATAGGTAAAAAAAAAATGGTCTAGAGTGAAAAAATGCAAGAATCCTTGATCTAGAAGACTAAAATAACCTTGTTCTGCCCACATTCCAGAGTGGACAAGGTCAAATGATACAAACAATGACATGTGATGGGTTGGGCACTATTTATATTCAAGATACCATTGCGGTTTTGCCCTTATGTGTCACACAGCCACTAGGTAACCAGGCAGTGTGACTTCTACTGGTCAGCCCCCTGCAGGTATGTCCATAGCAAAGTGCAGTGTAGCCCCTGTAGCCTAATTTGGGTGAAATAAATCACCTAATGAAAGCTATCTGTGGACATAGTGAAGGGCAGCTGGGGGCATAGAGAGATCCACATAAAGATACGGCTGTTGCTGTGCTTACCAAAGGACATAGGGCTTTACATTTATGGCAGTAGCCACCTGGGTTAAAAAAAAACAAACAAACAAGTCAATGTTTGCTTAGGAAAACAGCAAGCGTGTTTTCATTCACATTCTGTTGCTCTTTCCAAGGTCTTCTGATGTCGGCCTAATTCTCTCCACCATGCGTGGGGATCATCATGGCATTGTTACCACTCCTGGTGATGCTTTTGTTTTAGACTCTTTTCCTCAGCAATCTTGTCCACATACTGTAGTGGATGTAAACATGTTTCTGTTTTGATCACAAGCCACTTCTGCTGTCTGACCAGTCCACACTCAAGCTCTCCTAAGCTCTCTTGCACATGCATGCCCCTGCTTCTGAAGTGGTCAGATGTGCCCTTTGCCTTTCCCCTCCCACATGCCCCTCAGCTTTCCTTTGGAGTTCAGACTCTTGCCTCCACAAGACAGTTCCCATGCGCTTCCACTCTCTCTGGGCTCCCTGTTCTATGTGAATGGCCTCATCTTACTCTTCCTAGAATTGTGGAGACTCTCTGATTACTACCAAGTCTATAATCAGCCGGTTGGCTTCTTCTCTTTCTTTCTGTTGACATGTCCATCCTGTATCAGAGATGGAGTCACAGTTTGTGTTTTAGATGTCATCTTGTGCCTTCAGTTTTATACCTCCTATAGCTACCTTGCCTCCTCCTCCCTCTATAGAGAATTGGTCCCAGTAGCATGTAAACATTTTTTTCCCTTTTTCAAAAATTTGTTTATTCACTTACATCATGGTTGCAGCTCCCTCCCCCATCCCATCCCAGTCCCAGCCTCCCTTCCTTTTCCCCACTCTTTCTCCCCTATTCCTCAGAAAAGGGAAGCCCCCTTCACATCCACCCAAGCTCATAAAGTCTCATCAGGAATGAGTGTGTCCTCTTCCCCTGCAGCTTGGCAAGGCAGTTTTGCCAGGGGAAAGGGATAAAAAAAAACAGGCAACAGCATCCATGTCAGAGACAGCTCTGGCTCCTATTACTAGAGGACCAACATGAAGTCTGAGCTGCCCATTGACTACACCTGTGTAGGGGACCTAGGTCCAGTCCACGCACGGTCCTTGGTTGGTGCTTCAGTCTCAGCAAGCCCCTCTGGGCCCTGGTTAGCTTCCTTTGTTGGTCTTTCTGTGGAGTTCCTGTCACCTCCAGGCCCTTTTCTCCTTCCCCCCACTTTTCCACATGACTCCCTACCCATTGCCTAATGTTTGGCTGTGAGTCTCAGCATCGGTTTCAAAGTACTGCTGGGTGAAGACTCTCAGAGGACAACTCCGCCAGGCTCCTGTCTGCAAGCATTGCAGAAGATTGTTAATAGTGTTAGGGATGGGTTTCCTCCCATGGGCTGGGTCTTGGGTAGGGCCAGTCATTGGTTGGACATTCCCTTAATCTCTGCTCTATTTGCTCTATCTTTATCCTTGCACATTTTGAGGCAGGCAAACAGAGTTGAAGGTTTTTTGTGGGTGGGTTAGTGTTTTCTTCCCTCTACTAGGAATCTTGCTAGTTAAGGTGAGTCCTCTCAGTCTCTATGGCCCCTGCTACTGGGAATCTCTGCTAGAGTCCACCTCATATTCTCCCAGAAGCCTCTCCTGAGTTAGGTCTCTAGTTTATCACAGAGATGCCCCCACGGACAGTTTCTTTTTTCTCTATAGGCCTTCTGTCTTCCAGCCCTCACTTCCCCAAGGTCTGAGCTCCACCTTCATATCTCTCTGTGCTCCTTCTCCTGCAGAGGAATCTTTCTCTCTTCTTTAAGGATTTTCTAAAATAACATTTTACTTATTATAATTTATTTACTTTACATCCTGATTGCTATCCTCTACCTCTTATCTTCCCATTCCCACCCTCCCTTCCTCTTCTGTCCTATTCCCCTCCCCTGGACGTCTCATGGGGGCTCCTCCCTCACTGTCTGATGAGCCTATCAGGTACCATCAGGATAGCCTGCATCCCCTTCCTCTGAGTGCTGCAAGGCCGTCCTGCCAAGGGGCAGTGATCAAATCATGGGCACCTGAGTGCATGTCAGAGGTTCAACAGCAGCACCGCTTCTCTTCCCCACAAAGGAAGAATGAGCTGTCCATCAGCTACATCTAAACAGGGGGGTCTAGGTTCTCTGCATGCTTTGTCCTTGGTTGGTACAACAGTTTGTTCAGGCCCCCTGAGTCCAGATGCACTGGCCTTGATGGCCTCCCTGTGGAGCTCCTGACCTCTTTGTGTCATTCCATCCCTCCACTCTTCCATACAACTCTCAGCACTCCACCTAGAGTCTGGCTTTGAGTCTCAGTATCAGTCCTGATCTCCCTCTGGGTGAAATCTCAAAGAAGACATCTATGTTGGGCTAATACCCACTTATAAGTGAGTATATACAATGTGTGTCTTTCTGGCTCTGGGTTACTTCACTCAAGATGATCATTTCTAGTTCCATCCATTTGTATTCCATCGTATGGATGTACCACAGTTTCTTTATCCATTCTTTAGTTGAGGAACATCTAGATTGTTTCCAGATTCTGACTTTTATGAATAAAGCTGCTATGAACATAGTTGAACAAATGTCTTTGTTGTATGGTGGAGCAACTTTCATATGCTCAGGAGCGGTATAGCTGGGTCTTGAGGTAAAACTATTCGCAATTTTCTGACAAAGCACCAGATTGATTTCCAAAGTGGTTGTACAAGTTTGCACTCCCACCAGCAATGGAAGAGTGTTCCCCTTTCTCCGCATCCTAGCCAGCAAAAGGAACATTTGGGTGGATTCAGTGAGCCTCCACATGAACCTGAAGCATCACATAGAAACAGGAACTTCAGGACTCAGATTACAATATGAATATGGAAGCACCTGGCTTTTACCTTGGGGAGACGTTCTTTATTCCTATACTGATATTTCCAAATATCTAGCTTAAATTAGTTTCTTTGCGTCCAGGAGTATTGGTAGGTAGCATTTCCCTAGCATGCGAGAGGCCTTTGGGGGTCAGTACAACAGGAAACAAACACATGGAAATGACAGGAAGAGCATGTGTTACTTCTTGTAATAAAAGAAGTTTTAAAGAAACCTAGAAGTTCTTTATACGAACACACACACACACACACACACACACACACACACACACACACACAGAGTAAAACAAGACAGCTTGAGATATCTCAGTGGGATTCTTTGCATCTGTTTCTGGATGTCAGCTTAAAGTATGGGAGATGAGATTTCCCAAAACAAACAAACAAACAAAGTGAAAGAGAAAAAAATGCAGAAGACAGATAGGGTTGCGGAGGGAGAGAGAGAAGTTGAACCGGTTTTAGTTTCTGAGCTGACTGGGTAACAGGCAAAGGGCGGGCTGGAAGGAAAGGCGCCTGGATGTTTGTGTGTGGTGTTCCACTTGTAAAGTCGGCAGATATTTTTACAGGTACCAGCGAGTTCTTCCTGAATATCTGTTAATGGGGACAGGCTGTGAAGCAGCAATATGAAAGATAAATGCTTTTCTGGAGAGGAATTTTAGTGCAGTGTGGAAAATGAAAAGAGGAAAACAATTAAAGATTGAAAGGAAAATCCAGTCAGGGGCCAACCCACACCTCCTGTCCTAATGAGCTCCCATACCAGGCAGCTGTGGCAGGGGCAGCAGTGGGGCATTCCGTGGGCTCAGGCTCCCTTCTTTCTTCTATACCCTGAGGGTGGCTATCATTTTTGGGGCGCAGAACTCCTTAAAAATACAAAGAGATCACCTACCACAACCCTTTCCTTGCATTCTCCCATGAAAGTGTGCTTTTCCATAATGAGCAGCTAGGATGGCGCATTCTAGTCAGCCCTAGCGGAAGTGGGCTTACAGCCTCATGCTCCTTCCTTCTCAGCTCAGCCTCATTTTCTCTTCTGTCCACCTTTGGCCAAGTCTCTCTCCTGAGATGACTGTTTTTGAAGCCACAAGCTCACCCAAGCCTCAGAGGAAGCCGCCTGAGCCTCAAGGAGTGCCAGAACTCAGTCTTGCTCAGTTGACTTGGGAAGCCCAAATCCTGGTTAACTGGAAAGGTTGGCTACCTTCTTCAACTGAAGTCAGAATGAATTAAGTCATCAGACAACTGGGAGAATGTGGCAAATGACAGTTTTCACTTTTTTCTACTGCGTGGGATATGCCTCACTCGTAGGCAATTAAGTTATACTTTTTTTTCACAGCTCTGGTTTTCCAGTTTTTCTTTTTTACTAAATCTCTTTATAGCTGGATTCCATCCCCCTCCCCGTTCTCCTCCCAGTCTCACCCTCATGTCCTCTCCTTCCATTCCCCCGTCTCCTTCTTCTAGGAGAAGGGTAGGTCCCCAAGCGGTACTCAGCTCACCCTGGTACCTTAAGTTACACCAGGATAAGCACATCCTCTCCCGCTGGCGCCAGACAAGGTAGCTTAGCTAGGGGAAAGGACTTCAGAGGCAGGCAGCAGAGTCAGAGAAAGACAGCCCCTATACCCACTGTTTGGAGATCCACATGTTGACCACACTGCACATGTGCTATATATGTGTAGGGGTCTAGGACTAACTAGCTCATGCATACTCTTTGGTTGTTGGTTCAGTTTCTGGGAGCTCCCATGGGCCCAGGTTAGTTAACTCTAAGTCTTCTTGTGGGGTCCTTGACTCCTCCAGCACCTCTACGCTTCCTCTCACTCTTCCACAGAACTCCCTGAGCTTGGCCTATTTTTTTTTTTTTCTTTTCAAGACAGGGCTTTTCTGTGTAGCCTTGGCGGTTCTGCACTCTTTGTAGACCAGGATGGCCTCAAACTCACAGAGATCTGCTTGCCTCTGCCTCCGGAGTGCTGGGATTAAAGGCCCTAAGATTTGTTTTGATTTTTTTGTGTGTATATGTCTGTGTGTTTGTTTGTATGTGCATGAGCTTTTGCAAGTGTCCTCAGAGGCCAGAAGAATGTGCCAGATCCCCTGGGACTGGAGGTGTGGGTGCTGTGAACCAAATGCGGGTCCTCTAGAACAGCAGTGGGTGCCCTTTATCACTGAGTCAGCTTTGTAGTGTTCAAGGGGGACATCCTCTTCTGGCCTCCATGGGTACCAGCCACATATGTGATAATACATACACTGCAGACAACACACACACACACACACACACACACACACACACACTTTAAAAAGAAGTGGTCAGATTTATATCAGGAGAGAGATAGCAATAGAGATTGGGCCTAAGCCAAATTTTTAGCAATTTCTGTTTTAAGTAACGAGGGTGGCTTGAGAAATAAGCCTCAATAGAAGGTCTTCTTGAATTCTTAGATGGATTTAAATATCTCTGTCATGACCCACCTACATCTGTACCCTTTTCCACAGCACCATAAAACCTTAAACTTATGTATGTGCATAAATTCCTGGCAAAGAAAGAACTTGGCTTCTTATGTCTGTATTTCTGACATCAAATGCTATGACAAATATTCCGTGGGTACATAATGAGCTGGCAAATGAACTAATAACTGTGCCTATGGGTTAAAAGGATTGTTGAAAAATAATGGAAAATACCTTTGTTTTTAAGTCTACTGTGGAACAAGATATGAACATTTGTCATGTAAAGCTGATTTTAATTTTCCTTAGACAGCAATTAAATGCAAATGCTTGTTGCTTTGTCAAGGAATTAGAAAAATGTTTTTCCTATTGTTAGGGGGATTGTGAAAGTGTTTTCTCAGCTTGTCTTCCAGGAGGAGGAGATAGGGCGGCCCAGTGTCCCTGACTCTAGCTGCCAAAGGCTGTGCCTTGAACAGGAAAACAAAGGATCATTTTTTTAAATCTTCCTCAAGTGCTTTTGGTAACTGACCACAGGCTGCCACCACTGTCCCTCTGCTGGGTTAGGTCCCTAAAGTGACCTTAGGACACTGCTGGGAATGGAGGAGCAATAAGATGGAGTGAGCTCTCAGCCCTGGTTGGGGACACTGGCTTTATGATTTTATGATGTTCCTCTTTATCCAGCCTTAGTTTCCCAACGACTTGGGATCACAGGTTTGTGTCACTATGGCCAGCTTTATAAGCATTCATTTCTATCATCATTTTTCTTTTATTATTTTCCATGTCCTATTTTTAATTGACATTTAGTGTACATACACACTCATATGGCACACACACACACACACACACACAAACACACATGCCACAATGTATATGTGGATGTCAGAGGACAACTTCCTGGAGCTGGTTCTTTCATTCCATCCTGTGAGTCCTGGGATTGAACTCGGGTTAGTGGCAGTCACCTTTACCTGCTGGTCCATCTCACTGGCATCATTTGTCTCTTGTGGTGTAAGGGATGGAAGCCAGGGCCTTGGACGTGCTAGGCAAGAGCTCCGAACTGTGGAGTTGAAGGGAATCCCAGGGGTCCTATTTTCCCTCCCACCCCACATTCTTCCTTCTTACCTTTCTTCCTTTTTGTTGTGTTTTCTTGTCTGCCTGTCAGGTTTTTGTTAACTTCAAAAGTATCCCACCCCTCTGGACATGCTTGGTCCAGAGGAAGGCTGAACCCATCAGAATGTATGAGTGCCCCTAAAGAGTAGACCACATATGACACACAGGACTGGATGGGAGTGGACACTGTGTCCTTCTGCAGTTAGTAAGGCTTGTGGAGCCACGGTCAGCCTCAGTAGGCCTCAGCTGGACCTTTGGAGTCTCTCAGGCTCAGGCTGCCTTCCATGCCTGTGCTCGATGTAGAACACCACACGTCCCCCTTCACCTTTGACCTATGTCAAGATCCTAGAACAGTGGTCCTCAGCCTTCCTAATGCTGTGATTCTTTCAGTCAGCTCCTCATGTTGTGGTGACCCGCCCCCCCGCCCCCCCCCCCACCAACCATGCCATTACTTTTTCATTGTTACTTCATAATTCTAATTTTGCTGCTGTTATGAAACGTATTGCAAATGTCTGTGCTTTCTCATGGTCTTGAGTGCCCCTTGTGAAAGGGCTGTTCACCCCACAGGAGTCATGACCCACAGGTTGAGAAGTGCTGCCCTGAGGCTCAGTGCCTGTCACAGCAGGTGTAGAGCGCCTGGCGTTCCGCCTTGACATCTTCGCCGTCAATCTTCAAGCTTCCCTGTATGAACCATACATAGTAATTCCTTCTGAGGGCTCAGGGTGAATCCAAGGAGTGGGAACTTTTACATCTCGTCACCTTTGTCTTATCACAGTCGGAGTGTCACCCACCAGACTGCTGGGAACATACACCCGGGCTACGCCAAAGATTCCAAAGAGGGAGAATAAGGGTGTGATTGCACTAGGATTTGCCTTTCTAGTCTTTGGCTCCTTGAAGTGCAGGCTAAACAGTGGAGTTCAACAAATGCTATGGGGCAATGGAAGGATATAAATCTAAAAGGCACATGAAATTAAATAATTCAGTTTGTGAAAATCATGTTATTTCATTTTCAGATTGACGTCTTAACATGCTTGGCTCCCAAAAAGCTTTTCTGTCACTTTCATGGGACAGTGGGCATTGCACTTATTGTTTGTGTTGAGACAGGGTCTTGATGCATAGCCCAGGCTGACCTTGACGTTGTGGACCTCCTGCATTTCCTCAGAAGCACTACAGTGGGCATCTTCACTCTGAGTCCCGGGAGGACCCTCAGCCATCCGAGGGAAGCCTCTGAAAGAATGACACAGGCAAAGAGAACACCGGTGGGTTCATCCCTTTCTTGGAGGGGCATCTTCAGGGCTCTGTATTATTCTCAACAGCTCTCTCCTCCCCTTCTCCAGTCCTGAGATGTCTTCTAATACTGGATCCCACCGTAACACCCCTGGCAGTGCACACAAGGGTGCCCCTTTGTGTTGTCATGGCAACCAGGAAATGAAGAAATCACTTCTACTTTATCTCACCTAGAAGCCAGTTTATGCACCTCTTGTGCATTGGACAGATTGTTTTGTTACTACAGCTTTCGGAGTCTCCCAAGCATCAGTTCAGCCTGTTTCCTGCTTGAATTGCGCCTTGATTCATTATGAAAACAGAGTACCAAGCAGTGCCCTCGGCATAGATGCAGGATGGTGGGCGGCCCTCCTTTGAGCTGGGAAGTTTGGGGGAGGTCTGCTCTCAAGATGGTGTGCATTTGTTTTCAGCCAGCCTCAAGATAATAAGAGTACGCTTGAAAATATCAGGCTGCTCTTGCTTCGCTGATCAAAAGAAAGGAGCTGTTTTAGATGCATAATCTGGCTTCTGGCATTGCCACAGATCGACTCCGGTAGCTTGTTTTGTTTCCTTAGTTAACACGCAGACACTGAAAGGGCCTGATGCCTGAAGAAGAGACCAGCAACACCCCCAAGCTGGAGTCAGTCTACGCCAAGACAGAATACAGTAAAAGCAGGGAAAAAAATTTCATTAAACCAGACATGTTTGAAATATGGGGAGTCGCTGTGGGACCACGGTGAAGAGTGATCAGACAGAAGCATTAAGTGTCTCCATTGTAACAGCAAAGCCCCAGTTTATGAGGCGACTTTGAACCCAGCTGGGGTAATGGGTTCATTATTCTGGATAATACCCACTTCTAACCACGAAACAATGTTAAAATGCTCCGAGTCTTTAGCGGTATGAATGAACAAATGCTGAGTTTCCATGAAATTTTCAGGGACATATTTTACCCCCACCCCCACCCCCATTAAAAAGTACAGCTATTTCTTAAATGTGGTGAGCCTAAAATGTGTTTCCATAGAAGCAATTGAGTATTGTATAGTAATGCCTAACTGTCAACTTTAAGAATTATTGTTATGCCAGGCGTGTTGGCGCACGCCTTTAATTCCAGCACTCAGGAGGCAGAGGCAGGCAGATTGCTATGAGTTCAAGGCCAGTGTGGTTTACAAAGTGAGTCCTGGACAGCCAAGGCTATACAGAGAAACCCTGTCTCGAAAAACAAAAAACAAAAACAAAACAAAAAAACAAACAAACAAAAAAACAAAAACAAAAGAAAAAAGAAAAAGAAAAAGAAAAAAATATTATACCCCAACTCAATGCTCGGTGCTAAGTAGAGCTACATAATAAAAAAGTGGGATGTGCAGTGGGACCACACCACACAGGTGATGCCCAGAGTGCAGAAGTGAACATCGCTTAAACACTCAGAATGAAGTAGAATGAAGAGCTTCTTAAAGATTGCTTCAAGCAGTAATGGAAAGCTCAGTTTGTGTAGGAATTTGGTGAGTGAGAAGTGTTTGCAATGGTTTGCTGTATGGCAGAAAACAGCAGTACCCAGGGCACAACTGGACTTTCCTGGAAAAGAATCCGTGGAACCCAATGGTAGTGATAATAGTGATGGCACACTGGCAGAAGAAAGATATTTGAGAATGAAATAGGAATAAAGAATTCCCTTGCAATCCTTTTTTTTTCCAAAGAAATAATTTATTTAGTTTTATTGTATGTGCATTGGGGTGAGAGTGTCAGATTCCCTGGAGGTGGAGTTACAGACAGTTATCAGCTGCCGTGTGGATGCTGGGAATTGAACCTTGGTCCGCTGAAAGGGCAGTCAGCGTTCTCAACCAGTGAGCCATCTTGCAATCTTAATTATCAAGGAAATGAGTTTATTCAAAATGACCTTCGATCAATATAGAGAAAACTTGAATCTCAAATACCAGACAATCTAACTTTAAAAGTTTCTTTACGTAGGTTTTGTAGGAAATTAGCAAAGCACAATGTAAAATAATTGGTTAGTAAACAGTGTCTTATATCTTTTTAATAACCCTGAAAGAACAATTACACAAAACAGTTTATCCCACATGGTAGCTCTGGCATGAGACAATGAGACATACAGCATTATACATGTTGGCCTGAAGGTCAAGATATCAATGATCAGAGGAGCGTAAACATAGCATGCTCTAGACCCCGAAGAAGTCTCCCTTCAGCACCAAAACAAACAAACAAACAAACCAAACCAAACCAACCAACAAACAACAAACAAAAAAGGCCTCCTTAGTTCCAAGTTATGAAAGCATACATACACTGCTACTGCCCATTCCCTGGGAAATGAATGCAGTGTAAGTCTTCAGTTCTTTAAGAAAAAATTTTTGAAGACAATTATGTGATATGATGTGTGTGTGTGTGTGTGTGTGTGTGTGTGTGTGTGTGTGTGTGTGTGTGAGAGAGAGAGAGAGAGAGAGAGAGAGAGAGAGAGAGAGAGAGAGAGAGAGAGAGAGTGAGTGAGTCACAGGTGACTGTGAACTGCTCAGTAAGGGTGCTGGACTCTAACACAGGTCCTTCGTAAGAGCAGTGAGTGTCCTGAACTGTTGCACCATCTCGCCAGCTCAGGGTTTTTCATCCTAGTAAGTATGTTGTGGAGACCAGTGTGCATGTGTGTGCTTTCTGAGGAGGTGCCCGTTCATCTGTCTGGATAAATAGCCAGGTGCCAGAATTTGGCAGATGTTTTCATAGTATTTCTAAGGAGCTGGTGGAACTGAGAACAGGTGTGAAAAACTAAGAAGATGATGGTGAACCTTTAAAGGAAAGCAGGGAAAGAGAGGAAGAGGAGGGGAAGGAGGAGAGAGAGAGAGGAAGGGATGGAGGGAGACAGAGGGAGAGGGAGAGGGAGAGGGAGAGATGGAGCGAGACAGAGGGAGAGGGAGAGGGAGAAAGAGAGAGATGGAGGGAGGGAGACAGAGGGAGACAGACAGAGAGAGAGAGAGAGAGAGAGAGAGAGAGAGAGAGAGAGAGAGAGAGAGATCCTCAAAGCCCAATGCAGCAAGTGTTCATGAAGGGAGGATTCCTGGGCTGTGCAAAGCAGTGCCCACTCAATGAAGGGGACAGGACCAGGTGATTAAAGGCTATGATTAAAGGCATGTGCCGCCATGCCTCGCATTATTTTAAAAATGGCAACCACAACGTGTTTGCATTGCTGGGATTGAGCTAGAGGGGTATGGAAAGTTGAAACAAAGGTAGGATAGAGGCTTTAATGTGCAGAGGAGGAGGTTCTCATCAGACCAAGGGCTCTCGGAGAAGGGCAGCTCACCTGGCGAGCTGGGGGTGGGGGGTGGGGTAAGGAGCTTGGGATCCACCTGAGCTGAGTTGACATAGGGATCCTCACTACAGCCAGACTTCCTGTTGCCCCTGAGGAGAGGACTGGAGGACCTGGAGCTCCCAAAAGACAGAACATTTTAAATGGTCACAGCCAGGGCCTGGGAAATGTCCTAGGGCTGGCAGGCTTAAAACGGCCAATATACTGTGACTACTTCCTTTGCGTCTCTGCTTTGTTGAGTGTCGGGTGGTTAGTATAGGCAAGGGGTTCAATGGAAGCCAGCGTGTTTTTTGTTGTTGTTTGTTTTCCCACCTCCTTACATGAGTATAATGAAGAGAAAAAGAAAGAAGGAGCTGAGGACACATGTAAGCCTCTGAAACCTAGCGTGGTGGACAAACAGCTTTACTGAGCATAGAGACTCATGGGAAAGCTTCCCCCCGAACTCACCTGGCCAACTCTTTAAGTCTCACATACCTTAGCAAGGCTAAGAGCTTTTGCAGCTGGGGCAGGAGTGAGCTGTGTCTCCAGTCTCAGGGGAGTGTCCTGCGACCCTCCTGCCTCCCTCCAAGAGCGAATGTTAACAGCGCTATTACTTTTAGACTTGCCTATCTGCTGTGTGGTTCTTCTGTTTCTTTCGTTGCCCTGACTGTAAACTGAGGTTTCCAGAAGGTCATCACAGTCGCTGGCTTCATAGCAGTGCTGGCTGTGTAGCCCAAAGGAAACTGCCCCATGCCTCCCAAGGCAGTGCTCGGCCCGCTCAGTTCAGCCTTGGTGCTGCTGTTTCATTCTGTAGCTGACTTTATGGCCTTGCTCGCTGTGCTCAGTCTCAGTTTCAGGAATGTTAAAGGGCTTATGGCCCTCTGGCATTATGTGCTCCTAGCCTGGGCATCTGTGGTGGGCTAGAGGTTAGCCCTGGCCCAGCCCTGGGATGGAAGACTGCATGACAGGGTAGTGCTTCAACGACCACTTTGTCTACTCTGTTTGCTGCAACAGGTGAGCATGTCTATCATTCGATTTCAGCCTTTGAGATTCTTACTCTTATTTTGTATGTCAATATCTTTATAAAATAACTGGGGGCAGATGAAGTCACTGATGGTCCCCGAGCACTGTGTGTCCCCTGGGTGAGGAATACAGAACTAGTCAGGGAGGATTTATTGTAGGAACACCCAATATGGAGGATGACAGCTTGTCAGCCTCCTGACAACCTTATGGAAATTAGGAAATCCTTGAACAAACCCCCCCGCAGCTTAAGGCTCTCTGAAAGCTGTAAAATGCACCCGCCACGCGTGATACTTCTCACAAAGATTAGAGAGCCTTCACGTGCAAGTGACAGCGAAGGCTGACAAACGATTTCAGTCCTGGTGCTGTGTCTGTCTTCAGAAACATCTGGCCTCGCTGTGGCTTTAGACTGACTCCCAGACGACAAAGCTCTCTGACTAGCTTTAGTAAGGAAATTTAGTAAACTCCGAGTTCAGCATTTTGCTACAGCTCTAGATTAGTTTTTTTTTTTTTTTTTTGGTTTGTTTGTTTTTTTAACAAATGAAGCTTTTCAGGCTATGAAGAAGAGACTTGATACCCTAAGAGCATATACAGTCACAGGCATAGGGGAAGGAAGTAAGGGGGAAATGGGAGGGAGGGAGGATACAAGGGATGGGATAACAATTTAGATTTAATATGAATAAATTAATGATATATATTTTAAAAATTAAATTAAAAAAAAAACAAATGAAGCTTTTGCTTCTGTGTAGTCTCCAGAAGGTCCTAGCTCTGGAGGATCTGTCTTCCTCTGTGGGTACTGGATGAGCTCCGGGGATGCAGAGGCCCACTGTGGTGGGAACGATGCCTGGGCAGCCTGCTCTAGTAAAGTCCATGATGCTAAGAAGGAGTTCCATGGTTCGGAAGGCCCACCCGTGTTTTCACTGAATCCTACACACAGGAAGAACCGATTTTCCGTAGGTTAGTAAGGGACAGATACTGGCCAATAGTGTACTACTTCCTAAGGAGTTTTGTTTTTTTCTTCCCTCCAGTCTCTTTCCTCTCCCATTTTGGCAGGGTCATATGTACCTTAGGTTGGCCCTGAACTCTGTAGCTGAGGATGACCTCGAGTATCCTAGACACTTATTACATTTACTTATTTATTTGTGCATGTGCCCTCTGTGTGTGTGTGTGTGTGTGTGTGTGTGTGTGTGTGTGCATGTGTGCGTGTGCACCACTACATTCAAATGAAGGTTAAATGACAACCAAAGGGAGTCAGTTCTTTCCTTCCACCAGGTGGGTCCCAAGGATCACGCTCATGTCCTCACACTTATCAGCTGGTACCAGTATCCACCGAGCCATCTCACCGCCCTAATCTTGTACTTCTCTTCTCCGTCTCCTTCTTCCAGCATCACAGCATGCACCAGCTGTGCATGCATCCCAGTCAATGTGGTGCTGAGAAGGGCCCCACGGCTTGCTGAATGCTACAGCAAGTACTCTGCCAGCTGAGTTACATCCCCCACACAGCCTAAAGAGGTAGCCCAGAGTACTTGTGGGTAGACCTGTGACTGAAAAGTAGGTGTTGTCATGGAAACTAATCCACATACTATCCACCGAGAAAGGAGATCAAAACAATGCCCTGACCGCATGCTGTGAATGTCTTACAAATATTATGAAACAAGTCTTACTTTCTGTAAGGCAGAAAGTGCTTCAAATGTCTGGGCAGGAAGAGAATTGGAAAAGAAATAGATGGTATTGCTGGCTTCTCTCGAGAGAGCTGTTGTATCAGTTGTTCCTTGGTAATGCAGGTTAGACTACAAATCCAACATGATTCTACTCTACTGTAAGGTATTTAAATTTTTTGACTTACTGGATTTTTATGCCATACTTTATGATTTAAAATATCATTTATGGTAACAGACTGTAGGCATAAGGCTACATTTTTATTTCTGTCTCAATGTTGTATAAACACTGCTCTCCAATTGTTCCCTGGTATGCCAATAAAGCAGTTTACAGCTGAGCAGGAGAGAGAATAGGGCTGGACTTCCTGCCAGCCAGGGTAGGAGGAGCTAGAGGAGGAAGTAGGAGATTCTGCCACTGGGAGAGGTGCAGGAAAGATCAGGAGGAAGGCGCTGGAGTCAAGGAAAGATATCAAGTGAAAGTATGACTGGGATGTTTGCTGGGAATAACATAAAGAATTAAGACATAATCTACTCAATATTGTGTTGTGAAGCCCATATATGAGCAAATATAAGAGTCTCAGTTATTTGTGTGATAGCCATGATAATAGAGAAACTAAGAGACACAAACATCATTTTATAAAAATAACATCAACCACAGCCATACAATGAAAATATAATTAAAGATTGTATTTCTTTAGTTTATAAAGGGTAGATACAAAGTTCATACTTAATCTTTATCAGTTTAGGAATGAATGCTTGACTCCCTCCCCCCCCCCCCTATTTTCTGGGAGTTTTATGGCTGACACAATATGACAGTAAGCATTACTTATGACATGGCACATTATATTTGCATGAGATGTGGCATGTTTTTATTAGGTAAGAGTTGTCTAGTATACACACACACATATAGCACATGCACATAGTTTATACATCCCTATGTATAAAATTCTAAAATCTAAATGCTCTTATATTTGAGAGGGTTTGGATGCTGACATGACACTCCAGCAGTTCATATTTTGGGGGAACCAGTGAGATGGACTGGTGGGTGAAGAGGCTTGTTGACAAGTCTGGTGGCCCTTCAAGTCCTTGCCTGCCAAGTCCTCTTAAAGTACATCCAAGCGTGGTAAAGTGCACCCTGTCTCCTATGCTCTATTTTCTAACCCACAACTCTGCCTGCCTCCCCAAAGACTTTCCAGCACCAGAGACAACCAGGTAAGACCCCTCCACCCCCCCTCCACCCAAGTTCTTGCCCAACAAATCCCCTTAAAGCACACTAAAGTGCTTAAGCTTCACCCAAACCCCTGGGCTCCATTGTTCAGCCCGCAACTCCACCTGCTTTCCTGGAGGCCTCTTTGGCATCAAGGACCCCAGGCTATGCTGGTACCAGGGACCCCAGAGGCAAGGTTAGCACTCAAAACCCCAGAGGCCAAGGAGGTCATTAAAACCCCAGGGGAGACACCTTACTAGACCTGAAGACTCTGTAGTCACCAGAATCCCAGGCCATTCAGGCCAGAAGACAGAGAGAAAATGAAAACCAAGAGAGAGAGAAAAAAATCCAAAAACCACCCATCCAACAAAGTTAAACTCAGAAATAAGCATCTAAACTTATAATAACCACAAAGCCCAGATGGCCAAAGTCCAGTAAAAACACAACCAACAACAAGCAGGGAAATATGGCAACCACCAGAGCTCAGCTATCCTAAAGCCGAGGATATCCCAACACACCCGAAGAACAAGAAAATAACCTTTAATCCAACTTTATGAAGATGATGGAGACCTTTAAAGAAGAAATGAATAAATCCCTTAAAGGAACACAAGAAAATAAAATCAAACAGGTAAAAGAAATACATAAAACTGTTCAAGACCTGAAAATGAAAATAGAAGCAATAAGAAAACACAAACTGAGGGAACTGTGGAGATGGAAAAAACAGATAAGAGAATAAGAAAACAAGACTCACACATCACCAATAGAATACAAGAGATGGAAGAAGGAATCTCAGGTATAGAAAATATGATAGAAGAAATTGATATATCTTGTCAAAGAAACTATTAAATCTAAAAAAAATTTCCTGACACAGAACATTCAGGAAATCTGGGACACTATGGAGAGGTCAGATGTAAGAATAACAGAAATAGAGGAGTGTTCCCCTTTCTCCCTGTCCACACCAGCATGCACTGCTACTTGAGTTTTTGATCTTAGCCATTTTGACATATGTAAAATGGAGTCTCAGAGTCATTTTGATTTGCATGTCCCTGTCGACTAAGGACATTGAGCATTTCTTTAAGTGATTCTTGGCCATTCAAAATCCCTCTGTTAAGAATAATCTGTTTAACTCTGTACCCCATTTTTAATTGGATTATTTGGTTTGTTGGTGTTTAGTTTCTTGATTTATTTATGTAATTTGCATATTAGCCCTTTGTTAGATGTAGGATTGGTGAAGAATTTTCCCAGTCTGTAGGCTGCAGTTTTGTTCTATAGACAATGTCCTTTGCCTTACAGAAGAAATAAAAAGAGGGACACAATAACAGAAACTAAGAAAACCCACAAATTCTGTACTCCACTTCAAAAACCTTTTTCCACAAAATTGGAAAATCTAAATGAAATGAGTGATTTCTTGATAGATACCACTTACCAATGTTAAATCAAGATCAGACAAACAATCTAAATAGACTTATAGACCTATAATTCCTAAGTAAATATAAGCAGTCAAAAGTGTCCCAACCCAGGGCCAAAAGGTTTAGCGCAAATTCTTCCAGACTTTCAAAGAACAACTAATACCGCTACTCAAATTATTCCACCAAATAGAAATAGAAATGACACTGCCAAATTTATTTTACAAGGCCACAGTCACCCTGAGACCTAAACCACACAAAGGCTCAACCAAGAAAGAATTTCAGACCAATTTCTCTTATGATCATTGATGCAAAAATACTCAATAAAAACCTCACAAACCAAATCAAAGAACACATCAAAAAACATCATCCACCATGATCAAGTAGACTTCACCCAAAAAATGCAGGGATGATCAACATACATACAATAATCTATCAATATAATCTACCATGTAAAATAAACAAACTGAAAGAATAAAAAACCATGATCATCTCATTAGATACTAAAAAACTCTTGAAAAACTTTAATATCCTTTCATGAAAAAAAGTCTTGGAAAGATCAGGGACAGAAGGCACATACCTATATACAATAAAGGCTATAAAAAGTAAGCCTATAGCCAATATCAAATTAAACAGAGAAAATATAAAGGAATCTCACTAAAATCAGGGACAAGGCAAGGTTGTCCACTCTTTCTGTATCTAGTTAATATAATACTTAAAGTTCTAGCTAGAGCAATAACACAACTAAAGGAGATCAAGGGGATGCAAATTGGAAAGGAAGAAGTCAAAGTATTACTATTACATGTGATATGACAGTGTACATAAGTGACTCCAAAATTCTACCAGAAAACTCTACAGCTAATAAATACCTTCAGCAAAGTGGCTGGATACAAAATTAACCAAAAGAAAAACACAGTAGCTATTCTGTATACAAAGGATAAACCAGCTAAGAAAAAATTAGGTAATTAATGTCCTTCACAATAGCCACAAATAATATAAAGTATCTTGGTATAACTTTAACCAAACAAGTGAAAGAAGTGAAAGATTGCATGACAAGAACTTCAAATCTTTGAAAAAAGAAATTGAAGAAGATATCAGAAAATAGAAAGATCTTCCGTGTTCATGGATCTATAGGATTAACATAGTAAAATTGGCCATCTTAACAAAAGCAATATACAGATTCAATGCAATTTTCATCAAAATACATACACAGTTCTTTATAGCCTTGAAAGAACAAATCTCAACTACATATGGAAAGTGCCAAAAACAATAACACAACAACAACAAAACCCAAAATAACTAAAACAATCCTGTACGATAAAAGGACTTCTGGCGGTATCACCATCTCTGATTTCAAGCGGTACTACAGAGAAACAGTAATAAAATCTGTGTGGTGCTGAGAGGGCCTGAGGTTAGGACCACAAGGCATTGTCCCTGCCAGGTTCCCACAAAGTGGCAGTGATAGTGAGCACCTGAGGTACCATCTGCGTGTCTCCCTCCCGGAAGAAATTGAGCACCCATGAGAAGTTTGAAAGAGCATGGGAGGAACAAAATAATGCATTACTCTGGGAACAGCAGGCACACATGCTGTTGAGCGAACAGGCCCAGCAACTGCAGCAGTTGAATTCTAGACTTGAATTGCACTCCAGTGAGGAAGCTGACAGGAACCAGACTCTCAGAGAAGCAGCCGAGAGTCTCTCCGAGGCAAAGATGGAGCTGAGATGGAAAGATCAATCTCTACGTCAGTGGACATCTTGCACACCTGGAGCAGGACGAGCGTGGATTGCAGGAGAACATCCGTGATGCAGACAGTGCCCTCCACATGGCAGCTGAAGACAAAGAATGTGTGACAAGCCACATGAGAACAGCAGAAAACATGCTTCATAAGGCCAGAGGTCAGATCTTGCTGCCATGGACTGCCGCAGGTAGGAATGACTTCACCCTGCGGCTACCCAAACAGCACCCAGTGACCACTGCAGGGACTCAAAGGTGGGCCAGAGGCAGTGGCATGCCAGGTTAGAGTCTAACTAACATTGTTTGCTACTGAAATGTATAGAAAATAAATTGTACTAACTGGAAGAGAATGAAAGCTTTGGAGTATTGTGAATAATTTAGATGAGATGCAAATAAATGTTTCCTATCATGTAAAAAAGAAAACAGAACAACAACAACAACAACAACAAAAAACCGGTGTGGTACTGGCATAAAAACAGAAAGGTTGGTCAATGGAATCAAAGTGAAGACCCAGAAGTAAATCCATACACCTATAAATACTCAGTTTTTTACAAAGAAGCCAAAACTATAGAATGGGGGAAAAAAGAAAGAAAGAAAACACTTTCAAAAAGTGGTGCTGGTCTAACTGGATGTCTGCATGTGGAATAATGCAAATAGATCCACATTTATCACCCTGCACAAAACTCAAGTCCAAGTGGATCAAAGACCTCAACATAAAACCAGACACACTAAACCTACTAGAAGAGAAAGTAGGGAAGAGCCTTGAGCTCATTGGCACAGGAGACGACTTCCTGAATAGAACAGTAGCAGCTCAGCCTCTAAGATCAACATCTAATAATGGGACCTCATTAAACGGAAAAGCTTCTGTAAGGCAAAGGTCACCATCAAAAGGACAAAGCAGCAACCTACAGAATGTGACAAGATCTTCACCAGCCCTGCATCCCATAGAGGATTGATGTCCAAAATATAGAAAAAGCTCAAGAAACTGGACATCAACAAGCCGAATAACCCAATTAAAAAGTGAGGTACAGATATAAACAGAAAGTTCTCAACTGAGGAAACTAATGACTGAGAAGCCCTTGAAAAATGTGTTCAACTTCCTTAGTCATCAGGGAAATGCAAATCTGAGATTCCATGTTATACCTGTCAGAATGACTGACAGTTCATGACAGCAAGGACATAGAGCAAGGGAAACACTCTTCCAGTGGGAGTGTAAACTTGTGCAACTACTTTGGAAACCAATTTGGCAGTTTCTCAGAAAAGTGGGACTCATGCTACCTCAAGACCCAGTGACATCACTCCTGGGCAAATACCCAAAAGATGCTCTACCATACAACGAGGACTTCTGCTCAACTATGTTCATAGCACATTCATTCATAATAGTTAGAATCTGGAAACAACCTAGCTGTCCCTCAACTGAAGAATGGATAAAGAACATGTGGTACATTTACACAATGGAATACTACTTATTTATTAAAAACAAGGACATCATGAATTTTGCCAGCAAATGGATGGAACTAGAAAAGATTATCCTGAATGAGGTAACCCAGACCTAGAAAGACACACATGGTATGTACTAATTTATATGTATATATTAACCATAAAATATAGGATAACTGTGCTACAAACCACAGACCAAAAGAGGCTAAGTAGGTAGTGGATGGATGGAGGGGACTATGTTGGGTGGGTGGCGGGATAGGGATGGGAACAGGAAGGATAAAGCAGGCAGGGAAAGAGTCTTGGGAGAGACAGCTGAATAGGGTGGGCAACTCTGGAATGAGTTACAGACCCAGGACAATGGAAACTCCTGGGAGTCCATGAAGGTGACCTTAGCTAAGATTCCTAGCATGAGCTGTCCATCATCTGTAAACAGGCCAAGACTTCTAACAGAGGATTGGGACTCCAAGCCAGCCATAAAACCTTCAGCCCACAATTTATCCTGCCCACAAGATGTGCAGGGGAAAAAGATGGAGCAGAACCAATGTCTGGCCCCACTTGAGACCCATGCCGTGAGAGGAAGCCCACCCTGACATTGTTAAAGATACTCTGCTTATACTGGAGAGGCTTCATTCAGCAACTTAAGAAGACAGACGCAGAGGCCCACAGCCAAACATTAAGCAGATCTTGAGGAATCTTGTGGAAGAGTGGGAGGAAGGCTTGAAGGAGCCAGTGGGGTCAAGGACACCACAAGAAAACCTTCAGAATCCACTAACGTGGGCCCATAGGGACTCCCAGAGACTGAACTGCCAACCAGAGAGCCTGCATGGGATGGACCTAGGCCCTCTGCACCCAGCTGTAGCTGGGTCTTCATGTCGGACTCCCAGCAGCAGGAGCAGGGGCTGCATCTGACTACATTGCCTGTCTATGGATCCCTTTCCCCTAACTGGGCGGCCTTGTCTGGCCTCAATAGAAGAAGATGAGCCTAGTCCTACTGCTACTTGATTTGCCAAGGCTGGCTGATATCCTTGGGAGGCCTCCCCTTTTCTGAGGAGAAGGGGAGCAGGGGTGGATGGGGAGAAGGAGAGGTGAGAAGGGGGACTGGGAGGAGAAGAGGGAGGGGAAGCTGTGGTGGGGATGTAAAGTAAATATAAAAATAATGATAATCATCATCATCATCATCATCATTGTCATCTTGATGACTTAAGTTTGATTCCTGGGTCCCACATGGTGGGAGGGAAGAATTAATTCTCACCTCTGACATGCATGTGTAGGTGGTGGAATGTGCCCTCCCACCCCTCACTAACTAACTAGCTAATGACTGACTAACTAACTAACTAACTAATAGCTAACTAACTAATAACTGTAGCTAATTAACTAATAAATAAATAAACAACAATTTTAAAGTTTCAAAAAATTTTGAATTTCAGAACATTTGAATTTTCAGATTTATCATGTTCTGATAGTCTATGCAAATATTTTAAAATCTGAGTCATTTCTGGTTATATGCATTTTAGATAAACGGTGTATATGTGTGTGTGTATATATATATATATATATATATATGCACACACACATACACATACACACATATATACATATATGCATACACACACATACACACACACACACACACACACACACACACACACATACACACACACACATAATGTTTTCCCCTTCCTCCTTTTCCTTTGTCCCCACTTCTTCACTAGTGGGGATTGAACCCAGAGCCCTGTGAACACCAAGCAGGTGCCCTAATACTGAGCTACATCCTTAGTGCACTAACACTTTTATTGTAACGATACCTTATGTCTTTTATTAAGTTACACTCTACACACTAAAAGTCCTTTGTGTGTGTGTGTGCCTTTGCTCTTGCTTGTAATCTAGTCCCTTGACTTCTGGATACATTTTCTTTCTAAGCAGAGGAGCTGTGGTCTATCATGCGGCGTGCTCCGGCCTCTGCACTTGTATGTTTTTCCTTCCCAGCCAGTGATGATGCACTCTAGAGACAGACTAGGACAATGGTTCTGAGGCAGGGGAGGATAAGTGAAAGTTCAAGAACGTAGTTCCAGTGAGCCCTGCTGGCCAGTCCCAGAGAAAGATGGCTGGTTCAAAAGGAGCTTACATGTATGTGCACATGGCTTGTCACAGTCACCTTAGAATCAGTTGCTGAGATCGGATAGGCCCTGAAGAACTGTCAACGTTATTTTCATGATTCAATGTGTGACTTGTATGTGGTGTAATCTCCATTGTCAGGAGGCAGAGAAGGCTTCCTTGTTTAAGGCCATCCTGGGCTACAGAGTGTGATTTTTATCTTAAGCAAAGCTCACTCTGTGCACCATCTGTTCTCTCAAATCTGTTGATACACTTCCACAAGAGTGCCCAGACATCAAGCACATGTCCAGAGTTCCCATATCACTCAAGCGGACCAGCCCTGCTCCTGGGACTGAGATAGGAGGGTACAGGCCAGTCATCCTAAGCAAAGAAAAAGGTCAGTGCGATAGCCTTTCTGTCTCCTCAATGCTAAGGGTTTTTGTTGTAGATACAAGGATAATATAGGCAGATTCTGGACCCCCAATGCGTCCTAGTTTGAGACTTGATGATTGTCATCAAAATGTGACTCCATCTGTTCTCAGTTGTCAGATAAAAGAAAAACAACCTGTCCAGCGCTCAGACTCCTTTTCTGGGGCAATGTGACTGGCTCTGGCCCATGAAGAATGCTACAGTCCTCTCTTTCTTACTGGGTATTGAGGTGGCCAAAGCTGCCTGCTGAGCCTGTGAACCATCAAGACTTCTGACGTAAAACAACAATAACAACAACCCTTTAATTTCCTCAGTTAAGGACTCTGGAGGCCAGCCGACATGAATGCAGAGGGCCGACTGAAGTTAATACACGGGTCAGAGGAAAAGCTCACTATCCTGCAAATAAAAGGGAACATGTTCTGAAGACACCAAGCGACTTATCTTGGAATCTCCGTGGGACATTGTCATAGGACCGTCGGGGGTGCTGAAAGGCCAGACAGGATTGTCTGAAGTTATTAAACAAAGCATTCATGCTCTCACCGGGACTCAAACTATTCTCACTTCCTTTCCTGTGGGATTCAGCTTGTTGCTGCCCCTTTAGTGTTAGCAGTGGCTGCTCGGGGCATTGTCAAGTGCTTAGCAACCCATTCATGAGCACTGTGGGGATGGAAGGTGTGCAAATGAGCCTCCGGTCAGCTTGCAAAAGTCAACAGTGCAGTGCCCCCATCCCTAGCTCCCGCCAAGCACGTTCCCAGCTACCCTGCTGCTTATTAAACACCCCTGTAAAGTAAGAGGAGGAGGGAAACGACCTCCTCTTTGAGAGCTAGAGCTTTCACAAGTTGGCCAGAAAGATTTTGCCCCACTGTTTGTCTGGAGGCGCCTGCAAGAGGAATTAGGAAGCAAGCTAGGAAGTCCAAGGGGGACATGGCGCGGTGACTGACTGTGCAGTTCCTGGTTCTTTGCAGCCTAGTACTTTATTTGCAGGCAAGAGCATTCAGTGTGAGTTTACTCAGCGGTTGTCAAGTTGGGATTCCAGATTCAGTCTCAGAAGATATGTGAGAGAAAATCATGCCAATTGAGTGACAACACCAAAGTTGTGTGGGGCTGAAGTTGTGGGTATACTTCAGTTTTCCACAACAACAACAACAAAACTATCAGATTTGTGAACAGACATGCTGTCAGTAGGTGCTCTAATGATGTATGCTTGGAATGGGGTTGGCAGCTGCAGGGGAGCTAGGAATGAAGGAAACTGCCAACACACAGACATGCACACACACACACACACACACACACACACACACACACACGGGCACACACAGCTGCATTTTTACAGATTAGCTGTTTAAGTAGTCATGGGCAGTTAGGCCTAATTAATGTGAACTTAGCCCCTTAAGCTAATAAACCCTCCCATGGGGCCTATGACTTGAGGGGTGAAAGGAAGTTGTCTATTTAGGAGCTAATGAAACAGCCCTTGCATTTACTGTATTGGTTTCTGAAGTTTGCATGCTTAGCAATGAAGGACTATTTTGATTTGTTTCATTCACTGCTTTTTATTCTTTACTTTGAACACCTTTTAACCAAAACATTTAAGTCATTTTCTTTTTTGCTTTATGAAATGAAAAAAATGTAATTCATATGCTTTTAATAGAATACTTAGTTTTTTAAAACTTAACTACTTTCTCTTGTTGCTTGTAACCCAAGATGTAAATACATTTCATATCGGATTACTAATGTGTATGTGCTGTGAGTTATTACTAAACTAACATGGAGAGTTACATATGGGGCAGCAGAGGCCTGGTGTCCCAAGCCCCTGGAATAGTTCTGGTAAGAGGCAAGAAGGCTAGAAAGTTTCCACAACTTTGGTGTCTATGCTCAACATGTGAGAGAAGTAAGAGAAGTCTTCCTTAAGCACCCAATTTCTACCAAGAGGGAACTTAAAACTTAAATATTTTAAAGGTTTATTTATTTACTTGTTTGTTTGTTTATTATACAATGTTCTGCCTGCATGTGTGCCTGCAGGCCAGAAGAGACCATCAGATCACATTATAGATGGGTTGTGAGCCACCATGTGGTTGCTGGGAATTGAACTCAGGACCTCTGGAAGAGCAGGCAGTGCTCTTAACCTCTGAGCCATTTCTCCAGCCTTAAAACTTAAATATTGAAGTGTATTAAGCCTACGCCAGACCAAATTCCAGAGTGGAGAGGGGAGGTGGGTGCCAGTCCCACGCCAGCTTTGGCACTATTGGCGATGGTTAGTCTCTGGGAGAGGGGAGTCAGCATTCTCGAAGAGTGTAGCCACTGCTAGTCGAACCACACTCCTGTGAAAGGCCAGGCAGCCAAGAATATTTGGGCAGCACAAATTGGTCTTCATGGGTTATTGAAAAAAAGAACACAAGGCTGGGGATGTGGGGAAGGGAGGGTGGGTCTGGGAAGAATTGGAAAGGGCGAAATAGGATCAATACACACTGTACAAAATTCTCAAAGAACTCATAAAATTATTGTAAAAATTGAGCTCTGACAGAACATGGAGAACTGGTGAAAATCCCCTTTAAGATAATTAAAAACAGCTTTACAGCACTTCACTGAAGTGAATTTAAACATAGTAAAGCAGAAAAAAAAAACCCGAGTAAGGCAAGAATTGTGAGTTTATGTGTTTGCATTCAGTCACATGACCTCCTCACACTTCCGTGTCCCCCAGCTGAGTCTTTCAGGTTTTTAAGAAAGTTTTGTCGTTGGTTATTTTATTTTATTTTATTTTATTTTAATTTTTAGCCATGTGGAACTCACAACAAAATAGTTCACCACATCAGCTGGGCCGTAGAACTAGGTTCCTATTGTAATGCTGTGTGTGTGTGGCTCGGGGGTGGGGGTGGGGTGGGGTGGGGTGGGGCACTTACTGAGAAATAATGGAGTTTTATGTCTAATTGATCATATGTAGGTTTGCTATAATTGAAATTCTGGCCTCAGCCATTTGCTTTCTGTAGAGTTTAGAAGTCAACAAGTTTGGAGGTCACACAGCTGAGCAGCTGCACAGATAACACTACAGATATCTGTAACACTACAGATAATGCTACAGACAGATATCTGTAATGCTACAGATAATGCTACAGATATCTGTAATGCTACAGATAATGCTACAGATATCTGTAATGCTACAGATAATGCTCAGATAACACTATAGATATCTGTAACGCTACAGATAATGCTATAGATAATGCTACAGAAATCTGTAATGCTACAGATAATGCTACAGATAACGCCACCTCGATGTGTGGGTCACGATGATGATGATGAAGGCCGTCTATGTTGTTTCTCAGGAGCCAGGGGCTAGCCTTGGTGTCCCTCAGACCAGGTAGAAGCATGGACCCTTTACATGGTCCTACACAGGGGACAGATGGGTAGTTTATCTGAGATCAAAGAGCCAATACCTTGTCCTGAGGATAATACCAGTGCCACCACTTTCTGAGCACAAAGAACCCTGAAGATTGATTATCCATGCATAGATCACTAAGATTTAGCCCAGTGACTTCCCCGCACCTTTAGCTCTGTAAGCCTTGCTCCTGGGGGTGCATCTTCATGTGCATGCTTGGCTGCCTCATTAACACACTCCTTCTCCCCTTCTGCCCTTTGTTTTCAGTGACTGGCATATTGCGTGATGGCCAAGATGAACCTGGCTCAGTGACAAGATGTTAACGGTAACACACAGTTCTCTGGTGGCTCAGGACAAGAGACGATCTTTCTGTCTTTTTTTTTTTTTAATTTAAGACAGGGTCTCATTAGGTAGTTCCAGCTAGTCTAGAATTCACTATATAGACCAGGCTGGCCTTGAACTCACAGAGAGCCACCTGTCTCTGCCTCCAGAGTTCTGGAGTCAGAACTACGTATCACCTGACTAGGAGATAACCTTTTAAGTGGAATAGTTCAGCTGTATGGAAACACATATCATATTGTCTTTAAGTTTTTGGTTGTGGATGAGTAAAGCCTTATTATGGGTATTCATTCTCATAACTGAAAATCATAAGTAAAATTTGATCATTTAGAGCAATCTTTGACTTGATATCCCAACCCAAAGACTAAGACGGAGGGAATGCCTTGTCTCTAGCCTCCAGCACCATTTAGGAACAGTTATAAGAACATATGGAGGGCTTGGTGCAATGCATATAACATGGGCAACAAATGTCACTTTGTTCCTCTTCTTCCACCATCCTTTCCTTCTTTGATGCCACTTCTAATATCATAACAGAATATGAGCCACTGTGGATGGATGCGGAGAGGCTGCAAGGGATGGAGCACACTGGAGATGACCCAATCTGTAAAGCACTTGAGGACAGGAGTTTGGGACCTCAGAGCACACAAAGAAAACCAGGTGTTGTGGCTGTCATTTCGGCACTGAGGAGATGGAGACAGGATAAGCACAGAATAGCTGACTAGCCAATCCATCTGAGGCCAGGGTACTTCATGTTTCGTGGGAGAGCCAGTGTCATAAAATAAGGGCGAAGGCTGGCAAGATAGCTCAATTGGTAGAGGTGCTTATTGCCAAGCCTGACAAAACAACAACACAAGTTTCCTTCCCAGACTGCCCCCCCACCCCCACCCCCGCCATGGTAGAAGGAAAGAACCAAGTCCTACAAGTTGTCCTCTGACTTCCACACACATACTGTGGCACACGCATGAATGCACACACACACACACACACACACACACACCCCTTCAGAGAGAGAGAGAGAGTAGGGAGGAGAGGGAAGGGAGGGAGGGGAAGGAGGGGAGGGAGGAGAGGAAGACCAAGAGTAGGGGACAAAGGGACAGAGAGGTCAGATGGGAAAGACAGAAGGGAGTCTTGCCTCATATAGAAATCATCCGTGGGTGCCAGTGGGGAACACAGCAAGTTCAGGGTCTAGAAGGTGAGTTGGAGGGAGTTCTGATATACAAAACTCATTGGCCAACACAGGCAAGGAAAAATGTATGTGCTAGGTGGTGGCTTATGATCCCGGGAAACAGCTCAGTAACAAAGTTAAAGACAGTGATGCTACTCAATTCAACCAATACTCAATGCTTCTGTGCGCCTAAATGGCCTAAGCCGTCCAAGTTAAGTACACCCTACTATTTGGGCAACTATAACTCATTTCTGGCTGCTCACCTCAGGTGGGGGCAGTCAGTTTTCTGGTGTTAAGTTAGCAACGGGAGTGGGGGGAGCACAGGCTGATTTTTATGTTATTATAAAGAAAATAAAGTGATAAGAAGGGAATAAGGTACCAGGCAGGAGATATTATGTTATAGAAGAGTTTATTAAGTGAACACGGGGGAGAGAAAGGAAGGGGGAGGGGTACCCCAGAGAGAGACAGAGACAGAGTGAGAGAAGAGAGAGAGAGAGGGTAAGAGGGATACAGACAGAGACAGAAACAGAGACGGGAGGGGGGCGGGGGAGGAAAGGGGGAGAGAGAGAGAGAGAGAGAGAGAGAGAGAGAGAGAGAGAGAGAGAGAGAGAGAGGACAAAGGAAGAATAAGAGGCAGGGTAGGTAGGACTATCCTTTTATATAGCCCTGAGCAGGCCCACGGGCCCGGTGGGGGGTAGGCAATGACGTCACAGGTAGGCAGACTGAAGCAGAATGCTAACACTGGATGAAGCTGAGGCCCTCTGCAGAAGCCCAGGAAACCTTCCTAGGGCTGTTCTTGCTCAGGTCAGTCTCACTTCAGTGATGGTTGTCTTTGCTCTGCGAAGCTCCAAAACAGATTGTTCTCAGTGTGGTCTGAAGTCTGAATAAAGCTTGGATCAGAAGGAAGGTCTCTGACACTGCTCGTGGGGCTTCGCAACGGCATTAAGTTCCACACTCGGAACTTGTGTGCATGCTCCACTAGAGCCATAGAGGCCCCCTCTACCCCACCCCCATGATACGAAGTACTGTTCACCTGAAACTAATTTTATTTTTTCCCACAAGCACCTTTTCCACAGAGTCGTCTCTCCATCCCAGACACTGTTCTTTGAGGAAAGTGATTTTCTTCACAGTCTCTGATTTAGCAATCAATCAGCCTAATTTACTGTGGAAATGAAATGGCACGACAAGCACTGATGAGCCATTTTCACTTTTGGGAGGCAACCCCCTCAGACCTCAGAGGTCCGTGAATCCTGGAGATGAGACTTTGGAGGTGGTCAGCGTTGGCGTCATCCTGCGTGGTCTGTGTCTCTGGGACCCTGGTCAAGGTTCCCATCCGGGTACACAGGATTAAGTCCTGGAAAGGGTTTCCAGGGGCACTTCCGCTCCAGCTTGTTTCTATTTTAGAGCTGGAGACAATTAAAGACCAGTGTCTGGTGCCAGTACCTTTTTTTTTTTTTTCCACAAGCTATTCTTAGAAACAGTTGGGCCGCCGGTGGTGGTGGAGTTCGAAGGCGCTGGAATCTTGTCGTGGTGACTTCTTTTTCCTGTGGTGCTTCTTATGGACCCAACACTGGCTGGGGTTGCCTTTTCCCAGGCAGAGGAAGCAAGGGAAGGCCTGGCTTCCCCAAGCTGGTCCTTCCTGCACTCTAGACTCGCCTATAAGGTCAAATGATTGTGATAAAAAATATTTTAAAATTTATTTTTAACGGTGGATGGATCTAAGACAGAATTTTTGGCAAATGGGCTGCTTCAAATCTGATCAGATGTTTGTAAACAGAATTTTTACAAACAAAATGCCTTTTAAGAAAAGCTACTACTGTGTATAACACAAGATTATTTAAAGTCTAGGATTTGTCTTCAAGGAGAAGGAATAGGACACACGAGTTCGCTGTACAAAACAACCAGGGAACTGGATTGTCCGAATGCACATATTAGAAGGCAGGTGACTTTGAGGTAGGACCCTTCTAAAAGGATTCAAGGGGAAACAGTGGTTTGCTTTTGTGTTTGAAATTCTCCTCAATAACACTGTGAAACTAAGAGCAGTGGAAGTAAAAATGCATCAACAGCCCTATGCCTGTGGGTTCATCCTGCCTGAGCTGTAAACAAGCATTTAAAGGCCGGTGGTCTGTGCGAGAGATGGGAAAGACGGGGACTTCCTGAGGGGGCTGTTGAGCACAGCACAATAGCAAAACCAGGGCAGAGCAGCAGACCAGCTAGGAGGAAGGAAGTCATAAAGATAAGCTTAGCAATTAATGAGCTAGGACACAAAGGAATAACACAACTGGCTCAGACTGAGAGTGCGATAAAGCGGGCTGGGCTTCGGAGACCGTGATCAGAGGAAACACACAATGTATAACCAGGCCTACCCTGCTCAACCTGGGAAGAGCTTAGGGTGACGACTGACCGTGCCTTTGTGAGCAGAGGCACTTTGTTAGAGGAATGTGGGGTACTAAAACTGATGGACCCCAGAATCTGACTACATTCCCCATTAACAAGAGAGGTGACTGGAGAATCTGCTGGCTCTTCCAGTCTCCCCACCCTTCCAAAGACCCCAAACCAGCCAGATGCAGGCAAGTTTACAGGTTCTTCAAAGAACAGATAAACACTACATATAAACTCCTTCAAAGAACAGAAAAAGAACAAACTCCTTGTATGGTTTTATATGTGTAACCTTGATGGTTTAAAAAAAAAAAAGAGGCAAGATTGTAAGGCTGTGATTCCAAGAATCCTACATGAAGCTAGTAAATGAAGGTTAAAAGAAAAAGCTTAAAAATATATGACATTTGCCAAGAAGCGCTCACTCCAGTGCCGGCGATGGGTCACATGACCAGTTTTCTGATGGAGCATCATGTCTGTCCGTTTAAAGAGAGAGAAGCACTTCTACCTTTTTTTGCTTTGTTTTGTGTCTGTATAAATTAGGAAGCCCTGGTCAACTTCCTGTCCATCTCTGATGGAGGTTCACCAGGGATGCAGGTACGGTAATTATCACAAAAGTGTTTTGTTTTTTTTCTTAAAAACTATGAGTCCAAAGGGTGGTTTACTGGCTAAAGGTGCTTGCTTTGCAAGCGGGATGAGCTGAGCTAAATCCTTGAACCGTGAGAGGTGAAAACCAAGAGCTGATTTCAGGAAGCTCTCCTCCAAGTTCCTCACGCTGGCTGTGTGGGAGTAGAGAGGGCATCCTGCACACAACAATAATATAATAAGAGGAAAAAAATAACTGAAACAAAGATGACTTAAAGGAAATAGTTCTTAGATCAGCAGGCGAGTCCCCTGGCAATTTTTTTCTGAGTTATTGAAACATTATACAACTAAATGTAAGCAGAAGAGAAATGGGGGGGGGCGGATCCAAGACTTGATAGGCTATGGCTTTTAGATTAGTTGTGCTGCATGGCTAGTCCGGGGGCCTTTCTGTTGATGGAGGCCTGCCTGCTGACTGTTTTACAGGGGCTGTGTGCATTAGGCCACGCCTACCCTATATGGTGTTGGTGTCGGAATTAAAACCCTTAGCTCCCTTGACTGGCTGTGAGAAGAAGACTGCTGAGCTGGGCTGGCTCTGGGTCCTGCTTGCTGCTTCTGGCTGGCGCCTCTGCACAACCTATGCTCCTTGAGCGCACCGCCCCATGGCTCGAGCCTCTTGGGTTTGTAACCTTCCACCTTTCCTGTAAAGGATCTTAACTTGGCCCACTCTTTACAACATAGCAACTTTCCATTGGTTTCATTTTGCTGTAGCATGATCACCCCGCCCCCCACCCCCAGTTTTGCATTGTCTTTTGTGTACATTTGTATCTTTCCAATTACCCACAACTCTTTGTGCTTCTGAATTCAATTTTCTGAACCTCTTCTCTTTTGGTTATTCAATAATCAAATCTTTTAGGCGGAGAACTTAAATTCTCTCTGGATGCAAGGTTCAAGAAAATAGACATTCTATAATAACCTTTGTCTGTCTCCCCTCAGGAGTTAACTGAAAACTCCTAAGAATGAAAAGATCATATGAACAGAGCTAGATGTGTAAGAAGCCCCAGAGTCTCCCTGGCACTATTCTAGCCTCAGCTTCCGGTAGACTCTCCTGTCTCTTAGCTTCATAGGGATATTTGTCATCTGTGATGGTTACTTTGGGTGGTCGGTTTGAATGGATTTAGAGTCACTGCCTTTGATGGCTAATCTTGCTTGTCAACTTGACTGGGATCAGCTAAGATACAGGCTTCTGACACTGGACAAGAAATTCTCATTTCCTTGACTAGACTATTTGAAACAGAAAGACCCATCCTAAAAATGGGCGGTGCCTTCTGGTGGCTGTCCACGTAAAAGGACATTGAGAAAGAAAGCTGCTGCCTTTTGCCTGCTTGCTTCCACTCTTGCTGGCACGTTCATAGATCCTGTTGCTTGTGCCATTTGTTCATCAATATTAGAACCTACTTCGTCAGGCTTCCAATGTGGAGTCAAGACAAGCAGCTCTCCAGGCATCATCCAGGTGTTCAGAGCCAGAAGGGAACCCCACAGGGGCCATGCTATCTTCTCTGCATCGTTTCCATTTTAGTATGTGTGCTTCCAAAGCAAGCATGGGTGTTAGGATTTTTCAGCTTATTATTTAAAGAAGGAAGACAGCTCTCTGTTGATGGACTGTTGGAGGCTTAGAGAAGATAGTGGGGAGGGGCACGGAGGTTTGCTCAGTAAACAAGATCTCTCTGCAGGTGGATCACCTGACTCTAATCCAGAGACAAGATGGACCCATGCTCCTAGAGATGAACTTTGCAAGATGAATGCTCCCGGCTATAGAAAACCAAGCTGTGTGTAGGTCAGATGCTGCAGGGGGCGGGCGGGGCAGGAGGAGGGGTGGAGCACTGGGGAGCTCGAGCCATGTCATGCCCTTTCCAGGTTGTGCTTTGTGAAGCAGTGACTTGTACTTTTTATTCCCACAGTGGGATTTACACACTGATTCTGCATTTAACAGATAATGTATTCAATTTTTCCTTTTCCTTTTTTCTTGTGTGTGTGTGTGTGTGTGTGTGTGTGTGTGTGTGTGTGTGTGTGTGTGCTGGGAATTGAACCCAGGGTCTCATGCATGCAAGGCGGGTGCTCTATCACAGAGCTATAGCCACAGCCTATTCTCTTAATTTCCTTTTGTCACAGTTACTAATGTTTTACCTTTGTCACTGCTGAAACAGCTAAGTGGTGCCTTTCTGAAGGTTCTCGCCACCTCCTATAATGCTAAAAGCCAAAGGTGTGTGGCAGACATGTTTGAGGAATTAATGGGTCAGTGTTTTTTTGTTTGTTTGCTTGCTTTAGTTTGGTTTTTGTTTTTTTCTGCTCTTTATCTACTGGTGTGGAAGTGGTGCTAGGCCTGCCTTCACTCAGGATTTTTTTTTTTAAGGAAACACTGGAGAGGAAGCATAGTTGCTTTTTAGGCACTGGATAGAGTAGACATTGTTCATGAAAGCTTCATTAAGGCAGAGAATATCCCTGTCCTCAGCAGAGGCCACCTACCGTACCAGCCAACAAAGCTTTGGAGCCTCCAGGAACAGTCTGTCATGTTTCCATAGCTTTAACTCGCTACCTGTTTTTTAGGCAAATCCCAGCAGAAGATTCTGCTTCTGGTTCTCCTAGTCCTGCCTGTCAATTATTAGTTCAACACATGGTTCTTGAATATTTTGCAACCTAAACACAAATGTTAGGTGTTGAAAATAGAACCAGATCTCCATGGAGAACCCTTAGGAGTTTGCCTTGTGGGTGAGTCAGCCTGCCATGGAGGCTGAGGCATCTTGGTTGCTGACTTTATTTTCACAAGTTTTCTGTGGATTTAGTTAGTTAGCTAATTAGTTAGTTAGTTTTTCTTAGTTCAGAGTCCAGTTTTCACATGAAGGCTTCTCAGGTTCTGCTAGATGTCAATTTTTTTTCTCCACTTAACACAAAGAAGAGGCCTCTGGGAAGAGGGAATCTCAGTTGAGAGAACCAGTCTGTCAGACTGGCCTGGAGGCAAGCCTGCAGGGCATTTCCTTAACTGATAATTTGACACGAGAGGGCACAGCTCATTGTGGCAGTGCCATCTCTGTCATGTGATCCAGGTTGTGTAAGAGAGCAGACTGAGCAAGCCATAAGAGCAAAGCAGTAATGAGTGTTCCTCCATGGTCTCCTGCCTCCAGGTCCCTGCCCTGACTTCCCTCAGTGATGGATGGATGATAACATGCTTGTAAAACAAGCCTTTCCTCCCTGGGCTGGACCTGGCCTATCGCTCACCTCGGGAAGACTGCGAAGATGAATAAAGACATCTCGTTGCTCTCTGATCTGTCTTTGTGGCTCTGTTTCCTTGGTTTAGTGATCTCACCCTGTGTCCCCTTTGGTATGAAGGAGAACAATGCCCAGATCTCACAGAGCTGCTTGGAGCAGTGAGATAAGGAATACAAATCATCTTGGCAAGCCTTTGAATAAGTCATTAAATACTTACTTCTCATATCTATTTTTTTCAAAACCTACGGGGCTGGTCTGTTTCCTCTATGTTTTCATCTGCCTGTAAGTTGCTGAGTTTCTGACATATTGTCATTTGATGATTATGAGATAGTTATTTCACACATCTGCCTTAATTTTTAGGCAGCATTGTGAAATTCTTGGGGGTTACACCTTCGGCATCCCGCACTGATCTCGGGTGATTGAGGTGTGCCTGGGTAGTATTCGTCCATCTGTGTGTTCTTTCCTGCTTATGTCTTCTTCTCCTTACAAACACAGAGAAGATAGAACCTGCCAGAGAGAGAGAGTCCTCAGAGCTGAGAGCGAGTCCTCAGAGCTGAGAGCGAGTCCTCAGAGCTGAGAGAAAGAGTCCTCAGAGCTGAGAGCGAGTCCTCAGAGCTGAGAGCGAGAGTCCTCAGAGCTGAGAGAGAGAGAGTCCTCAGAGCTGAGAGAGAGAGTCCTCAGAGCTGAGAGAGAGTCCTCAGAGCTGAGAGTGCAGGCGCTGCTCTTGCAAAGGCCCCAGGCTCCATTCTCAGTCCACATAGTGGTTCACAGTCATCATGGCTCTAGTTCCCATGGGTATGTCTTCTAACCTCTGCAGATACCAAGCGTGTACATAGTGCACATACACACACGCAGGCAACATTCCCATAAAGTAAGATGAGCACGTCTTTAAAAATCCTGAAGGCCTCAACACTGGCCTTTTGTGTTGGGGACATAGATGGACAACGGGGTGTAGCTCTTAGGAGTTTGCTGGGGGCTGCTGCTCTTATTTCTGTAGCTTCTGCCTTGTTTAAAAGTTGTGTCTAGAATTATTTTTGTTCAGAATTAAATTTCTAAGTAGATGTTCAGTGAGAGTGCTTCATTCTGCAGACACCACAGCCTGATCATAAAACAATTCCCAGGTCACATCATTTATCCTTTAATAAGTTCTTGCATGTGTATTCATGAACTGTTGGTGGCATGCTTGAATTTCAAACTTTATCTCTCTCTTATAATCTGATATGCACTCCCACTGAGCTTTGGCTCCAAATAGAAACCCAAAATTTCCCACATGGGGCATTCCTCTTGTCGGTGAGAAGTTTGCGTACATTGAACTTTCCTGGGAAACATTTCAGTTTAATGGCCGCCATCCTTCTGCTCTTCACAAGTTTATTATTGGTACAATTGACACAGAGCAAGCAGCAATCGCTCACATACTAGGAATACTCCCCGAGGCTACATGAATTGAATTTTCAGAGTCAGAGGCATGGCTCAGCCTGCAGACTTGAGTTCCACCTGAAGACCCAGGAGAGAGCTGGCTTTCACAGACTGTATATATATATATATATGATAAAAATAAATAAATAGACAACATAGCTCCCCCAGAGAGTGAGAAAAAATGTATAGAGCCATCCCCATTGCGCTCTCTCTCTCTCTCTCTCTCTCTCTCTCTCTCTCTCTCTCTCTCTCTCTCTCTCTGTGTGTGTGTGTGTGTGTGTGTGTGTGTGTGTATTTGTAGAGGCCAGTGTCGTCTTTGATTTTTCTCTACCTTATTTTTTGAAATAGTACACTCTCTGAACATGGAGTTTGCTGTTTACATGGGATTGGCTGGCCAGAGAATCCTTTGGATCTGCCCCACCTCCAGTGCTGATATTGCAGGCATGCAGCACAGTGCAGGGCTGACATTGCAAGCATGCAGCACAGTGAAGGGCTGACATTGCAGGTGTGCAGCACTGTTCAGTGCATACATTGCAGGCATGCAGCCACAGTGAAGGGCTGACATTTCAGGCATGCAACACTGTGCAGTATAGACATTGTAGGCATACAGCACAGTGCAGGGCTGACATTGTAGGTGTGCAACACTGTGCAGTGCAGATGTTGTAGGTTTGCATAATTGTTAAGGGTTGACATTGTGGGTGTGCAGCTTAATGTAGCACTGACATTGCTGGTGTGCATCAGTGCGCAGTGCTGACACTGCAGGTGTGCAGCACTGTAGTGGTCTGTGTTACATGAGTACGAGGAAGTTGAGCGCAGGTCTGCTTGCTAGCCGTTGAGCCACCTTCCAAGCTCTTACTTCTGTTTTAAAATCCGTATTGTGTGTTTCATTTGTTTAAGAACATTTTATCCTCAATTTAACACTGGCCATATTACAGCTGTTAGGAAGACACAGCTTATTTTCCTCTAGAAAATAAATGATCAAGGACCGAGACTATATTTTGAGGACCTTTTGCAAATTTTTCCTGTCCCTTCCTTTCTTCTTTGGTGGTATTTGTTTGCTTGGGTTTTTGTTTGTTTGTTTTTTGTTTTTGTTTTTGTTTTTGTTTCTTTTCTTACTAAGGGTCTCGCGCAAGGTGGCTTGGAACTTGCTGAGTAGACCAGGCTAGCCTGATCTTTTCTAAGAAAAACAGCTTCCTCTAAAACACATGGCAGTTCTAGAGGGCACAAAGGCGAGTAAAACCTTAGCTCTTTAGTGAATGCTAACTCAAAGTCTGACTACACAGAGCCTTTCCCTCAAGGAGTGTTTCAGGGTTTCCAATGGCTGTGGCTCTCTGGCTTTGGAACCCACTTCCCTTTTCAGACTCTCCCTGTTGAGCCCTACTGTGCAGGACACAGCCTATCCTACGCTTACCAGTTATGGTTTTTGAGGTAAGGCTTGGAAATGAAACATGGCTTCTGAGAGGCCCTGGGAAGTTGTGGGTATTGATTTGCCTTTAGTATGCGGTAAAAAGACAGTTTGATTTATTTGCCTTCTGGATCATTAAGTCTCGGCATGAAGGGAAGGTGGCAAAGAGTTTGAGACGAGAAACTCTGTTCTGCAGGTCAACGGGATGGGCCCTTTTCATGCCTCTGATGGTGTGAGGTTGGAGATGAGGTTGGAACTAAGACCTTTGGGTCACGGCCATGTCAGGCTGAGGGCCAGGCCAGGCTGAAGCAAGAGCCAAGGTCTGTTCAGTTCTGGAATATGTTTTTGGGGTACAGGGAGGAAAGCCATTCTTCCTCAAGGCCTTTCTTTATAATATTACAGGGTCTAAAAGTACAGAGTCTGCAAAGCTGGAATTTCAGATTAAATCTTTCAGGTTAAGCCCTTCTTTCTTTAGATTTTTATAAGAATGGGGAAAGGCGTCCACACAAAATCTGTTATTACTCATATTTTTCAGCCTTAGTAGTGAATCTAGAGCGGTCCCCGAACATTTTTTATTTTTAAAGGTTTTGTTTGAGATAAACTCTCAGGTGTCATAGGCTGGTCCCTAGCTTTGTGGCCCCAAGTGACCTTGAACTTTTGATTCTCCTGCTTCTGTTTCTTAGTGATGAAATTACAGGTGTGTACTGCCATGTCTGGTGTACGAGGGACTGGCAATTGAGTTTGGGACTCTGTGCGCCCACCCTACCAGAGCTCTCTTACCAACAGAGCTACATGCCAGGCCTCTTCCCTACCCCCACCTCTACTCACCCTCTCTCTCTCTCTCTCTCTCTCTCTCTCTCTCTCTCTCTCTCTAAGGAACTAGAGCAAAGCATCCCCCTCAGGTATGGAGTGGTCATGGGTCCTTCCCTGGTCTAACAGCAGGTTGGTTCTCTATGAGGCTAAGTCTTAGAAAAATCTGACCTATGTGTGATTTGGCTCTTTATAGGAAGTGGTGGTGACACTCTGGGCAAAGGCTTAGCTGTCTAATGTAGACCCACAGACCCACCAGCCACAGATGACTATTCAAAGGTCAATGTCTTCAAATAAAATATAATTCAACCTCTGGTATTTCCTTCGCTCTGGCTGCACATCGGGTTGTTATTAACTACACATTGCTAGTGGCTGTCATACTAAGCAACACAGATATAGAACATTCTATAGCCGCAGGAAGTCCTCTGAATCCTAGACATCAGACAATAACAAATACATCTTATCTGGCTGCTCACAATCCAAATACATATGCGCTTTATTTTTTAGTTTGTTTTAATTTTTATTGCCATTTTAATCAAAGGAAAAAAACAACAGAGAAGGTGATGATCTGATTGTTTCTGCACAGTGGGGTGTATCTAAGTCTGTGAATAATTATCTGTACAGAATTTTCTCTGGGAAAATAATTTTCTTCTGCTATGTGAGTCTTAAGAGCTACAGATATTCTAGTGATTTTTTTTTTACATATTTCACTGACTCCTTTTAAAGCCTAAAAATTATCATACCTGTGCGTGGGGCCGGAGCTTAGAGGACTGCTTTTGGCCTGGCCATTAATCCTCTTTTTTCACCATGGGTTTCAGGGAGTGACCTCATCAGGCCTTTTTTTCCCCTTACTGAGCCATCTGGCCTCTTTTCTTCTAGGTTATTACTTTGCTCTTTCCCCATGTACATTCTTTGGGAGAACTCCCATCTACATGGTTGAAGCCAGCTATGGCAAGTTCAAGTGTCCATGTATAAAGGGTAGAAAGTACAGAGGGGTGAGCTTCTTGCCGGAAGGCTTGAGGCTGGAGGACAAGTTTGTCAGCCTGTACGTGCTTCTGTGGACAGACAAACAAGGGACACTGAGCTGTGCAGCTTAGAGCTGTGCCAGCGGAAGTGAAAAGTACACTTTGGTGGACGCACGATGCTCCTGGTCCTATTTTTATTTTCTCAATTCTTAGAGTTTCATTTGTTTTATTTTTTAATTGCTGTATTGCTTTGAGTTTTGCCTCCCACTCAAAAAAAAAAAAAAAAAGTCAAGACTCCTCATCCACAGAGAAAGTATGTCCACTTTCATTCTTTTCTTTCTTCCCTCTCTGCCTTACAAGGAACATTAATTTCTCACAATGAAAGTAAATTACAATCTTTCATTATTACTTCAAAAATGACAAATTCCCAGACACACTATGGTACACTGAAAACATTATATTTCTAAAAAAAAAAAAAAAAAAAAAAAAAAAAAGGAGCCATTTCTATGCAATCACTAGTCTCCCAAATGGGAGAGCTTCCTGTTCCTGGAGCAGGAGCGATGTGGGACACTGACCCCTCTCATTATATCTTCTACAGGCAGGAGCCGAGCGCTCTTCAGAGCCAACCGCCCGTGTGCAGGGCTCCTCACTCGTCGCTGTGCTCCTCACCCGCCAGAACAGCTCCAAGTCATGACAACCCGGGGGGCTAATTGACGTGGAAGCCCTCAACCCCGAGTGCCCAAGCTTCCCTTGAACAATTGCTGGATTGTTCCAAGACCCTGTTGATGCAACAGACCTCGTGCTGAGAAGTTTGCCCCGTAATTAGCAAGCAGCAGCTGTCATGCCCGTCAAGCAGCCTTCTGTGGTAGAGAGAGCCGGACAAAGCCGTCTTCTCCCTCGCCGCCGGCAGGGAAGGCGCTTGGGGTTTGAGTGGAACTGACACGTCTGTAAAGAGAACTAAGTGAACTTGGCTTCTGCCTCACACACAGTGCTTTCCAGACTGATATGGAATCAATGAGGCTCGTACCTGTGCCTGGAGCCCAGTTCTAGATACTGTACCAAATGTATAGCAAAATCTAGGTAGCATTCACGCAGGCCCAGGAGACTGTGGGATATAGGCTCACATGGCCCCAGCAGTTTGTGGGAATCCTCCAACAGGCAAAAGATGGTTTCTTCTACAAGAAGGGGATGGACATGCGTGGTTCTAATCTTCATGCTGACTTTTGCTCTGTTAGGGGAACTTAGAGATGCTGGTCGGTGAATCGCCACTTACCTCGAGCTATGTATCCTATGTATCCTATGTATCCTATACATGCTCTAGATAGCATGCTTAAAGCAAATGTAAATCTTACATAATCTTTTATTTGCTCTTAGTGAGAACACACAGGAAGAAAGAGAAACTGCGGAGTGGTAGGAAGGGCACCAGATAAGGAAAATGTAAATAGACGCTGTTTAGCTTCCGAGGGAAACCTCAAGTTTATTACAAAAAAACTGAGATGAAGTGAATAACCTAAGCTGAGTGAACATAGGATATGACACGGTGGTGTGTGTGTGTGTGTGTGTGTGTGTGTGTGTGTGTGTGTGTGTGTTGCACGCAATTGTCTGTGGGTACTGAGGGAAGTTTTATAAGATTAGTTTGAAAATACCAGTATTGTGATGACTGGAAAAAAAAATCACTGCCAATTTCTTGACACTGTTTCTATGGAGATTCTTTGTCCTTGGATGCGGATGGGATATCACTTGTAGCCAGCAGCATACTCATGACTTGTATGATTCTGTGGAAGGTGCTGTAGTTTTCACCTTGTTCACCGGGACACTCAGAACTAGTGCTCTGAGCTAGCCGGTCCTTGAGGAAGTGAGAACCACATGAGACAGACATATTTAAGCGCCCCGGTTGAGGTCCTAACTGTCCATCAGCACCAGCCGCTGGGCTGTGAACGAAGATGCCTGCAAGAGTTCCGGTTCTCAGATGGCAATTTTTCCAGCTGAAGTGTGGATAGCACTAAGCTGACACAAAAATCTCATTTTAAAAATCCATTCTAGCCGTACTTTGCCGTTCAGAAAATGTGTGCCTCCGCAGACACACTTGTTTCAAACAGCTAAGTTGTAAGTGCAGTTTGTTCCCCAGCTGTATTAGCAGGAACAACGGGGGTGATGGGACCTCGAAGTTGGGCAGATAGGAGCTGAGGGCACCATAAAGTGTTCCTCTGTTGCCCTCTCGTCTCCTTTGTTATGACATGCCACACCTTGGCAGCTTTCCCCCTGAACAAACACTGAGGCCAAGTAAAGAGGTTAAGGAAAAGGGCTCAGAAGAGTGTCAATCGTGTGGGAGATAGAGGAAGTTCCTGCGGTCAGCAGCTCCAGGCGGTCATCTTCAGGCAAGCCACCATATACCCAATGTCAACAAACCTATGGCTGCTGTCACAAAAGTTCCTTTGTGAGAGCCAGAACTCCAGAGATGGGGATTCTGTTTTCTGCAAACTCAGAGATATATATCAGCTTCCTAGCCAAGACTTTTCGAAAGGAATGTTTTCTATATAGGCTGTGGTAAAGGGTATCCTTCTGCTTGCCTGGCAAGGGAGAGGGAAGGCATGAGTGGGTTAAAGCTGGGATGTGCTGTGCCCAGGTCAGGCCAGACCTACGAGGCTGTAAGAGGGAAAGGGCTACAGGCGGAACACAGTGGGCTCATGGGAAGGCAGGGGTTAGGCTCCAGAATCCTGCATCCTGAGGAAAGATTACAACATGTTGAGGTGTCCGCCTACACGAAGATTTGGTACTCACTCTATAACTGTGAAGTTTTCCCTGAGGACATAATTCATAGATTAATCTTTAAAGATGAAAATCAAATGATCTCAACTGGGATTGAAAAAAGGCTTCTAAACCAGTAGGCTTCTTAAATAGCTGCTCTAATAGACCGATTTCCTAGATTCTTCCCTAAGTCTGTGGATAATATATTATTACGCCAGAATGTGGCACTAGCCAAATGAGCCCCAGGAAAGGAGTGGAGCTCCAACGTAAATATAGGAGCTTGGTTAAAACTACACGATCAGATATCTTGCAAATAAGACACACAATTAAAACATCATTGTGTATGAGATTGAGAATGACAGATTAGACAAGATAGTCCCACTATGCTGAAATGGAAACTTGATATACTAGCTGTTCTGCAAGAAGAATTTTGGGGAAATTGAACTTTGAACCTGCATAGGGAGAAGAAAATTATTATGCAGCAATATGGCTGAAATCTAGAGGCCATGGAGGAGCAGGAGCAATTTGTAAGTCTGTAACTGTGGGCAAATGTTTAGCAACCTGTTACAACTGTGTGAGGGCCTAGAACATCTGTTGTCATGAGACGTTCTCAAGGTTTAGTGAGCGAAGAAGAAGAAGAAGAAGAAGAAGAAGAAGAAGAAGAAGAAGAAGAAGAAGAAGAAGAAAACCAAAACACCAGGCTAAACACCACCACGTCATACATACAAGTATACTGTATGTCTATATGTATCTTTAAAAAAAGAATCTTCTCACGGGAAACAAATCAAATTCCAACAGTGATCTACTTATTTAAAGCAAAGCAAAGCAAAGCAAAGCAAAACCAAACCAACAAATAAACAAACAAAAAGCACTATCCTAAACAAAAGTTAAAGATAGAGGGTTGGGTTTTCTTTTTAACATCTCATTACGATTCAATTTTGTCACGCAAAGTGCATACTACAAGAGATGCAAGATTGAGTTTACCTTTTAATAGCATCAGAAAACTAAGTAAAGGGCAAGGAAATAAGACCCACAGGCCGAGTCAAGAAAATCAAGCTCTAGAGGAGTACACCCTATTACAGTTTGAAATAACTCATGGGCTAGGATTGGGAAAAGATTGTTGTAAAACTATTTCATATTGCTTTATTATTTCACTTTAATAAGCCAGATTATACAACACGAGAGAGAGATTTAGACAAGATGCCAAGAAGAGACTTAAGAGCCTTTAGTAAATGAAGGTTATTAGATACAAAAGGAGATCCAAAGATTTACATAAAACACAGTCTAATCTTTAAATTTCCTCTTCTTCCTCCTCTTCTTCTTCCTCCTCCTCTTCTTCCTCCTCCTCCTCTCCTTCTCCTTCTTTTCCTTCTTCTTTTTCCTCTTCCTCTTCCTCCTGCTTCCCCCTCCCCCTCTTTTGCAGTAAATACCTCCCTTTGTGGGTAATATTCAACATTGCTGCTTTGGAATGCGGACGGGGCCTTCACTCCGTGTGCTTTTTACATACTTGCAGGGGTTTTAAGGGACACTAAGACCTTTTTTCTTTCCTACTAACAATTGACACCAGTCCAGCAGAACCACAGGCCTTAGTCTTTAAGGATCAAAGACTGAAATGAAGCTCATTTCTTACAAATCTCCAGTTAGGGAGAGTTAACTAAACAGAGAAAGCTGCCCTCTGTCATTTATGGATCCAATTAAAAACACAAACAGGGCTTTCAGTAAAAGGTGTATCTTACAACACGATGCCAGTTATGTTTCCCCCTTTTCCTTCCCTCCTCCCTCCTTCCCTTCCTTTTCTCTTCCTTTTTATCCCCTTGGAAAAATTAAAAGTAAATTTACTCCCCTTTTGAGGAGGCTAACAGTAAACACAAAATGCCCATTGGTTCACTGGCTTTCTTATCGTGGATCTGTGTGTAGGGTCTTACTCATACCTCTGTGACTACCGTTAGTAGGTTTATTTCTTCTTTTCAAAGAATTGTTATTTTCTCTATAGACCAACAGAAGAAGTGGCATCCATGTTGGAAGACGGCTGAAGGCTCTCAGTGGGCAGTCCTGCCATCAGGCAGTTGTTTTCTAGGACCATGAACAGACTGTGATGGAGTCTCTATTGGCTACTGGACATGATGGGGTGAAGAAGTCTTGCTTTACTAGCCACTGTGCTCTGCGCCAGAAGACGAAACCCAGGGTGGAGGAGTCACGCTGCAAATGGCACCATCACAATTACCTCCACTTTCACGAATTGGGTTGGAGGTTGATGTAGACATGTGCAGTGTCTTAAAGTCTCAGGGCCTTATTTTACTTTTAGGAAATGTTTGGAATACAGTGGGCACGACAGCACACCCCTGTCATCCCAGTGCTCGGGAGGCAGAGGCAGGAAGATTGTTTCAGGAGAGCCTGGACTACATAGCAGGACCCAGTTTTAAAAACTGATGTTGAGGGGCTGGAGGAATGGCTCCAAGAGCACTTTCTCCTCCAGAGATCCTGGTCGCAGTTCCCAGAACTTGCAAGGCACCTCACTCCTGACTGCAGCTCTGATTCTAGGGGATTCAACATCCTCCTCTGGCCTCCATGGACACCAGTACATACTTGGTAGCCATACACACACCAAGGCCCATCCATACACATAAAATAATGAAATACCTCTTAGAAAAAAATGATATTGATATAGGAGAGATCACAGTCAGCTAGGTGGAGCCCAATCATCTTCCTGTAGTCTGTCTTTTGACACATCATCAAAAGGCTTTGTGTAGTGAAATACACAGCTTTGTTTAATAAAGCTAAAGGTATCGGAGTAGAAAGGACCTTGTCATTTCAACTCATTCATGGCTCTTAGGTGGAGCACATTTCCACGAATAGCTTGCGTCCTTACCCAGTAACCCTGTCCAGAGGAAGGGAGAATTTTTTTTGAATATGTATCAGAGAGCAGGAATATTGTAGGGGTAGATAGTTTCTGGCTCACAGAGCACTTCTGATGTCTTGGGTAAGGCTGGGGTGCGTTTTGTAGGCTTTCCTTTGTGTGCCAGCATCATTTTCAGCAAGGAAGGCAGCAAGATAAAAGAGAAGCCCTCCCTATTTGGAGATAAAAGCCCTCAAACTGGGGCATGCCAGACTCACCAGAGAATACAGCCTCAAAGGAAATGTTCCTTCTCTTTTGAAAATTCATTACTATAAAGCCATTGTGTGATGAGGCCAGTTGTGTGATTATTGAGAAATAACTAAAAATAATAAATGGTTGCTTCCTCAAAGGCATGCTAATGCTGGCTGATCTTTTTCATTGGAGCTGTAAGATGCCCGAGAGGCAGAGTCTGCAGCCAGCATCTCCTCTCTCTTTCTGTTGTTTTCTTGAGACAAGGTCTTGGTGTACATCCCAGGCTGGCATTGACCTGGGGGTAACCCTTCCGCTTCATCCTTCTGAGTGCTGAACTTTCAGGGTGCGTCTTCACAGCAGCCTTTCTCCTTAGAACCCCCCCCCCCCCCCCGCATACTTGGAATTTAGAAACAGAAAATACTTTACATCTGTGCTTCCAAAGAAAGATCTATTTTTGTGTTCTGCACTTGGCTTGCCACCTCGGCCCTGTGCTTTGATAAATAGTCAAGCTACCTTGTTAAGTAGCGTGGAAGAGATCCAGCCACTGTCCCTGTCTGGGCTCCACTATGGCAGGAAGTGGTCTGTTCCCAGGGGCCAATCTTATTTTCGTGACGCAGTTGTATGAGGCCTTGAGGCTCTGAATCAATACTTCTCATTCAGTGGGTCCTCAAAGGGAGGCAGGGATAAGAAAGAGTACAGACAGGGCAGAGGACCAAAGATGAGACTGGGATTATTTTCTAAGGCACCAGCCAGAAAGCACTATGCTTTTCTAACACGCCCAGCTCGCCTTCCAAGCCTTCCCAGTCCCAGCTGATGTCAGGCTGTATCTGGCAGAGACATGGGCACAATTTCGTTGCTTGAAGCAAAAAAAAAAAAAAGGCATATTTGTTACTTAATCCAAAATCGGATGAATCTCCAAATAATTGCCTACAGGAACAGAGCCTGGAAAGCACCCTAGAAAGACATGGGGATGCTGAACCCAGAATGAGGTGGAGCTCAGAGATAGAATGCTTGCCCAGCATGCCTGGGGGCTTTGGGTTCCATCTCTAGCAGTAAAAAGGCACCCACTTCCGCCTGCTCTTTGAAAGTCAGACACAGGCACTGAGTTTTTAAATTCTATTGAAGAAAAATTCACACACACACACACACACACACACACACACACACACACACATGAGCGCAGGCTGAAGAGATAGTTCAGTGCTTAAGAACATTGGCTATTCTTCCAGGGGGCCTGGCTTTAATCCCCAGCACCCACATGGCAGCTCTCACAACCATTTGTAGTCCAAGTTCCAGGGAATCTGACAGTCCCTTCTGGCATCGTTGGGAACTGCATGCATGTATAACATAAAAAATTTACGTGTCAGATTAAACTGTTAGATCAAATGTATGTATATACACAGATGTATTAAGTTCGCCTAGATTATGCTAAGTCATTTTCCAGGATTTTAAAATCAGGATAACTAATTCAAGAGCCAACAAAATCAAATCAGTGAAAGCCGAAATACTCATTCCTCCTCAGGTAAAACTTGCAGCCTGGAGGAAAGCCTTTCCGAAGCACTTTCTTTAAAACCCAGTGCTTGTCTGTCCCAGAATGGCTAGGGAAGAGATTAGAGGCTGGGAGGGGCGGGGTCTTCTTTGTGTTGGGGAATTTGGGCTGGTTGCCAGTGCCAGAGATACAGGCCTTTGGGGGTCTCCCTAAGATGAAGCAACAGGTCACTATACACCCTTGGCCTCTCAAGTGCCTGCTCTCTGGGACCTGCAGGTTTGGGGACAAAACCAATGAGTCCTCAGAGTGCAGAGAGAGGCCTCAAATAATTATAATACACCAAAGCGGAAGTTGTTCTCTTCACCCCCTGCAGAGCCACACCTTTGACTAGGAAAGGAAACCCATTCAAAGAATCCTGGGTAGACTAAATTCTATTCAATGGAATCTTTCAAAATAAAAAAGAAAAGAAAAGAAAAGAAAGAAATCAAGATCCCTGTGGTAGGTATCAGTCCTTGGTTCCCAGTTACTCACCCTTTTTACAAGTCTTAAGGACCCCATAAACTTTGAAAGTTGCAGTAAAATATTTATAGGGCAAGTCAAAGAAAAGCATAAAACAGTAGTCTAGGTGAGATTTTGATGTGACTCAAATTCTCTTGAGCTCTCTTGCTTTTTTGATTCGGAGGAGTATAGGACTGATGTCTAATGGTGCCTCAGCTCCTTTCACCCTGAATTAAACAGCCCCAGTGACCAGATAAAATAAGAAAAATATTCTTTATTTTCCCTCATGATGTTTACTTTAAACATGAAAGAGGTTATTTTGGTGAAAGAGGAGAGCCCAAGGCCATGCCAGCACTGCAACTGGAACCTCCTAGGCAATTACCTCTTCTGAATGTTACTAGGAAAAGGGCATCGGATCTACTTTCTGCCTGCTTGCATGAGAAAATTCTAGAGTTGCAACTGGTGTTCCAGGATTTTAGGAGCAATATAAAATAGAGGCCTGACTAGTAAACCTGCCACCCGAAGCCCCAAGACACTCTTTATCCAAGCAGTGCTGGGGCCGTGGTGGAATTCCAACAGGACTGGTCAGACACTGCGTTCCTTCCTCCCTTTCTGGCTACGACAGGGGAATTTTATGGTAGGATACTGTTTGGTGGCTGCAATGACATCACTGAACAGTGGGATAGGAATTAGGTAGTGAGTTCCAGGCTTAATAAGCATAGATGAACCAGGAAAAATCTGATCACATATAAATGCACGCAATATCCCAGGGAAAAAACATGAATGTTTTAGAAGTAATACAATATTTCCTCAGGAACTACAATGCATAAAAGCCAAGAGGTTTTGCTCACCGAAAGTTTGAGATCATAACAAAAGAACATATTGTGAAGCAGGAAAGGGTAAAAAAAAAAAAAAAAAAAAAAAAAAAAAGCAAAAGTAATGTGTCTTTTGGTTGGTCATTGCTACAAACCCCTCAGGAGTGAAATTCAGATCATGCCATTGTACTTAACAACATCAAAAATAAGGGAATAACACCTCAGTAAATATATCTGAACATATACCTAAATATATGATGTGGCCTTTAAATTGTTCATAAAGAACTTTAATTATTGTGACATGTTTGCTCAAAGCTCTTTAAGTGTTTATTTATTTATTATTATTGGGATGGCTGTGGTTACCCATGGGGTGTGTGCACATGCCATGGCACACGTGTGCAGGTCACAAGAGAACTCTCAGGAGCCCTCTATCCTTCTACCATGGCTTCTGATGGAAGAAGTCAGATCCTCAGGCTCGTGTGGCAGGTGCTTTCCCCTGCTGAGGTGTCTCACAGGCCCTTGACATTCTTTGCCCAGCTTCCCAGGGCCAGTGTATACCTTATACCTATTCCCTGTTCACTTCAGGCTTCCTGTGTGTGATTGCTATGGATGTTTCCATGGTGCACTGTAACTAACTGGTTTCTAGGTCTGTATCCTGTATATGATCGTAACCTCGCATGGAGCAAAAATTTTTTTTAATTGCCTAGGGATGTAGGTCAGTGACAGAGTGAATGGCTGGTGCCCATAAGACTCGAGAGCTGATATCAACACCAAGAGGAAGAAAAAAGAAAAAGAAAAAAGAAAAAACACACAGAAAGTATACCGCATAGCCTTCAGAAGGAGTTTGTGACCTGCTCAGACCTGTAGTCACACCCCAGTATGCCAAGGTCATGTCCCACACGAGAGCTTCTAAAGTTGCCAAACCTGCTTTAAAATGCTCTTTGGTTGATTTTAAAACTCAAATTCACCTTCTTGGTATAAAGATTTATAACCACTGAAGCCATTCTAAAAGAATGTGCTCCTGGCTCCAGAGGCGCTTCTAGAAGAGGAATTTCCAAAATACTTTGCACTCTGATTGCATCATTGTGAGGGAGCATTATGAGGAAATATTGTCTGAGGCTGTCGGACAGCTCTGTGAAAAGGCCAGTACTTGCTGGAGACAGAGAGGTGAGGTTGCCACTGTCTGGGCTTCCTTTGTGTGGAGAAAGCTTGACAGAAGCATTTTAGATTTCTCCAGAGCTGTGGGTCATGTGGTGACCATGGCTATTAATGTGATGCTGCTGCATGCTCAAACGCGAGCTCTGCTTAGTCTTAATAGGATGCTGTCCTCCCTGCATCTTTGAAAGGAGACTTAACTTTTAGAAATTTTTCTCTGCACTGGCGTGCACATTTACTTATTTTAGGACTTTGCAAGACCTGAGCGAATCCAGAAGGTAATCCAACCCTCTCTCCACTCTAGATTGGATGTAAAGTTAGGACAGGACAGTAAATAATGTTTGTCTTCATGCAGACTGGGCCAGGTATTAAGCTGAGAAGGTATTAAGACCAGCAGATGGAAATGCACTCATGAGCTTTGTGGGCACTGTTGCTCTTCACAAGGCTGCACGGCCACCAGCCAGAGGTAATTCTACTTCAGTTATCTCGGGTTGGAGACAAGCAGGTCTTGCATCCATCCTGAGGCCAAGTGACTCAAATTGGAGGAATAGGCTGGAAACCTGACAGGAAGAGGCTGAGTGGCCCCATGGGATTGGATGAAGTGCAGGCTAGGAGAGCCAAAGGCCAGCTTTTGGAGCTGCAGATCTCTAGAAGAGCCACGTTAACGAGCGTGGCAGTGCTTCCCGGGACAGTGTCAAGTCCCAGCCTTCAGTCACGTTTCTTCAGCAACTCATTCCTTGTTGTACTCGGGGAAATTTACAGGCAAAGCTGTGTCTGTGCTTGGAAAGCTTATGTGGGCAGGCAGAGTGGCCAGGAAAGCCAGTTTGGTGTCAGCTCCGGGGCTCTTGTGGAGGCACCGAGCATCAGCGAGCCCTGGGAGTCAGGTGGCTAGAGGGATAAGAAACTTCTCCCAGGATAGCAGGGTGGATAGGCCTCTGACAACTCTCAGGAATTCTCCAAAATGTGCACTGAGAGAAGCAGGGAGTTATTTCTCAAAGCATAAGGGTGTCCTTGAAGTACTGTCATTTGGAAAATTAAAGATACATACATGGTCTTTTGGTCATCTCAGGAGGGGGAGGGTTGGTCACCACAGTGGGGGGGGGAAGGTTGATCATCACAGGAGGGGAGGGCTGGTCATCACAGGAGGGGAGTGCTGACTATCACAGGAGGGGAGGGCTGGTCATCACAGGAGGAGAGGGCTGGTCATCACAGGAGGGAAGGGCTGACCATCACAGGAGGAGAGGGCTGGTCCTCACAGGAGGAGAGGGTTGGTCATCACAGGAGGGGAGGGTTGATATGTGAGAACAGCTCAGTTCAAACAGGGAGTTACTGTAGTGCCTTTCAGCATGGCTGCTTTGCTTGTGGAAGAACAGAAGATGGCTGTGATTCTCCACTTTATGTGTGTTTAGATATTCCCACTTTATATGAGACAATCTCACAATTTAACAGAAACATTTACTTTCAGTGGTTCTTTTGAATTCTCAGCTATTAACCTCTCCTCACCCATCCTGGATGAGTCTCACGCTCAGGTGTTACTCATCAGTGAGACTGCGCAGGCCAAAGAGGGGCTCTCACTGTATTTCTTCTCAGTTCCCATCACTCTGGTTAGAGCCACGGACTTCTTTGCTGGGCCCCTTGGTTCTAACAACACAGCATGGCAGGGCAGCTAGAGAGGTACTTGAAAAGTAAGACTTAGATGGTGCCTGTGCACACCTGCACGGCTTCTTGGGGACTTAGGAAAAGAACCCTAATGAAGCCTGTTCTTTTCCTCTCAGAGTAGGTTCCTATGCCTCCCCCCAGTGTTCTCTGCCTTCAGCAACTTGGGCCATTTGCTATTGTTTTCTTTTCTATGGCAGTGGCACCTGGACATTCTGCTTGTCTCTTAGGGACTGTATGGCAGTTCCTTCCCAGTTCAGTGTCACCTTCTTGCCAAGTCCTCAGAGAGGTCTTACTCTGAACCCCCCCGCCCCCAGGCCAAAGTAATCCTTCCCCAACCTCTTTCCCATTACTCTGCTTATTCAGAGAACTTAGCATAACCTCAAGCAAGTGGCTAGTGTCTGTGTGGGTCGAGCTTGTCTGTCCCGTTTATAGTGATGTCCCTAAGACCTGGCCCAAGGGAGATCTAAATGTAAGTGCCAAGATGATAAAACAATGGCTTCCTATGTGGACATGGGCAAGGCACAGTAGCCGAGGCTATCTCAAAATAAAAAGGCAATGGTGGCTGTGGAACAGGTGTACACACAGAGAATATGTAAGTACACACACACACACACACACACACACACACACACACACACACTGTTCTTCAGGTCAATTTTTTTTTTCTGCAAGCCCCATTCAATGGTGCCACTTTTGTCTACTGGTACAGCCACCTCATTCATGGGCAGTATGGATCTTTACTTTCTAACTCTTCTTCCGGGCTCTGTCGCTGGGCGCCCCCACAAGATCTCTCCAGCATCTAAACCCTTCCAGTCACACCCTGCCCCACTCATGGCCATTCACTCAGTTATCCCAGTCTTCGGCCTTCAGATTGAATCTACAGCTATTACGTCTCATCGTTTCCTCCGGTCATTTCTATGGACATGATGCTCCAGCCTCCTCAGGTTTGGTCCATCTGGCCTTCTGACTTTGTAACTGTCCTTAGACATAACTTTTGGGAAGGGTTGTGTGAGGAGGTGTGTCCCTGGACTATGAATCTGATGTCTCCATCTTGCCCCCTGCCACATGCCGAGCTTGCAGTCTTGAACCACTATTCTCACTCTGGAGACGCTCTTGATTGTGAAAATTCTCAGACTCTGTTTCTTTCATGCCCATACGCAGCTTTACAAAAGATCTCCCATGAGCATGGAGAGGGACAGACAGACACATGTCACCATGTCAATGTAAGGACAAGAGGTGTTTCAAAGGAGTCAACTGTCCTCACAAAAAAAAAAAAAGGCATTTGACGCAATCAAGGTGCTTTACAAACATCACCTTGGCATAGTTTATGTTAATTAATTCATTTGCAAAACCAAGTGGTATAGTGTCCATCATTTTCTAAGGGAGCGACCCTCCATCAGGGCATAGCTTATGCCATCTTATTGATCCTGATAATTGTTTGGCTTGCTTATCCTGACTTTTTAAGAATAAAAAAGAGTTTAAGTACAATTTAGGATTTTAAGACACTCTTTGGGAGTGTCCTAGGCGAGGACTAGGAACCTGGGCCTGGAATTGTGCCTGGTTCCCACTGAGCAGCCTGGTCGTGAGGTGCTAGTCAAGTGTTTTGTTGGAATGAGGCGGGTGGAGAGGCTCATTAGGGGTGATGTCACACTCGAGGCCCTCGCCTGCTGTTGTGTTCTGATTCCCAGGAACAAGGACTTCATAAAAACATTCCTCTCACTCAAGCGGACCATTAACCTTTCCAAGCTGGCTAATGATTAATGCCATCAGCTTAGGTGGGGATGAGAGCCTCCGCGGAGGGGATGGTGCCTCTGAGAGATAGGCTGTGGGACCCAGTTGGCACTCTGTCTGGGAGTGGAGATAATGGCTTGACTCTTGCCGGTGGCTTTTATTGCCGTCATTATTAGGCATCTGTTTGTTTAGCGCCTACCCTGGTAGGGAGGAGAGGGAACCCAAATAATAACATCAAGTTCACCCAGACCTAACCATGTGGACATCACCAATGATACTCTGTTTATGTGGTTGTCAAAGCAAAGGTCTCCTTGAGAGAGTTTATAGGCTCTATCTTAATCTCTTTCCTCCTGGTCTACATCTTTCAGGTTAAACTTTTATAGCTAAACTTTCCATTATGAAAAAAATGGCCAAATAACAGCAATAACGCAGGGCTTGACCCAACATACTTTGTTCACAATTCTGGGATAACACAGGGATCTCATGGAGAAGGCAATAAGCAAAGAAAATAAACACATCATTGAGAAGCTTCCCAAAGTTAGGGATCACCTATGATAAGACCTGAGTGCCCTGGCAAAGACTGTGGTTTCCACCCACTGATATGTCAATGTTATATGTATGTGCCTAGGGACATATTCTAGTTACCCTGGGGTGGAGGTCTCCAAGGAAACTAAGTCAGGCACTATTGTTCCTCTACGGTGCCTGAAATAGTTTTCATGGTACTTTCATGAAGGTCTGAGGAATGGTTTTATTCATTTATTTATTTATTTTTTTAACAAAGAACGGACAGTCTTAGAGGTCATATGGATGCCATAATAGTAAAGGCAGGTTGCAGTCAAGATGTTTTAATAGTTTGTGTGCTTTAAGACAGCACTTCTTACTCAGGGCTGGCCCCAGCTGGTTTATGATGAATAGATGAGAGAGGAAAACTAGTTCTGCTTCTGGAGGGTACCACATGGCTCCGTGCCCACCTGGCACTATCACCACCACCTCACCACGCTCTGAGCCGTGTTACTGGACACTGCCAGGATTCTTGTCTCTGGGTAATGGGAGAGCTAGGCTCCATGGCCAGCTCCACCCATGTTAGTGTGTTAAGCCTTTGCGTCTAGCCTCATCAGGCTAAGCCCCATCAGGAACTGCACGTCGGGTGACGTGCTTCCCTCCTGCATGGATCCCCTCGGAGGGACACCTCCCCCCAGGGACAGCACTGAATCTCCAGTTGCTTTGGCATTTTGTCTCCAGGCCACACTGATCTCAGGGTCTTTCTGTTGTCCTGAGTCTAGAATGATCCTCACAAAGAGATAGGTTGTGGGGCCCGGGCAAGTCAAGCCTGCTGTTGTCAGCCTGTCTGGGTGTGGAGATGATGGTGTGACTCCGGCCATTGAAGTCACTGTGCAGTATTAAATGGAACTTCCTAAGATTCCCAAGCAATTAAGGCTTTTTTTTTCCCCGAAAGGGATGAGAGATATAGATTAGTGAGCTATTAAATTGAGTAATAATTATGCCAGACCCATGTGAGGGAGAGGAAGAGTGAGTTTATGCTGACTCTGTTTTAGTCAGCCCCCATGGCAGGAGTCATGGGTGACCACAATCTCGAATGCGCACGCAAGCACTGAACTTGGAAGCTTAAGCACAAATGCAGTTATTGCATCCTATCAATCTGTTTGCTGGCCTCTTCCACAGCTGTCGCAGCCTTTGAGTCCCAGAAGCCTGGGTATAGCTGATTCCACCCCGTTGCTAGAGAAACGGAAAGACATAGTGCAATTGCCATCCATGCTTGGGCACTGGCTCTGTAGGTTTCAGGAGACCGCTTCCACTACTAAGCACAGAGCTTGTCATCATCAGCAAACAGAGAGCATGTAGATGGTAGCCATCTCTCTGCATCCCATTCCCTCATCACCCAGACAAGTGACAGGCAGTCACAGTGCTTTTATGTTTGTAGAGATCATGAATAGATATGAATTAATTAAACACAATAAGGCCAGGATGATGGGAAAAAACATGGGTCAAGTTCACCATCACAGACTCCCGAAGAGTATCATATGTCTGGTTGGTGGCCACTTGGGAAGGACATGTTCTGTGCTGAGCTGCAGAACCAAAAGGCTGCAGCTGGTGGCTCGGGCTGTTTAGTGCTAATACTGTTGTCTCCCTCTATATAAGCCAACATGCCATCCTTGAATTTTGTACGGACTAGTGGTAGGTGGGAATGCCCACACGTGAGGCTGACATGGAGTGAGAGTTAGTAGGCGTCCTCTGTGTTAATGGGTACAACTTTAATTCGCTTGTTTTCAGAGCTGTATAGTTTTCCTCCAGATGACTATTAAACAGTTGTGTTTCCCTGGAGCATGCATTTGGTTATTTCTCTTTTACATTCATTATAATTGTTGTGATATTTCCATAAACAAATTACTGCAACTAGATGGCTTCAAACAGCAGGATTAGATTCATCATGGTTCTGGATGGTTCTAGAGGTGGTATAAGTTGGTCAAGAAAATGTCAACAAAGGCCTTAGGCTGAAAGTCTTGTCCACTGTGCTCCTAGGAGCTGGTGAGGCTATTGGGACTGCAGCTTCTTTGTGCCTCTCTGCTGTGCTTCCTGGCTACTGTGAGGTGAGCAGCTTAGATCTAACACCTGTTCCTATGATACCATCCGGCCTCACCATAGGCCCAGCATCGGTGGGTCTGATAGGACACTGGAAGGAACCCCTGACACTGTGCGCCACAAGAGACTTGAGAAGATAATTATCTCAGGTAATTTGTCACAGTGATGAAAATCTACCTGAAATTGGTTTTTTTTTTTCCTTCTTCCATGGCCAACCTCTTTCTGGAGGAGAGAGTGTAGAGAAAACCCCTTCCAGGCCTTCCTCTTAGTTCCTAGCTTTGCCGAGAGTTTTTGGTGTTCTTGGCATGCAGACACACCCAGCCCAGTGCCTGTCTCCATGGCCACACAGGATGCTGTATGTGTGTCTCCATGTCTTTTCTCTCCTTACAGGGACACCAGCCACAGTGGCTTGGAGCCTCCTGTTGATGCCTCTTCGCTGACTGTATTGGCAATAGTCTGCTTTAAGAGAAGGGCCTGTTCTCAGACTCTGTGGGAGAGGAGATGTTGAGAAATTACTCAATCCGGCACCCACATCTGTGAACCTCTTATACACAGAAGCTCCAAGCCACCTTTCTGTGTGAATGGTCCTTCACTGGGATTTCTGGGAATTTGGACTTTTTTTTTTTTTTTAACACAGAATTAAGCTGAACTGCTTTTAAAGTTGGCTTTGCTGAACTGTTCTCTCATGAGCAGTGTGTGAGAGTTGATGTTGCTCCAAGTTTTTTAGTGCTTGATGTGACTGGGCTGGGAAAAGGCATTGCCCCTCCAGTGTTTGTGAAGCAGGGCACCTGTGGGGCTTCATTTGCATGTCTTCATGAATATGTATTTGTTTTCTCTCTTGTTAAAGAGAAACTTACATGTTTGTCTCACTTGCCTGTTGGCCTGGTTGCCTTCCCTTGGCTTTCTGAAGGGAGCCACTACGCATCACACAGTCCAAGTTTCCCTCTCAGTGAGAGTCATTTTGTTAGTGGTGTTATGCTCTTCAATGGTGGATAAGATGAGAAGTTTGTAGCACCCACCAGTGAAACGGGTCATCGGGTCATCATCTGGTTGGTCATCCGAGTTGTTTGCTATAAAGTGACGGCGGGACCACCAGATTTACCTGCAAACAGTGCGCACTCAGACCTCCCTCTTTCCTAATTCACTTCCTTCCAATTAAGTTCTAGCTGCAATTTTGGTAAATCAGAGTCAACATGTTTTTATCTCCTTCCTCAGTTTCTGTGTCTGTTTGCCTGTTTCTCCATCTGTCTTCTGTTCGGATCATTTTACCTCACCCCAGTCCTGGCTTCTCACACACAAGCATGGACAGCTCTTTAGCACTCACAGGCTCTGACAGTCCTCCCTGGACCACAAACTCTCCTCTTCCCACCCCAAGTTACCTTACTCTACACACATATGGTTTTGAGATCATCTCTTTCTAGAAGGGAAGAAAAGGGAAGGCAATAGGAGGAACATAGACATATTTTTTAAGGGTGTTTTACAACCATTCACTGAGAAATCACCAACCTACTTGTGCATCACTTGTTTATGGCAGGACATGATAGCCCTGTGGGAATCTCCATCCTGCTCACTGTTGTACCTGTAGCCCAGGCTCTGGCACAGAGCAGATTGTTTAATGGCATGTGTAAGTCTCCTCACCTTCCGAGTTATTCTAACCAGCTTCATTTTATCATAAACACAATCTCCCTATTATCAACTGACGGCGCCACCACCTCTAGTTCAGGCACCATTGCATTGCTGGGTGGAGGCTTCTGTGAAGTCCACCTTTCTTTCCCTTCCCAGCATCCGGTGCACAGTTGTGTATGTTGAATTTCTGTAGTGATTTCCAACGCATCAAACAAGACAGCTTGTCTCCACAGCTTTCTGTTTCCAAAGTCAAATGCAAGATTGAACTGTGCTGGATGGGACTGGTTCTGTAATAACGCAACCAAAGAGAGATTGTGGTTTGTTTGTTTTTTTCTGATAGTGGGCAAGGGCATGGGTGACAGAATCTGGCAGAGCTGGCACTGATGCTGGACGTGCCCACTGGCAGCTCGGAACCCTTGGGGGACTCTTTAACCCTCAGCCATTTTCTCATTGAGTAATGTGGGTAATACCCAGGCCACTGTGGCCTTGAGAGTCTTACATGAGAGATAATGTATGTGAAGTCCTCGGGACAATGTCTGACACAAAGAACAATGGCTGTGTCTGGTTGGATGAGGGTGACTATCGCCCTAGCACAGGCTTCAGAGAGCTTAGGACATGCCCGTTTGCATCAAATGCCTCTATATACGCAAACGAAGTGAAAATATACTTCTGAAGGTGGAGGAAGAAAGGTGCACGTCTATTGCTAAGTTGGTTACAGGAACTGCACTGCCTCCTAAAGTTGCTTTTGCTGTTCTGATGAGCTTTAAGTGCTGTAAATCTTTTTCCGGCTTTGCTTAGGAGTAGCAAGCCAGAGTGTCCGCCAGGACTCCGTAAACACCAGTGTCAGGATGGGGACCAGGGTTGACAATCATCAGTCCACCCTGGGCCAGCTGCACCTCCATCAAAGTCCCACGTGTCACCCATCGTCGTTTTTCCCCTCCTCTATGGCTTCCTTCAATCCTAGCTCACCAAGAGCTTCCGATGCATAACCAAGGGACAGTAATGTGTGTGGGGGTATAAACTAGCTCAAAGACGTGAGCAGATTGAACCCGAGGTACAGCAAGGCACAGGCCCAACAGACTGTCTCTCAGAATAAATAGTACAATGCAAACTGTGAGATGTTGTGTGGGGGTTTGTGAGCTGCAACAGCCTTAGGAAGGACAGAGAAACTTTCTTTTTCTTTTATCTTTCTTTTACTTTTTAAAGCAATCATCTGTCTCCAATAGCAGAACTAAAGTTCTCACACAACATGAGCCAGTGGTAATAAATATCTTTGTAGCCATTCTATCTTTTGCCCTGAACAAAGAAATGAGGAAAAAAAAATTCATTGGTAGAAAAGTTCTGAGATTTCTAGGAATTCTTGGTCAGAGGATGCTTTGAAGACTTGGCCAACTGCAAACTCATTTTCTCATCAAAACCTCATTTAGCCTTTCTTCGACAGCTATTAGGATCGGTTCTTAGAAGCATAAAAATTAACAAGCGACTTGGCTTCCTGTCAGTCTCTAAGCTTCGGACTGGTCCTTTCAACTGGCATTAATTCCCAGGACTCCCCTCACTGTACCTAACCATGGAGAAGAATCAAAGGTTAGGAAAGGAAAGGGAGGAAGGACGCCGGCAAACAGGGATGATTTGAAAGTGCTCCCTGTTTCTGTTCCTCTGCCCTGATCCTCCCTGGCTTGCTGCATCCTCCCCAACCCCCAGGGCTCCATCTCACCTCTCCCTCCATGCTCCGGAAAACTCACTGGTTTTCCTTTTATGACACAAAGCAATCGCCTGCTTTTGCACAAGAGTTCTTGGCTTTGACTCACAGGCCAGAGTCCAGGCATGAGCTTGAAACCGTGGCAGTGATAGATAGCGAGCCCGGGGGCTTGCTAACTAAGAAAATGAAGAAAAAGGGCACGGTGCACAGTAGACCCCTGGGAGTGGTTAATGCCCTGAGCAGCCACTCACTGACTCTAGTGTTGGGATAACAAAGCCAAGGATCTGAAGCAATGGAAACACAGGTGTTTAAGAAGGGACCGTGGGTGAGATTCTGACCCCTGAGAAAATTACAATTTCTCAGCTGTAACTGGTGAATTTGACCTAGGAAAATGACTCCAGGTGGCTAGGACTTGGACTCGGGGATGGATATCATCTACCTGGTGGTCTGGAAGCTGGGGGTTGCTGGAACTGGTAGAGGGAGCACAAGGTAGGAAGCAGATGGGAAGGAAGGAAGCAAGCAAGCAAAGAAGGAGTGAGCCCAGACTGCGCAACTCTTCTTGGTACTTTATCCAGAACAGTTGCACGGTCAGATAACAAATGCACGAGCCTTGCGGAACTCAGGAGTAGTAGCTTAGCCACTGGTTTACACTACAGATAAATCACAAGGCTGTCACCAAATAGTGCCACCCTTCCCAGTTTACTCTCAGGGTTGTGGAAACCAGAGGTAGCGGTCCTGCTTAGAACCAGAGGAAGGGTTACGCTGAGGCTGATGAGTCGGGAACTAGGAACTGATGTTGTTAGTCAGTTCTTCTCTCCTGTATTTGTACAACACGTGGCCATTCAGACAGGCTTTGAATTTGTCCTGGTGCTTTGCAACAAGGCAGATGCGTATTATAGAGGGATGTGGAGGTGGCAGGGTGGCCACAAAGGAGAGAACATTCCCCACATTTTATCTTAGATTCCTTCTATGGCTTGTCATAGAAAGCGGCCACCCTTGGCCATCTGTAGGTACCAAGGGAAGATGTAACACAAGCTTTGGCAAGGACAGACAACTGACCCTCCTGCTGAAAATGCTGGCCCACAGCTGAGTTGGAGAAAGGAATCACGAGGCTCCCAGAAAAGTGTGCTAATTGTCCCCACACCGTTTGGGGCCAGGGTGTGAACAGGCAACACAGGGATACCACTAGAATGCCACACACACCAGCTCCTTTCGCCTTCTTGTGTCCGCCTCATGTCCTCCTATGTCCGATATGCCTCTGCAAGTGCAGACTCCGTAGGAATGCGCATACAATCTGCCATGGAAACATGCAGAGCCACGCTGGCTTAGCAGCAGCGTGTTGGATTCAGTCAAGCGTTCGTCTTGGTGGAGGCATAGCACCCTGACAGGAAGTTTCCACAGAGAAAATTAGGCTGCAGAAGCGACAGCCGACCTACACAATTCAGGAGTTCCTGTAATCTAGATGTACTGATGAGACCTCTGCCTAACCATCATTTCATCTCATGAGATGCTGCCAGGTTTGAAAACGAGCAAAGGAAGGTTGTCTCTGACACTAGCTGTGTAAATCAGGGCCACCCGGGAACTCGGCATGCAGCCACTTGGCCAGTATTCACATTTTTTTTAATGTGATGGAAGATGAGTCCTCCTTGGGCTTCTGAGGGGCTCAGAGAGAGAGGAAGAATGCGCATGTGGGAGCCAAAGGGCTTGGTGGCAGGACCTAGTCACTTGAAGCTCTGGTCCTGCTGTGACCCCAAGATAATGGGCATCATGACATGGGAGGAATCTGACAGATACTGACACCCTCTCCTGTGACCAGACGTGAGTCATTTATAGTCCCCTGTCGGCTGTACAGCCTTGGTCAGGTGATCCAGGCTGACAGGATGTAATTCTTGTACATCCGTTTTGGGTGGGGAGTTGAGTGATGAAGCACCCGTCTGACGCCCTCCTAGGTAGAAATATGGAAGGAGGAGGTGGTGCCTAATTCCTGGAGGGAAGGAATACAAAGAGCCCACCTGCAAGTGGCTTTGTCACACATCTAAATGGGGCAAGTGAACTTTCTGTGGCACAAGCCCTGCAGTGAGCAGCTTTCTCTACTAGACACTTTCAGGTGTCTTGAGAGAGCCTTTATGACATTCCTCTATGCTTTCTACCAATGCTAATGAAGCTGATCTGTTAGTTTAAGAGTTTTCAGTGGAAGCATACTGTGTTAATGGATCCTTGCGATGTTCTCTCAATGTTTTATACGCTGTATATTTTGAAAGTTTTCTAACTTTCCCAGGTCTTCATTTGGTAGACCAGTGAAATAGAATCATATACACATATGTTTACACAAATATATGTGTATATAAAATACACACACACACACACACACACACACACACACACATATATATGAGTTCTAATTATTGTTCTGTGAAAACACTGTCAGAATTTGTATTCTGAATCAAAATTAATGATCAAGAAATTATCCAGACCTGTGTCAAAGAAGTACATTTATTGCACACCTGCACCACAGAAGCACATTTTCAGTGTCAGCAGTCATGACTATGACTGGTTAAATCTGACAAGAACAGTCTGTGTTTTACAAAGCATGAGTAAAATATTAGCCTCAAACGTGCTATACTCAACCTTCTTGGGCAAGGCCGCTCACCCTGAGGCTTAGGTGGAATAGGACTGAGTGTCTATGAGTGTGGACTCTGTAGCCAGGTTACCCACAAGTTCAACTTCTCTCTCTGCCCCTAGTAGCTATGTAACCTGAGGTAAGTCACTTTCCTATCTGAGCCCCAGTCCCCTTATTTATAAAGTAGGAATAATTATGCTTAGCTAACAGGTATCGTGGCAACACGCTGTTCCCTGGAGGGTGCCACCTGTGAGTCTCGGCTCTGTGGTGGTGAAGATCAAGCCGACACACTGAAGTTGGCAGAATCAAATATGGAAGGAACTCAGGTCCTCAAATGAGGCTGCCACTTGCAATTGCCAGCTTTCTGCTACTGTGACACGACACCCATGGAAATCAACTTAAAGGCAGGAGATGTTTCTTCCGGCTTGTAATTTCAGAGGCTCCAGCCTATCATTGGTGGGTCCCAGTGCTTTTAGTCCTATGGCAAGGCGGGGAAGGATGGAAGAGCAAAGCCATCCACTCCAAGGAGGCTGGCAGGCAAAGAGAAGGAGAGGTGGGGGCAGAGCCATAATGTCTCTCAGCCCGTTCCAAACAGCACCAGCCCCATCTCCCCAGATGTTGGCTAGGACACGTGTCACCATGTGTGTTAATAGGTGTGGCTAAAATCGTCTTAGTAAGAGAACACTTTTGTGTTAATGAAATAAAGAACCTGCTACAACTGAAAACACAAATTAGGAAAAACCTTTTGCTAGTGATATTTAATGATGTTTAGACCAAGTCTAGCAAGGATGTCTAGAAAACATTTAAGAAGCAACAGCTGAAGGGATTCTCACAGAATGCTTTTCCAAGGAGAAGCCTCCCCGAGGGAGCAATCTTCCTATGTGTCGTAACGAATCCCTTAAAGGCCGTATGTGGCCAGACTCGTTAGTGTGACGGCTAGACGTCACTGTCACGTTGACTGGGCTCAGAGTCATCGTGCAGTCAAGCCTCAGGGTGGCTCGGTGAGGGAGTTTCCCAGAAGGTTTAACTGAGACGGGAAGGCTCAACCTTGATTGCGGCTGATACAGCCTGTGGACTGGCGACTCACACTGAATAAAAGTGACAGCCAGATGGGCACCAGCATTCATCTTTCTGCACTTGCTGATGGTGACCGTCACACCCTTGTCACCATTCTTTCCCTGCCATGACAGCCTGCAGCCTGTCGATCAGTGGGTCGAAAATGAACCCTTCCTCCCTCGGGATGCTTCTGTTAGGTATTCAACCACAGTGACAAGAAAAGTAACTAATGCATCTCTAACTCCCAGGGCCAGGACTTTGCCTTCCAGCACCATATGCAGGGGGCACGTGATGTGTACAGAACACACCAGATTCTTAGGATCAAGAGAGTGGCACAGAGGTGTTCTTATGGGGCTTAGTTTTTTTCCTTAGTTGTGGATGTGTGTGGAGAAGCAACTAGTATGAGTACACATTCCTGTGAGAAATGTTTCTGATAAGACCACCACAACACTTCAGGAAAACAATGACGTGAGGCTGGAACTACCGCTGAGGTGATCGCCGTGTGCGAGGAGGAAAGCAGACCTGCGGAATTATCCAGAAGACAATCAGCACTAACACAAAGAGCAGGAAATAAGGTATCAGAGAAACCAGGGTGAGGAAGAGAGAAGCATGGAAGGCAGAAGGCGGCCCAGCCCACCGCCACCAATAGCATCCATCGGCCATCTCCAAGGGCTGTCCTTGCACCCAGGCGTGGCTGGACTGTGCATGCAGCCTTCTACTGAGTCCTCATAAGAACTCCGCAATGTAGGCTCTCACATTGCTCCCTCTTCTGACCAGGGAACCTATGTATCAGAGAGTTTAAATAATTCTGCTGCTCCGGACGTGTACTCATTCAGTGTACTTGCTTATTAGGACAGGACACCTGGTAATGCAGAGTGTCAACCAGGGAAGGATAGTGCCATCTTTGGTACTTAGGAAGTCACCATAGAGAGACATTTCTGGTCAATGGCATGCCATAGTGTGAAAACAAAGAGAGGGAAGGATGGCAGTAGCAACCACTAGGGAAACCAGGCTGTCAGGCTGGCTCACCATAGAGAAGGCGCCACCGAGAGCCTTTCCATTGAGCCTCCTGGAAATTGTTCATCTCTTTCGGTTACAGATGTGGATGCTTGGCCACACCATGCAATAATGTTTGCCTGGTGTCACCTAGAATTCAAAATGTCTTCAAATCTGTTGTCCTTTCCCTAAATGTCCACTAAAGAAAGGCCCATGTGATAAGGTCTAGGGTCCCAAGGGTGGTGGTATTGGGAAGTGGTGGAACTTTCAAAAGGCAGGGCCTTGTGGGAGGGTCTTGGGACACTGGACGCCTGCCTCTGACTGGGGTTTTGGGGTGCTGGCCATTTCCTTGCTCTCATTTGCTCCCAGCCATGACATGAGTAGTTGTTGCTCCCATCCTTTTTTCCACCATTGCCTGTGGGCATCCTACCCAGAGGCCAAAGACCAAAGGGTCCACCTGGCTAACGACTGAAGCCTCAAAACTGTGAGCCCAAATAAGTGCTTTCTCTTTGTGTAGTACACGTGTATTTGTGGTAACATGCCCAACAAGGAGCAGCTGGAGGAAGGTAGCATTTACCGTGGCTTACAGTTCAAGAGGGGCAGGCCATCACTGTGGGGACAGCGTGGCTGCAGGCGCAGGAGACCAGCTGGTCACACCACATCTGCAGTCAGGAACTAGAAAGTGAACATGAAATGGGGCTCAGCTACAAAGCCTCAAGACATGGCCCCAGCGACTCATCCCTTCAGCAAAACACCAGCTCCTAATGGTTCCAGCATCTTTCAAAACAATGCTACCAAATACAGGTGCCTGTGGGGGACATTTCTCATTCAAGCCACAACAGTTTGTTGTCTCGGGTTTTTCTCAGGGTGATAGCCATATATATATATATTCAAACCCATTTGTTTTCTCTTCATTGACACTGACCCCTAAACAAGAGACCAAGTTGTTCCCAGTCTGCTTACACTAGGAAGTCAGGCTGGCTGCTGGAGAGGCGACCCTGGCACAATCACTTTCTTCCACCACCCTGTGGTTGATGACAGGCATTTAGCTAAATTGATAACAGCCAATCTATGTAAGAGTCCACCAACCCACAGTCTAGGGACAATATTCATGTAAGAGATTGCTGTCATGTTGGAAGATGCTTTGGAGAGCACTTTTTCATTGAAGCAGATTCTTGTTCATTAGAAAAGCGTTCTGGCTGGGTTGCTGCCTCTGAGTCACTCGCAGGTGCCAAAAGCGCTGGCTAATTGCCTTGGAGTAAATGCCAGCTCTTTTCTGGAGCTCCTGAAAAGCTTCATGTCTCCTTGCACCTTTCAATTTTGCTTTTGAGTTCCCAGAGCCTGTGCAGCTGTCAGTGAGGAAGGGTAGCCACTGCCTTTCCTCTGAGAGTAGGACCAAAGAGGGACTGGGGACAATTGGCTGGGACAGGGTGACAGGGTCAGGATCCCAGTCTCCCTCTTGTTGGTTCTATCAAATGGCTAAGAACATATAGACACCTTCCTTCTCCTCCCTAGTCTGGAGACACTCCACAAAGAAGTGGAGGGCAAACAGAGGACGTAGTTGCCGATTAAACTGGAGGCTTTGACATGCTGCTGTACACGACTAAGTAATTACACTTCCCTGAGGCACTGTTAAAGTTGTCTTCTAAAGAGAAAGCAGAGCTCTCTCTTTTTAATTTTTTTTTTTTACTGGTTGTAACAAATTTTGTCTTGGCAGGCAAACCTCTGGAGGCCGGAGACCAGGCCTTTCGGCTTTTGATATCTATCAGAGCTGTCACTGACTGCACGTGATAGCTCCAGTTATCAACCTGTCTGGGAAAATGGCAAGATCCCACTTCCCAGCCCCTTTGTGGATAGGCAGGGTCCAGGGAGCAGCCCCAGGATGAGCAACAACAGAAGGCAGGCTTCTCCTCAGCACCAGAGGAGCTGCTCTTCTGTGTGAGCTCCTCCGCAACATTCTTTTCTCTCTGGCATGCAAACCAGAAATGTGCATCATGAGAACTGTTTATTAACTAGATTCCTGCGCATGTGCACACACACACACACACACACACACACACACACACACGCACACACACACACACACCCCTCATCCTAATCATTTAGCTCCAGTGAACCTGTGGCATGAGAGAGAAATAAATCCTTCTAACTTTAAGCCAAGAACTTGGAAGTGTTTGTTGTTGGGGCATCACATGGGCTGGGGCAGTGTGAAGGCTTGGCTAGCACCTCAAGCTCCTCTGTCTGTGTCACTTTGGGATGTGACTCTGTAAGCATTGAGGGGGCAGAGGAGGCCTTACCTTCATTTCGTATACCAGGCTTCAAGGGAGATACTTGATGTTTTATTTTAGCTAAAGTGTTTTATTCTGTTTATTCGTGGTGGGCAGGGGGCAAAGAGTATACATGCAGCTACATACATCTCATGGCACATATGTAAATGATAGAAAATTACCTTCACCGTGAGCTCTGGGTTGTCAGGGCTGTGCGACTAGGGTCTCCACCTGCAGAGCCATCGCACCAGCCTGATAATATGGTATTTCTTAATGACATGCTTGGGTATCTGAAGAGATGGCGAAATAGGAGAAAGGTGAGTGAAATCCAGTGTTTCCCCTTCGTTCTGCTTAAACATCCATTTCCCACTTCTCTCACTAGGCCCTTTAAAAGATGCTTTTCACAACTGGTGTTCACCAAGTGTGGTCTCACTGCTGGTGAGGACTCTGACGGTGCTGGTACTAATGTAGTAGGTATGGGGAGGGGGATAGTGTCTGTGGGAGATAGGTTGTAGGAGGGAGGAAGGGAAGGAAGAATGGAGGGAGAGAAGAAGGAAGGGAAAGAAGGAAAGAGTGCTCCTCCCCCTAGCTACAAAACGTTGTAACTTCTCTCTCTCTCTCTCTCTCTCTCTCTCTCTCTCTCTCTCTCTCTCTCTCTCTCTCTCCCCCTCCCTCCCTCCCTCCCTCTCTCTCTCTCTCTCTCTGTGCATGCACACGCCTGTCCCACACACATCCCTTTCTGTGTGTGTGTCTCTCTCTCTCTCTCTCTCTCTCTCTCTCTCTCTCTCTCTCTCTCTCTCTGAGACAAGTTTTCACTGTGATTTGGGTACTTTGAATTTGCTGTGGAGAGTTCAGGTCTTCCTGTTTCCACCTCCTGAGCGCTGGCATCCGTGGGGTTCATCAGCTCACTTCAACAAAGGCGGTTTTCTCTGGATGACTGAGCGCTCCTGAGGTCTATTCTGGCAACAGGTGAAACCTAGTCTTGTGGACAGTGGTCCTAATGTCTGCCACTCACCCAATGACTGAACTGCTACCTCATTTCTCATAGTTCAGTGAGATTAACTCCATCACTTCCCCAGTTTAGCTGACGGAGGCTGCAATGGTCGGTAATACCACATGAAGTGATTCTATTTTTAGCCCAAACCCAAAGACTGCTTTAGTTAACTTAAGCCAGCTGAATGCAGTTTCTATTGAGCTTTCTAAAAACAGTATGTAACTTGAAGAAACTTCTACCTTTGAGTCACAGTCTAAAAATTGCTTGCTAATTACTCTGAGAAGGCCCTGGCTGTGCGGCCCAAAGTGGCCAGGCAGACCTGCATTTCTCTTCCTTTAGAAATCTGTGTTTCCAAGTTGGGAATTTTGTTTAGTTGGTCACTTGGCTGTGGTCCTGGTTTTTTTTTTTAATCTTTTTATTTTATTTATTTTTTATTAAATTTTATTTTTTTGTTCTTTTTAAAAATTAATTTATTCTTGTTACATCTCAATGGTTATCCCATCCCTTGTAACCTCCCATTCTTCCCTCCCTCCAATTTTCCCCTTACTCCCCTCCCCTATGACTGTGGAAATCTTAACAGTGCTGCAGTGCACACCCAGGACTCAGTGTGTACTTGGCCAGTAGATGAAGCAGTAGATCAATGAATGCTCATCACATCTGGTTCAATCACAGAGCTCATGTTTGTACGGAAAGAAGAGAGAAAGCCTTGCACTCCTCTGTTTAATAGGCCAGCGATCAGTTCAGCATGCCTGGGGCCGCACACGGACTTGGGTCCAGGCCCAGCGCTGGAGCTTCAGCGTTGCGTCAAGCTCAGTGTGCCAGTGGCTACCATTCGCTGCTGGAAGAAAGCAGAGGTACCCGAGTTGCATACGGGTATGTATGAATGCAGCAGGGGCCTGTCACACCTCTTCAGCAGCTACTCAGTACCCATGAGCAAAGAGAGAAATTAACCCACCCGGTTCTAGAAAGGCTGTGTGTGTGTGTGTGTGTGTGTGTGTGTGTGTGTGTGTGTGTGTGTGTGTGTGTAAAGGGTACTGAATGTAGGGCATCTGAGAGGCTTACCCCTTCCACTGTGAATGTAGAATGCCTTTCCTTTCCCCCTACAGCTCATTTTAAAATCACAAGCCATTGAGTATTTTAAATGAGCTTTCTGTTGTGTCATAAATATTCAGACCAGGGCTGGTAATTGTTCCCTGTGATTAATTCTGCTTACTGGGGGAAAGTTGTGCAAGGTTCTCACTGGAGGGTATGTCTTTTATGTTTGAATGTTACTCATGTATAATGCAATTTGTCCTGAACTTGAGTTGGGACAGTGGAGTTAGGGTTAAGGATTTTTTTTTTTCTTCTTCTTCTTATGGCAATGTTTGGAAGTACTTAAATTGGATGGTTTGTCCTCCCTCTGCCTAAGCTGAGATTAAGGTAATTGATGGGGTTGCAGGCCAGAAGTTTCTACTGGCCATGTCAGTTGCACTGGCCTGGAGTTAAAGGAGAAAAGCACCCTGCTGAAGGTTACAGCAGTTCGCTCCGCTTCCATTTTAATGACACTTGCTTGCCAGTGTTTTCTCTTTGAAGAGCAATTTAATAAACAATCGCTGGCGTTTCATGTTGAGGGCAAGATTGGTAATGACATTCATCTCCCCAGGAGTCCTCTTAGCATGTGACTGGACCAGGGCCACCTCAGTGAATATAGCCCAAGTGTGGGTGGCTCCCAAGGCATCATGGGTCTCCTCCAGCACGGACAGAACTGGCCATTGGTGGGGGGGGGGGGTGGGGAGCAATTCAGAGCTCTGCTTATATGCCTTTGATTTGTAAAAGCATCCGAGGAAGACAAACATAAGCCTGCAGCTAGCCCCAAGACCCTTGACCGAAAAGTCTGGCAAAGAGGGCACACCAAGGGCTGTCTCCTACCTCTGAGGTCAGGGGGAAGGCTGACAGCCTGGAGACTTCAATGTTGACTGTGCCAGTGGGAGCTCATCACCAGCGCTTACAAGGCACCCATGTGTGAAAAGCATCGTTCTGGGTGCTGAGCAAAGTCAGCCCAGGCAAGGGGTCAGGCTGTACACATTTATTATTGATTTAAATCGCATGGAAATTTAACGGTCCATTAGTATGGGCCTCAGACTCCAGTTAAGGCGTTACTTGGGTTAAGTAGGGCTGAGGCCCAGCATCACACTCAGAAATGAGGGGCCTGATGTCTTTTCTGGCACCTCTTGTGCTATAAATAACCACAGTAGTGTTCTCAAAAGATCACTTAGGCCAGGAAGAGCGTTCAAAGAAGATGGTTGCATGACATGGACCTGAGGTAGGAAAGATGACTGTTCTGCCTCTCAGTGAGGGTTGTCACTCCAGGCTTGGTTGTCGGCATTCATATGGCTTGTCCCAAAGACCACTGCACTGGCAATTTCTGAAGGACAATGGGCTGACAGTATTTCTAATATGACAAGCTGTTTACCTAGTCTTTTCTTTTGTAGTAGGGTAAATTTAGAATGAAATCAGTAGCCTGACATCACTATTTTGAACTCTTTAGAAGAGCAGGGAGTATGACATTTAACAAGAGAGAAAGCAGGCTGTGACAACAGAGTAGGGCTGGTGACAGGTCTCCCAGTCATACAGTCAGCAGCAATTTCCGTGGTGCGGATATGCCGGCAAAAACGTTCTACACCCTGCTCATCTTTTCCAAACACCCACCAGGATGAGGGTGCAGGCCAGTGGTGTTGTGTTGCCTTGCTGGCACTAAGTCCTGGGTTCGATGCCAGTGTCACAAAACAAAGCATGCTGTGGCAACAGACGTCTATCGAACGAAGGCCTTACCATTAGGAAGAGCACAAACTTATAACTAGACACAGTGACTGGAGGAGAAGTGAAGCTGGCCTCTCAGCCACGGTACTCGGGGGTACACGGAGACAACTTTGGCCAGCGTTTGTTAGGTTAGAGCCAGACCTGCGGAATAACCCGTGAAAGAGCTTTACGGTTAGCCTCTTACTCTGGCCGCACATTGTCTAGGAGGCCAGGACCTTCTCTGTGCATCCAGAGAATCTATTAGTTGAAGGATAAACAATTAGGTTCCAGCAACCTAACGGTGCCCCGTGCTCCAACTGCTTCCACTCACTCCCATTTTAGCTAAGAGCGCATACTGAGATTTTTGTCTGAGACCCCGATCCACTGAGAAGACCAATATTCCCTTTCTGTTTCTGGGGCAAAGAATTAGTTCTAATTCTATAGCTGTTCTTATAGCAGAAGGTGCTAAGGTGTGAGCCACCCAAGACAAAGCATACTACTGGCAAGGAGCGAGCTTTTCCTGGAGTCTCAAAGGGCTGGATTGCTGGAAGCGCCACAGGCCAGCTGTGTTGCCACACTATAAGGTGGCTCTGGGACTGTTTTTTCTGGTTCTAGTCTGTTACTAGCTGTCTTACCTAAGCCACCTGCTGGATCATCTGCGGTCCAGGAAGTGGCCATTCAGGTCTTAACCTGGAGGTGGTGAGGGCTGTTATTTTAAGGGGAAGGTGAATTCAATGTGCAGAAAGCAAGCCAGTTTCATAGTCATAGGTAAATGCTACTTTTATTTCTTAATCCAGAACCTCAGCAGGTGGATGTACGTCAGTCCTCCCTCTCCTTCTCACAGACTCTGTACCAGGACCAATGTGCTGCCACGGTGAGTCATATCTGCTTGACTTGCTAACAGAATGATCAGTACTAAGCCTCACGCTCTCTACAGCAAACATTAGCACGTCTTTGCTGAGACATCCAACCCACTTCTTCCAGGACAATGAATTCCTTATTTCAGGTCAGGCTAATAAAGCTAACGGAAGAAAAGGCAAACTCCATCTGGGCCTTGATCAATAACAATATTTTAAAATATAAGTGTTTTAAAAAGTCACTGAGGCATTTCTTTTGTTCCTCTTCCACCAGGTACAGTAGAGTTACTTGGGGTTACATTGCAATTGCTACTGAGCTCTGAATCTGCAGAAACACTTGGGCCCAGGATGCTGGGGTCTCCAGGCTACCCTGTGCCTAGGGTGCTACTTGAGAAGTGAAATGAAGATTCTTCCTAAAGAAAGGTGGCTTGCTGGCTGTGAGGAAAGACAGATACAAGTACAGCCAGGCCCAGGCCCAGGAGGAATCTACCCCATCCACCGCCCTCCTAATCACAGGACACATAGAAAAGAACAGTAAATTGAAAGACAACTCATTGCTCTGCCACCCCCATCCCCAGCCCAGGAGGATAGGACAGCCTTATGTCATTAAATGCACCAACCAAGAGAACATTTATTTCTAGGCTCCTTTGTGGGGGTGACAGGGCTGTCCGGGAGATGGCCCTGACTCCTGGCAGCCTTCTTCCTCTGCCTGCCAGGCAGCTGGAGGCCACCGCTCTCATTAGGTCATGTTTACTGAAGGTGCTTGTTTTCTGTCTCTGCTCACTCAGTTACAGGACGCGGAGGGGACAAAGCGTGTTGTAACTGACCACCAATGGAGCCAGCTCTGTTCACGGATTATGGTTGCCTTGGCAACCAGCTTTGCTGAGCTCACCCCAGCAAACATAGAATGAATGGCTAGGTCAACAGCTCAGATAAAAAAGAAGGTTATGCAACTATTTGCAGAACCCTTGGCAGAGGCCCCCCTCCCCCGACATCTCCCTAATACCCTCATATTCAAGACTTCCAAATGAATTTTTTTTCATATAAAAAAGAAGAAAAAAGCAGCTGCTCTGGAAATATAAAGTCTAGAGGATGTGAACTAGGTGTTTGTTACATCAGTTTCAGAAACAACTCAAAAGCACATTTAACGACGAAGCTTCTCTGGACAGGAAGCCCGAGTGGCCACTCATGTATTTCTAATGATCTACATAAATAATTTCATCTGCTTAGATTCAAATTTTTACTCATTAAATGGTTTTATTCTCGTCTCGGCTAGCGAGAGTCTCTAAAATGAATTTTAAGATGCAGAAATAAGCCTTTGGAAACAAAGCAAAACAAAACAAAACCAAAAAACAACTTGAGACAGGATGGAGCCTCTCTTTGTGGAAAAAGCAAATTGGCCAGAAGGACAATTTATTTAAGACAAGTGAGCACAAAGCAGCCAGGCCTGCGTCTCCTGTTCCCTGAGCCATTTAATTCTAGGCAAACAGCTAACTGGTAACAGGACCCAGGTTCCTAGGGTAGTTTGTGTTTATTTCTGATGGTGATGGTCGCTGGAAGGAAGCTACTGCCTGGGTGACAGAGCCAGAGTCCACGTGGCCTGTGCCTGGCTGACAGGCACATCACTCTTCCTAATTTGTGAGTCCCTCAGATTTTCTGAGCCCTGGAGAGTGGCATTCCCCACGCACGTTTCCTGCGCTTTTCTTCAGTCCCCAGGTGGAATCAGGCCTCTGTCTCTACATCAAGCAAATATGAGGTCAGGTTGGTCTCTTTGTGGGTTTTCTTCGGCTTTGTCCTGGTTGTGTTTGCTTTGAAGGGAGGCTTGTAGGCCAGGCTGCTCTTGACCTTGAAGTCTTCTTGCTTTGTCTCCCACGTGTAGGAATTCCAGGTGCTTCCTGCTGCGGGACCAGTTCCCTCTGAGCATCTTCTCCCATGTCCCCAGGGCTCTGGACATGCTAATTGCACCTCCTCCATTGTTTGCTCTGCTCAAACTGCTGTGGAAGAGGACCAAAAATACCTTGAAGGTTGCCTTATGTTCACCTTTTAAACAGTTATTATTGTTCATGACTCAGATACGTTGTTTTCTATTGCACTGTAAGTGTGGAGGGAGACTTAGTGACCAAATAACTTCAAGATGGCATCCTTTACTCCCTGTTTTTATCCTAGGTACAGTCTGTTCTTTTCTAAAGAACTACGGAGGAAAAAACAAAAATGGACACAAGTACAAAAGAACAGGTAGCTTTACAGAAGCAAGTATTCCAGAAAGGGCTTACTCCCGTATTTAACCTCTTGTTTTGGGATAATGTAGAGGACCAGGAAGCTGCCAAAACAAAAACAAAAACAAAAACAAACACAAACAAACAAAATTCATATAAGGAATTCCATTGTCTCTTCATCTGATTGTCCGGAAAGCATCTTGCCTGATGATAGCAACAATTCTACAGAATTCAAAACCGTTCTAGCTCCAGAGATGTGGAGGCAAGTGGATTAGGAGTTGAGGGCCAACTTCTGCCACATACGGAGTTGGAGGCCAGCCTGGGTTACCTTTATTCAACTAAACAAAACAAAACAAAACAAATAGTTCCCTCTTAAAAGTACCTCAGCTCAAAATAGACACTGATAGGGTTCATAGTTTCTTCAAACTGTGTGTGTGTGTGTGTGTGTGTGTGTGACTATCATCATAAAGTGTGGACAGCTGTAACAACACCACCAAGCTCTCTGTGCTGTGTTCATATGATAGTCACCTTTACTCCTCCCCAAACCCACCTGTCCCTGACCTTGGCACTTAATTGGTTGTTTATGTCTATAATTACACCTCGCTAGTAGATGGTTGAGAATATGCAGTGTGTTTTCTTTGGTCATCTCATCTCTTCATTATACATATCTTCCTTAAAATGTATCCAAGGTCTTGTATCTATTGACAGTCTCTTCCTTTTTATTGCTGAATCGTGTCCTACAGTAAGTCCCTTGTGATTCCAAAAGAAACTGTGAGCACGTTTCCTGAGTTCTGTGTCACTTACACTCCCACCAGCAATGTGCGCGTGCCTCGGTTTCCCCACCACCTGCCCAGCATCAGGTGATAGAGTATTTCACACTATCTGATAGGCAGGTCAGTGAGATATCAGAGACTTTTAGCTTCCATTTTCTTACTGGATGATGGTGATGTTTTGGGCCTGAAGGATCCTTTTAAGTCTTCTTTAGTGAAAATTTCTGTGACGTTTGTCCATTTCCTAATGGATACCATTACCTTTGAATTTTGAAATTTTTTTTTACATATTTAGATTTGACTGTTCCTTTGGATGAGTGACTTGAAAATATTTCCTCCAAACCTGTACTTTGTCCTTTCATCTGTATTGACTCCTTTACAGGGTAAAAGTGCTGAGATTTGAATGACCTATATACATATTTTTCTTTTACATGTCTTGTGTTCGGTATCAAATCTAAGGACTCTTTGTAGCAGTTAAATTCTAAATATTTTCTCTTTTTTAAAATTTTAATTTATTATAATTTATTCAGATTACATCCTGATTGTTATCCCCTCACTTGTATCTTTCCTTTCTCTTCTTTTATAACATTTCAAATTTTACACTTAAGCCTATGATGCATTTCAGAATTTCTGGCTGCTGTTGTTTTTAATAAGGAATAATGTTTATTACAAGGTTCATTTTATTTCTTTCACAGAGGCCCAACTTCCTAACACTATTTTTTCCAAAAGGAAACCATATTCCCTCTCTTAAACTAGTTTGCTCTTTGTAATCAAACTAATTAAAAGGCAAAGAGACAATACCCAAGTCAGCAAAACCAAAAATGAAAAGGAAGACGTTGTTAGGATTCTGCTTCAGTCTGCCTACCTGTGATGTCACTGCTTACCTGCCATGGGGGCGTGGCCCTGCCCTGGGCCATATAAAAGAACAGACCCTCCACGTGGCTCTTTCTATCTCTCTGTCTCTCTACTTCTCTCTTCTCTCTTCTCTCTTCTCTCTCTCTCTCTCTCTCTCTCTCTCTCTCTCTCTCTCTCTCTCTTTCTATCTGGGGTACCCCTGTCCCCTTTCCTTCTCCCCCCATGCTCATCTAATAAACTCTGTATAACATAACATCTGCCTGGTACCTTGTATTCCATCATCTGCCTTAATCTTTAATTTATATATTAATGTATATATATATATATATATATATATATATATATATATATATATATATATATATCAGACATAACAACAGACACTGAGGAAATCTAAGGACTCATTAGGTCTTACTTTAAAAGCCTGTACTTCATAGGATTGGAAAATCTAAGAGAAATGGACAGTTTTTTTGATAGATTCCACTTGCCAAAGTTAAATCAAGGTCAGGCAAACAAGTTTCTCCCTCTTCCCCGTCTCCCCTCTCCCCTGCCTCCCAATCTACCCCAGCACGTCAAATAAAGCTATTATGAACACAGATGAGCAAATGTCCTTGTTGTTTGGTAGAACATCTTTTGGGTATATGCCCAGGAGTGGGATAGCTGGGTCTTGAGGGTACCAGCCCTTTTCTGTTGTCATTTTGTCTTTATTTAGAATGATCTTACTCACTTTTGAACAGTTAACCTCTTAGTGGAAGTTCTATCCGTTTTCCTTAATTTGAGATGTCTTTATTTCCCTTAAGTTTGTTCAGGGCTAGGTTGCCCACTGGCATTTGGCCGTTTGTTTACTTTAACACTGTGTTCTGGATTTCATAGTTTCACCTGTGTGTCACAGATGAAAATACAGTTTCTCCACAGCCTAAGAGCAAAGAAGCAGATAGGATTTTAGCCATCGCTGTTGCTTCTCTAAATCTATGAACTCACTCAAGGGGTCACCTTGATTGAATTCTTACCTTTTTTCCCCCTTTAAAACAAAACAAAACAAAACACATGCAGGTTGGAAACCTGAGGCCTTGTGCCCTGGGAGCATAGCCTTGGAAGGCTTGTGCATTTGGCCAGTTGACTGAAGGCTAACAGTGTCTGTCTCTAAATCCTTGAAAGGCACAGTTGTGGCTAATTACAACAAATAAAGGCTAATGGGAGAGCCACATCTGTTTTGTTGATTTATCTTAGAGAGGAATTCTGGGTTAGGAGATTTCGTTAAATAGCTTGACTGGCTTTCGCCATCCCTAAACCCAATCTGCAGAAACCTGCGAGGGACCTATTGTCTAATGGAAGACTTGAACTCATGGGTGTGCGGGAAAGCACAGTCAGCACGTGATGGTCCTCACCCCGTTTCTGACCCTGCTGACCACTTTACACAGGCCACTGGTTTTTTCCCTCTGAACCTGGAAAAGCCACAGAATATGCCTAGGAGGAGGATTGTCATAAACAGATTCTTATCTTTGCTGACTCTAAAGGGACCAAAGTCTTTTCCAAATGATCAGACAAAAGCCCACGAGAGAGAGACAGAGAGACAGAGAGAGAGACAGACAGAGAGAGAGACACAGAGAGAGAGAGAGAGAGAGAGCGAGCGAGCGAGAGAGAGAGAGAGAGAGAGAGAGAGAGAGAGAGAGAGAGAGAGAGAGAGAGAAAGAGACAATTTCCTGCCTTAATGGCTCCAAAGAACCTGGAGTCCAGCTGTAACGGGGTAAACTCTTTCCTGGTGGCCAAGCCTCCACTTAGTCTTGAGGATGTGGTCTGACAAACCTTTCACTGGGTACACAAAGGATGTATTACTATTTTTAAAATGTAACCTGGTGAACTCATTTGTGCATTCATTCACTCATGTATGTGTACTTGGTGTGTGTGGTTCAGGGACTGAGTTCAGGTCACCAGGCTTGTACTGTAGAAAACACTTTGCCCAGTGAGCCATCTCATCACCCCGTACTACAAATGTATTTTTTTAAAAAAAGTTATCATTATTAACATTAGTTGTTATTATTAAACTGTGTGCATGTGCATATCTGTGTATGGGCTTGTGCAGTACCTGTGGAGGCCAGGAGAGGGCGGAGTTATGGGCAGTTGTGAGCTATCTAACGTGGGTGCTGGAAATCGAACTCAGGTCCATCCCTCCAGCCCCTAGCACTAGTTTCCCAACTCAGGCTGTATTACAACTTACTCTTATAGGTTTAGTCCTATTCTTTGTGCAACTTTTACGTTTCTGTAATAAAAAATTGATGCTACACTCTCACCAAATAGCACTTACTGTTACTGTTATCAAATGTATCCATAAGCTCGTGTGTTTGAACACTTGTCCCCAAGGTTGAGGTGCTATTTAGAAAGGCTTTGGGGTCTTCAGGAGGTGGAGCCTTGCTGGAGGAAGTTCATTAATGGGTGTGAGCTTTGAGGGTTTATAGCCTAACCCTCTTCCTGAGTGGGGAAGAAATGTGAGCTGTAGTGGAAGTAAACATGTTTTAGTGCAAAGCCTACATTGGCCATTTTATATCTCCATGGGCCGGCCTCACACCCCTGCTGCCACACCTCTCCTGCAGTGATGGAGACTGTAAGCCCAAACACACCCCTGTTTCCTTTTTGTCGGGTTAGTCTGTCTCAGCAACCAAAAAAGATCTAAAAACATTGAGAGTGTAGGATGCCGCAGGCGTTTCCTAAACCCCTTCCTTCCGACCAGGGCATGTGACAGCTTCTCACCAATGGGATAGGTGAGCCGCAGATCTGGTCCTTAGAGACACACTGCATCAGGGCAGAGAGCCCACTCGTTGCCTGGTGCAGCAGCCACGAAGCTCAATGCTGAGCTCACCTCATCAAAAGATGGAGACAGCCTGGATCCCTGCCTCCCAGGTAGAGGAGAGAAGACACACAGGGTGGCCTCATGCAAGTGTCTTTGTGCTCCGTGACTGGGGTTTCTGTGTGCATTGATTAGTATAGGATAGCCAAAGTTGTCCTGTTAGTGTCCTCTTCTTTTCACATCCTCATTCTTCGTTTCTCAGCCCTCCAGAATCTCAGCTTTTTATAGAAGGATAAAATGTCCTTACTCTGGCCATGCATCTGACACTTGTCTCACCTCTACCAATCCCCAAGCCGATGGGGTTTGATTTCCTTTGATAACAGCCATTTGGAGCAACACTGACTTATACACGTACGTTATGTTATATCGAGCTCTGTGTTCGATGGTGTCTGCTCTACATTTGGACCATTAAATCAGGCTGCTAGCCAAGATTTCCAAGGCCCCCCAAATGGCCGAATGTCAGCCAGCCCACATACAAAAAGCCATAAATGCTGAGGCATATTGCAACCGTTCCGCACAGTATTCAGGAATTAATGTGACCGTAGCTGGGCGCTTGTGTTTCCTTGTCAGTGCCCCCAAGCTTTCACACTAAAGTGTCTGCTTTCAACATTCCCTCATTTCTAACTTTGCCACTCGGAGATTTCCTCTGAAGACACAGTCATCTCTTGTCGCTTTCTCCTTTCACATTCTTGAGTTTTGTTCCTCCACTTGAGCTACCAGAAAGCAGCTTTTTATTGAAAGGTTAACCGCTCTTCCCCCAGTCCCCCATTTGATGCTTGACCAACCTCTGCCAAGTCCGTGGTACCTGGCGTGATAAAAATCTCACCGCACTGCTGCACCGGACTGTCTCCTGCCACTAGTTTGAGGATTGGAAAGTTTTTCATCTGTTCTCACTCTAACATATGGCAGTTGTTAGCAAAAAGAAAACAGAGAAAAACTGACTAATCTCAAATACAAAAGGGCAATACCATGATAAATGCTACAAGTTTTATTGTAGGAAATAAGAAATAAAACAGGGTAAAATCAAGTAGTAAATAGCCCCATATTTCTATTAGTATCTTATGGGGAAATTCCAGAACTTTTCAAAGACCAGATAATCGCTTATTTATTATTTAACAAACTGTTCTAAAGTAGTTTTGAATCTTTTACTTTACATTCTTTCTACACTCATTTCTTCATTCTCTTATTGGCAGCCCTGTGCCCTTACGAAGGACAGAAGGCAGCTTAGGATGGTTCTGTCCTTTCATCACTTGAGTCTCAAAGACTGAACTCAGATCATCAGACTGCTGGGAAAACTTTTACTAATGAGGTGTCTCACTAGTCAGTGTTATAGAATATTAGGATATGCAAGTAGAGTTAAACTTACTTCATGAGACCACATACAATTAGATCAAAATTATAAGCGATAATAATAGATATAAAAATGAATATCAATTATAATTGGGTTTTCTAACTTTTTACATGAAATATGAGGCAATAAAATCAATGATGTATTAATATAACACTTGATGACTAAATATAGTTCATGTCTGCAATGTGCACAAGTTTCAGCATCAGGAAAACCTAATATCATAAGTCCCGAGGTTAACATATCAAAGACAAAACACATGATTGTGCCCTCATATACTGAAACCAATTTTTATAAAATATAATCACAATTTTAAAGAACAGTAAGTTGGTGAAATCAGTTGTAAAAGGCCACTGCCTTACCCTGGCTAAAAAACATCAAATATAAACTTTCAGCAGGCACTGTATTTAATGAAAAAACATTAAGATTATTTTTACTGGGTTGGGATGGGTGTGTCTCTGTGGCACACTGTAGTGTAAGCAAGTTCTTAGGTTTGACCCTTAGTATTGCAAAGGAAAAAAGTAGTTTTGCTAAAGTCAAGGAAAACTCTAGACTATTTGCCATCAGTCATTTTTATTCTACTTTTTAATTTTACTTTTATTCTATTTTTTTAATGCAATGCTAATTATTAAAGCTTATACACACACACATACACACACACACATTGAGGTGGGAGGTGGGGGAGGGAAAGAGAGGGGGAGGGAGAAGGGAGAGAGAGACAGAGAAGCAATAAACAGGAAATATCAAACCACAATGGTCATTGGCACAGATAAAAGGACTTGGTATTAGCACTAACACTCAGGGCAAGGAAAGCATTCTTAAATAAAATTCACCAAGCCTTTAGGATAAAAAAAAAAATGATAATTCTGTATGATATACAAGAATAGGAGCCAATAAACAAGAAAATAAACTAGAAAAGGAGCCAAATCCAATGAAGAATTCTGAGTGATGAAGACATTAATGGAGAACAAGCAGGAGCACAGCAGAAAATATTTGTAATTCAGCAGTAGGTTGTCACGGGAGACAATCCCTAAAGATCAGGAAGAGAAGGAAAAAAAAAAACATTTACAAAAGGAACAGAGGAAAGACAGGGTGTGAGACACTGGAGGAAGCCAGTGGGAAGGTGAGAGGGTTGACTGGCTTAATGACGCGCCATCCCTTTGCCCAGCAGAGTTAGCTAAAGGTGGCTCCTCTTTCAAAACTGAAGGGTAGAATGAGAGGATGGAGAAGTGTGCCTCTTAGAATGCCTGGTACCATCAGTGAAGATGCGGCGAATGCATGCCAAGTGTGCTGCTCAGAGTTCATTCCTACAAAAGTCATGCATCTGCATAAGGAATTACAAACAAGGAAGCATCTTCATTTATGTGAACGTAACTCTGACAGCAACAGAAATGACCGTTAGCTAGGGACTGCTGGAATGACCCAACGCCACATAAACATTGAGTTGAAGAACAAGGAGCAAAAATCTAAGGACACTAGTAAGAAATCACATCTTAAAATAAGACACATAAAGCACGCACACCTACACATTTCTACAGGTGTTGCTGTGGTCCGACCTCTGTGTCCACCTTGAATTTGTGTTGAAACCTAGTCTTCAAGGTGATGGCTTTCGAATTTTGGAAAGGAATCCAAGCATGAGGTTTCCACAAGGGGACTTGGCTCATGTCTTCTGCTGTACGAGACGGCAGCAAAGAGGCCCAACCATGAGGACCAGGCCTTCATCTTCGGCTTCCTAGCCTCCAACAATGATGTCGTTCAGTCTGAGCCGACTAAGATACCTATGCAAACATAGAAGCTGGTAGACACAATCACAAGGAAAACACTGGAGGGAGATAGTCTGGATGGGGCTGCGCCATCACAGGAACTTCATCAGTGTTCTTACCTTTCCTTTTTGAAAAAAAATGTAGGCATCTAATCAGACCCCACATTTTGTAGTTAGTGACGGACTGTAAAAAGAATATGAGTCTGTGAATGCAAGTCCAGGTTACTTGTGGCAGCCAGAGGTGTGGGCTCCCCTGAAGCTTGAGTTCCAGTGGTGTGAGCTGTTCCAAGTGGCTTCTGGGAACAGAACATAGTTCCTCCGCAAGAGCAGCAAGTATGGGACCATCTCTCCAGCTGCAAAGGATCTTTGTTTTAATTGTCCACGATCAGGGCTTGTAACTTAACTCAGGTGAACTGCAGAAGCCAATAGGGCCAGAGGTGCCTGGTCTTCTCAGTCTTAAGTGTAAACAAATAAGCAGGATAAAAAGATAACAGCAACATTGCTCCTGTGGTGTCTTCTTGCAGGTCTTTGTTTAATCCTCCCAGGTATTTAAGGTGATTAAGTCCTGGGGGTGGGTTTTGGGGTCACAGTAGAAATCCTTAAGGCGCTATAACTGAAAGTCTTAGTTGAGTCAGTTGCTAAAAGTAATGGTATTATTTTACGGTGCAGGGAGACATTAAAACGATATAAACCATACACACATATGCACAGGTATACAGACACACACATGTATGCATATACACTGTAAAAAGTTCAGCTTGAATCTGGAACTATACCTCTGTCCTCCAAGCTCTGCAGACTTGGAATAAGGGTCCCCTCTTGGGGTTCCACATCTTTCCCCATAAAGCTCATTCCTCTAGAGGAGTGTGCTTTATCTCCAGGAAAACACAACTGGGGGCCCCCGAGAAGTGAGCACGGTTCGGATTCCTCACAGATTCGGTAACTTTCCAGTTAGTCATTGCCAGACATCTAGTCGCCTAGTAATAATTTGATAACAGTATTTGTTCTAGTACCCCCTCTTTTTCTAGCTTTCAAAATGTAAACATTGTTTTGTAGGAACAGCATTCTTCTGATATTTGTTTTAATGAGAATAAGAAACTTGAAAGTAAAATCACACAATTACACTAATACAGCATATTAGGAAAGATTAACTAATTGTGAGTGAGGGGGCAATAGTTGGTCAGGAAAGTAGCCGGGCAGCACGCTTAGCATCCTGGTTTCAAGGCCGTTGTCCTTTGCCTCACAGAGATATGAGCAAGCACAGCTGGGCCTCCATAGTTGATCAAACAGGCTGTGTCTAGAGTGTCTTGTGGAATCACTCTTTATTGATATTTGATGAGGTTAGAGGATGACACCAGGTATCCTGGAACTGGGATTATAGACAGTTGTTAGCCGCCATGTTGGTGCCTGGGTCCTCTTCAAGTGCAGCAAGTGTTCTTAACCACTGATTCATCTCTCCGGCCTCCAGACCTTATATTTAAAGGTAGACAGACTATTTGCACATATCCAACACAGCCCCTCTTTAGAGTGTGAGTCTACTACTGCGTGCATGCTGCATAAACAGTTGCCGTGTTAGTGTTTAGGGATAGAGACAAGAGGAAAGGAGCTATACATACTCAGTACAGACACAGTAAAAAACAACTTGTTGGAGTAGAGAGCGTGAGCGATGTCTCAGTGGGCAACAACACTTGCTGCCTGAGTTCACATCTAAGCACCTGTATAGAGACCCTGTCTTGGCTAGTGCACATCTGTAGTCTCAGTGCTGAGGCAGAGGGGACAGACAGGACAGTTGCTGAGGCTTCATGGCAGCAGGGTTTTAGTGACTGCCCTTGTCTCAAAGGAATAAGGCCGGGAATTCTAGAACAGGATGTAGTGGATGTAAACATGCTACAAGAGGACATTGAACAACCCCCTCCACACCCCCAACACCACACTCACAAACATATGTGCATGCATGTGTACACACATACAAATATTTTCAGTTGGAGTCTGTTAAATCTGGGGATACAGAACTGAGGACGAAGAATGTCAATGGTAATTGACCAATTTCTATGTTCTCTCCTCATAAGAAACTTACACTTCAAGCCAGAGTGGCAGAAAAAGACACTTGGCAGCTAGAGGAACTCCTGTTGAAAAAGGTGTAATCCACAAAGACAGGGCAGGAGCTGAGAAGAGTTGGAGGAGAAGACAGGGACATTTGCCAAGTCCAGGGCAATGCCCCCCTCCCCCACATCATGGAGTCTCAGAGACCTACCTGTTGGGCTCTGGTGGCATAGCTTGGGAAACTTGCCTCCCCTGGGAAAGCAAACAGAAGCCCAGATGAACTGAGTTTCTCATCGGGGCCATCTCATAACTAGCTCCTTTTGTCACTTTGCAGGAGACTGAGTTTGAACATTGAAACATTGCTTGAAAAATGTTTGCATATCTGGGCTGTTGCTGACAATTTTCAGTTTTCAGGGAGGAAAGGATTGGGGGCATATCAGTAGCTAAGCGAAGGCTCAGCTCCTCTTTCTTCACCGGTGGGCGTTAGCAGCAGCCTTTGGATTTAGACTTGGCCAAGCCACGGCACTGACTATACTTTGACTGGTAGGGAACTTTCCGGCACAATTTCATATTAATTGCTTTTGCTATCACTATGAACAAAATACTGGAGAAAAGCAACTTAAAAGAAGAAGACATTTATTTTGCTTTTGGCTTCAGAGCAGTCAGTCTGTGGTCATGTGGCCCACGTGCACGGACATCTGATAGTGGGACTGTGTGAAGGAGTAAGTCTCTTTACTTAATGGAAGTCATCATGCCAGACAATGAAACAGGAAGAAGCCAGGGCCTGCCCCACAGTGAACTACTTCCTCCTGCCAGGCTCACTTCCAAAGGTTCTACAACCTTCCAAAGTAATGAAACCAGATATATAGATGTGAGGGTTATCTGGCTGTCATGTCTATTGCCCAATGATCCCCAAGGCCTATTTGTCTGATTTGGCTAGCTAGACAGCTGTGCCCTTCTTCCCTCACTACCCTATATTCCCCTACCCCCCAATGCTGTGCTTGGTCAAAGAAGATGACCTCCATTAGAGAAGGAGCAGTCTTCAGTCAAGGAAGAACCTTCTAGAACAATCTATTCAAGTACATAGCACATCAGCCCATGGGAGACATTTTCTTTTCCAATCTTAACAAGTCCACAGGGGTCTGTGGCAGGACCTGGCTTCCTGAGTCTGCAAGCCCAGCTGAGAAGCAAAGCGTCATCACCACCATGAGCCAACTCTAGAAACAACCTCAGCACCTTCTAAAATGTGGTACCCTTCCCAGCCAACCACACAAAACAGTTCCCCCCATTCAGATTCTGGTTCCTGTTTCTTAAGGCTCCAGGTGGTTCCATTGTGTTAGCAAGTCAAGGTGACTTCCAAATAGCTCTGATTTGCAAAGAAAGCCCCAGGATGTTGTAACCATGCAGATTTCAGGGCTAAGGATTGGGGAACCACTCAGTGGGTAAAATGTTTTGCCATGCAAGTATGAGGACTTGAGTTCAGAGCCCAGTCCCCACAAGAAAGCTGGGTGTGGCCTGTAGAAAGCACACATGTCTGTAATCCTGAATCCTGGCACTCCTATCTTGAGATGTGAGGAGGAGGCAGGAATGCCCAGAAACTGAGGAGCTAGCTAGCCTGGCATATGCAGCACACACATACACACACACACACACACACACACACACGCACGCACGCACGCACGCACCACACCACACCACACCAGAAAGAGAGAGAATGGGAGGGATGGAGGGAAGGAGGGAGGGAGGGAGAGAGAGAGAGAGAGAGAGAGAGAGAGAGAGAAATGGGGTCTCCCAAGCTGAGGCCAGAAGAGAGCTGCATTTACAATGAATTCCAAGAAAATTCTAGGGCTGTTGGTCTATGGGCCTTGCTGAGCGATGAGGGTCTAAGTGAAACGTTTCTCCTCCCAGTGAGGAACAGAGTGAGCTATGGTTGCTGGGTGAGGAGGGGGTGAGGGGGGCCAAAGGCAGGGGAGGGTGCATCCTGAAATGCAGGTCCCTGAGCCTCACTTTGGACACATTTGGTCAGACTCTGGGGAGAGCTGAGTCTAACCAGCCATGGAGCTTTAATAAACACCCAGTAGTTCATTTTCTTTCCTCCCAGAACCAGTTCAGGTTTTAGGTGTAGGCTGTGGCCCGGGGAAAGGGGAGGGAGTGGTGGGGAAGGGGGCACATTACTCTCTCTGGTCTTCCCAGAAAGTTCCAGTTTGCAGTTCTCAGAGTGGAGAGCCCTGGGTCACAGCAGTGTTTCCCAAACTTGTTTGAACACTGAAAGCACTTGGCAAATGCCAAAGACTCCTGGTGCCTGTGTGGGATTTCACTGTCTAGGTGTGGCCCGGCTTCTGGAATGTTCATAGGTTTCCAGTTGACCCTGACGTGCAGCCAAGTTTTGGAAAATCTGGTGAGGGTGACCACATTTGAGCATGCTGCCCCTGTTACGGCTTGGGAGCCTCTGTCCTGAGCATCCACTCTTTCCATTTAGGGAGGGAGAGCTCCCTGTGAGGACCTCACTTGAAAACCTGCTCGGATTTAGAACTACAACTTGATCTTATACCATGTGTCTGACTCACTGGACGTGGGAGGACATGGGTAGCAGAAAGACAGGCCGGAGGAACCTTGCTCTGTGCTTTCCACAGGGACCTAGCCAGGCTGGCTTGTACAGCAGGGGAGCAGGTTGATCAGCATTACCAAAACGCTAGATTAGAACAGGGGGTCTCTGATTGTGATAGCACTCAACCTCTGATCCGACTTCATTCCTTTTGATGGCTGATTTGAGGTAACAATCTACAGTCATTACATGTACAGGAGTTCTTTGCGAATAGGAGAAAATAAAGCCATAGTTTTACTGTAGTGAGGTGTGGCTTTAATCTTAACACTTAGGCCAAGCAGAAGGGTTGTGTTTGAGACCATCATATGGTGTATAGTGACTTCAAGGCTAGCCTGGATTACATAAAAATAACAACAAAAAGTGAGGCCGTATAAAATACAGTGTATATCTGATTCTGATTGCCTTGTAGACCCATGTAATGATTCTGGGCTAAGATCTCATATCTGAACCAAGTATTGTTACTGGAGGGTGAGAGGCTATAGTTGGAGGGCTGGAGAGACTGCTCAATGGTTAAGAGCATTTCTGCTCTTCCAGAGGATCCAAGTTCAGCTCTTATTCTGGGTTGAGTGGTTCATACCTTCCTGTAACTCCAGCTGCTATAAATGTAACTCCCTCCTCCTGACTCTGAGGCTACCTGAGTGTATGTGAACCTTTAGGTTCTGCTGGGCTTCCCCTTTCTCCCTCCCTCCCTCCCTCCCTCCCTTTCTCCCTCCCTCCCTCTGTCCCTCCTTCTATGCTGGGGTTACAGGCAAGCCCTAATACCGATTATTACTTCGCTTGAGATCCAAACTCAGACCTTTATCTTGCAGAGGAAGCACTGAGCTGTCAAGCTGCCTCCTCAACCCTGTAGTTTGTATCTTAAGTGCCCTCTAAAGGTTCTTGTGTTAAAAACTTGGTCCCCAAGGGATGGGGCTGGGATTGGTAGGTGGGGTATGGGGGTGAGGAGATGGGTGTTGTAATGTTGATAAATAGGCCTCCACACAACCTATTGGGTATAAGGACATTTATTGCACAAAGGAGGAAGGGGGAGAAAAAGGGGGCGGGGGGGGGGGAAAGAAACCCCAGGGCGACAGAGAGGGAAGGGAGCCAAGGAAGGAAGTGACAGAGAAGGGGTGGGCAGGATGGCAGGCAGGTTATTCCTGAGGGCCTGGTGCAGGTGATGACATAGGATGAAAGTGGTGACATAGGACGTTGTTGGGACCCTAAAGGGCCCTGAGGGCTGACCAGTTGAATTAATTACCTTCACACCAACATAACAGCGGGACCTACAAGAAATTTGGCCTTGCATGAGGTCTTTATGTCATGTAGCTTGTGCCTTTGAAGGTGATGGTAAGATTCTGACCTTTTTTCTTTTGCTTCCAGGAAAAGGGCAAGCAGTTTGGTTTTGCCTTCTAGACCCAAAGCAATATGGCTCACTAATCACGGGCTGGACTCTTTAAAACTACAAGCCCAAATCAGTCTCTTTTTCTTTATAACTTAATTACCCCAGGTATTTTGTTTCAGTGATAGAACGCTGACTAACACAAGAGGCTTTCTGGTACTTGCAGATCAGAGATGATTAATTAAAATGGCACCATTATTTTAGTGTTTCAACACATGTAAAAAGAATGCCAGTGCCCCCTTGGGCAACTGGAGAGAGTTGATTACTCAAACCAGGTCATAACAGTGCAAACCAGTGGCTGGAAGCAGAAGAGCAATGCAAAATGTGAGATAGGAGAAAACCAAGTCATTCAACCATCCATCCATCTAAAAAACAAACAAACAAACAAGCCTCCGAGTGGATACCAACAGCCATCTCCAGTTATGAATTGCACTGCTCAGGAGCAGAGATGTTAACAAGTGTCATTTACACCTCTTGCCATATGCTGGTGTTTTGGGGCTTGTAGGGTAGTAAGTACAAATACTTATTATATACTTTACAATTTACAAATATATTACAGTTGTTTTTGCCATTTTTAGATGAGCAAATTGCTTAGGGAGACAAAAGCCTGTGGAAAATCTCATGTAAATGACGCTGGAACCCAAATCTCAGTTTTTAAAATTCAAACCCATGGCCTGCACAGCCCTGTCTTTCTTCAAGAAGTAAACAGTATTGTTCTGATGACATCAGCAACCCAATGCACAAGGGAGACTTTCCCAGAAAACTGTTTCCTAATTTGATAATGTAAGCCAATAAGAAAAGGGTGGGTACTGCTCTGAAGTGGCAGTGTGTTGGCCGATGGCAGTGAGCATCCCTGTAAAAGGAGTCTCTAAGCCGGTATTTACCTTAAGCTCCCAGGTCAAGTGAAGTGTGTGAGACCAATGGGAAGATGAGGCGTCAGACTATGGGTCCTCGCGTTATCATCACGGATGCTTATACAGTCCCAGACCAACTCCTCACCGGTCCCGAACCTCGGTTTCCTCAACGGTTAAATGAAAGAGCTGGAGGACCTATTCTCTGAAGACCCTTGCAACCCTGTAATTCTGTGCTATTTGCTAGAGTGCTCACAGCAAACGATGTGCGCTGCGCAGTGGTTTACAGCTCACTGTAATTACAGGCTTCGGGCGGAGAAAGCCAAGACTCCTCAATCAGTCCAACCTCCCATTCCTGTTCAGTCACGCCGCACCAGACTGTTTTCATATACATTAAATTTAGGGTATTGCCCCCTCTTCAGGGAGGAAGGGAGGGGACGGTGGGTAATGTGTTCAGGTGAAGAAGGCCAGCAAGCTGTGAATAAGGAGTGTGAAAGGCAACAGTGTTACCTTACGCTCCTCCAGGCAGACTCGGGACAAAGCATTTGAGTGGCTTTTGCTCTTCTCTGTTGTCCTGTATGGGAAGCGAGGTAAAAGCAGGCTTATGGGATTTGGTCCAACTTTCCCTGCAACAACATCCAGGATTTCTGGCTTCGGATCCAGTATCCCTCCTCACAATCGGAGAGTGTGTCCCCTGGAGAGTTGTGAATGGTCACACTCTCACTGGCGACAAGTTGCTTTTGGATACCTAGAAAAGAAGTTGGCAAGTGTCATTCTTTTTTTTTTTTTTTTTTTTGGTTTTTCGAGACAGGGTCTCTCTGTGTAGCCTTGGCCGTCCTGGACTCACTTTGTAGACCAGGCTGGCCTCGAACTCACAGCGATCCGCCTACCTCTGCCTCCCGAGGCAAGTGTCATTCTTGTTGACAGATGTTGAGGGACAAAGTCCCTTCCCAGTATCCTGTCGCACTTTCAGAATAGTTATGGAGACAAAATACTTGTGCATCTGCAGGGTCTTCATAGTCAGGGCTGAGTTAGAAAGAGAACTCGGCTGGATTTAGATAACCGTATCATTATTTCCAATTGCATCCGGCTGAAGGGAATGGCGTTTTTAGAATGTCATCATCGGCTCGGGCCTTTCATTACACGCTTCCTCGCAGTCCCTGTGACGCTTTTCCCTGAGTGCACATGCCGTTTTGCTTTGTGTGACTCATCTTGAATGTTACTATCACACTCATGGTAATGATGCTGGCTGACAACACTTTAAATACCTGGCTTCCCGTGACACAAGGTCATTAACTTTTATATTGCATCTTTTAATGCAAAAGCATTAAAGATCAAACCAAAGAGGTGGTGAATTTTGGGGGCACAGAACTAGATCCAGACAGTATCAGATAAGTTAAAATGCAGATTGGGAAAGGAGCCAGGTGAGGGCCAAGGTTACTAGAAGGGGGTACTGAGTCAGCTCGCCCAGCTAGTTCTTTCCTGATGTGTTGAAATGTTGAATGGTCATTGGGGCATTAGAACAGATGCACAGCACTTGTGCTTATAAGCGCTTATAAGAACTTATAAGTGTTTTTTTCCTCCCATGTAGTTTTCCAAAAGAGACTTTAAAATGTTAAAACTTAACTTATAGGTAGTTCCAAGTGAGCCAGTAAAGGGCAAAAAGTAGGGCTGTAAATCATCCCTGGGAGAAAGGGATTAAAACACAGGGTTCTTTTGGTTTTGTTTTTCCTTTTTCGAGACAGGGTTTCTCTATGTAGCTTTGGCAGTCCTAGACCAGGCTGCCCTCAAACTCACAGAGATGCGCCTGCTTCTGCCTCCCCAGTGCTGGGATTAAAGGCGTGTGCCACCATGCCCAGCTTGAAACAGAGGGGTTTAAAGTCCATTGCTGGGAGAATGGCATTCGTGCTGCCTTGCCCACTAGTAGCAGATGCTGTGCCTAAGGACTGACTCAAGTTCTGGTTGAGGAAGGCAGAGGACTGCAAGGGCAAAGGGATGACTCCAGCACTTTCTAGAAAGCAGGAGTTAAAAAGAGATTTTACTCCTGAGTTAAAAGTCTGAATTAGAAGTGACATGGGGGTTTGTCTGCCCATCTACAGCCCTTTCCTGTCTGGCCTCTTCCTTCTTGATGTGTTCCCTGAATTTTTCTAGACAGAGGACCGTCCCCAGTGTACTGCAGTTTTCTGACGGGCTGTTTTTGTTTTTTTTAACTCTCTCTTGTTTTTCTATCTCTTCCCAAGGGAGGATTTGTCTCTAGCCAGTATGTTAGATGCCAGGCAGGTATACGGGAGTGCACTTTCTCTCTCAGATGTTTGCATTTCCGTTCTGTGTGTGGCTGCAGACAGCGGGAAAAACTTAATTCCTGCCCCATGTTTCCAGGAGCCTTTAAATAATCTCCAGTGAGGTGGTGTTCCTCCATCGTGCAGTGGGAAGAGACCACTAACACAGCTTGGCTGCTTTAAGCTGTTGTGCCTGACCACACAGACCACCTGCTCTCTGGTGACAAAGTCTTGACACCTACTCGTATAGTTTGATTCTGGATGTTTCTCACACGAGTAAGCCCTGAAGGCTCGGTCCTTAGCTCGTGTGCTATGAGGAGATGGAATCTTTAGGAGTGGAGTACCTGGGGTCACTAGGGGCTCTGAAAGAGGATTTGGGGAGCCACACCTACCATCTTCTTCTCTCTCTGCTTCCCAGTCACTAGTATTCTGCTGTTTACTCTCCTATGTCGTACTGTGCTGTCACGGGCCCAGTGTAAGCATTCCGTGCAAACATGGGTAGAAATACCTGAAACCAGAAGCCAAAATACAACATACCATTTTAAAAAGATGATTGGTTGTCGCAGGTACCTACCTTGTCACAGCCATGAAAAGCCAGCTAACATACTGGCCACCTACCCTTGAGCTTTGCCATCAGACTCTCCCTGCAACGAACTTAGCTGCTTGTGCTACATTCTGCACATGCCCCATCTTTGTTACCTCACTTTTAGCTTTTTCTCTGGCAGGGCCTTAAACTATCTCTGAGCTTCTTCCTCCACCACCCTTGCATGTGACCACATTTTCCCCCTGCTATCTTGCCCTGGGATGCAGCCTTCTATCTGGACCCCTTGGTCTAGACAGGGTTTCAGGAACTGAGCCAGAGGCCAGAGCTAATGGTCAGACTGCCCTAGCCTGGACATCAGAGCAGTGTAATGGGCTACAGGAGGCCTTTTGGCTAAGTCTGAACATAACCCCGGTTCAATAGAATCCAGTGCAGAAATCTTAATTTGTGAACTAGACTATGCTGATCTAGAATTACCGTGGTGGTCATGGGGGCTACTTTAGGGGGCGTCCTCTCTGCTTCCCTTCTCACCCATGCCAGGAAGCTACTTTGGAGGAGGACTCTGTGGCCATGAGAGGCTAGGCTCTGACTCTAAGCCTCACACACTGCCTCCGCCCACTCATCCATGACTCAGTGGCTCAGCTTTGCAAGGGTGGGCGTTTCTCCATCTCCACCTAGTCTAATCCCCACCTACCGCCTGACAGTCTCAGCTCTTCAGGGTGTCACCACAAGGACATCTATGCCCTCAGCATCTCTAAGATCTTGCCCATTATCTTTCTTTGTCATCTCCATGCCTTCATTTATACCTTCTGTTTCTTCTAGGGTTGCAAGGAAGGTTGAAATGATCCCAGATTTCTATGTCACTTCTTAACACTGTGTGGCCACCCAACCACTGTTTCCTCTATGCTACCTTTAAAGTCTCCTACACACATAAGCTAAACCTTGCCACTGCCCAGGCTTGGCTTTTGTCATTTGTGGTAGCAGCAGTCTTGCCATGAATCCCAATCTGGTGCTTTCTCTGAGCCATTCTGATCGGCAGTGAGACCCTGAGCTGTGTGAAACTGGGCTGGCTGCTGGAAACTGGGCAGATGATTCACAGGACTCTGTGATGGCTGGTGTCGACTATCAACTTTACAGGGGTCCATATCACCTAGGAGACTAGTCTCCTGGCATTCTGTGAGAGATTATCTTCATTAGGGTGACTAAGGTGGGAAGACCCACTGTGAGGGATGTCAGCACGGTTCATGGTCTCAAACTGAGTAAAAAAGCTGGTAGTAGCTGGCCACCAGCACTCACCGATCGGCCACTGCAGATTCAATGTGGCTGGCTACTTCACACTTCTGCCTCCATGCCTTCCCACGATGGCAGACTGTGCCCTAAAACTGTGAGCCAAAATCATCTTTCCTTTATTAGGATGCTTCCTCTGGAATAATAGCTAAGGCCGTCTGCCATTATCCGATAACTCTGATCGGCTGTGTTGGGTTTGGTTGAGCGTGTCCTCCTGAGATGCCCACTGAGGGACATGCAAACTCAGTGTGCCCGCGGATTAGCTTGTTGTGTTTCCCTGCTCTCTAATCCCTCTTTCCTTCTGCACGGGAGGAGGCGTGATGCCAGCTGGCTGTTGTAGTGAGCAATGCATCCCATGGGCAACTCACCGCTGCTCATCACTCCCCGGGGCAATCTGAATGTTTCTCACTGTATTCTATGAGTTCCTGCATGGTCAGAGAACTCACTGTTCCGTCTCTCATTGCTAGGGGCCTTGCTATGACAGAGAGATTATTTTTCTTTTCCGTGCCTCTGAAGGGTGCTCTAATTGGGTAGCCCCCTGATGACCCCTGATGGGTAAGACAGTTTCTGTATTGCTATCTGTGTCCACTACTTGCATACTGAAGCCAGAGAGAAGAAATCCAAACCAAGTGAAAGCACGGGATAATGCGGCTACTGTAACCGCCAGTGTTCATGGGAGTTCCTTTGCATTGATCATCTCCTTCCATGATAAGTAGCAGGTGGAATGTGCTGTGGCTCTGTGTCTGATCTGGACATGTGCTGAACTGCCCTGCGGCTTCAGGGCGTCACCTCGAATGGCGCTGGAACTTACAGATGTGCCGGTACATGTAAACAGCAGCTCAGAAGAAGCACAGAAGCGCTAATGTCCTTCCTTCCTGAGACAAATACAAAACCAGGAGACTGTGGAAGGATGATGTAATGAAGCCACCAGAAAAATGTCAGGTTTTAATTTTAAGTTTTCAAATGTATATTCTCTTGCAGTATTTTTAAGTCAACAAAACATTGGAAATAAAACTAAATTTTTTTTCAAATTGTTTTTTTTAAATTTGTTACTTTTATCTGTATTTTAAGGTGTGTGTGTGTGTGTGTGTTTGTGCATACGAACATGTGTGCACATGTACATGTGTGCAGGTGCCTGCACAGGCCAAAAGAGGGTGCAGATCCCTGGGACTGGAGCTAAAGGTGATTGTGAGCCACCTGTAGTGGGTGTAGGGACAAGAAGTTGGGGTTTCTGCAAGAGCAGTCAGTATTTTAACTACTGAGCCATCTTGCCAGCCACCAAAGTCCTCTTTAGCTCTCAGCTCTAGGTCTGTGCTCATCCCCAGGCTCCACACTGAGACCACAGTCCTCGATGTCCACGTGCTATGTACTAATACGATTACCCATCACATTTGGATAGTTTTAATGACGATTTGATAAAAGTACCCATATTTACATTTTTCTTTAAAAAATCAAGATATCATTGTCTGTAGTCTCCTCAAGAATGCAATATAAGTAGCACACAGCTGCCAGGCAATGGTGGTGCACACCTTTAGTCCCAGTTCTCAGGAGGCAGAGGTAGGCAGATTACTGTGAGTTCGAGGCCAGCCTAGTCTACAAAGTGAGTCCAGGACAGCCAAGACTACACAGAGAAATCCTGTTTTGAAAAACAAAAACAAACAAACAAAAAAAATCCACAAAAATCAAAACCAAAAGTAAACAAACAAACAAAACCACAAAAAAACAAAACTGTATCACACAGCTGCCTTCAGACTTTCCTACTTTACATGCGTTGATGATTTACATCGTATCTTCGTTTAATTTCACCAGCATTTCTCCTCTTTGTCTTCTGGCTTCTTTTACTTAGCATTTTTATCTTCTTAATTTTGTTTCTCTAGCATTTATTTATAAAATGGCATTAATTGGCCTTCCCCATGTTTTTAGCATTTCCTTTCTCACCATCTCTACTCCTTCATTAGAGGCTTGCTTTCTTCTCACGTAGCTGTTTCCTGGGGGCTCTTCCAGCAAACATTTGTCAGAGAGTATTTTTCATGTCCATGTGTCTCTGAAAATGTTTCCATTTTGCTTTCATTCCTGCTAGTTTGGGTTTATAAGTCCAGGTTTGTACTTACCTTACCTCAGCTATCTTAAGATAGCCCTGTGAACATGAACACACACACACACACACACACACACACACACACATTCCCACACACTACTCAAACACTTTCCAATATGCATACACATATGCATGTTTAGCACATACACCCAAGAGCAGGTCCTGCCAGGAGCAGGGTTGTGCACTGTACTCTCGGCTACTCAGGTGACTGCAGCAAGCGAATTGCTTGAGCCTGGGAGTTACAGGCTAGATGGGGACCCTGGAGAGATGGCTCACTCGAGATAAGGTACCTGCTACAAACAAGTGTGGAGACCTGAGTTCAAATCCCCAGAATGTATAAAAGGCCAGACACATGTCTCATTTTTAGTGCTCTCATGGCAAGGTGAAAGTTGGGCTAGAAAAATCCATGGAAACTGGCAGGTTTCTGTGGTGGTGAACCAAAGAGAGACCCTGCCTCATATGAGGTGAAAGATGAAGATCTACATTAGAAGTTGTCTCTGACCTTTGTAGATGTACAATGAGGTCCCTACACAAATGTATGCACACACACAAACATATAACACACACACACACACACACACACACACACACACACACACACATAAAGAAAATAGAGGAGTCAGTTTATAAAATACACAAAAAAGATAGAATTAGGCCAGGCAGAGTAGTAGACACTTTTAATCTCAGTACTTAGGAGGCAGAGGCAGGTGAATCTCTGTGTTCCAATCAGCCCAGTCTATACAGTGAGTTCCAGGGCAGCCAAGGCTATGTAGAGAGACCTTATCTCAACAACAAAACCCCTTTGGGATTTAGATTTTTTTTGAATTAACAAATTTAGTTTTCATTATTGAGGGAGGGAGAGAGAGAGAGAGAGAGAGAGAGAGAGAGAGAGAGAGAGAGAGAGAAAGAGAGAGACAGAGACAGAGACACAGAGAGAGAGAGAGAGACAGATAGACAGAGAGGCCCACATCCACATGCAGAAGCCAGAGAACTTCTGGAAATCGGTTCTCACTTTTCACCACGGAAACAGGGCCTCAAACTTGGGGTGTCAACCTCTTCAGGTTAAGAGATTTTCATTGAGCCATCTCACCATCCGCAGAACTCGTTTTGTTTGTTTGTTTGTTTGTTTTTTGTTTGTTTTTTTGGTTTTTTTAATAGCAGTTAAAAAAAAAAAAAAGAGCTGTGCATACCCAGATGCAGTGGCACATGCCTTTAATCCCAGCACTAGGGAGGTAGAGGAAAGTGAAGTTTGAGGCCAGCCTGGTCTACATAGAGACTTCCAGGACAGCCAGGCTACATGGAGAAACCTTGTCTGAAAAAAGAAAACAAAGCATTGTTCATGAGAAGTCTGCTACTGATGTGCTTTAAAATGAGAAATAAAATGCTTTTCTCTGTTAGCTAGGAGAGTTTCTGTTAACTCTCCACCTCCAGTTTAGTGTGTTTAAGTTTACTGGTCCCCAGAAAGCTCTGCTGTATGTTACTATGGGATGGCATTCTTTTTTTAATAGAATTTCTTGGGTTTGTTTGTTTCTTAAATTTGCATCATCTATTTTTTTTTTGAAAAATTTTATTGGAAGTGGTTAAATTCTCCTTTTGTTTCTTATGTATTTTAAGACATTATTTAAACTAACTTCCATGTTTTCAATTATTTATTAAGTTCTGAAATATTTCTGGCTATTTCTGTTTCCTTGGTTTTGAGTATAGTGTTTTGCTTCTTCTTTGTGATGGTTGGCATTTTTCTAAGCTGTCTATACATTTAGTACAGGAATAATTTCTATACATTAAGAGTGGTACAGAGAGACTTCAGGTGTGTTGTCAAGTTACCCTTTCTACTGTTTTGGCTTATAGTAAAATTTGTTTTCTGAATTATTACATGTACTATTGTCACAATAATCATTTTCCCCCAAACTCAATACCAAGTTTCATGGTTTGACAAAAGAACTGTTTTTGCTTTTGTTTTTTATAAGTTCTCAATTTTTTAAAAAGTAAAAAGTCTTACAGAAGTGGTACAAACAAATCACATTTAGCAATTTGTCGAGAACCACAGAATGTCATGAACCATAATGACCTCACACCACAATCTAAAATGGAAAGTCTCAGCCTGTGGAGTAAGTGCGTACGAATCTGTTTCCAGGCTCAAGGCTGACAAAGCCCGGCAGAGCCCGTCCTGATCCCCTCATCTCCAGACCTAGGCAGTATTTACGAGTTAACAGACAGCAAGGCCAATACACTTTATATGTTTTCTCTAAAAAACAAAAATCTCAGAAGTAAACTGTTATTCTTCAGAGCACAGTAGAATCCAGCAAAAGGTAGAGGAGTTTGAAATTCTGCATGCTATGACTTCTGTATTTGTGGACAAGCTCTCACTGTACACAGAGGAGGGCTCACTGCGGCCCTGGACACCCAGCCACGCTCACTTTTCCTTGGCTTCCTGGGTGAGAAGTCAGCAGCACAGTTAACATCCTACTATAATGGGGCGAGCATAATATGGTCTTTCCTTTGTTACTTCTCATGATCGTATGTGTGTATGTCTGTATGTGTGTATGTGTGTATGTGTGTATGTGTGTATGTATATCTTCCTGGCTATTAATGTGATAACAATGCCAGGAAGTGTCTTAGCTGAAGGTGTGCAAGTGCTCTCCAAAGGGGTGGGGGAGGACACCTCGGCCAGCTTCCCCGTAGATGTAAAGATCTTAGTGTTTACCATAGGACAGAGGCTTTGTCTTCATCCTTGCTTTTGGAAAACTAATGAAATTAGTCACGTGTGGCTTGAATGTACTGAGGGAAGCCACAATAAGTTCTGTGTGCACCTTTGAAAAGACAAACTGCTGAAATTGCAAGCAAGCAGCATTAGTTTCTGAGCCAGAGAGAGCGAGCACTCTCAGAATTAAACTCAGCTGTGGTTTACTGTAGCTACACATGGAGTGCCTGTGTATTACAGTGCATCTGGGTTATAATTGGCCTTTGCTCATCAGAGAGGTCACAGGACAGCTCTGACTGTCTCCCTCCACACCCTCCAGGAGAAATGTCTGTCTGCCATAAAGCTCTCTAGATGTCACAAAAGGGCATATGTTTATGCAAAGGAGAGAAATCTGTTGGGATATATGGGGGAAAAAAAAGAAGAAATCTCAGAGTCAGGATTCTAACATTAATGAGGGTAATGCTAAAATTGTATTTACTGCATTTCATGGCAATGTATTCATGGCTAGTATATTATCTTAAAGGCATTACACTAAGACTAAACTAATGGCCTGGTAAGATGGCTCAGAGGGTAAAGGCACTTGCTACTAAGCCAGAGACCTGAGTTCAATCCTTAGGGTCAACACAGCCAAAGAGGGAACTGACAATTTGAAGTTGGCATGCCAGCACATGCACACCCACACATATACACAGAAATAAACGAATAAGTTAATTTAAAAGTTAGGGCTCTCCTGTCTTAAAAAACTTATTATTGTTGTTGGAACAACTGTCACTGCAGCCACCCCTCTTGACCAAGTCACAAGCTTTTATAACTGTCAATGTTAAAAAAAAACACAAAAAACTATGTCTAACCCAAAGAAAAACATACTTGTATTACTAATGCCTGTCGCTGGAGAGATCTCCAAGACTGAGCAGGTTTTGAAATGTTGTGTGGCTCCCAGCTTTTATCTGCAGCCTCACTGTATCTCTCTAGTCTCCTCTTAGAGAGCTCCCCAGTGGCTGCTTTCTCTCCACTGTCTTGCTCAGAAATAGTTAGGTAAATATCTAAGAATAGGCTATTTTTTTTGTAGTATTGTATTAGTGGCTATTCCCATTGCTGGGACAAAAATATAAAGTATACATTATATAATGCATATAGTATATGCATATAGTAATGTATATAGTATATAAATAACATATATAGTATATATAAATATGTACAAAACAAATATATATGTGTTTTAACAACAATAGCAATAAGTTTTAACCATGTTTTACTCAGAGAAGAAGCTTGAAAAAAATCCAGAAGAGAAACAAATTCTAAGATGGATCCCAGAGGTTAGAGAAGTTCCCAGCATTCTACGAGCAGAGGACAAGATGGCAGAAGAGTTTCTCTGAGTGAGATGGTGGTGGTGATGCAGCCCCAGCATTGGCAAGTAGGTCAGATTGAAGGCATTTCACCAGGGAAGGCACATGGAAATGGGAGCTTCTTGTAGGAGATAGTTGTAGGCTCAGTTTTCTTAACAATTATATTTTATTATGCACTTATAAACCGAGAGTACCTCACTTATAACCCGACTAACCTAAACAATAGGAAAAGGAGATTAAAGAACACAATAATGAAATCTTAAGGATATCAGTTCCGAAGAACGATTTTCCTGGTGTAGTCAGCAGGATTTCTTCTACTGGAACCCAGAGTCTCAGTCAGAGTCCGGAGCCCCAAGAGCCTTTCCTTGAGTGGTTCTCTCTAGGAGCATCTCAATGTGGAATGATGAACAGCCAAAACTATCTCAAGTCTCCCCAAAAAGCTCCCTCTCCTGTTTTGGGCTCATATATATAGCTCCTCCCAAAGTCTGTCCACGGATTTTTCAGCTGGCCACAATCAAGCTCCTGCATGAGGTGGTTTGTCTTCTAATGGATTAACATCACCTGTTCTCTCACAAGTGCGTTCCTCATCCCACTCTTGGGATCATAACAAAAATCATGTTTCTCTCTCCTTCAGACAGTTACAGAAGGTACAGAGTTACACCCTGTGTCCTTGGCATCTGCCTGCTGAAAGCTCTGGACATGCCTTCATTCTTTTTCATCCAAATGTAATGGCTTCCACTCCCCTGCTATCTCAGATTTGAACTTCTTAGATACATGTTTTTAATTAAAAAAATCAATGGGTTGGCACCCATGGATGGCTCTGTGTTGCTCATGACGCTGAGACTCAAGCGGACCCCATCCCCACCCCAGGCAGGGTGACCCAAGAGGAGACAGCACAATGGACAGCGCCTTGAGTTCCAGCCCACATCTTCCCTCCAGCCCCTTCGTGCCCTGGTTCCTACACTACAACACCTTTGTTTGTTAAGTACATTACCAGCACAGCTCTGCAAGAGCCATTTGCTCATGTTCATGTCTTCGGATGGGAGGCGAAGGAGGTGAACGGAGAATAGAGAAGTGCCTAGTGAGGGCTTGGAGAAAGGTTCCCTACCACTCATATCCTTAGAACATACACTGGGGAAAAAGGAAGAAATTAGAAAATTGATCGTATTACCTTCCCTCATTCCTTATTTTTATACCACTTGTACAGTTGTTGTCTCAGTAAGAGCCTAGCAGCTCTGAACTAGGTTTCAGTGGTCGTGAGTCCCAGATAGGATCAACACGTTGTACTTCAGTTTTTGGATCACATTACTCCCATGGTCGCTGCTCTATTCCAAGGTGTTATGTGTTAGTTTATTATGGCTGCTGTAACAGAGTATCACACTGGTAGCTTAACACAAGGCAAGTTAACTTTCCTGTATAAGTTCAAATTTTGTCGTCTTGCCTGAAGTACAAGCTCAGCTTTGGTTGGTCAAAACCAAGGCATTGGGAGGAGGCTTGGGCCCCTGCAGAGGTTCCAGGGAGGAATCTGTGCTCTGTCATGTCTAGCTCTGTCAGCAGCTGGGGTTTTCTTAGCTTGTGAATACGTCATGACCACCCTTGTCTCTGACGCCATCATATTGCTGCCCTTTCCATCTGAAATAAGTCTCTTTCAGGCCCCTTCTTAGGACATTCACAAATGCATCAAAACACAACCAGGAGGAAGAGCCTCTTCTGCCTGTGGCCCTTCTCCCATTGGCAAAGCGTTTTCCATATAAGGCATCCCCAGGTTTCAGGGATTAGACTAGAAAAGGGTTTAGAAAAGATTTGTTGGGGGTATCTTGAACCACTCGGTAGGGTAGCATTTTCTGATGATTTGGTACTTGATTTCAGAGAAATGACCCATGTGTCATCTTTTCCCTGAGTGCTGACCACTGAGTGGTAGTGGCAGCAGCACGCAGGTCCGATGGGCTACAGCACACACTGGCTGCGAACACTCAGGTGGAGAAGGTGTGTGACGTCTTCAGTCTGTCTCCTGGCTGCCTGGGCGGCAGCACTTTGTTCCATTGGAAGGATTTACATTACAGGATGCTTCTGCTCCTCCAGGACACGGCCTATGCGTGGTGCTAAGACAGAGGCGGGAGAAAAGACCTTCCTGGCATGGAGAAGGAAGGCAGTCACCTCACTGTCACCAGCACAAGGTGGCCAAGAGAAACAACTTACAAGGAGGAAAGATTCCTTTGCCATACGGTTTCAGTCTGTGGTCACGTGGCCCTGGTACTACTGGGTCTGTGGTGAGGCAGCACCTCTGGTGGCATATGAGATAGAGGAAACTGCTCACTTCATAATGGCTGGGAAACAAGGCCAAGGTCCTAGAATCCCCTGCTAGGGTGCCCTCTCTAATGACGTAATGCCCAACAGGCCCTACCTGCTAATGCTTCTGATACTTTCTCATGATGCCATATGCTGGGACCAAACCCTTAATGAATTTGCCTTTGGGGGACACTTCAGATCCAAACCCTAACAGTTTTGCAGAGGTAAATAAGAAGTGCATGAAATAGATAATTATGGTGGCGGGGGGGGCTGGAGAGATGGTGAGATGGTGCAGGACTTAAGAACACTTAATGCTACATCATGAAGACGGAGTTCACATCCCAACACTCATGTCAGGTGTTGTGTAACTCCAGCTTCAGGGGATCTGATGCACTTTTATTCTCTATTATGGCTTTTGTGTCTACCTGAGCATGCGCGCGCGCACACACACACACACACACACACACACACACACACACACACACACTTCACATATATACATACATACACACACACACATACACATACACATTTCAAAAAAGCCCCCAACAATCTCACTGTCATCAGGGAAATAGCATGTGTGTGTGTATGTGTGTGTGTGTGTGTGTGTGCGTGTGTGTGTGTAGCAAATATATATCTACATATATACTTGTATAAATATCTATATATACTTATGTACATATCTATACTTATGTACATCTATACATGTAGCAAGCAGTGGAGCTTGAGGTTGTACTCTAGAGGCTGGAAATTTTTCACTAAACCATCTATGATGGTCCTAGGCCTAGGAACCTCCACTCAAGAGTAGCTTAGAGGGCCCTCCCATGATGTTCAACATCTATGCAGTCACTCCCTAGCTTTACACGGTGTGAAGGCCACATACCGTCAGTAGGAGCCATATTTCACTTTTGGATACAGATCTTGTCTTGGGTCAGCTCATGATCTTACACTGTTTGCAGCAGTCAGCTTTCCCATCTGTTTCTCTGGATTGTCTCCCCTAACTGGCCCCGCAAGCAACACAGCGGCTGACATGGGCCAGCAGCTCCCTAACATTGAGGGTAGAATGGATGAGCAGATGGGAGGGAGAAAAGGGATTCTGGGCAGATGCTGGGAGGCAGGGCACCCTCACTCCAGTCAGCAGTGTCAGGGATGAAGTAAGTGGGGGGCACTGCTGGGCAGTGTAGGAGAAAGGAAGTGAGAAGATGGTTGTTCTTCTTCCGGGCTGGCAGTGTTCCCGTGCTTGCTCCTGGCTGGTGTGAAGGAGGTGGCAGTCAAATCCCAGAAGAGCGCATTGGGTGATGTGGGAGGTCAGGCCCGAGAAGGCAGAGGGCAGGGTTACAAGCCCAGCCCCAGGTCTCCCACTGTATGGGCCTCACTAGCTGCTTGGATGTTCTGTTGAGGGCTCTTGCTTGTAAAATGAAGATCCACCCAAGACAAGCCATGTAGCCAGTGCAAGCGCCTTGCCTGGAATGGAGCTGATGCTGTGATTAAAGTAATTACAGCTGATCCCTGGCTTAGGCTGACTCTACTTAATGGGTTTTCAACCTCACAGCGGTGAGAAGCTGTGGCCTTATACAGTCCGTAGGAAGAGTGTTTCACCTTTTGAGTTTAGACCTTTCCCTTAGCTATCAAAGCACAGTGCAATGTCCTCCTGAGAGGTGGGGCAATGGAAGTGAGGCCTGAGATCATGAGGAAATCAGCTATGGTGCACTGTCGCTCAGCCAGGAAGGTGTGTGAACTGGGCTATTCAATTCACTTTCAGCTTAGGATACAGCGGCCCATAACTTGTAACCCCATCATCAATGGAGACGTGTTATTACATGGTCCCAGGGCATCGGCTGCAGTTGCCAGGGTCTTGGCCAGCAGTACTGATCCTAGAGCAACTTTGTACAGAAAGCAGAAATTCTAGGAACCAAGGCTGTCTCTCAGGCCTTCTGTGCAAGTCTATATCCCAATGGGGCCTTTGGATCTGGCTGGGATCTTGCCTCGAGCTTGTCTTCAGCCTTGGGACACTGAGGGGTGGCATCGTGGGCTCCCTGCAGCATCCTTGCTCCACTTGGAAATGTAGTCAAATGAGGCAGATCTGATCTTAAAGCCACACTAGGACCTTTTCCTCAGACGGCTGAGACTAAGGACCACAGCGAGCGTGACCAGTCCTGATGGGACCTTAACCCGGATGTGAACTCCAACAAGCTGGAAGCCCTTCAGGGTTGGTTCTCCAAGCTAGTGTCTTAGACGCTGAGGTGTGGAGTACAGACAGGGCATGGAGAAGTGAGTGTTTCCCAGGTCTTCACCCTTCTGGAGTGGGTTGCCTGGCAAGCTTTCCTTCTCATCAAGGACGTAAGAGGTCAGAAGGAGCAGTGCATTTCAAATTACTTGATGGACTAGGTAAAGCAATTTGCCAGCTGAAATACTTTAATAGACGAGGCCCTCACAAGAGTTCTAATTAAAAATCAATGTGATATATAATTAAGTTCTAGTAATCACATATGCTCCAGCCTGTCTCTTTAGCTTTTAGCCAAAAGCAGGGGAGGAACCCTGCTATTGATTAACACAGGAACCCTTTGAGGCTGTCAATATGAGACGTCCCATCTGAGGGGACACCAGAGCCCGGAGCCTGAAGGACACTCTGCTGACCCCAGCAAAGGGCTCCATGCTCTCTAAGCATGGATGTAGCCTGTCCTGCAGGCCAGGGCCTGCTGATTCTCCATCTTTACTCATCTTTCTAGAGTGACCTGCCAGGAAAGGAGTTAGGGGTAGAGGGAGAGAGAACCAGTAATGCTGCCTGACTCAATGTGTCCTTTTAGCTTGCTTCTCGCCATTGGCGCGCAGCAGGCCCTTGTTAATTATTTTCAGCAAGGCCTGTCAAGTACAGAATTAACTGTGCTGAGTCAGAATGACTCCAGACCACGCTGATTAAAGACTTCCCCAGAGGCAGCTGGTGTGTTTAGGCATCCAGCCCTACTGAGAAAACTCCTATTGGGATAAAAAAAAACAAAACAAAACAGGATATTGATATTTCACTGTATGTCATTACAGCAGGCTCTGCCAAAATTCCTAGTTAAGCTTGTGATGGCAACACGTGTAATGCTTTATCAAGACTGACAAGTGTCTGATTTGACTATTTCTCTGCTCATCATAACCCTTCAAAGAGGAGAGGGTAGTATTTGTAGTCCCGCCTCGCAGGCACGCGTGTCCATGTCGGAGGCAGAGAGAGATGAAGGACAGGGCCGTATTCACTCACCCCAAGAGGCTTCTGGAGTGCTGACTGTTTCCTCGGTGTCCTCTGCTGGCTGTTGTCTGGGTACTTACTGCTAACGCAGTTGCCGGGCCAGGCCTTCCTACTTCCAAGACTCTAATGTTTGTTTTGTTTTGTTTGTTTTAAATTGGTGTGTCCTTATTTGTTCTCTAGATTTGTATCATGCAAAATATAATGCACGATCCTTATAATGAACTTGAATTATGGGTGAAAATAACACAAAAGGGATGTTTGTGCTCAGGATGGACACACCACCCTGCTCTCCAAGCCTGGGGCTACCCACCTTCCTCCTCCTCTTCTTTTGTTTTTCCTCTTCTTCCTCACCCTTCTCCTTGGCTCTTCTCTCCCACTCCCCTCTCTCTTTCTGCATGAAAATAAAGCAAGTATACTATTTTTCAAAAATAAAGATGATAATTTTAGAAACTTGGCTTTGTGGAAAGCAAGAATTTTGCCAGCTGATTTGCTCTGTAAAGGCAAATGACCAAAGCCTGGAACCTCAGAGCTCTTTCATCCTGTAGGCTAAAGTGTGGATGAGGGATATGGCATTGAGACGGTTTGGAAGGTGGGCGTGGCAGGTAAGAGAAGAGATGAGTTCGGTGTTTTCACCACCTGCACCTTGTGGGAGACATGGAGAGGAGACATCAACTTGGAGAGCAGAAGCCATGGATCAGACATCAAGGTGGAGAGCAGAGCCATGCATCAGACATCAAGGTAGAGAGCAGAGCCATACATCAGGCATCAAGGTGGAGAACAGAGCCATGCATCAGACAGAAAGGCAGGTATGTCACCTTGTTTTTTTCTTCTTTTTCTCCTATTCCGCATGGAGTCTACTAGAAAATCTGTGTTCCATCATTATATATCCCAAACTCAACCCCTTTTGATCATGCCCCAGCTAACCTGACCCCTGGTACAAGTGCTATGCCCTTGGATTAGTGCCGTGGCCTCAGTCCTATGCCAGACCCAGCTAGTGAAATCCTAAAACCTAATTATTAAATTTGTGGAAGATTTTTAGATTAGCTGTTAAATAGCCTTTATTAAAAATAAGGTGACTGGGGAGATGGCTATGCTGCTAACCTGCTTGCTGTACAAGCATGGAGACCTGAGTTCAGATTCCCAGTACACACACACACACACACACACACACACACACACACACACACACAGCCAGTCACCACAGAAGGCACTGGTATGTAATCCCAGCACTGAGGAAATGAGGATGAGAAGCTCTCTGGAGCTCACTGCTCACTCCGTTTGGCCAAGTCTATGAAAGAGCCTGTCTCAGAAAAAGCACAATAGAGAAGCAGTGAAGGAAGATTCCTGATTCCCGCTCTGGCCTCCACACGTAGGCAAATACATGTGCACACATAAAACCCAACAATCTAGATTCTCTTCTCAGTATAATTTGAGTTGATGTTAGAAAGCTGACTCCATTGCTTTGGGCCTAAAGCAATGGCACAGAATATCATGGTGACAAGAGTGTGTGTCAGAGCCTCACAGGGACCAGGAAGCAGGGGGCGGGACAGAGGGGATGGACGGTGTCTCTCTAGGGTCTGCCTCCAGTGGCCTACACTTCCTACAGCTAGGCTCTACTTCCTTCTCATGCTGTCATGGTCTGACTCACTGATTAGGTCAGATCCCTCAGAATCCAATAACTTCCCCCAGAACCCATTGGATGGCAAGTCCCCTGTCCCTGAACCTATGGGAAAATCTCACATAAAAATCTGTAATACAAACAAATTATGATATGGACCACCCCCAGCACAGCTTCTTGCAGGGGCTCGCTGGAACCTTGAAAGGACTGACTCACCACTGTCAGCTTTGATGGGTAACTTCTGGGCTGGTTTTGAATTCTACTGAGACAGCCATGCTGGTCTTCAAATCAAGCAATACAAATAAAGCCCCAGTCATCTATCTTATGTGCCTGTGGATCCTAAAAATTGTAGCTCCTCTGGTACACTTAGATCATGTCTTAGGGCAGCGTGCAGCATCAAGATGGTATGAGCCGATTGAGGCAGGGTGCTCTGACTCTAAGCCTTGTAGCTCTTACTGGTGAATGTCCTGAGGCCAGTGGTTTGCCTCTTACCCTGGCCTTCTTCACCAGCACAATGGGCGTGAGTTTAGGATTAGATTGAGATAGGACATGTAAAGAGCCTAACAGGGCCTGGCACACGGTCAACACTGCCTGGTCTAAGTTGCCTTCCAGAAACACAGGTCAGGGCCCCTCAGCAGGGCTCTGGCTTGGCTCTGCCTGATGTCATTCTTCCCACAGGTTTTAAGCCAGGCTCCTTGCCTGTGGCCAGGGAGTGTATTCCAAAGCATTCCTGTTTGCCAGCTCAGGCCTGGGGCTGCTGGGAACTGCAGTTGCTTTCATGGAGCTCCTGTTTGTGACAGGGTGTGCCCAGCTCTTAAAGTGCTTTGATGAAAATGCCTTTGTGCTAAAAAGCTCTATAAATATGGAGCACAGACCAGGGTGTGGAGTTTCCAGTCTTACTCCTAGTGTCAGCTGTCATCAAAGGATCAGGTCAGAGGGAAGATGGAAAGGGAGGTGCTTCCTCTGCTCAGTGACCCCAAAACCGAGGTGGCTTTCTCAAATCAGTTCTCCTTTCTCAGCTGCTTTTGCTTGACCATACAGGGACGATCTCATCTTTCTTGTGTCCAGAACTACGAAAATCTGATTTCAAATATCCTTTGAAATAATTATCAACTAAGAACTCTACCCTCCATCTCACTTCACCCTCTGGTGGGCGGTGTGGAATGTGGTTCCCTTACCCCAAATCCAGTGCTATCTCCTTCTGTGCCCTTCAGTAGAAATTTACTCCATCATCCGTCCATCCATCATCCATTCATCCATCCATCCATCATCCATCCATCCACCCATCCATCATCCATCCATCTACCCATCCATCCATCCACCCATCCGTCCATATTTTATTAGTTAGTCACTAATAAGTGATTAGTTAGTACTAACTGACAAGGAATTATTATGATAGATTCTGGCGTGCTGTGCCTTGCCCAGCTCAGACACAGAGAAGCTGGGATCCGGTGGGCCATGTCCTGTGGGAGCGATGTGCCAGCAGCAGCAGCAGCATGGAAACCCAGGAGGGTTAGCTAATCTTGTTAGGAGGTCTGTGCAGGGAGCTGTCCCGAAGGATGGTGTGGCCGGTCGTTTCTGCATAGGCTGTTGACATTGCTGTACACACTGGTGTTAGCTCAAGGTCAACTGCCCATCAACATTCAACCTTAATACTCTGACCAGGAGAAGCCTATGCCACCTCATGGGTCTTGGGACGCTGGGGTCCTTGATATGGCCATGCTCATGTCAGTAACACAACCACTCAGGACTCAGGTGCTCCCCACACTTGTGGTACCAAGGAAACAAAAGTTGTGGCTCCTTGAGGAAACAGACTTCAGTTCTTTCAGTCAAGCAGTGATTGTTCCATGACATAGCCACGTTACCAGGGGAACAACAGGCAAGGACACAGAGGACTGTTTATCTTGAAGCTAATAAGCCTAAAGTTTCCAAACCTGATCATTTGCATGGGTGCTTTCTGAGGCCCTAATTGTGTGTGTGTGTGTGTGTGTGTGTGTGTGTGTGTGTGTGTGTGTGTGTAGTTTTATTAATAAAATTTACACAAGGAATTTAAAAAGGAATAACCTGGAATAATCTATGTTTCTCTTTTCTTCCATACTAAGTATTTCTGTAATGTTTCTCTTTTCATAGGTGTTACAGATGCAGAGAAAGCTATTTCTAGAGAGCAAGCTAAGGGAATAAAGTTTGGGGTGGCTGTCTGGGGTCGGTGAGATGTTTCTGTGTGCTGCTGGGTTGTGACGTTTCTGTGAGGAAGCCCTGTGTGGAGTAGGGTCCAAAAGCACTCCTATCACACGCTGCACTCACTCTCAAGTGTCACAGTCAGGGTGACAGCATAGTGCAGACATGCCTTCAAGCTCCCAGTGTCAGCCATTCTTGAGTAGTGGAGGAGAGACAGAACTTAAATGTGTGGAGCCAGAAGGGACACTGTGGACTGTCTCTCGGACGGCTAAGTGTGGCATTTTGTATGAAGAGGGCTGTTTATGGGAAACCGGGGAGAGGTCTCCTTAGATCTCACTACTCTCAACACTGTACATTCTGATACCGAGACTGTGCTGTGAGGCTGAGAGAAGTGAGAGGCCGAAACAATGTAAAGAAAACCACCCCAGGTTATACAGGAGAAAGGCGAACAGACATTTCCCTTCTTTGTACAGAAAAACAAAAGATACATGATCATAGATACATAGAAAAGGCAAATAGAGGAGGCAGACTCAGGCCTGGGGTTGTCTCATTCTCTGCTGCTCCGTTGTCCCTGGACATTTTCAGTAAATTTGTTGCCTCTTTCATCTCCCGTCTGCTGTGGTGAGCTCAGAACATGCTCCTCTCATCTGTCCCTCTGCCTACATTTGTCACAACAGAGATGTTCAGGGACCAGGTGTGGCAGCACACAATTTTCTTTAATCACAGCACTCAGGGGACAGCGATAGATGAATGTCTGTGGGTTCAAAGCCAGCCTCATATACATAGGGAGTTCAGACCTTCAGACCCTATATGAGAGAGAGAGAGAGAGAGAGAGAGAGAGAGAGAGAGAGAGAGAGAGAGAGAGAGAGGAGGGAGGAGAGATGAAGTTTATTATGTCCCTGACTCATGAAACAGGAATGACTACAAGCCTCAGTGAAAGCCATGGTGTGGGAGGTGCCAAGTGCCATGTTAGTGACTGTGATGGTTGGTGTTGACCACCAACTTGCAGGCTCTGTAATCACCCAGGAGACAACCCTCCAGGCACACCTGGGAGAGAGCATTTAGATTAAGTTAACAGAGGTGTGAACCATCCCCTGCTCAGATACTGGACTGCATAAAGGGGAGAGAGGAGCTTAAAACAAGCATTTACCATACTCAGGTTCCTAACTTCAGATTCAAAGTGATGTCACCATGATGGGCTGTACTCTCAACTGTAACTCAAAATGATGTCACCATGGTGGGCTGTACTTTCAGACTGTAACCATGATGGGCTGTACTCACAACTATATCTGGTGGGCTGTACTCTCAACTGTAACTCAAAATGATGTTACCATGGTGGGCGGTACTCTCAAACTATAAGTAAAAATGATGTCACCACAATGGACTGTATTTTCAGACTGTAAATAAAACTGATGTCACCATTGATGGGCTGTACTTTAAGACTGTAAGTCAAAATGATGTCACCATGATGGTTCTGAGCCAAAATAAACCCTTTCTCTCTTAAGTTATTTTTGCAAAGCTATTTTAACACATCAACAGGAAAAGTAACTAAGACAGCTATGTATTTAAGTAACTTTTAGTATATTAAAATTAGTTTTATCATACTTTTATACAATGTTCAATGATTAATTTTTTTGAGGCAGGTTCTCTTGTATCCTAATCTGGCTCCAATTGGCTGTGTAGCTAAAAATAACCTTGAACTCTCATCCTCCTGCCTCCACCGATCAAGCTCTGGAATTCCTAAAATAATAATTTAGTTTTTTAAAATGTCTGTCTGTCTGTGTGTGTGTGTGAGTGAGTGAGTATGTGCAAGTGAATACAGGTACCCTCCAAGACCAGAAGAGGACATTGGGGAGTCGTAGGCATTTGTGAGCTACCCAGAGTGGGAGCTGGGAACAGAGCTGGGACCTCTGTGAGAGCACTCATTACAGGCTCTTAACTGTGGAGATTATCTCCAGTTCCTAAGATAGGTATTGAAATAGAGAAGATGATTGTGTGGGCTGAAAAGGCATTCACGTCAACAGCAAGAGGGCAGCAATGAGAGACACAAGGGCAGCCCATGGCTCCCTTTGTTTGTCCATCATCGTCAGTCAGGGGGCATCTTGGGTATTTTGAAGAGCACTGTTATGAACATTCATTCTTCTGCGTCAGTTCGAGCTTCGCTCCTTACTTCCAGGTGCTGCCTTGAGCAGGTACTGTCACCACTTGTGGTCCGATGCTGTCTGTTCTCTCTCTCTGTTACAGCTTCTGGAATATTCATTATCCACAGTTTCCATTGTTTCTTCATCTTTTCATTTCTGCCACCTTGTCCTCATGTTCAAGGATACTAAAAAACCCAACGTCAAATAAATATTCAACTGCCTTCAAAGAAAAGTCCCTAAGAATTTGGAGTAGCTGCTGTGGGTCAACACTTGCAAAGTGTCATGGGAGTTTACCTCAACAGGAGTGCACGCGTGCGCATGCACGCACATGCACGCACATTTTGGAAACAGAAGGAAAAAATCTCAAATACACTTCTTATGACCCCCAACCCCTGCGAGACAGGATCTCACTATATATCCCAGGCTTGTCTGTGGCTCACTTTTTAAAAACCTAGGCTGGCCTTAAATACAAGATCACCCTCACTCGGCCTCTGGAGTGGTGAAAATACAGGTGACAACTATGGTGCTGAGCCTTTAGGGAGGCATGGTTCGTTTTCTTCGTTGCTGAGCAATCACTACATGGACAGCCATTTTTACCTGCTTGCCGCTTGGCCTATCTCCTACTTACAGATTTGTAAGGATAAAAGCTTCACACGGATTGAGGCCAGACTCTGTACCTTCCCATGGGCTGATTTACTTCTTAATTCGATGACTTTGCAAGGGCAGATTGATTGCTTGTACATGCTACTTTGTACACAGACAAATGCAAAGCCAGAGTGAAACAAGATGTCATCAAATCATCTGAGCTGGGAGTCAAAGGCAATGTTCCTGAAAAAGCAACCAAAGGCATTCTGGGTACGGCAGGATTCGGAAACATCTACTTCAGACAGTTTATATTGCCATCTAAGGTTTCCTTCCACTTTGAAAGCCGGAGGTCCTAAACATATTACTGGTGTTGTCCTGTGATCATATGCCACTCCTAGTGACATTTGTGGATTTGTTGAAACATAGATTGGCTGTGTCTTAGTTAGAATTTCTATTGCTATGATAAAACACCATGGCCATAAGCAGTTCAGGGAGGAAAGGCTTATTTAACTTATACTTCATATCACAGTCCATCATTGAAAGAAGCCAAGACAGGAACTCAAACAGGACAGGAACCTGAGGCAGGAGCTGATGCAGGGGCCATGGCGGGGTGCTTCCTATGGCTTGCTCAGTCTGCTTTCTTGTAACACCCAGGACCATCAGCCCAGGAGCGGCATTGCCCTCCCATGCCAATCATCAATTACCACAGTTACCACTAATCCGGTGGGACCGTTTTTTCTCAAATAAGACTCCCTCATCTAATATGACTCTAGCTTTTGCCATGTGGACATAACCCTGACTAGTTGGTGAGCACATTTTCATTGCGATGAAGCAGGTGCACTTCACGCCCCTTGAGCTGCTACAGTCTTTGTTTCACAGGAGGTGCTTGGTAAAGGACGCCCCACAACACGGGCTTTAGCAGTTAGCAGTTGACGCAGCTCCAGATTCCATGTGGTCCTCACCAGATAGCTTTCAAGTCCTTAAAAAGAAAGCAAAATGTCTTAACGTTCCAATACAACCATTAAAAGATATTATTTTCTCTGTTTGGTAAGAGACATACTGCATACCAGGATGAAATGATCTATACTTTCGTCTCAGATGTGTATGTTGTTTGGGATGCAGGAATTTCCTTCATTGCTGCTTGGGTGGAGATACTTGGACTCTCCATCCATATTCATGATATTCTTATGATGTGTGCTTGAAGCTAAAGATGCTCCTTTCACTTGTGTCTTATGAAGATGTTACTATTGTTTTTTCTTCATGATGATCTTAAGAAGCTGGAGGCCTGGGGCTGTTGTGTTTTGAGAAGAACACACTGGGCCACCTTCGTGCTGCGGCCTTTGCAAGAGTGTCTCAGGAGGTCACTTCCCTTCCCACTATAGAATTCTCATACCTTATTTCAGACACCATAGTGCAGTCTGGTTGAGGTTGCTCTTTCTGGCGGACTGATGCTTTCTTCTCAAGTGTGTCCCCTATCTGTCGACTCTGAGACCCTTCCCTCATCGATCCCGTCATGCAATGCTTCCATTACCTCTTTGCATCCACTCTGAAAAGGACTTGCTCAAATAATGGCTCCAGGATAAATGGCACGAAGGTCTCGGTCACCTGTGCATTTCCTGCCTGTGTGCATTTTCAGGTATTGACGGTGACTGCTTAATGAATAGACTGCTCTCACAGGATCGATAGTGTTTGCGTCTTCAAGGGCCATCTGGTCTATTATTGAGCCATTGAGTGTCTTAAAACATAGATTCACTTTGGTATTTAATTTTGTGGGGACATGGATTGAGCAACTTGAGAGGGATGAAGTTAGAGGAGCAGCAGTGGCCGAAGGACTTCCCTACAGCAGAAGGAGGCAAAAAAACAAAAAAACAAAAAAAAAACCCTGTATATTGTTTAAACTTACTACTGCTTTTATTTGAATAAAACAATAGTTGTGTTGTTTTATAAATAAGAAGGAGCCTGCTTCCTGGTTTTTAACACAAGGAAGACCAAAAACTGTGCAATGCTTGAGAATGCACAGCCTTTGTCTGTCTTTAACCCTTAGCCTCCTTGTGTTTGCTCACCCAGCAAGAATTTGCAAGCTCATGTTTCATTTGGAATTATTTGCATGTCCCCTCAACATGCACTGTGCAAGTGCACCCCTACTCAAGAGTTTCTTCGCTTAAGAACTCATTATGGACTGTCCACTTAGTGGGGGTGTTCTGTGCGTACCCTGGGCACACAGACAGTCAGTTCACTCAGGCGCGCGTCCTTAAAGAACTTGCAAAGTTGCTAAAGGGGAAAAAAAGAAACAAAAATGCGAAGGAGGGGGCCATGGACACATAAGCACCAAGTGCCAGCTCTTGCAAATTTAATAAGGATGCCCCCATGTTAATAGTAGACAAGTTTCCAGCCCCGGAGGCTCTGTGCCTCTGCTGAGGCAGAGTAAATGATTTTTACCACAAAATATTGCATTAGAAGAGATTCATTTATGGGTTCCATGGACTATAGGGAACGTGTAAGTGCCTCTAGAACATAATCACTTGTATAATCCTGGGGACTCTCAGCCTGTTTCTTTTTAAATAAGCAGCGGAGTTTCTTTTAGGTGCTTTTTTGAATCCCCCCAAAAGCCAGAATCTACCTTTGTCTATATTTCTGTCTAGAACCACCACGACCAACTACCAGCTCCTGCCCTTCCCCTCCTCCCTCCCCTCCTTGCCCCTATTTCCTCCCCCTCCCCCTCCTCCTCCTGGTCCTTGTCCTCCTCCCCCTTTCTTCATCCTCTTCTTTCTTCTTTCTACTCTCTTCCTCCTTTCTCCCCCATCTCGTCCACGCGCCTGTGATACTATAGATGGGCCCCGGGCTTCGTGCACGCCAGGTGAATACTCTGCTAGTGAGCCACATCCGTGACGACGTTTAGTGGGGCCGAGTAATAAGCCCTGGTAATCAAGGGGTCTGCCTCCTAGGTGGAGCTTTCTTGCCTCTTATGTGGTTTTGCTTGGTTAAGCAGCTAAATATGGAAAGAATCACCCCAATGTTTATAGCAAACCTTCTCAAGAGCAAGTTGACAAATAAGAAGGAGGCAGGCTGGGGGTGTTGCTCAGAGTTTGAATGCTTGCCTGGCACAAGCAGGGTGCGGGACCCATCTCCAGCACTGCACACATAGCCCCTTAAGAGAGAAAGGATCAAGTCTTAACCGGAGGGGTGGGTGGGTGGGTGCCTTCTCTGGATGGAAACACAACCAGCTCTGGCACCTGTGGGGATTCCCTGCTGTTTTTTCCTCTGTGCCTATAAAGAATTGTAGCATTGATCAGTCACTGATCTGATCGTACTTCTTTACGCAGGAACATATAAAGCAGTCTTTAATAGCTCATTAATTATGCTAACACTGTGAGCCACATGTTTCTACTGTCTGAGAGGAGAAACAAACCTGCAAATGATATTTATTGAAAATTAAGTCTTTCTGAGCCTCCTCTCCCGAGTAGCTGCTGAGGCCAGTGAAGTGCTCAGCGCTGCTGGATTTCAGTCTGTCCAGTCAGCCTGGCTCCGGTGGCCTCTCTTCCCGGCTGGACTCACTCATGTGTCAGTGCTTGTCCCCTGCAGCAAACAGTGCAGCAAAGGCTTTCAGTAAGTCCTTCTGTGATTGCATTGCCGTTCTGTGTCTTATCTGCTGCCCCCCCCTCCCAAAACCACATCAACACTAGAATTAATAGCACAAGTGGAAATCAGGTTTTCTACCTTTGAGGCATCCATAAGGGCAGAATAAGAAGGAAGGGTGAGGCTTAGAAAGGTAGGGCATTTGTTTGGTTGTTTGTTTGTGTTTATTGAGACAGGGTCTGGATATGCAGGTCAGGCTGGCCTCCACTTTGTAAGTTCCCTGTCTCAGCATCCCCAGTTCTGTGATGAAGCACGCCTGGCTGGAAAGGCATATTTTTAAGTTAATAGAGGTATGGCCTTCATCATAACTGTTCACGAGCTGGGCCGCTGGGAGACGTGATAAGTTCTGTGTGTGGAGCTGGGTAGGTGAGAGGCTGCATTATGCTTCATGTCCCAAGGACTGTAAAAACAAAAACAAAAACAAAAACAAAAAAACCTGTGCCGGATTGGGTGTGGCTCAGAGGCTGCCATAGAAAATGTGATAGTCTGGACTTAACCTAGCCATTTTCAGAAGAAAGGGAAGAGAGAGGAGGAGGAGGAAGAGGAGGGGATGCCAACCCTGGGAAGAGGAGGAGAGAGGGAGGGGAATGAGAGAAAAATGGGAAGGTGGGGAGAGGAAGAGGAGGACAGATGCCAACACTGGGAGGAAAGTGGTCAGAACACATTGGTCGTGTCTCCCAGTGATTACCTGGCAGCAGTTTTCCCTTCAGTTAATCCCCCTGCTTTCTTCGCCAGAGGAAATGGAGCTTGCCAAGGCGCTAACCATTTCCTGTGGCAAGATGAGGACTTACTGGGGTGTGTGTGTGTGTGTGTGTGTGTGTGTGTGTGTGTGTGTGTGTGTGTGTGTTTACATTCGTCATGTACCCTAATGGATACTGGGGACAACCAACTTCCAGAGGAAGGAGGTTCCCATGGCTTTGGAGGTTTCAAGCTATCTTGGGGTCCCCACTGCTCTGTAGCAGCACATGGCTGGAGCAAAGCCATTCACTTCACAGCCAGGAAAGGAAGAGTCCAGGCTGGCTGCCCCAGTCTTTGGTCTACAAACTAAGACCTCATCCAGGATCTGCAGCCCCTAACAGCACCAAGCTGGGGAGAGAGAGTCCTAAGGCTCTCAGGACTGTGAGCGTCCCTTTCCATTCACACTCTAGCTCAAACATGTGGACTCATTGGTCGTCATGTGGCTAAGGAGGTAAAGTGACAGAGAATGTTTTCACGAGAATACCTTGGGCCTCCAGAGCAATGTCCTGTTAGTCAGGGCGGAGTTGATGGTTGGGGAGGGAGCTGTATCTGGCAGGGGCGCAGGGCTGGGGAGTTTTACTAGCACGAGGTGGGAGAACAATAGGATCTTCCGTGCTCTGGGCAAGTGGACTCTGGACTACAGAAACCCTCTCAGCCTGTCTCAGCCTGTCCAGCTGTCCTGGAGGTTCTTTGAGGAAGCAATACACACACACACACACACACACACACACACACACACACACACACACACACTGTTCTCTCACCAAGATGCTACCCCGGAGCTCTGGATTTGATACCATGCCCATCTACTATTTGAGTTAGAACATGGCTGCCCGAGAAGACATCTTTCTGAGGAATCTGAGGTAGCTGAGGACTGAGAGCGTTCTAGAAGGTTTGGGGTCTGAGGTCACTGGTGTCTCTGAAGAATATCTATCACTGGTGCTTTTGCTCCTGTTTCAGGAAGCAGGAGACAGAGCTTCAGATGCCCTGCAGGCAGTCGGGGAGCCTCTGATGTCCACTTGACACAGGAAGCCTCGCTCCTTCCTGTGCACATCCTCCCTTCCCTGGCCTGGGACCCTCACTCACCCTCTCTGATCATAGGGCTGAAGAGCCCTTCAGTCTCTTGCACACATCTCATAACTGCCTGCTCGCTTGGGTGAGAACCCCCCCCCCCCCCAGTAATCAAAATGTCTTTTCTTCTGGTAGGTGGTATATTGTATCCTCCCGTTGACACAAATAGGCAGAGAAGCCTTTTGTCATTGTGTCAGTGGTTATTGCTAGTTAACATGCAAGTGCAGAAAGAGGATAGCCAATGTTTTATTTACAGATGCAATAAACTATTTATTTTAAACAGGAAAGTATTTGACATTGGCCTTTTTGTTGCTATTTGTTGTAATAGCAGAATGTTAATACTATTTCTATTTATTTTCATATTTTTGCAATGCCATTGCTTATTGATACATTTGGTTTCCATGTAGTTAAGTAGTGTCATAGTTTTTCCAGTCACTTAAAAGTTTTAAGACTATGTGATGAATGTTCTCCTCTAAGGCAAGGGAATCTAGCATTTCAGCCATTTGCTGAGACCTCACTGCGTGAAGAGTTGCTGTCATTTCGGTGCTTGCATTCTTCTAAAACCCACATTGAAGTGAACTCCCACAGTAGGGGCGAGTGGCGGGGCTTCTAGAAGGTAATCAGCCAGGAACACTCATCTCTCATGATTGGAAGTAGGACCTTGATAAAAGGGCTCAAGGCCTTGCTGGGTAGCCTAGGCAGGGTTTAGATTACCCATCTTCCCCAGTGTGTTCCACCATGCCTGGCTGGCGTCAGCATCATAAACTACCACGCATGCGATCCAAATCCTAAGTGTCTTCTGAACATTAAGCGAGGTATGCAAAAATTGTTAAATAATTTTAAAATAAACTTTCCTGGAAATCTCTATGACGTAGTAGAAGGGGGCTTACTAAAGGAGGTGGGGGAGGGGCCTCTTTACCCTCCTGCCACACCAGGACCTACCAAGAAACAGCAAGCTGGGAGTCGAAAGCAAACTGACCGGACTTTCAGTTTTGGTGGACTTCAGTCCTATGGGTGCCAGTGAATGCTAATAGCTGGGGTGGGGTCCTCACAGTTCAGCCTGGAAGTCCTTTAGATTGCTGTGATGTAAGTTGTCTCCTGCGGCCGCTGTGGAGCTTGGACAAGGCTGTGCTATGTCTTCTCCTGAGCGGGGATGAACGCATGACTCCTCTTTCTATGCACCTTCTTCCTTCCTTTCTTCTTCTATCTCTTTCCTTCTTGTCCCTCATTTCTTCCTGGCAGCTCACACTCATTTCTTGAGGCAGAATCCAGCACACAAAGAGAAGCCACTGGCATACAGTACGAGGGCACCAAATCTACCAGGGGCATCAGGACCGTTAGAGGCAGCAGGACCTGGTGCTGGGGCAGAGAGCTAAGGCAAATTTCCAATAGTAATAGATGAAGAGGCATGGGCTCAGAGAAGCATCCATGCCTAGCTCTCAACTCAGGCCGCTTTCAACACTGACATTTGACCCAGAGGTGGATGCCTTCCAAACCATGGGTGTTCCTTCCCTCCTGCTTCATATGGCCCAGACAATGGTGACCTGGCTGAGAGAGGACACCAAGGACTCTGACACACACACACCAGGGCCAGTCAGAGCAGAACCTTCTTTATTAGGCATGAATTGTTTATCTTCTTACTGCCTGGGGTGGATGAGAATTCCTCTTGTCACAGGGTTGGGCTCTTGGAGAATTGCTACCCAGAAGCCATTTGGTCATAGATACCAGTTGGTGAGTGTCGCAGAGTGTTCATCTTTGTGGAGAAGATAAAGTAGTTGTAGGTTGAGAAGCAGGGGGGAGCTGAATTTTTAACATGGTGGGGACGGGAGAAGGGGGCTTGTTTCTTTCTGAGAAGACATCAGGACTGAGGTTGCAAAGTTGAGAAACAGCTGCTTTTTCCAAGAGCGCAGGGCAAAGGCAGAACAAAGGGCAAATGCCAAGGTCCAGAGTCAGGAAGAAGAAAAGAAATGGCCTGCTTAAGAGGAGGGTTGGGGGGCAGAGTGATGGAGCATGGTGATAGTAAATTGGGGGAGTTAGAGGTTGGAGGCAGAGAAAAGGGAAGTCTCTTGTTCTGTGGGATCTCAGAAAGGAAATAGGAAAGTTTGGGTTTTGTTTTAGGTGGCATGGGTCTCTCATAAACCAGGAAGTTGGCTTTGCCCTGAAGCCCCACCCTTTCTCTGAGTTTACAGAACCAGAACCAGTGAGTCAGCGAGGGTCAGGTGCACTATGGCCAGCTTAGGATGTCCCACCAAGACATTTCAGTCTGAGGACTCAGGTAACAAAACTATTTCTTCATAGTTCTGTAGACGTGAAATCCAGTGCGGAGTCAGTGCGGTCAGGTTCTGGTGGTGATCTCCTCCTTCCTTGCAGATGCTACTGTCTTGCTGTGTCGAGACAACACACCATTGCCTTTGAACAGATTTGGTGTTATTGCCTTGAATGTCAGCATGCACAGGGTTCCCTCCGGGAGGGATGGCTGGAACTCAGAGTCTTCGCCTCCCAGGGATGCAGATTCAGCTGCTCTGGTTTTGCCTTCATCGTTCTACAAAATAATACCATCCAAGAGGGTGATGCTGTTGGTCTATGGGCACTGAGCATCATCATAACCTTATCATGTGTTGAGTGATCAAAAATAACAAGGGAGGGCTTAGGATGTTTCTTAGCTGGAAGAAGGTTTGGATGTCAATCATTTTGGCAGATGTAGATATGCTTTATAGATCACCTCATAGATCTGTAAATAGATTTACAAATCTGAAAATCTCTCTCTCTCTCTCTCTCTCTCTCTCTCTCTCTCTCTCTCTCTCTCTCTCTCTCTCTCTCTCTCTGTGTGTGTGTGTGTGTGTGTGTATGTGTGGTGTACTTGTATGCATGGATGCCTGCCTGTGGAGTCCAAGTGTCTTACCTCTATCCTTTGAAACAGGTCTCTCACTGAGCTAGGATGTCAACTGGCAAGTCCTGGTGATCTTCCTGTTTCTACCCACTATGATGCTGGGGTGATACAGGTGTTCACGTGGCCATGCTTGGCTGTTTGCACATGGATGCTGAGCTTTGAGCTCGGGTCCTCATGTTTGTACAGCAAATGCTTTCATCCACTGATCCATATTTCCATCCCCAAATTTATTTATTTATCTTACAAAGTAAAACATTCCTTGTAGCATTTGCATACATACTTTGTTTTGGTCAATTCCCCTTCCACCCCCACCCCCACCTTCCTGTTTATTTTCACTGAAGTACTGTTAACCTCCAGCTAACTGGAGGCCTCCTGTCTACTTCCCTTTGGTATAGCCTAAATGCTTTGCAATGTCATTGAATCCCTCACATCCAGGCCAAATGGAATAGTGAATTAGTAAGTAAATAAATATGGAGAAGAATGAGGCCCCGGAGGGACAGATGATTGAGACCCATATGCTAATCACGACAGAGCAGGGTGCAAGAAGCAGGACAGAGCCTGTCAGCAGAACCTTGGCAGTATGAGATGGAGAAGGAAAAGGGGGTAGAAGGAAGAGGAGGAAGTGGAAGGGAGGAGGAGGCGGAAGAGGAAGAGGAGGAAGTGGAAGGGGAGGAGGAAGAGGGAGAAGAGGAAGTGGAAGGGGAGGAGGAAGAGGGAGAGGAGGAAGTGGACGGGGAGGGACAGGAGGAGGAAAAGGAGGAGGAAGAGGAGCAGGAGGAAGAGGAGGAGGAGGAGGAGGAGAAGAAGAAGAAGACAGCTTTGTGTAACCTTCAAATAGACAATGGACCTTGTATGTTCATTAATACATAGACATGAAGTTCTCCTTTAATAATAGCCTGATGGGACTGGAAAGACAGCACAAACTAAGAGTGCTTGCTTGTTTTCTAGAGAACCCCAGCATTGTTCCCAGCACCCACATCAGGTAGCTCCCAACTGCCTGTAACTCCATCTCCAAAGGATCTAATGTTCTTCCTCTTCTGGATTTTGTGGGCATAGGCAGTCATGTGGCAAACAGAAACATATATATGAATAAAAAATTTTTATATTAACAATTTTAAAGTCCAATAGCTTTGGCTGGAGGTCTCTGAGGTTATGATAATCAAATCCCACAAGGATAGCTGGGTACTGGTGGGCGTGTCCCACGGGATGCCCCAGTACTGGTGGGCATTCCTCATGGAAATGCACACCAGTGAATGAGAATTCTCAAACTCTAGCCACTGTGAAGTGCAGCGTCAATGCAATAATGAGTCACAAAAGCAGCATTGTTCCTGTTGTACCACCATTTTACCTAATTATTTCTGGTATAAACCCCAGTGGAAACAATGCATATTTTGTTATGAAACTCCAGCCAAAAACTTTGGCCCTGAGACAAGAGGAAAGCTTTGGCAAGAACTCCAGTATAAAGCTGTGGTATGTAAGTTCCCATGTACGTGAAATGAAGAATTAATGTGTGACACCACGCCAAGAGAACACTACTTACTATTTGTGCATTTTCTATTAGAAGGAAACTTGCTTAGAGGAAAACTGATTTCCCCTGTTTGTTTCAAAACTTTTATTTCCAGAATTGTCCAATACAAATAATTTCAGAGCATGTTGTTTCCAAATTCACCTAAAAAGTGTTGATGAGTGAGGACCACTATTGAAGTTGGCAAATAATGTTCCTTTAAAGAACACAGCTAGGTGGGCACTCTTGACAGTATTGTGTCCCCAAGGGCAAAGCAGCATGTTCCCAGGATACAGATGTTAACGGTGAAAGTAACTGGGAGATAAAATGGTGCAGTAAACTTCACAAAAAGACGCTTGCTTTGTTTTGTTTTGTTTGTTTTGTTTTCCTAGACAGGGTCTCTCTGTTTAAAAGAGTCCTGGCTGTCCTGGACTCACTCTGTAGACCATGCTGTCCTTGAACTCACAGAAATCCACTGCCTCTGCCTCCCAAGTGCTGGGATTAAAGGTGTGGGCTACCACACCCAGCCTAAAGGGTTGAAGAGATGGCTCAGTGGTTAAGAGCACTATTTTTTCTTCCAAAGGTCTTGAGTTCAAATTCCAGAAACCACATGGTGGCTTACAACCATCTATAATGTGTTCTGATGCCCTCTTCTGGCCTGCAGGTGTACATACTGAAAGAGCACTCATATATATATATAAATAAATAACTATAAAGAAAATAGTCTGCATTTTTAATTTTGAGGTGATTGAAACTTGACAGGCTCTTTTATTCTGTAGCAAGATCCTGGGCACACCAGTTCCCCCAGTACCAGCAGACTTGTTTTCTCTGCCTTATAACTGGAATTCCTATAGACTACCTACCTTTACGTCAACTTGACACAAGCTAGATTCATTTGGGAAAGAGGGAATCTTAACTGAGAAAAAACACTTCCACTAAATTGGCCTGTGGGACTTTTTTTTTTTTTAAACTAACAATTGGTGTAGGAGGGGCCCTGCTTACTGTGGGAGGTGCTATCCCTGGGGGCGTGGTCCTGGGTGCTATAGGAAAGCAAGCTGAGCAAGCTATAGGGAGCAAGCCAGGAAGCAGCACTCCTCTGAGCTGGGGGGTTGAGGAGTGGTGCTTGCAGGTGTCAGACAGGGAAGCAAAGCCGGAGATGAACAATCTTGCTTCTCTTGTGGCTCTCTGTGAGTGCGAAGCCTGTCTGTGCCTCCTAGGCTCCTCCATGGTCTCGGCGTTCGCCCTCCCTCCCTGCAGATTCCCGCCTTGAGTTCCTGCCCTAACTTCTCTCATGGATGAAAGTACCTGGAAATGTAAGATGACATAAACGCTTTCCTCCCCAAGTTGCTTTTGGTCATTGTAGTTTATCACAGCAACAGAAACACTAAAGCACCCTAGCAACCACAGATATGATCTCTGTTTCTATAATTTTGTCATTAAACAATGTCATATAGTGGTGACTGTCTCTGCTTGACTGTTCCCCCCACTAAATTTAATGCTGTAGATCCGTCTAGGCTGTTTGTTCTGCAATTGCTTATCACATTTTATTTTTATGGGAGGTCTTGGTATGTATCCCAGTCTGGCCACTCACCAATGTAGCCCAAGCTACCCTGAACTGGCAATCCTCTTCCCGCAACCTCCTGAGACCTGGGGTTATAGACGAGGACCACCATATTCAACTCTAAAGCTTTTCTTTTTACTCCTCAGGTAGTATTCCATAGTGAATTTAACTATATGTTTACTGAAGGCCAAGTGAACTAGTGTGTGTATGAGGGAACGTGTGTGTATATTAGAGTATTGTATGTGCGTGTATGTGTGTGTGAGTATATGTGTATGTGTGAGTAAGAATATGTGTGTAAGTATATGTGTGCATGTGTGTTTATGTATGAGTGAGTGCGAATGTGGATGTGTGAGTGTGTATATGTGTGTGAATATGTGTGAGTGTGTATATGTGTGCATGTGTGTTTATGTATGAGTGAGTGTGAATGTGGATGTGTGAGTGTGTATATGTGTGTGAATATGTGTGAGTGTGTATGTGTGTGCATGTGTGTTTATGTATGAGTGAGTGGGAATGTGGATGTGTGAGTGCGTATATGTGTGTGAATATGTGTGAGTGTGTATGTGTGTGCATGTGTGTGAGTGTGTATGAGTGTATGTTTATGTGTGAGTATGTTTGAGTGAGTATGTATGTCTGAGTGGTGTGTGTGTGTGTATATGTGAATGAGTCTGTGCATGTGTTGTGTGTGTGAGTGTACATGTAAGTGTATGTACGAGTATATGTGTATGTGTGAGTGTGAATATGTGTGAGTATATTACTATGAGTGTATATGTGTGAGTGAGTGTGTGTGTGTGTGTGATGAAACTCATGGCCTTGTGCATGTCAATCAAATTCTCTACCTTGGAGTTGTGTCACCAGCTCTGGGTCTGGTGCTATTATAAATAAAGCAGCTACAGACATTGGTGTGCCAGTTTTGCATGCATTCGGTTCTTACTTTTCTGAGATAAATGCCCAGATGCTCACCCATAGGGCAGCTGTATGTTCCAAATGTAAAGAAACTACCAAACTATTTTTTCAGAGTGACTGTATGCTTTAATGTTCTCACTGACAACGTCTGAGTGACTCAGTTTCCCCAAATTTTTGCCACCCTTTACTGTTGTTGCTTTTTTTTTTTTTTTAGGTCTGTTGGGAAAAGTGAATTTATTTTTTATTTTTTAAGATTTCTTGACTAATATGTATGTAATGCTCTGCCTGCATGTACACCTGCCGGTCAGAAGAAGGCATCAGATCTCATTATAAATGGTTGTAAGCCACCACGTGGTTGCTGGGAATTGAACTCAGGACCTCTGCAAAAGTAGCCAGTGCCCTTAGCCTCTGAGCCATCTCTCCAGCCCATGACTATTTTTTATAGACCCATTTATCCAGTAAAATTGTCTTCAGTAAAATGTCTGCATGTCCTTTGCCAGGCCCTAATTGGGTGAAGTGAGCGTCTGTTTTTGTTTTGTTTTATACTATGGTAGTCTAATTACTCCACTGCCATTTATTGAAAAGATTATTTTTCAGATATGAAATGGCTTTTGCACTTCTATCAAAAATTTGTTGCCAGTATTCCTTTGGGCCTACTTCTAGGCTGTCTCTTCTGGTTCCTAATAGGCCTGTCTGTCCTTCCCCAGTGTCCTGTCTCTATTACTGTAGCTACACAGACCATCTGAAAGCTAAGATAGCTATTTCTGTTCATCCCTTTATGGAGCTGTTTCTGCTCCCTGCATTCCCTTGTCTGCCAATATAATACTCACAGAAAGTTTGCCTGTATTTATCAAAAACTTACTGAGGTTTCAGTAGAAACCAGTTAACCCTGTGTATTAATTTGAAGAGAATTGACATTGTTTCTATGTGAGGATTGCCAAAGCTTGCGGTGTAGCTCACCTGTAATGTGTTTGTCACAAACAAACAAAGAAAGGCCAGCCAAACAAACAAACAAACAAACAAACGGAAAGCAGGCAGTTCCAAGACACGGACATCACAGGTGCCACTGTCCTTTAGATTTTATTGAGTTCTGTCACCAGCATTTTGGTGTTTTCATCACATAAAATGTACACACATGTTATTAGATTTATATCAAAGTGTTCCCACTTTTTAAAGAGTTATAAAATGTGTTCTGTTTTTATTTCTAGGCTCCATCTATTCATTGCTAATACCCCGCATTTATTCTGTATATTTATCACACATCCCATAAGCTTGCTGATATCGCTTACTACTTAAAGGAGGGGTGTGCTGTTTGGTTTAAAAAAAAAACATTATTTTAGATTAAAATGATTGTGTGTGTGTGTGTGTGTGTGTGTGTGTGTGTGTGTGTGTGTGCATGTGCACGTGTGTACAAGTGGTCTTGGAGGCCAGAAGAAGGCACTAGAACTCCTGAGTGTAGGGTATTGTCTTCCCTTCTCAGATACTTCCCAGACCCGTTGGTGTGGAAGTCCCAGAATCACTCAGGTTGTCAGGCTTGGTGGCCAATGCCTTTACCTCTGAGCCATTGTGCTGACCAGTGATTGACATCTTAAAAAAGAAAAGGAATGCAGATTCTCTGGAGCTGGGGAGAACTTTAAAGGAGTTTGTTAGCTTTGCTTAGCCAACAGTGCTAGATGAAAGCTTGACACAGGTCCCTGTGGCAGACCCGAGTGCCACTGTGATGTAAGGTCCAGGTAAGAGGTGTCTCTACAAGGAAGTCGCAAATGCTATTGGGTGCATACTGGCTTCTGTAGAAGCTTGTAGATCTGAAGTTTGAATCAATTGGGACTGGAAGGAAAACACGTGTGAGTTATATACAGTTAAAGTTTCTGATTTACAAGGGGTTAGGAGCAAAGCAGTAGTTGCTTTGTTGTTGTTGTTTTGTTTTATTTGCTTGTTTGTTTGTTCTGAGACAGGGTTTCTCTGTGTACCTTTGGCTGTCCTGGACTTTAGATGTAGACAAGGCTGGCCTCAAACTCATAGCAATCTGCCTGACTCTGCCTACACGTGTGCTAAGATTAAAGGAGTGTGCCACCATACTTAGCTGTGGTACTTGCTTTTAAAGGAGGATGTTTTTTGAGACAGGGTAGCTAACTAAGTAGACCAGGATGTCCTTGAACTCCAGATATCTGGCATGCTGCCTTTGCCTTCCTGGTACTGTGATCAAAGGCATGGGCCATCACACTGGTGTTCAAAAAGGGCCCATTCTTATTAGTGAAGACAGGGCATCTCTTGGCCAGAGTTACACTAACCGCGCTAAGAAGAAATTCAGTAAGTAAAGTGCCTGTTCAACAGACATGAGGACCCATGTTCCAATCCCAGCACTCACATGAGGGCCTGAGCTCTGATTTCAGCACCTACTCTAAAAAACAGGTGCTTGAACCTCGCGGGTATGCCCACAACCCCAGTGCTAGAGATGTCAGACCTCTAACAGGAGGACCCCTAGGCTTGCTGGCCAGTGAGCCTCCCCAAATCGACCAGTCCCAGGCTCAGTGAGACACTCTAAATCCAAAATACAAAGTGGGGAGTAAGAGAAGGAGAGTCTGGCATTGACCTCTGGCTTCCATATATTAGTGCATGCATACACACAGACCCCCCACATGCACACACACATGCACACACAGAGACCCCCACATGCATACACACATGTATGCATGCACTTGCACACATATGCACACAGACTCACCAACGCACATGTACAGCCACACACATGCACACACAGACCTCTCCCCACATGCACACACATAGACCCCCCCACATGTGTGCACACACACACATGAACGCACACACATGCACATATGCACGCAGAGTGGCAGTGACTCACTTATCAGGTGGGATTAAGAAGCCACTGCTTTAAACAAGATTATGCTCCTGGGTTCTTGGTTGAAGTCACACCTCTGGGACAGCAAAGACAGGGATAACTTTCTTAGATAAACGACCCATTTGTCTATATATCTTTACCTCTAGCAAATGACACATCTTTATAAGAGGCACACAGACACAGTTCTCACAGGCATATTGTCTCTCCTGGTCAAGATGTTCCATTTCTGGCTGGGTGGTGGTGGCGCACACCTTTAATCCCAGCATTCGGGAGGCAGAGGCAGGCATATCGCTGTGAGTTCGAGGCCAGCCTGGTTTACAAAGTAAGTCTAGGACAACCAGGACTACAAGAGAAACCCTGTCTCAAAAAACAAAACAAAAATAAAAATGATTTTCCGTTTCTGGAAACGGTATCTAATGACTATTTATAGTGTTGAAAGGTGGGGCCAGTTTCTGCAGCTACAAGCTGTCTGTGCCCCAGTGCTAGACACAGGAGCTGAGGTTCACAAAGGTAAACGCCCAGGAAAGGCTGATAGCGAGGAGAAAAAACAAGACGGAGAGGAAGGGAAAGGAGAGCGGTGGCTATCGATTCAACTTGGATAAGACGGGGGTGGGGGGGTGTGGGGGTGGGAGGTGGGGGAATGCTGTGCTCTCCTTTACAAAGGGCCTCTTCCTGGGTCTGCCTAGCTGCCCTGATACCTGCCCGGGGAATCCAGCCACGGCAGTGACCCTGACCCTCGCAGACTGCCTCTCATTCACAGTGCCGGTTACTGGTTCACGTCTTACTTGTGTTGTCTGCCCCCTTAGAACAGGGTCCTTGACTGGGCTGTGGCTCCACAGTCAGGCACTTGCCTAGCATCTGCGCAGCCGCGGGATCCACCTCCGGCACTAAGTGGAACTGCATAGGAGCGGAGAGTCCGAGTCTTTCTGTTCTCCCTTTTACCCCAGTAAGCACCACTGAATACTTCTGATAGTGCTGGTTAGAATGAAGTACTGGCGACAAAGCTGAGAACTCAAAGAAAGAGAAAAAAAATGACCCATCATTTATAAATTCAACGTTAAAGAAACAGGCTGTGTTCGAATTATAACGTGCTTTTACTCTGCTCCTTGGGGGCCTGTGTTCCATAATGCATCTATAAAGTAGTACAAAAATATCACCATGTTCTGTTTCGCTGGGTGAGCATTGCTGTGTGCTGGCAAGCTGGAATGTGCGTCACTTTCTAAGATCAAATGAAATGTAGCGATCATATCTAAGTTTCAGAGAGTAACTGGGAAGATGAGATGGTTTTAAACAAGTGACGGCCAGAAATTTTACCTGAATCTTCTCAGGCCAGCCTTTGAGTCTGCAACATTTCATTAGCTGATTATTAGACAACAGAAGAATCAGCTCCGAAACCGTCGATTACTTAGTTCAATTTGGGTAATAAAACCATTCTATGAGTTGAAATATAGTTTACTTTGAAAAGAAACCACTCCTCCCCGGAGGCTGCTAAATGGTTTGGGGAAAAATGGTTCTACGACTTGCCTTTTTATTGCAACATTATATGTTGGAAAAACACACTTAATTATATTTGGTTGCTGGAAAGCCTTTTCCGGTGCAAAGTGCTATTAACAAAGAAAAAGTTGCAGGAAAGAGCCTGGGTTAGAGTTGATAGGCCACGCCCACAGTGCAGCAGAGCATGCGTGAAAGGCTCCACCTTTAGCCTTTGAATTTAGCTACCATTCTTACTTCAGGAAACCTGCAGGAAACCAAACCTGCAAGTATTTAGAAGGGACCCCCACTTAGTTTAGGTAACATGTTAGAGCACAAAAGTGTTGAGGTTTGGGGGGTTTTAAATTGTGAACTGCTGAGCCAGCAAGATGGCTCCGTGGATAAAGGCATCTGCTGCCAAGTCTGGCGACCTGGGTTTGATCTCTGGAACCCATGTGGGTGGGAGAGAGAGAGAGAGAGAGAGAGAGAGAGAGAGAGAGAGAGAGAGAGAGAGAGAGAGAGAGAGAGAGAGAGAGAGAGAGAGAGAGAGAGAGAGAGAGAGAGAGAGAGAGAGAGAGAGAGAGAGAGAGAGAGAGAACCAACTCCTGCAAGTTGCCCTCTGACTTCCACGCGAGTGCTGTGGTGCGCGTGCCGCACACATACATATGGCCGTGCACATTTATATGCACACCTTCCACCCCAACGCAAGACAAATCATGTAAAAACGTTGTTATTTGAGGAGTTCCACTTTCGTTCATTTGACTTCTGTTCAGTAGTAAGTAGGGATGCTGCCTAGCAGTTAGCACAGTTCCCCATGTGAAGAGGCTTTCACGAGGGCTGCAAGTGTACTGCTGCCATAAATGACGTATCAGGCGGAGCCAGTGCCACTTGCCACCGGTATTTTCTCCCCTACGCTGTCCAGACAAACCCCCTCTCCTGGTCACCATCCCTCTTTAAGGCAGCTATAGAGGAAACTTCCCTGACAGAATAGAGGTGATGGGTGTGGTGGCCCATTTCATTTTGATCGCAGAGTTCTACACACATGCACATATCTCAGCCCATTGTGATCCTGGCCCCAGTCCCAGGTGGTGTTAGAAGCCGGCTGCTTGTGTAGGGAGAACCTAGGGATGTAGTCTGCATGCATGCCTCACATGGCAGTGTCTGTTAGCTTCCTGCCACTGTAACAGAATTCTGGAGTTCAGCACCCTCATGAAGATCAAACACTTAGGCCGGCCCATGGGTTCGGAGATTTTATTCTGAGATCAGTTGGCCTCTCACTTTGGGCCTGAGGTGAGGCGGCACATCATGGCGGGATCATGTAGAGAAGTAAACAAAATTCACAACCCACGTCCAGGAGGAACAGAGAGGAGAGAAAGAGACAGGGACCCCGTTCCCTTCAGTGGTGTACCCCACTGACTTAGGACATCCCATAAAGCCACTCATCCACTGTCTCCAGCATCTCCAGTGGCACCACTTTGTGGACTGAGCCTTTAGCATATGATGGAACATTCCACACGGACTACAGTGATGTTGTCAGCTCATGAGACTACCTACAGATGGCCTAGTTACGTGAGGGCTCAGAGGAACATGCCTAGGTACTGGAGACCTGTCCCAGCCTCTGTTGAGATCCCATCATGGGGCCATCACCCATGTTCCTTACTGGGGGCCTCTCTGTGGGGTTCTCCCAAGATGAATTCTGTCCTGGAGCCCTAAGAAACACCAAACTGCCCACAGAGTAATCATCCAATTTTGGACATAAGAAAGTTAAATATTTTTGGCCTGTTGAATGTAAGAAAAAAGTGGATAATAAGAAGACTTTAAAGACACTTGCTGTCAGGACTGCATATTTGTTTTCTAGACATAGATTTGAAGCACAGAATACATTAGCCATAAGGGGTGCTCATGACAAAAATATTAGTATTATTGACAAATGGAGAATTGTACAATTGTCCTCAATACCCTCCTTACATTAAAAATGATAACAAAAGCCAAAAATAACAAGGTTCTTGTGGTTTCCTACCCTTTGTCCCTTTTTCTCTTAAAATTGTGAGACTTGTATTATCTAATTTTATACTTCAGTGGATTCTGGGTAAGTGTAATCAGTGCATTGTATTTAAACATTTGAGATACAGTGTGTCTGAACTCTTTGCAAGCAGCTGAAACCAGCTCTGGCTTAGTCAGAAAGACATTTACAGGCCAGGGAGTGGAAAAACTACTTGCCACTCAAATGTGAGGACCGAGTTTGAATAGCCAGCATCCACACACAGCTGGACTTGGTCACACATACTCTGTAATTTCAGTTCTCCCGTGGTGACATGGGAGGCAGAGACAGCAGAATCGCCAGGAGCTCAGTGGCAAGCTAGGCTGGCATGTGCTGCAGTGAACACCCGAGGTTGTCCTCCATACACATATGTCTGCACTCACATAAATACAAAGATTGTGTGTGAGTGTGTGTGTGTGTGCGCAAATGTGTGTGTATAATCCTTAAGAAGGTATTTGGGGCCGGAAAGATTGAGCAGTGGTTAAGAGTGCTTGCTGCCCTTGTAGAGGACCTGAATAGTTCCCAACTGTGACACCATCTTCTGGCCTCCTAAGGTCCTCCACTCCTATAACATCTCTCTCTCACATACACACACAGACACACGTGCTTGCACACACATGCTCACACACACATGCGCACACACATGCTGGGAAGTGCTCAGATTCAAAGGGAAGGTTGGATGGGCCTGCTGGCAGCACACAGAAATAAAGGCAGCTCTTAGAATCAAAAGGGAAATAAAGGGAAAAAAAGAAACAAATTAAGGTAAATTAGAAAAACAGAGTCCATTTCATATGGTTTTTTGTTTCATTTTTCCCCTGACAAGCCTCTCTGATACACTTTGCCTTGTCCCAGGAGGACAGAGACCATTTGAGTCTTTGTTGGAGGAAAAGGCTGTTTGAATGGCTGTCGAAAGGTTGCTAAATGTGCCAGTGATTTCAAGCACCTGGGTGGCTGAATTAGGAGGATGGCAAGTTCAGGGCCAGCCTGTACAATGTAGTCAGACCTGCCTCCATAGACAAAGAAACAAATTAAAAGAGGAATGAAAAAGAAGTAAATCTCTCCCAGAGGCCACTGTCTAACCTAAGCCCCACCCAGTGGATATGCTATGGCCTGTGGGCTGCAGGAAGGGCCTGAGCTATCATGCACTGACCAGATGAGGCCTAGCTGCCCAGGGGGATCTTCAGAAAGAGGAGGCAGAGACTTACCGTAGAGTCAGTAGATGCTGAGGAGTTTCTTGACCACTTTTGGTCTCTACTTCCTTGCCTGTAAATGAGCCATCTTTACAGTGAGATGTCAGTGGGCTGTGATAGGAAGTTCTCTGCAGAGAATCCCTCAGGCTATTAGCCGGGGCTGTTTCCTGAGGCAGGTGGGCTCTGGTGATTGGGCCGATCCCTGAGGTGGACAGCATCCATGTCAGAGCTTTAGGCTCCTTCTCTGCACAGCTGCTGCTGAGCTTGGCGATTCCTGGGGAGGTCATTTGGAGAGACCATCATCCCCTGCTGGCTTTTAGTAGCATCCAAGAGTGAGAGTCTCTTCGGGTGATCTGGGGTGGATGCAGGCTCTCAGTGTCCTGACAGGGGAAGGGAAGGGAAGCCGTGCAGCTCTCAGCCCAGGAAGACACATCAGTACCCGGAGACATGGCCGGGCCATCAGCCGAGAAGCCACTGTGCTCTCAGCATTCCCCACCATCTCATGGCTACCCGCTCCTTGGTGAGTTCCACCCAGTGCTGTCTAAGGAGCAAAGCTGAGGAAGTTGGGCCAATGGGCAGGCAGCTCCCCAGGTGACCCTACTGACCCATGCTCTACTGTTTCCTCCTGATAAGGCAGTTAGTGAGTGCAAGGTGTCACAAGCATGAATGTCACCTCATTCCTGTGTGTGATGTGTTCACTTCCAGGTCGGAAGCCTTTCTTTGCCTCAGGGCAGAGTGGACCGTTCATCCTGAATGAGGCACAGAACACCCAAGGGAATCACCACAGGCTGGAGAGCCTTGCAGCCTTCTGCAGTGTGTTCCTGACTGGGTATATTCATAGGCATTCTCCCTCCTTGCCTCTCCCTTTTATCTGTTTTTTGTTTGTTTGTTTGTTTGTTTGTTTTGTTTTGTGGGGTGTTGGTTTGTTGATTTTGAGGCAGGATCTTGCACTACAGCTCAGACTGGTCTCAAATCCATGGCAACCCTCTTGCCTACTCCCACTAAGTACTGGGAGAGGGGTAAGAGTCACCACCCTAGGTCATGTAAGCTTTTCAGCTTCTGGCTACTCCCCAACTCCGTACCAGTTGAAACAACTGGAGGGACACAGTGAATAATATTGACTGGGTTTATTAGTATAGAATAAAGGAAAGAAACAAGAAAGAGAGAGGAATGAGAGAGGCTAGCAGGGAAGGAGGGAGGGAGGGAGGGAGAAAAGAAGGGTGGATTTCAGAGAACACATCTATGGTCAAGTTTCTAAAACAAAAGTTCATATTAGAAAGTGTAATTGCTAGCTGGGTGCAGCGGTGCACACCTTCAGTCCCAGGACTCGGGAGGCAGAGGCAGGCAGATCACTGTGAGTTCAAGGCCAGCCCGGGCTACAATGTGAGTCCAGGACAGCCAAGGCTATACAGAGAAATCCTGTCTCAAAAAACCAAAAAAAAAAAAAAAAAAAAAGAAAGAAAAGAAAAAAAGAAAAGAAAGAAAGAAAGAAAAGAGAAGAAAGTATACTACTGGGTTAACTCATCTGAATCCACACCCCTGTCTCTGCATAGGGGTCTCTCTGGGAATCACCTCCTCCACTTCACTCTCCCACCCACTGCTCTCAGCGTCTCAGACACACATGTCTGCATTGTGCTAGGACAGGGATGCTTTATTCTCAAAAGTTACCTTGCTTCGAGAGTTGAGTTTAGAACCTTGGCAGGGGTGTGCTGGCATGCTCTTTTTGGGACAGAGCTATGGCATGAGAAGGTGGTAGAACTAGGAGGGCCATTCATGGTTAGAGTAAGTGGTTGTTCTCTGAGTGAGAACAAGACAGCAATGTACTGAAGTGTCACGCCTCAGGTAGGAAGGCTTCTGAAGGATGCTCTTCTGTCTGTGCTGGTTCCTGTATGCTGACTGTCCTTGTACAACTCATTGCTCAGGCTCTGTATACTCTGATCTATCAGGAGGTAGGGCGTTGTCTGGTGTTTGCTTTGAGATGTAGTGGAGGCACCTGAAAATGCTGCCCCTAGCTCTAAAAATGCTCAGTTTAATGGTTTTCAGCTTATTCACAGAGCTGAGTGTTGTTGGTTTTTTTTTTTTTTTAACACAATCTCAATTGTTCAATTTTTTTTTTTAACCACTCAGAAACCATATGCTGGGGTAAAAACCTGCTAGCATAGAGAGGCAGAGAAAGCACCCAGCTGACCTTTCTACTCAGCTGATATCCCAGAAGGAACACTCCTCCCCAGTGCTGGGAAAAACTTCCTTCAAACTTCATGTCCCTCCCTCCTATTTCCTGTGCATCTCTCTAACTGTCCTCTTGACTTCCTAGTCCTTGCTGGTTTTTTTTTTCCTTAATAATCCTATGTTCACATCTGGTCAGCTGGTGGTTTGCTCCACCTCTTGATCTATGGTTGATTTTATTTGATCTTGTTTACAATATTCAAACAGAAAGCTCTTGGATTAAAGGCGTGTGCTAAGGCTAAACCAGGTTTTTCCAGTAAATAACACAGTCTAGGGGTTCACAGTGTGATCAAATACCCTGAAACAGCTAGGATTTGTTTGTTTGTGTGTGTGTGTGTGTGTGTGTGTGTGTGTGTGTGTGTTGTGTGTGTACATACTATGGCACACATGTGCAAATGAAGACAAGTTGTTGGAGATGGTTCTTTCCTACCTCGTGGGTTTCAGGGATGGAACTCAGGTCATTAGCCTCAGTTACTAGGAGCTGTGCTGACTGAGATATCTTGCTGTCCCTCTATCAATTTTTGAATGTTTTGATCACTCCAAATGCTATGCTCACTCCTCCCCATCTCATCTTTTTCCATAGAGCCTCCATCCCAGCTCCAGGCAGTGTACGACAACTCTTGTCCATGTGGATTGGCCTAGTCAAAGCATTTCCTATAAACAGAATCACACAATGTAGGCTGGTTTTGCTCTTTTTTGGACTGGCTTCTTTCGCTTAGCATTATGTTTTCAAGGTTCATATACTCTGTTGCATGTATCAGTACTTAATTTCTTTTTTATGACTAAATAATATTCCACTCTGTGACTATGCTACAGTGTTTTTCTATGCTACAGGTTTTTAATATATTTATTATTTGATGAACATTAGATAGTCAATATATTGTTGCTATTATAAACGATGCCAAGATGAAATTTTTCATACAAAAATGGTGATTTAATTGGTTTTCCATATTGAGTATCTCAGGTGACAAAAAGACAATTTAACTCACTCAAAAAATGTGCTATTGTGAACATTCTCTGCTGCATGGCTCTAATCTCAACTTAATTCTAAGAACAGGTGAAGTTCATTAACCTTGGAAAATACTGGTAACTTGGTTCCAGGCTTTGCTCTGGGTCCATGTGTGTTAAGTAAATATTCATGAGCACTCAGAGGTGTACTGGTATTTTTTTAAATTGTGCGTGTGTGTGTGTGTGTGTGTGTGTGTGTGTGTGTGTGTGTGTGTAGATGTGCAAGTACATGTGTGTGTGTGTAAATCAAAGGTCCACATCAAATGTCTTCCACTATTATTCTTAACTGTATCTTTGGAGACAGGGCCCTTACTGAAGGCAGAGTTCACTGACTGACCAGTGAGCCCTGGAGATCTACTTGCCTCTGATTTCCTGTGCTTGAGTTACAATGCTGTGTCAAACATTTTTTAATGTGGTTTCTGGGGATCTGAACTAAAATCTTTGTGCTCTGAGCACAAGCACTTCAATGAAAGAGCCATCTTTTCAGCCCATACGTGGGGATGCTTTTATTGGTAAAGAGCACCTGAGAGCCCAGACCTGTGCCAGGCGATGCAGGTGGTCAAAGCACATTGATTAATGACAGAAGTTCCTCATCACAGCCCTGAGAAGAAGTGAGTTCATAGCTAAGGAAATAGGAGTCTGAGAAGCTAAGACCATCATCAGGCATGGTAGGATGTGACAGAGCAGGCACAAGGCAAAGCCTAGTCACTGGTTCTAGAGTCCATGGTGCTGACCAAGCAGCAAGCAAATCTTTCCTTTTGACCTGCTCCAGGAACCTGACACCCTGGAAAGACTGGCCTCTTTGCTCAGCCACGCTATTATTGCCGGACATTCCTTGCATTGAGTTTGCTTCTCTCTCTGCTGACTCCATTGCCAGCCCTCACCACTGCCTTCTCTCCACTTTCTCTTGCTGGTAAACACAACATTATTACCATATTACCTCTGTAGTTGTCACCAATATACTCCATGAAAATCACTCTTCCTGGGGTCCAAACCCCATCTCTCTGCCTCCCAGATACACTGCAGTGACTGTAGAGACCATTGCAGAATCTACTGGTGATGTACTGCATCCAACTTTGATTGTGCATGTATGGAATCTGAACAAGCAGACAGGCATGTGTGTCTTGATCAATGTGTGGTTTGCTCCTGTAGTAGTGCACTCCTGCCATGAGTCCTCTTGAAGTTTGTAAAGCAAGTGACATATTTTGCTTTGACATTGAATTCTCATTGTTTTCCCATTTCAGAGATGGATCATTCTGATGTACTTTCTCCTCCTCCTCATCCTCCTCCTCCTCCTCCTTCTCCTCTCCCTCCTCCTTCTTCTTTCTCTTCTTCTTTTTCTCTTTCTCCTCCTTCTCCTCCTCCTCTCATCCTAGAGGACAATCTTGGATAAACTTGCCTTCTATCTTGTGTGAGAAAGGATCTCTTTGTTGTTCACCATTGCACATCTCAGAGTGGCTGGAACTCTGGGTTCTGGGAATTCTCCTTCTCCACTTCTCATCTCACTGTATGAGTGCTGGGATTAGATGTGTACCGCGGTGCCTGTCTTCATCTGGGTTCTGGGAATTTAAATTCAGGTCCTTGTAGTTGCACAGTGAGCACTTTTACCCACTGAGCGATAGTGCATTTTCTAAGAACAACGGGCCTTCATGATTTGGGTCAGAAGTTGCTTTTTCCTTTATTTTTCTCCTTCACTCCTCCCTCTCATCATCTAGAAACACTTAAGATTTTAAGAAGGCACCATAGAGTTATGGATATTTTGGATGTATGATTAATTCCTGGCTCTGCTTTGCCCTGAGGTTACACATGTGTTCAGGACAACATGGTGGAGACAAGTGTCTGGAGGCCTCTGATGTGAGGCCCCAGTGATATAACGCAAGTAGAAATGAAACTGGTCCTCTGCTTCAAGCATCTTATGGAAAATTTTTCCTGATAGTCTGGGACTTATGCTGCAATTGGAGAAAAGGTTTCTGATTACTCATAGCTGCTATTATAGCTATTACAGTCACAGATGGTGGAAGTGTGTCAAGGAAAGAGGGGACTATCAACTTAGATCACAGCTCAGGCCCTCACAGTCCATCCATAGCTTGGCAACTAGTTGACAACATATCAGAAGGCTTTGGGAAAACTACAAATTACAGGTTAGACTTTTTTTTCTCTTTGTATCCACAATGGAAACCTGGATTGCACTTAAGGCAACTGTCCCAGTAGGGAGCGATGACAGGTGATCTCGCTTGAACCTGACACACGTCCATGCAGAAGTCGTATTTTCATTTCCAGCGGACTTCATGAGGAATCTCGATGCAATGAAGGATGTGAGATTGAAAGATGAGAAAGGATCTCTTTAGGTTTTTCACCCAAAGGAAAGAGAAGACTAGCCCATCAAACATGAAGTTCCTTTCTACACACTGTGATTTTTGAGGTGGATCTCTGGATTTCCCTGCCAAATGGAGAGCAGCTTTGAATAATCATGGTGAAAGCAGAGGAGGAGGGAAACTTCTGTCTGGGGACCTCACTGCAGGGAGGCTCTTCTCATGCTGATTATGGGTTACCTGGTGATGGCATCCATCCCTCAGTCTGGTACCCAGCCACCTCAGGCAGGGTAAGGTGGTTGTGCACGTCCTTCTATCCCACGCAGCCTGCTTCCTCCTCCTGCGTCTGAGCAGGCTTTAAGACTTGACGGCACGAGTGGAAGTGACACTGTGGCAATGTTCACACCCCAGTTATGTTTTTAAAGATTCATTTTATTTTTAATGGGTATATGTCTTTGTGGGGGTACATGCATGGGAGTGCCTATGCCTACACAGGCCAGAAAACTGCACTGCATCCCCCAAAGCTGGAGTTAGAGGCAGTTGTGAGTCACTGCATTGGGTCCTGGGAACTAATCTTGCGTCCTCTGGAAGAGCAGTATGCACCCTTCACCCCTGAGCTATCCCCCTCCACTCCCAAGGCCGAGACTTCGAAGGCTGGGCAGCTTTGAATTTGTTTCTTGCAGCCCTGACCTGCCATATGAGAAATACAGCTACTGCCTGATAGACTGCAGAAAGAGGTCAGAGCACTAGTGGAGCAGGAGGGAGTCCATTGAGGGAGGCTCTTCCTGACCTCATTACAGATTTCCAGACATACATAACGCCATCGCTAACCCTCTAGGCCAGCCAGCTGCCAGCTGATGACCACTTACCATCGTCCCTCAAAGCTACATGCCACAGAAAAAAAAATTAAATCATTCGTTCACTTGCTAACTTTCTTACCCACAGAGAATGGGAGTAAATGTAGTCAGGTTTTTTTTTTAATTTTATTTATTTATTTTTTAATGAGAAGAGCAGATCTCTAAAAAGAAACTTGGAGTTTATCAATAGAAACAAGAAAAGACCCAGCCTCTCCTATTGTCGGAATGCTTTCCTCACTTATAAACCACCTGTAGATTACGATCCACAGCACAAATTCCAGCCAGTGCCAGGACACTTAAATTTGATTAGGCTGAAAAGAAATTCCTGTATTAAGTTCTTATCTGGCTTTGAAAACTTTCTCAGAGTTGCCCGGAGAACAGCTGCCGTTCATTCATTCTTGGTGACCGTTGCCCCACTGATCCTAATCTCATCCTTGCCAGGAAAAGCAGCAGATCAGAACAAACCATCACTGCAAAGGGGCTGCCTCAGGAGCGAGAGACCTTAGATTTGGAGAAACCTCATTCCAGAACATGAGAGAGATTTTATGGAGGAAATAGAAAAAACGGAGCTCTTCAACCTCTGCAAGAGTCTGATGTATCGGGTGGCTAAAGTTACAAATTGATTTGCTATACCAGGTACTTAGGTAGGATCCTCTGCCTCAAATAAATCGATTGTTTCACTCAGCCTGAGCTCTATGCATGGTGTACTCCCTGCAGAAGGGCAGGCTCATATTGATTTAAAAGGGTCTGGCAAAAGAATGCCCAGGTTATCCAAATATTTTACTTAGCTGAAAATTCCTATTCATACAAGAAAGTCTAATTTCAATTACGGTGAATGAACACCTTTGTAATTTCCCCTAAACTGTTTTTCACTCCCAACTTGGAAGGCCCATTCATTTCTGCAGCGCTCAAAGGTGTTAGAAGGAGCATGAGTGAAAATGAAGAAGGTCCACAGAGCAGGGAGATTGCATCATGCACATTTGCATTCCACATAATTTAGCCTCATGTCATTTTTCTCACAACCGTCACCCTTTGGCTCCATCAAAATAGAAGTCAGAGACAGAAAACTCACCTGTCTGTTCCTTTGATGCCCATGGTGTGCTCGCTTGAGGTACATGGGGGCATTTCATTTGGGTGGACAGCACCAATGTTCTCCAAATAACATTTTCTGCATGTGCTCAGGAATGGGAAGACGGACTCCCCCATGAGACCCATGCACCCATGAAAAGTGAATAGGAAGTTCTACAAGGTGGCGGTAAGAATTAGCCGTGGGAGATGATGTCCTGGGACCTGCCTTGCTGGCAGAGGACCAAGGCTCAGGAGTGCCTCACAATCCTCAGCCTTTGCTGTGACATCAGAAATTGTAGAGACTGGCTTGCCCAGCTCTCAACTTTCGGAGTCTTGGCTCAGATTGTGGAGAGAGCATCAAGATGCCATCCCCACCATCCTTTCAATATGACTGTGACAGGCAATTTTAATTGTCAACTTGACACAATCTAATATCCCCTTGGGAGAGAATCTCAAGGAGTGGTTGTCTACATCAGTTTGGCCTGTGCGCACCTGTGTGGAAGACTCTTGGTTATGTTAACTACTGTGGGAAGACCCAGTATTGAACTACGTAGGAATAGCAAATCTCACTGAGCAGTGGGAGTGCATACATCCATTTCTCTCTGCTCTCAGCTGTGGGTGTGATGTGGCCAGCTGTTTTTATGTTCCTGCTGCCCTGACTTCCTTGCTGCAATGGACTGTATCCTCGGAACAGGGAGCTAAAATAAACCCTTTCTGGTCCAAGTTGCTTTTTGTTAGAGTGCTTATCGCAGCAACAGAAATGAAACTGGCACAGAGACAGACAACAGGACGGAAGCTTCCAATTTCAAAGGATGCAGACTCCAGTATCAGTTTCTATAGGATGTAGTGAAACCCTGGGAACAGAGCCACAGGCACAAGGTCTGATTTGAATATGTACCTGCCATTATCCAGATTAAAGACCAACACAAGACACCACAGGGGCCAGGGGCTGAGTTCTCCATAGACCAGCCTTGGCCAGGCCACGTCCCCAAATGCATGTACTTTGTGTAACTCCAGGAGGTCACAGTGGCCATGATGGCTTTGCTTCTGGTGTTATGGAGACTTACTGTGTGATTGGCAGAACACTCCAATTCTAACCAGCCTGGGCTTCCTACTGGTAGTCCATGGGGTCTTGACACCAGATCCTTTCTAGAAGACATACTCTAAAAGGAGATGGGAACCTCAAGATAGCCCTGCTGCAGCCTCCCAAGTCTTGGCAAATAGCAAGAGTCCTGAGAGCGGGACTTCTCTGTTTGGTTCGCTGAGCCATCATGACATTTCCTTTTTGTAAACCCTTAGATGGCCCCTGATAGGGAAAGGAAAACTCTGTAGCCATAGGCCAACAGTAAGGGATGCATTAGTCATACCTAGCACGTGATTGATTTCATTAGCTGATTGAGGGAATCAGGTCTGAAGTTACTGGGTTTTCTCAGCTTTGACCTTGTAAACATGAAAAGGGTTTTAACTCATGAGACACATCCATCCGTTCATCTATTCAACACTCATTTATGAGTGGGTGGAGCACCCACTGTCTCTGTGCCAAACTAGCTGTGCTCTTTGTCCACGTGGAACCTACACCAACAGATGAAAGTAAGTCATGGCATCCCTTGCTCACGGGCACGTGCTAGCAGAGATAGATGTGCCAGGTCCCAGGACAGCATGGAACAGGAGACTGGACCTAGACAGATGGCTGAGATGTGTAAGTGTTCCTGTAAAACAGTCATTTAAGTGAGTGGGAGTTGGCTAGGAAGAGAAAAGGTTTTCTGGGTAGAAGAAACAATAAAGGCGGCCCCGATAGAGCAAGGCACATGGAAGACTACAGAAGGGGAGCATCAGGCAGTGATGCTGACAGGTAGAACTCACCACCGCCTCATTGCAGAATTCCTTACAAACTGGAGACCTGGGCCTGGAAAGAAGGCTCAGCAGATAAGAGCATTTACTGCTCCTGGAGAGGAACTGGAGTTGGTTCCCAGAACCCTCATGGTGGATCACAGCCATTCATAAATTTACATCCATGGAACCCAATGCCTTCTTCTGAACTTTGTGGACACCAAGCATACACATGATGCACATACATACATTCAGGCAAAACACGCGTACGATAACTAAATCTTAAAACAAAACAAAACAACCCCTCCAAAGAACCCAAAGGATTAACTCTGCTTGGAAATAGGCAGACCCCCACCCCCACCCCAGTGACAAGGTTTTTCTGTGTAGCCCTGGTTGTCCTGGAACTCACTCTGTAGACCAGGCTGGCCTCGAACTCAGAGACCTGCCTGCCTCTTCCTCCTGAGTGCTGGGATTGAAGGTGCGTGCCACCACCTCCTGGCAGCAGTTGTTTTAAAGCGGGGACTTTATACTAACAATATCGGAGAATGCATAAGGGTTTTAAGGAGTGAGGTGATCTGGTGTGGCTTGGTGACAGACAGATGGCTTTGGCCACTGTGTGAAGATTGTTCTGGAAGTGGCTGCTGCAGAATGGAAGGGGAGCCCACTGGAGGCTGGAGAAGGGAACAGCTGGGGCGGCTTCCTCCTCCCCTAAATCCACATGCTCCTTACAACAGAGCTCTCTCGTTGTAAGTGGAAAGCACTCAAAAAGAAAGTAGGGCTAAGAGGGGAGGCCGCCGGCAGCGAGGACATTCTGTAGTGCAGACTGCGAGGGTTTGAAGCACTATAACACTGGGCAACAGCAGTGTCTGAGCTCAAAGGAAACGGCGTTCTTCTTTGAAGGTAAGTGGCCTTAAGTGTGATCTTCCTCCTTGGCCATCAAGAGTCTCTGTCCACATCACACAGTGTAAGGAGCTCCACTGCAGTCTTTACATTCCCTGCACTTGTTTACTGGAGGGTTCCCTCTACCTGTCTTCTACTGCAATCTTTATCTTTCCCACACTCGTTTACTTGGCAGGGCAGGGGGACGTCCCTTTTCTACTTCTCTTCTACGCTATGTGAGCTAAGACCTGGGTGTGATGATTAAAATCGATTGTCCGTGTGACAGTTTCTAGAATCACCAGCGACAAACCACTGGAAGTGCTGCCTTGGTGAGGAAGCTTCTAGACTGGGTTAACTGAAGTGTAAAGATCAGATCGACCCCAGATGTGGCTATACCGTTCCCTGTGCTGGGGTCCTAGGCTGAATAAAAAGTGGAAAAAGGAGGTGAGTGCCAGCATTCTGTGTGACCAGCTGCCTCAAGCTCCTGCTGTTATCTTTCCCCACCGTGAAGGACTGTATCCCCTCGCACTGTGAGCCAAAACAAGTCCTTCATTGCTTAAGGTGCTTCTTTCAGATTTTTTTGGTCACAACGATGAGAAAAGAAACTAACACACTTCGTTTCTAGTCTGCTTTCCCAAAAATGATATAAGAAGTTAAGTTCTAAATGTACTACCCAAACTCCCCTCTTCGTTAGAAACTGCCCATTGCTCTGTGGTCCAGGGCTGATATATTACTTGTTTAACATGTTCCTAGGCACTGCCCAAAGTGCCTTGTACATACTAACTAACTTTCTTAGAAATTATCACCACAGCATCAGTAAGTCTTGTTCTTGACCCCATTTCACAGATGGCAAAACTGAGGCACGCAGCAGTTGAGCAGCTTGCAGAGGTCTCATGGCCAGTGAGTAGCAGAGTTCTAGGTAAAGAGAGCCACATAGAACCTCTCTTCCTCTTAGTCCCAGAGGCCCACTGCTCTCAGATGGAATCTTTAAAGAGACATAATCTAATACCTAACTCCATTTTAACCGAATCCTCAGGAGAGTCTCACCTTCCCTCTGTGCTACAGGCCTATGGCTGCTCTCCTAAAGGGCCCAATTTCTTGTCCTTTGAGAGCTGTCCTTGCCCAGCTGGACTCTCTGTGTGATACTGAGAATGAGGATGGACCAAGACCAGAAAGGAAGAGCACAGGCCAGGAATAAGATGCATCTGCATTAGCCCCTGGCGATGCTTGCGAGGAGGAAGGCACAGGGAACCAGAGACTCTGGTCTGGCAGACTTTAAGAAACATCCCATCTGCTCTGTGTTTAAAATGGGCTTTTCCTTCGTGGAGATGTTTCAGCTCAGGGATTATATGAAAGGCAGAGTGGAAACATTGCCAGAGGGAGGATCAGTCTCAGGGGATTACCAAGGACTCTCCTGAAGTTTGGTGCCTGTGGCAGTTTGGATGGGATGGCCCCCATGGGCTCATGGGTTTGAATACTTGGCCCATAGGGAGTGGCACTATTAGGAGGTGTAGCCTTGCTGAAGACCGTGTGTCACTGTGTGTCCGACCTTTGAGGTCTCCTGTACTCAAGCCATACCCAGTGTGGCACACAGTCCTCTTCTGCTGCCTGCAGATCAAGATGGAGAACTCTCAGCTCCTCCTCCAGCACCATGCCTGTCTGCCTGGATGCTTCTCTTCCCACCATGATGACAATGGGCTAAACCCCTGAACGGTAAGGCAGCCCCAACTAAATGTTGTCCTTTGTAAGAATTGCTGGGGTCATGTTGTCTCTTCACAGCAATCAAACCCTAACTAAGACAGTGCCGAGCCCAGAAGCCAGTGAATGTAGTCTTTCCTGGGGCCCACCCTGGCCCATGGCTTCTTTGACAGTAAAATGAGGACAAGACTGATTGGGGCTGGGAACAAAGTAGGGACAGGGACTCGGGGAAGAGGAGACAAAGGATTAGAGAGTGGTTGGGAACCAAAGCACCCCACAGACCAGAGTGAGCTTTCTCTATCTTCACCAAAGCCACATAGCGCCACAGCTCTGCCGCAAAGGACCGCTGCCTGGGCACTTCTTGGGAAGGAGGGAGGCACTTGTAGTCATTACTTGAGTTTCTCTTGCAGTCCCTTTGGTCTTCTTCCCAGCAAAAGTTTTTGAAAGCGAGAAATTTCAGAGCTCAAGGTCAGAAACACTTGGCAAACTTAAAACGGTGTGGGAAAGCAATGTGTGTCCCTGTCATTGGAGAGTTGTGCTTAAATCCCTGTTCATTACTATACGGAAAACCATCTTTAATTGCAGAGATCTCTGTAAATAACAGGGTAACCAGCTGGGCTCTATTTGAGCAAAAGAAGACATGATAAGAGGAAGTGGGCTCCAATGGCAATATGAGAGATTTCTGTTAAGTATAATGTAACTAGAGACTAAAAGCAAAGGGGGTGCATGTAGAAAGGATCTGAGTGCTTGCCCAGGCCATAGGGCCTAGAGCCCAGGAATTCTTTTTTTTTTTTTTTTGTAGTATTATTTATACTTAAAATATCTCTGTGGCTCTGGAAATGACAGTAATGCCATTTGATGTATCAGTGGTGATTTCATTATTTCTGACAACCCGGACGTCTAGGTCACTCATTCAGTCCTCCTGCTCAGGTCACTGTGCTTTAGATGGAGGTAAAAAGAAAGAACAAGTGCATGGGATAGCTTGTGAGGGTTGAGGTCCTGATGGACATGGTGGAAGCACTGAGGGAGATGGGAGAAGCCTCGATGGAGGAGATGGGGGCCGCTGAGGCAGCCAAAGGTGGAAGAGATGCTTATGGGGGATGAGTGAGGCACTGAGGGAAGGGGTCACGATCATAGATAGCCAAGGTTCTGGTGCAGGAGGTGGAGGCTCTGCTGTTGGTGCTGGAAGAGCAGGCGGGAGATACGAGGATGGAGGTGCTGGGTGTTGATAGAAAGGGGAAACTGATGGAAGCAGTCATCGGGGTTCTGAGGAAGGTGGTGGATGCTCTAGTGAGATGGTGCAAATGCAGGTGGTAGCCACCAGGATGGAGGTGGCAGATCTGGTGGGGATGGGGGAAGTGCAGGTGGCAGGATCAGGATGCTGTGGTCTCCTGCAAGGAGACATCCAATTAGAGACGTGCTAACTTGTAAGATCTTAATAACTTCATCTTTTGTTTCCCTGCCTTACTTCAAGGGCTTCTAGGGTAGGGTGAAAGGTGATGAGCGAAAACATCTTGAGGAGCTTCCGATGCCTAAGAAACAAAAAGACCCAACTTAAAGGAGGGCCTTCCATTTTGACAAAGATATGAAAACTTACAGGTTGCCCTTGGTTTGGTGTCGTGTCATCTTAATTTATGATTCATGCAAACATGTGAGCTGTGCTGTGCTTGTAAACACAGAATATTTTCAAAGCTTCTTTTCCACTTTCCAAGCCCATCTTAATTAATTCCATGGCGTTAATAAGGGTGATGTGTAAAATCTGTGTGCCCACTCGGTCCCCACTCTGTCTCTGCAGGGAACACAGGGTGAGGCTTAATACCAACAGGAGCCATCTGAATAGGTTTCCTGCAGAGCTTAGCAAGGAGGGATGGAGTGTCCACATGGGAGCCCCCATTCCTCCTTCCAGATTTCCCAGGAGGCTCTCAATAAAGATGCCCACCCTCGTTAGATGTCACCATGCAAGACTTTTATTTTTAGTTTCTTACCTAAGAAGCAAACTTGAGGGACCTTGTTTGGCGCAGTTCTCCAGTATGGCATTAGGGGCTGGGAAAATAATAATAACAACAAGTTGGATTTCTCCAAGAATTGTTGCCCTTGCTGACAGGAATAAAATTTATAATGCTGGGAGGATCTGGTTTTGATTGCCGCCTTCTTCCTGAGAGGGTGGGTGGCTGGCTAATAAAGCTGATCTCTCACTTCTGGAATTGGATGGCGTTCCCGAGCTCCAACACTTCTGCATCTAATTTGGATCTGCCTGTGTATTGTGGGTCTGTGCTATGTGGTGAGAAACAGTGTTCAGAGCTCACTGTAGCACTGGCCAAGGGGCAGTTAGACTCTTATAGGTCTCCTAAGACAGAGAGGTCTTAAGCCTCTGCTTTTGAAAAGTTAAATCTGACTGTGCATGTGCCAGAAGGGGGTGGAGAAAGAGAGAGAGAGAGAGAGAGAGAGAGAGAGAGAGAGAGAGAGAGAGAGAGAGAGAGACAGAGACAGAGACAGAGACAGAGACAGAGACAGAGACAGAGACAGAGACAGAGACAGAGACAGAGACAGACAGAGACAGAGAGGACACAGCATTTTACCAACGGTCATAAAGTGGACGTACACTTTTGGCCCCACAGATTTCTTTGTTTACACATTAAGAAGTCAGCCAGAAACTTTAGCAAAGAATCAGAGTGATTGCTGATACTGAGCAGCTAAAAAAATGTCTCCTCCTTCCAAGTTTCTCTCACTGCCAGACAAAGATAAGGGGATTTATATTCAGAAGTGGCTGTTTCCATAGAGCTGTTAAGTCTTGGCATGACGTAATATAATTCATTACATGAACAGAACTCAGAAGAAAAGGCATATGATTATTTTCAATAATGTTTGAAAAACATACTTGACAAAATTTATCACCCATCCACACTAAAACCCAGGAGCTAAGAAAACTTTCTTAATACGATAAAGTATATGCCATCCCAAAACAGAGCCTGTATGCTACTCAGTGGACAGGGTCAGGGTCTTTCTTCTATCAGGAGCAAAACTTGCAAGATGACTACTTCCATAATGATGTAATGTGTAGTCTGGTGAGGTGACTCAGTGAGGACAGGTACCCGCTGCCAAGCCTGATGGCATGACTTTGAGCCTTGGGAACCACATGGAAGAAGCAGATAACCAGTTCCCCAGATTAACAGAGTCAGCTAGAAAATCTAGAAATAGACACAAGTGCATTGTATCATAGCTTTTACATAAGATGATGGCAGATTTGAAATCTGTGAGTGGAAAAGATTTTTTTCTTTTGTACAGATAACTGGGCAGCCATATAGGAAGATGAAAGATCAAGATATTTCCTCACACCATACATGAGGACATAGCCCATATGAATCACAGATCTAAATGTCGAAAGAAAGAGTGCACGAGGGCTAGAAAAAAAAAATCTAGGTAGAAATCTCCAAGGGAAGGTCAAGCTGCAATAAGAAAGAACTCGAGTAAATCTGATCACAGAAAACTAACACTGAGCTTTAGGCACCACAAGACAAAGAATTAACAATAAGAAAATAACAACAACTGAAGAAGAACAGACTAATCCGAGGAAGCCATTGCAACTTCCTGCAGAGCGGCTAATATCCCCTGGCTGGTAAGAGGTTCTGAAAACGAAGAAAGAAACAAACAACCCAACAGAAGGCTGACGAAAGGAATTAATAGAAAATAACTGAAAAAGAAATGAAAAGCTCTCATCAAAATGCTGCAAATGTTGACTATACTCAAAACAAGATAAATGTGAATTGTAGTTATACTTAAGATGGACAGAATTCCAAACAAAATCCGGGGCTAAGAGACGGCCCACTCAGTAGAGCCTCCGCTGTGCAAGCATGAGGACCTGAGCTGCCATCCCCAGCCTGGACAAAAAGAATTCCCATGCTGTGCCTAGAGGGATGGCTCAGTGGTTAAGAGCACTGGTTGCTCCTCCAGAGGAGCCAAGTTTGATTCTCAATGCCCACATGACAGCTCACAACCACCTGTAACGCCAGGGCCAAGGAATCTGGTACCCTCTTCTGGCCTCCGTGGGGGTCATAGGGATCTTAGCATCTAACGTCGAGCCAGCCCATTTACAGAGTGGTGTGGAGACAAGCAGGACCAGAGATCCTGTCAGTCAATCTAGATAACTGGTCAGTGAGAGACCCAGTCTCAAAAAGAAGATGAGGCGGAGATCAACGAAAGGAGACACCTGACAGCGACCTGTGGCCTCCAGGCACACATGCACATACATGCACATGCTATGCCCCCACAAGCCTCCAGAATTCTCAAGATATGTTTTATTAACAATGCTAAAAAAATGTTCACTTTATACCTCTGAAAGGAGTGAGGAAATTGCTCTGGAAGGAAATCAATAATACCTACAAAAGTTTGCCTTTGACCCTTTGACCTCAACTTTTTGTAGAATAGGTCTAAAAGACACACTAGCAGAACCATAAAGTGACACTTATTTTTTTGTTACAAAATAATCTATAGCGTCTAAGACTGAAAACACACAAAGTCCACATGGAGAGGGAAATTTCCTTAAATTGGAGTTTAAGGTATAAGGTGTATGGTTTGAAAAAGAGCAAGCTGATGGGGGAAATCTCTGTCTTAGAGATGACTCCGCACGGGCAAATTAGAAGGATGGATAGACCTAGAAAAATCACTGTTTTCTACAGCTGTAATACCTCCACCCCATACTCAATAATGCCAACTGGACACTAAGTCAGAGAGTGACTAGTAATAATAATAATAACAATACAATAATAATAATAATAATAATAATAATAATAATAATAATAAACAGTTGCAGTTCATTATCAATTGGCTGTGAACTGAACTCCCTGGGATGTCTTATACAAAAGTCTCTGAGCTCTCGTGTCAGTAACATCTTTCCTTGGAGACCTCAAAAAAGATAATGGAATTTTTTTAAAAATGTGGCTGTTGCTTACATTAACATTGAGGACCTAAAACATGAACCTGACTACTTTGTGAGTGTTAACACGTGGGTACCTCTCAGGAGTTAGTTCGTACCATCAAACTTTGAAGAGTTTGGTGAGGCAACAGCTCCTACTCCAGAATGTTATATCGCACAGGGCTTAGATGTTGTTCTACACGTCCTTAAAAACGGCTGTCGATTTCGATTTCGTTGATTAGGTTGTTTTTTGTCTGTCAACATGCTGTAATGCTTACCACCACCTTAAAAGGATAAAATATAGAAAGCCCACTAGACGTAACTTGAGCATACTCCCAGAAAGGCAAAATCCTGTGTGAGTGAGCCCACTGTAGGAAAATGATGCTTTCCGGGACGCAGAGGGGTAGCTTCGAGGCTTGTAGATAGGACAGGCAGCACCTTCTTCTGAGGCTTGCAGGCTTCTATGTGGGTAACAGGCAGACATTTTTTTTTGTTTCTCCTTTAGCTGTCATTATATGCATTTATTGTTCACAGGATATTTGCATATAAATATATGTTGTATACTGAACATACAATGTGTCCCAGAATGATTCCTTTTTATTAGAAAGGTGTGGCCTTCCATGCAGTTTCCTTGGCGGTGTGTCGATAATGACAATATCAGTTAAAGGAGGTCCCAAACAATTAGAGCAGCTACTAAGTCACCAAAAGCAAGTCACGTACCCCGGAAGATGAGTGCCACTGGGAGAGCCTCAAAAACAAAATAACAAAACAACAACGTCAATACAGAGGTAATGGTTCTGTTGGCTGTGGTCCGCAATCTCCAGATACACATCATTTTGGGAAGAGAGTCTTTATGTAGTACATCACATTTTCAAAGTGGTCCTTGACCATGCAGCCAGGTCAACACCAAGGCTACGCTGTCTTCTTTGCATTGAATTCAGCATTTCAGACAACAATCTGGGTATTTTGTTTGCATAAACCAAACCAAATACTATTTGATCATTGAATGAGCTTTCTACTATTACCTGGGTACACCGAGAACTTTTATTGCCATCCTGACTTTCCAGGTCAGGAAATTGAGGCATGGTATGGCATAGCTTGAGTACTTTTTTTTTTTAATGGCCGCATCACACACAGGGAGGCAGCTGGGGTCTAGGTTTTCACAGTCCAGTTCACAGCTAAGTTTATCTTCACTGCTCTGTAATTCTGCCCTAAGAAAAGCTGAATGTTAAGTTAGCATTTCATAACAACTCATTATAGACTTACTTTTAATTGCATGTGTATGTACATATCTCTGCATAGGTATATGTACATGGATGCAGGGACCTATAAAGGCCAGAAAAGGATTGGTCCCCTGGAGCTGGGTTTATGAGTGGGTGTAGGCTGCCTAGAGCTGGTGCTGGGAATTGAACTCAGGTCCTCTGGAAGAGCAGCAAGCACTCCTAACCACTGAACCATTTCTCTTGCTCCTCAGGAGAATGAACAGTTACCTCACTTGAAACTAGCATCTTGTTTGATTTCTCTTTCTTCCTAATGCATGCTTTCATATCCCCTCACCCAACTCCATCCTGGACCAGAAGTCTCCTAAGTACAAGGGTTGCATTCTTTCCTTTACTCTCCACAGCTCTTAGCACAAAGCCTGTGCAGAGAAAGCTCTGTCAGCCTTTGCTGAATGAATGTGTGCACTGTACCTCCCTCCTGAGTCCTGGATGGGTGTCTTAGAAGCCGTGGCCATACCTGAGATCCATTTAGATTATATTTGCATACCAGCCACTGGAGATCTGGCCAATCGAGGGAAGCAGGATGTTCCAGAACATCGGAGGCCTCCCATGCAGTGGCCTGACTCACTTTCCTATCAGTGTGATTGGAAGATAGCAAGAGGTTATGTAACATTGTGCTCCAAATACAATCCGGGAGAGCGGAGGAATCCAAAGGACTTCCAGTGCCCAGAGCAAAGCAACATCAATCAGAGCTGTGCATCCCCCATCCCACATGTACAAAGTCCAGTTGCCAGTGTCAATGAAGGCATCCCAAGAAGGCCTGTGCTTTGCTTTGGGCCCAAAGCCTAATGCTTGGCTGACACTAAGGAGCTCTGCTTGCCTTTTAGTCATGCATGTTTACATGCCAGAGTCTGGCCGCTCTCTGATCAGAGAAGCTTCTATTTGCAATGGGCATTGGTCAGTGGACAGCTAGGACTGGTTCAAGTGCTCAGTGTCCAGCTCTAAACTGACTGTGTATATCAACCTCTTTTTGTTCCCCCACCCCAGCCAGGCTCTAGGAATGTCAAGGGAAATGGGGTTGATATAATGCAGGAGCCAGAGGAAGGAAAGAACAGGTGTGGAATGCTGGATCCAGTTGTGTCACTGGATCTCCAGACACCTGCCTGGGCAGTAGGAGACGTGTGTGTGTGTGTGTGTGTGTGTGTGTGTGTGTGTGTGTGTGTGTCTTGTCTATGCATATACGTGCACATGAACGTGTTTGTCTTGTCTGTGTGTGTGCATGTATGTTTGTGTGGAAATGTGCATGTGGATGCCAGAGAACAACCTCAGGTATCATTCATTACGCATCATCCAACCTTTTCTTTGACAAGGCCTCTCTCTGTCCTAGAACTCACCAACTAGCCTGATGAATCTGCTTGTCTCCAGCTCTCCAGTGGTGAGATTAAGCATGAGTGTCACTGTGTCTGCCTTATGCTTTTAAATATTTATTTTTAATTATGTGTATAAGGGTCTTCTCTGTGCATGGGTGTGTGAGTGCAGTGCCCAGGGAGGCCAGAAGAGGGCATCATATTCCTTGTGAGACACTCAGTGGCGGGGTAGGGGGGTGCTAGGAACCAACCTCAGGTTCTCTGTAAGGGCAGTACACTGCTTCCTGCTGAGCCACCTGTTTAGCTCTGTCTCTGACTCTCTTATGTGGGTTCTGTGGCTTGAACTCAGTTGTTTATGCTTACAAGGCAAGTAGTTCATGGACTGGGCCATCTTCCCAGCGCTATAACGCTATTGCTGAAGCTGTTCCTCACTACTCAAGCCAAACACACGTGCCCTGTGGCGTGCCCTTCCCTCAGAGAGTTCTGCTTTGGTTAGCTACTGATGCAAAGCTGTCCCTCTAGATGCAGTGGCTTTAGAAGTACTCTTTAATCCCTAGCTCTAAGAGATGTGACTGGCCAGATTGTGGGGGACTGGCCATGATTCATGCAAAGGAGGAAAAAGAGCATGAACACAGTGACCTTTTCAGGCTGGCAGCACACTCCGTGGGGGAGAACGAGGAGCTGGAGACTTGGGGAATGGGTGTGGAGGCATCTTCAGGTGGCAGCCTGGACCGGGGGACCTGCGGCTGGACAAGCATTTCCAGGAGAGAGCATATGAAGCCGCAAGAGGCTAAGGGCTCTCAGGGCACAACAAATCCACAGGCAGGAAAGGTGAAGAATCTCATGAAAACAAAAGATAGAACAAGACGCAGGAGACGACGACGATGTCCTGCTGGCCAAGGGAGGACTATGGGATTGACTGACATGGTCAAAGGCTGCAGAGAACTCAAGAAATGTGGAGAAAGAAAAGACACATTAGGACTTGCTCCCAGGAGGCCGTTGCCAGAGACCAAATAACTTACTTTTTCAACGAGGGTATGTGTGAGAGCAAACATTGGTGCTATTAATAATTTCTGCAGAGAAGCATGTGCTCCCGAGCAAACAAAGACATATGGCCACGTTAGCATCTGGGATCTTTGCCAGAGCACGAACGTCCTGTGCAGTGGGCAGAGTGGCAACAGGGGACACAAAAGAGCTGAGATAGTTAGAGAGGAGGATTGTGTTTGGTTTTGTCTGGGATCTTGCTTGGCTAGGAAATGGGAAGAGAAGTCAATGGCAGACCCATAGGCTTGTTACATTGCTGGAATCTTCTTACAGGACAAGCTTTTGGAGGTCTAAATCCAAATACAACTAGCTATGAGGGTTTATTGAAGATCTAAAAAGTAGAGCCATGTTTAAAATTAATTAATTTAGTGTGTGTGTGTGTGTGTGTGTGTGTGTGTGTGTGTGTGTGTGTGTGTGTCTATAAAGGCCAGAAATGGGCATTGGATCCCTTGGAGATGGAGTTACAGGCATTTATGAGCTGATTGATAAGGATACTGGCATTAGAACTCTGGTCCTTTGTACAGCAGTAAGAACTCTTAACTCATGAACCATTTCTCCAAACCCACCCCCATTTATTCCCAAAAGCAAAGGGAGTTAACAGGTTAATACAGTAGACAAGAATGGGCCATGGAAAGGAAACAGCACTTGTTGCATTGGCTCAAGTTGAGATCCTTTTCAGCAAAAGCAAAGCCTAACAGGGTGTAGTGCTGCATGCCTGCAGCTCCAGCTCCTAGAAAACAGAGACAAGAGATTTCCTCTGACTTCAAGGCTAGCCTGGGCTACACAGTGAGACCCTGTTTCCAAAAGAAATAGGAGGTGGAAGAGGAGGAGAGGGTGGAGAAAGTGGAAGTAGAGAGGAGAAGAAGAAGGAGGAAGAGGAGGAGAAGGGGAAAAAAGGAAGAAGAGGAAGAAGGAGAAAAAGAAGAAGAGGAAGAGGAAGAATAATTAAAACCTTAATTTCATTAAGTGTGTGAGGATGTGGCCCACTGTCAGCACACAAAGGCCCATCAAACAACCTGGGACTGAGCAGAGGCCTTCTTGGCATGCTGTTCTCCATCCCAGCTACTGTTGATAATGGTTCTGACCCAAGCTGCTCCCCCCTCCCAAAGCCCCAAGGAACAAGCCCTCTTTGTTGATGCACCAGGAGTTTGCTTAGCTACATCTGGGAACTTAAGGATAATCTCAGTTGAGTTTTCTTTCCCCATCAGTGCAGAGCTCCCGGAGCCAGGCGGGTTGATGTCTGGCCTTTATCTTGCCTCTAATGTTCTTTATGGGGCTGCCTTTGGGGAAAACAGGAGCCAGGCTCCCAGGTCTCCCTGCAAGCTCTCAGGGTTTCATGCAGACTCGGGCTATATCAGTGTTTTAGTCACATTTTGTCTCTCCTCCAACTCCCTCAGTTCACTGGTGACCACAGAATACAAGACATGGAATTACATTTAAAACAGAGTTGTTTCTATCTTTATCCCTGCACATCCTGTAGATGGAGTAAATTTTGGTTCGAAGCTTTTATGGGTGGATTGGTGCTCTCCTCCCTCCACTAGGGGTCTTGTCTAGTTAGAGGGTGTCCTCCTCAGTCTCCATGGCTCCTGCTACTAGGAGTCTCAGCTAGAGTCCCCCTCATGTCCTTCCAGAGGCCTAGCCTGACTTGGGTCTTCACCTTGTCACAGAGGTGCCCCCACCCACAGTTTCTCTTTTCTCTGCAGGCTTTCTGTCCTCCCACCTCGGCTCTCCCAGGTCTGATCTCCAGCCCTATTTCTCTCTGTGTTTCCTCTCCTACCTTGTTCCCTCTCCTCAACCACTACATGTGTCTATTCTATTTCCCCTTCTGAGTGACATTAAAACCTCCTCTCTTGAGAGGCTTATTGTTACTTAGCTGCTTTGAGTCTGTGCACTGTAGTATGTTTATACTGTACTATATAGCTAAAACCCACTTATAAGTGAGTACACACCACGTGTGTCTTTCTGGGTCTGGGTTATTTCATTTATGAAGATCTCTTCGAATTCCATCCATTTGCCTGAAAATTTCAATATTTCCTTGTTTTTAATAGCTGAGTAGTATTCCACTGTGTAAATGTACCAGTTTCGTTATCCATTGTTTTGATTGAGGGACATCTAGGTTGTTTCCAGATTCTGGCTATTATGAATAAGGCTGCTATGAACATAGTTGAGCAAATGTTCTGCTGTACGGTGGAGCATCTTTTGGGAATATGTCCAGGAGAGATATAGCTGGGTCTTGAGGTAAAACTATTCCCAGATTAAGGGAATGTCCAATCAATGCCCAACCCAACCCAAGACCCACTCCATGGAAGAAAGCGAACTCCTGAAACTGTTAACAATACTTTGCTATGCTTGCAGACAGGAGTTGTCCTCTGAGAGACTCCACTCAGCAGTGGTTCAAAACAGACACTGAGACTCAGAGCCAAACATTGGGCAAAGCATAGGGAGTCTAGTGGAAAAGTGGGGGGAAGAATAAAAGGACCTAGAGGTTACAAGCGCTCCACAAAAAGACCAACAGAGCCAACTAACCAGGGTCCAGTGGGGCTCGTGGAGTCTGAAGCACCAACAAAGGACCATGCGTGGACTGGACCTAAGTCTTCTACATAGACGTAGCCGATGGGCAGCTCAGGCTTCATGTGGGTCCTCCAGGAAGGGGAGTAGAAGCTGTCTCCAACATAGACTCCGTTGCCTGCTTTTTGACCACTTCCCTCTGATGGGACTACCTTCCAGGCCAAAGGGGAAGAGGATGAGCTCATTCCAGGTGTGACTCGATAGCTGGGGTGGGTAGGAGGGATTCCCTTTTCGGAGGAAAAGTAGAGAGGGAGGGAGAGTGGGAATGGGATGAGAAGAGGAAGAGGGCTATGACTGGATGTAAGATAATAAACAAACAAACAAATAAATATTTAAAAGGGAAAACAAAAAAGAAAGAAAAATGAAAAGAATCATTTCTTTGAGAACATAGAAGACAGCTGTCTAAACAACAGACTTTGTAAAAATCACACCTGTAAGAGTCCCAGCGATAAGCTGACCTGTACAAGAATCCCTAATGCCACTAAAACGTTGGGGTTTTTAAACAACAATACAGAAGACACAGCTTTCAAGGTATGAACTGCACATGAAATAAAAGGACTTTGTTCCAACTCAGCTCTAAGTCCTGTGCATCAACTTAGACCCTAATTAGTGCAGTGGCCAAGTCAGAGCTGCAGACTGGGTCTTGGTGGCAATCCTCTTTCTTAGCTCTGGATTGTGGGCACCCCATATAACTCTAGGTCATTTTCTGTGGATTTCCCCCTCACCCAGGAATAGGGAGGCATCACGTCGACTGTCTCCTTGGGCTCTGTTGTAAATATTAAACACCTTTGCGCAGGTTCAGCTCTTTTTTTTCCCTTTTTTTTTTACTTTATTAATTTATTCTTGTTACATCTCAATGGTTATCCCATCCCTTGTATCCTCCCATTCTTCCCTCCCTCCCATTTTCCCCTTATTCCCCTCCCCTATGACTGTTCCTGAGGGGGATTACCTCCCCCTGTATATGTTCATAGGGTATCAAGTCTCTTCTTGGTAATCTGCTGTCCTTCCTCTGAGTGCCACCAGGTCTCCCCCTCCAGGGGACATGGTCAAAGGTGAGGCACCAGAGTATGTGAGAAAGTAATATCCCACTCTCCACTCTACTGTGGAGAGTGTTCTCTCCATTGTCTAGATCTGGGTAGGGGTTTAAGGTTTACCGCCTGTATTGTCCTTGGCTGGTGCCTTAGTGTTAGGAGCCGCAATCGCCATTACAAGATGGCGCCGGTTTCCTGCTTCCTGGTTCTTCACGGCTGTCTGGCCTTGAGTGCGCCTGCGTGTGGCACGAAACCATTCGCTAATGCGCTTGCGCAAAGCGTGTTTTACTACATGCTAATTAGGCACTTTGAGTGAGCCAATGAGGACTGGGCACGCCTCCCGAAACAGCATATAAGCAGCGGGTTTTGGGGGACTCGGGGTCCTTCGCATCTGCCATCAAAAAGAGCTGATCAATAAATGCTGTCAGAAGAATCTTGAGTGTGGTGTGCTCCTTATCGGCGAGGCTGCGCGCCGCACCTTAGTTTGAGCGCGACTCCTGGGCCCAAATCTGCCTATCATAATATTCTACTTGTAGGCTTCTACGACCCTCTGGATCCTTCTACTTTGCCATTCTCCCATGATTCTCTCATCTAGAGTCCCACTAGCATGTCCTCCCCTCTGTCTCGGTTTCTTGGTAAGTGAAGGCTTTCATGGGACATGCCCCTTGGGCTAATATGCAGATATAAGTGAATATATACCATTTGAGTCTTTCTGCTTCTGGGTTAACTCACTCATTATGATCATTTCTAGCTCAATCCATTTATCCACAAATTTCGGGAATTCCTTGGTTTTAATAGCTGAATAGTATTCCATAGTGTATATGTACCACAGTTTCTTTATCCATTCTTCTATTGAGGGACACTTAGGCTGTTTCCATGTTCTGGCTATTATGAATAAGGCTGCTAGGAACATGGTTGAGCAAATTTTCTTGTTGTGTGCTGGAGCATCTTCTGGGTATATTCCAAGGAGTGGAATAGCTGGGTCTTGAGGAAGCCCTATTCCCATTTTTCTGAGATAGCACCAGATATCAAATGGCTGAGAAACACTTAAAGAAATGCTCAACCTCCTTAATCATCAAGGAAATGCAAATCAAAACAACTCTGAGATTCCATCTTACACCCATCAGAATGGCTAAGATCAAAAATTCAAGTGACACCACATGCTGGCGAGGATGTGGGGAGAGAGGAACACTCCTTCATTGCTGGTGGGAATGCAAACTAGGTTCAGCTCTTGTCCAGCAGGGGCCATGCAACGCTAGCCTCTGACTGGCCTCCAACTCTGGTTCTCACACAGTCTCATATGATCCTGAGAACAAAGCTGTACCAGAGACCTCCTCCTCCACAGGACCTCTCAGGAAGGGACCTTGGAGACATTCTGAGGTGCTAGGCATCAGGTGGCATGCTATTAATATACCAGTCTTTCCGTCTGCCAGACCGGCTAACAGCTTTTATCAGGCGTGTTTCATGAACTGCTTTCTTAAAACACAACATGCATAGCACAACAATAGAAAAACCAGGCTCCAATAACTATTTTTTAATTTTATTTTATCATTAATATTATTGCATGTCTGCGCATGATTGTATGTGCCACAGCTCATGTGTGGAGGTGAGAGACTAACTCTGTTAGGCTGTGATAATATTGTAGGGGAGAAGGTCCCTTTATGTCAGAGCTCTAGGGGAGGGGAATAGGGTAGAAGAGGGAAGGAGGGTGGGAACAGGAAGATACAAGTGAGGGGATAACATTCGGGATGTAATCTAATATATTATAATACATTTTAAAAAAACAAAAAGAAGAAAGGTATAGTTCAGTTCACGGTTCCAGATGTGTTAGGACATCTGGACAGTCTTTCTTGCCTGGGTAAGACAACACATCCTAGAGGGCTCATGTGGAAGGGCCAGAGTGTTCACCCCAGAGCCAGTAAGTGAAAGAGAGAAAGAAAAAGGGGTTGGCCTCACACAGTCTCCTTTGAGGGTTCATTTCCAGTGACTGGATGGCATCCTTTCAGGCTCTGCCTCTTGAAGGCTCCACCATCCTATAACTGCATAAAGCAGAGGCTTGGCCTGTATCCTGTAGATCTGGCTCATACCATAGTATACCAGTCACTTTTCTGTGGCTGTGTGAAAATATCATGAGGAAATCAACTTAGAGGAGAGGAGGGTTCATTTTGGCCTTTGGTTCCAGAGGGATGGGGTCTGTCATGTTGGGGAAAGTATGACAGCAGAAGCAGGAAGCTGGGTTATCACGTTTTCATATAGACAGGAAGCAGAAACATAACAGGAAACAGGCAAGGCTATAAAACCTCAAAGCCTGTGATGCATTTTCTCCAGCAAGGCTCTGCCTCTCAAAAGTTCCATAACCTTCCCAAACAGTGCCACTAACATGGAAAAAAGTGTTCAAATACAGGAGCCTACTGGGACATTGCTCACTCTAATGACAACACACAGCAACCTGAGACTCATGTTCGCTTGATTGTGATGACACCTGCTCATGGATCTATGGTTATCATCTCATCTGATGTTCCAAACTAACATAGCCATGAAAAAGCGTGTCATTATGTAGTGTGAAGAGCCGGTCCACCACGAATGGTGATGGAAGGCTGGACTGTGTGGTTTTCCAGTTTGAATTTCAGACTCTACCCTGACTCTCAGCTGTGGGACCGTGTTTTCAAAGCTACCTCAGCTAGCTCCCCTCAGACTTTCCAGGGTTTTGGAAATGTTCAATAAAGGCTGTAGAGCTAGAGGGAACAAAACCCAGAAAGGTACATAACCCTGAAAGTTGAATGACAACAAGGCCCCGAAGGTTAAAGGAATTAAGAAGAGGCATTAACTCTAAGGAGGAAGAGATCTGTGTCTCTTTTCAAGCTTTGCTAATTACTTTCAGGTCACTGGGACCAACATTCTGACAGAGCACCCAAAGGAGAAGAGAGAAATTTCAGTAGCTCAAGGCAGGGAAGGCACTGTGGTGTGATCAAGCAACAGAGAGCACTTGACTGTGTGCCAGGAAGCGGAGAGCCTTGGGAACTGCAGGCTGCTGATGACCTTCAAAGGTCAGGCCCTGGTCATCTCCTGCTGCCAGCTAAGCCCCACCTCCCCAACACCCACATCCTTCAAAACCATCACCACCAGTGGAGAGCAAGTGTTCCACACAGGAGCCTGTGGGTGACATCTCAGGTAAAACCAAAGCAGGAACTTTCCAGAACGCTTCCCATCACCTTTCCAGGAAGCCCAGCTTACTACCCACTTTCCCTCGAGTGAGCATGCAATTGTGTCGTGAGGGAAGGCAGGGGGCAAGGACTCAAGAAACAAGATGGAAAAGTGGCCTTGGATCCCATTTTGATCCTGCATTCATCAACAACTGTGTGTTGTTGTGTAAAGTGCTTGGGCACCGACATTGTGAGTAGAACCCTGCCAGAGTTCCGTTGACACAGCACACAGGGAAACTGGTTCATGTTGCATGCAGAGTGGAGCTAGCTCTGTACCAGCCACCAGCACCAAGAATACTAAAGGTCAGAGTTTAGGAGACCCATTTAAAATTTCCCTTGCTTTTGAAGATCTCTGCTTTCCTGGCTCTCAGCCAGCATGAGAAGCAAGGATTCTTTTCCATAATGATTTAGGAATCATCTTCCAAGAATGTGGCCAAGCTTAGCCTTGAACTTTTGACCCTCCCGTCTCAGCCCTTACACTGGATTTTGTCATTCACTATTAGCACTTTTCTGGACTTTAAACCAGTTTCTTTTCTGCCCAGGCTAAGAGGCTGCTCTGCCTCCCTTAGATTGTGCTTTCTCCCCAGGCAGCACCTACCAAGTGGATCTTTTGGACTAGCAGCCAAAAAGTATAGTGGCTTAAAAGAGCATGTTATTTCCACAGAGACTCTCTCCCTGGAGCCACTGCCTAGAAGCAGGTTTGTCTGGTGTAGCTTATAAGTGACAGGTCACTCTTGGCACCTCTGCTGGGGTAATGAGGGGAGAAGTTGACAGGCTGTGAAAAAGGAAGCAGATTCAGAAAGCCCAGAAGAAATGTGCTGCTTCAGCAGGGCATGGTGGCATATGGCTGAGACTGAGGCAGAAGGATGACCAATTCAGGCTTGCCTGGCCCGCAGAAAGTTCAAGGTCAGCCTAGGCAGATGGAATGATACCCTTTTAAGATTTAAAATATGAAGGGAGGAGGAGGAGACACTGAGGATGTTGGTTAGCAGTAGAGGACATCCCAAGCTCACAGAGTGCCCTGAGTACAACCCAAAGCAGCACAGAGACACAGACAGACACAGATACAGGCACAGATAGAGAAACACACAGACACACAGACATACATACACAGACACACATGCACAGACAGACACAGACAGAGAAAGACAGACACAGACACAGGCAGACACAGACAGAGACATGTATAGACACAGATACAAACACACACAGAGACAGAGACACAGACACAGACACACAGACACACAAACACACAGACCCACACACCAAAAACAAGTAAAGAAAAGAGGGGAATAAGAGATGAAGAAATGAAGGAAAAATTTGCACCATTTTCAGTCACCCTGGAGTGGTATCTTTAAATTCGCTGACACGTCCTATGTATCTCTGTGCGCAGTAAAAGAAAAGCTCATGGGAGTTTGAAGCTGAAGACACTTGGCACCTTCTAGCTTACTGTTGTTTCTATATGTAGCCAATGAAATGGGCAATCATTATGCCAAATCCACTCACACAGATCCTCCATATACTTTATTTTATTAAACTCTAATTCCCTTACATGTGATGGCTCTGTGTCTTTTAGAGTGTGTATATATACACCCATATGCCTAGAATCCCGCAGCCCTCGTCACCAGGTCTGTGTGCATGGCATAGCTCCATGGTCTATTTCCATCTCTGCCTAGTGCATCTGTGAGCCTACCTCGCAGTGCCTGGGACTGCCTTACACAGAACGTGTGGGCAACACATCGATGACTTAACTGAGTGTGGACAGATAGGAGAAGGGTTAGCTGAGTATGGATGTGGCAGCTAAGTACAGAGTCCCAGCCAGGCATGAAATAGACTGCCTGAAAGGCAACTGTTTTATCCACCTGCCTCTTATTAGTGGCTGCCCAGTTCAATAGCAGGCTAGCATAACTTAGCAACTATGGGGTAACAAGAGCCTGTGCTTGAGTGCTGCCTGAGCTGTTTGGGAGTGGACACGAATACCCATGTTTTAAACAAACTCCTCATGTGTTCCTGCTTTTGTTCTATTTTGTTTTGTTTTGTTTTGCTTTGCTTTGTTTTTTGACAGAAGTACTGAGTTTGGGTTATGGTTTGTGTCATCAAGTGGTTGTTAAAAACCACCTTTTATACTCCTATGCCAATTACAGGAATGTGTACTGGAGGCCATGCTAGGGTGCAGGAGTACAGACAGAACAATTGTGCCTCAGACAGCCAGAGAGTGTTTATGTATGCACCCAAGCTCAAGTGTCCCTGAACACGACACAGTGCTTCCTGCCCTGGGGAGGCGGGAGTGACTTGGATCCAGCTCAAGAGTTCCCAGAGTCTGTGGCTGAATGTAACAGGTGACTTTGATTGTCAACTTGATTGTATTGAGAAAGGGCTAGTTAGTGAAGAGAGCCTCTGGGTCTGTGAGGTTGTGTTTAGAAATCACTGACTAAAGGGAGGGAGGATCTGTCATGAGTGCAGATGGCACCACACCACCTGCTGGGAGCCGTGATGGATAAAACAGGGAGGAGGAGGAAGCCTGATGGTGTGGACAGTCTTTTGCAGCTTCCTGGCTGCAATGATGTGAGCTGCTCTGCCCCAGCAGGATGGGCTTATGCAAAGCTATCTTCCCCCCTTTAAGCTGTTTATGTCAGGTGTTTGTCTCCCACAACAAGCAAGCACACTGTGGTAGCATCTCTCAAGCCTTCCCGGTGAGAAAAGGCCCACGCTTGCCAGGGCTTGCCACTTTTCCCTTGTCCATATAAATAAAGAAGCATGTTAAATCTGGGGAGGTATCTCAATGGGTAGAGTGCCTTAAAGACATGAGTTCAAGTCCTCAGCACCCAAATAAAAGTTGGGTATGACTATGCATGGCTATAACCCCAGTACTGGGGCGTGGCCCCAGACAGCCTGGTCTCCAGAATTCATTGGCCAGACAGAGTAGCTTAAGTAATGTGCTACAGTTCAATGAGAGACTGTCTACAAAAACGAAGAGTAATCAAGATGCTAGCAGTCACCTCCAAGCCTCCAAAACTGCATGTGTATATGCAATGTGCATGTGAACTTATTCATAACACACATACATGCACACACACACACACACACACACACACACACACACACACACACACAACATGTTGAATCCTCACAGCACCTCGTCTTTGCATCTACCAGGAAGACTCTAATCTCCCATAACTGAGTGAGTTTGTAAGAAGCTCTATCCCACAGTGATCCTCGGCTTCTGCCCCTCCCTGCCACAGCTAAGGACCTCCCATCGAGGTTAAAAGGCAGGAGCTCAGTATTTTTCTCAATGATGCCAGCTGCCCTTTGGTTTTGGTAAAAATAGAGATTATTCCATTTGCTGAAGGAGCAATTCATCCTCTGGAGACCCGAGTCCAAAGGGGGAAAACAGGAGCAGAAACAGGAGTTGCAGAAACACCTATTTCCCATTTTGAACCACCAAGGCCATCTATGCTCACTAGAAACCACAAAACTATGATCTCATTGTTCCTTGATCAATTACAATATTAGAATTTCCCCCAGATAAGCATATAATAACAAGCAACTCACCACAAAAAAGATGGATGGCATTGCTCAGATTTTCTAAGCTACTAAAGAAAGAACTGCAATGCTCTAGTATTTTTTTTAATGCTTATTTGAATTCTATTGATAACTCGTGTTCCAGATTTGGATTTGGTTGAGTCCTAGACAAACTTTCTAGCAATGAGAGAGAGTCAGCACAGGTGGCTGTCAGTGAGTACTAGTGTGAGTAGCAGAGGCTTAACTGACACAGCGCCCATCCTCCCTCAGTATCTGGTCACTCATCAACGCCATGTGGAGTGCCAGGAAGACACAGGCTCCTCAGAGTGAACAACATGATTGAACTGGTGGTATTCTGAAGAGCTTTCTAAATATCTCATGCCCAGGACTGATCTTCATGATAATGCTGCAGCAGCCCCCTGGAAAAGCCTTCCAGTGCCAGGCCTCTAAGGTACCAGGAAGACTTGTGAAAAGAGGTCACAGGTGCTATGAACTAGAGACGATAGTGTAAGCACAGGCATTTTCAGTGCTGTGCTTTAACTGTATGTGCCCACCGTGTCCATATGTGGGTACCCGAGACCCAGCATAATTACTTCCTAATAACAGGATTATAAAAGAAATCAGGGGTCTGGAAAGATGGATCAGCGGCTAAGAACATGTACTAGTCTTGTGAGAGGGCCAGAGTTTGGTTCCCAACACCTGCATCTGACAGCTCACAACTGCCTGCAACTCAAGGTCCAGAGTGCCCAACACCTCTGCGCTCTCTGTCTCTGTCTCTCACTGCCTCTGTGTGTCTGTGTGTCTGTGTGTCTGTCTGTGTGTGTGTGTCTGTCTCTCTCTCTCTCTCTCTCTCTCTCTCTCACACACACACACACACACACACACACACACACACGTACATTTAAGATACAACTAAAAAAAAGAAAGAACCCAGGGGCACTAGCTAAGCTGTCTTGCTCCTCCATGTGAGAATGTGGCAGGAAGCATTGCTACAGATACTGAATGGAGGCACTATAACCTCGCTCTTCCTGTCCTCCAGAAAGACCAGTTGAATAGCCAGGAACGAGCTAAGGAACAAACATGGCCATGTGAACCTCATGTCTATGTGGGGCTGAGTTCACAGTGCACAAGGAAACGCCAAAGCCAGTATTAGAGGAACATATTCCAGTAAAGGGTGAGCCTGGTGTGTTGCAGGGGTTTAGGTCACTGTGAGGGTAAAGGTATGCTGCCAGGAGCAAGGCCTGGAGTATTTGGAAAGTATGAGGGAATAAGAGGTGACTCAGACTTGGGGCACAAGCAAAAACTATGAATCTGTCTGGATACAAGTCAGCCAGAAGCTGAGCCCGAACGTCAACCTTTGGGGAAGACTCAAGCGAGGAGCTAGGAATTCTGGGAGAGCCACAGAAGCTTATAAGCCAGGACTAACAGGTAAGAGAGCACTCAGCACCCAGCCAGAGGCACTGTGACTACTGAGGCCGTGCCTCCAGGGGAACCTGCCTTGCTCATCACAGAAGGTGAGCAGTGGGAGGGAGGGTCATCTCTCAGAACATCCATACCAAAAGAAGGCCCCACCTGGAGAATGTCTGAAATGGTAGATTGTGCTGACCAGAAGGATCCAAGCTCCTTGTCTGTGAGGCCTTCAGAGTGGCAAGTCTGGGGAGGGAGGAATCAGAGTTCCTGGACAGAGCACACCGTTGTCTTGTGTTAATAGCCTTGCCTCTACTGTGTGACCCTCAGCAAAGTCCTTCATCTCTTAAATTCAGTATCTCCCCTTCAAGGTAAAAGTGCAAGAGGGAAAGATAACCACAAATCCTCCAGGAGCCTGAGCTGGCCATCAGCGAAGCCGCAGCCAACAGTTCCCGGCCAGATGCCGGCTTTGCTTGTGTTAGCTCCAGACTCTACACACCTGGTGTCCAGCCAAGCTGAGCAAAGGTAGTGAGTCTGGAGTGTGTGGGGCAGCCTGTTCATGGAGGTGCAGAGTCACATATTGCTGGCTGTCATACTCACCATAGAGAACACACAGGCTATCAACAGGACTACTGACACCTTAGCAACAACAGGGACCTGGTCTTTCTTGGTAAATAAGCTGTGTAGAAGCAGCACATATACTAATTTTAGCACAGTCGTCTATATAGCCTTGACCTTTCTGGGCCTCCATTTATTATTGAGTGTCATGAAATTGCCACCACTCAGTTGTTAATCTACAGGAACAACGATTTGATAATACTCAATGTGGCAGGGAGGTGACCGGGCACGATGGGTGGTTTGAATTTTAGTATGTATTGATTATTTGAGTCGAGCCAGGCTACAGCCTCGGTTCTCACACACAAGGGTCAACAAGGCTGCCCTAGGAGCTGTATCTGTACATTTTGTCCTACTCCAGTGGATACCTGAGGCAGTCAACCTTATAATAGGAAAATATGTGTATGTAGGTAACAATTTTGGAGGCTGACCATTGCAAAAAAATCAGTGTGCAGGCTCCAGGGAAGGCTGTCACCTCATGGCAAGTGACATTGGCCAGGGTGACATAGAGACCTACTGGCAATCCGTCTGCTCTACAGGCAGAGTAGGAGGAGCCCAAGGGCAAGCTGGCTAGCCAGACTAGCCATGTCAGTAAGAGACCCTACTTCAGCTAATAGAGCAGAGAGTGATTGAGAAAGACCCCAGATATCAACCTTTGGCCTACACACACCACACAGGCACACATGCACACATGCACACATGCACACACGGGCCTAAAGACATACACATGCAAAATTAAAAAAAGGATATCCCACTAGGTCCCACTTCCCAGAGTCTCCATGACACCACTGATACCTGGGGACCAGCTTCCCAGCACCTGAACTTTGGAGAAAACACACACACACACATTGGAGCCTCAGCAAGTGAAAGCCCCAGAGAGCGTTCCATACAGCAGAACAGAACTTCACAGAGCACCACACAGGTCACTAAAACGCTTCCGAACCAGGTGAGGGGAGAAGCCTCCCATCTGAGAACATTGTTACACTTTAGTCTGTCTATAACAGAAAGATGGAGAGGGCCCCTGTCGACGAACACATCTCTGTGAGGCTGAGAAAGAGCCAGTAACAAGACTGATGTACTTACTCCAAGGCCGAGCTGAGGAATGCTTGTGAAAATGAAGGCAGGGAGCGGTTACACTTTGCTTACACAGTTGACATGGTCAGCCAGTCAACTCTGAGGAAGGACTGCTGCATTACCACAGAAACATTAAGCAGAAAAGAAGCTTTTATGTCGACAGATTTGACACAATGTCAGGGTCATCATAGGGGTGTTGGCTTTGATAAAAACCCAATGAAATGAGTCCAACTAGTTATTTGCTGATAACATCTTATAAAACTTCACTAATGACAGGAACAATGAGTTTTATTACAGCCAAGTTTTTGTATTTCAGACTTTGATAGTTGTCTGCAGTGACATGAAGATTAGGCAAGTACTGACTTCATAGGCTGAATCAGAAGACACTCTCGTCCTCAGCTACCTTTTACCTATAAAATTAACCACTTCATTTAATTTGCTTAGCCTGGTGCTTGACGTTAGAAAGTCATTGGTCACTCATAGAAAGGTGATGGTGTAAACTCCAGATGAGAAAGACCATCTCGGATTATAGGGGAGAAATCTCATTTATGAAATAGCCCATGAACTTAAATCTCATTTCTGAAAAGACAATGATTCTTTCAGATGTCATGAATGTCTCACTGACATTTTAACGAGGTGAATGAGTTTGGCAAGCCAGGCTAGGTCACAGGGTGCTCATGACCCCACCATTGAACAAAAAGTGTAAATTGAACATTTGAACTCAAAATTTATTTGTAATCAAAACAGAAGAATTTTTCTTCTTTGAAATGAATTAAACATCTGAGTGCAATAGGCACAGGGCTATTTTCGGTGGATAATGAGATCACCAAGGAGTCCCCTGTTACCAGGTATATACCAGCATATTTTTCTCCCGTGAAATAATCATATGAGGTTACTAAGGAGTCTATGCATTGACAGTGTCCACACTAAACATAGAAATAGAAGGAAGCCTATAGCTGAAGGTCAGAAAAACTCAAAGGGAAATAAATTGTTTTAAGAAATAAATTCTTTTCATAAAACTGAAAGTCTGGAAATGTCAACATTAAGGTGCAGCTGTTTGCTCTTTGATATCCTTACTGTGTTGTTCAGGTCCCAGGGTTTGGCAGAGCATGGAATAAGATGGCTCTCTGGTCATCGTGCCTCAAGTCTGCTCCCAGATGCCACTCAATACATATCTGGTGTAGTTAAACCTCATGCTCATGTTGTCTAGGCTCGCAAAACCCTGGGAGATTATTACACTCAGTTGTGGGTGTTCGGAGAGAGCCATTGGTAAGAACAGCACTATCTGTGGGCTGGGGAAAGAGTGAGAGGTTCTGTGCCACAGGCTTCTGCCTTCCTGGTGTCTGCCTGAGTGCAGCTTGGGCCCTGAAACCATGAGCAAAGTGAGTCCTCAGTTAAGTTATTTCCGTCAGGTATCTGGCTAGAGGGATGGTCAAGATAACTGACATGCACCCCCGTGAGCCTCCCCGGCTGTAACGACTGGCATCATGGGTTTTGAGCATCTTGAGAGATCGAGGAAGATATCAAGATCCCCTGGCAATCTGACTATTGAGAGCAGAATGAACAGCACAGAGATTCTGTTGGCAAGGGGCACAAGATGAGGCATGTCAAGTGGGATGCAGGAGCAGAGCTCAGTGCTAATGCCAAGTTATGAGGAACAGTGATGCTTAAAGGAGGCACAAGTGGATCCTACTCTGCCCTGCTCTGGAATCCTCATAATGCAGGGCAGCATCTCTGGGTTAAGGTGGCACTCCATCCCCACCTGCCTCGCAGTGTTTTCTGACTGCACACATCAGATACAGCCCTAGTCAGTCACAACTCTAAGCTGAGTTGGGGCAAAGTGACTCTAATGCTGCTACTGATTGGACTCCGCATATGTACACAGTGTAAGTGCTCATGTGTATGCACACATACCCTGTGTGCATGTGGCGCGCGTGCGCACACACGCACACACATGCACGCACACACACACACAAATCCAGAAATGAAAATATAAGAGTAGTTTTTTAGAACCCTCCTCCATATTTTTATGTAGTTTGAATTTAAACTTTTTATGAGGATGTGATTAAATTTTATGGGAATGTGTCTATAAAACATTGGGCAACACAGCTACAAACCCTTCTGGAATGTTTAGTAAAGCACAGTGGACACTGTCCTTGACCCACCCACCATTTGTTCTCCTTCGGCTCATCGGTTGTCTGCGAAGGCTGACGCCACACTCCCCGAGTCTCCCTGAATGTCCTCTCTCTTTGTGCCTGAGTCTGGCCAAGGTCTGCAGGATTGCATCACAGCCTTGCGCTGTGTGCATTGCGTTGCGCCATGAGACAGAATAAGGAAGGTCCAGATGGAGCAGGCAGACACCCCCTCAGAACAAACCTCCTTCTGTCAGAAGAACTTGCATTTCCTGGTTGCATTTGTTGTTTTTTTCTGGTGAATTGGGGTTCTGCAAACTAGGCAGACAAAGATGCCTGCCCTATAAAGCTGGGCATGCCATCATAGACAGGAGCGTGACCGTACAAAACTGAAGTATCAGGAAACAACCAGTGAGATAATATTTACATCATTAAGGGGTAGAAGGCTAGTTTAAAATGTGATTTATATTTACTTCTCCCCCAATCCCAAATAAACAAAGCATAACAGTGTTTTTCCCAAAGAAACAAAAACCAAAGAAAGCAACATTTGCTTGTTTGTTTGTTTATAGAGGCAGAATTAATTTGCTTTGACTACAAAGACTGCTGCTCAAGATAGAGGCGACTGTGTCAAATGTCATATGTTTGCATTGTTTACATCGTAGACAAGAGTGTAATCACAAAAATGAAGAGTGATATACAATTAATATGTTTAATCAGAGGAACACTCAGTGGGAACTCTATCAAGGATGGAAACACAACAGCAAGAAAGAGACACAGATGGAGAAAAAAGTAGGTGGAGAGACCACTGGGATGCTGACTCAGGAAGCCTTCCTCACTCTCCCGCAAAGGCTCATGGTTAATCAGGGTGGCACCCCAGCTCTCTGCTATCTGTGCTTGCTTAGCAAAGGGTGAGCAGTTTCTTCTACAAATGGTTCAGCTCTTTTGAAATAGTTTGAACGCAGCCTTTACAAACTTTTATTTTAAACAAAATCCAGTTCAGGGATGGGAGATAATCCAAACAAATGTTGTGACAGAGAGCATGAATCCACCTCAGGTGGGCTACCAGGCTGGGTCTCTCAGGATGGGGAATGTTCCTAAGCTGACTGCATAGCTTAGAGGGGCTCCAGGGGAGGAAGTTCCTCTATAAAGACTTATATATCAGCCTTTCTTTAAAGCTGAAAACTTTCAAGCTCTCTTGTTTTCCAAGAAAGTGGCATTTTTCCTACTGTTATGTTCACGTTTAAACAGCAGGCTCTGTAGATCCTGGACAGAAAACAGGGGAGGAAAAGTTGAAACATTCTATGCAGAGAGGTTCCTTAAGACTCAGGAAGTAAATTCTTTTTACCAGGCTCAACAACTTACAAGGCCCAGAGAAGTCCCTGCAACTTGTAGGGCACATCAGACTCACCCCCAAAGTTCTATGAGCAGTTATACTGCTGAGGAGAGGACACTCTGATAAGCCACGCTGCCTGAAAGTAGAAAAAAACAACATAAGCATGTTGTTCTTTCCAACGAAGATTGCTGATTTGGGTCGGCAAATTGGATGAAAGGGACCCATCCCGTTAGTACATCTTTAAGCCTCTCAAACGTACTGTCAATCAACGTGATGTAAACTAAAGAATGACACAGTGTTTTAGACCCAGTGCCAACAACTGACAGGATTGCTGATTTCTAGTGTTGGTGAACGGGGTGAAAACAGACAGTCCTACACAGGACGAGGAACCCAGATGATGTGAACTTCACCTGGGGCGTTTTGACAGCATTTAGCAGTCTCTTTTGGTCCATGGTTTCAGAGGTTTCAGGTCGTGGTCTCTTGGCCTGTGCACTTGGGCATGGTCCATGGTGAAAGGGTGGTGTGCCAGAGAAGCAAATCTAACCAGACTGGTCATCGTCATAGCTCACAGAGTTCACTGTCCAGTAAGACCGTTAATGACTTTTTTCCCAGGCAGGTCAAGAAGGGACCAGGAGCAGGATACCATCAAGCACTCAGCTCTAGCTGTCTGTCTCCTCAGGCTGGGTTCTCCTAAAGTTTCCAGAACATCCTAAATCAGTACTCCTGGAGGGGAGGAAGCCAAATGTCTGACACTTAAGCCTGCGGGGTAATTTTCATGTTCTTTTGTTTGTTTGTTTGTTTTGTTTTTTATTTTATTAATTTATTCAGAATACAACTCAACTGCTATCCCATCACTTGTATCCTCCCGTTCCTCCCTCTGAAATTTCATATTCAAAGCACTATAAGGTGTGCTAACAATCAAAAAAGAAAACAACAAACAAAAAACTCAACCACCAATAAACATGTCTCTAAGGCTTTCAAACTCACCTTCTATCGATGTAATGCAAATTACAGAATGACACCGGGCTTTAGACCCACTGCCAAAACCTGACAAGGAGTGCTGAGTCGTACTGTTGGCAAGTGCGATGAAAAGCGCCAATCCCACACAGGACCAGGAACCTGCATGTGTACGAACCTCCCCTCCGGCATCTTGACAGTAGTTATCAAAGCCTTCAATATGCTTACAGGCTTTGAAGTCAGAACACTTCCAAGACTTTATCCTAAGGAAATAATTAGAGAAGCTTGAGACATTTTTATGTGCCAGGGCCGCCTCTGCTGAGTTATTTGTAGCGTTAAAAGTGGGGAAGTGGAATCATTAACTGGGTAACTTAGGAATCTAGTTAAATAAATGAGTGTGCTCAGAGACAGAAGACAACGGCAAGCAGAAATCGAGGCTGCGGAGGCTACTTAGCAAGTGGAGGATGCTTACATTATGCTGAGCGTCAGGACACTAGCTGTGGGATAAAGGAGATAAAGCAGGCTTGGAAGTCAGATAACAGTTTGGATTCCAGGCTTTTTTTTTTTTTCCTGATTGACCCAAAAAGATTACCTAAGCTGTCTGGGCCCCAGTGGCTTCATCTATAAAACAGGAGGGATGCAAACTCTGCAGGATTGCATCAGGGCTCAATTAGGACAAGACATATAGGACTGGTGCGTGGGGGGAACGCCTACCTAATCCTCAGGAAGCCCCAAGATTCATTCCCAGAAATGGTGTTTGGGAGGGGAAGAAAATAGAACATGCTTTGCGTGGCACATAGTGAACATGCATTAACAGGGCTATCTAAGTCACCCAAATGTCCCCAGCATTCGACAGCTTAGTGTGGTAGTTAATCTCAATTGTCAGCAGAGATCTGGGATAATCTAGTAGACAGCCCTTGAGGAACACCGGGCAGGGGGTGGTGGGGTGGTGGGGTGGTGGAGTGGTTAGCCTCTGCATATATCTGTGAGGAATGGTGTTCATGCGGTTCAGTGGGAAGACTCCCGCTGAAACTGAGTGGCACTGTTTCCAGGACTTGGATCCTGGGTTGTACTTAAAGAAGGAGTGTGATCTGAGGACCAGTACTCATCTGCTCCCGCTTCCTGGCTGCGGACAATGGGAGCAGCTCCTACCATCTTCTCTTCTTCACTGTGATGGACCGCACCCCTGACCCGTGAGCCAAAACCAACCTCTTCTCCTTTAAGGTGCTCTTGTCTGGCTACTGGTGACAGGAAAAGAAACCAAGACAGGGAGGTGTTATATACAAATGAAGTCTCACTAATACCTCCATTGTTCCGTTTGTGTTCCCATCTGATTCTGCTCACAGGGCTCTAATCTACTTTCATGTACTCTCTCCTCCAAGCACCCCAGGAAGCGCCCCACCCCCCACCCCCCACCTCCCATCCCCCACCCCCCACACTCCAATTGGTTTCATTCATCTTTGCCATTCCACTCCTGCCACATCGCTTCTTTCAGATTTTCACTATAACCCACTTACTCGCTCGCCCATGTATGTCTATGTATGTATGAGAATATCAAGGACCCACTATTGATTGAGCATCTGTGTGCTATCCAAACACACACACTGGGGGGTTAGAGTCTGTGCTTCCTTAAGGTTTATAACGTGCTGCAAGGAAACAAACATCTGCAAATGAGTATCAGATGTCAGGTGATGCAAGTTTCTCTGCTTTCATTTAACCCTGGAGATTAAAACCAGCTGATGGGCTGCTGTGTGGCCACAGGAAGGAGGGGCCTGTCCCCCTGGGCCGATCTGTGGGAAGGAAGGCACGGCTTCTCTATGTCTTCTCCTTTGGCTTGCTCAGAGTCTCTTCTGGTTGAGTGACTAAGCTGGCCAGCACCTGCTGGCTAGGCAACAGGGGCTTTAGGCTCTCAGCACTCAGGAGAATTTCTCCGGTCTCAACTGAATTGATGTCCTGCCAACTAGTCTCCCTGTACAGAAAATGAGCCCTACCATGGACTACAGTGCTCCAAGCTTGTGCTCTTAGTATCTCTGGGGTGGCTGGTCATGGTTGAATGCCAAGGGTAAACAGAAGGGCACCTGAGGCCAGGCGTGTTGGTGCATTTTTAGGAGGAGACTTTTTCCTTATTGAACCAATTCCACCTTACTGAAGGCAGTCACAAGGATAAGTGAGTTGTAACATCTCAAGTCTGCAGTTGTAATCTAGGAATGGCAACATAGACTTAAATTTGAAATGATACTGAGAAGCAAGACGCCTATTGGCCAATGCAGGAAAGGCAAGAGAGAGTGAGCTCAGCTGAGCCTACCCCTACAGGGATAATGACATCAGTACTGTCACCCATTTTCTAGTGCTCAGCAGTGACATCTTTAAACCAAATAACTCACAATTTGTGCAAAACTACACTTTTTCTATCCACACTAGATCCAAGAGAGCGAAGGCTTTCTGAGCACGGTGTTCATGGTGAATCTGATTCTTCCGGTTCAGTCAGTCTTCTCTCTGCTCTTCCCACATCCTCGCTCACCCTGAGGGCTGTTCCTTTATCGTAGCCATTCTTTGCAGTTTTCTGATTGTTCCTCATCTTTCACCAGTAGCTCTAAGTTCTATGCCTTGCTTACTCTCAGCCCCCTGTAGCCGGGAGGAGCACATGCCTCCAGCTCTCCTGGCCATGGGGATTGGTTAGTGGTGGGCGTTGGACCTCGGCTATCACAGAGGATGACTAAGTATTTCCACCAATGAAGGTAAGAGCCAAGAAATAGACAGATGCTCAAGCCGATGATCCTATTGGAGTCTCAAGCAAGACAAACTGGGATTCAGAATTGCAGTTACAACTGCCGAGTTATAAAGTACTATAAATTGAAGCATCATTATCTTTCTTAATCCAGTTTGGAGCAGGATGATTTCTGTCTCTTTAAAGCAAAGGGTGTGTTACCCTTTAAAGAGTGATAATAAAAATGCACAATATTGTGCTGGGAAGAGTATTCAAGAAAAACAGAACACATAGAGTGAACACTTAATCACAAAGGCACTTATTAGACAAGCTCACATGATATGGGCAAGACAGTCCAATAGCAGCTTTCTGTGCACAGGAGACACTGAGGACCCGGAAGGTGCTTAGTCAGTGAGGTTGGAGGCTAAAGAGGATGGATTCTAATATTAGTGAGGATAGCAGTGGCAGCAGCTATAGCCACAGCAGATTAGATGCACCTACCAATAAGGTTAAAGGCAGACAGGGGGAAACAGCAGCTTTCACTTTGTACCTCCTTACATCTCTACCAATGGAAGCAATCATTGAGTTTGGGGGAAAGTCTCTCACATAATCTTTCCAGGAAACACCCCTACAGGCCTGTCCAGGGGCTTGTTGATCCCAACCCCTATCAAGTTGGTAAACAGGACTTCCATCACACACGTGTACTCCTCTTGAGAGTAAGATTACCTCATGGGACAATGCAGGCTGCTGTCAAATTAAGAACGCATATTTTCCTAAGCACAACTGTCCATGCTCTAAGCCTGACAGGAAAGCAGAGTCTGTCTTGTGAGGCAGAATGTAAACCCCTCCTTTGCTCACTGTTCGGCTTTAGGATCTGGTCCCAGGTGCCTACAAAATGAAGGCAGTGTGATCTTGCCCTGCAGGTTTCAAATCTGTTCAAGAATATGGTCACCTCAGGAACTGCAAAGATCATCTTTCCAGGAGAGGATTGGTCACAACCTAAACTTGTTATCAACATCAATTTCTTCAAACCAAAAGCCAACACTAGCAGAAAACATTGTCTATGTCCAGGGCCACACATGCTGCCCAACGCCCATCTCCAGGTCAGGAGGAGTTAGGCTTCCAGGACACCAGGAGGCAGACATTTTCTAAAAATACTTGTTTTAGATAGTTGAACTCCCTCGTATAACTCTCATGTCATTAAAAAAAAAATGAATAGATTTACTGAAGAGCTTAACTTGGTTCTGTTTTTGTTTTTATTTTTTTTCTTTATGAGTATGCTATGTGTGGGTGCCTGAATGTATGTATGGACAGCACATGTGCATACAAGTGCCCATGAAAGACAGAAGGGGGCACTGATCCCATGTAACTGAGGTTATAGAGAGTGGACTGACCAGGATGGGTAATAGGAACCAAAGTCAGGTCCTCTATGAGAACAGTAAGCACTCTGAACCTCTGGTCCACCTCTCCAGTTCCCAAAGAAGGTACTACCACAGGACTGGGGATATGCTTATGGTGGAGGGCTTGCCTAGCATGCATGAGGTTCTGGACTCAACCCTCAGCTCTGAGAAGAGGGCGGAGGATGATGGGGTGGGTATGAGTGAGTGATGGGTTCTGGATTTGAGGGGGATGTGTGTGGGGCTTTAGGATTGAGAAGACACCCCAAATGGCCAGGGAACTCTTCAATAAAAGAAAGGAAGGAAAGAAGGAAGGAAGGAAGGGAGGGAGGAAGGAAGGAAGAGGTGTCTAAATTAGATACAACTGGGTAAATGGAAAGATTTGTCAAAGTCCAGCTTATGCATTTTTTGCATATTATCACATATTAAGTAATAGACACAGAGCAAGATCCTCAAGTACTAAGACTTGATGTGATGTAACTAAAATCACCTGGCATTTGGGATACAGAGAGACAGCATTTTCATGGTTTGGTCTGACCAGCAGCCGGGACAATAAGTCCCATCACAGAGCGTCTTCAGGATCTTCAGAGTTGTAGACAGCATGGGACATAAATAGTGTCCTTCAAAACATGTGAACCTTTCCATTTATTCTCTTTTAAAATGTCGCTGAGCATACTTACAACCAGTATGAGAAATCACTACCTGGCTTCAGAGGGACCCCAGTTCCTAGAGGTCAATAAAGGGTTAACCGAGGCTTGTATTTTGTCACAGCTGTGGAACCCCCAAAGTCTGAAGGTTTGACTCAGAACTGAAGCAGCCTGGTAACCCTGTCCTCCCTGTTTTAGAGGCAGCAGCATTGGCATCGCCAAGTACCCGGTGACAAAACAGAAGATCCTGGGACCCTCAGTAGATTTGTTAGGCTGCCTTCTAGGGCATTTAGGCCAGCAGTGTGTATCTGAGCAAAGACTCCAGTGGGTGGAGGTCTGAGGAGCCAAACCGAGAGCCATTGTCCAAGAAGCATCCTGTTTTTTTTCAACAGATGCTGAATGCAGGGCAGTGACATCAGACGTCTTGATCAGGAGGCTGTCCTTTGTTATCACAGCTTCCTGAGCTCATTAACATTCTTCTACTGTCTAGGAAAAGAAAGAAAGAAAGAAAGAAAGAAAGAGAAGAAAAGACTCAGTTCTCTATGAAGCGTAAGAAAGTCTGATCTCGGACAGCTTGCTGACTGCTAACTGGTCACTGGCTCTAGTCTTTACTCACAGCTCTGTGCTCAGGGGCTGGCTAGCTGGTGGGAGCTGAGCTGCCCTGACTGTCCACTGCCTGCCACACCCCCCTCCATCCCTCAGCCTCAATGCTCACAAGTCAAGCCATCATTCTGGGTATGTCCTGTTTGCCAATAGAGGTAGGACAATAAGAGATACTAACAAATAATGCCCCCATTTGTGTGTTTTCTAAAATTATGACCCCCTGGTCTCTTACACACAATGACCATAAGCTATTTGTCAAAATACAGATCTTCTTGCTTCCTCTCCAAATAGACACAAAGTCAGAACCTTCCAGACCAAGTCACAGCATTCTTCATTTTCATAAACATCTACTAGCTATCTTATGGTTCTATGTTTGCTATCCATGAGCCAAACCCCTGGCTTGACTTCCTCTGCTTCTGCTCATCGGAACCAGACCTATAGGAGGGATAGAAACCTGGAGAGGAACTGAGACAAATCTGGTTTCAAGTCTCCAATGCAGCAGAGATCAAAGGCTAAGGCTTTTGGAAAGTGTTTGAATTTACTTGAAATGTTTTTCATCTGTAAATCCAGTGATTAGAAACCTAGACTGAGGGTCCTGGGAGGATGGTATACATGAGAAACTGTGAACAAACCATCAGACACCTGGAGAATTATGAGAGATTCATTCCATGGGCCTAGAGAAATGGCTCAGCAGTTAATAGCACTGGTTGCCCTTCCAGAGGTCCTGGGTTCAATTCCCAGCACCTACATAGTGGCTCACAACTCTCTGTGATTCCGGCTCAGAGGAGAGGGCCCCAGTGCTCTCTTCTGGCATCTATGTACACAAGGCATGCATCAACATGGATGCAAAACACCCATGTTGATTTTAAATGATTTTTTTTAATTAAAAAAGTGATTCTTTTTCAAACATTTGTTTCCAAAAGGAGAATGGAGGGAAAGAAGAAATTAAAATGAAACGGATGAAGGGAGGGAAGGAGAGAAAAGAGGAAAGAAAACCAAGGGAGGGAAGGAGGCAGGAAAGCAGCCTTTTGGTACTGCTGCATAGTGTAAGGTCGGGACTTTTTTGTAGAACAATTGGAGATGCAGAGGACCAAGGACCACACCTCATTGCTGTTGGATATTATCCTGGAGGTATCATCCTGGACGTAACTGGAGCTCTGGTTCAATTCCCAATGCTACTGTGGAAACTGAGGTCCTGTTTGGGGTCTCATTAATAAAGGATTTTAACATAGTACCAATAATTATTACATTCTATAACAACAATAATTTAAAAAGTCTTATTAATAAAGGAGTTTTAAAATGTTCTCAAGAGGAAGATTGAAAATAATTGTATTAGTGTTAGAAAGAAAAACAATAGCGTGGGCAAGCTGTAGATCCTTGTCAGCTGCCTGGCGGAGGGGGATGTCGAGATGGAAAGGCCAGACCTTCGCAGTGGTCGTCAGCAAACAGGAAATGGAGGGGTGAGACTTCAGAGAATGAAAGCTCCACACTGTCAGGGAAAACAGGGTTAGGAGCCAAGGATCCGAGCCTGGTTGGGCAGGACTGCACAAGTGGCAAGAGGTTAGAGACGGAGACAGCTTGATCAGGAAGGAAAAGTAGTCCCAAGAGTGGGAGCCATCTAGTAAGCAGAGAAAAGAGCCCAACAAGCCTTGGGCCAGGTAGCCCCTGACCCTTTTTATGGGACATTTCTATAACATCCTCCTCTGGACGTTTGTATATGGCGAGCTTTTCCCACACATGCTCTGCAGATGGGGCAGGCTTTTCACTCTTCTTCTGCGACCTGACCTGAGCATGTTCTGTTTGTCGTAGGGAGTCTAGCTGGCCAAGGCCTCAGTTTTCCCTTGCCAACTGGCTTCTTTCACACATTAGTCTTTATGTTTGAGTTTTCATACCCGTTCTCCTGCTGTATAACCGTGTACAGATAGAAAGGCACCGAAGGGGTGATAGATTCTGCCATACCCTTAGTGAGTAAGGCCAGTGGGCGTTCAGCAGACAGGACCCTCAAGTATAAGCACAGGGTTGCCCCGGGCTTTGTAAATGCTAGAAGGAATGACTAAGAGTTTAATGTCCTCTTAGCCAGTAAACCATGCTCCAATTATCAAGCTATGAGTGTGCTGTCTGACAAAAGCAACCAAAAAAACCTGTCTGCCCTCTGTGGCGACACAAGTCCTGGTGCAGCTTTTAATGGCTCTCCTTGTTCTGTAGGGATGATGATGGCGTTCTTTGTTTTTGAATGTCAACTTTGATTCCAGTCTCAGATAGGGCCTCAGGACAAACCATTAAACCCGACTCCGTGTGTGTCGCAACCAGGAGGAGTGGTATTGTGTGGCCTGGGAGAGCTGAAGATCAAATCAAACGCCCAGGTCACTGATGACAGCACATGCCCTCCACGTCGAGGAGCTGGCCCGAGCGAGCTCACAATCCTTCTTTGGAAGGTCCTGTTTGCAGAAAGCAAAATAGACTGATCATTTTGCATGCGTACTTCTGCCAAGACACCCTTTACGCTCCACAGAGTCTGCGATTTGAGGAAGGGCACACTCAGTGGAAACCAGCATTCTAGAACATTCTTGATTTGTCGGAGAATTTGGAAAATAAATAGTGCCCGGATAATATTGCTACAAAATTAGCTGTATATTTTCCTTTTGTTCAATACTGGAACATAGAAGATAAGTGTCCCTTTCTGCCTCTGTAAAAGTTACATAATGTTAATACGCACTAATGTGTCCAGTTCTTTGTTCTTGAGACACAAATTGGCTTGGCCCTTTGAAAGCATACATACAAAGTGATGATATTTCATACATGGGTGTGGCCTCCATTACGTCAGGGTGTGTGCATAATTACCCCAAAGGTAACAATTTCCATGGAATAAATGCCCTAATAGCAATAAAAGAAGACGCCCCAGTAATATAATTTTATTGGCTCTTTCCTGCCTGTGTTGTCTTGATAAAAAAAAAAATCTATCTGCAGAAGCTCAGACCATAGCTCATAGGGAGACTTTTCCTTGTAGGATTTAGGTCCCAGGTCTTATCTATGCGCTGAGGACACCCACCACAAGCTAGTGTAGTTAGATAAAGTTCAGCATGAGAACTTCTAGAACTTGTCTCTTTCTTCTCAGAGAAATGGGCAGCTGGGAAATTCTGACTTCTGTCATTTATCCTTCTGGGAGAAATTCTTGATCTATCATTTCTAAGTAAGAAAGTGCTCCATAGTGGCTTGGGGCTTTCTGTGTCCCCTAAATCCTGCCTGGAGTGACAACATGTAAGGGCCGTGTAGGGGCAGGGTTGGTTGACTATGAGGTAAATAATGGGTGCTTGCCATGGTGCCATGCGCTGTCACAGCACAGAGATGATTTATGTTTTCCAGAAATGGCTCTTCGGAAAGATACGTGCATCAGTTCTGGGCTGTGCATTAGAAAATAAGTCTGAGGAGCCAGTGTGGGGCTCGGGGGCAGCTGCCTTGGGGTCTTTAAAACCCCTGTGCATGTAAATCTGCGTAGGGCCCTGCACACCTGCTATTTCCAACACCTGGGAAGCCAAAGCAGGTGGTCGGCAAGTTTGAGGCATACCCTGACTGGTTTTGTTCATTCAGGGTTTTTTGTTTGTTTGTTTGTTTTGTTTTAAAGAAAGTTGGTTGAGAAAGTTGGAAAAAATATAGCAAAAATCCTTTTTAGATTTCAGAGTGCAGATGGCAGGGGATATATGAATGAGGCTCAATCTGGACCAAAAAGCGTGATACTGCAAACGCCTGGGAGAGCTCAGCTTAAGTGTCACCTCCTCGGCCTTGCTTGCTTATAGCGTGCAATGAATCTTAACTAAATGCTTGGGTTAACCACCTCTCTCCATTCCATCTTCCTTCATAGTAGATCAGAGCCTATAATTATTGTATTTGTCATTTTCACCGCTTTCTGATGTGCACAAACTACATACATAAAGGAAGTGCAGACACGGCCTTGCTCATGACTTTATTCCCAGTGCCAAGCAGAATACCTGTTGCATGCCCGAGTAGGCGGTCAGCTAGTGTTTGTGAGATTAATTACATGGAGATAGCCCTTGGGGGCAGGCATCAAAAGAATGCCTCTCCAATACGGTGTGTAACTCTTGAAAGCACAGAGAAGGAACTGATCAGATGGGCTCACCAACAAAGGCGTAAAACTTAAGTACCACACATTTATTCCAACTGGACTATTAAGAATATGGGGCAGAGGCAAGGCAGAAATTCTCATAGTGTATCTTTGGGGCATTATATAACAGCACGGAGAAATGAGAGGAGAATACATGCTTTCTGTGGTGTTGGTGTGGAATCCATGCTAAATTGGGTCTGTGGGAATGTCTGCAGTGTGGCACCTTCTCTCTGCCCAAAGGTCTCATGCCAACAAGGAAGGAAGATGCTGTCAGAGATGGCGTGTGAGGTCTAAGCTCTAATGTCAAAAAAGGAGAAGGGTCATAGGAAGCTAGATATTTGAAGAGACCTGGAAATTTATAGGGAGAGAAGACATAATTCATTCATTCCAATGAAGGCTACTAGGCAGGCCAGAAGCTTATAGGCACCTAACATACATACATAGGCACAGGCACACATGACCAGCACAGAGGGTAGACATGCAGGCCTACAGGCAGACACACACAAGCACACATAACAGACATGTAAGGTAGGCGTGCAGGTTACAGGCAGACACACACAGGCACACATAACCTGCACAGAGGGTGGGCATGCAGGCATACAGGCAGACACACACAGGCACAGGCACACACAGCCTGCATGGAGGGTAGACATGAAGGCATACAGGCAGACACACACAGGCACATATAACCTGCACAGAGGGTGGGCATGCAGGCATACAGGCAGACACACACAGGCACACACAGCCTGCATGGAGGGTAGGCATGCAGGTCTACAGGCAGACACACACAGGCACAGGCACACACAGCCTGCATGGAGAGTAGGCATGCAGGCATACAGGCAGACACACACAGGCACACACAGCCTGCATGGAGGGTAGACATGCAGGCTTACAGGCAGACACACAGAGGCACAGGCACACACAGCACACACAGCCTACATGGAGGGTAGGCATGCAGGCATACAGGCAGACACACACAGGCACAGGCACACACAGCCTGCATGGAGGGTAGGCATGAAGGCCTACAGGCAGACACACACAGGCACACACAGCCTGCATGGAGGGTAGGCATGCAGGCATACAGGCAGACACACACAGCCAGGCTGGTGAAAGTGAAGCCAAAGGATCTCAGCTCTCACTTCAAGGCCGTGCTTACACAGCAACACACAAATTGGCATTCTGAGAGAAACTATTATATAACATTATATCACCACTTTGGGGCTTCCCCAGACATCCTGTGTCAGCCATTTTGTTTGGACTCATAGAGCCCCAGGTGTCCAATTGTTAGCCATCTTGGCCTATACCAGATAGCGATACTGCCGAAGCATAAATCAGCCCTTATGATCCTTTGCTCCCTCCCCACGGTTAGGGCCAAGTTAACTGGACCTCTCCCTGTCATAGAGTAGAGGTGAGCTAAGACTGAGAAGACTTCAGTTGTGGACATTGCCAAGATGGCTTGAGGAAAGGTCATTCTCTGGAGGCCATAGCATGAGCTGGGCAGAGAAGCTTGCTAGCGCCACCACTTGCCTTCATGGCCCAAGGGAGGGAGTGGAGCTTGGTGCCACTGCTTACAGCTCTTATAGTATCTCATGAAAGGCCTGACTCTGGAACGTGCTTTGGGGATCAGGGTACAGGAATGGCAACTATGATACTGTAGTGGCTTTTCCTGAGAATACCCTCACAGAGCACCTAACCCTAACCCTAACCCTAACCCTAACCCTAACCCTAACCCTAACCCTAACCCTAACCCTAACCCTAACCCTAACCCCTAACCCTAACCCTAACCCTAACCCTAACCCTAACCCTAACCCTAACCCTAACCCTAACCCTAACCCTAACCCTAACCCTAACCCTAACCCTAACCCTAACCCTAACCCTAACCCTAACCCTAACCCTAACCCTAACCCTAACCCTAACCCTAACCCTAACCCTAACCCTAACCTGGGAGGAAGGGTTTATTTTGGCTCAGTTTGTCTCAGTTAGGGTTTTATTGCTGTGACAAAATACCATGACCACGCAACTCTTTTTTTTTTAAATGTATTTATTTATTCACTTTACATCTCAAACTCACCTCTCCCTCCTCTCCCCTCCCTCTCACTCTCTTCCCCTTTTGCCCCCTCCCTTTCTCCTCAGAAAAGGGGAGCCTCCACCCTACCCTGGCACATCCAGTCACATCAGGACAAAGTACATCCTCTTCCACTGTGGCCAGACAAGGCAGCCCAGCTAGAGGCAAATAATTTAAAAGCAGACGACCAAGTCCATGTCAGAGACAGTCCCTGCTCCTCTTGCTAGGGCACCCACATGAAGACCAAGCTGCCCATCAGTTACAGATATGCTAGGGGCCTAGGTTCATCCCATGCCTGCTCTCTGATTGGTACTTCAGTCTCTGTAAGCCCCCATAGACCTAGGTTAGTTGAGGCTGTTGGTCTTCTTGTGGAATTCTTGTCCCTTCCAGGTCCTTCTAACATTCCCCTCACTCTTCCACAAGCCAAGCTTTGCCTAATGTTTGGCTGTGGGTCTCGGCATCTGTTTTGATTAGCTGCTGGGTAGAGCCTCTCAGAGGACAGTTATACTAGGCTCCTGACTGCAAGCACAGCAGAGTATTATTAATAGTGTCAGGGGTTGGCTCTCCTCCATGAGGTTGGGTCTCGGGGTGGGCCAGTCATTTGTTGGTCACCCCCTTCAACCTCAGCTCCATCTTTATCTCTACATTTCTTGTAAGTAGGGAAACTTTGGGGCTGAAGGTTTTGTGGGCGGGTTAGAGTCGCCCTCTCTCCACTGGAATTCCTGCCTGGCTATGAGGTGGCTGTTTCAGTTTCTGTGTCCCCCGGACACTAGGAGTCTCAGGTAAAGTCACCCTCAGGCCCTCCCAGGGGCCTATCCTAGCACAGGTCTCCAGCTTGTCCCAGAGATGCCCCCCCCCCCCCCCCCGCACCCCAGGTTTCCCTTCTGTCTCCCAGCCCTCTTATCTCTCCCCACATCTGGTCTCCACCCTCAGCCCCACCCCCCACTCCCTCTCCCACCCAGCTCCCACACTCCACCCACTTCTGCAGCCTATTCTGTTTTCCCTTCTGATGTGTCACCCGCTATCAGGTGAGTCTTCTCCAACCTGACCAGAAAGGACAATGCCCCAAATAGGCTTGTCTGGAGGCAGACCTAATCACAACAGGCATGTGTGCCCGGAGGCTTTCCCGTATGTAATGCCAGCACACTGAGAACCACAGGACGGCATACTCTTGGAGAATCAAGGCAAACTGTATCTCTCCTGTGTTCCCTTTGATTTAAGGTGCTTTAAGTTTTGCCCTCCTACTAGCTTGTATTCTAACTCCCGTCCTGTCCCTAGCGCCACCAGCTCAGAAGCAAGTTTGAACTTGCACATTAGAGAGTCGGGGGCTAAAGGCAGTGGACTCCTGGAATCTCTCTGCTTCTAATCTGTAAAAGGAATACAGCCATTCCTGATCCCTGGTACTCTCCTGAAACTCACATTAACTTAGGAAGAACAGAGAAGTGTGGTGGCACCAGCCTGTAATCCCAGGACTCCAGAAACTGAGGCAAGAGGGTCCAGAATTCAAGACCAGCCTGGATTACAGATATCTGGTATCAGAAGTGCACACACACACACACACACACACACACACACACACACACACACACACACAGGAGCTGATGCTTTGAAAAGATACCTCACTTAATGGAAGACTGTTTTTTCTTTCTAAGTTAATTGGAGAAAGCAATAATGAAGTTTCGATGCCCAGTTGTTGCAGGCGATCAACGGTTGCCTGCCTTGTTTTAAATCTGCAAAAAGCCAGGGACCCACTTGCTGCCTTTTCCTAGCTCTCTCAGGCTACCTTCGGTGCACACACAAGACATTCTTAGCACAGTAGCTGTGTGTCCCCTCCTCCTAGCCCCTTCCAGCTAACTAGGTTTGGGGAAGAAATCAGATGTTTAGAAACGTTTATTGGCCAGCACCATTCTCCTTTTGCAAGTACGGCACTCCCCTCCTCTCTTAGAACAAAAACAAACAAGCAAAGCAAAGCCAAACAGAAAACCTATGTGGAGCCTGGGCCATAAGCGGCTAACGCTGGCACTGCCTTGCCTAACGGCACTCACTTTGTTCTCAGATTCTCCTAACCCCTCAAGCACTCAGCTGGAGCCCGTGTCCACTGTGGGTGGGAGCCTGCGGTTTCCAGGCAGTCAGCGCACCTGACTCTTAGTGCCCAGTCTGCCAGGTGATAAGGCTGTCTGGAGTCTCCACACCCCACTAAGTGCTGGCTGTCAGGCGGGAGCTGGGCACCTCCTGCAAAACAAAGAGTGTTGTTTTAAATGACTACTCCACGTGAAGAGCTTTCCAAGTGCACTAATGCTAGGGGTGTTTAAACACAGTAATGGGCTATCTTTCAAATGCCTTTTTGGTTGGCAACTTAATAATCTCTCTCTGTTCAAATATTATTTACGCCACAGCACATCTGATACCTTCCAAAAGTTAAACAAGTCACTCAGGAAAGTGGGATGGAGCTGTGACAAGCTGAATAGATGCTATAAAAGGCCCCGCCCAGTTCTTCGTGTTTGGCGTGGTATCCCGTTCCCATATCTTTTGTCCTTCCTACTTAGGAGAAATTTTACCTGTAGATAAATGGCAGTGGTAGAGGGGGGACATGAATTGCATTTAGCAGGCAATTATAAGCACACATAAGTGAAGTTATCAGGCAAGGCCCTGACGATATAAGCAGCATTCTGTACTTACAACATATTTTTTTTTCCTCTTTTCTAGCTAAGGCTCTGGAAATCGGAGCTGGAGATTTATATGCGTGTTAATGTTCTATTCAAAGTATACAAATGTACACAAGTTAAAAGTTAAAATATGGGGTAGAGAAGAACTCAGCAAGATCATCAGGGCAACCCTGATGCTCAGGGAAGGCTACGGTCATCTATATAACCCCAAAGTCACCCGGCCACCCCAAAACAGCCCCTCTCCCCTGTCTCTCCTTACCTCCTCTCCCTCCCCTTTCTCTGTAGCTTCTTTCCTTTCTTCCTTTCTTCCGTCCTAAGGGAGAAACTCAAGGTCTGTGCACGTGCAAGCTCTCTATCACCTCCCTCCATCCAGACCCTCAACTTTCTCCTCAGCCCTTTGGGAGGAGCTCATTCTCCATCACTTAACAACACTATTATTTTTATTCTCTGGCTTGAAAAACTCTCTAATGTGGAAGTAAGAGGATGAGATAAAAAGGCCAGAAAATCTGACCCTAAGAGCTATCTTTATCACCACTCCCTCTGTCAAAAGAGTTTCAGGCATTCCTCTGGCTGTAGTTTTTCTAGCATGTAAACCGAGAGTAAGGAGTCTCCATCTCCTGGGTGTTTTGAAAAATCTCCTTGGATGTGGAAATTAATGGACATGAGGTAACAGAGGGCGAAAACTGGGAGCTGTGGAGAGAACTATGTGAACTGCCTTGAGCCTGGCCTTTCCTACAGCTCGACCTCAGATCTTGAGCGAGTCACAGGGCCTTTGCTCTCTTACAGATGAGGTGATAGGACCCCACCAATGTCCTCCATAAAGACATTGACAGAGCACTAAGGATGTGGGTCACCCTTGGCGGAGTGAACCCTGGCGCTCTCCCAGCACTGTTGGCGGTAGCAGACCCAAAGATGGAGAGCTCCCAGACATGCCAACGTGTGTACTGCTAATTAGTAATTCTGCTCTTCAGAGCTGGGGTGCTTCCCGGCTGGTATCTCACTTGTGCTCTTAATCATGACGCTCCAGCCAAAAGCCTGATAGCACCAGTATTTCATGCTCTAGAGAGGTCCACGTCGGTCACTATAATGAGTTCTGTCTCCTTTAAGACCAATCACGGATTACACAGGACTCCAGCACACAGGCTATCCCCAAGGCTCTGCCTCACCCCAGGCCTGACAGTAAAAGGGCACTGTCACAGTCCCAGGGCCAAGATCAGAGCCTAAGTGTCCTTCCCCTTCTCTGTGTAGTATATAAGTCCACAGGAGCCATTGTAGTGAGGGCAGGAAGTCCCTGTGGTCCATGGGGAAGTATTAGCGCTGAATTGGCATGGGGAAGAAAAGGCGGTGTTCCGTAAGGGAAGAGAGCAATTTTCTACTCCTTGGCACCTGGAAGGAGCCTTCAACCCTGGCTGGCAGCTTTGAAACTCCTTCGCAGCTCCTGGCATGAGAATTTCCCTGGCCTGTGTGGGTGCTATTTGATCCCAGAGCTTCGATGGAGTGGTGGGGAGCAACCTTGAACATAGCTTCAAAAGCCTTCAGGTGCCACATCTGGTCTCTAGCTTATACGCCTGGTACATGAAAACTCTGGACATTGTCCCTGGAGCCCAGGAGCTGCTACTGAAACCACAGGATGGCAGGTGGGCAGCCTCAGGTTTGGGCCCGCCCCTTTCATCCTGCCTAAGCAGGGGGACTTTGCTCTGTTGGAGGCAGTCATCTTAAGGGCTGCTGGCTACCCTTGCCTGGGTCTGCTTATCGACACCTGGGCTCCATAGCAATGCCCACTTTGGGACTCTCTGTGCTGTTGACCATGACGTGTCATATCTCCTGAAGGTCAGCTAAAGTTGGTCAGGCTATAAATGCTTTAGTCTACTCTGCTTGGGGGCTCCTTGGCTCTTTCCAGAAAATACCACTTGAGTCCCTTACTTCAGTCTCCCACAGTCACAGCTGGCCCCACCCAAACCCAGCTGAGGCCAGGGTTCTGAGCATGCATATGACCTGCATGCCAGAGCGTCAGCGCAGGGGCCAGGGTCAGCATTTAAGGCTGGGCTAAGGTCCTAAATGGCTGCCCAGCCTGTAGAAGCACACTTCTATGCAAAATCCTAACGAGACAGTCGGGGCTTGGGGTGGGGGTGGGGATAGTTTTCAGCACTCAATGAGCATGGCTAAAAATCCCCAGCCCTATTGATTCACAGCTCTGGTGATTCTTCTTGGCCCTGAAAGCTGTTTTGCCCTCATTTGGGCAAAACAACTCTAAGTCAAAGCTGGATAAGAGTCACTTTCCGTTCCTTCCATTTCCTTGGTCTCAGCACACGCAGGAGGGAGGTACAATGTCTCTTTTATAATTTCCTCCAGCAGCCCAGTGCTGCCAGCAAGAAAAATTATAGCCTCCACCATCACTAAATCCAAAAGCCTGATCCAGTGACCTTTGCTTGGAGACAAAATTTCTCACTGCTGCACCAAAAGGGGTTAGGGGTGGGGGTGGGGTAATGAGGGAAAGAAAAGAAAAAAAAAATCCAGCAAAGGGCTTTGATACTAAAAAGTATTAAGAGAAAACAACAAGAAAAACAAACAAACACGCCAGCCCAGCCTAGCCTAGGTTCAAGAGAGCTTCCTTTCATGTGGTCCCCTTCGTGCCTACATGCTGTGACAGGTTCAGGATGTCTCCGGCTGGACGAACACTTCCATGAGATGTTTGAAGAGAGGAAAGCTGACCGCCCTGCACAGAACTCTATTCAGCATCCACATCAGGGACCCTCCCGCTTCAGGAAGCCTGCTCACCGGTTCAGTCAAGGAGACCTGCCTCTCTTTGACCTCATCCTTCAAAAGCAACAGGAGGGGCAAGGCTAAGACAAGGGTCTATGGCGTGGCCTGAGGGGCAGCCTCCGTGTGTGTGTATACATGCTCGTTGGTGCTATATTCAGTGGTCTTGAATGTCTTTCATAGACCCTTTTGCTCTGGACCCTTCCTCCTTAAATAATGACTCTCTGAAGAGACTGAGGCCAGATTGATTGATCAAGAGTTGCCAAGGCCTGAAGGGAAATAGGGGTAAAACAAGCAAGGGTTCCGTCAAGGCTGCTGATCTGTGGACCGTATGGCTGTTCTCCAGCAGGTGTGTGGTGTGGGTCTATTATAGCACTGGGCAAAAACCAGGCATTTTAGTTTTCTACTAGCAAAGCATGGTCCCATCAGAAGAAGGTCACTTGTCACCTCTTGCAGCCTGATATCCTCTTGTCATCTTGAGGCATCTCAGTTGCCTCAGGTGTTTGGGGTGTGCTCAGTGCCTATGGAGAGCAGCAGGGCACCTGTGGTGTCTGCAGGACTAGGCATGCCTTCTTTCCCAAGCGTGACCACCTGGGAATTCTTAGCGAGTGAAGGAGCCTTCAGATAGGGAGCATCTTGCCTGCTCAAGAGGAGGCGTGAGACAGGAGGCTTTGCGGTCAAGGTTCCTTACCTGAACCCTCTCTTTTGACCTGACAGTATACCAGGAGTTATCAGTCTGCCAGTCTCTATAAACTGTCCGCTCCCACAGTCACATCAGACCATTGTACTCAGGCGCACAGCACAGGGTTAGAGCCAACGGTGGCCACAAAATGTCTACTCCATAAGCACAAAGGTCATTGACAATGGTCTTGGCATTCCCCACATCCTAGGAGACTCTAAGCTTGTACGAGGGAAATCCAGACTCTAGCCTAAAAATGACAAGGAATTAGAGGGAGAAAAGAATAGGATCCTAATGAATACCCCTCAACAGGGGAAAAGATGACTTTTCAAACAAAAACTGAGGTGGGGTGGGGTGGGGCTCCTAGAGTAGAGGAATATCCCTTGGAATTAGCCAGCCTGGATTCAATGCTCACCATTCGCCATGAAGGACCACAGTGCCCAAGGTAACAGGTATTGTTGGATGTCTGCTTATTTCTACCCCAGTATGGTCTAAACATTTATGTTTCACCTATGAGGTCAGTAGATCTGTGGGAAGGAGCTGACATAAAGTCATCATAAGAGAAGTCTGCTTTAGAAAGACTTCTGCAGAGTCTGGAGAGGAGTGGAAATCTGGTGGCCAGCTGCAGGCTTAAGTGACAAGAGTCACAGGGGAAGGCTAGCAGCCAGAAGTGCTAGTGTGAGGCCTGAGCACAGGCCCATTCCATGCAGACAACAAAGGATGAATGAGGGCCCTAAGCCCTAAGCCTGATCTTCTCAGCACCCCTGGAAAGACCGGAAACAGGGACTGGGGAGTAGGGAGGAGCAAAGTCAACTGTCGGAGTGACAGAAAGCCGGTCACAGCCTATGCCTCACTGTCATCTCCAGGACGGAAGTACTCCAGCCTTCACTCAGATTCAGAGTACAGATTGTTGCATGCTGTTTTAATTGCTCAGATGAGACTAAAAGAAAGGCCCTAGAGGAGCCCTATGATCTGCTTGAGATATTATCTCAGGGCAGTTAATAATTAACGTGATGGCTTCCGTGGAGAAAGATGGGAAGCACGCACGCAGGCACGCACTCACGCATGCACTACATTCTATTCAGTAAAGGGTTACACTATGAGGAAAGGTTCTCATCAGTCCCCATAGAGGCCATTGTGAGCAGCAAGAGGAAACGGAGGGGCTCTATTTGGATGGGCTGCTCCATCGAAGCGCTGAAGACCGGGCGTGGCATTGTCCCAGCCGCTGAATTCCTCGGAGCTTTGGGGTCTGAGATTTTTGTAGATGGCTTTCTTGTCTTTGTATCTTCACTTGATCTTTTCTCTGTGTCCAAGGTTCTTCCTCTCATGAAGGAAGACAGTGGTCATACTGGATTGTGACTGTTCTAACAACAACTCTGTCATTGCTCTTTTGGTCCTAGGTGCTGCACGAATGACCTGAATTTTACATCCTGAAGTTCAGTCACAAACGTGATGTTGTTAAGAGAGAGAAGATGGTTAAATCCGTACGGGGCTCAGGCCCTCATAAAAAGCACCTGAGGGAGTTGCTTTGCTACTTCTGTCTCTTCGATGTGAGAACCCAAGGTTTATCTCTATCGCCCTTCTCCACCTTGGATTTCAATGAGAAATAAATTAATTCTGAGAAATTACCTAGTCACAGGTACTATTTATAACACTACAAAGGTACCGAGATGAAGACTGTCCCAAATGCACTCCCGTTGGATGTCATGACTAACATATAGTATTTGGGGACATGTCCAATGGCATTTTATAAGGTGAAAGATTTTTACACATTCCCTAAAAGAAGACTTTAACGCCCCCCACTCCTGTGTCTGTGTCTGTGTGTGTGTGTGTGTGTGTGTGTGTGTGCCCACGCACATGTGTTGAAGGGACTCTGGCCAGCTTGGGCATGTCAAACATGGCTCTGACAGGCCTCACTTTTCTCCCCACTTCCCTCCACCTTGCTAAAAACCATTAGATCACATTCCTGAATCTAACCCCCAAGATCCATTCCCTTACTTGGCCAATTCTTCCTTGTGGGGCTGACCACCAAGGTCCAGCTACCAAATTACTGAAGTCCAGCAATCAAAAGCCCTTTTTGGCTCACCTGATTTGCATGTCCAATTAAAATTAAACACCTCATGCTAACATGGGGCTTCCCCTTGTACCTTTATAAACAGACATCTGCCTAAGTGCTATGTCTGTCTCCTCTCTATCCAGAGACAGTTTTTTGCCTTCCCTGCTCCCCCAACCCCCACCTCATCCCCCCCCACCCCCCCACCCCCGCCCAAAATAAATACCCTTATCCCTCTCCCTTGACCATGCTCTCCCCTTTGCCTTGTTCTCTTCCCCTTTTCTTCCTCTATGTCCTATCTTCGTCCCTTATCTCTGATCTCTGTCCCTCTGGGGCAAATACATATCCTTTGTGCTGAGAACTTGGTCTTGGGATGTCTTGAGCTAACTCTGAAGTTACCTACAGGTGTGAGTTTATGATGAACATGTACATGTGCACAGTCTAACATCTACACCATCCACTATATTCCCAAACTCATCTATGGAAGGCTCTTTTATCTTCTGCTATTTCTGAAACCTAGCGATGCCGCGAGGACACAGCTTCTTTTTCAGACCCTTCAAGTGTTTGCCTACTCTATGGAAGTCTGGTCTCAAGGACAGGATAGGCATCCCTTTGGTGTCCTGTTATCATTGCTAGTTTCTACTCACTCCAGCATCCATAGAGCATTACCTCTGAATCCATACTGCCTCACACACCCCTTTCCATCTCTAAATCTCTATTCTTGTAGCAACACTACTATTCAGCTCTCTTTGCAAAGACTTTAGGTCTTAGCTCACTGTTATTTCCATAGCTACTTTGATGGAAATAGTTGATAACCTTAATGATCCTCTGCTGTGGTTTTACTATAAAGTGTGCCCATAGGCTCATGTGTCTGAACTCTTGCTCACAAGCATGTGGCACTGTTGGGCAAAGTCATAGAACCTTCTGGAGGTAGGGCTTTGCTGGAGAAAGTAAGCCAATGAGAAAAGATGTTGAGACTTTATAACTCAGCCTCTCTCTTCCTGTGCAAGCTCTACTTCCTGAGTGCAGATACCAGGTAACCAGTCAGCTTCCAAGTTCTCTCACCATCCTTCCTTGCCTGCCACCATATCTCCCCCCCCCCCAAGATGGACTGAATCCACCCACATCTGGAATCCAGAACAAACCACTTCTCCCAGCAGCTGTCTTTCCCAGGGCATTTTATCACAGCAGCAAAAAAGTAACTAAAACATCCCCAAGTTGTGGTTTATTTTCTTCGAAAATTTAAAACATGGCTCTCACAAAAACACTGAGCAAACTCACATCGAATATTATTAATTCAGCCTGGCATAGTGGCGCACACCTTTAATCCCAGCACTTAAGAGGCAGAGACAGATGGATCTCTGTGAGCTCAAGGCCAGCCTGGTCTACAAATCGACCCCAGGACAGCTAAGCCTACACAGAGAAACCCTGTCTTGAAAACAAACAAACATATTATTAATTCAAGCAGGGACTATAGGTTATTGGTAGGTTTCATATTTATCTTGTTAAAAACATTGAATTCAATTCCCAATATCCTCTTGCCAACAAAGAATATTCACTTTCTAGTGATAAATCATTAAGATAAAGAAGCTGATTTGAAGACAACTCCAAAGAACTGTCTGCTCATATAGATTTTGAAGAAACAGCACAGGATTGCCAAGTTAGCTGTGATGCTAGCCAGTGTTCTACAAAGCTGCAGCATTATAACAGTTGACGTTACTTCTCTCCTGCACAGAATCTATGAGTTACCACCCAACCTTACAGCACCAGGACTCTACTTAAACAACACGTAGCAAAACAAATATCAGATGCTTTCTTCTAGATTGCTAAAAGACTCATTACAGGGCCTTTAAGACATATGCAGAATAATGCTGATGACACATCCCATCCATCCTTTAGCTCACATCCCTCAAGGTGACCTTCTTCCACCCAACCCGATGCTTTCATACTACATAGTTCTGGGCATTACCATTTCTTCCGGTTCTTTCCTACACTATGCCACAACCAGCCTCCATTAGCATCGCTACCGAATTACAAGCCTCCTGCCATCTTTCCAGATCAATCCCTCTAGTGCCAACAACTCTTCATCTTGGTAGGCGCTTCGTACAACCCATGAGTACACTGCCTGTCTCCTGTTATCTTTTGGTTTGCACATCCATTTTAAATCCCTGAAGCAACCACATAACCTCCTCTATTTATTTATTTAAATTTGCTTTGGCAATACTGAAGCTTGAACCCAGAGTATTGAACCCAAGTACTGTACCACTGAAGCCCGTACCCAGTCCGTCCATCCTTCCTTCCTTTTTACTTTTTAATTTTTTGTTTGTTTATTTTGAGGCAAGATCTAAGTTGCCCAGGATGACCTTGAACTCACTCTGAACTTTGTAACCCTTCTGCTTGAGCTTCCTGAGTAGGTGAGGTTACAAAACTTTACCACCTGGCTGACTGTCGCTGCCTTTTAGAAACCACCAAGTTCCTTGTCCGGCTCTTACCCTGCCCCCTCCTTTGCCTAAACCACTAGCATGTCTCACTAGCATGTCTCTCCTCTTACTTATGCCTACTTCAAAAAAAACCCCAAAAAAAAAAAAAAAAAAACAACAAACAAATACCCCAACACGTACGAGTATTGTGGCCTGATCATCAAAGTCTGTGCCTTGTGGCTATCCAGTCTCCATTCATGTGTTGTGCATTGAATGTTGTATGCCCCAGATTCACGTATTGAGCTCTAAAGCCCAATGTGGTATTTAGGAGTGGTACTTTTGAGAGGGAGGAAGTTTATACTAGATCTCAGGGCAGGGCCCCTTTCACCAGATGTTTTCTAAGAAGGAGAACTTAGCACTACTATGTGGGAAAAGACAGACCTATTTAGACATGTTTTGATAGCATATCCATTCAGCAAAACAGCAGCTGTGGATCTCTCTACCACCTAGGGTCTGCACTTTCCCCAGAAAGGGGCTTTGGAACAGATTTTAGTACCAGGAATGGAGTTCTTCCTTTGAGTGGGGTCTCTAATCCAATCATAAAGTGCTTGGTTACACCCCATACCAGCCATGCCACTAATGCATCAGTCGGTACAACATAAAAGGTTGCTCTTGAGGCTTACAAAGACTTCAGCCTCTGTCAGGAAAAAATTCTGTTTGCAATGGATGAGGGTTAGTGCCGAGACTCAAAACTAGTCAAAGTGCTAAGAATAAGTGACTGTTGACCAACCGTACTCAGGACAGCTATATCAATCCCACCAAGGCTCATGGAATGTTATAAAAGAGGGACTAAAAACAATGTAGAAGCCAAAGATAGGGACAACTGCTATAACAGTGCCTTCTGGGCGTTACCTGTCTGTTGCCATCATGAACTCACTGTAGCTATGGTAATCTGCTCCAGAGATGCCCAAGATGGAGTCATCAGGATCCCATCATGGATGATGGAGGGGCTCATGAGGCACTCACCCATCACTAAAGAGTTATTGGCAGTTAATGGCTGCTGGTGAGAGAAGTAATTTTCTTCGCTGGTGTAGCCACTGGTAAAATGCCTGGGCTTAAGTAAATGACCCTCTGGGTTAATGAAGATTACAACAAGCAAACAAAAGAAAACACATTAGCGTAGGAAGGATACTTATTGAGAAGAAGAAGGGTTCAGTGGAAGTGAGAAGAGGGTAAGAGAAAGTAATGGTATATGAAGATGTCCAAGATAAATTAAATACATGCATGAACTTGTTTTTAATGTTGAAAAAAGAAGGGAAAAGAAAACACTTCCTACACCTGTACTTTGTCTTACCCTCTAGAAATATGAAAAACAAGTTAATTAATTAATGAGAGATTTTACACACACACACACACACACACACACACACACACACACTATGCAGCTTAGGCTAGCCTCAAACTCTTGGAGATTCTGCCTTGGCCTGCTGAGTGCTGGCATTATAAGCAGGAGCCACCTCACCTGGCCATAAATGTCTATTGTTTAAGTCTATTTTCCTATACAAGCCAAAGCTGACTAAGCCACTGCAGGTCATGAGCTATTTCTACAAAGGAGTGTGTAGTAAATATTTTCTGTCTGGGAGGTCACATGGTCTGTATAACATGTTCAACTACTTAGTCACCTTGCAAAATATTTGTGACCTTATGAGTCTGTTTACAACCCATGTGCCTTTGGGGAACTAGCCATTTCTCTCTGAAAATCTCAAAATCCTCTTGCCAATCCTCCTCCTTTCTCCACTGAAGTTCTGTCCCATTTAGATATCATGAGCCACAAGGAACTTGCCAAAATTCACATTACATCCACCCACCTTCTTACCTACACCAGCTGTTTCCACTAGTTACTGAGGACTCAATGATCATGCACTGTGCCCACTTTTTGCTGACCTAGAACACTGTCCCATCTAGTGTGTTTTTCTTCCAAGTCTACATCTCCCTGGATACTAGGTGTCCCCATGTGTATACAGAGATTATGCTATTTCTCCCACTGAAAAACAGAAATATCTCTTGTTCTCACTTCCATTTTAGCTGATGTCTCTCTCTCTCTCTCTCTCTCTCTCTCTCTCTCTCTCTCTCTCTCTCTCTCTCCCTCTCATTCTATTGTTTCTGATGTCTGTCCTCTTGGTCTCCTGTGAAGCTACTGCTGTCACATTGATACACTCTGCACCAAAATGACTCTGCTCCTGATGCTCAGTGGCCTTCGTTCTGCTACACCCACGGTCACTTCTTGGGCCTCCATTATCCTAGCCCACCAATATCTCTGAGAAGGTTGACTTACGTCCCTTACATTAAATGTGCTCTTTTTTTGCCCTGGCTTTCTAAACATGATACTCTTGGCTTTCTTTTTGATTTTTGAACTTGTCAATCTTCTTTGGTAAACATTTCAAGCCTATGTCTACCTTGGAGCCTTTATATCTGCAATTCTTCTTGGAATGTTCTTCCCAGATCATGACATGGGTCACCCTCTATTACCCAAAAGTCACCTTCTTAGTGACTTAGTCTCTCCACCCAGCATTATAACCCTTCTGCCTGCTCTTCCTAGTTTTCTTCTACTTTCTGATTAATATTCAATTTCACCTAATAAAGTATCTATTTATGTATTTATGCTTAACTAGTGTCTGCCTCCAAGATCTTAAGATATTTAAGTCTGTTACCTAATTTGATGAATTAAATTAAGGAGAACCTTGTAAACTCTTGTCAGACATGTGCTACTATTGTACAGAGAGGTCTAGCTCAGGCCAGCTTAGCCAGTTGACTTGTCCTGTCATCCTTTCTTCTGTGCTTATATGAGATCACAGCTGTAGGCCACTCCTTTTTTGTTCCTTCAGATGTTAGAAAGAGCCAGACATGGTGACCCTTGTCTTTAAAACCAGCACCTTGCGGGTAGGGTGATGCTGAAACAGGTGAATCTCTGTGAGTTCAAAGCCAGCTTGGTCTATGTAGTGAGTTCTATACTACCTAGGGCTATATAATGAGACCCTCTCTCATAAACAAAACAAATTTTTAAAAAACCCTGAAAACAAATAAAACAACAACAACAACAACAAAAAACCCAAATCCTCCCCCAAATTAGAAGGAAACACTATTTTCAAAATATTCTCTGAGGGAGCTGCAGACCTCTTTGATTATGTCTTGGTTGTCCTAGGCTTAATTCTAATAACTATCTAAACTTTCCACTGAGACAGTCCACGGACTCTAAAGCTTAAACTTATAGAAATTTCCCTTTTCCAAATCTCATGCCAGACAAGAAATTGGCTTCCATGCTATTCCCTGCAATTCTAGAATCATCTTATCGTGTCTTCAACAACATTATCGAGAGCACAGAACTCAGCCCATCGATCCAGAAACCCCATAAAGAAAGCCAGGTTTGGCTGGCTCTTCCTGTGCATATAGCATGCCAGCCTAGGAAGAGGCCCTCGCCATATAGGCTATGCCACTGAGTTCCTGGCTGAGTCCTCTACAGAAAGCATGTTCTTCCAGTGCTACTTATATTGGCAGAAGCTTTATTATAACAACTTCAATGGACTAATGGCATCATTTTGACAATAATCCTGAGAAGTAACCAGTAATACAGGTATGACTTGGGGAAGATCATTTTTCTTTCCATTTAGCCATCCTGACTTTCAGTCTCAACTTGAAAGCACTAAATGTTTGTGTGCTAACAATAAGAGGAGCCTGGGAATCAGAGAGGCCACAAACAAGTGTGACTTGGGGAGGGAGCACATGTTGATGAAAGCTGAAAAGTCACCTTAGGAGTGTGACATCATCCCTCTGGGGACTACACCCTTCTCCCCAATCTAGGCTGAGTGACACTTTGTATTGGGGATCTGCTCCTTTGTGGTGGCTTCTCTTCTGGCAAGACTTGCATATGGGGTGAGAGTTGGGTCAACCACACAACTAAATAAGAAGCCAGTGAAAAGATCTTGTAGCATGGTTACACGGAATTCTATTTCCCAGAAACCTTTGGGATTGACTGTGATTTTCCATTTTTAACTGATTATGGCAGCAGTGATTTTCCTGAGGGACTGATTAACAGATTTATGCCATGTAGACTCTGCTTCTGTTGACTGCTATTAGAACCCATAGAAAAGCTGTTTGAACTTTAATATGATAGGTTTTGTTTTATCTTATATTATTTTGTTATATTTTAATGTTATCTCTTAGAAGCCTGTTTTTTCTAATGAGAGATAGAAAGGAAGTGGATCTGGTTGGGAGGGGTGTAGGGAGGAACTGGAAGGAGTAGAGGGAGGAGAAACTGTAATAAAGATATATTATATGAAAAAAAAGAATCCATTTTAAGTAAAAGGGGGAAAAAGAGATGAAAAATGTTGTTTGTAATCTCCAGGAATCTCTTTGGCAACCTGCAATTAAATAGATTTTTCAAACACACCTGAGAGCCACCTGTTCTCCCAGCAGATTCTAAAGACTGCACACATGGATCCTGTAGGAGCCCATGGAAAGGGAGGCTGAACTCCTTGAATGAAGGGCATTGATTAGAAAGGTTCTGATTGCGCATTGTGCCAGGGCTGAGGGCCGAGATCTGGGGGTGTTGCAGAAACCAAATGGACTACAGAGGAAAAAATGCGAGGCAGAGTCACCAACTGATCTTACAGCCTGTGTTCGAGAGGCTGCCCAGGCCCCCCAGGTGGCCTCTCACCCTTTCCTTGTTGTTCTGTCACCAAGGCAAACTCCTAGGGTTCTCGTTGCTAGACTCTAAACATGTTTGTATGGGCTCTGGGTAGGGAAAGATAGGATCTCTACCTCTTTGATTAAAAAAAAATTGATCTATCATTTATTAATTTTATCTATTGGTATATTTATTTTGAGATAATTTATTTCTAAGTAGCGCAGGCTTCTTGTCTTAAACTTTGTATTCCAGGCTGGCCTTGACTTTGTGACCATCCAGCCTCAGCTTCCTCAGTGCTGGGGTTACCAGAGCACTACCATCACTAGCTGCATCAAAGTAAAGGACAGAGATGTTTTTGCTATCTGCACTCTGACTGTGAAAGACAGATGACTCCTTGGTAAAGACAAAGCAGTTAGGGATAGGAACCCATGCTAGCCAAACAGCACCTCCACACCACACCATGGCACCCCACCTTTAAGAGTTCACATTATTTAAGTCAGCAGCCCAGGGTGACAAGTACTTAACCTTACTGGTCAACATGGCCAAAACAATCCTCAAACAGTGGATGAAAGCACCACTATCTCACACTTCCTGTGGGTCAAGGGCTCCTCTTCTAGGTCTTACAGGGTAAACTCATTGTCTGGCTGTCCTCTCATTTGAAGGTAAAATAGAGAAGTTGTTTCAATAATCACTGTCATGGTTGATGACAAGATTTGGGTCCTTCCCAGTGGCTTGCATCCTTCCTCAGTTCTGTGCTGTATGAGCCTCTAGAAGGCCACTTCCTTCCTCACAGCCAACAGGAAAGACTCTACTGTAGAGAAGAAAGTCTTAGCCTGTAGGTTTTGATTTTTACAAACCTATCTTATTTGGGGTTCTTTAAATGCCTATACCTCCCTTCCAACCTGCCTACCCTAGGATAGGAGAGAAAAGAGGGTAATGGGAACAGGAGAAGTAGACCTTTTTTAAGCCTCAGTTCCTTGCACAGATTCGACTCTTTATTGTCAGGATTCCAGCAGACCCATTAAACAGCAAACCAGAAATTCAGCAAAAGTGACTGCAACCACAGCAGCTGGAACCTGGAACTTCAAACCATTCTCTGGAGCATTTCTCTCTAGGAGCATCTTGAAGCAAAGCAATGAACAGTCAAGCAATGGGAAGTGATGTGAAAGGTCAAAAACCAAGCCTCTGTTTTAGGGCTCATATATATCTCCTCTCAGCTTCCACACCAGCATGTTCATCAGCTGGCAAAGACCATGCCTGTGTATGAAGCGGTCCCTCTTCTGGCAGACAAGCATCATTCACCCTCACACAAGTCTGTTTCACATCCTATGCTTGGGATCATGATTACATGCACTACATTAGTCCTTTGTAATCTTTTCATCGAAGGGATGGCCCCTTGGTGTTGCTGAGCCCTGTGGCTTAGAAGCAAGGGACAGACTCAAGAAGAGGGACTTGTGAAGGGTGTAAATCCAATAAAGCAGGGACCACAAGGCTTTCTCAGAGGCAGCCTAAGCCTAAATAAGCCACATGAACCAAAATAATCACTCTGTATTCAACAGTGTAGTGGTATCTAGCACTAAGCCAGCACCATCAACAAGGTGGAGCAGCAGAAACATATGGAATAAGAAAATAACGAATAAGAAAAATGAGTTTGACCAGAGGAAAATAAGACCAGTCCACTCCATATAAAGTGCCTATTGTCTCTGTATTATGAGATGGGACCTCCAGAGCAAAGGAGTTCAGCTCATAGAGCTACTGGAGCCAGCTGCTCTTCCTGGCCCTGCTGGAAGCCTGAGACAAGTTAACACACTTGGAACCTCACATGGTCTCCATGGCTTCTCAACTACCACATAGGTTCCTTGGCTAGCCCCTCGCTTGCGTTTTAAATTCTTACCATTGGTTCTTCCTCTTCCACTCTCCGGCCTCTCCCAGCCCACCCTCATGTGCTTCTCTATATATTTAATATAAAGTCCATGGTGGATAAACTATGATATTCTTAGTATCTTCCAAGAATCCTTTCATACCTCAGATGGTCTATCTTCAGATTAGCACATCTTTCTATAGTCATCCTTGTTACTATTTTTGCAGGAAAGTTTCAATGACATGTCAGGCTAGAGCTACCTCCCCCCCCCCTCTCTCTCTCTCTCTCTCACACACACACACACACACACACACACACACACCATATATAGTTGTATCTCATACCAGAGTGATTTTTCTTATCCTTTGTTATAATATATTTTGAGGGGAGGGTTATTGCCTTGCCAAATGATTTAGCCAGGTTGAAAATCCACAAGGACCATGCATTTTTGTTGATGGGCACATCACTGCCTCCTCCCACAGGGACCTCAGACACAACAGGAGAATGAATCACTTTTGTCCTTTTACAAAACACTATTTAAAAATGTTCTAGGCCTATTTTTGCCCTTTTAAAGACCTGGCTTTTTCCTAATGTCTAAAAAAGTACTTAAGAGAAGACACCCATCAGAGAGCCTGGAGGCCTGGGGATTTTTCCCACCCTCGGGATCTGTTCCTCAACCAGGACTCTCCCCACCGCGTAACAGTTTCCATTCCTTTGATGCACACTGGTACTCACCGCACCGCTGTCTGTCTTAGTCAGTCAGTGTTCTTGTTCTTTTGTTGTGAATGGACATCAGAAACATGGAAACTCTTATAAAGGAAAGCATTTAATTGGGGCTGGCTTACAGTGTCAGAGGTTTAGGCCATTGCCACCATGGTGGGAGCATGGGGCCATGCAGGCAGGCAGGGTGCCAAAGAACAGTAGAGGGTTCTACATCTGGATCTGCAGGCAGAAGGAGAGAGAGAGAGAGAGAGAGAGAGAGAGAGAGAGAGAGAGAGAGAGAGAGAGAGAGAGAGAGAGAGACTGGGACTGGCTTGAGCATCTGAAACTCCAAAGCCCACCCCCAGCACTTTATCCAACAAGGCCACACCTACCAATCCCTCTCAAGCAGGGCTACTCCCTGGTGACTATGCATTCAAATATATGAGCCTATAGGGGGGGCCATTCTTGTGAAAGCTGACACATTGCCTTAACTAAGGGATGTCTCCTCATTTTCTTCTATACATCACACTCTTCAGCACATGCTATGCCCTGTCTTCTCCAGCACCCAGATGTCCCAGTTCTTTAAGGGGCTTCTATATTCAGTGACCTAACAGTAGAACCCCTTAGCACATGGGGCAAGCTGTATATACTACCCAATCCCATGGGCTTGGCATTCATTAATCTTTAACTCAGTGGTTGCTGCCCAGAGCCACAGAAGACAGCCTACCCACCTGATCCTCACCCTCACACATCTGTCTGCTTGATTCTTGACCTCTACACACTGCCCTCTTTTTCAGTAAATCCAACTTTTTACATGTTTGTTGCCTCTGTAATTTCATTTTCTCTCTCTCTCTCTCTCTCTCTCTCTCTCTCTCTCTCTCTCTCTCTCTCCTTTCTCTTTTGCTTGCTTTCTTGTTTTTCTTTTCTGTCTGCCCAGTCCATCATTTACTGGGCACTCTGTTACTCAAACAGAAACTTGGATCTAGATAGCATCGTTTACAGCTGTGTGACTTAGAACAAGGCACTTAGACACTGTGAGGTTCAGCTTCCTCAACTGAAGATGAGGACAGTAATGTCCACTTCAAAGAAAGTGTTGAGGATTAAATGAAACAGTGAGTATAAAGAATGCAGCTGAGTGACCCTCGGATACTAGGCATGAAATGAGCGAGTGCTGCTACTAGAGCTGACAGTTGTGGGAATCAGTCTCTCGCCTTCTTTTACTTATCCTTGTGATCTCACCCCATCCCTTCCAGGGCTTTCTTCCACATATGGCTCCTCTTTCGGCTGTGGGGACGTCCTCCACTCCTGAGGAACATCTAACGTGTTCTACTCTGGCCCATGTGGAACAAACAGCAGGAAGCCTTCTTTAATTCTGTCTTAGTCATCTCATATTTAAAGGGAAACTCTTGACTCTGTCCTTGTCTCCATCACTTCAGGAAACCATCCCTTAGAATCCCTGCCCACTTCCCAAATTCCTATGAGACATGGCTTTCCCTCGCCCATTAGCCCATCCAGGCTCCAGGGGAATCAAGACAGGCTCTGAACTGACATCTACACAGACAGAAAGGCTGGCATCATTTCAGGGAGCTGAGCTCTCAGGCTGGCTTGTAGGGCACCTACGTACCAGCTACGAAGGCCTGGGTTTGATCTCCAGCACCAGGGAGACACACATACCTCTTTCCCATTCAGTTTTATTCTCCCCGCCCCCATTTCCATATCTCCCTCTCCAATCACTGCTCTCTCCTCCTCCAGAGGAGCAGAGGAGCTAAGTGTTGCCTACAGTGAAACCTGCTAAGGAGGCCGAGGCGGAAGGATAGCGGGATCCCAGGAGTTACAGGCTAGCCTGAGCAACAGCAAGATCAAGTCAGCAGGAAAGTGGAAAGAGGAAGACCAGAACCTAGATCTCAGTCTAGAAACTACAAGTTATCACAGGAGCTGGAAAGGTGGGTCTCGCGGGTGAGGACCCAGAACCCACCCAAAGTAGCTCCTCCAAAGACCATAAGCACAGGTCTGCAACTCCAGTGTGCCTGCGTCAAGATGGTAGGCAGAGACAGAACTGCCTAGAAGCATATAGGCCAGCTAGCCTGGTATATTCAGCAGCATTCAAGAGGTCCTCCCTCAAACAAGGTGAAAAGTGAGAATCAACATCCAAGGTTGTCCAATGATCTGTACACATGCATGTTGTGCTGTATACACACACACACACACACACACACACTTTTTAATACCCAATTTAGCCTTTCTACAGACCTAGTGTCACTCATGAGTGACTTAGAAAGTGTAGCTCCTACAAACCCATACACCTTAGGAGGGTGTATGAGGCCTGGGAAGCAAAAAAGCTGATACAAGGAGATCGTTTGGTTCTTTTCATGGTCCCTGTTACAGACCTGGTACCAAGTCGTGCAGAAATACCTTGATCACAGAGTTACCAATTCTTTCAAGCTTGGGTGTCCTTTGCTGCCCTCTGAAGATTCACCGCAAATCTCTGGAGCCTGCGCCTAGCTGCCCGCTATCCATACCCCATGAAGCAGCCTAGCCTCCAGCTGCATCGTTACGGTCTTACCTGGTGCCCTGGAAGTCAGCCCCAGAAGGCCCTGACCTGCACTTATCTGGCTCTTAAATCACATTCAGTGGAAGGAGGCACAAGGTCAAGAGCTGATGGCGGTGTACTGTGCGTTATTTTGTGCCCAGGTAGACAGTGGGCCCTTTCAGAAGATGATGTTGTCCTCTTATGCTTCGCCCAAGCATCCTATACTGAACATAGTGGGATTTAATTAAGATCCGTTGAGAGATTAATTGAGTTGGCTCCCTGGTTCTGTGAGAGAAGCTTGTCTCTAAGCCCTTTGTCCTTGCCTATAGCAGGAACAAAGCTAATGTAGGCACAGGAGGAGTAGAAGCCAGAAGCAGGGTCCTCAGAAACCCCTGCAAAATCCCACAAAACCAGGGTGCACTAACTAAGCAATCTACCACATTATTCATGCCCTGAGCCCACATGCATGAAAGGCCACAGGCACCCTTACTCAGCCTTGGATTACTACAGATTATTCATTTGGTCCACATGCCTAGTCTCTGTAGGTGCCTTGCCTCACCAGGCACACAGGAAAGGACCTTAATTGTCAGTCAATGAGCACTCCAAAGTTAAGGGTCAAGGACTCACTCCTGTCTCAGAATGAACCAGTGTTAGGTGCTTTGCAAATCTCTGGCTGGACCCAGTATAACCTAACCATCTTTATTGGCTGCAAGTCACCCAAGACTCTGGCACAGCATTTCACATCCTGAGACCCTCCTGGGAAGTTAGTTCAGTGGAGCTTCATTGCTGCAGGGAATGCTAGGTTATGGAACAAAAATTTGTTCTAGCTCCTGGTTGGATAATGACATAGAACTGAGCTTCTTAGCAGTGGCTGTTGTGTTTCACTTTCACAATTCTCCATGTTTGTATGCCACATGAACATATAAACATGATTCTCCCCCCTTAAATCATTGTGAACTTTGAAATACACATATTTTTCAACCAATGACTCATTAAAACGGGAAAAAAACACCACCACCAACAACAAACAAGCAAACAAAATGTGTTGGGGTAAATTTGTCACTCAAATTTAAGGTGCTCTATTGTGGAAGTTGTGGTTTCTTTAACAACTCAGTTATGTTTGTTTTAATCCCAAGTGCTGGATGTGAAACTGCTTTTAGTTTGTCTATAGCTCAAAATTTCCTTGTTCTGCTCAGAGAAAGGCATGGTTTTTGCCAGCTGCAGATAGTTTAATTCTGAGGACTCTGAGAGGTGTAAATATCAGAGCGCACACACACACACAGAGAGAGAGAGAGAGAGAGAGAGAGAGAGAGAGAGAGAGAGAGAGAGAGAGAGAGAGAGAGAGAGAGAGAAGGAAAAGGATGCAAGAACACTTCAAAGACAAAGATGCTATGAGTAGACAAATAGAGAAAGAAAAAGGCTGCTTCTGTGTCTGCTGCTGCTGGGCATCCTGAAGACTGATTAGTATTGCCCCAAAGAACCCCAACAGCCCCAACCAGCCAGAACTATGCCCCATCTCCCCACTAACCTTCTTTTTCTCCTACCTAGGGTCTTGATGGAGGGCTGTTGGAAGAGAGGTAGAGGCATTAAGAAACCCCAAATAAAAGTAATTTTAAAAGGCACTTACAGTGTTCATCTCTGTCCCAACAATCATCCTTTCAAATATTATTCCAACTGGACATAGGAAGCTTTGGAGAGTGACCAAAGTAATGCTACTATAGAAGATTTTTTTAACCCTGCAATGTGGCTTCTCTGACTGGAGTACAGACATGCCCTCAGCACACACCATTAATCCCTCTGGCTGGAATACAGACTCGCCTTTAATGCCAAAAAAAAAAAAAAAAAAAAAAAAAAGAAGAAGGTAACGTTAGTTGTGTAGAAGGAAGCAGCCATGTTTGAGTTCACTCATGAGTTCAGTGCAGGCCAGCAGAGGCAGTTGAGGGTAGAGAATGAGAAGGAGCCGGAACAAATTGCTAGAGTTAGTGTGAGGCCAAGAGAGAAGCCAGATTGAATCAATCAGCTTGATGGGAGTTTGAGCCAGAACACCTGAGTTAAACCAGCCAGCCAGGGTTCAGAAAGAGCCAGAAAAGATGAGCTTATTCAGCAGTCTCAGAGGCCGAAAACATTCTAGGCCTAGATTAGATTGTATGGAGACTAGAAGCTTCCAGGACTGGGCCTAGGTTAGAGACAGAGGCACTAAGCCTCTGAGACAATTAAACCAGAGGAATGAACATTATTTTCACATGGCACTGTGAAAGTTTAAAGAATGCTTCCACCTGAGGAATAGGGAGCTGTGAAGTAGGGGGAGCAGAGTGCCCTCCAGTGGGAGGAGCTGTGAGGTATGTGGAGCAGCTTCCCCTGGCAGAGGTGGGGAAGTGGGGTGTGTGTGTGTGTGTGTGTGTGTGTGTGTGTGTGTGTGTGTGTGTGTGTGTGTTAAACAGGACAAAGTGTCCCATGGTGGGAAGAACTGGGGGTGAGTGGAACAGAGCATCCTCTAGTGGGGACAGCTGTGAAGTAAGTAAAGCAGGGTCCATCTGTCTACCATACCATGCACCTCCGTGAGGCATGGGCAGCCTTAGCAGCGGAAGCCAGCTATATTCTCTCACTTGCTCTTGGGGGGTGTTTACATAAGGACCGAGGTATAATTGTTTTTTAGACAAGACATTATGTTTCATAAACCTTACTACATTTAAAAGAGTAAAAAGGTGAACCATCCAAAAGCAGCTGAGTTAGGTGCCCCCTGCCCCCACACTGGACATGGAAGTACCCTTCCCCCCACATGATGGATCAGCCCCATGGCCATAGGGATGGGCTGGTGCACTGACTGCTGGGCTGGTCTTGGAGGCTTTGTGCTCTGTGTGTGTGTGTGTGTGTGTGTGTGTGTGTGTGTGTGTGTTTTAACCTTTATCTCCAGAGTTAAATTACTGAATATCTTTATTCTTCCCTTTCTCCAATCCCAGGCTCTATCTAAAAGCATAAGTTGCTGTCTTGGAGGAGGACATAGGTTAGTTCATCTTACTGCTCTTAGGTTTTCCATCACTGAGGGAAGTCTGGGGATTAACTCAAGTCAGGAATCTGGACACAGGAACAGAACACTGCTCACTGGCTTTCTCCACCTGTTTATTATACATACAGGATTATCTGCGTAGGGGTGCCTTACAGGTCAATATTATGGAGACATTTCCTCAACTTTGCTCTCCCCCCAACACACACACTTCTCACATAACTCTAGCTTGTGTCAAGTTGACAAGGGGGTAAGGATGACACTGCTCCTGCCTCCCAGCTGAAGGCAGCCTGAGAGCTGGTTGGTGGCATTCTTCCAGCAAAGCTCAAGGCTTTGGGATGTGCCCAGTAGTCAGGGAGGTGACGTGAACCTAGGTTGAGGCCAAGCAACTTCTGATTTCCACCTGATCCCTTGACAGAGACACTCTCCAAACTGGGCACCTCCTCTCCTGAGGACTCTATGGTCATGAGTCTACAAATATGTCCTTTCCTATTTGTCCCTGTCCCTGGGATTCAGCTATTGATACGCTCTCCCTGCTTCATCCTCTGTCTGTCTCTCTGTCTCCGTATCCCTCTCTCTCCCCTCTCTCATCCTTGTTCTTCCCTTCCCTTCCTGGGTGTTCCATATAAAGCCTGTGCCCCAGGGAGTAGTCACACCCCAATGACATACCTGGCAGAGTGAGCTAGGACCTGGCTGAGTCTCAGGTGGGGATGGGAAAGGGTAACATGGAGGGCAGGATCCATCACAAGAGCTGGCCACAGCTGTACTGAGGAGAGATGCTCCTCCCATCTGGATCCCAGTCAGATCCCTGGCTGACCTGAATCACACAAGCACCACATGGCAATGCTGCCCGGCATGAACTGTTCAGGTGGAGAAGGGCTGAAGGCTGGAGGAACTGGCGTCTCTTTCTGGCCAACTCTGTACTTTTGCTTTGAGTGTGGAGCATATGTCAAGGGTTAGGAGTGCAGTCTGAAAGCATGACTCCTCCATTCACACTGAATTCCTAAATTCCAAGGCAGGCACTTTCAGATTCTCTCCAAAAGGCTCACATGTTGTAGGCTTGGTCGTTAGCTGGGAGCACCAATAAAGAATGATTCGATTGTGACGGCACTGGCTCCATCAATGGTTTATCCACTGGTGAATTCCTAGCTTAATGCGCTATAGAAGAAGTTACAGCGGTCACACTCTTGAAGGGTATGTCTTGTCTCCTGACATCACCCTTTGCTTGTTCTGCACACTACCAAGAGGTAAGACACTCTCCTCAACCACATGCTCCCTGCCATGTCCTGCCTCAACACACAGGGGCCCCAAAGCAACGGGGCCAATGACAGTGAACATAAACAGCCAAAACAATCAGCCAAAATAAATGCTTCTCTTCAAGTTGTTTGGCCCAGATATTCTGCCGCAGTGACAAAAAGCCAACCTACACACAGTAAGTGGGTAGATCGTGGAGGGTGACCATCTTGAATGGGAGGCCCTAGAAAGAGAGTCCATCCTTTCCACCCACTGTTTGAACCAGAGTGTGCAGGTCTTTACCGGATCGCCATTCTGTTGGTCCTAGATCTTGGGTCCCTTCCGAGCTGGGTGCAGTAAATTTCTGTTGCTCATAAGCTACTCAGCTTACAGCATTTTGTTTCAGCAGCTTGAGCAGTGGGTGACGTTAACTCAGCCATTGTTGACAATTAGATTCTCATCTCTGCAAGACTAATACATAGAGTGTTTGTTTTCTTCTTCCTACCAAGTCTCTTTCAAACCATGACAGAAATGACAGATTATTCATGTTTTTCACACTATAATGAAATACCTTAGATTAGTAAGAAGCATATATTATTTCTCACTATGTAGACATTTCAAAAATCCACATCAGTGTGTCTGCAAGGTGTCTAATGAGGATCCAGTCTCTCCTTCCAAAATGGTACCTTGAGCAATATAATTCTAAGGAGAAAGGCATACATGGTGTCTACAAGTGCCAAAAGAGTCCCAATGCATAGTAAAGTCTCTTTTTATAAGAGACAAGGGCATGGAAGCTAGCTGAGCTTGTTCTGTCTGTGTCAAAACTAATGACATACCCTTGTAGGGAAAGCCGACTGAAGCCACTGCTAGTCAAACCATAGAGGTGTTGGTATTCACCTCAATGAGGTTTGCATCAGCCCTGGCAGGAAGAACAGAATACTGTGACTCAATCTATAAAAATTACATGTCACCCACAAGTGGTTCCTCTTTACACATCTATGGAGGGAGGTTAACAAAGGATTATAAATTCTGAAGTCTTGGGCATGTGTCTTGATGCAAAGAAGTTGCATCAAGCTTGTGTTTCTGATCTTGGAGAGCATGGTTGCCCTGCAGCAGGAGCTGAGCTTTCTCTCAAAGCTGAGGCATAAACCCACTGGCAAAGGCTCAAGCTGAAAGTCAAACATCAGTATTTTACTGGGAACACCTGTAAAGGACAGAGAAAATGAGGAGAAAATGAGGTGGGTGGTCCCTTTAAACCTTCAATGGTTGGGAAGCAGAGAAGATAAAATACCAGGTTGTGTGGTGTTTTGTACAGGGACACATTCTTGGTGTTATGGTATAATACAAAATGATGGATTCTAAGGAATTGGGTTCATAGCCTGTACAATCAGACCTTACCGTGAGGTAGGTAGTGGGTGAGCAGCCAATAGAAGAGCTGGACACCCCGGCAGAGCTTCCAGAGAGTTCTAATTCCTCTGAGGACCATGAATACATTCTGTTAGGTGATTCCACGGGACTGGCATGGCTGATTTCAGTACTGAGTCAGAGCTCTTGCCAGTTTTAAACTCAGAGTGACCTTGGGCCTAATTCCCACTTATGCTGAGAACCTGGATATAGGGTCCATGGTGAAGGCAGCACAGCACAGTTGCTTTGTCTTGGCCCAGTTTTTGCTGTAATGCTTCTCTGGGGGTGGGGCCAGGGGACTTTCCTGGTCATTGGAAGGTATCACTCTATCTCCTGATGTGCCCATTCTAGACTCTTCCTCCACATAACCCGTCATGATTTGGGGAATGCTCCACAACCGTATCCCTGGCTCAAAGCAGGAATAACACAGCACAGCAGAAATATGATGCATATTTAGCATGTCATATAAATATTTTATGGAATCTAAAGTAAATAATGTATACATTTGGAAAAGTCAGTGTAAATATTTCATAGGCCGCAGCACAACTGGCAAGCATGGAGCTGTGTGTGTGCTTGGGGCTGAGGACAGACCCAGCAACAGGCAAGGGCAATGTCACAAGAGGTCTGAGAACGGTCTGCTTATGACACTTCCAGAAACATCCCTCCTTCTGGCTGGCAGCTGTTTTGAACACCCATCTCTCAACATGTGATGTCCTCACATGATTGACCACAGCAACGCAGGACCAACATGCTTGGCTCTGAAAGCTTGCCAAAAGACAATTGCATGGAAGCTTTCAGTGATTGGCTAAGCTCTGTGCATTTGCTTGTTAAGTGATGTGAAGGGGGAGCTCTCTTCTGAATACTCTCCTCTCCAGTGCCCGAGACACCGCCTGGACCGTACTATGGAACACCTCCAGCGTGCCTCTGGATGCCTTTGTCAAGACTTAGCACTAAGCAGGTGAGTGAGCCCAGCACAATAGCTGCAACAACTTGTAGCCCCAGTTCCACACTCTGAATCAATCCATGACACAAAGCTTGTGTGTGACTATTCAGGTCGGTGACAGTAAGTAGCAGAAGGTAGCTGTAGGCGATGCTGTTTGATTGGATAAGGTATCTGTGTGACCTTTCAGACCCCAGGAACCAGAGCTCAGCTCATCATCATAGAGCTGAGGGATGAAAAGGCCCCAAGAGGTCCAGCCTGCCGTCTCTACCTGATACGCGTGAGGAGAGAGAACGCATACAGGTTCACCCTTACTGGCTGTCCCTCCCCTCGGAGTGTCTTTTGGAACCCTGGAGCTCACTGCACCCACACTCCTGGTTAGTTTTCTGTTGTGCTAATGGGCTTTGCTCGTCATGGAGCTGTAGTGTGGAAGGCACAGGAAAATGGAAAGAGCATAGAACCTCAGGGGGTTTCCCTCGCTGATGCTGTTACAGTAGTGGAACAGAGCTGAGGCAGGGGTCTAACTGAAAGTCCAGCTCGATTTACAGTCAAGGCTTTTTGCTTCATGGTCCCAGAAGAAGTCTGGCTTGGCTAGTTATTGTCTGCAAAGGAAAAGATAGCTATCTGCCCAGCAAGGATCTGAGGGCCATGGAAATGTCCTGTAAACCACAGGGGCCTGATTATACAAATAAAGCTGCTGTCAGTAGACTCAAAAGTGGAGTCACTTTTAGTAGGGCCCCACAGGAAATGAAAAACCAATGGGAATAAGAGTTCTGTACTACAGCACAGGAGTTTAAGGAGATACTGAGGCCTTAGAAGAGCAATTACTCAGATGGTCCAGAGTGTGTTTGCTGGGCCCTTCGCCAAGGCCAGGTGCAGGAGGGCAAGCTGTGCCTTCCACTCGGTGCCCGTGAGAGGTCCTCAAGTCCTCAAGTCCTACCCAAATCCCCTTCCTTCCTCATTCACAAGCTGGATTGAGCCGGAGTCCTCTCAATGTGGATGAAAATCCTTCTGGGTATGTGTGAACTTAGGAGACTAAGATCCTGCTCAGACACCTGCACATTCCTCGTCACAGCCAGCAAACCTCACAGTCGGCAGCAGGATTGAGCTAAGCATGAAAACTGGAGCCAGACAACTTCATGAATCCTCACAGAAACACTGCCAGCTCTGTTTCACGCAGCTGCCTGTGAAGGCTCAGGCATTTCAGTGATGCTGGGGAGAGCACAGAAACGGACACAAGGTCTTTTCCTTCTGTCCTTTTTTAATGTCTTGTCTTTGTTTTAGTCAGTTTCCCATTGCTATAGCGAAATACCTGAGGTGACTGATTTATCAAGATAAAAGGTTTGTTTTGGCTCGGTTATTGGTCCCCTTTGGTTGGTTCTCAGTCAGTGGCCACAGTGAAGAGTGCATGCCAAAAGCAAACAAGCTCACTTTATGGGAGGGGAGGCACACAACACAGGGACAGGGTCGACAACAATTGCAAGCAAGATAACAGGTTCCTGCTAGGTCCCTACATACTCCTCCAGTGCACATTTCTGAAGACCTTCAGACTTCCCACAATGATGTCACTCCCTAAATGTTCCATGTGCCTTCCCTCATGCTACCCTAGGACCCAAGCCTTTGGCATGATTCTGTAAGCACATCCAACATCCCACTACAGTGGCCTTACAAAGGGAGCTGATTATTTCTTCCTCTCTGAGTGCTAAGCGGAAAATTCAAAGAAAAGGGGGGATTCCTTTAAGTTTCATTTGGACAAATGAAGGTTAAATGAGCAACTATGGGTTGCTCAACTGCCACGGATTAGAGATGAGAAACATCCATTTAACACTGTGCAGTACATGCAAGAAAAAAAATTCATAGGGTACAGGGTGCAGCAGATAAGCAAGGCTGGTTTCCACCCTAAAAAAGAAAGAAGAGAGAGAGGGAGGGGGGAGAGAGGAAGGCAGAGAGAGAGAGAGAGAGAGAGAGAGAGAGAGAGAGAGAGAGAGAGAGACAGAGACAGAGACAGAGACAGAGACAGAGACAGAGACAGAGACAGAGAGAAACAGAGAAACAGAGACAGAGACAGAGAGAGACAGAGAGGCCCCTGTAGGGAAGCCACCTGGAGAAGGTGACACCCATCACAGCTTCAGGGAAACTGATTAGCATGGTGAGGGAACAAAGAAAAGGCAGACAGACATAGACACAGACACATATACACACAGAAACACACAGAAACACACAGAAAGAAATGCTGGATTAGGCTGACTGGGCTCCCAGGTGGAGAAGCTACAGCACCTTGGAAGCTTAGGGTGTTTTGTATATTCAGAATTGAACAGGGGGAAGGGTTATTGCATACAGCTGGACAATGAGGCAGGTTATTATATACAGAAAAACAGAGCAGGCAGGGTTTATGGTATATACTTGGATTAAGAAGGCCAGTTTAGGTACTCTGGATAGGGCCAGTCTCTGTAGGCTATAAATATCCAGAAAAAGCAAGCTATGGTATACGTTTTCTGCAAATGCTGCCAATTGCATTCAGTGCCCTGAGGAAGGTTTTGCCATCCCTTGGAGCCTCAGCCTCGGGAAGACTTTGCCATCCTAGGGGTCTGAGGCTACTGGGTTCCTGACATGGCTGTGCCCATGTCAACAACATTCATTCACTCAGCTCATCATTCATGCAGGGCTTCTCCCACTCCCTACAGTCTCTGCATTTGCATTTTTAACCAGCATGACAACTTAAATATGAACTGTGCAGCCAGACCCAGGTTTAGAGAAAGGCCAGCAATCGCAAGGGACAGCTCTGCCGCTCCCACTTGCATTGGCTGGCACGGCAGTGGATGCCGCTTACCAACACAACAGAACCCAGACTCACTTGAGAGATGAGTCTCTGGGCATGCATGTGGGGGATGTCTCTCTGGTCACATTGGGCTGACCCATCTTCACTGGGAGTGAAACCTGTACTGTCTAAGCAGAGGAAGCAAGCTGAGAGCGAGCACGCATGCATCCATGCTCTCCGCTCTCCCCTGGGAATGCAATGGAACCCGTTGCCTCGAGCTCCGTCCCTGCAGCTTCCTCACCGTGGTGGCATGCAACCTGAAATTGTGAACCAAATACACCCTTTCCCAATTACGTCACTTTTGTCAGAGTTACCACAGCCACAGAAAGGAAGCCGAGACAGTCAGGATAAGCCACTTTCTGCAATAAACAGTCCTCCATGAATGCCCTTTGAGCATGGCGGATGCTTAATCCAGGATCCCTGCAGCTCAGGGTGACTGTTGGTTTCTGTTCCAGGTGGGGACTCATGCTGTGGAGCTCCTGTTCTAGGATCCCATTTTCTTTGCCACTAAGTTATCTACAAGTAGGAAAAAGATGGAGGAGCCCAGTTTGCTTTTGGGCCATCTTAGTGCCCAAAAGTGACCTATGTCTTGCCTTGTCTCTTCTGCTCAGTTTCTGTCTGTAAGAATAAGGCGGGGTGGCCTGGTCCCAGCGGCAAGGGCCTGGGAGCACCCAAACGATGTTGATAGCCATCTCTCATAGCAGCAATATCAGACTGACTAAGTCACCAGACCTTCGATGACATCAGATTCTACTGGTAACAGAACATTTGTCTCGGGCCCCTGCATACCTACAGTTTGCTGGGGAGCGTTGCAGTCACAAGCTATCATGGCTAAAGTGGTTAGCATATGGAGAGCACACCTGAGGGACATGAAAATCTGGGACCCCAGCTGGGGGGCTGGAGAGAACACCTCTTGCCTTGCTAGACTAGCACACACTCTCCTCAGAGGGGACCACAGATGCAGCATTGCTCATTCAAAATGTTTAGGCCAGAAGTGTTTCTGATTTAGGACTTTTTTTTTTCTTTCAGATTGAGGAAATTTGTATATAAAGAATGAGCTATGTTAGGTATGGGACCTAATTTTAAAGAAGAAATTCATTTATTTTCATATAGGCATTATAAACACAGCCTGAAAGTAACTTCATACTTTGATAAGTTTGTGTGTGAAATAATTTCATGGTGTAAGGTTTTCATTCTAAATTTTGCTTGTTTAGCGTATGAGTGTATGGGTGTGTGTGTGTGTGTGTGTGTGTATGTGTGTGTGTGTGTGTGTGTGTGTGTGTGTGCATGTGTGTGTGTGTGCGTATGTGTGCACATGTGAAAGTCAGAGGCCTTCAGGAGTTAATTCTTTCCCAGGGAGAGAACCCTGCGGGTCCCAGGGATCAAACTCAGGCAGCCAGAACTGACTGACAGCAAGCACCTTTGCCTGCTGAGCATCTTACTGGCCCATGGTGAGGGACTCTACTTAGTAGCTAATCTTTGCTCAAAAGAGCTTCAGGTTTTGGTTTTCAAATTTAGGGCCTGTTCAACCGACATAATATATTGCAAAATTTCTCTTTTTTCTTGTTTTTGAGGCTGTGAGGGTGGTGTGTGTGCAGGGAAGAGACCTAGAGCCTTGCACAGGCCAGTCAAGCATTCTCTCACTGCGTTCCTGTCCCCGTAGCCACTTGCAGAATTTTCTTGGCTCTCTAGCTGAGAATCATAAAAATCCTATATATAGGAAAAACAGTGTGAACTATTTACACTCATCTTTAGCAGATAAATCAATGGTTGCCTCTAACTGGTGGGGCCTCCGGTGGTTGCTTGGGAAACTGTCATGTCTCCCTTCCCCCCATCTGGGGTTAACAAAAGACAGGTCATGAGGAATGACCTTGCTCTGCTGTTTTGCTTCCAGAGTGAGGTGGTCCCACATAAAACACTCTGTTCCCTGGCACCACATGCCTTGAAAATTACATACTTTCAACTTGAAGGGTGCTAGGAATGAATGCTCACGGTATTTTATAACCTGTTTCTCAGAGCCCTTGGCCTTTCAGCCCCCTCCCTGCTTCGACTGCACTCTGTTTCAGAAAAGAGATTAAACCTCAAAAGAATCCGGGGCGGGGGCATCTCTGAGCATTTGGACTGGGCAGGAAAACACTGTCTCCCACACAGGCTGGATATTGTTACCCAGCGCCACATTCGTCACCAAAGCCAGAGAGTGGGAGTGTTTTTACATGCAGGATTTTTAAAAAGAAACAAAGAGAGACAGAGTTTACAGGTGTAGTACTGCTCATGGTACTGGGCAGCAGTAGTCTCTGACATACTAATCCTCAGTGTTAAGGCTATAGACCTCTCAGACTGCCCTCTTGGAAACCTGAAACGAGGCCATTTAAAAGAAATCAAAGGGCAGCTATCAGACAAGCGATAAGTCTCCCAGCATCTATTCTGTTGTCTGTGTAACCCTCCATACTTTAGTCTGAGAGATCACTTGAAGTCCTGAGGGCCGTTCAGCATATTATCTATAGTTGTTGAGGCTTTGAACTTGAGGCTGCTGGCATCTCATTACTGACAGATCAAAACCAAAGCTGCAGAGGGTCCCTGCCTGCAGGGCCCCCTTCACACGCCAGAAATAGCACCAGATCACCAAAGTCTGGGCCAAGGCTAGGTGCTGCCTGCTCAGGAGCAAATTGCCTCTCCCACCTCCTGCCATTCACTGCCCTGCTCAAGGAAGTCACATGAGAGTTAGCCCTGGTAGTTCTTTCCTAAGTGAAAGGCACATTTTCAGTACACCAGGCAGAGAGTATCGAGTCTCTACGAGGCTGTCTTAAGTGGAGAGCTCTGTGTTTGGAAACGAAAATGTTTGTGCAGCAGGGTGCAAGTCTGTTTGAACACGCGCGCGCATGTTAGCACAAGCAGGCATTCATTCACCAACAAGAACAACGTCCACTAAGTCTGGCAGCTCTTCGCATTTGTCCAGTTGCCTCTCTGCCAACCCTCAATTCCCTGTCTCCTTGCCACCTGCCATCTCACTAGTGAACCTGCTTCCATAGTATGGCGAACTTTTAAAGTCCAATGGTTAGGGACTCCCCCAAATCCAAACCCACCCCTTCCCCTTGGCATTCCCCCTACTTGCTGCACCCTCATCTCCTCTCTCAAGTGTGAACAGGAGTGACGTCCTTCCTTTTGCTTGTAGATGACCCTACCCTCCCTGCTCCTTGGGAAACCTGCTCTGGTTTCATCCTTGTACTACATGGTGTGTGGGAGTGTGGTGTGTGTGTGTGTGTGTGTGTGTGTGTGTGTGTGTGTGTGTGCATGTGTGTGTGCGTGTGCGTGTGCGTGTGCGTGTGTGTGTGTGTGTGTGTGTGTGTGTGTGTAGTCATGTTAACACAAGCAGGCATGCTTCCACCAACAGGAACAATGTCACATTTGTCTCTGAGCAGTTGATAGTCATCTCACCATGGTTTCTGCTTCTGATAAGTTCAATTTACAATGAATTTGTTGCAATGTATCCCATGGAAGCCGAGTCCCATTTCTGTATCTTAGTCCTGGAAAAGCTCTTGTCATGGGACTTAGACAGGGTTATCTCACTTAAGTAGAGCAAGCCGTATTCTCTTATCTTGGCCCTGATGCTTGGACTGAAACATCCTGTCCCCATCTTACTCATTCATCCAACTTGTTTTCATCCTTGTCCACAGAATTCTTGGCCACTTACTGTACTGAAAGGTACAGTTAAGACTTTTAGAGAGATTCACACACACACACACACACACACACACACACACACACACACACACACACACACAAATCCAGATACATACCATGTATACTCCTACTGACCTTAGAGACCCTACACTGAGGTTTGCGTTTGCTTCTTTGGCTGGTGATGTCTGAAGCATCTGGAACTCTATCCCAGAAACATCTCTCCTGGCAGCAAACAGGACTGTTCTGGAGATGAGGACCATGCACATCGAGGTTCATCATCAAGTAAGCAGAAATGGCTCACTGGCATAAGAAGTGGCACAATCCGGTTGGGAGGGGCAGTTGGTGTGGATATTTTTGGCTCTTCTTCATGCTTCACAAAAACTCCCGATGCTTGATACCTTCCCCTTTGTTCAAGTACTGCCTGACAACTCCACAATGGGAATAGCACATACTTCAGATCCAATCACAGTTTAATAACCCCGCCCACCCCTGTTGCTCCATTAAAGAGACTACACTGAGAGAGAATGGTCTGTAACTCTCAGCTATAGTTGAAGGGGCTGGGAAAATGCAAGCTCACTTTCTCATCATCTCCTTTTGCTCCTGTTTCTGGTGGCACACACAGGGTAATCTGGCTGTGAGGTCCATCTCCTCCTTTGAAGTGATGCTGATAGCCCTGGCCAGTGGAAGCAAAGCTTGAGGCTCTGTGGGATCCTGCATCCGGGACACGTGGATCAAGTTTGTGTTCCTTCCCTTCTGTTGTTCTTTATGAGAGAGATGGAGGGAGAGGAAGAGGACAGAAAATATTTAAGAAACACTGCAAAGTGTTTGCCTCTGTACTGCAGCTTTCGTGTCTCCATCTCTTCTCCCATGGGTCTGCTCTGCCCAGGCAAAGACAATGCTGTCTTCCTGCTCTGTGAGGAGAGCACCAGTTCTCAGCTCCCCAGAATCACTGGCATCACCTTCAGAGCCCTGTACATTCTCCTTGGTGGGTGATACTTTCTTATCATTTTGTGATTCTGGACCCTCACCTGTCTACTCTCATAAAGTGTAAGTTCCCACAGGAAGCACTCCAGATCCATAATGCTGTGCTCTGCTATCCAATACCGGCGATCTCCCCCACTGTCCTGACGTAAAAGCCAATCTGAATCCTAATCCATGGCAAGCCCTTTTCTAGTGAAGAGGATTAAGCCAGCTAGAGGTTTCAGCAATGCCACAGATATTTTATGGGAGGAACGTGAGGGGTGAAGCTTAGAAGAATCTCAAAAGCATCTTGCTCTTAATACAAAGTGTGTCAACTCTAGTCCTCACGCACTCTCAGTCAGTCACTGCTTATAACCCTTTCTTTGCCCTGTTTTCTTCATAGGACAAACTAACAACAGTACCTACCACATGAGAATTCCGAGTGGAAGTCTACGAAGTGCTAAAGCTGCATCCGGAATATGCTGAGTATGCACTTCTACCTCTTGATCATCCCTTGGAAGCAGGACAGAGTCCCACCCCTATTTGTTGACTTTCTCTGTATGCTCTAGAATTTTTTTTTCTGGAACCTAATTTTAAATTCCAGTACAGAGTCACTGACAGATGAAGAAGGCACGCCAGCTATTGTTTCCATAGAAGACAACTCAAGGCTGAATTTGCTATAATTTTCTTTCTCCTCTTCTTCCTCCTTCCATCTCTTCTTGAGGGTAGTGGGAATTATCATGCCAAATGCATCAAGAGAAGAATAAGAGCGTTATTTTATGCATCGGTTTACTACACATCCCTGTGTTCCTATGTCCTTTTTTTTTTTTTTTTTTTTTTTTTGGCTCTCTTCCTGCACCTCTCTGGGATTATTTCCTTTTTCACTCTCTCACATCTGCATCCTGCAGCCTTTTGATTCTATGTTCCTCACCTTCCCTCTTGACCAATATTTCCTCTGCTGTGTCTATCCTGCTCTGATAACATTACTCTCTCCTGGCTTCATGCTTCTCAGCTCTAGAACTTTCTCTTGGTTCATTTCCTCTCTATCATTTTCTGTGTTTTTCAATTCCCTTCTAAAATGCTGAGTCTTATTTTTGCTTTACTCCATTGAACACAGTAAGCATAGCCATTTTGTCATTGTATCTGATGATTCTGCCATCTGGAGTCCCTATGTGTTGATGCTTTTGTTTGTTTGTTTCCATTTGTGGTATCTGCTTTCTCTTTTTACTGGAATATCTTTTAATTTTATCATGATCCTTGTGCCTGAAAAACTCTGAGGAAAGACTTTTGGGATATTGGAAACGTCTGTGTCACCAGATTACTGGGGACTGAGTGGCCACACACATGGGTCTGATGATCTTTTCTCCTGGTGCTTATCTTTCTGAAGCTCAACTGAAGATGAAACATTTTGCCTGGTGCCTGATCACGCCTATGACCTGTAGACGCCTAAGTGACCAGACTGCATCCTATTAAAACCTAGCTTTCCCTTTTCAGACCTGTGAGATTATTACTCTCGATTTGATTAAATCTTTTCTTGGTCAGCTTTTTGTTGACTTCAAGGTTTAGAAAATATCCCTCCAGTTTTTCTGACTGTCTTCAGGGAAAGAATAAACTTCAAGATGTACTAGTACCCATAATCCTGCTGCTGAGACATTTCTCTGCAGTCTAAGAATGGTGTGACTGAATGGCCCGTAGCACACAGGCAGTGCCTACCTCGGGCCTAGCCAGCAGGATGGTATATGCCATCCCATTAGCCTTTTCTGTTTCAGGAAACTTAAGAACAATATACCCAGTCTCTTTGCTTTTCTTTTTGTTAGGACTATAAATATTTATGTAAAATATTGCATAACAAAGACACTTATTGTTGTTGTGTTATTACCATAGCCCACTGAAGATAGAAACATAATAAGCTAATTTTTCAAATGAGTTCAGTTTGACATTATCTTACTAAGTTATACAAAGGATAGGAAAACAACCCACATTAGATTCACAATTGTTTTTAAAAGAAGTTTTAAAAAAGGCTTAACTGAGATATTAAATGTGCATATTTTCATTAAATGTACATATTGCAAATATTTAGAAGGCACTATTTGATGATCTGGGCATGAATATGTATATACAGGCAGGAAACCAAGATAGCAAATATGCCCACAATTCACATTTCTTCATGCGCTTCAGCTATTGTTTTCTTCCCTCTGACAAGTGGCAGACCAGTGAGTGGCTGCCAGAGGAAGAACACTCAGCCTCTTAAATCTTCGAAATTATGATTTCGTGGCACAGGTTTTATCAAAGAGAAAAGCATACTACATCGAGACTAGAATTCCTTAAACGGGTGGAAATTTAAAAGGACTAAAATTCCCCCAACATTTTGTGTTAAGCCTTCTAATCCCCATGTGTTTATTAGGACAAAATTTTTCACAGGAAAAGCCAGTGGTTTTTCTCTACAGTCATATGTGAGGAGAGAGAGAAAGCGGGCGTGGGGGGTGGGGGAGTGGGTTGGAGGGAGGCTAAAGCCCACCTATGTCATCGGGAAATAGGAGCTCTACTAGTGTCTTAGAAAGGAGAACTTAGTTTATCATAAATATGGACATTGTTTATATCTATGTGAAGAAATTATGTTAGAGCATAAAAATCATTGCCCCCCTCCGGGTGTGTGTGTGTGTGTGTGTGTGTGTGTGTGTGTGTGTGTGTGTGTATCAACAAGAACAATAATACACTAATCTCTTAGCAGTTTACATAAATATCACTGAGTATCTGTAAAGGTTTATAGGAAAATGTAATGTGAAGTTGTTGAGTGCTCTGTGGCAGTTGGCAGCTCTGGAACTGGAATGTCACAGAAAAGAGGATAAGGTCACCAAAGCTTAGAAGCTTAGACAAAAGGCCATGGAGCTAAAGTGTGACACTGAGCAGGGGACCCACACTGGCATTATGAGAAATTGGAAAAGAGGCCTCAGGCCCCACCGTTCATCTTCTGAAGGTTTCTTGTTGGTGTATCAGGCGTAAAGATGCACAAGGCTAGTTCTGGAAGAGCTGCCCTACATCCAGAGGCTGCTGTTGCCCAGCAACTGGAGGCCAGACTGGCCTTCTGTTCCCCTCAAGTCTCCTCTACTGCTCCATACTGGCAAAGCCTCACAGCTAGCTGCCTGGCAAAAGAGACATTACTATGGCCACACAAAACTGTTCATAAAGGATGAATTGAAACCTGACCCACTATGTTTTTATGCCCAGAATACCATGGATTGCTACTCGGAATCTTCTTTATTTTAGTACGTGGTCAATGTAGATTATTGGAGCTTCAGGTGTGAGCTATGTTTCCACCCCAGGTGTTTACGTTGATTTTATCTAGATGTTTTATGTCTAGGTAAGAAGTGCCGGTAGGTATATTGACGCATAGTAAAAGAAAGTGAGCCTTCAGAACACTCACTGAATAAGACAGCTGCTTTAGAAAGTAAAGCCTACTTTGTTCTCTTCCCATTTTCAACCCATGTATAGTTGACTCCTGAGTGAACTAGCGTTGACTTAGCTCATTCAGCAATACGCACACCTTTATCTTGTAATATGCACTCAGACATCAATTCCTGATCCTACTTTCCAACACTAGCACCTGCTGAACCATCAGCCCACTGTCTGTAGGCCGTGGTAGTCCATGATTCATGTCTTCTGAGTGAGCTTCTAGCTAAATACAGACAGTGTGCAGCGGCAAGACTGGAGTTCCCCCAGCAATTAATCTGGACACTCATAACCCAACAGACGTCTTTAACTTTAGCTCCCTACTTTCCATCCTTTTCTTTGCCATCATGCAAAGACAGGCATGAGTCATACAAAAAGTCAAATTCCATTACAATATGTGGTATAGTGGTATCTAAATTGCCTTTTATTATTGTGGAGTCTCTCATACCATGCAATGTTTGTTATTAATCAAGCATTGAATTGGGTTTGGAAATTTATGTCACGTGGAATCACATTGTAAAGGTGACGATGTTTACTTCACAATGAGTGAGTCATCCCTATATGGTACAAGACCCAAGGATATTGAAAACCAACTAAAGAGACAAGAGTCTTGTCTTTCAGAAAATTGCAAGCACAGGGCCTAACATGCCTGCAGCTAAACCCTCTTGCACACTAGCCATAAAAAAAAAAAAAAGCTCCAAATGACCATTTTAGGGTGAGTGCCTCTGTTGGGGACAACATGGGTATTCTTTCTGTCGTTCTGACACATGGTTAGTCACAAGGCTGTAGACATGTTGGCGAAGGCGTTGGGAGTGAGAAAGGAGATTTCTGAAGTTTACAGAAGACAGACCCTTCCTGGATGTCATGGAGGAGGCAGGGAGCAGGACAAGGAGACGCAGCAATTTTCCAATGCCCACATCCATGTGCATCGCTGTCACCCACCTATGGTCTCTGGGACCAAGACAAACACCCTCATACAAGTCCTCCCTGTGAGCGTCTCATCTCAGAGTAGTCATTATCCTCTGCTGCAGAATGTTTGTTCCAATACTTAGTAGCTACAATTAAACTATGCATTCTGTGGGGCTGGAATTAAGGATGGGCAGGCCCCTCTTGGCGGTTTTGGTGCAAAGGGTCTTGCAGGAGGCTGCACTTGAACTGTTGGCTGCTGTCACACACTCACCTCGGGGACCGGCAGAGGAGATCTTCAGCTAATATCATGACTGGATGCAGCTCTGAGTTCCTCACTGCTTGTTAGACCTGACACTTCAGTCCCTCATCCAGCAGGCCCCTCTGGGGGACCGCTCACATCCTTGTAGCTTGTTGTCCAATCCTATTCTCTACGTTTCTTGCAAGTCTTTCTTTGCCATCTGTAACAAAGTACTCTTGGTGTGCCAGAGATGCTGGAAGCTCTGGGATTTGATTGCACAGGAAGTCACGGCAACGACATCTGTCTAGCAGCTGCCATCTGTGTTGCCCTGAGCTGCTACCAGGTGGACTTCGGACGAGGTGGCTGTAGGGCGTAGTCACATGGAGCTGGCACTGTGATGGGGCAATGAGTCAGAATCACTCAGAAGTACAAGAAGGCAAGATGGATGCTGCCCCTGTGAAAGAAGATGCGTCTGCATTGGGCTGGGTATCACCCATGTATGCCATTTAGTATTTTAATTTTCATTTAACTTTAATTTTTATTTTTGGTTGTGAGCCTAGCCTGTGAGCTGAGTCATCTTTCCAGCCCATGTTTTAACTTCTAATTGATACATTGAATGATGAGTTTAGATTACATTGAAATCTAGGAAGCTTATAAAGCCTTACATCTTCTAAGGATTGTATGCCTAAGGACCATAACACACTGCAAGGTAAACCAATAGGACATCAAGATTAAGAGGTTTCCCGGGCTGATCAAGATCGCCTCACAGCCCTCTAGGTCTATGAGTTATTTAAGTTGAGAAGGAAAGGGTAGGAAGTAAATCTCAGGGGCCAGCATTGTCAATATCCCTTTCAGTAAGGAACAGGCTCATGTGGCTTTAGAACTTCAAGCAGATTCCTTTGTGTCCACTTCAAGATATAGATTTGGCTTACTTGGCTGCTCTGAAAGCTACACAGAGCTCCAAACTGCTCCAGTCCACCTGGCACTGCTTATCTTTCCCTGTGATGTGTACTACCAACTACCCTGAAGACCCACCCAACCTAAGATATTCTGCTTTGCTCTGGTCGATGCAGGGGTGACAGCAAGCACTTGGACAATTGCCTCACAGCTCACCACCGATGTCAACTTGCTTCACAGTAGACATCATCTCCCTAGAACATGGGAATTTCGGATGAATAAAATCCATGCTGTCCTTGTTCATGGTTTCTCTTTCCCCCGTGGAGTGTCTAAGCTAAAGGGAAGCAGGCTATCTAGATGAGACCTGATAGGCTGTGCTCATATGGTAGGGGAGGAGGTCCCCTTCTGTCAGAAGTCTAGGGGAAGGGAACAGGGTGAAAGAAGGAGGGAGGGTGGGAATGAGAAGGAACAGAAGATACAAGTGAGGGGATAACAATTGGGATGTAATCTGAATAAGTTATAAAAAATATAAATAAATAAATAAATAAATAAATAAATAAAAGCAAAAATGTTAGAGAAAAAAGTGTTATATTGAAAAATCATTTCTTTCTCACTTTATTATGCCCTGAGTGCAGTGTTATTTTTTCCTTCACTCTTGTGTAGGGAGCACTTTGAAACAGGCAGCCATATGCACGTTAAGGTCTGTTTGAGTTCATTCCCCCTGCAGGAATTCAGTGTGCTCTAGAATGTTCTCCAAGGACAGCATCAGCACTCTGGCAGCCTTGGTAGTAATGCAGAACTTCCATGTTTTCCCCGGATCCACTGATTCAACACTTATATTTTGGGGCAAAATTCCCAGGCAATTTCTATCAACCTGATAGATCCTGATCAATAAGACTGATGTAGAACAGGCACTGAGAATGGAATATAGCTGTGCATCTGAGCAGTGTGCAAGAATCCAGAAGCAATCTTTCTGCCAATCACCATTTCCTTCCCTCTTCTCTCCCCTCCTTCCCTCTTCTCTCTCCTCCTTCCCTCTTCTCTCCCCCTCCATCCCTCTTCTCTCCCCCTCCATCCATCTTCTCTCCCCCTCCATCCCTCTTCTCTCCCCCTCCTTCCCTATTCTCTCCCCCTCCATCCCTCTTCTCTCCCCCTCCATCCCTCTTCTCTCCCCCTCCTTCCCTATTCTCTCCCCCTCCATCCCTCTTCTCTCCCCCTCCATCCCTCTTCTCTCCCCCTCCTTCCCTATTCTCTCCCCCTCCATCCCTATTCTCTCCCCCTCCATCCCTCTTCTCTCCCCCTCCATCCCTCTTCTCTCCCCCTCCATCCCTCTTCTATCCCCCTCCATCCCTCTTCTCTCCCCCTCCATCCCTCTTCTCTCCCCCTCCATCCCTCTTCTCTCCCCCTCCATCCCTCTTCTCTCCCCCTCCATCCCTCTTCTCTCCCCCTCCATCCCTCTTCTCTCCCCCTCCATCCCTCTTCTCTCCCCCTCCATCCCTTTTCTCTCCCCCTCCATCCCTCTTCTCTCCCCCTCCATCCCTCTTCTCTCCCCCTCCTTCCCTATTCTCTCCCCCTCCATCCCTATTCTCTCCCCCTCCATCCCTCTTCTCTCCCCCTCCATCCCTCTTCTCTCCCCCTCCATCCCTCTTCTCTCCCCCTCCATCCCTCTTCTCTCCCCCTCCATCCCTCTTCTCTCCCCCTCCATCCCTCTTCTCTCCCCCTCCATCCCTCTTCTCTCCCCCTCCTTCCCTCTTCTCTCCCTTCTCCTTCCTTCTCTCCTATCTCCTTCCCTCCTCTTCCCCCTATCACTCTCTCTCTCTATCCCTCTCCTCTCTCCCCTCCTTCCCTCTTCTCTCCCCTCTCCTTCCCTCCTCTTTCCTCCCTCACTCTCCTTTCTCTCCTGTTCTTCCCTCCTCTCTCTCCCTCTCACCTACATTTTAAAAATCATTTTTATTTTCCTGTGGAAATACTGAAGAAATTGTGACTTGGTTTTGTTTTCCCATCACTTGCAACTGAGTCCTTTCATCTTTGATTCAGCCAATTTTTTCAAAGCTAAATATTAAACAGATTTGTCTTCTGACAGCTGACCCCAAATAGGGACAGGCAGTGCTCCTCACCCTGGGGGTGTAGAGCAAGCCAACAAAGGTGGAGGAGAGACAGAATGGAGCCAGTTCCTGTCCCCTAGGGAAGCCCGGGAGTTCTGTCTAAGCCTTTGCACAGCCAAACAGCCAAGAGTCAAACAACCCATTGCTTCTGGAAGGCATTCTTGTAGAAATGCTTTTTTTGCCAGAGGGTGAAAGGGTTACTAATTGATTTTGTCTGCCTTTCAGATGGTCTTAGAAAGACACCAGAGTCTAACAGAGAGGTAACATTTCTGGATATATGAGCAAACTTGTTTGGGTAGTCCTTCTCTCTCTCTCTCTCTCTCTCTCTCTCTCTCTCTCTCTCTCTCTCTCTCTGTGTGTGTGTGTGTGTGTGTGTGTGTGTGTGTGTGAGAGAGAGAGAGAGAGAGAGAGAGAGAGAGAGAGAGAGAGAGAGAGAGAGTATTTGGCTTGGTGAGTGTGGACACATTCTTATTATGCCATGACTGTGGAAGTCAGAGGACAATCTCCTGCATCTTCACCTTCTCCTTTCACCAATATAGGGTCTGATGCATATGTATGCCAGGCTAGCTGGTCCAGCAGCTTCTGCAGATTCTACTGTCTCCATTTCCCACCTTACCACAAGAGCACTGAGATCACGATGCACTCCACCATACCTGGCCTGATATGGGTTCTGGAGATCTTGTCTTGAGTCCTTATACTTGACAATTATTTTACCCACTAGCCCATCACCTCAGTCTGAATGTTAACACTTCTTAATCAGTTTGTAATCCTATTAATAAGGCCATTAATTAGGTTGGCATTATAGAATATATCTATGCATCCAAACTGTCACTGTTGACATCAAGTGAGTAAGAACAGACTATGGGGTTGGGTAGACACTTGGTGCTTCAGAGAAAATGCCGGTTTTGCAGAGGACCTGAGTTTGCTTTCCAACACTCACATCAGGCAGATCACAACCACCTGTAAATCCCACTCCAAGAGGGCCAACACCTTCTTCTGGCCTCCATGGGTACCTGGACACTGGGGGACAAACCTACACACAGTCATACATGCAGAGACATAATTTTTTAAGTCAGTACCAGGCTAGCTATTCTCAAGTGCTCTGAGACATTGATGGCCTCAACTGCAACTGAGAAAGGAGGTGTTGGTGGTCTCTGGCCAGAGAGAGATCACCTCTGCCCTCTAGGAACTGAGCCCAAGCACTGGTGCTGTCACGTCAGCAAGGACAATAGGGAAGACAGGAGAGATATAAAGGAGGCAGGCCCTGCCCATCAACTTTAGGTCTACCATAGGGTGCCAACATGGGAGAGCTGTGTGATGCACAAAAGAGCAGAAATGCCATTTCTGAAAAGATGGCAAATGGTTCCCCAGGCAAGGGAAGTAAACAAGTCTTGTAGTCTTTGTGAATGGTCAACGTTTTTCAGGAAAAAGAAAAGAAAAGAAAAGAAAAGAAATCACAGGGTCCAGAGAACTGCTCATTACCGGAATCAAGAGCTGGGGTCAGACTCCTAGTGGGCAGGGCGTTTTTGCTTGATTAAGAGACAAACCCAGGATAGAGTAAGCATCTGCATGTGATGAGTCCTTCCTGAGCCTCAGAGTTCATTTTCATCCTTTCTTTCTTGTCATCTTGGATTTGAATGTTGTTCTTGCAATTTCTTTTTTTAAAAAGTGGAAACGATGAGCTTACATCCCCAACCAATCAATACATGACCACAAATGAGAAGAGGCCTCAGGTCATTTCCTGTTCAGCCAACAAACTCAGGAATTCTGGCTGTTTTTGTCAAAAGACAAAATCAGGATGGATTTTGTTAAACATCCAGTTGGACTTTAGCTGTGATTGATGCAATAGAGGCAGCCTCCATGCCTCAAAACGGAAGCAGTGTTGGCTCCCACTGGACAGGAGGAGGGCAGTGTGTTCCTCAGGTCGGGAGCCAGCAGGTGCGACCCCGGAAGCAGGTGGGTGATGTCAGGTTGGTTACTTCAGACCACCCTGGTGTAAAGCAGAAGGGGTGCTCTTGTACACCAACTCTGGGGCAGTTGCCTGTCTCCAGGAAAATCTGCTCCAGTGGGCATCTGTTTGCTCCCCCCAAGTAGATGAGGAGAGGACAGGATAGGAATGGCAGGAGGTGCAGCATTTAGCAGAGTGACCCCATCCTAGTTTGATCTGATCTGTTGATACCCAGGGTGGTAACTCAGACCTAAACATTGAACTCCCACTATTTTCTTTGACACTTGTGCCATGGAGAAGATGCTTGGGCTGTACTGGTTACTGTTGACACATACATTTAGAATGTGGGTTAGACTGTATAGTCTTATAGACATTACATAGTCTGTAGGATGAGTGTTCTAAATAGTCAGTAGAGCCACTGGCTCTCAATGAACTCGTGAAGTTGTTAGTGAAATTACAAAACCAGGAGAAAATGTTTAAACAGGAAGCCATACCTTAAAGTCATTTTACTTATATTTATTCATTTTTATTGTGTGTGGGATGTGGGAATGTGTAGATGTGCATGTATGTGGTATAAGGCCTATACTGTACAAGTGGAGATCAAAGGACAACTCATAAGGGTTCTTTCTCTCTTTCCACTATGTTTGTCCCATAGGTTGAACCCAAGCTTTGGTAACAATCACTTTTAGCTGTGAGCCATCTTGTCATCCCAGGAAGCCTTACCTTTGAAAGGAAAAAGGGCGCAGTGAGAAGGGGAATTGGGAGGTGTAGAGGGAAAGATAAGACGAAGCATATCAGAGATCTTATTTACCTACATCTTGTTTTTCCGCTATGCCTCTATTTATCTTCTATAACCTACACAGTCCTATAAAATCTGTCTAGAACAAGCACGTTTATAAATGTATCATTCTAGTAGCTATCTATTCAAAATTAATTCATAAACACACACACGTATATACATATATATACACACTCGTACACACACACATACACGAAGTTATCCTTGAGTTCTCTCACACTGATTTCACATCTGTTATTAAAAAGCACCCCGGCAATGGGCAGAGAGACAGCTTGCTGGGGCTATTGTTCTTATATCAGTCTAGATCAGAGCAGACGTCAGTTCTGATGCCCATACGATGGCCAAAGCCGTCTTATGGCTAGGACTCATAAAAATCAAATCAGATGAAAGGCAAGGAGTACAGCCCAGGAGCAGGAAGACAGGCAGAGACCTGCAGACCTCCATGCCACCCACAGATCTGCTCTCTAGCATATGGCACAGGCAGGACACAGACACCCTCTTGCACCACACTACACAGCACAAGTGGAGGGTGTCACCCAGAGACCCACCACCCTCCCGGCCAGCCTGCAGTGGGAGCAGACACAGTGTGGGAGTATGTGGTGGTCAGATGGGAAAAACAGGAAAGTGGAACAGCTTGAACATTATGAAAAGAGATGGTACTGGAGACTCAAGAGTGGTGAGAAGTAGCTTGTTGTGAATGGCTGGTGTGGAGGAATGCTAAGTGAATGTATCAACCATCACTAAAGTGCTGTTTAGCCAATCAGCTGGGCAGAAGAACAGGAAGTGGAAGGCGGGACTTCCTGGAGGAGAAGAGAAAAGTTTGACAGTTGGAGAGGGAAAGAAAGTTTTGGACAGTTGGAGGAGGACAGGGTGGGAACTGGATGCGGACTGGCCCAGGGGTCGTAGTGGCAAGTGTTTGGAATATATGTATGTTATAAGGTTTAGAGTAGTTTGTTTGGTTTACGAGTAGATTAGAATCAGTTCAGACTCTGCCCGGCGAAGTGCTGGCAGCTTTAAAGTACATTTTAGTCTCTCTGTGTCAGTTATTTGCTTTGTAGGCCAAACAGATACAAAATACTGTAACAGGCTGGTCCCATTATCTGGAGCCACGGTGAGGTCCCAGACCATGCAGATGTTCAGAGGCTGTGCATACCTGGCCCCACCCCCACTGGACACAGCACTGTGGAAAGCTGGCACCATCTCTCACAACCAGCAGTACTTGGCAGAACAGGCCCTGTGTCTCACCCAGGCAGCACAATGGAGCTGGTCCTGGCAGTGAGGATGTAAGTGAGCCAGCCCAGAGGTATGAGTGTGAGAGAGCAGATCCTGCCACTTGTCTGCTGTGACACTGGGTGGCCGAGCCCGAGCAGTGCTGGAGAGCTCACCTTGATGGTGGGGATAAAGAAAATCACATTCATAGGGGAAGGCAGTAAGGGGAAAATGGGAGGGAGGGAGGGTTGAATGGGAGGATACAAGGGATGGGATAACAATTTAGATGTAATATGAATAAATTAATAAAATATATTTAAAAAATAATAAAAACAATTAAAATGTCAAGAGAGAGAGAGAGAGAGAGAGAGAGAGAAGAAAAGAAAGAAAGAAAGAAAGAAAGAAAGAAAGAAAGAAAGAAAGAAAGAAAGAAAGAAAGAAAAGCCAGCATGCTGGCCAGCTCAGCTACTACCCAGCCCCAGATTTCGGGCTCTTAATTAGCCCACCCCCAAAATTTTATCATCTGCAAATGGTGGGGACATGTGAAAGGGCTTTTCCCTCTGATCCAAAGCTGCAGGATCTCCATGACAAAGGACAACAAGAGGATACCCGGGAGGAGTCCCAGTGAGAATCCAGTGTTGATAGTGTGACAGAAGCCAGAGGTCTCAAACCAGACCAATGACTCATTGCAATGGCAATTCAATTTGCCATTGAAGATGTGTGGACAGAGAGAAATACTGGGACACAGTGTGACATACTAAAGCTCCCACAATGAAATGTTTCCTATGTTTTGTTGTTGTTGTTATTTGTTTGTGTGTGTGTGCTTGCTTCCATGCTTGTGTTTTATTTGTGGGGGGAGGTTGTGTGGCTAAGGGGTGAATATGAGGGGGCAGGGAGATGAGTGGAACTGTGGTGCATGATGGGAAACTTATAAAGAACCAATAAAGAGTTAAAAACTATAAAAAAATTAAAATAAAAAAAAGCAAGGACTTCTCCCAGTGAATTCATAAATCACCGCAGCACACTGACTTCCGGTGTGATTATTTCATTTGGTGTGTAACAAGCTCAGTGTCCCTAAGGCACACATTCTGGAAATCCACTGGCTTCAAGACCAGAGAGAGCCAAGTGTATTTTAGGAAACCTGCAGTAGCTCCTTCACATCACTAGAAATCATTTAACTAAATTCTCTCCCAATTCAGGAAGAAATTCCCTGGTGAATGCTTAGCGCCCAAAGCACTGCTCCCAACTCCAGCTGGAACAGTCTGAGGGAAGCGTCATGGTGCTCATTGCCAGCAAACCAGGCTTTTTCTAGTTTAATGGATCCAAAGCTTCTTTAGAGGGAAATCATAGCGTGTGGTGTCAGCATTGACACTGGAGTGACCGCCCAGCAGCGCCGTGTACACCAAGAGCCTGCCCGGTTAAGTTACACATGTGAGGAAATGCAGGCTGTGAAATGAACAAACCTGGCATCTCGTCAACTTTGGGGGTCAGTCACATGGCTTTGAAGGCAAAAGCCACCCGCTGTCAAGCCTGATGACCCGAGTCTGATCCCCAAGGCCCACAATGACAAGGAGAAAACTGATGCTGCTGTAAAACGTTCTCTGACCTCAACTCTTGCTGCGACATGCGTGCCCATGCTCGTGCATGCTTGCACACAGGCCCCCACGTTCTGAATCAAGTGTAGCAAAAAGAAACAAATGTAATTTCAGAGAAGAAATGTAGCTAAAATCACTCTCCCGCCTCCTGTCCCTCAGAGCCTTCCACCCAATGTCCCATTTTTCCCTCTTGACAGCAGGTCTGAGGCCCTGCTGACCACAAGAAGGCTTTTCCTGTTTTTTTGATGAGGTTCCAAGACAGTTCATTTGCTACCTTGTGGAAATGGCTTTGAGGGGGAGCTCTGGATGCTGGGGATTGTAGTTGGATTTAAGGAATGCTGAATATAGTATGAAAGCGGGGTATCTTCCTAATAATTAAAGTGGCCGTCTCTGGGCTTTATTCAACATTATAATCACGCATCCCTTCACAAAGTGGCCTCCAGCATGGAAGTTTCATCTCTAAAGGCAATGGCTCCAGGGGTGCACCAGTAAGTAATTCAACAGCAAGCCGGAGTTCTTTCTCCAACATGACGTGTTCCTGAAATGCAATCCCAGCCATCTGGACAGCCTAGTCTGCCACCCAGGGTGACTGCTACAGAGATGATTCTGGGATCAGGAGCCATGACTATTCGTGTATACTGTGTCGGGGTGTCTGGCTGAGCCTGGAGTTCTCTGCTGGAATCTTTCCAAGATAAACTTGCTTATCTTTCTAAGGAGTCTTTCCAAGATAAGCCCGCTGATCCCAGTGCTTGGAGTTGAGAGGAACCAAGTTGGAGCCTTAGGCTGTGGGCAGAGGCAGGGGTTTAACCTCTAAGACTCAACAGAGTCTAAGATCAAGGACCCACTAGGATGACAAAGTGTTCACCGTGTGCCTGGGCTCCACGCCAAGGCTCTGACAAAGCCAGCCAGTGCCAAGGTGGGGATTCTTCCTTGAGCCTCCAAGATCAACCCATGCATGGATGGCAAGACAGACTCTTCGAAGCCTCCCTTGAACTATAAAAATATACAGCCAGGCTGTGCTGAGGTGGCTCACACCTTTAATCCCAGCACTCGGGAGGCAGAGGTAGGTCGATCTCTATGAGTCTGAGCCTGGTTTACAGAGCGACTTCCTAGAGAGTCAAGGCTACACAGAAAAACCCTGTCTCAGAAAACAAAACATACAGTTTGGCAGGGTGGAGGAAACAGGGCTGAAGATGAGGGGTGCTTTGATTGTGGGGTGAGGGGGTAAGGTGAGGAGACCCAATTTTGTCTTGTCCTTTTGTCTGTCTTCTGCCAGCTACAGGGCCAGGATGTTAGACCTGCAGAGGCCCTCTGGAGGCAGAAATGAAGTGAGACTCAGCAGTCAGAGGAGCAGCCCTGGCACACAAGGGAGGACCGGACTGTGGTGTCGGAGCTTAACTGAGGACTGACTGTTCATTCAGGTCAAGGATGCTTGTACTTCCTGTCCCCGTGATATTCCTGGAGTTGCCAGAGTCAGGAGACAATCCATAAGGGAGCAGGTTAGCTGTTCCCTCCATCTTCTTTCCCCTCCTCAAGGGGTTAGATTGTTCAAGACCTTTTCGAGTTCATTATAAGCTGCCCGTGGCATCAGCCCTGGGCCATCAGTCTCTCGGGCTCTGCAGTATGATTCAAGCCATCACTGGAGACTCCAGTTTCACAGTCCACAAAGGCCTTCAAAGTAGATGGAAGTTTGTCCCAAGACAATTTAGTCTTCCAATGGTAAGATCAACTGAACGTGTTTCTGGGGAGCCTACCTCTCACTAATCAAAGGCTGCTCTTGGGGCAGGGGAAGGGTTGTCACTCCAGCCCTGCTCTCTTTCCAAAGCTCCATGCTAACCCATAGTAGGAATATGGGCATGGAGCATAAACTAGCCTCGGGGCCAGTCTCCAAGGTCTAGTGGTGTTATTTTATGAGCTACCTCTGAGCAAGATAAGGCTCTCTGTCTTATGGTTTAGAAGTATAAACTGAGTACTTCTAACTTATGTTATTTCTTGATATCTTTACTGAGCTATCCCCCGACTAAACAGCATCGCTCATGAGTCAGTAAAGGGCATGGAGATAAAGCACTCTGGAGACAGTTTCAGAGAGCAGTGCCTGATTTATTGCACATGAGCAACCACTTGTATAGTGGAAGCCTACCAACTGTGACTGGCTAGTACATCACCTCGGATTGGGCAGTAAGTGCTCATATCACCAGGGTCTCTATGCAGAAGAAACACTTTAAAGTGCAGAGACATGGACAGTGCAGACTCCTCTACAGGCCAGCTACAGGCAACTCGCACTACCTCAGGATTCAGTGCTCTGACTCAGGAGCATGGTGTGTAGTGTGTCAATAGGCTGGCTGCCAGGTCACACCTGAATTTTCTCCTACAATTTCTTCTCATTGTTTTCAAAAGACCCTTGACGGATATTCAGGGTGGAACTTTATCTAGTTAAGGACCCCCCCACCCCCAGTTAATTGGGTTTCACAATGCTAGTGTGGGCTGAGGCAATGTTTAAGTAGTTCTTTCTTGTGTTTGTCACCTGGATTTAATTTCCTAAGAAGCAGGAGAAAGGATTCATAGACCATCAACTATCTCATACAAAAGTGTGAATGGTCCTTTCTCTGAGCTACCCAACTAGGAGTCCATAAAGAAACAGAAAAGCAGTACATCAGTTAAGGTAAAGCAGAGAATAAATCAAAGCTAATTGTTAACTGCCAGCTTCGTGTAGGAGACTTTTTTTTTTTTCTGTTGATAGACACAAAGTTTGGCCAGCTCTCACATCAACACACACCCAAAGCAGAGCCCAGAGTCAAGCTTTCCTGTGTTTCAAGGCACAGACTTGGGTATGCATGTAAATTCTGTCCTCCGGTTCCCAACGAAAGGTGAGGCCTGAATGGACTCCCTTTTTCAAATGGGGTGTTGTCTAACTTGTCCTTTGTAGATAACACTTATTGAGTAACTACTGTATGCTGTACATTAAGAACTTGACTTGCGTTTCTTTCCCTAATTTAATTTCTTCGTTCTGCACAAGAGAGGATGGAAACTTCCAGCATTTCCAAAACATGGTAAGTATGGGTCACTAGCATGGCTCTTTGTGACTCAGAAGTTCTCTGCCTGTCACTGTGGGTGTGAAATGAGAAGAGAGACAGCAGGCTAGCTCTTGTGGGAGGTGAGGAAGGGAACTGAGATTGAGTGAGAACCTACTTGCTACATTTCTGCTCCTAGGGCTGCCATTGTGGGTTTAAATTTTCTCACAGAGGATCATGGGTGGCTGAAGAGAAGTCCTCCAACCCCCTGGGAAAATGTTGCCTTTCTCCCCTCTGTGGTAAGTGCCTTAAAGGTGCTTCTAGAAGGGCAAGGTAAGGATCAGGTCATCATTCACACAACATTACTTCCCACTCAAGTGTTGAACTAGACAGGACAAAGCATGTCTCACGCCGACTGTCAAACTCCTCCCCAAAGGCAAGGATGTGGACTAGCCTCGTCACAAGCCTGGAAAGGGAAGAGCAGATGGATTCGTGACAGTGATGAGTGTTAAGCTTTAGAAAGCGACAGGTGGCTGCTGTAGGCTGAACAGTGGGTCTCAGTCCCTCCAAAAGGTCCCCCGGGGCCTGCACTTGTCATTCTGATTTCACTTTTCTCCAGTGGAGAGGAAATGGCATCCCCTTATAGAGAGCAAGGTCTTGTGATTTCTGAACTACATGGGTTCAAAACAGAAATGGGTTTTGCGGGTTTGCACTAGGGGCTGAGGTAACTGTGGCTACCACAGAATGGGCAGAAGGAACCAGGGGAACAGGAATTCGGTGGGCCTTCCTCTTCAGAACAGACTCTGGAGGGGTCAGCCCTGTGCCAGGTTTGGCCTTCCCAGGAAATGGTGTTTCCACACTGCTGAGTCTGCTGGCACTCATAGCAATCTTTTTATATTTCAGGGGGGAAAAGAAGTACATCTTATAAAGCACAACATATGATTTATGTGTCTTTTTCTGCTCCCTCAAGGCATCTATAGACATATGTTTGACCTCGTAGTATAATCTTATATTTCAACTTGGCATGAGTCATGTGGAGACAGTGACTTTCAAAGAACTCTCATGCTGCTGGCTGGCTGGAGCTCCATACTTGATACTATTCATTTCATTCAACTTGATTTTGTTGAGAAAACTGAGACCCATATTTTAAAGATTCCCCACCCCCCTCCCCCTTCCTCCCTCTCACATTCTTTTGAAATAGGGTCTCATGTAGCCCAGGCTAGCCCACAACTTACTCTGCAGTTGGAGTTGGCCCTGAATTTCTAATTCATTTCTTAAGTGCTGGGATCATAGCCCTGCACCACCATATGGGTTTATGCCATCCTGAGATGGGAACCAGAGCTTTCTGTACTCTAGACAAACACTGACAATGAGCTACATGCCCCAGGCCCTTAAGGATTTTTCTAGGACCACATACATAGTCCATATATTTAAATTGCACACATTCAAAATTTTGTTTTTTTTTTTCCTTGTCTTTTGGTGCTGGGGTGAGCTCAGGACTTCCCACATGTACAAAGTACACACTTTAATTCTAGCTAGACCTCTAGCCCTCTGCATGTCTCTTTGTCTGTGACATCCATGATAGTCTACACTCCTGGCTCTGAAATAACAACAACATACAAAGAGAAAAAGGATGAGGATGAGGGGAGGTGGAAGCTGGCCCAGCACAATGCCTCTTGTATCTCAAATATTTTACACGTGTTTTTCCATAACTGACTATGGGAAATTAGCAAATGAGCAGATATTTGACACCTAATTTGCCTTCTTTCACATTTCTCTTTCCCCTCAAATGGACTTCAGTCTGACTATATGCAAATTTTATTATTTAATTAAAATGTATTTTTAAATTTATTTACTTTATGTTTATGTGAATTTTTAAAATTAAACTGTAATTAAAGCTATATTTATCCGCCCTAGTCCTGAGGCAAACAAACAACTTTGAAAATTAAAACATTTAAGCACTATGATATAGTTATTTGTTGCTACATAGAAAACTACCTCAAACTGTAGTGACTTAAAGTAGACATTTATTATTGCTGCTGTTGATAGAAACTTTGTTGATAGGAAGTTCAGGTTGAATCACTTGCTCTCCAGAATGGCCAGAATGGAGAAGCCACGTGGAGGTCAGGGGACGACCTGTGGAAGTCAGTTCTCTCCTTCTCTCATGTGTTCCAAAGACCGAACTGGGGTGCTTGGCAACGGATCAAGTGATAAGGAGCTTGGAAATGAAATCTTCCAGGATCTTAAGACCTAGACCAAGAAACGGATGCTGCATGTCTAACAAAGCAGAAAAGGGCTTACGCAACCCAAAGGGAAGCAATAGAGGCCTGCCTCTCTGCATCATGATTTTCTGACTGCTGGGAACTTAGCACTTCCCTTTTCTGATTCAGGAAATCCTCATGCTCATTATTTTGTTACATTTTCAAAGGCAAAAAGACTGGACAAGCCATGTTTCCAGCCACGAAATACAAAAATGCCAAAAAGCAATTATTTTCACATTAAATCAAACACATCCAGGAATCCTGATTTATAATACTCTGTGCATGTGCGTGTGTGTGTGTGTGTGTGTGTGTGTGTGTGTGTGTGTGTGTGTGTGTAACTTCAGGTGTCACCCTTCAGCGTCCACCATGTTTGAGACAGGCTCTTTGTTGCTCTGCCTGCTGCATTCACAGGCTGGTTGGCACAGAGCTTCTTGCATTCTCTAGTTTCAGCTGCCTGTCTCCCCATAGGAGAACTGGGTTACAGATGTTCACACAACACATCCAGCTTTTACATGGTAAGTGGGTATTCAAACTCAGGTCCTCATGTTTGGAAGGTGAACCCCTTTATCTACTGAACCATCTCTCTAACCCTATATCTCTTATATATACCTTCATTTTATAAATTTTAGTCTTCTCAGAATCTCTAAAATATACATTCAGAAAGTGAAAGCCATAATTGTTTGTTATTATTATGATGATGATTGTTATTGTTATGATTGTTATTGTTATTATTATTACAAAGCAAATGAAAGCCCACTCTTGCATGAAGTTAAGAAGCACAATTGCAGCTACTGTGTCTGTTAAGAACTCTATCCCATACTCCTTCTGGTGCCTTGAGATCCTCTTTTCCTTTGCCCCAGCCCCGTGGTTTCCCTGCCTCTTGGGGCAGCACATTTGTTAGCTTGTTTGTTGTTTTGTTTTTCTTGGGTTACTTTTACTATTGTGCTTCCAAATTTTGTTTCCACGAGAGAAAGTCCCACAAAGCCCCTTTTCATCTTTTCTATGAAGCGTGCATAGGCTCACAGGACATGACACATGAAACATAAAAAGTCAGGGGAAAGGACCTCGTCTATAGCAGTGGCGTGTGCCTTTCCTCCTGCACTAGGAACAATGTAATTCATTGTTTCCTTCTTTCCTCACATGGCCAGGAAGCTCAGAATTACATTTAATGCGCAGTTACAGTAACTATTTTAAAACTCCCCTTTTATATGCTTTTTGATTTTCTATTTTAACAGCCTTATTGTTTATGTATACTTTATTGAAACCTACCTAAAATATTTCCTGGAAGAAATAGCAGCATGGGCTATTCTGTGAAGAGGGGGGCTCTAATTACATTGGAATGTGTAGGTGATTTTCAGATGAAAATCTTCAAGGCAATCACAAGTCCTTATGCTGGTTGGAAAAATTGTCTCCATGTATTCACTGTGTTCTTGTGCCTAGAGATGGCAGAGAAAAGTGGGAAGTTATTTAGAATCTGTCTGATTAAGATTTTTTTAAAACTTGGCTCTACATTGAACTTGCCTCGAGTGCAGACACTGGAACCGAAAAGCTGCACCCTATCCCCAGTCCCCTTCCTTTCCTGAGTCTCAAGAGCTTCTTAAAGCATGGCCCAAGTCCGACAGCATTCCTTGGCCCTGGGTGGCAGCCAGTATGGGTTTTGGTCTTGACATGAGTACTTCTAGGAATGAGAAATTGTGCAAAGTAGTGGTTTAAGTAAGCCTATCAGGAGATGCAAGCTCCCGCTGGTTTCTCACAAAGTATATGAAAACATGGAGCTGGACTTTCTAACTGTCTCACTAGAGGTCTCTTATCTGAGGCTGCAAGTTCAGAAGAGGGAGAAGCACTGCTAATGAAAGCCAACTAAATCATTCCGAAGCTTTAAAAACAAATGTTTGTGTTTCTACCATTGTTAGAGGCCAGGGAACCAGGAGGGAGGAGTTAAGGAAAAAGTTAAATTAGCCTAGCTTGCCCAACTCAATCATATTCCTAGGTTCTAAAACCTTCTAAATTGTGCCCTCAAAATAAGCAATAGCTTTATAAAATCACATAAGAAAGATGACTAGGAGCTAATGCTGAACCCCACAACTTGCTGTAAAAATATGGGCAGTGAATCCTTTTTTTTTTTTTAAATAAAAAAGACAGAGCCTGGGAAATAATCAAGAAAGGTCACAGGGGAATTTGTGGAATGGGTAACAATCAGAAAGCTTCAAGGGAAAAAGAAATAGCTCACATTTAATATGACTGAGAGAGCATTCTGGAAATTTAATAAACTGAAACCCCAGTAATAAATACAATGGCTGAATTCCGTTCATTCCTGCTCTGTGGCAGAGTAGCCCTTATCTCTGAACATACACCAAAACACACAGAGTCCCCGATGCCTATCTGCCAGCCCTGCGGCAGCCAGGGAGTGGGGGGAAAGGGAGACATCTCTCCAGAGGCTTATCTCTTACAGTTTGTGCTTTCTACCAAACACTGTCTTCTTTGACTTTTGTCTAAACAGAACACTAGGGAGCCGGGCGTGTCAGGTGACAGAAGCTGCTGATGCTGGCCATGCACACCGAAGTGCAAGAAAAGGTGTCGCAAGCTATGGGAAAAGGAGCTCCGCAAAACACCCCTTCTGCTTAGCCCTAAAGTAACAGACTTAGTAATCTAAATAAACACCAGAGGCCTGAGGGCCACTGTTTTTGAGAAGCTTAATTTTATACTATCATGTATGTGTGTGTATGTGTGTGTGATGTATGTGAGCATGTGTGTGCATATGTAGTATATGCATGTAGAATATGTATGTGTACCATGGGTGCATGTGTGTTTATGTGCGTATGAAATATGTTTGGTATATGTATATATGTGTGTGTATAGCAAACACACACGCATGTATATAGCGACATATGCTCATGTATATATGTATGTGTACATATGTTTTGTATATGTGTGTGATATATGCACCTGTGTATTATATGTGTTGTGCATGTGTACACACATACATGTGTATATGTATGCACACATGTGTACACACATGTACCTGTACATGTATATACAATATGTGCACATGTGTGTGCACACATGCTTGGAAGTCAGTGGAAGACACAGGCTGACCTACTGTATCGCTACCTTATTCCCTTCAGAGGGTCTGTCACTGAGCCTGCAGCTAAGCTGGCAGCCAGCAAGTGCCAGTGATCACCTTGTCCTCGTACTCTGCCTCCACCACCCCAGTAAAGGAATGTGCTGGGCCACACCCAGTTTCTTATATGGATTCTGGTCATTTGAACCCAGGACCCCATGCTGAGTTGCAGGAACTGAGCTATCGCCTTGGTCCTGCATACTTCTTTTTTCATAAGCAAGAACATTTTTGTCCATAGTAAAAAATATTTAAACATGTAAGCAAAGAACTTTCAAACATGACTATATATTCTGAGCACTGACTTAGCTGTTACTTGGGTGGAACACCTACAGATGAGTCCTCTGAAAGCACCTGTGAGAGATTAGAGGGAGGGAGGTCTGTGCCAGGCTCAGCCTGAAGAAGGTGGACTGCAGAACGTGAAGAGCTTTTAAAACGTGAGTAACTTGTTACCAACTGTAAGCAATTCTTTCTTCCTAAAGACAATGATCACATGATTTGGGCCTAATGTCTAAGTTCCTGACTGTGGACTTGATTTCCTAGAGTATATGAAGAGATGAAGGCAGGAGGGGCCAGAGATGGGCATCGGAATCCTGATTCATTGAGTCCTGGACCAACACAGGCACCCGGATAGCTCTGTGTGGGCACAGGGGCCACGGCCAGACACCAGGATGATCTAGAACTTCTGAAATACAAAGAGAGGTAAAACAGAAAACTGTCGGTCTGGTCCCAAGCAAAGAAGCCGTGAGCAAGGCCTCCTCGCTGTAAACTGTGCACTTGTTTTATGCAGAGACTCTTCTTATTTTGTTTCCCTTCTAGGGAATTCTTTCCTCTTGTTTCCTCTGCCTTGGATACCGGGACAGTGACGTAAGATCCTGGGCACGGGGCAACAGACAGAAGCACACTGAAGCGTGCACTGCACTACGGTTTCAGTTAAATTAATTTAGCTTGGTAAATTAGATTGTAAAGTCTCCTGAGGGTAGAGATAATTTCTTAAATTATCATTTTTTTCCTCTTACAATGTTTCTATGTCCAAAATATAGTACAGACTCTATAAAAATCTATCTACTTAAAAATGCATCTGATTATAGTATGTCATTGGAGTGTTTATTCTTTTTTCAGCACACAAGTGTTCCTGCTGGCTTCTTTGGAGAGTTTGTTATCCAAATTACATGACAGTTTTTGAAATTTGAAAATATTTGCTAGGTTTGGTAAAACATATATTTTTTCTTATACTTAGCAATTAAAAACTCTGGATATGTTGGGTGACTAGATTCACTATTTATCAGGACACATTACAGTTTGGATATGAATTATCTCCTTAGAAGGCTCCAGTGTTGAAGGTTTTGTGCCCAGCTCCTCCATCTCACCATTAAAAGATGGGCCAGGCGTGGTAGCACACGCCTTTAATCCCAGCTCTCAGGAGGCAGAGGCAGGCAGAGTGCTGTGAATTCTAGCCCAGCCTGGTCTACAAAGTGGGTCTAGGACAGCCAAGGATACACAGAGAAATCCTGTCTAAAAAAAAAAAATTACAAAAAAGATAATCGAATCGTGTGTGCTCTGACTGCTAGGTTTTGGATGGAGCTGGTGGTTCAAAGAGACACTGAGCCAGATTACTGAGAAATAAGGAGGCTGTTAGAAGGGTTATTGACTCCATGGATAGACAGAGGAACAAGTATGGTGAGGGTTCCCAGGAAGGCTAAGGCCCCAAAGCCCAGGACAGATGGCAGACAGACAGTATGAGGAACAGTATGGTGGGGTCTCTGAAGAGAGACAGGACCCACATGTCTGAGGAGGGAGCCTCTTATTCTTCCTTAGGATGGAGGAGGTCGACACCGAGAGCCCACAGCCAGGTTCTCTGACTCCCAGGCAGGAAGTTGGGAAGAGCTGGAAAGCAGGATGTGCCATAGACCCTTTGATGTCGACTCAGTCCCCAGGTGAGAACTACTGAGGGATGTGTGTCTAATAGCTAGGGACTCACAGTGTCTCGGTCTCTGAAAGGGGAAGGTTGCTGCAGATGCTGTGGCCCCAGCAGAGGCTAGATTCCAGCATTACATTCCTACCCAAGCTTCATGAATGGACTGGTTCATTCATGCAGCCATAGCTCAATGGGCTGTTGCGAGCAGGGCCCTCGGAAGGAAGTAGCTCACTGGGGGCATGCTTTTGAAGGTTATGACTGTCTCAGGCCCCCTCGTAACTCAGCTCTGTTTCCTGGCTGCCACTTCCTCCCAAGAAGAGGTTGCCACTGTGAGTTGAGCAACTCTGATCTAATGGCCCTCTCTTTGCTATGACACTCTGCCTTGCCTCGGATCAAACAGTGTTGCTAGCTGTCCCTGGACTGAAATTACAAGCCCAAAATTCCCTCTGAAGTTATGTGTATTAATCATTGATGCAAAACTAAAATGTCTCAGGGCTCACACATTCTTTCTCTGGTAAGATTGTTCTATAAACATTATGCTACGTCCTATGTACCAGGAAAATGGGCACAGGGCAAAATCCTCTCCTTCAAAGGGCTTGCCAGTTAGTAGCTGCAGAGGTTCCCACTGCCTAGCGAAGACCTTTCTGACAGATACATGCACACCAATGCCAAGACATGTGTTGTTTCTGTGGAACAGCTCAACTCAGGTTGTTGCTCAAATGAGACGTTTTCCATCCTAAATTCCAGAATCAAATGCCCAGGTGGCTGGTCGACTCTTCTTTCTGGTTCAGTGACTGGAGCTCAACTCCCTAGTACCATCCCATAATTCTCACTTCCCGTGTGCCGTTCTCATTAGGTAGCAGCTACTTTTCTAACAGTCCAAGCTTTTAACACCTGTACCCTCCCCTGTTCTCCCTTCCCAGCTTTTCCTGAATGTGACAGCTTTGGCCCTTTCACTGCCACCATGCATGCTTCTCCCTGGACTACAGTAGACTCGTGAGTGCCTATTTCACTCCCACTCTCACCCTCACCCCAACCCTCATTCCTTTAGACACAACAACCGGCCATGATCATTTTGAAAGCCAGACCATCCCATTAATATTGTTGCGAATGACAGCTCATTCTTGTTTGTGGTTTCAGAACCTTCCACTGTGAACATATACTTCGTTTTCTTACTCATTTCTCCAGTGACAGACACCTTCAGGCACAGGGGGGCCACATACATAGCATGTTTCCTGTGTTATTTGTGGGAACAAAAAAAGCTGATCTTATAGAAGAAATAAGTGACTTCAGGGTCACTGGAGAATAGGAAGGACAGAAGTAAGGGAGCACAGAATAGCATGGTTAAGGAAGAGGCAAGAGATCTGGCTACACTCAACTTTTATTTCAGAATCATTAGAAGGGATGGAAGTTCCCAATATAGAAATGATCAACATTCAGAGGTGCAAATCATTTTTGCTCTCACGGGGTGGTTACATGCTGCACGAATGTATTGACTGTGCTGTACATGCAATGTGCCATAGTAAATGTTAGTGAATAAACCAATCAATGAATGCATCAGGCTGTAACTCACCCACTCCTGTGGCTTCATATTAAAAACAAGAGTTAGTATCCTTTCAGTAACTTTATGGTTGCTCGCTTCTCACCACCTCCTTTCTCTGGGTATCTAGCACACTCCCACTTGTGTACTTGTTCTTCTTCATCCTCAGAAACAGGAGGCCCCGGCCTGCCATAGAGGTCATTACTTTGGCTGTTTGTCTAGAATGTTCCTTCTCAGGATTTACACATAGCTTGTTCCCTCTCTTCCTCCAGTTCTGCTAAAACGTCACCTGGCCAGTCCCAACCTTGCCTGGCCAACTTGTGTAAACAGTGTCCCCTGCTCCTGGCCAGCTATGCCCAGTCACCCCCATTCTATTTCCTGCCAATGAGCTAAGAGACTAGCATGTGCTATGCTTGACTTACTCACTCGTTTACATACTGCCTGACTTCCCCGGTCCCTCCCAACTCCACCAGCTGAGTGAGGCATAGTCCCTGTCTGTACAGTGCTGTGTTCCTTCCTCTAAGCAGAAACTAACATCTTCTTCACTCAAATACCATGTCCAGTATGAATTGTAAGCAAATGTCGCACTTGGGAGACCAGGTCTCCAGAATTGGAAGGTTTTGGGTTGTGGTGTCCTGAGACACAGTCTCACTATGTAGTTCAGGCTGGCCTCAAACTCTTGATCATCCTGCCTCTACCTCCCCTCGCCATGCTGGGACTACAGGTGTACTCACCTCCACAAGATGCCAGTGTTCTTTTGTATTAAGTTTATGAAGAGGGTTTGTTTTCTTTTGCTTCTTTCATATCACATTTTGAATTACAATTCCCAAGACTCTGTTTTGACCCCGCAAAAAAAATCATGAAATCTCAGGCTGGGGAGTTGGCTCACTGTATAAAACTCTTCTCACAAGAACAGGAGGGCCTGGGTTCTTATCCTTAGAACTCGTATAATGACAAGTCTGGTTCATTGAGTCTGTAATGCCAGGCCAGCTACAGCAAGGTGGAAGGGGGGACCAAGCTGGTTCTGATTGGCATTCTATGGATTTCCATTAGGTTCTTACATAAACGACTGAGGCAGAGGAGCCAATGTTAGGCTAGAAATTAATATAATAGCATAGAATGTGGTTCTTACCTACATGTGAGTTAGCTTCCAAGTACTGAACCCCAGTCCCTGAGGACTTAATCTACTCCATAAAAGGCAGTGCCAAGCACCAAGGACCTGCATGTTGACAACCATCTCTTGTGAGACACCCACAGGGACAGTGTGCAATGCCGATTTCCTTAAGACAGCTCCACTTCCACGAGAAAGGCTGGGGTTGTGTATTGTACTACATTCATCATCACACACTTGGCAATAAAGCCAGCCACAGCTCCATCATGAAGAGATTGGATCATTAGAGCAAGGTGGTAGGAGGCAGCACCCTGAGACTTCTTATGAGTGCCCCCCAAAGGAGCAAGAATATTAGGCTGCTGAGCAGTCCTGGGCAGTTTGACTTGATCCAGAGAGAGAGAGAGAGCTGACATTCCATAGGCAACCAAACAATCTTGCTTTCCCCTTCACCCACTGAGCCCGTTTGCATAGCAGGCATAGAAGTGCACACAACCCCACCTTGTGTGCACAAGTATATAATTACAAAAATCAGTAAATGCCACCCGGAAGGATACAGGGGACCCCAATGGCGTGTTCAGCAGGAAATTCGCTCCAGGCAAAAATTTTAGGAATTCTTTCCTGAGAACTTTCTCCTCGAGCTTAACTGATTAAAAAGCAGATTATCAACAAAGCAGTGAGAATGGTGTAAGCAGAAGCTGAGAGAACTGTGCTGTCTGGCGGGGGAATGAGAGAAGAGTCAAGGCAAGGGAAAGAGGTGGAGAAGGCACCGGAGAGGCAGGCAGAGGCGCTTCAGGCAAGGCTTTGCAGGGTGTGTTGAGGGCTTTGATCTTCATCCTGAAAGCAGAGACAACCTTAAGCAAAGAGTGACGAAAGCAGAGTTTCATTCACTCTCAGTGACCTTGGTTGGCATCCGATCTGTGCCTCCAAGATGTCTGCCAATGAGCAGTTGGCAGTTTACGGTCCTACTACACAAAGGAAGGATGCCAGACAGAAACACTTTTGGACACGTTTAGCCAACATCAGCTTTTTCTATACTATTTTTAAGATTCTATATTGGCATTGAATTTTTTTTCTGAAAGCCCCACTTGGATGCTAAAGTCAGCTGGCAGAATTGTCCCTGAAATAAGTCACAGAAGACAACCTTACAAAACTCTCACAAATTAAGAAAAAAAAAGTTCCTTCTTATCCGACGCCTGTTCAGGCTGTGACAAATTTTAGATATACATTTTTTTAAAAGATGTTATCTTTAGAAACACTCAACACGGTGTGATGGCTGACTCTAATTGTAAACACGACACCATTTAGAGTCACCCAGAAGCAGAGTCTCAATGACGGGTTGAGGTTTCCATTGGGTTGACCAATCAGCATGTCTGTGGAGCCTTGATTTTTCTGCATTAATTTTTGGAAGAATATTTTGTCCAGTAACAGAAATGAAGGTAGGATGGGTGACTTACACAAACTGAAGAACTGAAGCAACAGGTAGAAGCACGAGCCAAGAGAGAACAAAGGAGCAGATTAGGTCCTGCTAGTGGATTCAAGACCCGGCCAGTAGCCAGTGCCAGCTCAGTGTTGCAAGGGTGGGGCGCTGCTGGCTCCTTGCCAAGACCTCATTCTCAGCCATGACCTTCTATGGGCTCCCTGGAGCCTTTGGCTACAAAATGTACCTCTGGCTATGCAAAGTGCTGAAGTGATGGCATTTGAAAAATGCATGGAAAGAATACTGATTTCAACCTGTCAAAATTAACAGTGGGTCTTGTTTCAGGCAATAATTGAGTTACTTAAAGACCACTCTAGGCTCTTTACATATCATAAATGCATTGTTAGCACATGGAGAGACATTCTTGTCTGGTTGCTAGGAGGCCATGCATGCGTGTAAGTATTTCAAATGATGGAGGTCAGGATAATAAGGAATTAGAATATAAATCTTTTTACACTGGTTGGCAATGTCTTTTCTATCTATAGAGTCCCTGAAAATTTGGGGGAGTCTCATTTGTGGTGCCACAGGTTACAAGGAAAGTTGTGGTCCACTTTCTTTCAGGGTCCCTGGTCTTATTAGTAGAACAATTTAAGAACAGACTTAGAAGGAATCCTGAAGACAATTTTGTTGGAGATTAAGGGAAAACTTCCAGAACAGGAAAGCTGTAAATTATTTCACTGAAGGGATAATTGCTCACCCCCTCTCTTTAGCACAGCCTAAGAAGAGCCAGCCTTTCTTACTGGTGGTCCTTGGCCAGATGATTGACAGGCCAAACTGGATTAACTCTTGAGAGAGTAGACAAGGACGTGTCTTCTCACAGAAGTGGACTCCATTCTTTTGGCCAGAAGGAACTAGCTTTCCCTTCATAGGCCTTTGGTGCTACTGTAACAGGTTATATAACTTAATGCATTGGGTTTAGAATATGGTGAGAGTGAAGTCTACCCAGATCCAGCCAGCAACAAACGAGTGGAGAAAGATTGTGGCTTACAATAGGTAAGGAGAGCACCCAGGTCACCGAATAAGAACTTTAAAGCAGCTCTCTCTTTAAAGTAAGTGTGGAGGTTTTATTTGGGGAGCCTATCAGTGTTCGTGTAAAAAAGCACTTCTGACCTGGGTACATTCCAGAGCATGCTCAATTCAAATGCACCATACTGAGGATGCCAAGTTTGAAGTCACAGTTCAGGAAGAAAAGACGGCAGAAAGAACACTTTAGAATAAATTGGGCTTGTATTATAAACACGACGGACAGAATCCTGTAATGTTAGGATTTGGGAGGCAAGTTTGAGGCTAGCCCAATAATCACATCCAGACCCTGTCTGAAGAAACCAAGGGCTGGGCTTATAGACTGGTGCTACATTCTTGTTTCTAGCACCCTGGCACTCGATCACCAGGAAGGGTTTAGGTGCAATCAAAAGCAGAAGCTAGATTGAAAGATGTGTTAGCATGAGTTTATCCAGAAGGGCTCCTGCCTCGCTCAACTAGTGAAAGTTTAATGCAACTGATCTTGATCCTTGAAGTCGAACAAGAACACAGGTCTGCTGGGGGGGGGGGGCGCATACACTCACAGAGTCTCCAGGACTAAAAGGCTAACGACGACTGAGAATTACCCGTGATCTCAGTCTGAGGACACATCCACCCATAAAAACATGATTAAATGGTAGTTCTTCATGAATTTTTAATGCTCTCTAAGTGAAGACTTCACTCAGATTTGTAGAAATATCAAAGAGATAGTGTAATTGTTAAAAAAAAAAACAAACATACAGGACAAATAGTCAACAGTTTGTACTCAGGTTAGTCATTCAGCATCCTTCTGGCCTTTCCAAGCGTTTCATGGCCTATAGAGGCCTGAGAATCCTATACATGGTCCCCAGGTCACATGGCCTGTAGAGGCCTGAGAATCCTATACATGGTCCCCAGGTCACATGGCCTGTAGAGGCCTGAGAATCCTATACATGGTCCCCAGATCACATGGCCTGTAGAGGCCTGAGAATCCTATACATGGTCCTCAGATCACATGGCCTGTAGAGGCCTGAGAATCCTATACATGGTCCCCAGGTCACATGGCCTATAGAGGCCTGAGAATCCTATACATGGTCCCCAGGTCACATGGCCTGTAGAGGCCTGAGAATCCTATACATGGTCCCCAGATCACATGGCCTGTAGAGGCCTGAGAATCCTATACATGGTCCCCAGGTCACATGGCCTATAGAGGCCTGAGAATCCTATACATGGTCCCCAGGTCACATGGCCTGTAGAGGCCTGAGAATCCTATACATGGTCCCCAGATCACATGGCCTGTAGAGGCCTGAGAATCCTATACATGGTCCCCAGATCACACGGCCTGTAGAGGCCTGAGAATCCTATACATGTTCCCCAGATCACATGGCCTGTAGAGACCTGAGAATCCTATACATGGTCCCCAGGTCACATGGCCTGTAGAGGCCTGAGAATCCTATACATGGTCCCCAGATCACATGGCCTGTAGAGGCCTGAGAATCCTATACATGGTCCCCAGATCACATGGCCTGTAGTGTCATGAGAATGTTGATACATGTTCCCCCAGGTCACTGGTTATATGGACAGATAGGATGAGGCCTAGAGCTGAAACTATGTCTGAAGATACTATTCTGAAAAGGAGACATCAGTTGCCATCTTTTTTGTCCTCTGTTCTCCAATAGCTACTAAATGTACACGTAAAATAGAAAGAGAACCAAGCACTTGGGGTTTTCACACCTTCTTGTGGCAGAGGCATGAATGCAGAACACAGACCTTTGGGTAAGTACACTAAGTTCTGTCCTGGCTCTCAGTGAGGTTTGTATTTTGTTCTCTCTACTTTGTCTTGGACCTCTGGGCTACACAAATTTCACTGAACCATCACATTGCCCCATGTAAGGAATTTTTGTTCATAATTGCTCAACATGGGCATCAATCAAAAATGATCTACTTTTTGTTTTTTAAGGGCCAGCTCTTTCGTAACCTCCCCCCTGAGAATCAAAATAAAATAAAATAAAATAAAATAAAATAAATACTGTCTTAGTTAGGGATTCTATTGCTATAATAAAACACATGACCAAAAGCAACTTGGAGAAGAAAGGGTTTCTTTTAGTTTACCATTCCCAGTCCCAGTCCATTATTAAGGGAGTCAGGACATAAACTCAAGGCAGGAACATGAGGCAGGAACTGAGGCAGAGGCAATAGGGAATGCTAATTACTGGGTGGCTCCCCAGGGTTTTCTCAGCCTGCTTTCCCATTGCATCCAGAACCCAGTCCTGCCAAGGGTGGCATCTCCCAAAGGAACTGAGTTTTCTCTACTCAATCAAGGGTATACCAAACATGTTTGCCCATTTTCTCAACTGAGGCCCTGTCATCAAATATGAGTCTTGCTTATTTCAGGCTTATTCAAGACTAGCCAGAATAAATACTATCTGTCATCTTTTTTTTTTAAGTTTTCAGTGGATAAGACTTTGGTTGTTTTTTGTTTTGTTTTGTTTTGTTTTGTTTTGTTTTTCTTCAGACTCGTTCCTGAAAGCAAATGTGGGTTTTTGACTGAGTTTAGATTCTGAGTGGTTTACTGTTGCCAGGTTCTTTCCATATTGTTTGTTCTTCTGTGCAGTTCTGTGGACTAAGGTGTTTAGTTGTGGGTTTCTGCAGTTCTCTTGCCCATCAGTATTAATCACCGCAATAACCAATACCTAAGGGCTAAGCTGATGCTGCCTCATGACACTGTCTCAAGAATCAGCTTAGCAAAAGCAAGACTCTGATAAAGGCAGAGGTACCGCTGTGCAGATGTGAACAAGCATAGGTGTGTGGAGCTGGCACCACTGTGGAGCTGGCCCATCCTGTAGTGAAGGTGGCTCTCCTTCTCAGCACCTAGTACTCATTTTTAAAAAAATAATTTCTTCAGATTACATCCCAATTGTTGTCCCCTCCTTCCCTCTTTTACACTATTTCCCTCCCCTAGGCCTGTGACAGAAGAGGACCTTGTCCCCCACCAAATGTTCACAGCCTATCAGGTCTCCTCTGGACAGCTGGATTCCCCTTCCTCTGAGTGACAACCAGGCCTCCTCCTCATTTGTTGTATTTTGTGGCTCTGGTGCTGAGTCAACTCCTGGGGGTGCAATGCCAGATTGGAGAGCAGGATAGTAGTGAGTTCAGGGAAACACTGGGGTTATCACAAGCCACAGCAGCCGACATCGCACTGTCAACTCCAATAGAAATGGACCTCAGGCTGAACTTACTATTTCCAGGCTGCTGCGAACTGAGCCAGGAGCGGTTATCAGCAGAGGCACTCACAGCCCAGACCAAGCACTCTGCAAAAGCCTTTCTCCTTCTTCCTTGTCTAGGGACAGAATGGTCCAGTCCCCTGAATTCACTAGAGAAGTCACCTTGTCCTATTATACATCAGGGAGTCTCAGCCCCCCCCCACCCTACCCCACCCCCACCCCCTGCACTCCCGCTCTATACTTAACAAAAATTCATCACTTTCCTTTGTGTGAGGGATCCAAGACCCCATGACTTAGGGCAGAGAGAGGAATAGATGCAATTTCTTAGTGCATCCTTTTCCTTCATGGGGAAGAAAATGTGCAAGGTTCAGTTCGAGGTCTGAAACTGTAACGATGATACTACCCTAATGGACTGTGTGCTGGCTACTGCCCTGAGCACACCACACAGACCGACACTTGAACAGTCAGTACCTCATTGCTATGGCTTAAGTCTAAAATGTTCCCCACGGGCTCATGATGTAAATGCCTGGTCCCCAGCTAGTGGTATTCTTTTAAGAGACCATGAAGTCTTTAGGAGGGGGCCTGGCTAATGGAAGCCAGTTCCAATTGCCCTTTCCTTACTGATCTGTTGCCACATGAAGAAATCTCGGCCAACACTCGTGCCATCATGACCTTCACTATGTCTTCTCCATTGTCATAACCTACGACCCCCAGGAAACCATGAAGCTCACTCCTTCCTTCCCCTAAGTGGGTTCTTTTAGGCAAAAGGAATGCATCCGGTTAACCTAAAAACAACCCAGTAAGGGAGCTTTACAAGGATACGCTATGGTCAGCTCCTTTCAGAGTTGAGAAATCTCAGTCACAGGTAACATGAGCAGCACTCAGGGCTTCCTAGGAGTAGAAGCAGGAACTGGTTCCCGGGGCTGAACATGAGTGCATAGCTTTGCTTTCATCCTTAACGGGCGGTTTTCAACCCTCCAAACACTACCACCCTTTAGTATAGTTTCTCATGCTGTGGTGACCTCCAGCCGTAAAACCATTTCCGTTGCTTCTTCATAACTGCAGTTTTGCTTCTGTTATGAGTTGTAATGTAAAGATTTTTGGAGATAGAGGTTTGTCAAAGGAGTGGCAACACACAGGTTGAAAGCCACTTCACCCATGGTACACTGAACAGCTGTAGGCACTCCTATCTGATGGGGACTGAAAGCAGAACTCCTCCACCTCTAAGACGTAGGCAAGAAACTTTGGGGAAAATGTCAGCTCAGACTCCAAGGGTTTGAGGTGGGGCCTGAACGCCTGCATCACTCACAAGCAGTATGATGCTACAGGTTGTGGAAGCCAGTGGTTTCACATTTCTTTGCCAGGAGCCTTCTCCTTACTCAAAAAGTGTTTTGTACTATTTTTCTGTCTAGACAGGTCTTCCTGCCTTTGAGCATATGCTCAATACAACTTCATTCAAGGGCTTGTGCTGAGGTCACTTTGTGTGTATATGTGGGTCACAGGACCATCCCCATGAGAGAGTGAAACAGACATCTATTCTATTAAAATCGGGACAACAATTAGAACAAAGATTTTAAGCTTTTTAAGGAGCATCCCTCATGTAACCGCAAATGGGCAGAAAATCTAAGAGCAGCACATCAGGGAGGCTGGCCTCATGGCTTTGTCCAATCTAACCTCCATCGCATCTACATCCAGGGCCAGCAGGGTTGCCATTATGGGGAGCTGCCTTGGCTTTCCTAACTAGAAGTCAAGTGGAACCATCAAGAGTGAAAGAGCGTGGATGGGAGACATGGCAAGACACAGAGAAAAAGCTTCCACACAGAGTTCTCTGTGGTAAATCCTGGAAAGCCCCACCCCACCCCCCACCCCCATCCCCCATAAGGCACCTGGCAGCAACAGCTACTGAGGGGAGGGTGACTTTTGGCTTCCTACAGAATGTGACTTGTGAAGGTAGCAGAGACTGAGCTGCAAGCTTCCTGGGTGAAACTCCATGTAGAGTTTCTGTGTGGGCATCTCCTCCTCTATGATAGGTGCATATAAATCCACAGACAATGGACCAGTGGGCAAGGACATTTACTACAAAAGACAGAGACACCCAGAGTTAGATGCCCAGAACCCATGTTAATGGGGAGAACCAAAAGCCGTCCTCAGACATGAACATGAGCTGCATGGCCAGGCACACTCGTACAGAAATACACTAATAATGAACTATAAGCAAACAAATAAACGGAATTTTAAAATTAAACAAATTCACCTACAACCTGACCCAAGCTGTGGTCTACAACAGCCACCAACCAGCAGGTTGTTTTACACGTAGGAAAAACATTTAGAAGACTTAAAATTTGGATATGAAGTGTTAGGCTTCAGAACCGGGACAAGCGGCTGAGGTGCCTATTTAACCAAAGCGGACCTGGCCTCTAGGTTCTCCCAGCACCCCTCAGTCTCTACTTGTTACAGAGCATGGCTGGCATGCCCTGCCCTCTACCCTGAGCTTTCTAGCCCAGGGGCTGGGCTTCCTCTCCCCCAGAGGCTCTTCACTATATATAATTCAGATGCGTTGGTTCCTCCTCACTCCTCTTTCTGCATTGCTTTTCTCCTCTCTCTCTCTCTCTCTCTCTCTCTCTCTCTCTCTCTCTCCCTGTGCATACGCTTTCTCCCTGTGTGCTCCCACCTCCACCCCTCCTCTCTGTATCCTTCTGTATTGCAGCTCCACTGACCCTCCCCTTTGACGTCTGTGAACCTACCCAAGAGCTGCTCCCAATAAACCTGCCTTTACACTTTAATTTGGCTTGAATTGGCTCATTTCACTGGCGGACAATACTTCTCACGAAGGAGTATGAGACTAAAGCCAGATTTCTCTGCTCCGCTTTCTTGGTTGAGCGCTTCCCTAATACACGGAAGGTGTTTTCTTTTTCCGCTTCTATTTTTTCCTGGCTCGGTATAAAGTGAGCCTGCCTCAAAGGGATGGATTACAAGGATGAAGCAAGAGTTGTGCATCTATCCCATGCCCTCACTAGCATCCAAGAGATGGTGAAATTTTAATTCATTGTCCTTTGTAGCCAACAGTGTCATGTGGATGGGAGTGACAAAGGCAGCGCCTTAAAGAGTGCTCTACCCCCAAATTTATTCGAACTGATACTGAGCTAAAAAGTCTCCACTATGAAGCAAGGCCACAACTTTACTTTCTTCCAAGGTAACTCTCAGTCCACATTGTGGTTACAGGTATTTCTGGAACATTCTCATTTTATGAAGGCAGTATAAGGGAATTATTCAATTGGTGTTCCTCGAATATTATTGTATAAGCATCTTGGGACCCCATTTTAATCTATTTAGATTGCTATAACAAAATGACAGGAACTGAATTGCTCATAATGAGCTGAAGTATATTTCTGCTCTGGAAGCTGGAAGTTTGAGATCAGAGGCACCATAGCTTGGCTCTGGCAGGCTGTTTATCTGTATTATATATTTCAGTGCTTTGTACCATACTATGACAAAGAGCAGAGAGACTATCTCCTGAGTCTCCAAAAGGCACTAATCCCACTCAAGATGCTCCCACCTTTATGATGTCATCTAGTGAACCCCATCCCTTCAGGTGGCAGGGTTTCAGCCTGTGGATCTTGCCGTGCCTGTACCGTTCTCGTCAGCTACTCAGCCAAGCTGAGACAAGATGGAAAGTGCAAAGGCCACTTTGGCTCTAGGGTGAGTTCTCAGTGTGAGATTCTCTCTCAAAGCAAAGTAAAAAGGAAATTGGAGGACCTGGAGAGATGGCTCCGTGATAGCTGCTCTTCCAGAGGACCAAGGTTCAATTCCCAGCAACCACATGACAGCATGCAGGCAAAATATGCATGCACATGAAGTATATAAACTATTTTTAAAAGAGGATTGTGGGTGTGCCTCAGCAGTAGTGCACCTTCCATCTTTCCTGACCCAATGGACTGCAAACATGGGCGATGATTGCTTAGGGCTTCCTCCATGTGGTCTGAGTGCCTGAGAGACACTAGCTCAGCTCTTCTCCTCCCCTGCTCAGCCCCCCACCTGCAACCCCCATGGCTCTCCACTCCATGGTCTCCACCGGGTCAGCTAAAGGCTTGAGGTATTCCTGCCTGAGTATAGCCTGCCTTCCCCTTTCTACCCTGGTTCATTGCATAACTCACTAAGAATGACCCAGACCACCTCTATAGACCATGAGCTCTTCTATTCTAAATGTCCAGGGACATTCTACAAGATTCTACTATGGCTACAGTAGCAAGAAGAAACAGAAATGTTCGGCCTTAGCGTGGTCCTTTGGACTAGCTGTGTGGTTTGAACTGTGCAAGAAGAAATGTGTACTATTCCTGTCCGAGGGCTGTAGAATTTTAAAAATGGGAAGATTCTTGGTGATTGTAATCTCAAAGATAAAAACCTCATCCAAATCTGTAATTATATAGGTGAATAATACGAGTAAAGAACTCTTGATGTACAGTTAACAAGGGCCCTTTGATCTCCATAATGGCATCATCCAGTAGAGAGATAAAAAGGGAACACATTTTACAGATTATAAAACCGAGGGATTAAGGGATTAAGTACTTGCCCAAGACACCTCGATTGACAGGAGCTACAGACTCCAGTTTGTTTTATTCCATGGTATGTTATTTCACTTAGGCAAGACTTTTCACCAAACACAGCTGAGCCAGCCCTTTGTAGATGCACATGAACATCTGGTCTTGTCCTTTGAGTCTGATTCTTCCCTTTGGTGATCAGATGGGCCCATCTCAAAGTCATGTGTCTATGCTCTTGAGTTTGAAAATTACAATATTGAAAACAATGCACGAGTTCATAGTGCATTCAGAACTGAATAGACAGGCCCCACCACCACATATCTGTTCCCTTTGAAAAATCAAACAGACTTCCTTTCATGACTTAAATCTTCATATGTGGAGCCCAGCTATGGCTATTCACTGCTCCAATGACACAGCAATTTGGACTGCACTTCCCACAAGCAGATTGTGCCTATCTGACTTCAAAAGAATTGATTTAAAAAAAAATTCAAGCCGATGAATCAGTTGCTTGATGTTTTATATGGCAAAAATCTTCCTGAATCTAAACTTTTCATAAAATGGCTTTATAAATCACAAATACTCCTGCAGTGTCATCTTGGCCCTTGGGAGGTAATATTGTCAACTTTTAAGCATTGAGTGAACTATTGACTTTTCTAGATGAGTGGGGGACTAAGTTAGTGGGCTAGAGGTTCAGACATTGAGGAAGAAAGTGTAGAGACTTTCTCAGCTCATGAGGCAATCCTGAGTAAAGCTCTCTGGACCAAAACACCATGGTTGCATTTCTCTTGATGACCTCTCGGCCAACTAGGACATTCTACCTACTTCTTTGCCAGGCCTAGAGAGCTGTGGGGGTGCAGCCTGAGGTCCTCTGTACCTCTCGTGCTTGCACCTGGACAAGGTGAGGATGGGGTTTAACCAAATCTCCCCCCTCCCGAGCAATTCTTCTGGCCTGATGCTATCAGCCTCCAAGCCCGTCTGGCTTGAGGTTTCCTCAAGACACTAGATTCTAGCACACCTGCCATAGCTAGGAGATATGTCTCCCTGGCCTTCGGTGAGGGTTCAAGCTATGGTGTTTGTTAGCATTATAACAACTGGTCCCCAGACCTTAGACTGTTAGAGTAGGCGTCCTTTGAGGCCTTAGACTGTTAGAGTAGGTGTCCTTTGAGACATTAGACTGTTAGAATAGGCATCCTTTGAGGCTTTCGACTTTGAAGTTTCAGTTACCCTTTGGGAAGTTAAAAAGAACAAATCTCCAATGCAAAACAAATTCTACCTCAACCACAGGGAGGAGTCGCTGTTATAGGAACAGTGCAGGTAATTTCCCAATCATACACCCCCGGCTCTTTCTTGTTCTTAATATTTTTGGAGAATTTCATGCACAAATACTGTGTTTACATCAGTTCCACACGTAATTCTCCTCCTCAAATTCTCCTGTGTCTTACACTTTCTCTCAAATCATGACCTCTTTTCAAAAATGTTGTTTTATACGCACACACATGCAGACATACAAATACAGCCTGCTGATATGTGTGGGTCTTTAGGGCTGACCACTTGGAATTGGATATCCCATCGGGAATCTTGTCCCTGGAGAAGGTAGATTCTCTCTCCATGGCCATTAACTGCCTGTGGCGCTTCACCTCAGTGGTTCTCAAGCTCTCTGTCAGGAACCCGTGAAATCACATCAGATGCCCTGCATATCAGATACCCTGAATATCAGACATTTACGTTATGGTTTGCAACAGTAGCAAAATTACAGTTATGAAGTAGCACAGAATAATGTTGTGTTTGGGGGTCACCACAGCATGAGGAGCTGTATTAAAGGGTCACAGCGTTTGGACTGTTAAGGCCCACTGTGAGATTTCCTCTACCGATGCTGTCATGTCAACTGGTGCTGTTGTTGTGTAGGCCTTGCTTAGGCAACCCTATTTCTGAGATTTCACGAGTGCAGCTTTTCCGTCATACTTTCAGATGTCCTAGTCCTCTGCCTCTTACAATCCTTCTGCCTCCTCGTCTACAACGCTCCACTCGCCTCTTCCTCTACAGAGTCCCACTAGCCTTAGGTGTAAGGATTGCATTGCAAATGTTCCAGAGGAGTTGACCACCACGGGGCCAGTTGTTCTCTTCCTTTTGACCAGTTGTAGATTTCTGAGATGGCCTCAGTGTGCTACAAAGGGAGCTTCTTTGATCAAGGGTGGGAACTACACGTACCTGTGAAGCCGAGGCTAAGTGCTTAGACTGCAGTTAGGAATCACACTGGCAATCACACTGGTAAGCAGTAGTAGCCTTGTGGTCCATGGCTGCATCAGGCACAGGTAGGTGGCTAGGTTTATAATACAGGCATGAATTCCCTCCCATGGAGCAAGCCTTAAAGTCTGACCGGATGGCTGTTGGTTATCCCCAAGCTATAAGTGCCACTGTTTCACCTTGGGGCTATCTTGCCATGCCAGCTAGTGCTATGGTTTGTAGCCTTTACAGGCTAGGTTAATCTGTAGACTTGTTCTTCCCTTGGCAGTTTGAATAACACCCTCAGATACGATGAGCGCTAATTCCCCAGAGAGGTGGGCTCTGGGTCAGTTCCAGCCCAGTTTCTATAAGTCCTATATCTGAGGTGTATGGTGACTTCAGCAACAAGGTCTGACCTTCAAGTTGTAGGAGGCAACCCAGGGCAATGCCAGTCACCTATATTATCTTGGGAGTCTCTTCAATTCCCCTGACCATTAACTCAAGGGGAGTTTTTGCCATGCCTGGCACTGAGCTGTTGTAAGACAGTCTATGGTTCCTGAGGAGAGTATCGTCACCCCAAATGGTGTAACTTCATTTAAATTATTTATGTATGTATTTACATATGCTTAAAATATTATATGTGCATTTTAAAGTAAACATAAAATATCTCTCTACAGCCTTTCAAACATCTTTATTGCAGTCTATCCACCTTCCTTCCCTCCATGTCTATATTTCTTTCCTACTTCCCAGTTAATACCACCACACCACCACCACACCATCACCACCACCACCATCACCACCACCACCATCACCACCACCACCATCACCACCACCACCATCACCACCACCACACCATCACCACACCATCACCACCACCACCATCACCCCATCACCACCATCACCATCACCACCCCACCACCACCATCACCACCACACCATCACCACCACCACCATCACCACCACCATCACCACCACCATCACCACCACCACCATCACCACCACCACCATCACCACCACCACACCATCACCACACCATCACCACCACCACCATCACCACCCCACCACCACCATCACCCCATCACCACCATCACCATCACCACCCCACCACCACCATCACCACCACACCATCACCACCACACCATCACCACCACCACCATCACCACCACCATCACCACCACCATCACCACCACCATCACCACCATCACCACCACCACCATCACCACCCCACCACCCCCATCATCACCCCATCACCACTACCACCCCACCCCCACCATCACCACCACCACCATCACCATCATCACCACCACCACACCATCACCACCCCACCCCCACCATCATTTCCCCATTTCTCCTTTCTTCATAGTGTCTGGGATTTAAAAACAACAACAATGACAAAGCACTCTATGCCTCATTATAAGATTTCTAGTAGCTCCAACTTTCAACTCAGAAAACTGTTGCTAACCCCCCAAGATGGTGTTACGGTTGGAAGCTGAACAAGGCATGCTTTTCCTTTCACTGCTCAGCTGCTCTAGGAGCCTCCAGTTTCTGGCTCGCCAGAGCTTCCTGCTGAAGCTACCCAGCAACTCTTACCCAGCGTAGCACACCGAGTGTTACTGAGCTACCCTGAAACCTGAAGGCTCAGGAGTCCAGTTACAACAATTTATGTCTAGGATACCATGTTGCTCTCTGGTATCCTCAACTGTTACACCCCAGCACCCAAAATGTCATCCCCCACGTGGCTGACGGATCAAAATAAAACCAAGTATATTCAGGATCTGGGACAGGTGCGTTGTAATATTTTGGACTATCCAGAAATTCCGGATCCCCTCCTGTCTGCCCAGAGCCCCTCTGTTTAGCTACAGTGGTCATCTGCAAGTCTGAAGCATCACTAGCAACCAAAGCTGTGAAGCAGATGGTGAATGCTATCAGTATGCCCAGTGGCCTTTGTTATGTGGTAAGCTGATGTCCGAGGTGCCACTGGCAAATGTCTAAGCCAGGGGCTGAAAACAACAACCTGCTCCTTGGACACTGGCAGGGAGTGCCTGACACTCAGGAACACAGCAGGAGGATCTTAGGGTACAGAAAGGCACTTGATTTATGCTTCAGAGTCCTCCTTCCCAAGGGCCCCACATAGAAAGCATTGTGTCAACACCCTGGACACATGCACAGCCTTTTCCAGCTCACAGAAGAAAAACAATTAACACTGTAAGGCTAACACAAGTGTTCCACAGTCCCTACGGCGTAATAAAAGCCACTGCTGCAAAGCCTTGTAACTAACTACCGGGCTACTCAAAGCTACCCCAGTTCACTAGGCAGACTCTTGTTGTAAAGCACCAGATTCAAGGCCAGGAGATCTAGGAGATGATGCCTCCAGCAGTGTGGGTTTCTGAGGATGGAGCCCAGAGGACTGACTGAGGCAGGTAACCTCTGTGTCCCATGGACTCCATCACAGGAGGCTAAAAGGGCATTGCGGTTTGGGCTCAGCAGGACACATAGGAGCTTGTGTGAGAGTCTCAGGAGAGAGGCCAAAGCAGAAAAGCCAAGCAGACGTTGGCTTGTAGAGTCTTTCAGTCTGTAATAAATAAAGAAGGCTCCGTCTATATGGCTAGCCTCCCGAAAAAAAAAGTTCCAACTCTCTGAACCATCCCCAGAGCCTCTCCTTGCAAACTGCAGGAAGAGCGTGCTACCATAAAGGATTGCCCTCTCTGAAGGCTGCGCACGCGCGCTCAGTTCCATCTTAGGGGAAGAGCGGGAAGCGGGGAAACCTCTAAGGACACTTTTAGAAAATTGAACACAGAACCTTTTATCAGGAAAGGCTGGGATGGTTTTAGCCACAGCCTTCACATTCATCAGGGGCACTTCAGGGAGAGAAAATTAATGAGGGTGCTAAGTGTGTAATGACTTCTGGAGACCAGCAGGCTCCGCTCGGTGGGTGTGGCTGGAGGCTTGCCCTGAGCAATGAATGAAGTTGCTGCCTGTGCTCTCTCTCAGAGGAGCTCCTCTCAGTTCAAGCTTCCAGGCAAAAGAACTGAGGTGTTGCAGGGGATTTCTCCAGAGTAACTGAAAAAAAAAAAAAGTAGTTGGAGAATGGGGGAAATGAGATACAGTTGGGCTATTTCGAGAAGAAAAAGAAAAGGAGACTTCCTGATTTCAATACTTCTTTGAAATTTAAATGTAAAATTCCATAGAGCCAGCAAGAATCACAAAACAGTCACTGCACACCGAGAAGGTTCAAGCACATGAATTCAGCAACCAGCCCGCAGACAGACACTGACAGCCTGCCCTGCCTGAGGGAGCCAGTGCTCTGTGTTTTCTGGGACATGAATTTTTACAGCCATCACCCACTTTGACAGTTCGAAGTGTTTTGCTGGGTACTGCCTTCCCCACAATGCCATTCCAGGGGTCATCGTTCGGTTCACAGCTGTGTCCCCCCTGGAGCCTGCTCGTCTGGCATTAGTGCCGAGGTAAGGCCGTGCCTTGCCCTGAGAGGCTCCGTTCTGCTAGTAGCATTGACTCCACCATGAGTGCAAACACAGGGTCAGTAGCATTCTGCTCCTTGGTAGACACGTAAATACCACCATGTGCATGCCACTACTCAAGAGGCACAGGTTGATAACTAATGTCATTCCTAAATTTACAAAGGATGCTGCCGTATAAGATCCTCAAAGTAAACAGAAACCAATTTGAACCTATAGACATGAGAACAGCATCAGAAAAAAAAAAACAGGCCCAAACTTACCAAACACACCAGTCAAGGGTGAGGATGAAACTCCCACATCTGGATCCCATAAAGAGGAAGGCACCTAACACTGTGATGGTCCCAGAAGACGTTCATCTCACCACTGGGTGAGGGTGGCGGTGTCAAGGGCACACAGGCAGACAATTCCCGCTCTCTCAGCGATTAAGTTCAGCTGGGACCCTACATTGACAAGGCCCACTCGAATTGCAACCATGCATTGTTCTGTGGATTTGGACCCAGCTGTTCTTGGGGCCACTGTGCCCTCCAGGGTCCTTCATGTCATCTGGGCAGCTCCACACAACTTCAAGGCTCCTCTTTCTTTTGTTCTTCCTTCCTTCCTTCCTTTCTTTCTTTCTTTCTTTCCTTCCTTCCTTTCTTCTTTCTTTCTTAAAGACATTCTGGCTGCTCTTTTATTTTTAAATTGTATCTATTTATCATCTATCTATCATCTACCTATTATCTATCTATCATCTATTATCTATCTGTCTATCTATCTATCTATCTGTCTATCTATCAATCTATCTATCTATGTGTGTGTGTTCCATGGCTCACTCAGTGGTCAGAAAACAACTTGCTGGTGTAGATTCTCTTTCCACCATGTGGGTCCCAGGAATTGAACAAAGGTCATCAGACATGGCAGCAGGCACCTTTATCACCTCAACCATCTTGCTGGCCATTTAGTGTGTGTGTGTGTGTGTGTGTGTGTGTGTGTGTGTGTGTGTGTATGTGTGAGTGCACATGTGTGGAAGTCAGAGGACAATCTGATGAAGTCAGGTCTCTCCCTCCACCATGTGGGTGATGGGGATCCAACTCAGATGTGAGGCTGAATAGCAAGCGCCTTTAACCACTGAGCCATCTCCCTAACACTCTCTTGACTCTGTGGCTCAGCCCAGCAGTGAGTCCTCCACAAGACCTCTCCCTCCTCCACAAAGTTTACTATCTGAGCCCAGAGTTCCTTCAACTTTGTTGCAATCTCTTTAACCCTTTATGGCCATTCTGGACCTTATGTAGATCCACATAGAGAGAGATGGACAGATGTGGAGCATGTGGTTATAATATAATATAATAAATATAATAAATATAATATAATATGTATTATATTATATTACATATCATATAATATATAATATAATAATATTACTAACTGATTGGAGTGAAGGAACCTATGTGCTATAGGTGATGATCAAGAGAAATTGGGACGACTTGGCAAACTGCAGGCAATGAAATCAATGGAACTTTTAAATTCCTTGTTATTCGATTAATTCTAACATTGAGGAAAGATATACATGCCCATTCATGTTTGTAATATTGTACAGTCACAACAATTAACCTAAGGTATTTTTAGAGGGAAATTCTCACTAAGGTATAAAGTGTTCTATTGGGGTATAGTCACAAAGTCAAAGGAGACAAAACAAGTCTGGAACCCATGGGGCATCTGAAGTGAGAGCAAGCTGGTTGGTCTGTGAAGAAAGTGCTAGAGTCAAAGACTTGAAAGGCGAAGGGCCTTGAAGTTCTGAGCACGTGGCCTTCCCAGAAGTCCTCCAAATACAGGATCTTGAGTCTAACAAATTGGCATCCCAGATGCCTGAAGCCAACTCCAGCTTCTGGGCCTAGCTGACTCACCCTGACCCTTTTTGGGAGCTGGGCAGGGCCATTTGATGTTCATCTCTAAATACTTTTGTCTGTATTCTTGTTATTAGAGGATAAACGAGTTTATAATGGGCCTGAGTTCTTTGTGCCGAGATCAAAGGCAAGCGCCTTGGGAGATGAGAGGGGAAGGCAGGGGACAGGGTGTTCCTGGGAGTTCCTCTGCCCTGTGGCTGGGCTGGGCCCCTACAGCAAGTGATGTGCAGCCCTTATGCAGTAGCTGGGGCATCAGCTTTAGCCAGGCCAGTCTTGCCAGGGCTCAGGGAGGTGGCTCGGTCTACAGCCTGGGGATGCTGTTTACTTATTCCTTCCAAGGGCAGGGGCTTCACAGGGTGCCAAGAAGGCAGTAGCTATGGTGGTTCCTCTCTAACAGAGTCCAGTGGGCATTGTCTTGAGAGCTTGCTGGCCCTTGCACTGGTCTTAGGCCCTTTCTGAATGAAGTGGAGCAGGAGCAGGCCTGGTGCCCTTAAATCACAACAAAGGTCACTTTGCTCTCAACGCTTCATATGTTTGGAGCTCACCAAGTAAGCTCTCTCTCTCCCTCTGACTGGGGTGCTGTCAGCATACGCCAGCCCTTCTTGGCCTACTGTCCTGAAGCCACAGCTCCGACATCTTGTAATAAAAGGCCTCCCAATGGAGGTGAGGAGTCAGAGAACTATCTCAAGACCACAGGTGAAGCTGGTAGGCCATGTGAAGCTGGCACGAGAATCTGTGCCGCTTAAGGGGAGTCACCTGGATACTCCCAATGCATTCTTTTGAAAATTAATATATTAAAAAGTTTAAAACAGTCATGGTGCTGGGTGTCTTTAACCCCAAAGCTGGGGAGGCACGGGCAGGCAGATCTCTGTGAGTTCCAGGAAAGCCAGGTTTACATGGTGACACTGAGACAGCAGGAGACTTGGCCTTGGAGAAAGCAGAGGCTCTGGAGTTGGGCACTCAAAAGATTTGCACCTGTAAGACCTCTGGATTTCAGGATGCTTGCAGCTTTCTTTTTGAGGAAATGGTTGTGCTAACTAGAGACCTGAGGCTAAAAGAGTGCTCTGGTTTCATTTCTGTTGCTGTGATAAAAGCATCCTATCAAAAAAGCAACACAGGGACGAAAGGGGCTTATTTGGATTACACCCAGGTCACAGTATTAGCATATAGGCAGCTCCTCTAGCCTGCCTTTAGGTTGGTTAGCAACCTATGACATCATCACCTACCTCTGCTAAATATGTGCCAGATGTGCTTCAGCTGTGCTGCAGATATAAAAGAGCCTACCTCTCTCTCCCTCTCTCTCTCTCTCTCTCTCTCTCTCTCTCTCTCTCTCCCTCCCTCCCTCCCTCCCTCCCTCCCTCCCTCCTCATGGCCCACTCAGGCCCTAATTCTTCTTCCCTTCCTTTCCCCAAATAAATCTCTCCATATCAGACCTGTTGTATCTCACGCTATTTATTTTTAGTGGTAGCACATGGTCCTTCGCTGCAAGAAAACAAGGCAGGAATTGCAAGCAGAAGTCATGTTACACCCACAGTCAAGAGCAGAGGGAAACAAATACGTGGTGCATGCTTGCTTTTTGCTCAGTGATCCTTAGGCCTAGGGAACAGTGCTGCCACAGTGGGCTGGAACTTCCTACGTGCCACCATTACTTGTGCATCACCAAACAAGACAGCAATGCCCACAGGTAGCTAAAAGGTGCAGAAATGAGCCCCCTGTAGATGGTTTCAGGGAACAGCATCTGCCTTATTGCATGTGAGCAAGTACTTACATAGTGAGAGCCCACTGACTGAGATTGCTTAGCACATTGCCTTGGGTTGGGCAGCGAGCGCTCATACCACCAGGGTCTCTATGCAGAAGAAGCACTTCAAAGGAGACATGGACAATGCAGACTCCTGCATAGGCCAGCTACAGGCAACTCATGCTACCTCAGGAGTCAGTGCTCTGACTCAGGAGCATGGTGTGTAGTGTGTCAATAGGCTGGCCACCTATGTTTTCTCCTGCAAATTAACAACCCAGGCCATGTGTCACAGACATGCCCATGGGCTATCCTGCTATAGATAATCCTCATTAAAACTCTGTTCCCACTTGATTATAGGTGCCTGGTGTGACTCAAGGCCATGCTGGCAGACACAGAGAGCTACCTGCCTCTGCCTCGCTACGGTGGCGGGATTAAAGAAATGTTCCATCACACCCAGCTGCCTTTGGGATTTCATTTTGTTTCGTTGTGTTGTATCTTCAAAAACATAAGTCTAATGGTTTTTGTTTTTTACCTGGTAGCCCATTGTGGCAATAAGAATTTAGAGAAAGTTACACTCAGAGTAACAGAAAAAACACTCTTTAATAATGACTTTTTATATTCCTAAAAGCAGGACCTGCAAGTTCATTCCTGCATAATTTATAATTCTGTGGGGCAGATGGGAATGTGCTGTGGTCAATGCAGACAACACATTAGACAAACGCCCCCTTTTAGCTGTGTCCTCATAGTGGCAGAAGGCAAATGGGAAATATGATTTTTTTTCCTTTTTAAAAACGGTCCATCCATGGCTGCTATTGACCTGATAAATGACAGGAGAGTCTCTCACACATCTCACGTCACTGTAGACAAGAGTGCTTTCTTGGATTTCATTTCATCTGTGTCCTGCTGACTCACAGCTCCTGTCCACACAGTGGGAAATGCTGCATTTCCCACAACCCAGCAGAGGTGACCTTACGCACCACCTGAATGCTAGTGAGCCCAACCTCTCACGACAGAGTACCATGTGACATGTTGCTCAAACAGCAAAGCTCTGTTTTCTCACAGTTAGGTATGGAGGTTTCTAATGAGGACTCTCTCCCTGGGGCAGGCTTGTCAGTGTGTCCTCATCTGGCAGAGACATCTGCAGTGTCTCTCTGTCTTTTATAAGAATTGCAAGAAGAACATTATGATGGGCGGATCTGGGCCCAGGGGTCCTGCTCAAACTATGACACCAGCCAAGGACAATACACACAGTAAATTTCAAACCCCTACCCAGATCTAGCCAATGGACACGACATTCTCCACAGTTGAGTGGAGAGTGGAGACTGGCTTTCACATGAACTCTGGTGCCCCATATTTGACCACATCCCCTGGATGGGGAGGCCTGGTGGCACTCAGAGGAAGGATAGCTTACCAAGAAGAGACTTGATACCCTATGAGTATATACAGGGGGAGGGGGTCCCCCTCAGTCACAGTCATAAGGGAGAGGAGTAGGGGGAAAGTGGAAGGAGGGAGGAATGGGAGGATACAAGGGATGGGATAACAATTGAGATGTAATATGAATAAACTAATAAAATATTTTTTAAAAGAACTTCAACTCTACAGCATCAGAACGGCAAATGCGCTGTAGACACGCAGCCCCACCGCACCTGAACTGCTCCTCTCAAGTGCTTTGCCTCCAGTCGGTCTCAGTTGGCAAGGGGAACTAGGGCTGCAAACACAAAATGGGGGGAGGCTGGCGGTAAGTCAGGCCACAGCAACTTGGAAGAGTCATAGCTTAGCAATGGGGGAATAAATAAGTGTGTCCAGCCACAAACGGTGAGATTTAGAAATCCAGAAGGTTCAAAATGTTTCCAAAATGAACATAAGGGTAGTACAGAGTTAGGGTTAAGAGTTGAATGAGAGCCGGGTGTGGTGGCGCACGCCTTTAATCCTGGTACTCCGAGGCAGAGGCAGGTAGATCTCTGTGAGTTCAAGGCCAGCCTGGTCTACAGTGAATCCAGGGCAGCCAAGGCAACACAGAGAAACCCTGTCTTGAAAAACAAACAAACAACAACAACAAAAACCAAAAAAAATGAATGAGAATATAATACAGGAGCCAACAAAATAACAGTTATAATTCATGCAATAAAAATTGCCTGGCATGAGTCCACGGTGAACAGCATGCATCACTCTTGGAGAGGATCAGAGTTTGGATCCCAGGACTTGTGAGGTGCAGCTCACAACAGCTTGTATTACAGCTGCAGGGAATCCAATGCCTTTTCCTGCCATTGATAAGCAATGGCATTTGCATGTATACAATGTCCCTCAACACATATTCATGCAAATAATAAAAAATAAAAATAAATCTTTTTAAATGTTTTAATTACCTGGCATACACAAATGCAGAAAAATATAGCACAAAGTGCAGTGATAAAGGCTTCCCATCAAAAAAAGACAGAAACAAGTACAAATATTTTTAATTGGTAGCACAACATAATAACACTATTCCATAGATTAAAATGGTGTAGAGGAAGTTATTTTTTAAAGAAAAATCCTGAAATATGCTTCTAGAGAAGAAAATTACAATGTTTGAGCTGAAAGTACATGGAGTGGTCTGCTGGTCAAATTAAACATAGACTTGAGAACTCTTCTGTAGCTATTTGCATTAAAAATATTCTTTCCTAGATCTTCACCAATCCTACATCTGAAAAAGGTCTAATATCCAAAATAGATAAAGATCTCAAGAAATTAAACACCACCAAACCAAATTAAAAAATGGGGCTCGGGCTGGAGAGATGGCTCAGTGGTTAAGTACCACCTGCTCTTCCAAAGGTCCTGAGTTCAATTCCCAGCAACCACATGGGGGTCACAACTATCTAAAAATGTAATCTGATGCCCTCTTCTGGCCTACAAGCAGACAACACTGTATACATAAGAAATAAATCTTAAAAAAAAAAAAAAGAAAAGAAAAGAAATGGGGCTCAGAATTAAACAGAGAATTCTCAACAGAGGAATATCGAATGGCTGAGAAACACTTTAAAAAATGCTTAACATCCTTAGTCATCAGAGAAATGCAAATCAAAACGACCCTGAGACGCCATCTTACATCCATCAGAATGGCTCAGATAAAAAACTTAAGTGACAGCACATGCTGGTGAGGATGTGGAGAAAGGGGAACACTCCTTCATTGCTGGTAGGAGTGCAAAATTGTACTCCCACCAGAGTGGAAATCAATCTGGTGCTTTCTCAGAATACTGGGAATAGGACTACTTCAAGACGCAGCTATACCACTCCTTGGAATCTACCCAAAAGGTGCTCCACCACACAACAATGACATATGCTCAACCTTGTCCATAACAGCCTTATTCATAATAGCCAGAACCTGGAAACAACCTAAATGTCCCTCAGTTAAAGAATGGATAAAGAAACTGTGGTACATTTACACTATGGAATACTATTCACTTATTAAAAACAAGAAAATCCTGAAATTTCTGGGCAAATGGATGGAATTAGACATGATCATATTGAGTGAGTTAACCCAGACTCAGAAAGAATCACATGGTATATACTCACTTATAATTGGACACTAGCCCAACAGGGATGTCCCCTGAAAGTCTTCACTTACCAGGAGATTGGGATAGATGCGGGGACCTCCTATTGGCACTCTAGGTAAGAGAAGTACGGGAGAATAGGGAAATAGAAGGATCCAAAGGGTCCTAAAACCTACAAGAACATCGTGATGGGTGGATCTGGACCCAGGGTGGTCTGCTCAAAATACTGCACCAACCAAAGACAATACAAGCAGTAAATATTGAACCCCTACTCAGATCTAGCCAAGGGACAGGAAATTATTCACAGTTGTGTGGAGAGGGAGGACTGACTCTGACATGAACTCTGGTGCCCCATATTTGACCACTTCCCCTTGGTGGTGAGGCCTGGTATCACTCAGAGAAAGAATAGGAAGGCTACCAAGATGAGACTTGATAGGCTGTGACCATATGGTGGGGGGCGGGGGGTCTCCTTCTGTCACAGACCTAGGGGATGGGAATAGGGTAAAAGAGGGAGGGAGGGAGCGGGGAACAGGAGGAGACAAGCAAAAGGATAAAAATTTAGATGTAATCTGAATAAATTAATTTTAAAAAAGAAAAAAAGAAAGGAAGTAAAAGTGATAGTAGGAATATGTGTATGTTTGTGGTATGTGGTGTGTGGTGTGTGTTTGATGTGTATGTGTAGTGTGTGTGTGTGATGTATATGAGTGGTAAGTGGTGTGTGTGTGGTATATGTGTGATGTGTATGTGTGGTGTGTGTGTGTGTGTGTGTGTGGTGTATATGTGGGTGTTGTATGTATGGTGTGTGTGTGTGTGTGTGTGTGTGTGTGTGTGTGTGTGTGTGTGGTGTGTATATATATGTGTTCATGCACACATGCATGTACCCTTCCACTTGTGGTTATGACATTGCGAAGCTCAGAAGCTCCATTCCTGGGGAGGCAAAGTTATCCTCCTTTTATTATAATAAATTTTGTAGGAAGTCTAGCAGAGGTTGGAGGAAGGCAGAGAAGGTTGAGGTAGCTATGAGCCAAGTGCATTGCATACATGTGTTAACATTTAAAAAGTAAATTTTAAATGTTTTAAAGAAAGTCTAAGAAAGAAAATGTTGGTCCCCAAGGAGGTTTTTCCCTAATGTTACAGATAATCAAGGAGAAAACCAGGGCCTGGCTGGCCAGCACCATCCTTCCTATATCTCTTCAGGATGATTTTGCTATTGCCAATTCCTGGGCAATTCACCCAGCAATCATTCCCATTTTCTTTCTTTCTTTTTTTCTTTTTTTTTTTTTCACATAATCTTGTATTCAAGCATGTCTCCTCCTTATGTTCACGGTTCTGCCAGACAGATCTTTGCATTTGCTACTTATTTTCTTTACTAGGTTGTTGTTTGTTTCTTTTTTGCGTTTTTGTTTGGGGGGCTGGCCAGGAACTCATGATCCTCCTGCCTGAGTTAAAGGTTTGTACCACCATGTCTGGGTCACTATTTTTAAACTGGGAAAAGTTTAACTTTGTTTTAAGCAGAGTTCATTTAAAAATTTTTAAGAACCTAAATGTGAAATGCCAGAATCTCTCCCACTTTATTCTTTGCAGATTTAATCACAGTGAGTTTAGGTCACTATATTGTGACTAAGGAGACACCCTGCTTGTATACTGATGCCTAGCCATTGAGGGACTGCCTTATGATAGCAAAGTACTGAACCAGCCACGCCTGCAGCTTTGAAAAATCTAAAGTGTACCCTAAGAATGGAAACCAGCCAATCATGACTGGAACAAAGGGATCACGTGGGAAAGTGGGGACAACCCCCGCAGTGTCCTAGGACTAGCTCAGGCCTTACAGTAATTCTCCAGCCTCAGCATCCAGTTTGTCAATTGTTAGTTGATCAAATCATTGTCATATCAATTACTAGTCTATTTTTATCACAACAATATACATCTCAAGTGCAACAAATAGATATGATTCTATAGAAAGATAAGGTAAAATAGTTAGATAAGGTCTTCAAAAACCTCAGGAACATACGGAGTATGGCAATTAAAATGTTTTTTATTATTTTAGAGATTCACAGACAGTGAGACAGGTTAATTCCTTGCAATACCCAGCCTACCTCAAAAGAGGATGATGAGCATCAAAGAACCTCCTTATGGAAATGGCTTCAAATGTGGCAAACAAGCCACTGGGCAAAATGTCCTCATATCTACTACAGACAGAAAATTCTACCTAAACCATGGCAAGCTTGGATGCAGACAGAGTCAATGGCCAAACTCTGCCAAGACAGGGTAAGCAAGTCCTCAATAGTTCCTGACTCACAAATATGTCTGTCAGATACATTGAGCCATAAGGCTGAAGATGCTGCTCCAACATTATAGAGAGTTTTAGGTGACTTTTCAGGTAGCAACTGTCTCTGTCACCTTCTCATTTGGAAAGCTACTAATCTGAACTTCCGGTATATTCAGGTAATCAATTTTATTCCTTTTCAAGTCTCTGATGGGGTTGAAGACCAGATAGTTTAGTTTTACAGTTAAACTTAGCTGTTTAGGGGTTAAGATTTTTCAGGTCTAGGTAGAGGTTTTAAGTTGATAATAAATGAGAAATATGACAGATATTGATTTACATTCAGAACTTTAGACACACCAAGATAGGAAAGATGTTTTCTTCAAGGCTGTCAAATACAAATAGCCAAAACACTAAGAATGTAACATTTATATAATTCCTGATTGTGTCATGGTTCTTCTGCTATAGGTAATTTATTGTATATATATATATATATATATATATATATATATATATATATATATATATATATGTAATAATATAAATGCATATGTAAAAATGCTTAAGGAAAACAAAGCAGTTGGGAAAGAAAGAGTAGTCGCCCCCAAAGAGCTGTAAGAGTGGTCATGGACTTCAGCAGCAATACAAGTGCTGCGGAGGCTCATGCCTGGGACCGCAGTACGTGCGAGTGGGGCAGGGGGTGACACTCAGAAGTCCTGAAGTTCAGGATCATCCTATTCTTCACAGAAAATTCAAGGCCAGCCTGGGTTACATGAAACCCTCTCTCAACTCCTTGCCCTTCAAACAATCCACAGTGGGATGGAAGCAGAATTCATACAAAAGGAAAAACTGTCTTTTAATGGGATTTGTCTTTATTGGTTCATCTGTAAAAGTGACAGTTACGTTCCCAAACTTTCACTTCACACTGATGACATTAAGATAAAAGGGGTCATTGGTCATCACGGAGGACAACAGTGGTTCAAACTCTGGAAATAATGCTCTGTGGCTGTGGAGTCTGCCTTCTAGAATCTTCTTCCCACCACTGGAAGCACTCTTCATTGTAAAAGACGAGCATTGGCAAATGTTTGAAGCTGAGTGAATTTACCAACTGGAGTGAGTTTTCTCATTTTTGTCTTCTATCTGTCCCTTTTGGTCCTCACTGGCATTATTTCCTTTAAAAATCTTTCCCAACAAATGCAGTGAATTTCCCTGGGGGTGGGAGTGGGGTTGGAGTCACTTCATTAAACAAATCTTTTTATTTATTTTTTGCCACAAAGAAGTCCTTCCGTGCTTTGGGCCTCTGTTCACAAAACTGGGAGCGGCGTATTTACCTTTCCCCAGCTCTGTGGTTTGGTAGAGAAGGTCTGTGTGGCACACCCGTTACCACCTGAAGTGGCCCTTTGTGTGGCTGGATACTCTGACTGTCTGGTCTTTGAGATTCTAGTAGAAAAATTGTAATCATACCCCTGGCTCTTGCTCATTTGTGCATTCTTCCAAGTGCTTAAGGTCTGTCCCTGAACTTCAGCACACATGGCCATTTGGAAAAGGATGGTGTACGTTTTCTAAATTCCTCAAGTCTTGGCCCTGTTTAGCTTGAAAAGCTTGTAAAAAAATTTTTTTGTTTGTTTGTTTTTGTTTATCTCCCCTTCAGGAACAAAAAAAAAAGCATTATAAGCAATGAGAACACTCTGGAACACCATTGATAACAGCGAGGAGTTCAGTTCCCTTGGATTCCAACTTTAGCAGCAGCTCAGTTCTTTCATGAAGAAGAATAACCCAGGGGGTACGCAGTGACAGAGGACACAGCTAAGTGTTTAGTTAGAGCAAGGAAACAAGGAAAAGAACAGGCCAACGCGAGCAGCACCAGCTCCCTCAGAGCAGGAGGAGCATGTGCTTTTCTTAGAAGCCCATTGTATCCAGAATTTAGACTGTTAGAAGTAGATGCCTAAGATGCAAGAAAAATTGGGCATTAAGTGCGCCTAAAGTTGAAAAGTCATCTAGAAAAAAGGGGCAACAACTCTCCATCCACACTCTTCTTCATCATCAATTGTTGGGGTGTGTGTGCTCTCACACACGCGTGCACGTGTGTACAAATGTCAGAGGATAGCTCTCAGAACCCACTCCATCATGGAATGCTGTTGAGCTCAGATGGCCAGGTTTATGTGGCAAATGCTTTCACCTGCTGAGCCATTTGCAAATGAGTAAAAGGCAAAAAGGCCACAGGAGGTCACCTAAAATATCCTTGTGCTTCAACAAGCAAGTACAGCTTGCCCACAGAATTCAAGGTTGGTTCAATGGCATGTAATCAAACAATGTCATGCTAATAGCGCTGTCATGCTAATATTTTACTTAAAAGAACATTAAGATCATCTCTGTAAGTTCAGTGGATGACTTCTCACAGGGAAACTAGAAACAATGAAGGAATTAAGTCTTTAATATGTCAAAAGTAAAGACATGAATGATGGAAAGAATTGTCAAAGAATAAATGTAGAAAAATAAAACTATATACAACATTGTATACCAAGATAGTGTTTTTCATTTAAAAGAAACAATGTCAAATAAAGACATCCGTGCAATGTTACAATCCAGACTAGACTGCAGTTAGGCCATAGTTCATCCTGGGTCCCACATCTCTCACAGATACTGACAGGCACACGCCCAGCTCCCCACCCCCACCCCAGTATTATCGGAGGCTGTCTGGTTTTCAGATAACTGCCCACATGCCTTGATTTCTCACCTGAAAGCGAAGACCCTTCTGAAAAATGTTAAAAAGTTTTTATCCTGAAGTGAAATAATGCCAAATGAAATCCCAGAAGTCCGGGAGGGGATACAAGCCAACAGAAAGGATAAAAGTAAAAAAAATATATCAAAAGCCATTGCATGTGTGGGCATATAGCTAATTTCACATTTATAGCACACGTGAAAGTACAGACATAGGGGTGAAGGAAGTTAGTGAACCATGGTCAGTTTGGACGGCTTGTCAGCCTCAGGAATAAGGGCTTGGACATTGTTCGGGAAGCTTTAAACACTTATGTGAAAACAGAGGGAATGTAAATATGCTTACTATGATTTTTAGATCAACCACAGAAATATAGTTTAAAAGTCAACAGAAGAGTCCAATCAGAATAATAAAAACCATCCACTTTATCAAATAAAAACAGCATAGTGGGACAAGAGGAGTGAAAAGCTTATGGCGTAAATAGGGTACAAATGTCAAGATGGTGGAACTAAGGCCAATGGAGTAGCAAGCGCATCCGCTGTCAGTGCTTTCTTTCCACTCTCCACCCCTTTCTTTCTCCTTTGCCTTGCCTTCCCTTTCCTTTCCATTTCTACATAACCTCCTTAAATACAGGTCCCTTGCACACGCAGGACCAGGCAATCTGTGCATCAGAGTCTGAAAACAAATTAGACTGCCTCTTTCCAGGCACTGAGTCCGTTTAAAATGAAATGATCATCTGCATCACCGTCATCATGTTTCTTCTTTATTTGAAAGAATTGGTTCTGTGTACAACATGCAATCATCAAAATTAAACTGAATAGAGTCAAAGAAAGTGTGAATGTAACTTTGATCATTTTAATGACACTGGGAACACTTCTATTCCTCTGAAAACAGACATTTCCCTTTATAAATATCCATGTGACAACTGCATCAAGAGAATGAACATTATTTCAGGAAAATTTCTAAATATAAAATGAATGTGGGTGTATCGAGCCACCTTCTTACCTCTTTGTCTCCTAGCCCAAGCCCTGGATTACCTTATCTATCCCTGATCTCAGTGGCAGTACCATTTTAACTAACCCTGTCTCCACAGCAATATTTTCCTGCAGACATATTTTTCAGGTCTTGTATTAGACTAATTTGGTGTTTGTTCTACTATCAACCATCAATTCAAAGGTAAAAGACATAACCAATGGGTGGGTTTTTTTTTTCCTTTCTAAGAGTGATGGCTTCAATTCTAGCAGGTGACATTTGCTTTTGCATTTAAAACAATAGGACCAACCAACAGGCTTGTGCCAGCCAACTGGCTTCTTGGAAGAACAGGTGATTTAGTCACATGACATCTTAATTCCCACCAAAAGCAATTTAGGGGATAAGATGTTTATCACAAGGCACGGTTCCAGATTCCAGACCATCATAGCCTGAAGTCACAGCAGCAAGAGACTGGAGAACTGGACATTTCACATCCATACTCAGAAAGAGAGATCAGTGATGTATGCTGGTTCCCAGTTCCTCACCTCCCAGTTCAAAACCTGCAGTGGGTGGGTCTTTCTGCACAATTAAAATAGTCAAGACAACCCCCCACTGCATGCTCAGAAGGCTATCATCTTCCAGGTAACCCCCACCTCTACCATGCTCAGAAAGCTATCTTCCAGGTAACTCTACATTGTTTCTCATTAACAGTGAACACGGACCATCACTCATGCCCTACATTTCCCCCAACATGAAAATGAATGCACACACAAACTTCTGCTAAAAAAAGCAAAAAAAAAAAAAAGGTAATAGAACTAAAGATTAATCTAATATGTTTCTATTTTAATTTTATAAAATGCATGTTTTATGAGTTCTGTCTTCTAGGCATATTTTTATTGCCTGTATTAATTTAGTCAGTAAAATATACTTTTTAAAAGCTCACTGTGGGCCTGCTTTAAGTTGGAGAGCTTTTTCTGGGGTTCATTTACCATATGTGACTATACAGCAGAGAAATTATTTGAGTAGGAAGCTTCTTCTTTCTCATACAGTTCCATCCCATGGAGATCTTGGAGAGCAATAGATTATCTGCATTGGATTAGAGCATCAGGAATCAGAACCAAGAATGTGGCATCAGGTCTAATCCTATGGCAGCTACTTTACAATCCTGGGCTAGCATCGAAACTGCCTTGGTCTTAGTTTCCTTTTACATAAACGTGAGTGCTCTAACATGTAATGCCATGACTGCATTGGACACTACCTTAATTCAAGATGTTAGGAAGCATTTTAACACTAGTTCCCTGCTTTTATAAGGAAAAGGAACTCCATAAGGGAGTGCAATTAGCTTACTGCTAAGTCCTTTTCTGGGAAGAGGGAATAGCATATTTTTAAATACAAAATATTTAGGGAAAACACCTATTCAGCTGAATTTCCTGATCCTTGAGAAAGAGCATCTTTAGAAAGCACTTTTCCCATTGGCCCCTTCAGACTTTGTTCTTTCCTGGGTAGGCTCAGTGAGGCCCTATGGGGTCTGCTAACTTTGAAGAGCCAGCAGGAGTTTAATATTGCCTTGCTGGAAAGGCAAGCCTGCTGATTTTGGAAGTCAGTGAGCCAACAGGCTCTCACACTAAACTACGTCCCCCAAATCAGACTTCAGAAGTGAAGGCAACATTTAAGTGTATTACATAACCCATAATCTTGTTTTTCATCTTGTACAGACTTTGGTGGGACAGAGGTGCAAGTGACTAGAGGTCATCTTTAAAACTCCCAAATTTCCTACAGGGGCTTGGCAAAGAGTCCACAGACTTGAAAGGCCATGGAGCACAGTGCCAAAAATAGCGGGCCCTGCTTCGTGTCTTGCTTAATATCAACCTTGATGCTTACTAGCTGTGTCTTTAACTAAGTCACTTCAGTGCCTCTGTGTTCCCGTCAGTAGAATCATAAAACAGATACTAGTGGCCTTCTAGAGTGATTAGTGGATTGTATGAGTTAATGCTTACAGCGTGCAGAGCGACGTCTGGCACATCATAGGCATTCTCCTACTCTTGGCTGGTACATACAATGATGGTATTGCAGATCAGGAATGTGAGTCCATAGGGCAGCCACCGAGGTTCCCAGGTCCTCTTGCCTTTTTTTTTTTTTTTAACAATGAACTGTACGAAGCCACATGGCTAGTTACAGGGATGCAGATATTTTACTAAAGGAGAAATAGAATTCTGCCTTGCTTCCCCCTGTGGCTTGTCTCCAAGAGCAAGAAAGGAAGAGAAGGCTGAGGTGTGGTCTGTAGTGATCTTTTATGGGTCATTAACATAATACCTTCCTCCCTCGAGTGTTATAATGCAAGCTTCCTTCTGAGCATGCTCCCTTGGTTGAATGAAGCCCAGGTAGAGCAAAGGCCACCAGCCTTTCATATATTAACCTCTGGAATTCCCTACCTTTTCTATTTTCCTGCCTTACCAGCATCTAAAATGAATTAAGGGGTTTGTAACCACTGGGTCTGGGGAGATGGCTCAGTCAGTAAAATGCTTGCCTCTCAAGCAAGAGGACCTGAGTCAGATGGCAGGTGTTTTCAGTCCCAGGAAAGGTGAGATGATAAAAGGTGATCTCAAATAAAAGATGATAGATGATGGGTGTGGGCACTGATGTTGTCCTCTGACCTCCATATGTGCACTTGAGCACATACACCTGTACCCCACACACACAACAAATTTATGGCTATTATTATTGCAATGTCTAATATGGAAAAGGTATTACATAGGACAAGTAGGTGGGGGACATAGATGTGCTGTTAACTAATGAACCAAAATGTTCAATGACTTAAATAATTTATTTTCACAATGTAAAGTCTAAAGAAATGGAGAGTTATGTGCCTGACTGACTATAAACTGGAAAGATATGCAGACATCTTCCATGGGAAAATGACTCAGCAAATTATGTCTTATCTGGTCACTTATATGTTTATATCCAGTAATAAGAAGTAATAAATGATTGAAGCACATAGCAACTCAGATGGATCCCCTAGAGCAATGTATGGAACCAAAAATATAATGGCTTAAAACATGCCCAGCTTGAGGTTTTTGAAATGACCATATAAAAATGGAAGATGGATGAATGTTTGCCAGGGACTTTAGGCAGGGTGGGGTGAAAGGGCAGAAAGGTGGCTATAAACAGGGCACCAGGAGGGATCCTCCTGCTGATGGAAGATATAGGCTTTGATCTTTTAAAATCTACTTTATTTGGGTTCCTTAAATGTCTATACCTTCTTCTAACCACTGACCCTAAATAGGAGAGAAAGAAGGGTTAGTGGGGACAGAGGAGGTAGACCTCTATAGACTTAGTTCCTTGGGGCGGTTCCACTAGTCCAGCTACACAACAAACCAACAGTCCACCAAAAATAACAGCAACTGTAGCAGCAACCTCAAAACATTCTCTGGAACGTTTCTCTCTAGGAGCATCTTGAAGCAGAGCTGTGTGAAGCCAAAATGTGGGAAGCAATGCAGAGTGATCTTTCTTTGCTTTGGTGGCTATTTTATACCTTCCCAGAGTCCGCACAGGATGTTTCCCAACTGGCAAAGACCATGCCTCTCACAATGCAGTTTCACATCCCACACCACTTGGGGTCAAAACAGAAACATGTTTATATCCATTATAGGACATGATTTGAATGTTAACTGTGTCATGTTCTGGTTGTGATACTGAGCTAAAGTTTTGTAGGATATTATCATCCAAATATCTTAACTGGGAAAACAAACTCCTGGGGATCTCCTTATTGTTTTTGTTTCTTTGTTTTACATTGCAGATAAATCTCCAGACATCTAGAAAAAAGATTTCAGTTTTTTTAAGACCCTAGATGTATTTTTTATTTTAATTTTTATTGTAATTTATTCAGGTTATATGCCAATTCCTATCCCTTAGCTTATATTTTCCCATTCTTCCCCTCCCTCCTTCTTCTGTCCTATTCCCCTCACTTAGACCTCTGATAGACAGGGACCTCTTCCCCCATCATATGACCACAGCCTATCAGGTCTCATGCGGATAGCCTGCTTCCCCTTCCTCTGTGTGCTGCCACCACCAGGCCTTCCCCCACCAAGGACTAGTGATCATATCGGGGCACCAGAGTTCATGTCAGATGTAAAAAACCTAACTTGTATTTTTTTAAACTCCTGCTTGATTTTAGAGAGTTGTTCTTGTGTGTGTGTGTGTGTGTGTGTGTGTGTGTGTGTGTGTGTGTGTGTCTATATTCTACCTGTGTGGAGGAGCCCAAGGAGTCCAGATGAGGCATCAGATTCCTTGGAGTTGGCGTTAGAGGCAGCTGTGTGTATATAACTGAACTCAAGTCCCCTGTAAGGACAGTCATTGGTCTTAACCTCTGGGCTATCTCTCAAGCACCACCCTACTTGATTGTAAAAGACCGGAAAGTTCTCTCACTAAAAAGCTTGTCTTCTGTGGGAACTACATTTGTTTGTATTAATTAATGCACATGGCTTCCCTAACATCATTCATGGGCTCCCATCACCTAAGGTCTTAGGGGACCTCCAGAAGCCCACAGCCAGCCTTGGCAGAGAAGGAAGGCTGAGCATCTGTTGTGGAATTTCTGAACCCATTGGAACATTCTGATACTTGCCAGAAGACTATGTGCCTGGAGAGTTAGGATGGAGGTATCAAAATTAACATATAAAAATAGGCTGTTTGCAGAGGGAACATGGTGCTGGAGAACATTTGAGATGGGGGGAAGGGCGGGAGGGAGGGAGGGAGGAAAGGAGGGAGGGAGGGAGAGAGAGAGAGGAACTATAAAGAGCTATCTAGCTATCTGTGATGTGGCTGGATGCTTCCTGGCCCTCTCTTTGGCTCACTGGCTGCTTTCCACTCTTGGGAGTCGGTTTCCTTTGTAAACAGCTGCATCGTCTCTATTTCTAACCATGTGTGCCTGGTGCAATCCTTTGCCCATGAGACACAGCACTGTACCTGGTTGTCTTCTTAACTCAGATTCATGGCTCAGCATAAATTTTTCAGTCTCCCCAACACTCTGGGCTGCTGCACTGTTTCTCTGGCCTCCTGACTAACTTAAAGATTATGCCTTTTTTTCTACCTGTCCTTACCTCCTGGTGATTGTTGGGATTTTTCTTCTTTCCTGTACTGTTTTTTTTTTCCAAACGCCAATAAAATTATCTCTCCAACTTCCTTTCTGAATCTGTTTTTAAATTCTTTTATTTTTTCACTTTTCTCCTTTTATTGAAAATATATTTTTTTCATACAGTATATTATAGTTATAGGCCCAGATTTAAAATCTTTTTTTAATGAGACAAGGAACCCAAACATGGGGCTTCTGTTCTCCCAGGAATTGGCAAATGGGAACAAATTGGGGGCAGCTTTGTGGCCAGCTGGCTGACAGTGTTGGTCCACTTCTCTCACACATGCATCTTCCCAGGTGGCAGAAGTCTCTCTAGACAACAGCTTTCTGTTATGACCATCCTTGATCCTATTTTAAACACATTATTATTATTATTATTATTATTATTATTATTATTATTATTATTATTATTATTATTATTATTATTATTTTACAATTATTGAGACAGGTTCTTGCTATATAGTTCAGGCTGCCCTTAAACTCATGGTTTCAGGCTCTTGAGGAACTGGAATTACAATTATTGAGCCCTGATGCCTGGCTACTTCCTTAAAGAGTAATTAATTATCTGTTCAAAAAATGTCCTGTAACTGCCTTATGGCTAGCACAAGAATACTGTAAGGGGCAATACAGCCTCTGGCGTTGCCCTACATGTCTTCCTCATCCTCTCATTCTGTGCACAGATCATTATATGTGGTGACCTTCGACCTTGAACAGTCAGCACTGTCTATGTAGATAAAAGCACATTTGTCTAGGAAGGCTAAGTGAGCCTAGCTCGTGTGAGAGCTGTGAGTATACACAGCACTCTGATGCCTCCAGATCTGTTTGTGGCCACAGGACCAGTGAACATCAGCAGGGAGTCTGAGATCACAATCTCTATACGTTCAGGTACGAATTCTAATCCATGTTCTTGAACTGGTGTCTCTTGGGCGCGTTTGCTCCTACAAGAAGCCTAACCCATCCTGGTGAGTCCATCTAGACTGCCTGGTTTGAGCTTCAGATTTACTCTTTGCTGTGGATAGTCAGTGAATCCAGTCCACTTGTCGGTAAAGATGACTCTAGTTTGTGTCAAGTTAGCAAAAAACGAATTGGGACGCCCAGCCTGCTATGTGTCTCCTTCACTGTCCTCAGCTACCTCCAGAAAAGTGATCCTAGGAAGAGCAGTGACAAGCACTGGGCAGTGTCCCTGCTTGGCTTGGCTGTGGGAAAGAGGAATCACAGTCAAAAGAGACTGATGCCACCTTTAATTGACAGCCCCTTTTGTGGTGGTGGCTCCTTAACCCTCTAGAGTAAAGATGCCATCATGGGCCTTAGCACAGGGGTTGAAGCGCCGACTCTGGGCCCAAACTTAACAAGTCTTAACTGCAGTGCCACTTCCAGGCCCCAGGACGCAATGATACAGGCTTGAGGGCAGCTTTCTGCATCTTAATTTCTTCTCTGTAGAACAATAGTTAACAATAGTGCCCACCTCTGAAGACCAGGTAAGAGATTCAGAGCTCACGTTCAGCTCTGTGCTTCCTTCAGTTCACGGCAAGTTTCCTCCTTGGGCGTCTAGAAAGGTCAAAAATGGAGCATTTATTTTTTTTCCCCAAGCTTGCTCCAGACTGTAAGTAGCTTTCAATCACATCCCCTTCAACTGGTCTCCTTTCCAGACTAAACCGTCCTAATCTTGGAGATCTAGCTTCCTTTGGAGCTGGGATCACATGGACCAAAGTAGAAACAAGAACTGTGTCTTTAACATTTACAAGGAAAGGCGCTGCAGAGTGCCGGTTCTCAGCCGAGCCTTTCCTGTGGAAAGACTGAAGAATTAAGGCAGAGCAGTTCAAAGGCTCAGAGCCGCCGAATCAAAACAAAATCCCTTAAAATTACACTGATGGGACTCTCAGATAAGCAGGTAATTCTTCGAGGTAATTTGGGGAGAATTCAGCAGTGTTTATTACAGGTTCACTTAGGAGGGCCAAACATGCAGCCCTAAAAGCAATTTCAAAGCAAAAACTCTAAACAGTATTTTAGAATAAAGAGGAAATTGTATGCCTGCTCTTACCTCCCAGGGTTTAGAGGGATTAATGAGGGAAAGTAGAAGCGGCAGGGAGAAAAACCAACAGCGGAATGATGGGAAATATAAGATAGTCACTATAAACACAACAGGCTGACAGGATAGAATGTCCACAGAGTGATTTTTAGTAGACAGTAAATAAATACCTGTAGGTAGACAGACCTTCTGTCCAATGACAATAAAAAAAAGGGGGGGTGGGGTACGTGGCTGCATGCAGCAAGGAATCAGTGCAGGCTGAGACTCCTCCGGTCAAGGCCACACTGTTTGTATTCTTCCTTCTTTGACCCTAAGAGTCAAAGGGACATTAGTGACCACCTCAAAACAAAACAAAACAAAAACAAAGAAAATTTACACATAGCCATGAGTTCCCTCTCACAACACCCCAGAAGGCCCCCCACCTCACCCCACCCCCGCCACAAGCAGTCTTGTGACCTTCCTAAGACTCTGAGTGGCTTGGAGACCTTCGTGTCCAGCTGACCTTGTACCTTTTCTCCCTTCCGTGCTCGCAGCATGATGCCTGGGCCTTTGAACACCAGTAGCCGTGTATCAGCATCCTGGGTGGAAGCTGTGGACCTAAACTTTCAAACTACACTGTATCTGAAGTCAGGAGCAAGGTCAAAAGTAGCCACAATTGTACAAATCAGTGCAGCCCAAGGTTGACTCTCAGCCTAATCCTTTACTAGTTTGAATGACTTTAGCCAGTGTAATCTTTTTTTCTCTCTCTCTAATCTCCAGTCCCCTGTGTACAAGAGGGACGGTAGTGTATACATAGCAGGTGTGTTGTGATGAATAAACGCATCTTCACAGTTCAGAGTCGTTATGTGTTGGCCCAGAGCATGGGGCTCACATACAGAGTCACATTCGTCTTCGACAATGGCTGTTCTGGTCGGTCATGTCTCAAAAGAGAAAAAGGCTCTCTTCCTCCCAATGCCAGACTTACTGCCTCCTGACTCAACAAGTGATCATTGCATGAAGCCTTCCTGCCACAGAACACTTGGTGATGGACCTTTTCCAAAGGCCGCATGCTGACAGAGGTCACCAAATATGAGACGCTTCAAGACGCTTGTGTTTTCTTTTATGACACACTTAAGGGATTTTTCAGAAAAGCATACTTCATCTCTACAGACTAGAGGCTTGAGATTTTACAATGTGAGAACCTCTTCTCTTCTATAGTACTAGGTTCTTTAAGTGAATCCCTAAATGGCCTAGTTGCTATGGAGCATTCATATTATCACCCAAGTGCTGCCTTTCATCACGTGACTGTCAGAACACTATTATTGCTCCATAGAAAGGATGCTGGGCTAAGCAGTCATTAGGAGGGAAAACACACCTGTATTTATATTTGCTTTTCTTTCTGTTTCTCCAGATAAGAAGAAAGTAATATTAAGAAGCTGTTTTGGAGGTAAACAAGATGGCTCAGAGGGTATGGTGCTTGGATCCCACAGGACGAAGAGAGCTGACTCCAAGCCTTTGCTGGCTTCTTGAACCATTGTTAATTAAGGAAAAAGGCTATCAGAGGAAACATTTGCCACGTCATTCTCAGCATGGCAAGTAGAAAGACTCAACTGCTGTGTGCCCGTTTGAATGTTACCTTCCCCACCCTTGGTCAGCATCATGTTGTGTCTGACTGCACATGGTTTGAATGCCTTATAATCTCATTCTTTTGAAAAAGACAAAGTTCTCTTGGTAAAGGAATATTGTTCCCGTGGGACTGGAGATACGGTTCAGCAGTTAAGAGCATTTGCTGGCCTTTCCGGAGGAACCAGGTTCAGATCCCTCCACTGACATGGCAGCTCACACCCATCTGTAACTCGGGTTCCAGGGGACCTGACACTTTCCTCTGGTTTCTATGGCCACCAGACACACACTTAGTGCATAGATACACAGGCAGGCCGAACAGCCTTACACATAAAATAAAAACTGTTACTCTATGAAGATGTTGGAGATTAAGGAGGGGGAGGGGTGAGAACAGAGCCAGCAAATGGCAGTTCACCCTGTGGGTTCACTAAAATCATTTGAAGCGCATTGCTGCTGGCTTCTTTCGTCTGTGAGGAAACAAGTGGCTATGGGAAGGCTAGTCAGTCTTTTGTTATATTGGTCTCAACAGCAATAAAATGGCTGGACAACCTTTAGTGTGAATGTTGCAGGAGGTACCTCTCCTGTCCGTGAACCTAAAAGCCACATCTACTTACTGAGTAGTGTTTGCACTGCTAGCAATAAGCTGCCGTAGAGCAACAGGTTGAGGCTGCCATTCCGTCTAAGGGCCCAATCGAGAGAGGATCTACTCCCAGGAGGTCGGGTTCCTCCCAGTTCTCCTCTGGCTGTGGATGGTGACACGCTCAGTGACCTCTTCCATGGCTTCTTCACAACCCAGCTCAGGACATGGTAGCTGGCTCCTATCGAGGTGACCACGCAAGAGAAGGCAGGATGATGTGCCAGGCAGGAGCTGCTACGTCTGTATAACCTAACCTTGGAAGCACCATGTTGTTATAGTATGCATTTGGAACAGTCCCTGGGTTCTCTGTCAGACAAGGACCATACACAAACGTGAATCCAAATCCTGAGATTGCTGAGGTTCGTCTTAAAGGCTGCCTCCAGCAGCCAGCCAGCAATCCGATTAGTCATGGATCTAAGCTGTGTAAAAAAAAAAAAAAAAAAAAAAAAATCTACCTTTACCCTTAAACAAAATAGTACTAATAAACATACTTATTTTTTTATTCTCTCTATTTAAAATATTTACTGCATATCTGTTATTTACAAAAATACTCTATGAGAAATGCTTTCAAAAAGACAAAGATAAGTAAGAGGTTAACCGATGTGGTGTAGAGCACCTTTTGATGGGGAGGCCATCTCCATCACTGAAATGTAACATGTGTGCAATGCCAACCAGATCTGCAGAGGGGCAGCAGTGGGGGGAAGGGGTTCAGCCGCTTCCCCGTCTGCCAGAACCTGTAGAAGCTCTGTCATGGCATACATGTGGTCTGCCTGCCATTTGCCACTTTAGGGAAACTTGACTGACCTTCTCCGTGCTTCCCCGTTCTCACACACCAGCTCTTCTTTGAGATTCCCTTTCCTCTCGGCACCAGCAGAAGTTACATGGCATCAGGGGACCTGAAAGCAGAGACAATTATCTCTTGGTAGAACCCGGCATGGTTTGACATCATTTGAGTTTTGTTCATTTGTTTTTAGAGTTTGGGTGTCTGTCCATCTTTTGGTCCCTAAGAGCAGATTTTCCTTGCATATTAATTAACATCATTTGTAACTGAATGTGGAAGCATATACCTGCAATCCTACCACGCAGGAAACTGAGGGAGCATGGCCAGGATAGAGTTCCAGCCCAGCCTAGGGTCACAATGAGATCGTTCATAAACAAATGTCATTAATAAGGAATATGTGTAGCAAGTGATTTATACCTGGAAGGTTTTCCCCAGGGAAACTAATTTTTATACACAGAAGCTTTTGAGCAAGAAGCATCTTAGATGAATGGCTTTTATGGTTATACTCTCAATGGCCTTTGTTTTATTTTATTTTGTCTTCCTTCCTCTTTGAGTCTCTGAACTTTAGATTTATTCTCTGGCCTTTTACTTTGTTCTCCCATGAAAACTCACATTCCTGTTTCTTGCCTTCTCCTAAGCCACACTCCGCCCCTGCAGTGCCCTCTCCTGTGAGGGTAAGGAGCACCCAGCCTTCCACAAAGGGAAACTAGAGCCAGTCCCTAAACACACTCTCACCAGAGTGCAGGAGTGTAAGCTGGCTCCTTCGTTCTTTTCCCTATATTCCTTCTTGTTTCAACTTAGTGACACAGGTCTACTAGGACGGTGGAGGTATTTTAGCACATAAATACCTTCATCCACTTTGGGAATGCGCTTCCTGTTTTGACTTGTTCTCTAAATATATATAATTTTTAAATTATAGGTTTATGTCAAGAGGACAATTTACTCAAGTATTACTTTCTTCAGAAACATGTCCTGGTGGGAGCGCATAAACTGTGGAATGTGAGCAGCCTCCGAGAACGTGCAGCCCAGCCATCAGCACCCTCACACTGGAGCCTTGGCATTCAGAAACATCTCTCTGGGTCAACTCGCTCTCTGCACAAGCATCATACGAACAAACCCTAGCCAAAGATGGCCGACTAGAGAGCAAATCAAGCCCCTACACGAGGATAGAAAGTTTCTTAGTCTCAGGTCCAGAATGGCCAGAAAACACCGGTGTTTCAATTGCAATCCCTTAGGCCACTTGAGCCAGGCAGGGAGGAGCTGGCTTGCTAAATGGGGCATCGAGGAGTCCATCAGTCCAAGATCCACAAGCTGGCCTGTGTTAGTACCAACAAGCTGTACGATGCAACCCCCAGAGACATCTTTTTAAATATCATCTTCCTCTGTTTCAGTAGTATCAGGGTGAGAAGCCAAAGGAAAAGATTTTGACATGGAACCCAAAGGAACATCTTTCCCCCCCCCTAAATGATAGCACTCATGGTAAACCAACTAAATCACTTAAATGGGTTGAGAAAATTGGAGAAGGAGCACACGAATAGGTTGACTTAAACACGGCACAGACGAAGGATGCTAAGCTACTCTGTCACCGCTTGGATTGCCTGGAAACCATTCCAAGATGCATGGACATGGTTTATTGAGGATCTGGATTCAGAACGCAGAGCCTATCAGAGAGCTGAGACTCAAGGCCAGGAGGGAAGCTGGGCCACTCAACACAGAGGCCTTAGCTGATCAGCAGGAGGCAGGACTAGGGAAGGGAGGGGAGGGGATGAGAGGGAAGTGAGGTGGGGGGGAGGGAAGGCTTTATCAAATTAGAACTTTTGCAAATGAAGACCAGGTGTTACAGTCTCCTCTACCTTCCTGTGTCCCTCTGCTGTCTGTCCCAGCGGCTGATACCTTAGAGGGCAACAGCTCCATTAGCCTGAGGGTAATTATGTGAGGAGACCTTAGAGGTAAGTCCTCAGTAGTTACAAGTCCCAGCAACAGAGGGAAAGATAAGACAGTCCTGAGAGGTTCTGGGTAATACCCTTTAGTATCCACTATACAGTCTTAAAGTAAGAGCTGTGGATGTGGAACCAACTATAGGGCTTGAAACTGATAGGGTAACTGTTAAATATCGTATCTGTTATGGTGTATGTATTTAAAGTTAATACAGAAAAAACAAATTTAAAACCATAGCTAGAAGCAACGTCCGAGTTAGGCCTGGGCTGGAGTTTAGCGGCAGCAGTTTGAGGAGCACACTTCAGAATCATCTCTGTAAGCCCTCGTCACTCTTTCTTCAGGAAGCAAGAAAACCAGACCAGGTGGGCCTGAGCTCTTAGTTACTGTACCCAGATCTCAGGCCTCCTCACAACCTGTTCTCAGACATCGTCATACTACTGTCCCAGGACCACACTTGGCCTTCCACCTGGGCTAGGTCATCAGAGAAATACAAGGAGCCAGTACTCGGGGAGGGGCATGGCGGTGGGGAGCAGGGGTGTGAGGTGGGGAGCTAGAGACTGGCCCTGTCATTTTTCTCCCTGCGGGTGTCCAGAACCTGTCCAGGGAAGGAGGTATCAATACTGGGTTCAGAGGACTGCAGGGAAGAAGCAACAATGAGAGCTTCAGGCCTTGGGGGACTGGAAAGATGGCTCAGTGGCCAAGAGTGTATATTACTCTTGCAGAAGGCCTGAGTGCAATTTCAGCACCCAAGCTGGGTGACTGCCAATGGTCTGCAACCACATTTCCAAGAGACCCAGTACCCTCATCTGGCCTCTCCGGGCATCACACTCATGTGTACAAACCCACACAAAGATACACGTATATAAACATAATTTTAAAAATAAAATTAAAATATTTCAAAGGACTTATTTTAAGTGTATGGGTATTTTGGCTGCATGGATGTATGTGTGCACCACGTATATGTGCCTGGTGCCAGGGAATCCCTGGAACTGGAGTTACAGATGGCTGGGAGCTACCATGTGGGTGATGGGAGTTGAACCCAGGCCTTCTAGAAGAGTCCCCAGTGCTTTTAACTGCTGAGCCAGTTCTCCAGCCCCAAATTAAATATTTTTAAATGAAAGCACCCACATACCTTTAGGTTTCTTTCTTTTTTTTTTTTTTTTAAGATTTTAATGTATGTGTATGTGTGTTTGTGTGTGTGTGTGTGTGTGTGTGTGTGTGTGTGTGTGTGTGTGTATGACATGTGTGCAGGTTATTGGGGTGCCTGTCAGATGCCCTGGAGCTAGAGTTACAGGCAGTTGTAGCTGCCCAATGTGCCCAATGGATGCTGGAAATCAAACTTGGGACCTCTGGAAGCACAGCCAGTGCTCTTACCACTGAGCCATCTCCCCAGCCCCGCCCTTCCCCCATTGCACAGGGAATTGTAAATTGCAGAGCTGGGTTCAAAACAGATCGATTTCACTGCCCATTGTTAGCATGATACTATGGGCAGCTATGGGCTTCATCATGGTGGATATTAAAGAGTCACAGGAGTGACAAAAAGAGATGAGACTATCCCAGGGGCCCCTATATAATTGGTCCCCCCCCCCCTGCTCTAGACCTCCTCTGACACTCATGACATTGGGTACAGGGCTTGTTACAGCCTTGATCAGTGGTGCCAGTCCCTGTCAAGATGAGCCAGTGCATCTTTCTTCTTGCCACGTGGGGTTATAACTCTACTGGGAGCATTTGAGGTTACTTTAAGCCTGGCTTTCTCTTCCATCCTGGACAAAGAAGTGTAGCTGTGCAGCCGGGAGAGAATGCAGCCATAGAGAAAAGACCAGAAGGAAGCTGCAAAACCCAAGGAGGCTAGAGACCCAGTCCTATTATCCCATGAGTGGGTTCAAATCCTAGAAGGCGGTGGCTGAGAAATTCCCATAAGTCTCTAGTTCTGAGCCAGAATGAAGGTGCCACACCTTTCCTGTGGTGTCGTAACTCTTGGCTACTATCAGCGCCCATTCATAAATGGTCTCAGTGACCTGCTTCTTTTTCAGAACTGCTTAAAAAGCATATTCAAATTAAACGTTTTTGACAGGGTCTTACCATGTAACTCTGGCTCTGTAGACAACATTGGCCTCAAATGCAGGGCGAGTCACTTTCCTCTGCCTCCTGGCTTCTAGTATTTAAAGACATGAGGCACCAAGCTGACCTTACTTATTGATTGTTTGATTGACTGGAGTATCCCTCTCCAATATGGAATGGCCTCCTGCATTGTGACTGTGTCTAAGAAATCAAGCTCTGGTTGAAACCATGACTATGCTCAACACTTACTGGCATTGAAAAGAAAGGCCTCAGCCACCCAAGTGCTAAGCTTTTGGGCATATACAACCACACTCAGCTAAATAGCTGATTTTAAAATTCTTTTTCTTCTTCAACATTATTGTGCATATACATGATGGTGTGTGCCATGGCACCTGTGTGGTGATCAGAGGGCAACTGTGTAGAGCTGTTTTCTATCAGCTTTCTAGGGGCTCCAGGGATTGAACCTGGATTACTCGGTTTGTGCTCTTGTACCCTCTGCAACATCTCACTGGCCCAGAACACCTGATTTTAATGGATACAAACTAGATCTGGGTCTGGATCTCAGGCAAGAGGCAACTTAAATGTTTAGCTACTGTTGGTGGCTCTAAACTCTGACTGTAAATGAAAACTACCTAAGAGGCTTACAAAACCAACTGCAGCCTATAGGCGTACATCTTTACCTATTTTATTGGGGTCCTCACATCTCTTCCTCCCTTCCAGCCCCCCTCCAATGCTAGGTGGGAGAAAAGGGTTAGAGGGGAAAGAGGCAGCGTATGTCTCTCTGATGCTTCCTGCTGTTTAGGGACAAGTCCAATCTTCTTAGTTAGGACGTCTAGGCAGTGCAGCAAACCAACAAACCAGCAAATAGCAAATGCCACAGCAGGAAGAACCAGCAGCAGGGAGAGCAGCAGCAACCTTCTTCTTCCCAGAACCTGTCCCTCTTTGGGCTTTAGCATTTATATCCTCTCAGAGTCCTCAGAATTAAACTCTGGGCATTTGGCAAAGGTCACACCCCTCTCAGAGGAAAAAAAAAAACAATCGTAGTTAACAGCTGTGGGCAAACTAAAGCATCCCCATATCCCACACCTTGGATTAAAACAAAAACATGTTCACATAACATAACTCAGTTTTTAAAGAAACCAAAACTTCCATTACAACAACCAAAACAAAAAAGGTCAAGGCCAGAGTTCCACCTTGAGACAACTAAAATAGAAGTCTCTGGGCCTTGGTCCCAGCCTTTTTCTGATCCTTAGTCTCCCAGGTGTTTCCACTGTGTGGCCATGTTGGTGGACCTCCAGGATAAATGTCTGCAAAGACCCTCTCATATCCAATCTTCCAGGCATCTGCCCTTGTGAAGCAGGAAGTATGCGCACTGCCTTGCCCAGAAGTGGCTACTCCAACTGCCTCTGTCCTCTGATTGACCAACAGGATGAGACTCCCACCTCTGTCCGAAAGGGCTCTCTGGCCACAGTCAGGAAAGATTCTTCTGTTTTACAACCTCTGCAACAGTTGCCTTATACTTGACCTTAATCCCATCACAATGTAAATCAGGGTTCTGGAACTTTCTGGTAGCATAAGCCTCAGGAAAGCTAATAATCTGTTATAAGGAGGAATTTGTATAGGGTTTCTACTGCTCCTGGAATCCTGCTGCCAGGCCAGGTCCATCTGTTGCATGTGACTATAGTGAAAAAGCCTCAAACTTAGGTAGCCAGGAAAGCAGGAAGGAGCCTAGAGCTAAGTGTTTATTTGGTATGGTGGGGACAGTGTCTATGCAGAGGACAGTTTGGGGAAATCAGTTCTCTCCTACCACCGTATAGCTTCTAAGAACTGAACTCAGGTCATCTGGCTTGGCAGCAAGCGCCTTGACCCTCTGAGCCATCTCATGACCCCCTACTCCCATTCCAATCCCAGTCACACTAGGAGTCACCAGATCACTTTGTGCCTCAGTTTACTCATATGTTCAAGAAACTATGCTATCTACCCTGATAAGGGAAATTACTAATATAAGGTTGCTTTTAGGCTAAGAAATACACAGTTGGATGGTATGGGACTCATCTGGCATGTACAAGGCCCTCGGCTCAGGCCCCAGCACTGTGGAAAAATTTGTTTTGAGTGTGATATTAACACTATATTATCACTAAAGTGTAGATGTCTGGAGCACACAACTACAAGTTCACTGCCTCACCTTCTACTCCCACAGCCCAAAAGGCATACATTTCACACACACACCCTTTTCAAGTGTCATTAGGACCACAGCACCATGGTGTCATTTTGTTTATCTAACTTTTTCTGGGAGTCTGTGTTGACCAAGAGGTCTTGGAGCCTGGAGGAGTCTGGAGTTAAGGGAGAGGGCACAGTGTCCAGCAGCATGACTCAGCGTCTTCTAGCCTCAGGAGAGACAAACCCATGAAGCCACCACGTGGCAGGCACCATCCGTGGTGTGGAGAGGCAGGAACTGGGACCAGACGTCTAAGAGGTGATCTCAAGTTTTGCAGTAACTGCTTGACTGGCCACATACTGGCAGAAATCTAACAGTGAGCACCAAGGGGTCATGGCGAGCAGAAGTGCCAGTAGTTGCTAAGCATGGGTATTGCAGGAAAAACCATGTTCTCAGCATCCCAAGGATCCAAAGGCCATTGGGATTCTCGGTGCTAATTTGTTGGCCTGTGATAATAAAGTACCACAGACTAGTGCCATAAACGGTGTGTATCACACTGAGCTCGAAGCTGGGACTTCCTAGATCAATGGACCAGAGTCGGTGATGCCCAAGGACCATTTTCCAGCTTATAGGTAGCATCTTTTTGTTCTCACACAGTTGAAAGTGGCAAGGGAGCAAACTGAAGCCATTTTTATAAGGACACTAACCCTATATGTGAGGGTTCCCTCTCACACACATTGTGACTGAATGACCTTCCCAAGACCGTACCTCCAAAATTATCACCCTAGGGTTCTATCATGAATTTTTAGTGGGACCTAACTACTCTACCCTCACGGGTGAGGCAGTTTATCACAGCAGAAGGACACATGTGGGGGCTCAGAGATGTCACAGATCACACCACCCCAGCAGGAGAGCATGGCATCCACCTTGAGCAGAAGTTGATAGATGCATGGGGACCGTCCCTGCTTACTCCTGTCTCCATTCTACCCAGAGTTTTTTTTTCTAAAACAATTTTTTAGTTTAATTAATTTATTCAGATTACAACTCAATTCTTATCCCATTGCTTGTATCCTCCCGTTCCTCCCTCCCTCTCGCTTTCACCTTATTCCCCTCCCCTGAGTCTAAGACCGAGGGGGACCTCCTCCCCCACTATATGGTCATAGGCTATCAAATCTCATCTTGGTAGCCTGCTTATTTATATCCTCTGGCTTCTGAGAAGCATAGGAAAGGTGTATGGTAGAAGTTTTCTCCTGGGCAGTAGGACTTGGTTCCAAGAGATGACCAAAAAAAAAAAATTCAACGTCAAGAGAGGCCATCTCAACCAAACAGCATCTGGGCAACAAGAGGAGCCTCTTGGCTACAGCTGTGATGTGGGTGCTCACAAGGGGACTCTGGGGGCTCCAGGAAAGCTCAGGGGATAGTGCTCTGGGGAGGAGGAGGAGAGGTGAAGAGAGAAACCTACAGGAGCTTAACTAGAACGAGAAGGCAGTGTATGCTCTCATGTACACATGAGAAGCATCCCCCACTCCCATCCCAAGAGGCTGAACTACAAAGCTACTTTGGGGTGTTTGATATCTATATGAGATACATACTGTGTGGCTAGGGTTTTCTGGGAGCTCCCTCAGCAGAAGGTCCTCTACCCTTGAGAAATAAAAGAAAAGCCATTGGGTGCAGAGAAAGCTGTCCTCCAAAGGAGAGGGAAACTAGCTCCGGAGACCCTGTGGAATTGTCCCTGGTGGCTCTCTGCCTGTTCCAGAACAAGAAACAGGCAAGTAACAGCTTCTGTCTTAGGCTAGCCCAGGCCTCAAAGAACAGACACACATCCCAGGTCACATCCCCGTGGTGGCATAGTTTCCTTTAATCCTACTGGAAAACAAGAGCTTCAGTCAAGCCATTCATGTGCAACAGGGGAGCAATGTGGTTTTCTCTTCGAATTTCTCCACCCCACCGCTCCTCAGCTGTGGCTTAGACTGTTTTGCAACTACTGTTTCCAGCTGGAACAGTGAAATACACACAGCAGTATGTATATGTTTAAATATTTACTTTGTTGAAAATAAAGATAGGTGTCTCCTAGTTTCTTCCTGTAAACGATGAGCTTTTGTCTCCAAGTTGGAGCACTTCTTATTGTGTGTTCAGATGTGACGGGTAGATGCTTTCCTGCTATTGACTGTTCGGCGTTTTGTTTTGTTTGTTTACAGGAGCCTTCTTGTTCTGTACAAAGCTGCTCTCCACCATGCTTGACTCATAGAGGGAAGACACAAAAGCTGTTGATGATGGCAGATGGATACGACCTTCGGAAGGCAACTCTGGGCTTCCCCATCCTGCAGACTCACACGGTCCAGATGAGAACAGATGAGGTAGAGCAGACCAAGGGAGCAGCCATTTAGACTCCGGAGCTTGAAGCTTTCTGTTTCTCCGTCTGTGGTGCCTCCATCCCTCGTGTCTGCTCCATCAGCGTCAGTTGCCTTTGCTCCTTAAGATGTTCCCTACAAACGGAAGGAAAACACAAGCAAAGCTCTCACACCCAGACATGTCTGGTGGAAGCTGTTGCCTAAGACTCCATGCACAGCCTAACTCCCCGGGCCCTGTAATGGAGCCTGCCACTCTTTATGCATCAGTAAGGGTCTAGCTAGTAGCCATGAGCATCGGTTTGTTTATGAAGGAAATTGCTCCAAAGGCTCACTAAGAATACTGAAACACCATTAGGTATATGGAAGGAACTAAGAGGCAGATGCAGAACACTTAGAGTCACCAAAAGACAGAAAATGGAATAAAGGAGCGATCCCTCCCCTGGGGGCTGAGGGTACCAGAATTCCTCCATGCAGTGAAATTCTGACTCTGAGATGAAGCTAACAGCCAGCAGGTGAGGCAACCTCCGGGAATGCAAACAGGCCATTTACATGTGTGTTGGCAGCAGTGAAGAAAACAAACAAACACACTGGCGTGGATCCCTGTCACAGGAACAGGCTGCCACAGTCAGGCAGTGCCACAGTGGCTCTTCCTCTTCAATTGCCTTCCCAGTGTTTCTTACTGGCAGGGAGCAAGCGGCGAGACAGAAATAGACTTTGCCACTCAAGAGTCCTGGCACTTTGTTCCTCCAGGCCTTGAAGAGATAGCTCCCTTTCCAGTTTCTGTCTCTCTGAGACCCTGAAGTTTTAATTCTGCACCTCAATTCTCGGTGGCTTTTCAATATGCCTTATGTATCTTTAGAATAACAAGCTGATATTCTCGCTCCTCGGGGCAGTTGCTGATGCAGAGTTGAAGCTGAAAGACAGAAGCTTTGTAATTACCAGGCTTGCGTAGCCTTCATGAGCATAGCCTTTCTTTCTTGCCTTCCTTCCTGGCTTATTATTTCAAGCTTGCTTGCCCCTTAAATGGCTGAGGTTGGTTGGAAGGTGGGTTGGAGGCAGGTTCATCTGTAGGATACCAGCATGCATGCAGCCTAGGATGCCCCAGCCTCTGTGCTCTTGATGTTGGGCTGGTCTCCACAGTACTGTGGCAGGGAGACATGCCTCTGCCCTCTGCCCACCAGACAGCACTTAATATTCCCCAGGGAGTTTGGCAGTCACTGCTTGACCTTGGGATTGTTACCCTGAATTTTCAGTCCAACAAGTAGAAGAGCAAGGAGTGTTCACCAACCCGAGCCAGATTTCAGAGCACTGTCTCTACTTTATTTAAGTAACTCCGAGACGGGTGAGGGTCAAGTGCCATGGTCTCCCCTTCTCAGCTCAGCATGCCAGCACTCAGAAAGGCTGGTACATGTCTCTGAAACCCCATCAAGGCAGACGTAACTCCTGTGACCATCCCCAGCCTCCCAGAAAGAAGATTGTCTGGACACCTGAGTGGCAGAGAAGGCAACCTCTCCCCCACCAAGCTACCAATAATGTTTCTTTTATTTTTCTTTTAAAGTGTCCAGCTGTTGCCAGGAATACCATATAAAACATCTTTATGAAGTGAACACAGGCCTCAACAGCTTATACAAGCTGGCTCTGTCAAGGGCACCAGTGTTTCTAATTAATACTGGGTCCAGCACACTGCACAGGCCTTACCTGCACCAGTTCCCTCAGGTTTCGACTTCTGGCTGACCCGCCCATAGCCCCTGTGCCTATGACTAATAAATGCTCCCCCTGCATTTCTCACTGGGGCCAAGAGGGCAAAAATAAAAGTTGGTTCCAAGTAACCAGCCTGAACGTAGAGCATTCATTGCAGGCACTGAAGCGAGAGCTCAGGGCCCCGCGCTGTCCAGGGGAGCAGCCTCATGGACAAGCACCTCTCTGTGCCTGGGTCTCTCTCTTGACTGTGTCTAGAGTCAGGCAAAATGGCCTATGGCCTTTGGATAACAGAAAAAAGTAAGACTCGTTCTCATAGCATGGGGTGGTCACCTTCTCATGCGGTGTGTACCAGAGCCAAGGCATGTGCAAACCCCGAGGGCACAGTCCTACCACTGGACCGGAGAAAGCAGGACTAGGTCTGAAAATCAGTTCTGCCAGCATGCGCACACATTGGTGCCTGCAGAACACACTTACCACGTGGAGCTGAGGAAAGCAAGGTCATGAGGAGGCAGACCCTCATCCACCCAGTGCCCTGACTGGTTAACTGCTTTGCCTCGCTGATTACTTAGAATAACAAGGAATTAAAGCTGCAAGGAAACTCAGAGACCATTCTCGCTTTAACCTCGTTTTCACTAGTCAAGAAACCACAATCTTGAAAGGTTAGGTGGTAAATCAACAAAATTTAAGGGCGGTTAGCGGAAAAGCGGAGACCTCAAAAACCTTGACCCCTTCACCAACCCCAGCAAACGGGGCCTCTTTCATATCCCACACCGCCACACCTGAAGACTAGGCCCTTCTCAGGCATTCCACAAGAGCTGTGGGCCTGGCTTTACAGTGCCTTTAATATGTGATGTACACACCATCTTTTGGAAGGTAGGGCCTGTTTGATGAGAGCCTGGTATGTCCATTCCTCTCTCTTCCTCCTTGCCTCACTCTGGGAAAAGAGGTTGACCTTTACTGGCCCCAGCTCAGAAGGTCAGCCACAGACTGCAGCCCACACCTTGGGTTCCTGGAACACCGGAAACCATGCAAACACCTCGCCGTGTGGCACATGTTCGTGTACAGACCCCAGTGACCTACCCCAGTCTCCCTACCTCACTGACATGCAACATTTTTTAAAAAAGTAAACTCTAAACCTCTATCTTCACAGCTCCGAATTCACAGGAGAGACAGGAAGCTTCGTTTTGGTCAGGACCCTGGTGTAGTTTCTTAAAATTTCTCATGTCACTTAGCAAAATGTGAGGGTGATAGATGAGCCATCGTCCTGTTGGCCCTTGTCGGTGGTACATGCTGTCACCTAGGATCAGCTTTCCCGGTCTTCTTCAGTTATGGGCATCCAAGCTGATGAAGGACACATGTCCTCTAGATGCTGTTAGGGGTGGCAGACAGTGTCAAGTTCCGAGATGGTCCTGAGGGTAAAGATGTCCCTGTGAGGAGCCTTAGAGTTCGCACCCCCACTGTACAATGGGGAAAACCACAAGGTCCGACAATGGTGATAGACAAATGTGCTGCTGGCTTTCCTTGTGGCAAACACCTGACGTAATCAACGAGGATGGAGGGAGGGTTTGTTCTGGCTCATGGCTCTGGTGCTCCTCTACTTGGCCTTGTTGCTTTGGGCCTGTGCACATCACGCTGGGCTCAATTCACAGAGCTGAGCAGACGGAGTGAGAAGAAAGGGCTGAGGTTCTAATATTCTCCTTTAGGACCACCCCCTTTCCCCAGTGACTTTAACTTCCAATTGCAAGGCTCAACCTCCTAACAGCTCCATTACTTCCCAAAAGAGCCACTGGCTGAGAACCAAGCCTTGAATCTATGAGCCTTGGGGGACATTTAGGATCCAAACGCAACATCCACTCATCATTGATGCCAAGGTTGCTAGGGATGAGACAGAGCAAGACTGTGGAGGGCACCACATAGACCACGGACAGATGAGGACTAAACCATCTGGACTATGGAAAGAAAATGCTGGGCACACTTGAGGAGCCTCCCCAAACCCCTCCAGGACCTAGAGTCCAGTGGGATAACCTCACAGAGACAGCCCTGAGTGCTGGGCTTTAGGAGGTGGGGGTGTGTTAGTGAAACACAATCCCCCTGACTCAAGTATAAATTTTAGTTAATTAGGCCATAAAGAGAAAGGGCTCGCTGGCATATGCCATGCCCAGACTCTTAAAATAAATATTTTTAAAAGTTTACGTATGAAGAAAGCCCATTTATTAAGACATCTCCACAGTTATTTATTTATTGTTTCGTGTGTGTATATGTGTGGGTACATGTGACATAGTAAATGCGCGGAGATCAGAGGACAACTTGCAGGAGTCGGCTCTTTCCTCGCATCATGCGGGTTTAGGGAATCAAACTTAGGCTTGACAGCAAGTGCTTTGACTTGCTAAGCCCCTTGCTGGCCCCAACATATTTTTTTTAATCCAATTAGTTTATAAAGAGAAATGTGATTATAACAAATAGAAGAAAATATTTACCCTAATTGTTTTATTTCTAATGTTTTTAATTAAAATATAGCTGCATCACTTTCCCACTTCCCTTTATTTCCTCTAGCCCCTTCCAAGTTCCCTCCCTGTAACTCTTTCTATGTCCTCCACCACACTCTCAAATGGATGGCCTCTTCTTCTTTCATAGTTATATATGTATATATAATAAAAACATATACATATGTATATATATAATAATCAAATGTTATATACATATATGTGTACATACATAAGCATATGTGCATATATATAATTAGGGAAAAATATATAAGTATATACTTACAAATGGATAAATACAGCCTCCTGAGTCTGTTTTTAGTTTGCATGTATATATGGTTTCAGGGCTGACCACTTTGCATTAGATAACCAACTAGGGGGCGGCTCATCCCAAGGAAAAACTAATTCTCCCTCTCTTAGCCATCACTAGTTGCCTGCAGTTCTCTGGCCTGGGCTGAGAGCCTGAGATCTCCCCTTCTTCCACATTAGCATGTCGATGTCACTATTGTTCAGACGTCTTTTGTGCAGCCATTTATTTTAGGGACTGTTTCACAGCACAATTCCTGACGTTCAGGCTTTTCCTATCATCCCAGCCTCTCCTCCAAGACGTTCCCTGGACCCTAGGTGTGGGAGCTGTGATGGGGCTGTGCTTCCCAGCATCTGCTTCACTGACCTCTGCACTGTGTCCAGCTGTGCTTTGCTGTCATGGTCTGCTGCAAAGCGGCACTTCTTCGATGATGGGTGAGAGGTACAGTTATCTGTGTTGTCTCAGTTCTTCTCCAGAATTAACCACTCTCATGTCAGAGTACTTGTCTCTATACCATGTTAATCGTTTTAACAAATTACTAACTAGAAACAGTGTGAACAATACTTGGACAAGGCAAGCATCTCCCTACAGAGGTGACACAAGGTGACAGAAGGGGAGGAAAAGCTGAGGATGACATCTTGCTCTGTGGGTAAGAAGTAACGTGCTCCTTATTTAGAGGCCTACCCACAGAAAGGACAGACCTCCTGGGATGCCTAAGACTCCCCGACCTCTGAGGGGTGAGCCCATCCTGGTTATCGGCATGTGGACACTCTGCGTGGGGGGTGTCTTGGTCTTTGTTTCTTTGGGGGACTCTAGGAGTTTGGCTGGAAGATAGTGATGCAATCATGGTGCTGCTGCTGCTGCGGGCTGAAAGTCATGCTTCATTTCCTACTGTCACAGTCTCTGGCAAGGTGGCCTTTGGGAAGTAATAAAGGTTAGATGGTGTTAGAAGGACGGGTGCTCACATTTAAGGCTCATGATTTTATTCATTCTCTCTCTCTCTCTCTCTCTCTCTCTCTCTCTCTCCTCTCCTCTCCTCTCCCTCTCTCTCACTCCCTCTCTCTTTCCTCTCTCTCTCTTTCCCTCTCTCTCTCTCTCTCACTCTCTCTCTCCTCTCTTTCATCATTCTCTCTAACCCTGCTTCCCCACGACCTTTTATCAAGACTGTGAAGAATCTGATCTCTGACTTTCAGCTCCGAGGACTTTCTGTTGTTTTTTAAACCACTCAGTCTATAGTATTTGCTCCAGCAGCTAGAGGTGGCACAGACCATCTTTCTTTTGAACACCCACTGACTCCTCCTGCTGCGCTTCACCCCAACTTTCACTCTCCCTTTGCTCCCCAGTGCCAAGGAAACTCTTTGTGATCAGGCCCTTGACCACAGGCTGCTCTTAGTCAGTGGTACAAGGGAGCCCCATAGAGTGAATAGAGCAGCATCTCACTGTCCCCTGTGCCCAGGGAGAGAAGGTCCCTAAGAAGCAGGCCAGTTCCAGCTCTGGGAAAGTTCTTACCTGCTTAACCTGAAAGATATCCCAGAGCAGGAATACATTGTGTAGCCATGTGCCTCTGCCTACCTTGCCCCTGGAAGCCTCAACTGCTCTGTTTTTCTCCAATTATCCCAGCTAAGTAACTGCTAATGTGAGACAGGTTTGACTCATGGTGTGCCAAGTACTGGTTGTGAGATTCTGTCTTGCTTTCCTGGAAACAAAGCAAAGTAAATAAGCCCAGGTTGTACATTGTGGTTCAGACTAACAGAGAGTAGAAAGCGTTAAGTGAGATGTGCTCCCTACTACTTTGAAGTCTCAGGATCCTATTTTAAAAAACAAAATACAGAACAAAGCGTACACGCATATAGATGTATGGATACTTGTAATATACAATAACCCATCTGCACCCATGTATTTAGGGAGAAAAACAGCAAATGGAAACTTCTCCCAGAGTCTGGCATAAAGCCACCACACAGCCCTGCTTTGAGAGAGACTATAAACAACGTGGTTGTGTCTGGTTTTACATTACAGGTTATTTGCAAATATCTAACTTTGATTACAGTGTAGATTTTTAGATTTTTATCACAGAAACATATTTCAAAGAGACTTAGTATACAAATGATGGTGGAGAAGCTTGTGAAAACAAACTCTCAAGCTTCTTGAAGTCTGAAAAAAATCAAAATAAAAACATTGGATAAGCTGAGAACCCTCCAGATTCATTTCTCTGGGGTCTGCTCTTTCCTCCAGGGATCTTCCTACCCTGTTCATTTGCGTCTTAGTTTATTAGTTTAGTCTTTGAGACAGGGCCTCTCTGTGCTATCCAGGCTGCTCCTCCTGCCTCAGTCTCCCTAGCTCCAGCCTGAAAGCTGTGCACTACCACACTCAGCCAAGATGAATTGTGACTGTGAAACTAATGTGAACAGGGGAGTAGCCAACTCAGTCCCCAAGCCTCTGGGTAGGGTGCCAGAGGGGAACCCTGAGTACACGGTGCCCCTGGAATGCAAGCAGCTACAAGATGGGGCTGGACAGACAGCTCAGAGGTCAACAACACTTCCTGTTCTTACCAAAGACCAGAGTTCTATTCCCAGCAACATTAGGAAACTTAGAGCTGCCTATAACTTTTGCTCCCAGAGATCTAACACTGTCTCCTGGTATCCTTGGGCGCCTACACACACACACACACACACACACACACACACACACACACACACACACACATACACACACACACACGTGCATACACACACACATACGCATACACACACACACGCATACACACACACACGCATACACACACACACACATACACACATGCATACACACACACACATACGCATACACACACACAGAAGCATGCAAGCATGCACACACACACATGCACACAGGCGCATGCATGCACACACAAAGTAAATCTTTAAAGAAGAGAAGAAGCACAAGTTGTTCACAGCTGGGCAAAGGCCCAGCCCTTCATGCCATCATAGGAACATGCATGTCACACAGCAGAGAGACATCATAAGCTACCATGAGGAAGAAGCATGGTCACTTGGTACTGCGCCTCACTTTAAGGCCACTCGGAGGCCACCACAGGCTCTGCAGAGTGTCTGCCCTGTGGTGTCCATGCAGAGGGGTCTCTGATGTTCAGCTCACCTTCTTTGGGTGGTCTCTGATGTCCCCAGAACGCACTGAGGACCTGGCATGGTGCAGAACACTGTGGAAGTAAGAAAGAGACTTTACTGGGAAGTAGACGGTGAAAGCAGCTCTTGCCAGCACTGGGGACTGTTTGGGACATCTAGACACCTTATCTTCCTTCCCTGGACCGCCACTAGAATATGAGACCAGCATATGTGACATCCTGGCCTCAGGAGAAAGGCCCTTTGTCTGCTGTGGCGCTTGTGAAATGACATGAACAAGTAGCTGTGTGGTGAGTGAGAAGCGAGAAGATAATGTGGCCCAGAGAACTAAATGAAGTTTCGTGGGGGGGCTGTTCTGGTCCTGCTGGCCATGGGAACCTGCCATTCACTTTGGTAGCAGCACAGTCTCAGTTTCTTGATCTATCAGGTGGACCTTCCAGTCCATGTCTCATGGAGGACTCAAGGATGTAGAAGTGAAACCACACATGCTGTTCGGGAACTTGAGATGCTATTAATCACTGATATTAAAAGGCTGAATGTACACCAGGGTTACTGAAGCTGCCCTGATACTGTTCGAAAACCCGGTAGGCTGCACTCAGTGGTTCCCAAGAGAGCCTGTTGCAACACGGGGCCACCCCAGAGGGCAGGGTGCAGCTTGTTTTTTTCTGTGGCACAGGGTGTGGGCACACTCACCCATTTCCTCTCAGAAGCCTGAGGCAAAGGTTTCCATCTTCTTCACAGTGGGCTGAACTGTATCTCCTCTCTGCCAAATGCTGGGGTCTTGAGTGTCCCTCTGTGAGGGACCACTTCCATGTGTCAGTGGGAACCGGATCGGCAGGGGCTTAGTGGTTTTCCTGGAGGGGAACCTACAGGAAATAATTTAAGAAGATAATGAGGGGGATTTTTTTTTTCTGTCTAGAAATGAGGCCCATGGGTCTTTGCAGATGATATTATCCTCTCAGATTTAGAAATAAGTGCAGAAAAAGAAGCCTCCACCATTAGCTAAGTCAGAGTAATTGGCCAGAGAATCTGAGGCAGAACGGTATGCCATGTTATCTCTTCTCCTTTTGCCCAAGACCCCCAACCCTGAGGACCACCCTGGCATCTAGGATTCACTTTCTGCCTCTAGCCATCGTCCACAGTTGGCCTGGGCCTGAGCCTTCCTAGCTCACCTAAATTTGTCCCCCTTTTCAGAAACTGATTAAAACTAAATGTTATTTTATTTTATTTTATTTTATTTTATTTTTGAGACAGGGTTTCTCTGTGTAACAGCTCTGGCTGGTCCTGGAACTTGCTTTGCAGTCCACGCTGGCCTCAGACTCATGGAGATCTGCTTGCCTTTGCCTCCCAAGTGCTGGGACTAAAGGCATGTGCCACCACCTCCTGGCCAAGTTATTTTAAACCTAAGTGGAGGGCAATAGCTTTGTGTGGTACACTCTTACAAACAATCTTTTTTTTTCTTCATTCATTCATTTTGTGTTACAGCCCAGACCAGACTGCAACTCATTACGGAGACTATAGAGGCTTTGAACTTGTGATCTTCCTGCCTCAGTTTCCACAGAGTTGGGATTATAGGTAGCAGCATCATGTTCAGCTGAGTAATTGTTATATCGACAAATAACTCGAACCCCCAAGGCAAGGCCTGTTGAATCCAACCCTTACAGCTGGAAATTGCATTAAAAGATAGGGTAGGTGGGACATTATTTGATAACTCGAAAAACAGAAAAGCAAAAAAAGAATGATGGAGCAGAAAGTAAGGAGAAAAAGAAACGAATCCACCGGGAAGGGAATGAATTAATGAATGAATCTAAAAATCACAGCCTCCCTGGAGGTGACATGGGGTTCTAGGCCAAAACACTTGATTTCTAGAAGGAAGAGCTAAAGCTTGGGTTGTCCCTGCCCAAACAGTCTTGGTAAACAACTAAGGAAGGGCACAGCCGGGGGTCGGGGGTGGGGATGGGGGTGGGGTTCTGTATCCCAGGCTTGAGTGCAGCATATGGGGTCCCTGATGGGTCAGAACCAGGTTATTCACTTCTCCCTGCTTTCTGTCTTCTGGGAGTCACAGGGCCAGCTTCAAAGCCCACGGGCAGCTTTCACCACTTCCACGAGGAGGAGGAGTCCGAGGGAGGCTTCAGCACAAGAGTCTGAGCTAGGACCCCCCCCTCCCCGCCGTCTCGCCCCCCCCCCCCGCCCCTCTGCTCGGTTCTCACGGTTCCCACTTCCTATTCCCTGGCCGACACCCTATCTCAGATCGGAATCCAGTAAACATTAAAGAGCCTGCTCCGTGTGCCGTCACAGATGAAGTGACACCGGTTAAGGGCTCCTCCATCTTTCACTTTGAAATGAATCCTCCCCCAGTCCCAGCTCTTTGTCCCATGAGAAGAGAGTGGAGGGAGCCGCTGAGATTCCTTTTTCAAGTCCAAACAGAGGGCAGAGCAGATCCTTTTAGCTGTTGGGGGTGGGGTGGGGGAGTGTTAGGCTGTCTGGAGAGATTAAAGCAACACTTCATTTTGGAGAGTTTTCATCTTTATAGTTATGGCTTCTCAGGCCACGGACTGGTCATCACTCAGAGAAAACAGGGATCAGGAAAGCGGAGTAGCAGGAAATGAACAGAGCTCTCTGCAGCCAAGGGAGAGAGAGAGAGCTGTCTCTTTATAGCTGTTGTCCGATTCCCCACGCCATAATCACCTTTTCAAGCCCCATCTGAGAAATACCTAATCCAGCCTGCCTGGTACCTGAGACTCAACAGGCATCCCTTCCCAACTATGGGAGCAGCGGAGGAAGAGCTCCCTCCAAAGGGTTTAAATGCCAGCAGAGAGCATGCTCAGCTAACTGAGCAGCCTCCCAGGAGCCAGAGCAAGCCTTCCCCATTTCAAGCTGCAGGCAGAGACAGTGTTTCTGAAGTTCACCTGGCAAATTCATGTAGCGCTTCAATTACACGAGGAAGAACTTCCAGCATCTGCGTCACTTGACAGCATGTGTTTCTGTTGCTCGGAGGCTTACAAAGGGTACTGGTGGCGTCATCAGAGCTGGAGGGGACTTGCTAAAGGTGGTGTGTGGGTGGAGGTCACTCGGCAGAGCTGCATCCTCAGAGGATGGAGGTGTGTCTTGAAGCTGATGCCTATGCAGTGACATGATGTGTGTTTCCTGTAGGAGCCAGATTCAGTGTGAGGGGCATGATGGACTCTGTGCCTCTTTATGTTCAAATCTCAGGTCCAGAACAACACACACACACACACACACACACACACACATAAACACACACACACACATACACACACACATAAACACACATACACACACATACACACACACACACAAACACACACACACATACACACATACACATACACACACACATACACACAAACACACACACACACATAAACACACATAAACACACATACACACACACAAACACACATGAACTGGATAAAGGAAATAATACACTCGTACCGATGTTTTTTTTCTCTATGTGACTCATCAGCTAACTATGTGTCAGGTCTAGGAGGCTCTCGTCAGGTACCACCACCATCCTTTGACTTTTCTGACTGTGATACTTTGTTGGGTTTTATTTAGGCTTTCCAAGATCTGCTCATTGTCCTCCCCTCCTCAGTTTGATAAAACTCCTACGCCTTATTTTTAGGTTGCAAAATAAGAATAAACTTACAAGGACATATTTGTTGCTAAAGTTTCTGCCAAGAGCAAATAGCGCTGTAGCTGAGATCCTGAAATTCTACGCTGAGCCCCTGCCCCCACCTCCCATCCCCATCAACGTTGTCTCTTTTAAACAACCCCTACAGAGTGTGATTTTAAAGTAATCATGCGGACTGTTTTAGGGACTGCTTTCCCTTGGTGTGCTACTGTTTGGGGAAGATCTTAGGCAAGCTAAATGAATTCCTAAGAATTTGGAAATCAGTTAAAGAGCAGAAAATTCAAGGTTGTCAGATTTCCAGCAGAGTCAGGGTCTGTCAGGTAGGTGTTCCTGTTAAATCTAAGCTGTTTCCGTGGACCAGACATCAGGCCACACAGTCAGAGTTGCCAGAGGTCAGAAACTTAGACCTCTCTTCGACCTAAGCAAGTTTTCTGCTTGTGGAATTTTCTTCTTCAAGGAAGGGATGTGTTATCTGGAAACCAGTGAGCATCTGGCCCTGGGTGAGGCAAGAAGAAGCCAGAGGATCTCCTGGAAGCTAAAACCAACCAGTGGCTTTATCCTGCAAAGCTTAATAGCAGAGAACACAAGCTAGATGGAACGAGACGGGGACCACCAGGAGGGAAAGATGACAACAGAATGTGTCACGTCAGGAGAGCTAGGACTGCCTGTCTGCAAGATCAGCTTCTCAGTACCTCGGCTCCCCTCTGAGCCCACCCCTTCCATCTTCATGCCCTCACTCCTCTGACCAACTGCCCCTTCCCTGCTGCTCTCAGTTTCCCAGCAGGGCTAAGAACAAGTCCTGGTAGAAACAGACAGATACTACTAGGGCCCCTGTGGTATTCAATATGCCCTCTGAAAAGTGGTGCCCCTATCACCTAAGCTGGCTGCTTATACTGGCGGTGCATGGGGTAGGTATGGGGTGTTCTATAGACCTCACTAACCTGTCCTTAGTGTCAGAGGCAGCCCTGGCATGTCTGAGAGGTGTGCTCTCTGTGCCCTGTACCTGTCAGGAACTCCAGTCGCTTGTGCTCTGAGAATTCCCAACTCATGTTCCCTGCTAGCTTACTACTTAATATCATTTGTAGGAGTGTTTAACACCTGGAAAGCCAGCTGAGTTTCTTAAGACTGTTCTTTGTTTTGTTTTGTGTTTTTGATGTAACATGAATCTATGAGACCAAAAACTAGATGACTTTTGCGCCTGCAGCCAGGCGCCCTGAGAATAGCCAGTGGACAGTTTCCTGCATGATGCTAGTTAGTAGGCCAACTGGGACTGTGGTGGGAAACAAAAAGCCAAGCCCTGTGTCTCCGCACTGCCCTTTGGGCCTTGTCTCTGGGGATGGTCCAAGTCCATCAGAAAAGACAGTGAACACATTTAATCCTCTTCCTTATCCACACATTGTTAAAGGAGCATGTGCAATATCCTAAGCCCTGTCCTGAGCTATGCAGCCACCGCGGACAATGCTCAGTTCTTGCCTTTACACTGACACTCCTCAAGCAGGAGATGATGGCGTGAAGTGGTAGTCAGGGCTCCAGAAGAACAGCACTGATAGAATCACCTTACAAAGGAGATTTCTTACAGTGTCTCACAGGACCCAGGCCGGAAAGGCTGAGAACCAGGAACTGCTCAACCCATGAGCCTCCGTGCCCAGCAGTTCCAACTGGTGCTAAAGGACTGGAATATACCCAGAGATGCACAGGTCTTCAATCCATGTAACAGCCTGGAAGAAGTAGGTTCTGTTGGTGGCTACAACAGCAACACAGGAGATACCCTCGCCGGCAGGGAGCAAAGGAGGTCACACAAACATGGTGGCTTTTCTCCTTAGACTGCATATCTGAGCTGAGGCTGGGAAGTACCTCCCATGCGGGGGATCAGTCCTTCCCCTTCAGTTAAGACTTCCAGAAAACACCCACACGGGCCTGCTCAGAAGTGTGTCTCTTAGCAGATCCCACATCGAGCTGACAAGCAAGAGTAACAACCGCACACTCGTTAGACCACCACCAAAGGAGTTAAGTCTGGGACTAATGAAACATAGTGTATTGTGGAGCTAAGGGTGGAAAAGAGAAGCCGGGGAAGACTTGAGCCATGGGGACACCTGGGGACATGGGAATAAGTTCTCAGTGGGGTTCGAATGCCTTTTCTACCTTCTGGGTATGTCCAGGTGGAGAAGCGGAGCGAACAGCAGAGCAAGGGCATGAAGATCATCCCACTCCAAAGCTTCCATTGGTGCTTTCAATACAGGCTGAGCTCCAGCCACAGGTCAGCCATGTTTCTTCAACAGCAGGCTCCAGCCCAGGCTGCAGAGGAAAAGAGGCTCTGGTCCCAGGGGCTCCATTGCTGCCATGCTTTATGGGAAACGAGGTCTGTGGATGATTTTATCGTCACCTACCTGGATTACAGATGGTGCTGGTTTTCAGCATTTCAAATCTACCTTCCTCTGTCTGCCTCCATTAATGACTGGTTTCCTTTTTGTTTTGTTTATGATATAAATACTGTGTTTTTACATTTATGCTTTTATTTTGTTGGCACATGTTAATTGAACAGATCAGTGGGTTTTGCTATGACGCTTGCATGCATGCCTGTATTCCTGTTTGTCATGTGGGTTCTCCCACATCCTCTTCTCCTCCTCTCTCCTTATGCCTTCCTTTGTCTCCCATACAGGTCCCTCTTACACCTTCATCCTTTTCCTCTCTGTCTCTAAGTTTTACATCTGAACGAAAGCATGTGATGCTCCTCTCTGGCTCATTGTGTCTAACATGTGACCCCCAGTTTCATCTATTTTCCTGCAAATGACAGGATTTTACCGGTCCTTATGCCTGTAATTCTCCATTGTAGATACATGTGTAGATGCATGTAGGTGTCATGATTAATAGGCAACAGACCATTTCCTCTGGTGGCTTGGTATACTTTCAGGACCTAGGGTCAAAAGTTGTTGTACATTAACCAGAAGGTCCATCATCCAAATTGCCTGGCTGGTTGGTCCAATGCATAGCAAGGCACATCTTACTGATACCAGGCCTGGAGTCCCAGGAAGGTCACTGCATTTAGCCCCAGTTAAAGGACACAGTGTCACCAACTTCCTTGATGACTGAGAGAAAAAGAGCTGTTTTCCACAGGCCTGCTTGTGATACGTGGGAGAAGGAGGGGGCAGACCTTCCTTATTTTTTTCTAGAACCTAAACAAAAAACCAAGTTCTGCTCTCTCTTCAAAGTGTGCAAGCTGATGTGTTAATGCTCTTCTCAAGCAAGGAATGCCACTGTCCCATGCTGAGTGCACCACTCTGCTCTCTGTGGCTCAGACAAAAATGTTTAAACTGTTACAATTCACTTTGAAGTTTCATTGCAGTCTTGCTGGGGTCCTTACCATGTAGGTTTAACCACAGTCTGTGACCTCTTCTACAGAAACACAGACAGCTGGGAGCAAAGCCAGGAATGAAGATCAGGGTGCTGAGAGGCTGCCCGTGTGTTCTGCATCCTCTCTGAGCCATTGGTCCCTCATTTAAAGGTAGAGGATCAAAGAGTGACCACTTGGGATGAATTCTGGAATCTTCTTTCCCATTAGACAAGGCCTGGAAGTCTCTTCTATTAAGAAACTAAATCTCATTGGAGGCGGTGGCACACACTTTTAATCCTAGTACTCAGGAGGCTGAGGCAAACAGATATCTTCAAGATGAGTTCAAGGCCAGGCTGGTCTACAGAGTGATTTCCAGAATAGCCAGGGCTACACAGAGAAACCCTGTCTTGAAAAACAAAAACAACAGCAACAAAAGGAAGAAAAAGAAGGAGGGAGGGAGAGAGGGAGAGAGGAAGTAAGTAAGTAAGTAAAATAAGTCTGTTTTTCATTCTTTTATCTGTCCAGTGACTGGCTTTATGAAAAGTTTTTAGGCTGGGGCTCAAGGGGAGCACTGAGACAGATTTTAGGTAAGAGATAGATTTGGAAAGTTATGAAGACCATGAACAAACAGACAGCAGCATGGTGGGTGCTGTGGTGAGAGTTCAGGCCCACTAAGTCTCAGAAGACGGAGAGGATCCATGTCACATAGATTATGAGCATTCACAGCCATGAAATGCATTCTTGAGAAGGAAGGAGTAATTTTGAGGATTTGGGAGAAGTGGCAGGATACCCACCTACTCTTGAGATGTATCTAGGACATTGGTAGCCCTTTGATGTCCCAGATTCAGGCAACCTGGGGTCCTTAAACTTCCTTGGGGGTGTGAGAAGGACGCCTGCCCTTCTCCTGGAGTCTAGGCACTGGAAGAGTCTGTTAGAGAGTTAGAGATTCACAAATTGGTTCTTGGCAGTGGTATTTGCATATAGCAGCTGTATGAAGGAAGCCACTGTGGGTAGACATGCGGGGTTTGATCAGGCCCTCATTCCAAACCCAATGCCATGAGTCACAAGCGAAAGTATACTTGATCCAAAGCCAGGCCATAAGAGCAGCCCAGGCTAGTTGGCTGAGGAATTAAAGATCACAGGGACCAAGGCAAGCCACCCCAATGAAGCGGTCATACATCAGTCACTTGCCAGATGCCAAACTACACCTGACCCTGACTGAGCCCTAGCAAGACCCAGGGGACACTCAGAACCAGGCTAGCCTCACTACTAAGCAACTTGTGGCTAAAAAGAATAACAGCTGTAGTTTAATTGGGTCATATTTCCTGATAGTTTGCTACATAGTAAGTGCTACCTGACACACTCTCTCATGCTGGTTTGTTGGAAAGTTTCAAGTCAGAAGTGTTCCTTTCTTTATGTAAACATTGCATCAGTGTTGGCTATATGTGTGTGTGTGTGTGTGTATACATATAAATGCATGCATATTTGTGTGTGTGTGTGTGTGTGTGTGTGTGTGTGCACATATACAACCACCACCATCATTAACATTTTAAGAATGGCTTGCCCAGGTTTATGGGAGAGTTTCAACTTGTGCATAAGCTCAGAGTTAGCCATGAGAAGCAAAGGAATAGACTCGCCTGTGCTGGTGACGTTCTGATGGCAGCAGCCTGACCGGGTTCTTCCGGAATATGAGCAAGCGTTTCTGTGACTGACAGGCTTTAGCTTTACAAGGATGCATTCTTTTGCCAGGGAACTTAACACTGTTCAAGCTCTTTTGAAACAAGCATGTTTTGAATCTACTAACACCACCCACCCCACTCATATGATGTAGAGATCAGACGCGCGTAAGTGAATGTACAGGCGTCTCTCTAGGTGCTGGAGGCCAGCTGAGTCACCTAAAGAGATGCTGAATGCAACTTCAGAACTGGAAAATAGCTCTTGCTCTTTCTTGTAGAAACAAGTATGTAATATATATTTATATTTTAGGATAATTATGCATAACACTAGATTATAACAATTACTGTTTTTATGGACATAACTTTCTTACAACTTGTTAGAAGTCATTTTTATATTGTTACCTATGAAACAGCACAAACCCCCCTGGAGAACAGCGAATATGCTCTGTACTAACACCTGAGAGCACTTTCTCGGGGTGCTGAGGACTGGAGGCAACCTTCCTGTGGTCTTTAGGAAGTGCTCAGAGAGAACTCCATTACTGCAGTTCTCCTCTATAGTAGACTCAGCACAAATGCACTTGATGAGCCAAACTCCCAGCTGAGGCTTTGATTTATGGAATATAGCAGCACACTGAGCCCCAGCACACCAAGCAAATCATTGCCCCCTGTGGAGGTGGGCCAGTCAGGGAAGATGATTTCTATTTTATGGGCAAACAATAAGAGTCAGCACTCAAGCCCTCTACTTGGTAAGAGACACTAGAAGACTTACATCCAGATTTTCTGGTTCCAAGGCTTGGCTGTTTTCCAAGTGAACATCAAGACAGCGCCGAGCTCAGGCCCCAGCTTTACTGTGAATTTGAACCAGTTTTGTTTTGTTTATTTTTTTAATTAAACATCCCTGAATTTCATGTTTCCATGAATATGAAAAACATTTGATCATTTTACTAATCTCAAGGAATTTCCAGGCAGAGTGGTGCACACCTTTAATCCCAGCATTTGGGAGGCAGAGACAGGCAGATCTCTGAGTTTAAGATCAGCCTGGTCTATACAGTGAGTTCCAGGACAGCCAGGGCTACACAGAGAAACCCTGCCTCAAAAAACAAACAAGCAAAAAAACCAAAACAAAACAAAACAAAGCAAAATTTCAGGTGAGCGTCAATAAAAGGACCCCATGTGAGGGGCTTAGCATTAGAACTTCAGAAGGTTCCACAACTCTTATTTGGCTCTTAACATCACTGGTCCTCCCCAGCATCATGTGAGGATGCCAGGGTCGCCATCCTCTCAACTTGTCACACAACAATAGCACCTGAGAGGCAATGGACAACAGTTTTACCATGATGCTGTTCACTGTGTGGACAGGTTCACGGGTCACACAGTAAACACCAGAAGCACATATTCTGCCAGTACCGTTTCCTCAGATGGGAGGCTGCACTGCTACTGCAGAAGATTTTTTATGGTAGAAGTTATTGGCGGCAAGTGCTGCCCAGTCTATGGCTTCTTCTTCCAAATGATGTTTACCAAAAATGCAACCAGAACAACAGTTGGAAAGTGAGCGTGCTTCATGAATACTGCTCTGTGCGCTCTGCAAGGCCCAAGAGAACACCTCTCTCTTGCACTTGACCTCTTGCCTACTGCCCCACTCCACTATCCTCCACTTTTTGAATTTAGCAACCCTGCTCATTCCTGTCTTTAAAATCTCTCAAAAGTTCCTGTACATACCAGGTCACCTGTGCGCTCTCTTCTCACTGTCCTCGTCTCCTTGCTGGTCACACTTCACACTAAAGACTTATTCCAAGCATCCTCTTGTGATGACTGATGATGTGTGCTGATGTCCCTGGGATAGAGGTGCCCAGGCAGGAATACCCTAGGCTTTTACAGTGGTGTGTCTGTAAGGCGTTTCTGGACAGCAAGAACAGAAGAGTCATGTGCTGAGTAGCAGAGCAGGTCCCTGTCCAGCTGTGGTGGGCCTTGTCCAAGCATGAAGGTCTGGGAACAACACAGATACTAACTCTCCCTCACCTCACATGAGAGAGTTCCTCCTGCCTGGCTGCCTTGATCTGGGACATTGACTGTCTTCTGCTTTTGGACTTAACCTGAAGCATTCACTTCCTGGGTTTCCACACTTGGACTGAAATTGCATCACCATTACCTCTTCTTGTAGTCTGGCCTCTAACTCGGGCTGGAACTGTACCCCTGACTTTACAGCATCATGAGCTTACCAATTGTACATCTTAGGACATGGTGTTTAGCACTGCACAATCAAGTTCTTAAAAAAAATTTTTTAATGATATCTATTTATTTGATTTGTGAGTGTGCATGCACGTGTGCCGTGCTGTAGATATGGAGTTCAGAGGACAACTCTTAGAGGTCGCTTCTTCCCTTCTAGTATTTTGTCCCTTGAGACTGAACTCCAGGCTTTAGGCTTGGCAACAAGTGCTTTTACCCTACTAGCCACTTCTCCAGCCCTGAAATTGTTTAGAGTAAACCTACTGCGGGCTACCTGGCCGGCTCCATAGGTAAAAAGCTTGCTGTGCAAGGGTGAAGACCAGTTCAACCTCTATGGAACCCATGTAAAACTGGGCATGAGAGCTCATGTCTGTAGTGCTGATACTTCTACAGAAAGACGGCACATAATGAGAATCCTTAGAAGCTTGTAGACCACCCAGCCTGGCGTACACAGCTACGGACAGCAAAGGAGATCTGGTTCAAACAAAACAGAAGTGAACACTGACACCTGAAGCTATCTTCTGACCTCCACCTGTGTGCTGTGCATATGTGAACCTACACACACACACACACACACACAGACACACACACAATACAAAGTTTTAAAAGAATAAAGATCTTTTTATTTATATTTGCATACTTTGTGTCTTGTGTCTACATGTATACACTTATTTCTAATCTACCTAGCTATCATCTATCATCTCTCTGTATCTAAGTCTGACTTGTAAGGTATCTGCAAATCCATGTGTGTGTTTATCAATTTCTTACTGATTTTGAAGGCCAATGGCTTTGGTTCTGGTGCTTGAGAAGTCTAAAAATGAATCCAATCGATAGGCTTCATGTGAACTTTCATGACAATTGCTATGGCAAAGACATTTCAAATCACAGCTGCTTTGTGGTCCTTGCTTCCTCTTCACTGCCTACCACTAAGTCAGCTCGGGTCCTGAATCTCTATTCTAGGCAACAGGTCTGCTAGGATGTTGTCATCTTCTCTTCTAAGAATACAAAAAATACAGTGTGCTTCCACCTGATATTGAAGGTGTTTATGGGGAGGACATGAAGAGAGCATGGTCCTGTAAGCAGTGGGATTTGGTACACTGAGAAGTCACCATGCCCTGTGCCATTCTCCCCTCAAAGGCAATACAATCCATAGGAAGAGTTAGATGACTTCAAACATTTGTCAATTTACCTACCAAGCTGTATGACATCCACAAACCAACTGACCTGGATTCTTTTAAATGGCCCATGTCATGAAAGAAAAAGAAAATCATGGAAATGAAGTGAATGTACTGATAACAAGTGAGAGGGAGAGAGGGAGAGAGAGAGAGAGGAGGGGAGAGAGGGGGGAGGGAGAGAGAGAGAGAGAGAGAGAGAGAGAGAGAGAGAGAGAGAGAGGGGAGAGAGACTCAAATTTAAAATATTGCTTGTGGTCTACAACTCCAGCACCACCAGAGGCCACACCAGTACTAAGAACCTTAGGTAAGGCACCACCCACCGCCAGCTAACACTTAAAGCTTAAAGTTTGTCCAGCATTCCTCGACATCACAGCCTCCATGGGCTCAATATCCCAGTCCACAACAATGGCAGAAGATTCCACCCTGATAGTCCTGGGAACCCCAGAGACCAAGCTGGTACCTAGAACCTCAGAGGCCACACCAGTTCAAAGAACCCCGAGAACTCCAGAGGCAACTCAGGCACTCAAAATTCTAGTAGAGGCACCCCCATTGGACCTGAAGCCTGGACGTGAAGGTTATCAGAACCCCAGGCCACTCATGCCAGGAGGCCAGAGAAGAAAAACAAAGCAAGAGAAAAAAAACATCCAAAAAATCTATCCAACAAAGATAAACTCAAAAATTGGCACCTAAACATATAATAACTCCAAATCCAGAGGACTCTAGATAAGTCACATAAGAACCCAATCAACAACAGCCAGTGCAATATGGCACCACCAGAGCTAGCATTCACTTCTTTGTGTGTTCTTTCCCCTCTTCTACTCTTCTCCATCCTTCCAACACCCCAACAATAGTAGGAGAGAAAGAAGAGTAAAGGGGAATGGGACGCTGTTATCATTAGACTCCTTCCTGCTGAGTGGGGGCTTTGAGTTACTTGGGGCAAGCTTGCTCTTTGCTGTCAGGATATTCAATTTCTTCTTCTTATCTCTTTGCGCATGAGCACTTGACAAACCACCACAACAGCAACCAGCAGCAGCAGCAGCAGTAGCAGGAGCAGAAGCAGAAGTAGCAGGAGCAGCAGCAGCAGCAGCAACAGCAGCAGGAAGAGCAACAGCCACTGCAGCCCCTCTCTGGGCTCTAGCATTTATATAACTTCTCAAGAGTCCCAAGAACTCCAAATGTCAAACTCTTTCAGAAACTATCTGCATCTGGCAAAGTCATACCCCTGCTAGAGCATGAGACAAATCATAGTCAGCTGCTAAGGACAATCCAAAACAGCCCCATATTCCACACCTGGAGTTAGAACAAAAACATATTCTCACAACATTTTTTTGGAGGTAGTAATAGTGTAATCACTCGGGTGTACTTACTCTTAGGAGATACATGCTGATGTGTTCAGGAATGCTTTCCTGAAATAGCTACAGTCTACTTTGAAATGATTAAGCACGTCTGTGTACAAGTGAAGGCAGGTATGTCTGTATGCATGTGTATGTGCACATATGAGTATACGCCCTCTTTGGGGGGGAGCGTGTTTCAAAACAGGGTTTCTCTGCATAGCCTTGGCTGTCCTGGACTTACTTTGTAAACTAGGCTGGCCTCAAACTCACAGTGATCCACTTGCCTCTGCCTCCCAAGTGCTGGGATTAAAGGCGTGTGCCACCACGCCCATACATAAACATGTTTGGAGACAAAGACAGAGAGATAGAAAGTAAATATGCCAAAATGTTTTTTTTTTAATAGAGGTTGGGGAATTTAGCCCAATTGGCAAGGTGACTGTGCAGATGCATGACACTTAACAACTGCCTTGCTCCTAGAAGGGGTTAAGGAGATAATGCCACCATCGCCTTGAGAGGCACAGCCAGAATCTTCCCAATTCCCGTACTGCTTCTTCAAGATCTCCTATCACATGGATGGAGCTGATGCAGCATCTTAACTTTTTCCATGCTGTTTTCATGCTAGAGAACAGTTTTGCCCTATTTCACAACCATGGCTCTGAGCCAGACTGCCCAAGTTCTAACGCAGTATCTTAACTCCATAGCTGTGTGGATTTGAGCAAGTCAGTTGCTTAATCTCTTGATATCAGCATTTACGTTCAGAGAAGGAGCCTAAATGTACTAAGCACAGTGTTTGTGTTGAGGAATAAAGGAGATAAGAAACAGAAAGTCCTTGGCATGAGGCCTTGTGCAGAGTAAGCACTCAATAAATGTGTCATTGACCAATATTGTTCCTATCACGCCTGCATGCAATATCAGAAGAACAAAACAGAAATAAATTCACCATCATAAAATTTATGATCTATTGATAATGTTTTCATGAATATTTATAGTCCTTGGTTGTTAACTTGCCATATCCTGCTTCTAGGAACTTGTCTTAGGGTCCTTTACGTCTATCTTAATTACTAGCATTAACTTTCAGATTATCAGCTTCAGGTCAGACAAAGGTACACAGGCCACAGAACAGCTCAGAGCAGCATTAGAGGTGACACAGGCCTCATAGGGGCCTCACTGAGAGCAAGAGCAGAGCTGATACAGATGCAAAGACTATCACTAGCGTGGTAAGATATGATATTAAAAGCCAGCAGACACACCGTGCTGTACAGCACAAATGATGTCCAAGGTGCAGACCCCGGTCCAGACAAACAGCAATTGCAGCGGGCCCCTGTGGCAGGAGACAGTGCTAAGCAGAAAGCTCCAAGGGCAGAATTGGAAGTTTTCCCAGAATGAACATGCTGGATGGCCTGATGATGGCTTAGAGGATGCCACTGTCCCCAGCAGGAGGTTCCTGCCTTCACATGACCAAAGTAAGAGATTGCTTAGCCCTTGGGCTGATGTGTTGCCTAAGTTCATGGCCTTTGCCCACACTCATGTGTGCCCTGTGTTCCTGACTTAATTTGATGAGTTCATGCTTATATGCCTGAGATTAGCTTTCTGTGTGTGCCATGGCCTGAGATGTGCAGATGGCAGATATTTACTTGTATCTATGAGTGGAACCAGTGCATTGGAGTATGTGCGTGCATGCGTGCGCGCATGTGTCTGTGCATCTGAGCATCTGTATGTGTGTGTGTGTCTGTGTCTGTGTCTGTGTGTCTGTGTCCATGTGTATGTATAATGTATAATTTTGTTACTTATACATTAGGAGTAGCCTGACTCCTACTGTCCCCTCTTCTCTCCCTTTGTGTCACTTTGAGACTGCTCAATGAACAGAGTCATCCAGTAACAGACCTTTGAGCTCATCTTTGTTCATTCAGACACTGCTTTTTCTTTATCCTTCCAGTACTTTCCAGGAAGATGCTAACACATGTGATTGACACGCGGAAGGCCTGGGGAGAAGGCTCTGCACGAGCATGCGCTGCTCTTGTGAAGACTGAAAGTGGGTTCTACTTGAGCTGGAGGGCCTGGACAACACCATTCAATTGCAAATGTGCCTGGAGTAGGCAGGTGTCCTTCTCAGCCTCACCTCGCACTCTTTGTTCTCTTTATGGAAAGAGGCTTCTTCTAAGCTGCAGTTTGGCTCCTAGGAGCTCTCCAGTGGGCAGCCCCTTCATTCTCACTGGAAGTCACTTAAAAAGGTTTTTTTTCTTTCTTTCTTTCTTTCTTTTTCTTACGGCTTTCACATAAAATGAAAAAGTCTCTAGGACTCACTGGCCCAAAGCTATATACATGTATATGTATATATAATTAAAATATGAAATAGAATATATGTTATCAGAGAAGAATGGTTTTCATTTGTTTTTCTGATTTTAAAACAAAAATTCGGTTCTGAAGAGGCATGACCAAGTGACCTCCCGCCACTACTTCTTAAGTGACCCTAATTTTGTTCCTGGCATTGGAGCAGATGGATAGCAGCAGGTCACAGCCCTTCAGGCCTCCAGCTCTTTAATCTTGTCTTCGGCTTCTGTCGGTTTATCTTTCAGTACTTCCTGAGCCAGAAGCCACAGATGAAGTTAGAAGGCAGTGGGGAGAAGAAGTTGCTGTAATGGCAGAGCCACCTGGTGACTATGAGCATCACTTTCACCTGAGGCTGTAGCAGGCGGGCGCACAGTGGGCACAGTATCGAGAATCCGCAGGGTGGGAAATCGCTGATTTAGGAAGGTTTGTCTGAAGCTCAAGAGGAAGAAAACTTAAAAAAACGAAATGACAAAGGCCCAAGAGGATGCTTAAAGCTTCGTTCTCTTTTATATTTTTTTTCTCTTGAAAACATCCCTTGATTTGAGTTTTGTAGACATGAGTGATTCACAGGATTCACAGAAAGTGAGCTTGCTGCCTTCCCACAGCTGGACTGCTGACTGTGCTGTTCTCTTCCATAGAATGTTAACACCCTCGCCTGAACAAGAAGCTACGCAACTTCACACAAGATATTTTAGAACCCATAAAAGTCTCACCCAACACTCTCTTTCTCAAGCTAGAGGAATGGAAGAAGGCATCTTGTTATCCAGGAAGGCCTGGGCCAGATGGAGACGTAGCATTTTGTTTGAATAGCAGCGATCTTATTACTTGCAATCCTCACCTCCTGGCCCAGCTTAATACCATAATTACTCTCTTAAATTTCTCTTTATTTAACATAATCTATTCTGTCTTCTTTTGTTACCATTATTTAACTAACCAAATAGACCAAATGTAATACCAAAAGCTCAAGGGGCATGAGTCCAACGCGTAGAAACCTGCTTTTAATTTTGGATTATGGGGCCAGTTTCTTAGAAATTGTCACATTCAAAAAAAAAAAAGATTTTCCCTTCTTTATGTCAAGAGAGGGCCGATCCAATTAGAATCAGCTTAATTTAATAGTGAGTCATTTTAGGGCTGTCTTCAAAATGAACATTTTGCTTCCAAGTCCTAACTTAGTCATACAGACTCAAAAATGTATTCTGGTGAGTTCAGTGCAAAGGTGAACTCACATCCTTAAGGACTTTCTCCATGCTCATAGCAATGTTCTAAAAGGTATGATGGTCTGGAGAGATGAAGGAAAATAGCATCGGTGGTGCCAAACAGATGACAAGAAACTGCTTTCCCCTGTGTAGGAGAGGGGACTGAGACACTAGTGGGAAACTCAGGGTCACTTCACGAGTATGCGCTCCAGGAAGGCCAAAGCCCCATGTGCTCATCACATAGTCAGTGAGTAGTAGACGGCAGAGTGCCTATAAAACTTCACCTGTGAAAATGCAGAGCTGGGAGGTGAGACTGAGCCAGTGGGGAGACTCCTGTCTCTTGCCTCCATCACACAGCAGCTGCACAAAGCACATTTATGATGCTAAAGCTGACCTGGTACCCTGACTGGCTTCTTGGGGCTACTTCTTATGGCGTGAATCTTTAAGTCACATGAAAAAAAAATATGCTGTCTGCTTCTTGAATGCCAAGCAAGCAACTGACTGAGCAGGAACTGGACCTGCTTGCTCCAAGTAGACATGGAAAGCCAAGTAAATGGCAATTTCATGTTAGATAATTTTGCCCTTTAAGATGCTTAAGAAGCTGGGTGAGGTGAAACACGCCTGTTATCCCAGCACTGTAGATGCTGAGGGAGGACGGTTATGTGTCTAAAGCAGCCAGGGCTATGGAATAAGACCTAAGCGTCTGTCCAAAGGAGAGGAGGATCAGGAATCCCTTCATGTCTGATTGTTATAAACACAATCAGGAGGCTAAATTCCTACTCTGTCCTTTTAGTAATAGGGAACAGGAGTAGCGTATAGAGGATGAAAGAATTCACAGTGAGCTGCAGGCTTTAGGGCTATGTAATAACTGGTTTATGTCCTGCCCCTGGACCAAATGCTAGGGATGTGGCTTTCTCTGAGGAGTTCTTGCAACCCCTATGCAGACAGACAACTGGCCTCTTGTTCTTTGTTTATTCAGCAGGAAGCACATTCTTCATAGTTTTTATATCGCAGGGGGAAGGAGGTCAGAGTACAACTCCAAGCCCTAATAACACACTTCTCAAACGATATGGGCGTAGCACCCTGTGATCGGAGCCATGAGAAGCAACGCAGGGCTATCAGAGGAGTCAGCAGAATGTTCATCTCTATCCCCAGTCTACATCGCTCCCCCAGCCCCGCCCCAAACCCGGCTCTGAGACACAGCACTGTGGTGAGCACTGAATGACATTGCTGTGAAGGGCAGGAAACCCCATGACAGTGGATGCATTTCACAATGACAGTCACCAAGTCACAAAACCCAGGAGTCATGCATGGCAGAGACATGGACTCTCGGATCCGCACGCTCGCACCTTTCCCCATCCCTACACTAACGGTGTGCATTTGCATGGAAACTAGACCCAAGTGATAATCATCCTCTTAGAGCTCCCAAGTGACTTTAGAGAGATGAAAGCTAACTGTCTGTGGAATGGATGGATGCCTACCACGTATCTACATGGATGTGTGTGCACGGATTTGTACACCAGGAAGAGGGACAAGTGAGGTCAGCCCCAGAGGAGACGATGCTGCATCTGAGGGAAACACAACCAGCCCTAAACACAGGACATCAAAACGCTTAATGGTTTTCTGAAGTGCCTTGGGGTGCTCAAGAGTGGCATGCCCAATTTGAAGCAGTGAAAAAAAAATAAAGAAGAAGAAGAAGAAACGAATCCTTCTCTTTCTCCTTTTCTTTTTGAACTCCTTAACATAATTTCTCCACATTGTTCTTTTGAAGTCTGCCATTAGGATGGAGAGTCCTCAAGGACTGTGAACACTAGAGCATCACGAAGGAGACAAGAAATGTCTTCTAATGCCGCCCTTTAAGAGGGCAGATGACAGAAGTGGTAGGCTTTCTCCTAGCTTTTACTTCTAGCATCCTACAAGGATGAGTTTTAACTGTCTGAGCAGCATGAAGAAGAAAACAAAGCAGGGAGCGATGTGACTCACTAGTTGCTTATCTTAGCCCACTGTGAAAAGCATGCTCTTTAGGGGACGGAGCCCTGCACTCCCCTCCCCCCATCTCTTTCCTGACAGGAATGTATTCACTAGGATTCTGAATGTATTTGCTCCTAGGTGCCTTCTGTGCCCCAGCCTCAGCAGGAGGGAGCCACCCTCTGCTGTGACACTTGGCATAATCCAAACCCTTCCTGGGCTCCACTGTAGAATCCATAGCAGCCCACTGGCACATCCCTGGCCCACTACGCAGGACTCAGTTTCTCCCATGGGCCAGGGAGAGCCAGGCGGTGAGCTGAGTCTCTGGCCTGTCTAAGCTCATCCCCTCTCACTTCACCCTAGCTGGACCTCTCACTCTAAGGGGGGAAACTGAGGCCTATGATTTGTGAGCTCCCATGGCCTCTTGCTTTCTATTGGCAAATCCACCCACACATACACTTGGTCCACTTCCGGTTGAGAAATACGAGGTTTGCCTTTCCTGTTCAAAACTGAGCAGCACCCACCACACACACCCCAGACCCTGCACCCCAGTCCTTCCCAACTCGGTGGGTGTCAGGTCCTAAGGAAACTCCAGTTCCCCAAACTCCAAAAGCTTGTTCACACGTCCAGAAGCGATCTCAAGCCTGACGAGAGGAGGATTCCCCAGGACCAGGACCGTGTGAGGCCAGTTCCCATGACCAAAAGAAGTCACTCCCCCTTCCCTCTGACAAAAAGGGACACAGGACTGTCCAGTTAACATGCATAGTCCATCCTAGTCCCCTCTCACTAAATTCCCTCCTGCTCAGAGGCTTCCTCCTCCCTCCTTCTCTAATCTCTACCCCCCCACCCCCCCAGCCCACCCCCCACCCCCCCACCCCCCCACCCCACCCCATCCCACCCCACCCCCCCCACCAGTCTCCTCTCTCTTACAGATAGCACAGCATGGCTAGTTTGCTGGCCATGTTCGGTCTATCTCTCCCTCCTCTGCTCTGGAGTCTTCCAGCTACTTCTGCCTGACCCCTCTTTCATATACAGTAAAACCTTCCTATAGCTCGGAGTGACCATGGTGTCAGTTTATACAATAGTCTCATGCCTCCTCCACCCCTCACCCCCTCAAATTTCCCCACGGCCTATGAATTTGTTCAGATAGTTCCCAGCTGATTCTCTAAAGAACACAGGCCCGTGGCCTCCCCACTTTTCTGGATGGCAATCCTTTTTTTTTTTTTTTTTTTTTGGTCTCACTCCCCCGTGACAGAAGGAGAGGTCTCACTCCCTGCCTCCCTCTCAAGGCTCCTCTTCAAGCTGCTTCCCGCTCAACAACTCTTATGCTTTTCCCCAAGGACACAAGTGTCACTTGTAATGGCAAACTAAGGATGTGGTGTTTGGCTCCCTGCTTGTCTGTCTTGTTGGACACTGTGGACCAAGGTTCCCCTATGTGCTTTCTGCTGCCCCTTAGGTTCCTGCCCAGAATCTGAACCTGGTCTCCTCTTCATCTCTTTGGCTCACTCTTCTCCCCCATCTCTTTGTCTGAATGAATTCTCTGGAGTTCATCCTTTGCTTCTCTCGGTTAGCTTTGTCACTCTGACCCCTTGAGCTTCAGACTCATACATGCAGTTTTCCCTGCTCACTCTGTATCAGTGGTTCTCAACCTGTGGGTCGAGATCGCTTTGGAGGGTCAGAGAGACCTTTTCACATGAGGTAGTGCACAAGATATCATGCATTTCATATCTATTTACATTACTATTCATCACAGTAGCGAAATTACCGTTAGGAGGTAGCAATGGAAGTAATTTTATGGGTGGGTGGGGGGTCACCACAGCATACGGAACTGTATTAGAGGGTCGCAGCACTCGGAAGGTTGAGAACCACTGCTCTATATCAATGGTTGTGTTGCCCTTTTCCAGGGGGAAAATTTCATTCCATTTCAACTAGTTGGTACAGCTACAATGCCGGCCAGCCTCCAAGCAGCTCCCTTGAGCACTCCCTAGCTGAAATGCTCCCAGGAGCATCTATACAAAGCCCTCCAAGTGCATCTTCTTGCCCCAAGATTGATCCTTATAGACTCATCTATGACCCCTAAGCAGAGAGATGGCTAAGACTGAGCCTGCCATTCGTTGTCTGCCCCTGCAGGATAGATAATGTTCAGGCTTGGACTGCACGTGCTAGAGAAAGGCTCAGCTTGAATGCCGAATGACAGATGGCTAAGGATGTCAACATCTGCACGGTGAATGCCTCGCTTGTCAGCCCACACCTACTTGTAATTATAACACAGTCATATGTGTCTGTCACTTATCCAAGGAGATACAGTCTGTAGAGCTCCGCCCAGTGCCAAGCGCACAGTAAGAATTTCAGCATCTGTTAAGATGAGTGTAAGGACACCTCACTGAACTTGCTCCTGACTACTAGAATGTGCTCCTAAAAAGCTAAAGAAGAAGAAGCAGTGGTGGGGAGGATAAAGGGTTGAGGGGGGCATCACAAAGGGCAGGGGAGCCTGGCGCCAAGTAGCCTGACTGTAAAAAGCGAGGTTCCACCAGGCTGCTCCGGCACAGCCTTGTCCGTGTCAAGGAAGTGTGAAGGACATCAGCTTTGGAAACACTCATGTGCCCTCTGGCTGCACCTACCCTCTCCTGATAAAGTCAGAATCTACAGAGGAATCCCTTAGTGGGAGGACAGCTGGTCATTCTGGTGGCTTGTCCTCATGCCTCAGGAGGGTAGCAGGGAGGTGCTGGTATGTGAGGAGTGAGATGTGCTCAGGAAGTGTCTGCATTCAAGGGCTCTGCTGCCACATCCTCCCAGCGATCCAAGGAACGCATCATCAGTGGGGGCATGCCCCCCTCCTCACGCCACTTCCAGGGGACACAAAAGCCTCCTCTATTTTTGAATACTTTCAGGCTCTAAAAGAGCCCACTCAGTCTGGCTGCTTTGTCCCTAAAAGGAGGCCCCAAGCCCTGTATCTGCAAATGGCATTTTTATTCTTATCTAAGCACTAGAGGCTTTTCTGGGGTCACCATCCTTTCATATTTTCCTATAACCCATGGGTTGAGAAGATGAAACTCAAGTGCCCTTTTGATTCCTATCATCTTTTCCCCCCTATTTTAGGGCCTGCAGAGATAGCTTGCCTGTGAAAGCCTTTGGGATGCAAGCCTGGCTATCCTGGTTCAATCCCCATAATCCATCAAGATTCGTTGGTGACCATCTGCAATCCTAGCAGATGCAAAGGAGCCCAGTGAGATGCAAAGGAGAGACAGAAGAACGGCCCTGAAGCTTGCCCGCCAGCTAGCCCAGTTCACTCAGTGCAGTAGAGACAACCAGACCCTGCCTCAGAAAACAAGATGGAAGGAGAGAACCAGCTTCTAAATAGTTGTCTTCTCTTCACACATGTGTCATGGTGCACACACACACACACAGACACACACACACACACAATAAATCCCTCTGTTCATAGGCAAAGTATAGTATCTTTAAGCCCAACTAATTTGAAGACTCTACCTTTTGTCATGATGCTCTTTATTTACTGACTAAATCCTCCTCTTTCTAGAATATGAATTTTTTTTTACTATCACTAAGCATCTTAAAGGAATTTCCCAGTGTTATCCAACAGGACAAATGCTTATGGAACTCTGGAAATCATGCTATGGAAAACCAACTGAGTTACTAAAGATCATCTGGTGCCTCCCCCCAGAGGTGACCTTTCTAGTGACACTTGCACATGTGGTAGTGAATCAGGAATGATGATTTTCAGAGGAGCTAATTTCCGACTGCGTCAAAGCACAACCAACAAAGCTAACAAGAAACACTCTACCTTTTGTTTTGCTTTTTCCTTTTGTCTCAGTGTTTATGCTTAGACAGTCCTTTCCAGCCTCACCACCTATGCTGAGGGCCTATGTATGCTCCCTGCCCACCTATGTCGTAATTCTTTTTACTGTGAGTCTGGCAACCCATGCCAGGCTTCTGAGTTCTATATGAGAAGAAAAATCCAGATGAGAACTCGGGGGCTGGGGAAGAGATTTTTGTCTCTTTGTTGCTGCTTTCCATCTGCCTCTTGAACCCTAGGCTGGTGAGAATCAAAGTTTCTAGAATCACTCTAGGGGGTAATTTGACAATGGGTGTCAACGTGTTAAGAAAAAATCACAGGAATGCATTTAAAAGAGTAGCCATCAGTCATAGCAATATTTAAAGAAAAGTCTGGAAGCAACCTAGAGAAAGCATCAGGCAGAGAAAGAGCAAAGGAATGCTGGGCTTCATGGAAAGTAAATGAATGTTAAATAAATGCTCCCATAGTATCAAAAATTCTAAAAGAGAACAAGGAAAACACCACACTTTGTTAGTCGTATGGGTGCACTTTTAAAGACTTATTTTTAAGTTTTCATTTGTAATTATGTGTCTGTGTCTATGTCTGGGGGTTGGGGGCGGAGTATGTGCACTTGAGCTCGGGTGACAGCAGAGGCCAGAGGCATCCGAGTCCCTGAAGATGGTGCTACAATTGGGAGATGGGTGCTGGGAAACAAACTCAGGTGCTCTGCAAGAGAGTAGGTGTTCTCTCTTAACTGCTGAGCCATCTCTCCAGTCTCATGTGTATGTATTTTAAAAGTCTGCCAGGATATTCAGCCTACTGGCTCTAGTTACCAACAGGATGCCAGCAGAAAGCTAGGCACTTCAGAAACGTATCTTTCCGTGCTGTCTGGGTACTCTCATGAGCTATGTGCATCCTGATTTGGAGAGAGAAGCACTAAACTTAGATGACAGAACCTTCTTCTTTTTGAAAGATTTGTTTATATATGCATTTTATGTATATGAGTGCTCTGTCTGCATGCACTCTTGCACACCAGAACAGGAAATTATGTTTCATTATAGATGGTTTTGAGCCACCATATGGTTGCTGGGAATTGAACTCAGGACCTCTGGAAAAGCAGTCAGTGTTTTTAACCACTGAGCTATTTCTCCAGCCCCTATGACCAGACTTTCAAGGCCCCACTCCCCCATGGCAAGACACCCATCCTTAGGATCCCTCAGGGAAACAAGATAAGCTCCCTGTGCCCTGGAAACTGCCAGCTTGGAATTCTATTCAGCCATGTTGGCTCTGCCAGGCAGCTGAGATGAGCATTCCAGCACCGTGACGGGCAACGTCACCCACCCATTTTGAAAGTGAATTATCTATGCCTTTGGCTTCACGTCTGACAGTGCCCACTTTAGAGGTCATAGGACACCTCATGCAAGAACCACCTAAAAACTGAGTTAAAACTTGGAGAAGCGAACATCTCCCCATTCATTCTGGTCTCATCTATCACTGAGGAGGCTGGTTCTCAAAAGCATCCAGCACAAACTTGTTCTCTCCCAGGCAGAAATAGGGGGCTTTGTGGTGTAGCAGCTCCAGGCTCGCTAGGCAGTACTTGCAAAGCAGTACAACACTTGACTGAATTAATAAATCTCCCACTGATGTTGGTAATAAAGAAAGTGTATTACTGAGATTTGCATAGTTTGTGGTCTTCAAAGTAAATCTTAGTATGTGGGGCCAGTTGTTTAAAAATAGACAGACAGACAGACAGACAGACGGAGAGACAGACAGATAGATAGGTGGGTAGATAGATAGATAGATAGATAGATAGATAGATAGATAGATAGATGTTCCTGGCTATTTCTCCTCAACTCCATAACAGGCTCTCATTTCTTTACTTTTAGAGGGTGCTAGGGTTCGTAGCAAACACAGTTCCTTCAGATTTCCCATCCCGTATGAAGAAATCACTGTCTACACCTGGACACAGCCCACAAACAGCTGCTTGCTAGTCACATCTGTCCCTGGAGCTTTGTAATTCATCACTGATGCCCACTGATTCCTAGTTATAAAACAGGGGAGGAACCAGGAAGCATCAGCTTAGCAGGCAGCTGAGGGGTCGGTCACATCAGGGTAGAGCATAAACAGGAAGCAGAAGAGAGACCAAGCCAACAAGCACCCCTTAAATAAGGATACATGGCGAGGACAACATGTGCTGAATTTCCACTTATATCCGGGCTGTGCATATACATGTGTTTGTGTGCGTGTTTGCATGGGCAGTCCCCTCAGTGTGCTTGCTGTCCTGTGTAACTGGGACATTTATGCCAACCAATGAGAAGAGAGGGCAGAGGCCTCAGGACTCACCCCATGCCAAGTGGCAGAGTCCGGACACAACACAAACCCTGTCTCTGGGGTTTGGACCAACAACTGAAGCAAGCGCCTCCTGCTCTCTCTGCTGAGAGCGAGATGGCTCTGGGTGGCGTAAACAATCTGCTGAGTGGAAATGCTAACCAGCAGTGGACTGTGGGTTGTAGCCTAATGACACCAGGGTAACCTTTGCTCCAGCTGCCCCTGGTGTGCCCTGCAGTCTGGCACTGGGAGCTATGCCCAACCAAGACACCAGTGCTTCCAGTTTGTCTCCAATTTGGAGCCTTCATTACTGGGTCTAGCCTTAAACCCAAACTATGGTCAAGAAAGTAAAATGCTAAAAAGGTCTATGTGGCCAATAAACCACAGTAACCAAGTCAATTTTAGAACCTGCTTTGGCAATTTTAGGCGGCATGTTGTCACTTCTGTGGCATTTCCTTAATTTTGTTTTGCTTTTTAAAAATGCACCTTTATGCTGCTGACTTCACCAGCATCCATGCCAACAACAAGGGGAACAAATTACCAGGCCAAGAGTCAGTAAAAGGTTCAGTGCTACAAATAACCCTAAGTAGAAAGTATTTTTTATTTTATTTTATTTTTCAGCTTGTCTGCTTTTCCTGAAGGGACTGCCCTTGTTTCTCCTATACTCCATGGAAGTAAACTGTTGGGCATCAGGCCTGCCCTGAGAATATCAACCACACCATCTTATACTGGTACAGGACAACATGGCAACATCTGTGAGTCTGTCAAAGCTCATCTCCAAGACTTCTCAGTTTTCACTGGCAATGTCTCTTATGTGTTCATACGTCAGTGCATTAGTCGTGTGTGTGTGTGTGTGTGTGTGTGTGTGTGTGTGTGTGTGAGAGAGAGAGAGAGAGAGAGAGAGAGAGAGAGAGAGAGAGAGAGAGAGACAGAGACAGAGACAGACAGAGAGCGACATAGAGAGATACAGAGAGACAGAGAGAGAGAGAGAGAGAGAGAGAGAGAGACAGAGAGAGAGAGACAGAGACAGAGACAGAGACAGACAGAGAGCGACATAGAGAGATACAGAGAGACAGAGACAGAGAGAGAGAGAGAGAGAGAGAGAGAGAGAGAGAGAGAGAGAGGCTGAAGCATCTTAAATAGAGGGAGCATTATTTCTTTATTGTCTAAGGTGAGACGACCCCCACCCCCACCCCCGTGGCAGACAGGTGCTCTGTAGAGTTGATAAGAGCTTGGGTAGCTCCCTCCTATGCAAGGGATGAGAATGCAATGATCTCGGGTTCAAACTGGGTTGAGATCCTAAGCCTCAAGGCCATCCCCTGGTGGCCCCCATCAGCCAGCTAGACCCTCTGGAACACAGGCTCTGCAGCCTCCCCCAAAGACACCAGAGGAGGCCAAGTGTTCAAAGCCAATGTGCTGCGTGGACTCTTCACACTCACCGCGGAGCATTCTGACTCCCTCTTCCCATGCCACGGTGGCGTTCAGCGCTCACAGCTCTTTGAGTCCCTGAGGAAGCCCCGTGGCCAGTTCTTTACCAATAGCTCCAACCAAGTTTGAAGTGCAGAGCCTATGTTCCTCTTTCCCTCTGAGGACTTGGAAAAGTCCAGACCAGACAGTTGCTTTCTCAAATCACGCTACATTTTGTGGCCAGGCTCCCACTTGTCTATAAAAGCTCTCAAGGACAGTGGCTTGTCTATCTATCTCCAGTTGAAAAGCCTCGGCTTTATTCTGACTGAGGTGGCAGGAGAGGGTTACTGAGTCAGTGGGAGACGCCTGTGAGAGACCTAAAAGATGAACTTGCAGCTTGTGATATGGGGCGGAGGCATGAAGTGAGGAACCAGAGGGGGTCTGCTGGCTGTTCCAGAGCGCCATGAGCCTGTCTGTTGACTCATCCACCTGTTTACCTTCCAGCAAAGTGCTTGGCATGGATAAGGTTTGGATGCACAGAGAAACTTAGAATTGAATTGAAGATCGAGTTCTCCTGACACACATAGTTTTACCTGCCAAGTCTTATCACAGTCATGCTGAAAAGATATGTAGAGAGAGCATATTACATGCCAGGACCGTCTGTAATATCTGTCCAGAGCAGGTACACAGTGCTTTCTGCTGGCTGGTGTAATCGTCATACTATGGGCAGCAATGCAAACAACTGGCGTTGATTCCGAGCCTGCTCTCTGGCCAGGTACCATGCCAAGTGAGTTAGCTTGTCCTTGCTCATCCTCAAAGGGCACAGATCCTGGAACTTCCATCTTGTAAGTAGGGGGAAAAAACCATACCCCTTATAAAGTCACGTTCTCAAAGTCGCCCCATTTCTAAGAGATGAATATCAGCCTCTGGTTGCTGCTATGTCCACATGGGGACACATGGTAGCTGGAGCTGTCATGAAAAGAAGGCACTGCCCTGACAACTGTCCCCTGGATCTCCTATGCAAGCAAAAAAAAAGCCCTTGGAAGGTTTGGCAGCCTAACCACAGAGCCTGGCTCTGAGGTCTTACAAAGCCTGCAGGGACTCTCTGGCCTGTCTAACCACCCTCAGCAGCAAGAGGATGAGTTTCTGAAGCCCTGGAACGTTTCCAGCAGATCTCATTCACTGGGCCTCCAAGGATAATTCCTGAGACTCCTCTCAGGCCCTGGGGCATCTGGCTCTGGAGATAAGAGACCCCAGATATAGCAGCAGCCCGAGCCTGGGGTCCAGGCTGGGGATCTTTCCCCCGGATGCTATCAGTACCACTCTCTCCCGTCCAAAATATCAAGAGACACATTTAAGGATCTCCTAAACAAAAACACCTTCTTGAGATAAGGAATACTGCAGAAGGAAGCTTAAAATAAGATGCACTCATAATCTGTGTGTTAATAGGTGCCAGAGTGATGTGCTCCAGTGTTGTCTAAAGAATGCCAGCAGTGTAATCTTAAAAAGAGCTCGCAGCCTCTGCCGTCCTTCATTCCTCTGCAGCCGCTGGTCAGCACGGTAGAATCCAGCCACTGGAAGGAGCAGCAAAAGTCAAAGATTCATTGCCAAAAAGGAATGTAAAATGTATCAATAGTATAATGCCATGATACAAAATTAATATATTCTCAGAAGTCATTTTGATACAAGTGGGTAGGGTTGGTTGCTCAATGCCAAGCTTGAAGACCTGAGTTCAGTTTCTGGAACCTACCTGGAGGACCTACAGGTTGTCCTCTGACTTCCACATATGTTTCCTGGCGCGCGCGCATGCGCGTGCGTGCACACACACACACACACACACACACACACACACACACACACACACACACACACACCAAAATAGTAATTTTTAAAGATTTATTTTTTTTTATGGGTATGAGTGTTTTGCCTGCATATATGTTTGTGTGCCACATGCATGCCTAGTGACCACAGAGGCCAGAAGAGGACATCAGAGCTCCTAGAACTGGAGTTATTGTGCACTGCAATGTGGGTGCTGGGAATCAAACCCAGGTCCTCTGGAAGAGCAACCAATGCTCTTAACCACTGAGCCATCTCTCCAGCTTCACAAGTGTAACTCTTAAGTGTTTTGTATGAGACACTAGATGACAGAAACAACTCTAAACATTAAATTTATTTGTGTTTAATTTACACTAAATCGTCCTTCACAATCTGAAGGCAATTTTATGCCAAATTTTAAGCTTTATGAATAAGAGCAGTTATGTGGTGTGGTATTTTCCACGGGTTGCATAATGCCCCTACCCCAATAGTTTCAGATCTCCAGTTTTTGCATTAAAGATACTTAACCTCTATCACTTGCATATCGAGAGTGTAATATTTTGGTTACACTAAGTTAAATAAAATGTATTACTAAGAATTTCAAAATATAAGCACGGACTATGTTTGGGCAGGCTGGCTCCATGTGAAAGGTTACATGAGAAGTGAGCCCATAGACGGGGCATGGGCTCAGGATGGAGGGATGCAGGATCCTGCAGTGTATCTAATCTACTTTCGTTTCAAATTCACCACAAAGGACATTGTTTGTTGTCATTAAACTCAACAGGGATTTAGAAGAAATTAAAACTCAAAAGAAAGGAAGGAGAGAAAGGAAAGAAGGAAGGAAAGGGGTGTGTGCAAATTTAGCAGTGAAGAAACAGGACAAAGGCAGATAGACGGCCTTGGTCAGTGAGACGCTGGATAAAATCCATTCACAGATCCAGAAAAGCTGCTGGCTGCCTACACAGACACATGGGGAGAGCGCTTTGTCTCCCAAGCCTTGGTGAACTCCTCTGTGTCTCTGAGCATCCCTTGTTATATTTCAACACTAGGCAGCTCTCCTCAGAGTGGTAGGGAAAGGCTTCAGGCCGTCCCCCACCCCCTCACCCCCCACCTCACCGCCCCCCCCCCACGCCCCAGCATACTGAGATGAGTCTCTGTCCCTGTGTGTCTTGCTAAATGCCACAGGGCTCCCTGAGAAACTCTGGGCCTGGGGCCCTTGAGCTATATGTGGTTCTATCCCAGCACCTCCCCAGAGATGGTTTTAATTAATGTACTTTTGAAAGAACCCTGTGGAGGTTAGACCTCCAAGACAGCCAGGCCTCTACACCAGAGAGCTCAGGAACACAGCTTGCTGAGATAAGGACAGGAAGAGGGCTGCTCCTGTCCTGGGGCCTCTTTATGAGGCACACCACCCAGCATTTGGAAGACACTGATTGCCCACAGAAGGCCCACGGAGCCTTCCCTAAAACCAATTTTTACCAAGGAGAAAGTATGCGTTGTAGTTCACTGAGATCAAAAGGCAGACCAAGACGCAATGCTTCACTGCAGACTGAGCCTAGGACCTGCAAACAGAGGCCCCTGGTCACGGGGCTGGGGAGTCTCATGACCCTTGTACCAAGTACCTGTAGAGCAAGAGAAACTGACAAAGGAAGGCTGCCACCGGGTCCTTGCTATTTTTGCTCTCCCACGCGTCAATGCATATCTGTAGGTGACTGATCAGACCATATCTATTCCGTGTAACAAGTGTTAACTTATATACCATCCTGTGAACCTCTTCATACTCAAGGACATCTGCCTAGCCATTGTTGGACTTGCTGTCTCCTTGGGCCTGGCTTTTCTAGTCCTTCACGTTACAGATGACTCACTCTGGCCCTGTGAGTGTGAGGGAGTCTGAGAAGAATACGGTGCTACCCTTCTGTGGTTTCCTGGGAACACACTATGAGTCCCTCGGTAATTACTGGCAGCGAATACCTCATCTTTGGATAAAGTAACCCTCAAGTGATATTTTTAAAACCCTCTTTTGAAATAAACCCTTTTTTCTTTTTTGATAGTGTAGTTTTGGAAAATGTAATTAAGGGAGGTCTGAGAACTTTATCAGTTAGAAAGAGCAAGGAGTAAAATCTCTTCACTTTTCCCAGTGTTAGCTTATAAATAGGGTGTGTGTGTGTGTGTGTGTGGAAGTCTCGAGAGATAATTTAAAAGTGTTTTTGAGAAATGGAAACATTTTGAAACAAAAGACTATTGCAAAGAGAAAGATTCATTGGCTCTGTGGGAGAGGCTTTGCATTTCCACCGTCACCATAGGATAAACCCCGGTTGTTGGTGCTGCGCTCCTGATTGCATATTAAAGAATACAAGGTAAAAATAAATTAAAATAGCTACCCCAAAATGCTAAATTGAACTCTGTGGCTTGGCACAAAATGTAGGGCTTAGGCTTAAAACTTTATTTTTAAAAGAAAAGTAACTCAGGAGAGGGAGAAACCACTGAAAACAGTAGTTTGTCTGCCAACTTTAGCTCCTGACCATCTAGAAGCCTGGCAAACGAATGTTCCACAAACTCCAAGAGCCAAGTAGCAGCTCTGGAAGGCCTGAGTCGGCACATGCGCACATGCCTGGTTGGAGTAGTCCTCAGTCGGCTTGGTCTGAATCAGGTTTCTGAACACCAAGAGCAGGCAGAAAGGCCCCACAGCCTTGCTGCCCTGGTAACAGCAGATGAGGCACCTACACTGGCAAAGCCTTCCGAGACACCAAGGCCCACGCATGCTCAGTGCTGCTTCCTCGCACAGTCTAAGCCAACTGTTTGACCAGCATGGATTAGGAAGTCAGGAGGCCTGGCTGAGTAGCCAATAGTGCTGTTCTGCATATGGCAGGCCTGGCTTCTGTGTCCAGACTAGACCAGACAGAACTCGGTCAAAGGTCCCCTTTCTCTGGGGGAGGAGGTCCCTATCGGCCATAGACCTAGGGGAGGGGAGTAGGGTAAAAAACGAGAGGGAGGGAGGAACGGGAGGATACAAGTGATGGGGTAACAATTGAGTTGTAATCTGAGTAAATTAATGGAATAAAAAAATTTTTTTTAAAGGTCCCCTTTCTCTCAGGAAATGATAGAGCCTAAAAGAGCTCTTTAGGGCAAGGCCCATGGGCTATGCGAGGCTCCCTGGTCTCACCAGAGAAAGTGGAAATGATTTTCCACCGAGGGTTACAGTTCAGCTCTTTTTAGGATGAAATTGTTGGTATCACACAGCAGTAAAGACTCAAGAGCAATGATACCAAAAGTGTAGCAGCCCTTTGTGCTGTGCTAGGCATGCGGAGGAAGTGGGCAGATGTCTGAAACCAGCCAGCAGGCAGGTGCTGCAAGGAAGCGGGCTTCGTTTGCTGCCAAGGCGGTTCTGCCATAGCTGTCTTGACTGCCTTGACCTGTAGACAGGCCCTGGGCAGCCAGCAGTGATTCTTCCTCAGAATACATGGAGTCGTAGAGGGTTGAGGCAGAGGAATGGCGTGAGCATGATAGCACAAGCCAGCTACCCTTTATTTATAAACCTTGGGTAGGGGGAGGGGTTTGTGGGTGAATGTGGCTGATTTGCTAGGGTCAGGAGTGCCAGGATACTTAATCTCCATGCAGTGGTACAGTATCTCATTTACATGCAGTAGCATAGGGTCCTATCACAAGAAGGAAAATACAGCACTTAATTATCCCATGGGTGGGGGAAGAACTTCTAGGTATGGTTAAAGTTCATTTGCTAGGATCTCCTTAGCATAGGGTGGGGCATTCCAGGAATCCCCAGGTGCTTGCTAAACAAGTTCTGTCAGGAAAGGGTTGGGCCTGTAATCTTCCCTGAGAGCTATATGACTCCTTACAAACTCTAGGGTTCCCCAGACCATGTGAAGAGAGAGAACCCCACTGGAAAAGGAAGTCTGCCCTAATAGACAAAGCTCGGTTGGCTATCCAGATATGCCAGCCATTGACCTCTTTCTTTCCTTTCAAGTAAGCTTGATGGACATGTGCAACTTTGGAATTTGAAAATGCTGCTAGAAAACAGTTGTTCATACAATCCATTGATGTCGGGCTACATTGCGCTTGCCTTCTCTGAGTCAGCTAGCTCTTGTGAACACAGTCTGGCAGCTCACAACTACAGCAAACAAGGGCCTGGGATGTGAAGAAAAGAACTTCCATGTTTTTTTGAGATGGAAGATATTGCCATGAGTATTGGGGTTAGCTTATTTAACAAACCATCTTAGTGTAGTTAGAAATGAAAGTAATTATTAATTATTCAGAGTGAGTTTTTAAAAAAAAACAGTGAATGCAAGAGAAAAAGAGAGGAAAGAAAATGAAAAGAATGGAAAAATGAAGAAAAAAAAAAAAAAAGAAGCAATCAAGACAACAGGAAACAGCAAATAATTCACCAGGAAGAAAGGCAGCCCAACGGACCCTAACCACTAACAGAACATGCCAAACAGGTCTTCTAGCTTCAGTCAGGCTGTGTCACATGTGACACTTTTCCAGTGCTCACTGTCATCTCAAAGTCAGAATTAGCTTGAAGTGCTGGAGGCAAAGGCACATGACCTCCACCTTGCTGGCTAAAAGCATAAAATGATCCTTCTCTCCCCGCTTTAAAAACTCATCTAGAGAGTGTTTATAGCTGGGGCGTGGAGAGCACTATTAGGCGGCATCTGGAGCATTTGGTGGGGAGGGGGGTTATCACTGGCATCTAGTGGGTGGAAGTCAAGGATTCTAGTGACGTCACAGTGCTCAGGTAAGTACCAGCTACCACAGAATCATTCCTACCTGAATGTCCTACTAGCACTGAAGCTAAGCCGTCTTGGTTTAGACCAGGGCAGAATAGATGCAAGATGGTACTATATTCCTCTTCCTCCTCCTCCTCCTCCTCCTCCTCCTCCTCCTCCTCTTCCTCATTTTCCTCCTCCTCCTTCCCCTTCTTCACTGGCCCTAGAAGCAACATTTAACACTTTCAGAGCATTTAACGTCTATGGCTTTCTGATATGTCTGGCTGAAAGTGTAAGTAAGGCTTGTGTGCTCATTCAACCTCCCAAGCATTTTTAAGTCTCTAACACAGGGCGGTAAAATGCTTTATCATGTAAACCCTCCCTAGGGATTGACAAGCACTCAGGACAATCTGGAGGACACAGACAGGACAATGGTTCTCTTATCCTGAAGAAGGTGGCGGGAATGGGTGCCCATTCAGCAAGACAGACCACAGGAGCCTGGTAAGAATAGTGTTAAAGGCAGTACGCCTCGTGGGAGTGTTGGGGAAGGCTAGGGTCACACCCCTCACTGAGAGAATGGGTGACCTAGTGACCCAGGATGGGCATGCTTAAATAAAAAAGAAGCTCAGGAAAGAAAATTGTGGATAAGCCCTATGTGACTTTCAGGCATAAAAATGCTGCTCATGCGAGCTTGCTATATGGTTAGACCTAAGCAAAACCCACATTCACAGAGCGTCCCCACCGTCATCACTGCTTTCTCAAAATGAACAGGGTCACCTGCCATGCCTGTCTCCTTCTGTCCTCATGGCTTCACCTATCTGAGATGGCAGATGTACACAAAGGCCCCTGCCATAGACCCTGGCTTTCTGAGAAAGATTGCCTACCTACCCTGTTATCCCTGACGCCTGCACCTTAGCTAGTGCTTCACTCATGAGTGCCACCTACTGGCTGAAGAGGAAAAAGCAGACAAATGGTCCAAGAAAGTAAGCTGTTTGCCCCAATTCCAAATTCCGACTAGATCTTGATCTCAGATGCTTCACTTGTGCCAGATGTAACAAAACCTTGTTTGTTTGTTTGTTTGTTTGTTTGTTTGTTAAGTTGGTACAAAACTGTAGTGCCCTGGAGCAGGGGTGGGATTTAGTGTTTGTACCAGGGCAGGAAGAATGGCAGAGCTCAAGGATGCTGGGGGAAGGGGAGGTCTAAGATTTTCCAGTAGCTAAGGAGTCTTCTGGTAGCCATAACTGCTCCCTGGGCTGGAAAGGTGCTAGGAGGTCCACTGGCCCAGATAGGCTTTCCCAGATGTTTGTTTGTTGGTTTGTTTGGTTGGGGGGTGGGGTGGTTTTTGTTTTCTTTTTACTTTGTCATTGTTGTTGCTCTAGTCCAAAAATAATGGATTAGATTACCAAGGTGAACCAATTCAGAAGCAGAAAATTAGGGTTTTGTTCATAATTGTCCTTGTTTCCCATTAGGATTCTTACATCTATCAGATTTTGAAACATGGCAGAGCTTAAAGCTCAGTGGGTGACAGACCCAATTTACACCCAGTTAAGAAAGCAAGTCATTAAGAAGTTGGCCCTGGCTCCTGTGTTCACATTTTGTTTTCTGTGAGCGAAGAGAGGTGTTCATTTCTTCCTAGTAAATTAGCCACTGCCGTCATTATTTAGCTGCTTCCTAGGGGTGAGGTTCCCTCTGAGAAAATTAGTCTCCTCACTGATGCTGTGTGTGTTTGTAACATGAAGGCCCTAAGGAACCTCCCAGAAGCTGCCTGTGGCAGCCTGTGGAGGGAGGCAGTGTTCCTACACAGAGAGAGTCTGGTCGCAGGATTACAAATGGGTCCCCGGTAGTGGACCAGGTTGGAATCTTCAGAAATCCCTAAACAAGAGCAAGCTACCAAAAATTCTGCACAGAAGATGGTGGACCTGAAGATAGGGAGGATGACATGGGAGGGGACAGAAAGGGGAAAGTGGATGTGAGGCTCTCACAGTCAGCCTCAGGCTCTGTCTTCTCTCATCTCATGGCACTGGAGAAGGTGGCTCACATAGCCGACCCCTTATTTGGCAAATACTAAGACAGTGAATGTCCATTTGGTCACAGTTAACAATGGCTTTATTAATTAAGGCTCCTGCCTCTAACAAGTTTAGCTAAAATAATTAAGTGAGACAGAGAATTTTAGTAGATAGATGCGTGTGTGGAAAGGCTCCCTGTGTCAGACAGAATAAGGAGTGTTCTTCCCTCAAAAGAGCATCCGGTCAGAATGAGAAGGGACCCCATAAATAATGTGTTTTCTGTTCCTACCTCCATGCCTTATTGAAAACACCATTCACTGTTTGCAGGGAGTTCCTTCCTTCAACAATCAGACCACTGTCCCTGAGACTTGGCAAAGGCCTCTGACATAAGCAACAGCAAGAGAAATGTTTTAACAGCTCCGTTAATACAGCAACAGAGGTATATTGTTATCAAACAGACAGTTCAAGCAAAACCGCTACTGCTTCCCTGGGCCCACCTGCTCGCTGGGCTCTGGAGCTGGGTTGGCTGGCTGGGCCCAGTCCAACAAGGCTGAGGATTAGCTGTCAGGCTGCAGGGCAAGCAGGGAACTACAGAGAGTGGGGACTTGGGGCCTGGGATTTACAGTCTGAGTGAGTTGAATTGGTTCCTAGAGTCTGGACGCTGTGGTAAATTGCTTAATATCTTAAAGCCTCCTGTGCTTAGCACTTTGCCTGGTATGTAGTAAGCACACAATACACAGCAGGGATGTCTTTCTCTTTCGTTGATTTGTCCTAACTTGAGTTACACATGTGTGTGACACAAGACTTAAGGTGCAACCACACCAGAGAAAAGAGCTTTCCAATGTCTGTCACCATACGTGCCTTCGGCTCTTCTGGAGGTTTCTTTCACACTCTTATGAGACTGGTGGCCCTCTCTTGCCTTTGCATCTGCTCATGTTGATGTGTGGCCAGCAGGCTGCTGTCGTAGGGAGCGCTATTCGACTGTGTGGGTCAGCCAGCATGCATTGACCCACTCTGCTACAGATAGGTTTTAGGCTCCTTCTAGTTTGGGACTACTGGAAACAAAGCTGCTAGGAACCTTCTTGCATTTCCCTTGTTATTTTTCACAGACAGGGCATGCGTCTGTTTCCGTCATTACTGGGAGACAACTGCTCCTAAGCCAGTTCCCTCTGCCTGTGTTTCTCATCCATCCCTTCACATCACGCACTCTACTCAAATCCTGGATGTGGCAAGTTTTTAATTTGTTCCATTATTGCAGTTGTCTCTTTTTAGATTCTGGCACCTAGCTTCTAAGAAGTACACCATGGATAGGTGGAAAACGCTATCATGTTTGTAAATCACTTTTTAGAATGGAGATATGAAACAAGGTATTGATTTAGAAGAATCAACAATTTCAGGTTGTTTCTTTCAAAAGTTATTTCTTTAAAGTCATTTATAAGGTAAAAAAAAAATATGTGCTAGGATACAAGGCTAATGTGACAGCTGGCTTGTGATGCTTAGAATCTGAATGGAAGAAGATGCGCAGACTTAATAGTGAGGTCACAGCTAGGACGTAGTCACGGAAGTAAGAACAGTCCAGAAGAAGTCTTCAAAAGTTCACCACATGGGACCCCAGACTACTTCTTCATGTTCTTTAGGCACAGAGCCCCACCCCTCACCTCTGCAGACACCCCACCAGCAGCAAAGGCAGGTGTCCGGGGGCCTTAAGTCTGTCAGCATTTCTGAAGTGAAGACATTGCATGACGCAGCATGCTGCACATTTACACCAAGTTAGGACAACGCGCGTGGCCCCTCTCCAGGGCCTCTGGGTGGAGTGTTCCTTCCAGCGGTAGAGGAAGCAGCGTTGTCTACTCCTCCGCCCTTACCATCAAGTCAAACTCCTGTCTGGCTTCTCTTTGAAATGGCAGTGAAGGAAAGTTTAGCTTTTTCCCAAGTCAGATGGGACAGAGGGGCCCAAAGGAATCGAACATTTCATCTAAAAGCTTTAAGTCGAGGACACTCACTTAAAAACAAACAGGGACTTGCTTATGCTGGCCTAGATAGGCAGAACTCGAGTAGCATTCGCTCACTTCAGACCTGGGGACCCCTTTGAAGACCAGCAGGGATAGCCAGCCCACACTAGACGCTCCCTAGTAGGAAAACTGTGAACCAAATGACAGCAAACAGTTGTTCGTGGGCTGGAGGCTGTTCTGGGAAGTGTGGATTTCCCTTTGTTTCTGTGTGTATGAATGTCTGAAACCTTCTATTATAAAACTGAGTGATTCTAAAGTCCTCCACCACACGAGATCGTGTGCCCCCCTTCCTGCTGTATACACTTTTAAACATCATTATTTCAGATCCACACAGTCCACCAGCCTGGAACGCCAATCCTTACTGTGTATCTGCTTGATATTCCCGAGATTGAGAAAATGTGAGAAAAAAATCATATTCAGTATGAATGTCTACGTTCATGGTTGATCTTTTTTAATCAAATTCACTCTAAGCAGGAAAAGGAGTGCTCAAATTGACCCAACCAGTCCCACTAGTTAAAGTAAAGGCTGTAATAACAAGAACTCAGACAATGAAACCCTCGTGCCTGGCACGGCTCATACTGTGTTTTGAACTGATGGCCTGGGAGTGCACAGAACGCTAGGCCTCCTTCTGCCCACAGGGTTTCCACTGACATAGCTGAGAAGCCAAGCTGCCAAACACATGACCCCAAGGAGGGCCCCGGCCAGAAGCCCAGGCATAAAGGGTATCTGTCTGAAGCCTCTGGTGCACCACAGCTTTCCTGAAGCACTCACAGGATCTCCAACACAATCCTCTGTGCTAATTAGTCTAATGGACAGGCTTTAATTAGAAAATGCATTCGTAGAGGCATCTGTGACTTTCCATCTGCAACCCCAGTGAGGCTGCAGCAGAAATCTCTTTGTTTACCCAGACTTTTGGAAACAGGGAGGGTTAGATAGGTTAAGGGGCTGGCTCCCTGGGGAAGGCGCTCACCCTGCAGGCACAAGGACCTGAGTTTAGACACCCCCCCCCCCACACACACACACAACCCATGCCCTTGTGAACAAAGTAGCACAGGGCTATGATCCCAGCACTCCTGCAGAGACATCAGAGACAGCAGAATCCCACCAAGCTCACAGGCCAGCTAGCCTGGCATATGCAGGGACTATCAATGAGAGGTCCCATCTCACAGGAGATGGAAGGGAAGGACCAGCACCCCAAGTTGCCTTCTAATTTTCATATGCATGTCATGACATGTGCAAGCCTCCACTAACACACACAAAACACACACATTCATCACACACACACACACACACACACACACACACTACAAACAAAGGGGAGAAAAAAAAGCAGACCCAGGCATATGATGCTTGCCTGTCATCCCAGATCTCAGGAGGGGTGGGGCTGTGGGGGAGACCAAGTGCCATGTCGTTGGAGTTGTCCATGCAAGGATTCAGAGCAAATGTCAGATGCACATGGCTTGTCCCACTGATGCTCGGGGCTGCGCATGGTGACATGTGTGCTCAGGCATTGTTCTCTTCCCACTGATGCGCCCTTTGCTGTCACTCCAATTTAGAAGATGAAGAGTTGTGGGCCTGTCCCAGGTACATGGCAAGCTGCAGTAGCTTTTGAGAGGAGCGGGGTGGGGGTGGGGGTGGGGAGTGGGGGGGGGAGGGGAAGAGGCTGCACTAGTCTGGAAAGAATAAAAGGGAGCTGAAGGGCCTGTGCCTTGGAACTTAAGCGTGTGTGGGCTAAGGGGAGTAGGTAGGTAAGTCTGTCCTCTTAGCATCCACACTGAGCTCCAGGGCTACAAGTGGTTTTCAAAAGCCTCTGGCTAAGCTGGGTCTTTTCAAAGGACTCGGGTATATGGCTGCGATCTAACGGAGTTCACCCAGCCATCTTTAGCAGATGCCTATCAGGGGCTTATCTCCTGAACTGGAACATCAAGGCCAGGGAGCTATGGTCAGGAGTTCTGTAGAAGGAGTTACCCAGCACAGCCACTGGATGCCAGTGGATCCTGGATGCCAGAATGATGGGCAGAAAGGGATGCCACGTTGGCATCCTCCAGGCTCAGCTCAGCCATCCTCTGAGAGGGCATACACCCTTCCACTTTCAGTAAGCGTTTGCAGTCCATGCCAAAAATAAAAGAGCAGGTTGCAAGCTTCGAATGCCCTGAAATCAACAGTAACATGAGAAGCCTTTTGCCAGACTGCCAACCCGCTTCCAGCCAGCCAAGCTGCCCCTAGCCCCACCTTCCAGGCTGACTAGACTACTGAATGCACTCCAGGCATAAACTCTGTCCCCACATCCTCCTCTGTGGAGCCTGCTGTGGAGACAAAAGTTCTCACCGAGCCCCACACTGGACACATCTCATCTGGGGAGACAGACAGACACAGTTATGGACACTGACCAGAAGCTGCATCTGGCATTTAATCAACACATCCTCACTCCTGTCACCAAACAATTTACATGCTAGATGTACTTTGGAGTTTATAAAGAATATTTTTAAATACTTTTTAAAAAACGTGTGTTGGGGAGAGATGTGTGCCTCCAGATGTGTGGGGATATTCATGTAAGATCTCTTATTGCTGAGTTGCAGGTGATTATGAGCATGGCACCTAGAAACCTGGGCTCAGACAACCCTACAAGTGGTTTTCTTTCTTCTTCCCTCCCTTCTTCCCTTCCTCCCTCCCTCCCTCCCTTCCTTCATCTCTTCCTTCCTTTTTTTTTCTTTCTTGCCTTATATCCTTAAACTAGATGTGAGAATTAATACCCTGATTGTATTAGTAACAAATCCAAGAGAGCTGGGCTGCCTGGACTTGCAGCGTCTACCCAATGAGCACTGAGGTCAAATGGGAATCTGAGGGGCCGAAGCTAAAAATATAACTATTACCAAGAACACAGGTGATTCGACCGCAGTTCCTCATGCCTGTCCCTGACGGTCCATCCCATCTCAGGTTTGTCCCATCCATTTTGTTTTGATGAGATGATTTCTCAGACATCCTTTTACCCCCAAATGCTTGCTGTGCCTCTCTACTCGATTAGAGCACTCGCATCACCTGACTCCGGCTTTGTGCTCTGCTCTCTGTCCACCGGGCTCGCCACCACAGAATCCACTGTCTTCACTTGTACTGCTCAGCGGGGAGGTAGTCATAGACCGCCATGAACAACAAACCCTTCGCATTCTGAAATGTCTAAGTTCTAATGCTGTACTCAAGGTGACCTTCACTACCAGGGCTCATGGGAAGCATTGGCCCTCCGTGTTCAAAGCCATCCTCCTTTCACTCTCACCCCTGAATCCTACAGCTCAAGGGGTGAACTGGGAAAGCAACGGTAGGATGATTGGCGGGATCAGAGTTGGGTTATCTGGTACACACAGACCGAGCAGACCTTTCAGCCGTCAGCAAAGCAGGAATGCTGGGACTGCTTCAAAGATAGCGAACATGGGAAATCCCAAATCCACCAAGCGAGGTGGTAATTGGAGCAAATAAGAGCTTAATTGCTCTTTACTGTGCCTATTTTTTATGGCTTAGTCGTGCTTTTGTTTTGAATTTGAGGGTTGCTACAACTTTCACAGAATTATAGTTCCTGGGGGACTGTCTTGCCTCCCACTGGAGTGGGGGACTTTGAGTGAGCTAAGCTGCTGATGAGGTAGGTATCTCACCAGTGTGCTGAAAGAATGAAAGCATCTCAAAATGGCAGGATGCTGGGATCCAGTCTAGTGCCGTCAGACAGGGTAAGGCATGGCGCTTCACCTCACCCATATAATCCCTGCAGGGACCCTGGCTAAGTACTTTTTTTTTGTCAATGTGATACAAGTTCAAGTCATCTAGTAAGAGGAACCTCAATTGAGAAAATGCCTCCATCAGACTGCCCAAGGGCACGTGTGTAGGGTGTTTTCTTGCTTAACCATTGAACTTGAAGGCCCAGCTGGGTCGGGGCTGTGCTACCACACCTGCGTAGGTGATCCTGGTTGGTATAACAAAGCAAGAGAGCAAGCTTATTAGCTGCTTATTAGCAGTTTCCCTGTGCCCCCACAGTCTCTGATTTAGCTCTTGCCTTCAGGTCCCTGCCTTGAGTTCCTTTCATAATGGTCTGTGACGGAATGTGTAAGCAGAATAAACCCTTTCCTCTCCACCTTGCTGAATCATGGTGTCTTCATCGCAACACTAGAAAGCACACTAAGACAGGCCTCCTGTCTGGAGGCCCTACGTGGCTCTAGCCTGCTCTCTTGCTTTAGGATGAACATCTAAGATGCCTCCATTTCCCCCAAGGGTGTGTGCCTCTTGGGGGCTTTGGCCATTCCATGGAAAGCTAGCCCAGGGCTCACCCAGTAGAGCCAGCCCAGGTCTGCCACAGCCCAACTTCCTACTACACAGAGACTCTCTCACAGACACTGCCTTGAAGAATCCAAGCTCAAGGAGCCGTTTATTGATCTGGCAGAGGATTAAAAGACACCAGAGATGAACTCAAGCCCTGCTTTGCTTTTTCCATCCTAAGAGCAAATCTGTGATCCTTGGGGGCTCATTAGCCCATCTGCCCCTGCAGAAGAAGCATTTGGCTCCTTGGTGAGTGCAAAGGCCACAAAGACGTCCCAGCAGTGTCTCCTGGCACTCTTCAGTGTATGATGGGACCTGTTTCTGTTGGCGCTGGGGCATTCCAACCACACCATCCCTGGGGCTCTCATAGGATGCAGGACCTGTCCCTGTGAATGCTGTGAAATATTAGGACTGCTGAAATAGAAAGGGGGAACCGTGGGCCTGGACATAGTGCCAGGGGCGCTGACCTGCTCAGCAATGCGGAGAAGGGACGGAATTTGGGCTGGTGCTCAGGAAGTCACCTGGAGTTGTCATTGGAAATAGACATCCCCACAGCCAAACCTTAGATTGACCTGAGGGTGCAGCCAGCACATTTCTTGGACTTGTCACTACGTGGCTATGTGATGGCTGGGACAGAAATTACAGCAGGTTAAGTACTCAGGCAGCCGGTTATTTACAACTCCTTCCTAACACAAGAGCTTTTACGGCAGCCGTCGACTGGACAAAAGCACATATTAAAAGGCTAATGTAATTGCTCACATTGGCAGTGAAATATGACCAGCTTGGATTTCGGCACGACACCTATAGCCATGAAGCAGGCTGCAGTCTGATTAGAGGGAATGGCTCACCCCTGGAACAAATTAGGAACTGCTCAGGCCAGCAACAGGAGTGCCCGAAGAGCGAATAAATCCTGACAATTAACGTCTTCAAAGAAAACTTCCCATTTCTCCTCTTTCACAGTTGCTGACACCATTGCTGGAAACTGTGTGTGTGCACGCGCACACGCAGGCGCTGTTTTACTGCTGTGTACCAGGCCCGGAGATAGTCAAAGAACGATGACTAGGCTTAGAAATCCCTGAACAGAAAGAGAGGTGAAGAGGGAGAAAAGGGAAGGAAAAAAAAAAGGCAGGAGGAGGGAAAGAAAGAGGAGGAAGAGGAAGGAAAAGGAAGAAGGAGAACAGGAAGGATGGAGGGGTGGAGGAAGAAAATAACCCTTTTCTAAAATGTACAAACATGCTTCGTGTTAGAATAGCTCTGACACATGGGGTTGAGTCGGCTGCATGAAAGAAGGCTTCATTTTCATAAGGACTAGAGTGTAGATAATGAACTCTCCTTAGCCTCTCTTACCCCTAGCCTGTCCAACCCTTGGAGCCACTGCTGTTTTTTGTCAAAGATAGCTGTAGTTACAGCTCATTAATCATCCATCACCCAGACAAGACTCTGACAAGAATGCCGATAGCATCAGGCTGCCCTGAGCCGACCACAGCAGAGGGATGGGGGCAGGGACACATTCTCTCCGACCTGGTCTGCAAGACCACCAGCCCAAGAGCCTGCATTTTCTCAGCTCCCTCTCACAGCCTGGGGCTCAGATCTGCTGGCCCAGCATGCAGACAAAGCAATCTTTAATACCCGAAGATACTATCTAAGACACTGTCATAAGTAAAAATGCCCCAGAGCATCGAAGGTCCTTAATTACAGGCCTCGGCTGTCCCGGCCTACACTTGGGGTGTGCAGATAACCCTTCGTCAGTCATCTCTTCTGCTAACAGCGGCTCTGTTCTGTTGCTGGATGCCAGGCAGAGGTATTTGTGATTTCAATAGTGTCTGCACTTACACTCTTATGCTTAAAAGATGGTGCATGGGGTTTATGTGCTGTCCGTAATTTTTAACCCAATACCCAAAAGGGTAGCAGGCAAGAATAATATTGTTTAATCTTGAAGAACTGTGTTTACGTATACTTCAAAGAACGTAGATGAGGGAATCTGAAGCACTCCAGATCAGATATTTCAGTAAACAAACATGAGCTTCTTTTCTGACGAGACTAGTATTAAAACCATCTTACAGGCCTCGACATCAGTGCTTAAGAAAATAGCCCACATTCACCCTTTGTTAGCGAAGCAAAATTTACTGCGTTTTAGAGGTGAAAATGTGGAGGCTATAAAGATGAGGTGCCACCTCAGGTCACTTGGAAAAGTCTCATCTGGTGACACTCCGTTTAGTCCAGATTCCATCACTCCCTCATCAAAAACCTTCATTTTCTTCCTCGCGCATGGGCCGGAGCGGGCATACAGAAGAGTTTACAACTTCTCCCAGCTCTCTGAGAAGCAAAGGGCCAGAGCTGGAGCAAGCTCGGGAACTCGGGTGGGAAAGTAACATTCTTTTTCCTGATGTCGGGGTCAGGGCTGGCAACTGGAGTTAGCCAGGATCTTGAACATGCCCCTAATTATACTAGAAGAGACATGTGTGAGATTTTCAGTCCTCAATAAAATAAAAGAAACATTTTTATTTGGTCCAATATTCTTTATCAGCCACAAAATCGCCCAGTTCAGAGGCCATACAGGGTCAGAGAGATGACTCAGCAGGTAAAGGCACGTGCCACCAAAGCGGACTGCCTGAGTTCAAGCCTCCAAATGTAAACGTAAATAGTGGAAGAAGAGAACTGACTTCCTCCAATACACACACACACACACACACACACACACACACACACACACACACACAAAGACACATTTTAAAAGTAAAAAGAGACTACATACCCATGAATGGCCCCCAAGCCCAATAAGTGTTTTACCCTCTCTCTCACTTGCCTATGCAGCCTCAATGCACACATCAAGTCGGCTGTAAGGAGATTTCCAGTTGTTTGTGTAGGTCAAGCACACTGAGGCTTGTCTGGAGTGGAGGGGGTGTACTTAGAGAAGAGAGAAGGCAAAATATGGAGATAACAAAAACTGCCTCCTGAGAGGATGGACTCACTGAAGGACAGCCGCTCATGTGAGATGCAAGAGGAAGCACTTTAATCCCCTAACCAGGAGCAACACCTGCCTCACCTCCCACACACCCACACCTGGATTCCACAGAGGTCCAGCCATAAAAAGTGTTTTGTTTTTGTTGTTGTTTTGTGTGTGTGTGTTTGTTTTGTATTGTTGAGATAGGTTAGCCTCAAACTCAAACTGACAAGTAGGCAAGGGTGGCCTTGAACACCTGGTCCCCCTGCCTCTACCTCTTGAGTGCAGGAAGTACGGACATGCACCCACAGCCTTGGTTTCTTCCTTCCTGCTGTGGCTGGAACCCAGCGCTTATTCCGACTTAGATTTTGCACAAGGCGCATGCAGACAGCCTGGTGCAATGCTAGGAGCTTGCTGACCTGAGGGTTTCAGGCACATTGTTTCCATGACTGCCCGTGTGAGCTGTCCTACCATATAAAGCCAGCTATTGGGAAGGTGGTAAACACCTTTACAGGTCTGCGGGAGAGTCCTTTGCCCTAGCATTTTAAACCGAGAAAAGGGCTGGGATGAAGGATCAGTGCCTAAGGGCACAGGCTGCTCTTTCAAAGGACCTTGGTTCCCTTCCCAGCATCCACATGGCAACTGAGAACCTTCTGGAACTCTAGTCCCTGGATACCCAAGGCTCTCTCCTGGCCTTCACAGGTAAGGCAAACACTAATACACATAAGATAAAAATAAGTAAAATCTCCAAAGCATCTTTAAGGAAGATAAAAGCACTCAAAAGGAGTGTGCACACACTCCCGTAAATAAAAGATTTTATGAAAGAGGTCAGATGAGCACCAGAATCTATCTCTATCATGTGCGCTCTCGCGCTCTCTCTCTCTCTCTCTCTCTCTCTCTCTCTCTCTCTCTCTCTCTCTCTCTCTGTGAGATAAATATTGTGAACATTTGTGGAAAATAAAACTTACTGAGAAGCAAGACTTATCTTGTCAACACAAGGAGTGAGTGAGATAATAAAAGGAGGAGCGGGCAGTTGGACGACAGCTGACTTGTGATGAGAAGGCTAAAGATGTTTCCGTCTTCCTGGAAAACTCTAATCCAATCAGATGCATCAAGAAAAAGCCATGCTTCCTCAGTTGCCTCTGTCTGCATCACCGCAGAGGATTAGATTCTTTGAAGTCAGGGTTTTACTTAGATTGGGGTCCACCTGTGCCTCACAGGTAACTGTTAAACCCCTCTGTTGTATTCTCTCAGTGCTGGAAGCTGGAGCAGAGGGAGTGGCCCTGGGAAAGCTCAGAGAAGCCGGTGAGAGGCACCCTGGCAGGGCCTGTAAAATAGCTCCAAAGACAATTACTAACACAGTTAACCTCAGTAGTTTGAAATCCAAACACAACAGTCTGTCATGCTGGCCATACTGTAAAGTTTTATTGCATATTTTTTAACAGAGTCAAAAACAAGCTGGCCATCGTGTGAATTATCTCTTGACACGTGTCAAGCCCAGGAATTTGGCACATGGGTCAAAATGATGGAGTGGAGGAGGGATGCTTCTGGAGCATGTCCTTAGAGGGAAGTCACTCCAGCCTCCAGGAATGCAGGGCACTTCATCAAGAAGGCCCGTTGTCTAAACCACATACCTGGCCCAGTGTCTGAGCTTTGCAAAGCAAAGGCTAGAAATACCTTACGTCTGTCTAAAAATAGACGCTCACTAAAAGCCGAGGAAGCCAGGGACCTTATACATGGCAGCTGATGGGAAGGCAGTGAGGGGCTGGAACCTAGCTCTGTGGCAAGGGTTCGCCTTCCACACATGTGACCCCGGGGTCCATCCTGAGCGCTGTGAGCAAAAGACAGCCTTCCTAAGCATGGCACAAACAGAAGAAACCATGAGGGAAAGAGACCCAGTTGTTGCACACCGAACACAACTGAACATGGCGCACAGAACAAGGACGAAGAGAAATGAGTTGGTGCTTCATAAACCAGGAAACATGGAGCCGGTAGACCTGCGGGAACACTCAGCAGTCATCAGGGAAATTAGCAGGCTGGCAATGAGTTGTGATTTGGCTCTTATCAAGTATTGTACGGTTGATGATCAGACTGGACAATGTGGGGAGGAGACACCCCCCCACAGTTCTGCTCAGGCTCCGATCTTTGTTCAAGAGTTTACATATGTATTTTCCCAGGTTAACTTTGGCGGGTCACACTTGTCAAGGAATGCATTCATTTTCAAGGTATTCCCCAGTGATCCTCTGGACTTTATTAGCATCTGTGTGCCACGCTCCTTTTCCTGTCTAATTTAATTGATTTGGGTCTTCTTCATCTTTTTTTTTTTCAGTTTTGCTTGTCAACCTTGTAAATCTCTTAAAACAACAATACTCTTTTTCAAAACGTTTTAGTGATTCTTGTGAATTTCACATCATGGCCCCTAGCCCCGATCATTTCCTTGTCCCTCCATCTTCAACCTTTGCTCTTGCAACCTCCCCTCCAAAACACACAGACACACACACACACACACACACACACACACACACACACACACAGCAACAACAACAAAAACAAAGCATAGAAGAACATCTTCATTTGTGGAACTTGTAGTGAATCACAGTATGTCCCACAGTACCCACCTCTGTCCACACATATTCACCTGCAAATGTTCATTGCGATGGGTCACTGGTCTGGTTCTAGGTCTCTGGCTTCTGTGACACGATCAATATTAGATCCTTACTGGGCCTCCGCCCAGCTATTCCCCGTTGTTGCCTTGACTCATGGAGATTCTGCAGTTTTGGCATCAGAAGGATTGGCCCTTTCACATATGCCAACAGTTTACAGGTGATACAGAGTTTGGAGTGGGCCAAATCAGAGCCCTGGATCTGGGCCTGGGTGGTAGGTGAGCAGATCAGCCTGCTGGCTGTCCCCTTATCAGCACTAGCAGGGCGAGTTTTCCAGCACTGCTCCAGGTAAACCACCCAGTGCTACCATCAGTAGGAGGCAGGATCAGCTCTCCTGCTCTCGCGCCCTCGGGGCCAGCTAACCCACGCCTGTAGAGCCAGTGCCACTGGGCTGCCCAGTCAAGGCACAGGATCCACTCTCCCAAGTGCTGCAACCTGTGAGGAGCTAGGACAGCTCTCTTGCTCTCACACCTTTGGGGCTGCCATCAGGGCCAGCTCCGCTGTGTTGCCCAGGCAAGGTGTAGGGTCTGCTCTCCCAATGGCTACATCCAGTGAAGGCGCAGGGCTAGCTCTCCTACTCACATGCTCTTGGGACGAGGTTTCCTGATTACCAGAGGTGGTGGAGGCAGAGGCTGTCACCAGTGTACCTACGCATTTCCTGCCAGACAGTGGCTGAGCCAGCTCTCCTGCACTCTAACTCTTGGGGCCGGCTCACCCACCCACCCCCAAGAAACAAGTCTTTGATTGATTCTGTGCATTGTTTTTCAGCCTGAATTTCATTCTTCTCTGCTTTGATCTTTATTATTTCTTGCCATCTATTTCTTTTGGTTTTGGTCCCTTCTTTCCTAAGACCTTGAGGTGCATTTTTTGAGACCACCCTGGTTTTTTTGGTTTTTTTTTTTTTTTTTTTTTAATATATACACTCACGGTTAAAAACCGTTCCTCTTAGAACTGCTTTGACTGTATCCCAAAAGTTCTGGTAAGCTGTATTTTCATTTTCACTTGATTTTAGAAATTTGTTCATTTGCCCCTTTATTTCTTCAGTGACCCTCCCAGTTTGCTTCTATGTTGCTATGATTAGACACTAACCAAATATCTTGGGAGAAGGAAAAGGACCTCAAGACAGGCGCGAAAGAGGCAGGAACTTGCAGAAGCCACGGAGAATGCTGCTTACTGGTTGCTTCCCCTGGTTTGCTTAGCCTGCTTCATTATACAGCCCAGAGATGGCAACTTGTGGGTGTATTTACAATTGTTAAGACCTTGTGATGAATCACTCCCTTTATTAATATGAAATTTTACAACTTTGGCACATTTCTTTCTACTTTCTCCCACAATAGCTTTGATTCTTCATTTCTATGTACCAGTGGGAGATAAAGGAAATCAAGTTAATCATTAATTAGCTTATTATGTTCTTTTTCTAGAAAATACCCTACCACTATTACATCTCAACATTGGGATTCAATGCCATTCATTTAAAAAAAAATCAAATTAAAAATTTTTTTGCAAAGCAAAGGAAACAATCACCAGAGTGAAGAGACAACTTGCCAATGAAAACGGAAAGTCTTTGCCAACTATGCATCAGTCAGAGGTATTATCAGGAGTGATTTTTTTAAGTTGCAAAAAAATAAATTTCATACCAAAGCAACAAATCTTCCTTCCAGTCAGTACATGAGCTGACAAATTGAATAAGAAAGAAGTTTTTAAAAGAATAATTACAAGTGGTCAAACACTACTTGAGAAGATATAAAGGTGTTCAGCATCCTCCCCCTTAAGAGAAATGTGGAATCAAGCTGGTTCAGACTCCATCTCTGCCCAGTCAAAATGACTATCATGACAAGCAAAACACAACAGTGCCGGCAGGGATGTGGGAAAAGAGAAACCTTCCTCACCGGAGTAGGGATGTAAACTGATAGAGATACTATGGAAACCAATGTGGCTTCTCCTCAAAACGCTAAAAGCAGAACTACCATTTTGCCATTCGGGCTCCACTTCCCCACCCTTCCTGACTGATACTGTGGCCTGTGGATCCTTGGGGGAGGAATAGGAGAGCTGGAAAGGCGAGCCAGGATGATAGAGTCCTCAGGTGTTGGGTGAGCTGTCAGAATACTCTTGGGAGGCAGGCTTTATTGAGCAGCTCTTTAATTGGGAGAAACAAAGGCTATATAAACCTCTGAGGAGTGGGTAGAGGCTTTCAGGATGAGTGTACATCATTGGCTGAGGCTAAGGGGCTGGGAATGCTTTATTTGCATAAAGAGTAATTCTGGGCATGACCTTATAAGAAGAGGGAAAGTTGAACCTGGTTGTGACTATGTGACCTCCTCTGATGCGCTGGGACGTGGAGGCCCCAGGCAGGGAGTAATCCTCACTCCTACTGCTCTTGGGATGAGATGAGATTTCTGGGGTTTGACACCATTTGACCCCATTCCTGCTCCAGACTAGTTCCATGGTACCCCAGCCCCACACCATTTGTCCCAGCTGAATCACTCCAGAGTGTATTTCCAATTTATATACCTAAGTCAGCATACCACAGAGATACTTGCTCACTCCTGTTTACTGCGGCACTTTCCACAGTAGCCAAGGAATAGCCATCCTGGATCTCCACCCACAGGTGACTGGATAAAGGAAGGGTGGTCAATGCATGCTGTGGATTTTTGTTCAGGCATAAAGGATAATCAAATTATGTCATTTGCAGGAAGACAGATGCAACTGGAAATTGTTATGTTACAGAAAAAAAAAATCCAGACTCAGAAAGGCAAACATTGCATGTTCTCTCCTATGCAAAGCCTGGACGTAAATATGCAGATTTATGTGTGCAGATGTGTGTGCTTATGTCATGAAATTAGCAAGAGGAATAGCTACCAGGGGTGAGAGGGCAGCAGGAGAGAAGGAGCACATATGAAAACATAAATGATAAACCTCATATTTGATGTTATCTTAAAATAATAATTAAAAGAAAAATGTAAAACACACAAAAGGAGAGAAACGATTACAAAGGTAATACAGCCCAAAATTGATAGTTGTCCTATTGTTTTCTTTTCTAAGGTAAATTTTTACAATACCTCTTCTGTACAAATCTCACCATGTTGGGACCCCCAACGGGGTTGCAATTCACAGGTTGAGAACCTCTGGTCGCGAGGATCCAGAGTCTTTAGCTCCCACTTGGAGAACAATCCTCAGCCTCTCATGCCCATGCTGTATAAGATCAAATACCTCAGCCCGGTGTGATGGTGCACATCAGCCCAGCACTCGTGGAGGCAAAGGAGGCAGACCTCTGTGAGTTCAAGACTAGCCTGGATACAGAGCGAGTCCAAGATAGCCAGTGCTATTACACAGAGAAACCTTTTGAAAAAGAGAGAACACCTCTGTCTAGTGTAGCTTAAGTCAGATCTGTATTACTGTTTGTAAATACATTCTCATTATATTGAGAAGGTAACAATTTGTAGAGAATATTACATCAACTCCTATATCAAGTCCCTTGTTATACATAGGAGATGAACTATGCATATGTGGGCAGGATAACATTTTAATTTTTATAAAAGCTCTATTTGGAATAAAATGCTTAGATTTTAACAATACCAGTAACTCCTGAGTTGTCACAGTAAAGATTCTGAATAAGGGGCTGGAGAGATGGCTCAGCGGTTAAGAGCACTGGCTGCTCTTCCAGAGGTCCTGAGTTCAATTCCCAGCAACCACATGGTGGTTCACAACCATCCATAATGTGATACGATGCCCTCTTCTGGCCTGCAGGGGTACAAGCAGGCAGAGCTCTGTATACATAATAAATAAATAAATATTTTTTAAAGGTTATGAATAAAAAGTTGTTTTCTAAATAGCTAAACTCTCTAAAAAGGACCAATGGCAGTATTAAGCTAACAAAAATAATGGAAGCGTATGATCGTGGCATTTTACTGTCAAAATAAAAAGAGAAGATTTTTAAAAAGGAATGTTTAATGATGGAGCCTTGGTTAAATAATGATAAAATTGTCAAATGGGATGACCTACAGCCTTTGTCGAGTCTGCTGTGAGGACCCAGTGCTCAGTGGTAGACCAAAGCCTTGCCTGTGCAAAGTACCAAGTTCTATTCTCAGCAAAGGGAAGTGCTCACTGCATCCATTCCTCCTGCATAGCCCAGGGGCTTGTAATAATGCGGCTCAGGAGGCCATGAAGGAGAAGCTTCAGAAGGCTAGCCTGCTCCTATTCAAAGAGAGAAGGCCAGCCTGCTCCTGTTCAAAGAGAGAAGGCTAGCCTGCTCCTGTTCAAAGAGAGAAGGCTAGCCTGCTCCCAGAGAAATGGAGGGGAGATCTCATCTGTAACTCGAAAGTTATTGATAAAACTGCCAAATTAAGTGTGTGGTGCAGAACGTGCCAAGCTGAAATTCTCGTAGCCCGGGACGTTTGTTTGTTGTTGTTCCTGAAGACTAACTACAGCTACCTTGTCTACGAGGGCTTGTAAGGTACGGAGCTGCCTCGTTAACATCAGTATTCTTTACAGCTCGTGTTGTTAAATGTATTAATATGCAAAAGAAGTCCACTCAACTAGTTCAAGTGACATTATTTTTCTTTCTCAGTTTTCCTTTTGAACATTTATAGATCCATTCAAAAATACATTCCGGTGGCTTTGCACTAAGCAAGGCTGTCAATTAGGAAAAACTTGTTAGCTAAGGAAAACAAGCCCTTCCTTTCTTTGGTGCCATTCTTCACCATTGTGTTAAAAGAGCATGGTGAAGCTCTGGGTAGAACACTTACCCGGCACATATGGGCCGTGGGTTCAGTACCACAAATAATTTGTAAATCTCAAGCCACCTCCCTGACTACACTTTGAGGTGCAGTGCCAGCAAGCCTAGGAGGTGCCAGATTCAGCTGTTCCTGTTGTTCGAGCTGTGCTTCTATGCTCTTCCTCCCTCCACCCCCATCTTCCTCCTTCCACCCCATCCCCCATCCCCCCATGCCCACCCCCACTCCAATGCTGTTCATCCTCTACTGCCTGCTCCCAATGAGGCCCTGACCCCACCTTCTTGTTCACATCTGCGTCTCTCCACCCCTCTCTCTGTAATTGCAGAAGGATTTATATCACACTGAAAGTCCCTGATCTCTCTGAGACTTCCTTGTGCCTGAGAATGTGACAATGAGCTGTCATGAGCAGATTGAACCTGATAGTGTTGTGTGACCTTTCCTTGAGAGAAGTAAACAAACATCTGTTCACCCACCCCACCCCACCCCCACTAAAGACCCAAAGACAGACCAAATCAATGATACCATTGAAAAGGTCACCATCTGCTCAGGACCCCCAAGACCAGGTTTCTCAGCACAAAGGAGACTTGAGGGCAGAACTAAGGGACAAAAACAGGAGATAGAGAATGAGGGAGAAGGAGAAGGAAACAAGAGAGAGTGGGTGGGAGTGTTTGTCCCAGAGTGGGACAAAGGACAGCCTCTGGACAGAAAGGACACAGACGAGGCCCATAGGCAAATGGCAGTTTATAAAGGGGAAAGGGAAAACCCGTGTTTAGGATGAGGTGTTTGATTGTAATTGGGCAAGCTAATTAGGTCCCCAATTTTTGATACTAAAACTTCAATACTTTGATAGCTAGACCTTGATGGTCAGCCTCGGGAGTAGGAATTGTCTAAATAAGTGACTAAATCTTGGGAGCTAGCTTTAGCCAGGCAGAGGGAATCAGGGAAAATGGCAAGGCCTGCCAGAGTCATACTTAGGAGCTGACAAGAGTCTCTTCAACCATCAAAGCACAAATTGGCGAAGCAATAAATGTATTGGGGTGACTACAGGAGTATAGATTAAGGTTACTTAGAGCATGTATGGCACAAAGGCTGTGACACTGGAAATTCACTGGGCGGTGGCTCACAAAAACCGGAATCTCCGGAGCTCTCGAAATGACTTGCAGCAGCTAGACTGCTGAGACAGTCTCCTCTCCTCAGTGGTCCTCACTGGGTACAGAGCCTTGGGTGGCAAGGGCCTGTGAAGTTTGGTTTCAGGTACTTTCTGTGACTGCTGAGTTGCTTACTTCCTGGGTCTCAAAGAGATTCTTTCCAAGATTGAATGTTTCAATTCGGAAGAAATCGCTACACAGCAGTTAAATAATGAACTCCTACACTGGGTGCTTTCCTCCCTTGTGGGTAGTGGTTGTGGTAGGAAATACACCCCAAGGCACCACATCTACGAAACTGGGGGAAATCAGAGCGGGGTGCAGGAAGCTCTGGCTGGCTCAGGTTCTAAGGTGGAGCAGGGCAAACCTTTGCTCTCTGTTCTTCACCCCAGATTATTTTCAGGGAGCCTTTTTGTATACGAGAGCAGTTCATCTTTGTCACTAAGGGAGTCCATGGGATAATAGTGACTTGCTGCTTCCTTGGCCATACAGTGCAGGTGTTGTTAGGAAATCCTTTTGCCTGTCCTCCTACTTACTTGGCACTTCCAGGTCACCATGGGGGTTAATGTAGAGGGCGTCTGCCTCATGGAAACTCAGCATAGTTTAAACTCCACACCTTATGCAGCCTCACCCCCATCTCCTCCACCCCCAACCCCCGTCTCCCCTGTTTCATTTCAGAAAGAGTTCATAAACCTCTGGCACCATTGTGGAAATCTTGCAAGATGGAAATAAAAGGCATTTTCAGAAACGAAGCCAAAGATCATGATGGAAAGAATGCCATGAGCAACAGCATGAACTGCACCTGGACTTGACCAGGCACTCTCCTCAATGCTGTCAGGAGTCTCTCTGGGATTTCATAGAAGTGACCCCAAGAAACTCACCCCTCGTAAGTCCCTCAGCCTTACAAGATCCAACTTCACTTCAGCAATCATCCGTGACCTAGAAAAGACTAAGATTTGAAAATGGTGGCAGCTGAATGGCTCAGATGACTGTGCCCAAAGCTCACTGATGATAGGCTGGTGTGAGCCAGAGGGCGTCAACAGGTCAACTGCTTGCAGTTTGCTCAAACATATAGTCAAAGCCTTACATCTACATTAAAATACAGGCAAATGGTTTACCACACATGAGCTCCTGTACCTATTATACAGATAAAAACAACAACAAAAGTTTGACCATCAAAACCGAGTGACTCTGGGTTTTGTAGGGCCATGCTGTGGCCAAAACAAGCTGACATGGGGCTGAGTCATTTCTCTGATGGCTTCAGGGTGGAAGAATCGCCTGTGCCCAACCACAGGCTAAACTAGAAAAAAAATGGGCTCCATTTTTAGCCCACTACAGAAAGAACCTACAGCTCTACTTCCCAGAGATGGGGAAAGTTAGGCAGCTGGATCTTCTTTTCATAGCTTCAAAGCGGTACACATGGAATTTGCATACATTTGAAAAGTTCCCAGAGCACAGGCCATCACTACAGGACAAAGCCTTGAACAAAGAAGGAGAGGATCAGGTCAGCCCCCAGGCAGCCTCAGGGACGGGTCCACACCTCTAGACACAACCTGGACACGCGGCCACCCGCTTCACCAGCTGAACTGTTCTAGATACTGCAGCTTTGTTGAACAAAAACATATGCAAGTTTCTACAGAAGAGCAAAGACAGACCTGCCTGTCCAGTCTGTTGAAGGCAGCTATAGCAGGGCACATGGCCTAGCTGAGTGGTGAAATGGTGGCCCCGAGTGCCCGTGCTCACCACAGCACACAGCAGCAGCCACACAATCAGTCACAAGCTGCTGCCTGCCATCAGCCAAGTACACTATTTTCTCTCTCTCTCTCTCTCTCTCTCTCTCTCTCTCTCTCTCTCTCTCTCTCTTTCTCTCTCTCTCTCTCTCTCTGTGTGTGTGTGTGTGTGTGTGTGTGTCTGTCTGTCTGTCTGTCTGTCTGTCTTTCTGTGTCTGTTTCTGTCTCTCTGTGTCTCTGTTTCTCCCTCTGTCTCTGTCTGTCTCTCTGTCTCTGTCTCTGTCTGTTTCTCTCTGTCTGTCTCTCTGCCTCTGTCTCTGTCTCTCTCTGTCTGTCCCTCTGTCTCTGTCTGTGTGTGTGTGTGTGTGTGTGTGTGTGTGTGTGTGTGTGTGCGTGTGTACATGCGCATACGCACTAGTCCTGGGACTCATTATAGTTGTTTTGTTTATGTTTCCAAAATGCAAATTGTGATTTTTCTGCCTGAGAACACTACCCCAAGTCCTTCTTCATAAACACTGAGGATACAGGAAGCTCACAGCTTCCCACAGAAGCAGCTCCCAGTCCCGACTACATACAGTGATATTCAGCGCAGGGAGGGTCCAGAAAATAAAAGGCTCCTTTCAGATGACATAAGAGGATCAACTGCATCTAAGAAATGGAAGACTGGGGACTTTTCTTTTTCCAAGCCTTTCACAATGTCTTGAAATGTACTGGAAATTTTCAAGTATGGTTAGAACTTCCTCTATGACCTCTACCCTCATAATATTTTTTTATTACAGTAACACTGTTAATTTCATAAGTACTATGTCCTCCATGTGATTAAAGATAAATTCTAACTTATTTTTTGTTAATTAGTCTTCATGGAAAGCTGGTATAAGAGTTATATCAGGAAGGAATATAGATTAGAGATAAGATCGGTGCTGTTTCTTTCTCCACACACAGCACACCTTGCACAGCAGTGCTGAGGTTGCTACAATCTGTCAAGCTAGGACAAACGCTCTGTGTCTAAGAGCATCTTCATCATCCATACCAGGCTCATGCATCAACTGTGCCAAATATACCCCCTGCCCCTAAGCGCTACCCTACTCATCTAGACCCTCAGAGAGTCCAGAGAGAATGGTATGTTAATCAACATTCTAGAAGAACAGAACTGATAGAATGAATCTCATCACACACATATGTGTATATATATATATACACATATATGCATATTTAATAAATAATTTATTTCTTTATTATAAGCTATGGTCAGCTGGTCCAACAATAGCTGTCTGCCAAAGGAAAGTCTTAGATTCTAGTACTTGTTCAGTTCACAAGGCTGGATGTCTCATCTAGTCTTCGGTATACACCAAATCATGAAGAAGTTGGCTCTACTGCCTCTGAAGGAGTGCTCTTGCCAAGGAGAGCAAGAGCAAGCAGGCAACAAGCAAAAGCTTCTACCATGTTCTTTTTATAGGCTGCCAGAAGGAGGTGTGGCTCATATTAAAGGTAGATCTTTCCACCTCAAAAGATTGGGATTAAAGTAAGTCTTCCCACTTCAAATGCTTTAATTAAGAAAAAAAAAAAGTTCTCACAGGTGTGCCCAGCCACTTGGGTTTTAGTTAATGTAGTCAAGTTGACAACCATCATGAATGGTTAAATTATCATTAAGATGAGGAACAAAACTGGTTTTGAAGGTGGGTCTTTAAGAAGTGTGTGGGCTGAAGATTCTGTGATGGAGCCATTGCCTAGCTCATGTGAGGCCCCAAGTCTAGTCTCAGGTACTGAAAAACAAACATGTCCCCAATGGACCCAGTAATTGCATTTTTTCCTCCCTAGATGTGAAGTGAGTTGAGTTCTTCTATATCCAATTCTCTCCCATGCTGCTCAAGTATAGGACCTATAAACCACTCCACTTTTCCCTCTTAATCTTGAGCCACAGACAATTCATTCAAATGTAATTCTTTACTTAGAAGGAACTAAGTCTATAAACAGTTACTAAATTTGGTCTTGAAGAACAGAAAGCAGACTGGAGAGCAATAGTGTGTCTAAGGGGTGAGTGTACGAGAGCAAGTCAGTGACACACCAAGAAAGCTACCCACCGGAAGATTTGACTGTTGTCTAGAAAAGAACACCCCCTTTGAGATTATTATAAGTCATCTCCAGACTCAGGGATATTTTGCCTTGAAGAATAAAAGCCACTGCCCCCATGCCTTTTCCATTTCAACAGGGATCATCCACATGGTTGGCAGATTATGAGGCTTCCTCTCTAGACTTCATGAAAGAAAGATGTGCCCTCTTTCCACTTTCTACTTCTTATTCAAATTAGGTTTTAAAATACTGAATTACTCCAGAAATGTTTATTGCTATAAAACACATGAAAGAAAACATCCAAGTGGTTTTTTTAATGATGTATTTCTCCTCACAAAACAATATCCTTGGCACTGGGTCAAAATGTAGCCATTCAAAGAAAATATTAATATAAGAACATCAGATATTTACCAAAAAGAAAAACAAATTATGCCTGACAAAGGGGAACAATGGAGTGAGCCTTTTGCATGTCTGTGGTGAGGTGTTCTCAAGCCTGGGATGGTCTACATTTCTCTTTAAAGGGATGAACTGGTGATGAAGATGAGTTGGGGCCAGCATGTTCACCTCATGGTGAAGAGTTCCCTGAGAAATGAGATGGGACACAGTTCTGTTTCAGAGAACCTGCTTCTGACTTTCTTATTGGCGTGTGATTAGCAATGGAGCCACTTTTCAGACCCTGGGATAAACATTTCACAGCCTGCACTGTAACTTAGTGTACTGAAACGGGTAGCAGAGGATGACTCCTGCTTCCAAGGATGACACAGGACTCACCGAGCTGGAAGCTGTCCCAGCCATCTGTATGGCTTCTTGATGTGAGTACACATGGACCTTTTGGGTGACACTCTATAGCATTGGGGAGTTTGTGCGTGTCAGCCACATCTTCCGTCAGATTCTGAGGTGGCTGGTCCACACAGGTGAAGGACCAACCATGTAAAATCAAAATACACCAAGCTAACTCTCACAGCCAAAGCAAAGTTCTAGGGCCAAGATGGAGCAGCTCGTGTCAGACATGTCAAAGCCCAGGGGGCCATGGAGGCCTGGCCTTCGGATGAGCTTTACCTGGAAATGTGAGCTATCGTGAAAGAATGGCAAACCCACAGCCACAAAGAAGCGCAGCCCCTCCAAGTGGCCATCTCTGCTAAGACGCTCACTGAGCAGCGTCTCATTCAATCTTGCTCTCACACCACCTTGCTATGACTCCCAAGGACAATTGTTTTTTTCAAAACATCTTATAGAACCTTCCTTATTTTACCTTTACCCACCCCGGCCTCCCTGGATATTCGGACAACCCATCATGACTTTGTTTCCCAGATCACATTCCCATCAATTAGTTCTGAAAAAAATACCTTAACAACAACAACAACAACAAAAACAGCAAAAACACTTTTCAGATGTTATTTAGGTGGCTATCTATAAGAGAAAGTGTAGGCAAAGGGACAGGAGAGGTGAAGTGAGAGGGCCCGGGATACTGAGAGAGGAAGGCATGGGTGTCAGAGCTGAGAAGACAGGGGAAAGCAGAGGGAAGAGAGGTGACCCTCCCGCTGCCTGCTGCTTCCCAGGTTCCAAAGCAGCAGGGCCAGCCTGCTCTGCAGCCATTTGTTCCTGGAGCAAACTCCAGGAAAGACAGACAAAATAATCCCCCAAAGTGCTCCACTCTGATGCTTGGCCCTTGGGGGTTTGCTAGACTTGACTTTCCTGAGACCTTCATGGACATCTTCAGCCAAAGTCCATTAAGCAAATTAAAATCCTGGAGAAAAATAAACACAGATTGATGGAGATAGCAGTTTTATGAGGGGAAAGGAGGCAGTGGGCCCCTGTGAATCTCTCAGCTGGTATTTAAAGCCTCCGGCCCCCAGCCTTTCTAATTCTTAAGATATACTCTCTGTAAGATACGCTGGCAGGCATAAAAGAAAGTTGTGAGAACTTTGTCCCCGACAAATACAAACTCTACTGGCACATACTCCAGTTCCTAACACAGGGAGGGAAACTAATTGCCAAAGGCAGTAGAGCCATCAGTGCCATCCACAGCACAACATGAAAACAAACCATATTAGTGTACAAGTTTCCTCAGACTAGAAGCCCATGTTGCAGAATCACTTTGAATTCATGCCTTTTGGGTGTAAATTAATTGTATCTATAGGATGGGGTTTTATTTTAGTGTAAGTCCTTCATAATACAGGACAAGAAAAGAGTCATTTTATATATATACATATATATGTATATATATATGAAGTACCTCAGCGCTACAGGGAGGGAGGGTAAAGGATTCATAGTGGGATTGCTTTTCTCATGTAAGAGGTTAAAAATTCATTTCAAACATTTAAAAATAAAGTCATCCCTTGCGCTCTGTCTCCAAAGTTAGGAATATCCCCTGGGGCCAGTGACTGAGCACTGTGCATATTTTCCTAAGGGGCAGGGGCAAAGTGGCATTAGATTTTCCGTTTAGATCTCTGGGGCAGATTCAGAGAGCCTGTGCTAGTCCTCACCATGCCCTGAGGTTATGGAAAGCAAGCTGGTGCCAGCCTGGCTCTGCAGCCAATCCTCAGGCACCAGTAGGGTTCCCTTCGGGCAGAGCTGTGGCAAGTGGAAGAGCGATGCCTAAACCCAAGTTCAGCCCCTGGATTTTCTAAACCAAATAAATCCAGCATTTCTAACATCCTCGCACTCCTAACGGTGCACGCTTTCTAAGTAGTGAGAAGCTCTTGGCTTCAGCTCTTTCCCCTTACTTCAGTTTGCACTTCTGTGTGCAGGGTCACAGGCTGTGGGTGGTGTTTCCAAACACAGGAAAAGACAAAGCAGAGGCATACAAACCCATAACAAGTGGGGACTACTGCCATCCAGAAATAGTGTGAGGATATCGTTCAGAGGGGGAAAAAATCAAATGATGTATTGCTTTTAATAGAAGCGCATTTTCCCATTATGAAAGGCCGTATTTTTAAGACGTAAAGGATAAGTCACGCCTGGTAGAACTGGCCTGATGATTAGCTCAAGGCCTGTCTGGACTACAGACTGAGCTCAAGGCCCGCTGTGTGACTTAGACACTGTCTCAAAATAAAAAGTTAAAGGAGCCCGAATCCAGGCATAGTGGGGTGTACCTATAACCCCAGGACTGGAGAGTGGCAAGAGGTGGATCTTGGAAGCTTCCTGGCCAGCCAGGTAGGCCAAAATGGGAGGCTTCTAGTTAGCAGAGGAGGAAGAGAAAAAGAGGGGAGAGAGATGAGACAGAGACAGACAGGGTGAGAGAGACAGAGAGAGACCTTTTCTGGAGACCATAAAGTGGAGAGTGATGGCAGAAAACACACAACATCCTCCTCTGCCTTCTCTATGAGTGCACAAAGATGCATACTCCCATACACTCCCATGTACCTCTCACACATACAACACACAGCATGCCCCTCCACACATGGACATGTATACACACACACTATAGAGAAACATTTAAAAGACCTCAGAGACCGTCCAGTGGCACCTTGCTTGCCTAGCATGCATAGGATTCTGCATTCACTCCCCAGAAGCACAGTACAAACAGTACCATAAAGGACAAGATTGTCTCAGTCCGAGGGGATCCAAATGGCCCTATAAGAATCCCCAAGCCAGCTACCTGATGCTCAGGGATGCTCCAGTAAATGGAAACCCACCTCAGTGTCTCCATGCTTCCTCACAGGCCACAGGAAGGGCTAATCAGTTTAAATCCAGAGAAACCTCAAACCTCCATTTTGCAAATCATTTAACATCTCACTGGAACTCCTCCTCAACAGCGACCTTGAAAAATAAAAAAGACTGATCTAGGCTCCTTTTTGCTTGTCTTTTCCCTCCGGTTAGTAAAGCTGAGAAAAGTCCAGAAAATGAATGGAGAGAGAGAGACAGAGAGACAGAGACAGAGAAGAAGAAGAAGAAGAAGAAGAAGAAGAAGAAGAAGAAGAAGAAGAAGAAGAAGAAGAAGAAGAAGAAGAAGAAGAAGAGAAGAGAAAAGAGATTTGAATGTTCCCCAAGTCTTGTTGCCAGCCAAAGGAAAAATCTGAAGAGACAAGAGTTTTCCCCAATCCCCAAATGGAATTAGAAATAACTGCCCCTGGAAGTGCCCATGACTTTTGGCATCTGTAGAGCACTTGCTTGAGTTAATACAAATGGCATTACCACATCTGGGTTGGCGAGTGAAATTTCCGTGCAGTCTTGGAGCCTGGATTTTTCCCATGCAGCCTCGTTAGTGGCATGAACTCTGCCATGAAAACTCAGATTTTCAGCCAGTATTCTCATTTGTCAAAAACGTTAGAATGTGTAAAATCCCACACAGTGAAGTCAGAGCTATCGAGTGCGGGGCTGGTGAGCTGGGTACCTTAGGAAACCAGACCAATGGCTGTTTACACTGAGTAGCAGTGAGGACCAGGCTCTTGAGCACAAAGCTTTGCAAGAAGCAAGCGGGCTTTGACTGAAGTCAGGGCCTACTCCTAGAGACTGTGAAAAAAAAAATAGCAGCTTCTAAGTGATACAGAAGGCCCTTCATCAAGATCTGCCAGCGAGAACAGAAATACATATCCCCAGGAATTTGTTAGACGAGTGTGGAGCAAAAGCAGAACTTTCCTATTCCTGTGGACTGTCCCGGATAACTGCTACGTCCAGGAAGAGACGCGATGAGGGGGTTTGTCACTGTACTTAGGTAGAAGATGGTCTGTGGAAGGCTGCGACTCCAAGTTAATTGGGAACCCATTGTTCATTTACTAACACAACTTTCATAGACCTGTCCTATTAACTCAGTATAATGGTGACATGTCCAATCAGCAGGGTAGGCCACCTACCCGGAACCCCTTTTTCCTTTCCCCTCCCTTCCTTCCCTCCCTGCCCTCCGCCTCTCTACACCCTCCTTCTCTTCTGATACAATCTCTGAGAGTCCACACCGAAGGCAAACTTGCAGTGTAGCTAAGAATGACCTTGAGCTCCTGGGCCCCTCCCCCTCCCCCTCCATGCCTAGTTTTAGATCAAACCCAGGGCTTGATGCGTGCTAGGCAAGATAACGACCCCCTCCCCCAACACGCGCCTCATTTTTAGACTGACTCCAGCTATGTAGCAAAGGCTAACTCTAAACTCTCTGTGTGGTTGAGGTTGGCCTGAAACTTATTATCCTCCCACACCAGCCCCCCTAAGTGCTTAGATGAGAGAGGGGTGTTATAAAGCTCAGTTGGGGGCCCCTTTCTTAGAATAAGCCACTTGAACACAAACATTCATTCAAAACTACTTTTTGACTTTGAGCTGCATATTAAAACATAGCAAGGTAACCCTCTAGGGTCCAAATTTATAATCTGAAAGCCAAAGTAATGCACAGTAACATTTTGGGGGTTTCCACGTGCTTTAAAAAAAAATGAGATCTCATTTTCCTGGTTTTTATTATTTGTTTATAACTAGTTTTCTTAATTTGTAAACTTCCAGCATCCAGATTCATTACTGCGATGTCCCCCCCTTAATCTAAACTGTACATTGAAAAGGTCACCAGACAGTCTCGCTCACCAGTTCTCACCCTTGGAGCCTGCCGACATGGAGGATAGAGATAAACGCTAGCTGGAATTTTAAACATATGCTTACAAATTATTGCAAACCTCAGACATAATAAATAAACGACAGAAAGGGATTCAGGGTCCCTCGGCTCATTCCCACAATGCCAGTCCCACTTGCTAAGGGAAGGGTTATCAGAAGTTTCCCTCAGTGATACCCCGATCCTTTTCTAACACAAGCTCAGAGTGGTTGATTGGCACTTCCTACCTGTTATCTGACTCAAAGAAACAGCCTTTCCACTACTATTCGGAGCCAGCCCTGGTGTACTGCTTAGTTTCTGACTTTTCCTACAGTGGGAGTGCACAGTTGGATTGAATGATGGAAAAAGTCATGCCACACCGACATTTTCCTTTCGAGAGGCTGTGCAGAGTTCAGCCACAGGGCAAGCTCTTTCTGCATTTATCTTGGAGTAAGGAAAAAATGGAAATGGCTGTAATGTGACATGCTGACATAGGAGAATAAGAATGGGGAAGGGTTACAGAGATATTGGCAAAGGAAAGAAGCTTGCCGATGGCCAAGCATCTGGGGAAACAGGGAGGGGCATAAATGCAGTGGGCAGGACTAAACACACACACACATACACACACACACACACACACCAGGGATAGGGCATGACAACTGAAGAAGTCTGTGGTATAATACATATGTTAACAAATTAGTATTTCTTTCACGCAGTAATGGATATTACCCTACTATCCTGAGCTCTGCATACAAGATTCTAACGTACTTCAGACCGTAGAGAAGGCTCAGTTTGCATGTACCAAATGCCACAAATGTCAGAATACTCCAGTGTGGAGAGCCACAGATAGCAGCGCCCCCTGCTGCTTCCCCGGGGCAATACGCCCCGTTTTGCGCATGCGCAGTGACCCCTTTTGCGCATGCGCAGTGAGTAAACCATATGCACATGCGCAGTGAGCAAGCCCCTTATGCGCATGCCTGAAGGCATAGCGTGAGGTGGTGTGATCTGAACAAGGCATAGCGTGAGGTGGCGTGATCCGAATGCACCAACCAGGAGTGACAACGTGGCAGTTTCTGATAGGACCAGGCATACTATAAAGGTTCTGTGGGAGCTTTTCCCGGGGTCACTCTGGTAGTCAAAGTTCCTGAATAAAACTGCTGCAAGAAGAGTTCCCGGTGTTGGTGTCTTTCCTGCTGGTCGGGGGCGGCATCGTCACTCCAGAAATCCCAGAGCTGAATGAATGTGGCACAAAGGACACATGAAGGATGCGAGCCGTGTGCAGCCATCCACCTGCAGGCAGAGCAGAGCTTAGCTCAGCAAGCCTGGAAGTAGAAGGTAGCTTGGATTTAGTCCGTCACCGCCACGTGCATACAGGTGGCCTCGGTTTGCTCATCAATCTGAGCAAGTCTGGGCATATCCCAGAGGTCGCTGATGTGGGTCTCCATCTTGAATGGCTTCCTGGTTCTTCATCACAGTAACCGACAAGCCTGTATGTTGCTCTTCCTAAGGACTTGGCTTTCACCAAGTCAGGGGACTGACCTCTGCAAACAATGATAATCAATGCATGTTGCTTTCTTCTTGCATGCTGAAGCCTTTTTTAACTGTATATGTGTGTTTTCCCAATAAGGAAGGCTCTGCCATTACCACATTTTCCAGATCACACAAGAGGTGCAGGGAACTTTCTACAGTCTGGACTTTGAATGTCAGCTAACCATTATGCGGAAGGCTTCGTCTCCAGCTTGTGGCACTACCAGGAGGTGGTAGCACCTTCTCCACATTATTCCAGGGTCCTTCCTGGATTCACTTCCTGGCCACCATGGAGTGAGCAGGCCTCTGCCATGTACTTCCACCACATTGCCCTGTGACCAGGGGAACAGAACCAAGCAACCATTTGCAATCTGATTTCCAGAGCTAGCATTATCTTCTAGACTTATTTTATGTATGTTTTTGCCTGCCTCCTCTCTTGTGTGTGTGTGTGTGTGTGTGTGTGTGTGTGTGTGTGTGTGTGTGTGAACCTCAGTACTCTGTAAGACCAGAAAGTGCTCTTAATTACAGAGCCTTCTCTCCAGCCCCTAGAGCTTGCTTTTTCTTTTCTATCTTTCTTTTTTGTTTGTTTGTTTGTTTGTTTTTGTTTTTCAAGACAGGGTTTCTCTTGTATAGCCTGGACTCGATTTGTAGACCAGGCTGGCCTTGAACTCACGGAGAGTCACCTGCTTCTGCCTTTCCTAGTGCTAGGATTACAAGCATGCACCACAGCACCCAGCTAGATCTTGCAATCTTAATGTTTCAATTTCTTTCACACATGAAAATATTTTTCTTATAAAATATAAAAGCATATGCAATAAATAACTGTGAACCAAATATATTTAAATTAAACTTTTTCCTGCTTTTTTATTTCAGAGGCAGCACTCCAAGTGGTAGCCTAGCATTTTGGTCATGTGACCATCCTTCCATATGGAAGCGCTGTTCTGCAGCCCCAGGGCCCAGCCACAACCTCACAGACCAGAACCCTACACAGACCCAAGGTATCCTAAGTATAATGTAAAGATGAATATGTATGTTAACTGGCTAGTAGAGAAACCTGACCTAGATCTGCAGCCACTTTTAGAAACATCTGGAAGACACAAAGCAATTCTTTGCTGTGGTATAATTAGTCTCTTGTCTGTGTTTGGACTTTTTGCAATGAACTCACATGGCAATTGCAGCCTCCTTTGTCCAAAATAACAGTCAGAACCAGGGTAACTATAGGAGAATGGGACATAGGCTGTGATGTAGACATGAGTTACAGTTTATGCTAATGCAACTCTCGATGTTTTATGAACATAAGCTCTGTTCATCTCTCTGGTACTGGGTAAGTCATTCAGGGGCCTTTGTCCAGCCCACCTGACTCAGAGGTTCACCGCCAGAGAGCCTCCTAACCCCAATGCATGTGTCAAGATCCCTGCATTTCTATATAATACTCAAGTGACACAATGATTCCCATGGGGCTCTTGTAAGTCAGAAACCTCATTACCAGCCATGTGTGGTAGCTTGCGCCTGTAATCCTTAAGGCATGGCAGGGACTGCAGGATCATCAGTTCAGGGCCAGCCTAAGAAGCAGATGCATTCTAGGCCAACCTGGGATATACCCTGTCTCAAAAGTAACAGTAAGTAAATCCTAGAGCCAGGAGCTCATTGGCTGGGGATAAGACACCTGCCTTCTTTTAGTTTTTAAGCATAATTGAAACCACCCCTGATTCAGAGCTCCAATTTTGAAGTTTCTACTACCTCTCATATTGGGGGATAGGAGTGGGTTTGCTCACCCCACAAGATTTCTCAGGTCTCTGTTGCAGAGTAGGAGGTACAGTCTCAAGACACCTCCTTGGGGCTATTAGTCTCTAAGGAATATAACTTGGAAATAGAGTGTGTCTTGGCCCAACATCTTTGCAGATTCCACAACCATGAATTCAACCTTGGATGGAAAATATTAAAACGTGGAAGATTCTCATCTGAAACTGTGCGGACTCCTTCATGTCATCATTTTGTCAATGGCACGGGGTAACTATTTCCCCAGCATTTGCACCACCAGCTACTGCAGATAACCCAAAGACAATCTAAAGCATTTAGAAGTATTCGCCCAGGTTATATTCAAATATGATACCATTGCATACAAAAGATGTGAGTGCCCAGGAGGTTCGCGTGGCTGAGTCTCTGTGGATTAATGGGAAACAGCCTCAGCAGTTAACACCCTGCTGTGTATTCACTTGTCAGGTCGCCTTAACTGAGCCCAAGAGGTTGGCCAGAGCCACCCCCCATGTTACTAGAAGACAGAATACATGACTTTACTCCCTGGGGGCACTATGGACACATGGGTAGCATGTCAGAGCTTACATACACTCTATTCAATAGACCAACACCAAGGAAACTTCATTTAAACACATTTTATACGTGTTTCCCAGACCTCGCTTCTCACCACCAAAAAAGCATTATAGGCCCATTTAAGAAAGAGTTTACACTAGGCAAACCTAGGGAGGCAAAGCATAGGTGATTACCAGGGCTCGGGAGGGTAGGAGGTGCTGCTTTCAGAGGAATGGGGAAGGCGATGGAGATCTGGGACTAGGTACTAGAAGATCCATGGCACCAAGTGAGCAAAGTGCCTCAGGATTGTATGCTAGAAAATGTTATATAGATTTTTTGCACAATAGATCCATGCATGCTGCACACACTGAAAGACACACACAAACAGACACACACACACACACACACACACACACTACACATGGAAAGCCACAGTTGCCTTCACAGCATTACAACGCTAAGAACATACACACACACACACACACTACACATGGAAAGCCACCGCTGCCTTTGCAGCATTACAATGGCTAAGAACACACACACACAGAGACACTTTACATATGGAAAGCCACTGCTGCCCTCACAGCATTACAATGTCTAAGTCCGTGTTGGGTTGGATTGGTGTTTTTGACTTAGCTGGCTCCTGTGAACCACAGCACAAGATTTAAGTGTTTATACTCATGCTATGTGGCTAGGATGCCCTTATCTTGTTTTCTATGGCTCCCAGAGAAGTGAATTAAGAATGATGAATCTCTTCCTTTCTTTTAGTTTGTGACAATATATGGCAATATATCTGTCTCAGTATAGAAGATAGAGGTCCAGCCTGATCTACAAAGCGAGTCTAAGGTATCCAGGGCTCTGTTAAACAGAGAAGCCTTGTCTTGGAAAAACAAAAACAAACAAACAAACAAATGAAAACAGAAAGAAAGAAAACAGAAAAGAAGAAGACAACAGAGGCCACCACCACCATGATATAAAAAGTACTCTGCTCAGACTCCACAGCCAAGCTTAACGGTTTGAGTGTTTGCAAACTTCTCATCACTGCAATGAAACCGCTGAGTTCATCAACTTACAAAGAGAAGAAGTTGCTTTCAGCTCACAGTTTTAGAGGTGACAATTCTTGATCAGTTGCTCTTGTCACTTTGGGGCTGGGGTGAAGCAGACAGCATTCTGGGAACACAGAGCACAATGAAACCACTCCTCTTAGCCATAAGCAAACGGGAGAAGCCAGGCTCAGAGGCCCACAGTCCTTAAGGTGTACCCCAGTGGCCCCAAACATCCCACCAGACAAAGCCCTTAAACAATATAGTCTATACAATAATTTGTCATGAGGAATAAGTTTTTTAAAAAGCTTTTATGTCATCTGTTCACTGGATTTCCCATTGGGCAAAAAAACTAAAAAGATTTTTCACCTACGGGAATGGGTTACTCATTTGGATAATAGTCAAACATCTCCTATTTGCTGAGCTTTTCTGTGATTGGTGGATTGTGCTGGCACACTAATCATCAGACCCTTTAACTTGTTTTCAGTACAGTTTAGACCTACAGAAAGTGTGCTGAAGGTGAGGGGGAGCTCCTGTGGCTTCCCCAGGCTCCGCTCACATAGTATCTCACATTACCACAGCATGCTCCTGCAAACTGAGAAACCAACCTGGCCACAGCGTTCGCACTGGCTGCAGCAGTTCGAAGATTCCGGCTTTCAGGGATCTGGCTATCAGCACTTAGTCATCTTAGTTCCGCCTCTCCCAGTCTGTGAGTGTTTCCTGGGTCCCGTGTCAGAACTTGACTGGTTCGAGAAGTACTACCAGGTATTTCATAGATGGTGCTCGCTCTGGCATGCTCACCAATGTTTTTGGATCACACTGGGGCTGCCTACATTGGGTAATAAAACTGCAATGAGCCATTCCTGGTGAGGTCAGGCCTGGTCCTGGTCTGTGGCTGAAGTGGACTCTGCTTCTTCACCTCAATGTTTACATTGTTGCTTTTCTTTGTTTGCTGGAAACAGGCATTCAGCACAACACTTAGTGGAAGGGAGGAGAATTACACTCCTTTTCCTGGGGCTTAACAGTAATCCACACAGATCGTTTAGAATTTTCTATATAATGTGTATTTCTTCTCTTTATGACATTTACTCTGTCTTTCATTCATACACAGTATTGATTTTCTTTTTGCTTATTAAAATATCATAGCATGGCTGTTTATTTCGGCTCCAATTGTGTCAGCTCTGGCTCTGAGGAGTTTATTTAGTTTGGCTTCACTGTCCTTTTAATATGTTCAGCCACTCCACGCCCTCTGTTTTTCTCTTTTTAGACACTTCCTTATTTTCTTACACTAACAAGATTATCCAGCAGCCTCGTCTTGCTTTTTTTTTTTTTTTCATGCCTCATTCTAAAACCAGCCAATTTCCAATGAGTACTGGTTCCTTTGGTTGGAGAATAAGATGCAGATTCTGGGTGATGGGGACATGCGCTGTCACCAGAGTGTCACTGTGTCTAAGTTCTCTGAGAAGACTTAGTTAAGAATCCGTGTATGGGGTCTGGAGAGATGGCTCAGAGGTTAAGAGCACTGTCTGCTCTTCCAGAGGTCCTGAGTTCAATTCCCAGCAACCACATGGTGGCTCACAACCATCTTTAAGGTGATCTGATGCCCTTTTCTGGCCTGTACATGTACATGCAGGAAGAGCATTGTACACATAATAAATAAATAAATAATTTTAAAAAAAAGAATATGTGTATGTGGACTAATTACACACACAAACCTATATTCACTGACAAGAAGAGAGGGTAGGTGACAGATAGAGGGTAGATGATTGGCAGGTAGATATTGATAGCACTCACTTATTCACCCTCATAGCATTTATTCTTTGGGATGCTCTTCTCCTTTCCTCCCCCATCGTGGGCCACACAACTGACTCAGCTTCTCTCCATGTCTTCTCACAAGGCTTTCAGAATCAAGCACCTCCTGGCCAGGAAACCAAAGCAGACTCATCTTATTCCTCAATGGATTGGGAGAAAACTGGTAACAAAATCAGGTACAAGAGAAGACACTGGAGGCGAGCAAAGCTGGGGCTGTAAGGATGCGTACAATGGCAAGACTGAGGGTTTGTGCTGAATCATGGTCATCAATCAGTGCTACCAGAGGGAGTCAGTGTTTTTAACCTGGAGACTTGGTCAAGTCTAAATTGGGAGTGTGGTTTGTCCAGTGATAAAATGTAGAACATTTTTTAAAAAATGTTTATTTTTTTTATTTCTGTATAGCTCCCCTGTCAGAGTGAAATCTGCACCTCTCCCCATTAGCTGTAACCTACTGATACATTGTTCAGCCCTAGCATACACACACACACACACACACACACACACACACACACACACACACACACACGTGTGTGTGTGTTCCTGCATGTGTGTATAACTGGATGTGTACATTTGTAGGCATGCATGCAGAGGCCAGGGGTCAGCATCACCTTTCTTCTCAGTTGCTATCTACATTTTTGAGACTTTCACTGAACGCGGAGGCCTCCGAGCTGTCTAGCAAGCTCTGGATCATCCTGAAACCATCTTCCCAGTGCTAGGATCACAGTCACATGGCACATGCCCAGCTTTCTCTATGGGTGCCTGGCATCTAAACTCACTCTGGTCCTCCTACTCTGCAGCAAGTTTTTCTAGACCTGTGAATCTATCTAAAAAAACAAAGTCACCAACCAAAGTGCAGGATTTCTGTACAGGTCTTTTCTTTAGCTCAAATAACCAGGCGGAAATACTGGGTTTTTTTTCACTTCTATTAGTAGCCATCCTTACATCCCTCTCAGAGAGGTCAACACAGCTTGGTGACAAGTTGGTTCTCTTGTTGAGCTTGAAGTCCACCTCAGGAAGTGCCGTGTTCCGGTGGGTGTTTCTTCTCCCTCACCCAGAAGTGTGCTCTTAGGGCTGTGTGGTTCTATGAGCTTTGACTCACTCGTGAAGTCAGGTGTCCACTACCTTCCTACTACAGAGCATATCGCCAATAACTGAAATTTCTCTGTGCGACCCTCCATCGTCAAACCCTTCTCTGGTCAATGACCACAACTATTTGGTTTCTTTGATTTTGTTTTTTTATAACACCATGTAACTAACATTATTTAATATGTGTTTTTTAGACTGGGCTGCCTTCGCATAGAAATGCGCATCTACATCATGTGGTCGTGGGGACCAGTCTCCAGGGCAGTAGCACTGTCCACAGTGAGATACACAAACATTCACCTCCACATCTCCCCTGTGAGGGTCATCTTTGCTGCGTCTAGTTCCTTTCGATTATCCATGAAGCTATGCTATAAACCTTGTTTAACTTTTTTTATAAACACAACATTCGATTCACTTGAATAATACGTTACCTTAGAGTGGTTTGGCTTATACCATAAGCCTTTGTCTAACTATACAAGAAACTGCCCAGCCACTTTCCAAATGGGCCAAGTTACACTGAATTCTGGCAGCAAGGAGTAAGTATTCCTTCTTCTTGGCTTTATTGGGCACAACCAGTTTGTTGTAATTACAGTTTTTTTAAATGACAGCAAAGATGATGGGAGCCATCCAGTCAAGTGCTTTGCTACCTGCATATCTTCTTTGATGCTCCTGTTTCAGATGGTTTTGCTCACTTCTTTCAAAGAAAAAAATACACATGCAAACATACATATTGGTCCTATTCACCCCTCACATCCTCCCAAACTAACTCTTATATCCATCCCCACCTCACCATCCCTTCTCAAGTTTGTGTCTTCCTTTAAAAAAAAAAGAAGAAGGAGAAGGAGGAGGAGGAGGAGGAGGAGGAGGAGGAGGAGAAGAAGAAGAAGAAGAAGAAGAAGAAGAAGAAGAAGAAGAATTTACCATGTCTACGTTGTGCAGCCTATGTATTCAAGCATGCTGAGTCATCCCTTGAAGTATGATCACTCTACAGGGGGCCACACCCTTAAGCAAAACTGACTTTCCTCCAGTAACCATCAACTGTCAGCGGCTCCCAGTTAGGGGAGACATCTCAAGGGCCCCGCCCCAGGCCACACTGAAGTGTTGATGGCTTGTCCTTGCGCAGGGCCTGTGCAGACAGCCGCTGTGAGTTCATGTGGGCAGAGGAGCCTTCCTATCCAGAAGTCAGTGTCACTTTCGACTTCTCGTACAATTTCTCTGCCTCCTCTTTCATGACAGCCGCTGAGCATTTCAGGATGGGATGTGATAAAGATCCCCCACTTGCCACTGTTGATCATTTTTAATTGGGTTGGATGCTCATCGTTGAATTTTAAGATGCACAATATTTATAGAATCTGGACTCAAAGCTTTTCATAGACATGCAACATGGAAATGTTTTTCATAAATTGTGGCTAGTCTTTTCATTTTCTTAGCAGCGTGTTTGTAAGGAGCTGAAGTTTTGATTTGGTCAAGTCCAGTTTATAATTATTTTTAATTACTTTATGAGCTGAGTTTGCCAGTAAAATTTTAGGTATAACGCCCCCCCCCCCGCCCCAAAGCACAAATTTAGAAGATTCTCAGTGTTAACAGACAGAAGTTTCACAATTTTTCTCTTTATAAGTAGGTCATTGGCCAGCTGTGAGTTATACCTTATGTGGAGCGCAGGTACATCTCCTTCACGCCTTCTATCGCTTCCGTTGTTGGTCGTCATTGTTCCATCATCCCATCCACCTGCATCTTTTTCTCCATCCGCATCCTGCTGTGGCCTTCTGTGGTCTTGTGATGCGCTCCGTATCCTGTTCCATTATGTTGATCTTCTACCAGGTATCCCACCTTAACTGCTTTTGTGGGGGACTTGTTTTGGAGATTTTGTTTTGTTTTTCAAAGACAGGGTTTGTCTGTGTAGCCTTGTCTGTCCTGGACTTGCTTTGTAGACCAGGCTTTCCTTGAATTCCCAGAGATCCACCTGCCTCTGCCTCCCTGAATTCTGGAATTATATACATCTGGCTAGTTTTATGTTTGTTTGTTGAAACAAACATTTCATTATCTTGTCAGATTGCTTTTAACTCTCATAGTCATCTTTGCTTTCAGATACATTTTAGGAGAACATGGATGATATTCCTAAAGCCAGTTTCTGAAATTTTATCTGAGACTCTACTAAATATGAAGGTCAAATCTTAATATAAGCTGTCCAATGGAGCAGACTAGGAAGAATAAAAAGAGAGGCAGGTAGTTGCTCAACAAGACTGCTGAGAACTCCCAGTTCTAGAACCTTCAGGCAGCTGGAAACAAAGGACATAAGAATTCTCCCTTTGCCAAGGCTCCAGGAAAAGCCCCCACGAGTTAGTGGAGGATCTTATGTGCCTTGTGAGAATCAGAAATGGCTTCGGGGGATACAGGAAGGTCCTGAGAACTACCGCTCACTCACTGAGTAAGTAGAACCAGGGAAAGCAGGCTACAGCACCTGCCTCCTCAGGAAGAGAAGGAGGGTGTGCTTGGGGCTGTCCTTCCCGTGGCTATTTCCTTGATCTGTCTCAGAGCTGATTCTGGTGCAATGGATTAAATCTAACTTGATTTGTAAGCTCTGCATCTTACACATCATCCTGCCTCTTTGTACCTAGGGTAAAGCCACAGACCAACACATCTTCATTGAAGAGACAGAGAGTATTGTAGATCTGCAGGCCTCTACACTCTGACATGGTTCTGGGGCTTGGCATTGCACTGTGGAAACAGCCAAGCACGCTATGGCACCGTATGGGCAGACCCAGGTTTCAATAAAGCCTTACTTGGAAAAAAAAATAGGTCTGGTTTGTAAACCTTGTCCTACATTGGTACCCAATTGCCCCAGGGCTTAGAAACTGACAGCCCTGCTGCAGTTCTCTGCTAGAGCCCTGCTTTCAACCTTGCCTCCTCCTGACTTGGGGCTCTAGCTCCACAGGAGTAACTAATAGCTGGGGAAGATTCTAGGCAGGTGCAGAAAACAACAATAGCCCAAAACTATACCAATCCTGAGTTAGTGACCGGAGTCATTTTCAGAAACTTCACAGCTACTCCATTCCAACAAGTCCTGGTGCCTGAAGAAGGTCTTATTTTGTCTGGGAGAAGATCTTGCTGGAAGCCAGTCACCAGCAAGAAAGGGCAACTTTTGCTTCTGCGTCCCCTTTAAATAACATCACCCACTTCCTTCGTTGTCCCTGTTCCTCACCCACCCAACATCTCCCACTCAGGGGACCCAGTGTCCTCTCTTCATTCCAATTCACCAGGCCAAAACATGTAGGGACCTCGAACGGAGTAGTAGTGAAAGAGACCACTCCAAAAACACCCCATCCATTTGCAGTGCCAGATGGGAGACTGGTATGTTTGAAGGAGTACCTCCCCATCCTGGAAGGGTCCCAAGCAGGAGAGTGACAGAGTCTAGGAGGTTGGTGTCTCCATAGGCCTGCGAGTGTCTCCTCTCTGACTATTATAACTATGATTGCATATGTAGGGAACACTTCCCTCTGTGTGTTCTTTTCTATACAGAGAGACATTGGTGGAAATCTGATTTCCCCCCTAGATGCCAGTGAGGGAGGGTTCATTTGTGTTTGTCTGATTCTAAGGGCACAGCAGCAAACGCCTCTAGTGTTATTCCTGCCCTGTACACTGTGTCTCATTTATTTATTTTTTTCCTCTTTCCATGATGGAGGTTCAGAATGGTTGAAAAACATACAAGGAGCCCCTCAGGTAGGGACGCCCACACCTGAAAGCCCTCAGGCAGAGGGGCCCACACCAGGAAGCCCTTGGACAGGGGTGTCCACACCAGGATTACTATACTCTAAAATTCTCACGGCTGGCAGGTGCTCTGAGGCTCAACCGAGGTGTCTGATGCTCTCCTCATCTTTGGCAGGCTGTGCTTCCAAGTAGCCTTGGGGATGAAGGCTGTCGGCGTATTGGCTCTGATTATCAGCCTCAGCATCGTCACGGAATCCAAAGTCTACACCCGATGTAAACTGGCAAAAATATTTGTGAAGGCCGGCCTGGACCATTATGGGGGATTTAGCCTTGGAAACTGTGAGATTCCTCCCCTGCCTCCTGCCTCCATCTACGCTTGAGTGTTTGTGTCTGCTGTGAGGTGTTGCAGATCCCCTCCTTGGTCAAGTTCTACTACCAGAGATGTATGCTAGCTCTTCCCATGTTCTCCCAGCTGTCACACTCTTAGGCTTCTCTCCTCCCCACCCCCACCCCTGTCCCTTGGTTCTTCACTGCTACAGTCTGGTGATCATGTCCCCAGGAAGGGAACAAAACAATGCTGCCCATCCCAGTGTGTGGAGTAGGCTGGGCTTCCCTGGATGAGGCTTAGCTACTGGCTACTGTGCAGGTTCTGGTGTGGGGCCCCTGCTCCTGTACACATCCCTGTGTCCTGATATTTTTCATTTGTGCATCCTGCCCAAACGTCTGCTGGGAGAAGGCCGTTGGGTAGCGTATATGAAGAACTTTACACCAAAGGTCGGGCTGAGACAAAGGACTGTGGTTCCCTTACATCTTTCCCTCCTCATTTAGGGATCTGTATGGCATACTACGAGAGCCACTACAACACCACAGCCCAGACCACCCTGGAGGATGGGAGCATTGACTATGGCATTTTCCAGATAAACAGTTTTACGTGGTGCAGGAACGCAAACATACAACAGAACAACCACTGCCACGTTGCCTGCTCAGGTACTGTTTCTGATTGTCCAGACTCATCAACTCCAGGGCAAAGATAAGACTGCAGATCACAGGAGACACATCTGTGTCTGCTTTAAAACCCAGAGGTCATATTGACAAGGAGCCTGTTCTGGGGCGAGAAGATGGCTCCAAGTCTCTCCTGGGTGTGCATGTACAAATGTCCTGCAAGGGTGGCTTTCAGTAAGCCCTCCAGGAAAACGGGGTTGAACCAATGATCTGGATCTTTAGTGGACTGAAACGTTTCCGTTTTTAAAGGAAATGGAAAACATCCCTAGCCAAGCACATACCAAAATGATGCTCTCTGTGCACTGAACTCTGTCCCTTTGAGTGGAGTAAGACAAATGGGCTCCATTTCTATCTCTTAATGAAAAGAAATTAAACTAGGATTCTCTGCCTGCTTCCGTTATGCAAGGGACACATGTGCAACTAACATGAGAGTGTAAAACAATGAAACGCAGCAGGTATGAGCTCTGCTTTACCAAGCCTCACCCAGTGATCAAGAGATTTTGTGCTCATACAAAAGCTACCTCCGTGGCTGGGCAGGAGGAGACCAACTGATGAGGGCTCCAGAGGAAAAATGACATTTTAAGAAGATCAAGGCCTAGGGATCTGTTGAATAGTGCTTGCCCGGCATGTTGGAGACCCTGTGGTCAACCCCTAGCTCCACAGGGCAGCAATGAAAACAGGCTTTCTGGAAAGCTCTAATACGGGACTTGGTAGATATACCAGATTTTGAGAATCCAGAGCAGAGAAGGGTCACTCTAGGCAAAGCAAATAGCAAAACGCAGAACAAAACAAAAACAAAAACTTCACCTGGGGATGTTTAGGGACCGGAGAGTAATGAGATATTCTTCCAATGGGGAAGGAAAGAAAACTAAAGAACCACAGAGAACATGGCAGGTAAGGCTGGAAACTGTTGTTGGAGGGGCTGGTGGCAGCTGGACTACGAAAGAGTGATTTGCAAGAAGGAATGAAGTAGGTTAAAGAAGATGTCCCTAAGGATCGCTGTGGTGACTGTCATGAGAGGCGAGTCCCCAGTGGCGGTCATAGCGTAGCGGGAGACACTGGGGAAGAGGAAGCAGAGCTATGAAGCCGGGAGGAGGGATCTCTCACCCCATTTCATTCACTGATGTATTTATTCCCAAGAACACTCTCTGGGCTATTATTCCTGAGAATGCTATCTGGGTATTTTGGGTGCTCAATAAGTATTCACTTTTTAAGGACGTAAGCAGGAAAATTGAAGGACAGAGTTGAATTTGGTTGGACATTACTCTGGACCAATGAGAGCAGATAATAAACTGTGCTTTCATTGATTTTTGCTATATCAAAGGCAAGCAGTAATTTGGTTGCATGGACAGAGAACTGAATCACGCATGAAGTTATCTAGTGAGTTGCCCATACTCTACATTAATACAGAATGGTCACAGCCTTCTGAGGCAAATCACCAAGCTGGTTACTAGCCCTTGATAGAAAACATAATTGTAGCCGGGCGGTGGTGGCGCACGCCTTTAATCCCAGCACTTGGGAGGCAAAGGCAAGTGAATCACTGTGAGTTCAAGGCCAGCCTGGTCTATAAAGCAAGTCCAGGGCAGTCAAGGCTACACAGAGAAACCCTGTCTCAAAAAAAAAACAGAAAGAAAAAAAGAAAAGAAAAAAGAAAACATAATTGTGTCAGGCCCCAGCTCTGCTTCTTTTCCTGGACTCTAGTGTTCTTTTCTGGATCCGTTCAAAATGAATCTGTGTTATCTTATAGTCAGGGGCTATTGATGGCCAGCAGAAAAATTCTTTTTAGTTTTTTTGTTTGTTTGTTTTTTATCTTCTAGGCTAAATCCATCTGCATCTTTATCTTCCTGCAGGTAAGACCTTTCAACACTTCTAGGTCTAGGTCAACCTCAGCACTCTGTAATAGCTTGCTGCCAGGAACTTCCAGTCTGGTGTGATCAGTAGTCCTGGGCATTTTCTGCACCCAGAGATGTGTAATGATGTTCCGGAATGTTTCTTCTCTGTTTAGGTTCATTTCAACTATTGACTTGATTGGTTTGAGAAACAGCTAGAGCACTAATGAGTCACACCTCTGAGCATGTCTGTGGGGGTATTTGCTGAGAAGTCTAAGTCAGGAAAAAAGATGTGGGCAGCTCCCTCCCACAGATGGAATAAAAAAGAGTGAAAGGGGCCATGGTAGTGGTACTCACCTTCAATCCCAGCACACACAGGTGTCAGAGGCAGATGAATCTCTGCGAGTTCCAGGGCAGCCAGAGCCACATAGTGAGACCCTGTCTTGTGAGAGGAAAAAGAAAGAAAAGGAAAGGGGTGTGCACGAAAGGAGAAAGGAGTTGAGGAGCAGCAGCAGCAGTGGCAGCAGCAACATCTCTCTGTGTGAGCCAACACATGACTATAATCCAGTCGACGCCACTCTGCCCTTCACAGCTTGTGCTTCATAGCCATGTTGCTTGGGGTCATGAAACTTGGGGGTCAGTTGTTTGGGCAGCTATAGAAAAGCAGAGTACCTCATCCCTACTTGACAGCCACTGTGCTCATCAGTTAGTCATTGATAAAGCTAGAACGAGGAATAAAGAAACGTCTTGGAACAGAACGGGGAAGAACTTTTGTAATTTAATTGCTGATGGCAGAAAGGCTTGAAGGGCTAGAGAAGAAAACTGCCATGAGGACATCTTGAATAGCTACATGGGAGAAAGAAAGCGATGTGACAAGAGGGTGAACGATATTGCAAAATACAGGGGTATGAGCCTTTGACTGGAGAGAGAAGAAATGCAAAACACTTTCATAAGTTCCCAACTCCACCCACAGCACAACATTCCCCAAAATACCCACACAAAGGCTAGGACTCCAGCACACAAGGCCAACAGCATGCTCACATGATGGAGGCTCCCTCTCAGGCACAGCCCCCCAAAACTCCAGGATAGCAAAGAGAAGTGAAATCCATGTGTTTCCACTAAGAAAAGGACGCATGTGGTCCATACAAAGACTAAGCAGTGTAAAATTTATCAACTGTAACACTGTTAGTAGAGGGAAAATGTTCAAAATTCTGAAAAATAACTTCCATCAGAAATTCCTTCATCAGCCAGTTCATCAGTACATTTGAGTATCATGAATACATTTTTAGACAAGTTGTTAAAAATTAAAAACTTCGCCTTTTATATCATATGGTGTCCTGACTTCACAGAAAACTCGAGGTTGATTAATTAAGGAAAAATTAATGTTTTTTATTAATTCTTTGAGAATGTCATAGTTTATTTTGATCATATTCCCCTTCTACCCCAATTTCTTCTAGATATACCCTCTCCACCTGCCCTCCCTACACACCCACCTTTCCCTTTATTTCTTCATTTTTCTTCTTCTTTCTTTCTTTCTTCGTTTCTTTCCTTCTTCCTTCCTTTGCTCAATGAGTCCAGTCTGTAATGCCCAACTAACTAGCCTTAGAAGAGGTATCTAGAGTGTGGTTGACCTATCAGGAGTCACATCATTAAAGAAAATGAGCTCTCCCAGAAGCTAACAAGTGCCAGCAGTTCCTCAGCTCACGGTGATACTTCATGCCCACCTCCACTGTCTATGTGGGGACTTGTTTTCTGACTTGAGCTTGCCCAGCCTTATCCATATTGTCACAGCTGCTATAAATAGTCCAGATCGCTATTGCCCTGTTGTGTCCCAAAAAAAAAAGTGTTCCCTTGAAGTTTTCCCCTGGCTCTTACAGAATTTCTCCCCTCTCTTCTGTGAAGACCTCCTCAGTGAGGGGGTGTGGCATGGTTACCCCATTGAGGGCTGAGCCCTACAGTTTTCCATCTCTTCGTGTTCACTGATTGAGGGTCTCAATATCAATTGCCATCTGCCGCAAAGGGAAGCTTCTCTGATGAGGGCATAGTACAAGCCATCCTGTGTTCACTCAGCACGGTAACAGTATTGGTCTGTCCCTAGGGCCTATGACAGATCTACCTGTCTACAGTGCCGGGTATGGCTTTCATCTATGGAGTGGCCTTAGAGCCCATCAGAACGTGGTTGGTTACTTCCACAACATCTGTGCTACTATTTCACCAGTGGGCGTATCTTGTCATGCTGGTCATTATTACAGCTTACAGGAGAGGATTTCGATCACTCTCCTCCCCCAGCCGTATGCATAACACCTCTGGCAATCTAGAAAAAAAATTAACAAAACTGCTAATGAGTGGGTGATCTTTTTTTTATAAGGAAATGAGGGTGCTGATGTGGGTGACTGGGAACAGCAGGCATTGCCGTCACCTGACCGAGAGCAAAATGAACTCAGGGCTGTGACCAGTTTCTCACTGGAGACTCTGTGGAGGGGACAGCTATGTCAAGTGACCTAGAGGAAAAAATCTAGAGGGGAATAATCTCAGGCTCACTGTCCTCCCTCCCTCCCTCCCTCCCTCCCTCCCTCCTTCCCTCCCTCACTGCTGTTCACTTTGACTTAAACTGTGGGAAGTCAGAGGACACGCAAGTCCATTGTATTTGTTTGCCAATGCACAGAGCACAGGAATGACAGATATGGAGGAAGATTCCAGCACAGCTCTCATATAATTTTCTAATAACACTCAGAGGAGGTTTTTCACCAACTGGATAAGTTAAAGCAAGAAAAACAAAGACACAAATCAGGAAAACAAAGGTGAAAGGGATCCAGCAACCAGAAGCTCGGCAGAGGAGAAAGGCCAGGGGAAGGGATGCTCAGCATGGCCAGGGAGTGTGTATGATCTATGTGGGTTCCAGCCTGCAAGACTGATCTTTGCACAATTTGTCTCCACGGCAAACAAAAATTTAGAAAGCTTGGGTGCTCTGTAGTTTTCATCTGGATGTTCCAAAGTGTCTCTTATGTCTTAGTTCTGTCAAGAGTAAGGAAGGCATTCTTAAATTAGTGGCACTTGCAGTTTTGTTTCTTCTTTCTAATATATGAGTTTCTGAAGCTCTGTTAGGAGGTGCATGCTTATTGATGATGGTGGCCTTCCCAAGGGGTTAGCCCTGCTCTCACTACAGTCCATGCCTCCCCCTTAGCCAGGGTACCAGCTCTCACACAGACACTGTAGAACAGTGTGATAGTAACTCCAGCCTCCTCGGGGATGTGTCTACATGGTCAATTTCCTTCTATTGTTTGATTTTTAACTCATCTATGTCCTAGTGCTAAAAGTGTGTTTTTATAGGCAGAACACAGTTAGCTTTTATGTCCTTTCTGGCAGTCACTGCTTCATATTGGTTGGACCAAGGTAGCAACTGCTTTCCTAAAGGGCCATACAGTAATAATTCGCTTAGGCTTTGCAGGTCGTACGTAGGGCTTCTGTTGTGGTTACAAAGTGATGATGTCATGCAAGAACAGCCACAAAAATATGTAAATGGCTGGGCCTGGCTACTTCAAAAAGAATTTATTTTAAAACAGGCGTGGGGAGTGGGATTAGCAGGCATAGTGCATCCTATGCAAATATGAACATCTGAGTTTGGACCCCAGAATCAAAAACAAAAACCCTGGGTGCAATCCCAGTGACCGGAAGAGAGGAGGAGCCTGGGGCCTTGCTAATTGCTATGTACTACAGCATTTGTTCTGAGATCCGTTGCTCCTGCTACCTTTTGAATTAATTACATGTTTTTCATAGCTCGCTGGTTTGTTTGTTTTTGCACCCTTGGCTTGTTTTGCTTTTAGTAGTTGTCTGCGGTTTAAGTGTGATCCTTGCATTATAGTGCTCCCCCCCCCCCTCTCCTGCTTCACACCTCATGAATTTCATTATTTTCAATTTAAATACTTACCTGACAGACCACTTTATACTGAGGAGACAGCTTTCACTGCGTGCTGCTGGTGCTCCCCCTTCAGGGTCCCTCCTTCCTGCTGGAGGCCTTTGGGCAGTCAGGGGGCCCTTTATTCTCAGTCAGCCTTCACCTGTTCCTGGTTTCCTGGTAGAGGCTCCTAACACGCGTGCCCAGCTTCCTTTGCTTGAAAGTGACTCTCTCATTTTCATTCTTGAGCTATTTTATGTATAACTAAATGTATTGCTACATAGTACACATGTAGGAATAAAATGCCTCAAAGGTAAAGTTGTGTGTATAAATATGCATTTCTATATATACATGAAATTCTAGGCCAGCAGGAAAAATCTGACTGCTCCTCAGGAAGCTTTGTTTAGATTCTGACTTGGATGCCCCTTACCTGCTGAGTGCTCTCTAACCACTCACTGAATTCCTTCTTTCCTTTGTTCTATGTCGGTACTTTCAACTGATTCTTCAAAGTCGGCCTTCAGATTCGCTGATTATTTTTCCTAAAGTGTCTAATGTATCAAATGCAAATCCCATACCTTGTTTTCATCTACTGGTGGGGAATTCTTTTATATTCCATCTTATATCCTATTTTTTTCTCTTCCCGTGAGCTATTTTTTTATCTTTATCATGGATTATGTGTTGATATGTCATTCTTCTTGGCTACTAGAGGGTATGTTTAAGTAGCCGTAGTGGGTGTCTGGCTTGTTGCTCCTGTAAGGAGGGTGGAATTCTGACAAGTAACTGAGTTCATCTTTAAACACCACGACAGAGTTCTAGACTATTTTATGAGCACTAGCTCCTTCTCTATCAAAGCTTGACTTTCCTGGCCTTTGTCTGCAATGTCTTTATAGAGGTTCTGTGAGGTCTCTTCCTCCTGAGTTGCCAGAAAGAAGGGAAGTTTGCCAGTCTGCTGAAGCCTGCTGTTTTCTGGCTCCTAGGCATTTGCTCCTGGTTGGCCCTCAGAGTCAGACCCTCGGCTCACCCAGATTGTTTCAGGAGTGCTTTTGCAAAGTCTTGCTCCAGAGCATCTGATCTGTCTTGGTTTTCACGACCTATTTATTGTTCTTGTTCCAAGGGGTTCTGTGCTGCTACTTTCTCTCTTAAAGGTTGATTCTGTGCCATCAGGTGTCCAATGTTTCACTCTTTTTCCAGTGACTGTGGGAAAGAACATTCTTCTTGCTATCACAAATATGCTGGACTTGATGTTCACTTAATACTGTTCAACTTGCTTCCAATTAAGCAAGTCTCAGGAAATGCAAGAGAATCCTCGTGTAGGGAGCCAAAGTGGTTTTTTTAGACACAGCTTTAAAATAGAAACAGTATGTTGGCTTCATACCTTAATGAGCCTCCAGTTACTGGTCCACCTCAGCCTTGGGCTAGAAGAGCAGTAATTGAGAACGATGTCCTTCTGTCCATACTGTAGATGAGTAGGGACATCCTCACAAGGTACATGACGTGCCTTCCATGGACGGTGTAGGCTTCATGCCACTTCAGAAATTATACAGTAGTTTTCATTTCAAAACTGTGTTTCTAAAATCCTCACCTCCCTTCTTCAAACTACTCAGACAGGATTTATTTTTACGTATTTGCTGTCACTTCAATGTATTCCCCATGCAGCCTATGACATGAACTCTGTTCTAGCTTTTGGCTACTTCAAGCTAACCGGGCTGCCTTGCCTGGCCTCAGTGGATGAGGAGGAGCTCAGTCCTGATGTGAGTTGATGTGCTGAGGTGGGTTGGTGGTAGGGATCCCCTTTTCTGAGCTCAAGGGAAGGGAGGCTAGGAGAAAGTGGGTGGGAGGGAGGAACTGGGAGAGCAGAAAGGGAGGGATGGACTACAATCGGGATGTAAAGTGAATATATAAATTAAAAATAAAGCATAAAATAAATAAATAAACCTGTTCCCCAAAAGTTTATATATTAGAAACAATCATAAAATTCATGTGGCTGGCATTTTAAAGTTGGGTATTTGAAAACAGTTCAGGTTAGATGCGGATGGAGGACGGGGACCCTATCTCGATAGTAGTGACTTTGTAGGATGGGGACAGAGGCCTGAGTAAGCATTCCTGCTCTGTCTTCCAAGTAAGTTCCTCTGTCACGTGCGTTCCCCAGCAGATTCCATAAACATGGCCTAAACAAAATTCTCTTCTTTATAAATTATTTATTCCTGGACATTTTGTTAGGGCACCAGAAGATGAACTAAGAAAAATATTCATATATATATATATATATATATATATATATATATATATATATATATAAATTAAACACATAATCAAATATACACACATATATTTGTACATACACGCATAAATATGTGAACCATTTATGAATTTTCTGACATAATGGCAGTCTTCATTTTCTTTCAAACCACAGACTTTGCTATTGAGAGATGGTTACAGGAAAGATGATTTCTGATACCTCTGTATAGTGTAGACCATGTGTTCTAGTCTTTTTTCTTTTTTTAAATATGTTTTTCCTTTTTATTAATTCATTCATATCACATCTCAATTGTTATCCCATCTCTTGTATCCTCCCATTCCTCCCTCCCTCCCTCCTGCTTTCCCCTTACTCCCCTCCCCTATGACTGTGACTGAGGGGGACCTCCTCCCCCTGTATATGCTCATAGGGTATCAAGTCTCTTCTTTGTAGCCTGCTATCCTTCCTCTGAGTGCCACCAGGCATCCCCAGAAAGTCTTCACTTATGTATTCTACTCTTATTCCTCACTGGCCAGGCATCTAAGCTGGCCTTTGTTACTTCAGAGAAGAGATGGAGTTGTAAGCCAGGACCAAGGAGGTTGCAATTATTTGTGAGGCAGAGGAGGCGTGGGGACTTTGACATGCACGAACCGGTTGCTGATGTATTCTGTTGTTGAATGTAAACTATCCCAATACACACCGCTCCTGAGGAACTGTTCCTATCCTTGTTTGACTGCACAGAATTGTCTATTTAAGAGAAATTGGGCAGAAACAGTTGTTGGCATGAATCCTTCTAAAAGCCTGCTGCCTCCCTGATGTCTGCCCTCTGCTGCCCCTCTGTGGTGATTTCACTGTGTTCCAGGGTCTCAGCTCTGCGTCTGCTTCTTTGTTTCTTGTCCCCAGACTTCCTAAACACTGAGATAATCCAGTCGTCTCCAAGAGACTTTTACTTTATTTTATTATTATCATTATTATTATTATTTAGTTAGTTTATAAACAGTATCAGTTTCCCATCATCCCAAATAGGCTCACACTTACTCTATATAGCTAAGGCTGGCCTTGAACTCATAACCTTCTTGCCTGTACCTCCCAAGAACTAGAATTACAGGTATGCACCTCCACACTCATCTCTAAACAGCCCCTTTGAAACACCCTGACCACACTGACAAACAACTTCCTCCGAGGCATCCCCTTCCCTCTATGAGGGAACCCTGTCTAGGGTTCAGACTGTCTTCCAAGACTGAATCTTGAACAGTAAGTATCTTTATGAAGGCCACCGCTACTCCTCACAACATTTGCTTTAGCAGATACCTTGTCCCTGCGAGGCCACAAGCCCAGTCAGTGAGCCTATGTTTGGAAGTGGCTGGCTAGAGAAAATCCTAGAATAAGTGGCATTGGTGGTGCCCCAACAGATGAGACAGGAACATTATACATTGGGAGGAGGACCCTGCCATTATTCCGTGACAGGAGTATATCCCACTTACTGTTCACCTGGCGCAGTAAAAGTTATGTTAGCAGAGTCATCTGATGGGGTGTGTAGACGTGCGTTTCAGGAAACACAACTTGAGAGCTGACGTAGCCTTGCTTCTCTTGGTGACACTGAACTAAATGCAGTGGTTTGTAGGCCCTGCTTCAGCTGTTCTTGCCTCCAAATCAACCCTCTTTTTTTCTTGTTTTAAATCAAAATCAAAATCAAAATAAGCCATATTTTGAATACATTTACTTGAAGGAAATGTCACTACCTTAGTCTTCTGAGAAAAGTAATAACACTAAAAGTAAACCAGTATGAGGAAGGAAAAAATCCACTTGTAGAAAACTTACAATGTTCTGTCATGTCTTATTAAAATGTGACATTTCAAGTCAACATTTTTTCTTTCTGGCTATTTTTTTTTCTGACAGTCAGAACAATGCATTTCTGTTGTAAAATACTTGAGGATGTGCAGCAATGATGCCAAAGCGTTGGCGACCACATCTGAGAGCTAAGCCCCACTAAGACGCCAGTGGGGCCACTGTGGTCTTTTTTCTAAAGCTGTCCAATAGGATTGTGTAAAGGTGGACCTGTCTTCTGCATCACGTGATGGGAAAGCCACCAGACAGTGAAGCAGCTGAAATTTAGTGAAGAAGCTGAGGCTTTGCGTCTATTCAGTGTTATGTTTGCTGTGTGTTATCCTTTCCAGCCTTGTATAAGTATAATTCACAAAACCCCATGTAAAGAGTATGTACAACGTGATGGGGTTTATATATCCCCCAATGAAGTAGAAACCACACTCAGCTTCTGGCACATTTGTAGTTACTGAGTGTGTGTGTGTGTGTGTGTGTGTGTGTGTGTGTGTGTGTGTGTGTGCGCGCGTGTGTTGGAATGGGACGTGGGAGTAGTTTGTGATGTGGGAAGAGTATGTATTGTGTATGAGGTGTACATTTATATGGTGTGATATTTGTATGTCATCTGTGTGTTTTATATGTGTGCATACCGTGTGTGTGTATGTGTGTGTGTTGTATATTTATGTGGTATAAATGTCGAGTGTGAGCTGGTATGGGTAGAGGAGATTGTGTGTGAGTGTGTGTGTGTGTGTGTGTGTGTGTGTGTGTGTGTGCGCGCGTGTGTTGGAATGGGACGTGGGAGTAGTTTGTGATGTGGGAAGAGTATGTATTGTGTATGAGGTGTACATTTATATGGTGTGATATTTGTATGTCATCTGTGTGTTTTATATGTGTGCATACCGTGTGTGTGTATGTGTGTGTGTTGTATATTTATGTGGTATAAATGTCGAGTGTGAGCTGGTATGGGTAGAGGAGACTGTGTGTGAGTGTGTATGTGTGTGTGTGTGTGTGTGTGTGTGTGTGTGTGGTGTATGATGAAGTATTAACTACCTAATCATTCTGTAGTGCCCTGAGTCTCCAGAACTCTTGCATCTTGCATTAGCAACCCTGACTCTAGCAACCTAGATTCTGTCCTCAGATCTGCACCTGGAAAACCTACTTGCTATGGAAGTGATGTTAGACTTTTCATATTTGTTTGGCTTTTTCTGTCCTATTTATATCAAGGAGGTTTGGAGACCACTTCCAGGCAAAGTAGGAAAACACACTGGCCTCAACAATCACGTGTCAACTGAAATATTTTGATTGACAAAGTAATAAAGGATGGAGCATTTGTCTTAAAAAGTTTGCATTTCCTTCACATGAAAAACACCTTGGATAATTCTTTTAATGCACAAACTGGAAATTTACACCAGATGAAAGCTTCCTTTTTGCCAATAGAGATGATGTAGATGTCAAACTGGCCTGAGTGCATACTGTTGCCCTGCCTTGCATGCGTATTCTACAGGACAGTAAAAAATCAGAACTGCAGGGCTGGAGAGACTGCTGCATAGTTAAGAGCTCTTGAGGCTCTTCCAGAGACTCCTGAGCTTAGTTCCTGGTAGCTGTGGAGGATCTGGCACCCTCTGCTGGCCCCCTCAGGTACCAGCACACATGGCACACACACACCCACAAATAAAAAAACATTACAGTTATTGTTTTATTTTTTTAATGCTTCCCACCACTCTCACTAAATGCACTTCCCCCAAACTTTTCAGAACTATAGAATCCTCGAGTAGCCCAAGGTGAGGACTGTCTTGAAAACAAAAGATGTGTTTTTGGTGAGAAGTTCATATTTTCTCTGTAAGGAAAGTCACCATTCTTCCGAGCTGCTTCCAGAGAACTGCAGAAGCTCTGCAGTAAGGACGCCTCAGACAGCAAAAGCCCCGGCTGACCCTTACACTCCCTTTTCTTTACAGCCTTGATCACTGATGACCTCACAGATGCCATTCTCTGTGCCAAGAAAATTGTTAAGGAGACACAAGGGATGAACTACTGGTGAGTATTTCCCTGGGATACTCGGGCGGACCTGGGTAGGACCCAGTGCGTCTACTCATTGTGGCTAGGGTGGACATGGAAAACGAGTGATCCAATCAAGGGGCCTGGGTGTCTTTATATTCATTCCCATGAGAGAGAGACGGTCCAGAGGAACAAGAACAAGCAGCAAACACGGGGAAAGCCTTGCTGTCTCGTGAAGGGAAGGAGTCTGTCACAGACCAGGGGCCTGAAGCTTGGCTCTGCTCTGGCTTCATGTGACATCGCCAGCGCAGTGATACTTGGTGGAGAAAGAAAACTACCCCCGGTGCAGATGAAATGCCCCTTCTGTAAATGACAGCTCTGGAGAAACCTCGCCTAAGGCTGAGCAGGATCCACTTGTGGACACGCATCCTTCATCTCTGTGCCTGTATTTCGAATGAGCACTGCGCACCAGGCTGCCCATTTGGGAGTTCAGAGATGTGGATCTCCGTGATCCGTCCTTACACAACTCCTTTGGCTGTGGGTGAGGCAAGGAGAGCCTAGGAGAAAATGGGGTGAGGGTAGAAGGACACGGAAGGCTTAGCTGAGACAGAAGAGGGGAATCTTCAGCTGTCAGGAGCAGGTTAAACACTGACTTCCCCCACCCCCTCCCCACCCCCCAGGAGGTCACACCTAAGGTCACGTGGGTCGGTGTGCTCCCTTCTGCTGTTTCATTCCCATCTCCTCCTCAGGCAGGGCTGGAAGAAACGCTGCGAGGGCAAAGACATGTCTGAGTGGAAGAGAGGGTGCGAGGTCTCCTGACCCGGAGCAGGTGCAAGGTGCTTTGCTGCCACTACCCAGATCTGCAATGCAATCCACATCCCTCTCCCTCACCGTGCCCCTTCTCAAAGCTGGAGGCTGGAACCCAGGCTGTATTTTAAGGAAATAAATATTTCCCTTTATATGTCTTCACGTCTTCACTTCCCCCCTGACTTGAGTCCAAGGATGTCATAATAACTTGATGAGGTTAATTAAGGCTTGGAAAAATCATCTCTGGAATGTATAAGGCCTAGAGAGAATAAACTTTCCTTCTTTGCTCTAAAGATCCCCAAGTATGTAGCCCTTGTGTGTCTGTCCATTCAAAAATGAGACTTTTGAAGGTCAACAGTTGCACACGGTAAGGATCCCTAAGAAGGCCGCCAGCCATTTGCCATGTCCTACATCTCCAATAGAGTGTGCCCATTCTTTCTGGTCAGGGGCCACTCTGCCCTTTCTCAGATCAACACTGCTGGAGAGGACGCTCCTGAATCCTGGGCAGAATCCTTGACAGCAGCTCAAGTGGGACCTCCCCCCACCCCAAAAAAAAAGATGAAATCACAGTTCCTATCACCAGCATCCTGGATAGCCACTTGAATTAAACCTTCCAACTTCCAAAGCAACAGCAGATGATCCACGTGACTGTCAGGTTCAAAAGGACCTCTGGGCAAAGGGCTATCTGTGCTTTACCCTATTAACATAGCAAAGCGCGTGCTGACCTGCAGGCATCCCCGATGCCTCTTACAAAATCCCTGCCTCTTGAGCTCTTCTCAATCCTGCCCCCAACTCTAAACTTCTCCAGCTCATAGGTTTCCCTTCTCCCAGGTCTTCATTCCTACACAATCCTGTCATTTCCGCACAGTCATGTCCTCACTTTATATAATGACAAAATTGTCTTCATCTCAACACATGCAGATTGGATTAGCTGGGCCCGGGAACCTGCTGACCACATAAAAGGACCCTGTCCATGCTGCGATGACCTGGGAGCTCCCAGAGATATTTCCAGGATGCCTCCGCTGGATACTGGCGCTCTCTTCTGATGCACACAGCAGGGTGGCTCTGCCCCAGGGTTCACATCCTGTTTCCTGAACCCATCTTTCTGTCCCACTGGGCCACACAGTTGGTTGAAGTTGCTTTGTTCTAAAATTGAGATGAAGGCTGAGTGTTAAGTGTTGAGTGCAATCTACATCAGATTTTATCAGTCAAACTTTGTTGGAGAAATGAGTACAAAGCAAAAAGCCCCTAATAGAGCAAAGCCCCCATGGGTCTGACTGATGAATATTGTCCCAACACCTACAAAACCCTTCAATGTTCTCTTCCTCCCACTGCCCAGCTTTGACTGTCACTCACTTCATACTCACTAGCTTAATTTGCATCTTTAATCATTGAAAAATCATTAACAGTTACTTGTCAAAGAACACACACTGGTATTGTCACAACTTAACAAGCATCATAAACCATGGGAGAAAAAGCTCCGAAACTCATTTAACAATTGAAAAATCACTCTGTAAGATGACTTGATAAAAACTGAAAGAAAAAGTAGAATCCATTAAGGTCCACTAAATCAATAACCTATACCAATGGAAGCCCATAAATATGTATTGTTCACCGTCACTGCCCAGTCGTCCCAATGCCCTGCAAGCCTCCTTCCTACCAGAGCCTCCCACTTCATTCCAAACAGTGGCACCAAGTTAATGAGTGAGGTTGGCACAGACCTGGCGCCAGTGTTTCAATGTCTGGGGGAAAGAAAAAAAATCCCCAAAGTTCAAGATAATGAGAAACTCTGGCACTACAACATGACTGGTTTGATCTCCCTCTCCCTCTCCCCCTCCCCCTCCCTCTCCCTCCTCTCTCTCTCTCTCTCTCTCTCTCTCTCTTTCTCTCTTTCTCCTCTCTCCCTGCCTCTCATAAAATTTCCAAGCATGCAATCTTACTATTTTCCTCCCAAACGTTTTATTTATTCAGTATTTCTGTAAATACTAATTAAGGATGAAATATAAGTTTCCATAATTAATGCCTCAGAAACGCAAGAGGAAATGATCACTTCTATTCTTAGGTTATCTGTATTTAACAAAAGAGCCTTGAAGCAGCAACCCCTTTTCTGTCCCCGAGTGTGGTTCCCATGACATCAAGAAGCAGACTTTCTTATTTTCCTCTGGACCAGTCACCATATGAGCAGGGCTACCAGATGCACTGAGCAGATGGTTAATATTAGGGATGTGTTATGAGCACACTTCTTTTCCCCTTGGGGACTGGTTCTTGAGAACCCCCTCCCGCAACATGCTTGTTCTTTGCATCTCAGCTTGCTCTCTGATACCCCCTTACCACTTTCTGGTCCAGTCCGCCATCTTCCTTGACATCTCTTGCATCTAGCATTCCATTTCCCCACTAAATGTCATTGACACTGGTTCTTGCCTAGATTGGAAAAATTTACTCCTTTGCTGCAGCTAGGTAGAGGTTAGCCCAGCCCTCAGAAACTTCTCTCTCCTCTGACGCCCTGAAGTCGTTCCTCTGAGCTCGTATTATCCAGTGCTCACATCCCTACCCAGTCTGTAGACTCCTTGATGTCTGGGTTATATCTTTCACTTCTTTGTCTTTTCACAATCCTCTTTGCAGTTATGACCACACAATAGTTGATTATCAGAACTCTGTTGCTGTTTGGTTCCGCTGAATGCTTGGCCTGACTGAAGGGGAAGTACAGGCAACATCTTGCATTTATAACACTTTTATTTTCAAGGTGATACTTGCAAAGACTTTGGTGCTGGGTAAAACATGCTTTGTAGTCTGCCAGTCACTCACTCTGACCTCACAGAGTAGCGCACATCTATCCAAACCTATCCTCCTTTGAGACCAATGGAGAAAAAGAAGCTTTTATGTAAATTTCACATCTGGGATGTTCCCTGGAGGTTCATGTGCTGAATGCTTGGTTCCCAGCTGATGGTGCTATTGAAAGTGTTAGAAACACTAGACATCAGGGCCTAGCTCAACTGGTAAGGGTGCTTTGTTGTGCAAGCTTATGGACCTTCACTTTAAATCCCTACGCACACTCAGCACTATGGGAGAGGAGACAGCAGAGTCTCTGGGGGCTTGCTGGCCATCAGCTTAGCTCTAGGTTCAGCGAGGACCTGTCTTAAGGAAGAAAGCAGACAATGATAGGGCACCTGATGTCTTATGGTGCATGCGCACATGGCCACATCTGCCTGTGTATACACTGCCTGTGTGTACAGCACATACAAAAGAAATTTAAAGAATATTCTAGAAGGTGGAACCTTCATGAAGAAAGCGTGCCACTGGGGGTGTGCTTTTGAATGGACACTGAGGCCCCTATGCCTTCTTCTCTTTCTGCTTTCTAGATGCCATCTTTCCATCTCAAGCTCTGCTTGGCCATAGATGTCATGGCTCATGACCTTAACACCTTGAACCAAAAGACATCCTCCTTTGTCCCAGGAGTTTTGTCACTCTGGGAAGACTCTGACTGACTTAGAATCTGACTGTTCCACTGGGGGACAGAGAAAGCTCCCTCATTAGTCTCCCTACAGCACTGCAGGGCACATGTTTCTGACCGCTAAGGCTCCTTACTGCTCATGCGCTATATACCAGGCGGTGGCATCGTCTTGCCCTTTCTTTTTCCCACCTTCCTAGTTAGTCTCTGATTATAATAGAAATCTCTATTTATAATGGAGCACAAAGAAAAATATTTTCCAGCACTACAAAAGCGAAGTCTCATTCAAGAGCTATGGACTAATATTTTGTTGGGTTTTCCTCTGCTTTATCTACTCCATGTATTTTATTTTGTTTCCTGCTCTGTTTTGTTTACTATGCCATGAGAGTCCTGGCACTGAAATGCTTTCCAAACTATCCACACGGAAGAACATGAAAGCTCACATGGTTCCCCACAATTCACTTTCTCTTTCCTCTGCAGTTGTAACTTAGAGCTAACCAATAGCATCTTCAGACCTTGGACTGTAAGCCAAATTCTGCAAAATGCTCATTTCTCTCTTAAATGTTTGTTCTGCTCCAAACTTCATCCAACATCCTCAGTGCATGTGTATGGTCTCTGTCATGCGTGGCTTTCAAGAGCATCCAGAGCTGCTTTGGGGTGAGTTTGAAGGTTAGAAGTATGACGTCACTCACAGTCGCCAGCCATCAGGGCCTGTTTACCTGTCTTTGGTTGGTTCTGTAATGGAAAAATCCCAGTTTCCCCATTCCTGGACACGAATCAAAGCCAATAGCAAGCAGAGCAAAGAGCTCTGAAGAAAGTACCCAGGCCAGCTGCATGAGCAGCTGTGTGCACAGACAAGGTACCGCGGGGTGCATCTCTCTTGCACAGCAGGAGGGATAGGTGCCATACATAGTGTGGAAAGGGGGGTTGCCACGATAGCTGGAGCCCAGGGCACAATGCAGACCTTAGCCCTGGTCACTGCTGCTGCTCAACCCATCTCCCTTCTCCGGTGTTGTCTAGCAGGTGCCTTCTCACAGCCTCTGCAAACATTCCTCAAGAGCGGCCACATTTTGCATGAGACAATGAATGACTCGCTTCAGAGGAAAAGGAGCAAATCCTGAGAGAGAAACATACGAAACTGAGGTTGGGTTTATTTTTTTAAAAACCTCTCTGTAACTGTAACTTCCAAGCCATAGGGAATAAATAAACAAATAAATAAAACCAACTCCGTGGCTAGATTTTTCCTGGCTGCTCTCTACCACATCCACACTGGCAGCACAGTCCTTGGTGAGGAAGAAAAATCCAAATCTATAGTTACCTTGAAAAGCATCCATGCAAAAATAAAGGCCGGATTCAGAAGTAATCTGACTTCTGCATTGCTTTTCAAAACAGTATCCTGTTACCGGCTAAAGCAAACAGAGCAGTTTGGAGCTGACAGGCTGCGCAAAAGGGCAGATTGGAAAAGATTAAATATTTGTGCAAAAAACCCCATACCCCCCTTCACAAAGGACTGCCTCAGTCCAGAATAAAAGAAAAGGAAAGCAGGGGAGGGAGACTGGAGCTAGAGGAGGCCTCGTCTTTACAGGGGAAGACTGACTGGCGAAGGAGGATGTGGAGAGAAAACATCAGAGGGCACTGGGGCTCTTTGTACGCATTCTGGCCAGTGCGAGGCTGAGCTCCAGCCCTGAGTTACTAGACTGCACTTTTGACCTCTTAGGGGAAGCCAGGCCACTTGGGCTCAGGCACATATGGAATCTGAGATAACTTGCTGCTTTGAAATTGCCAAGCTGGGATGGCAGAGAAGCTGGGAAGAGGCACAGCCCCATTCCACTGTCACCCATCATCACCAGTACATTAATTTGCAGGAGCTGGGGGGCGGGGTGGGGGGCTGGTGGGGGAGGGGGGTGAAGGGGGAGGTGGATGGTGGTGGGAAAGAGAGAGAGGCCTGAGGAAAGGTCAGAGAACAGAGTCCTGTGCACATCAGTTCCCTGGGGTAAGGCCTGCCAAGGGCACCAAAGAAATGCTAGAGAAAAGGGAGATTTTTTAAAAGATTGTTAACAATTGCCATTTTCAATTCTAAGCTAGGTTTTGTCCCAGAGACATTTTAGCTGCTGCCAGGAACTTAAAACATAAAAGTGGGCGGGGGTGGGGCAAAAGGAAGTGGGGAAGAATGCTCACCCAGTGCAGCCCTGTGCTGAGAGGGCCTAATAAAAGAGTAGGTGGTGTTGAAGACCAGATAGTTCAGTTTTACAATTAAGCTTAGTTGTTTGGAGGTTCAGATGGTTTTAGGTCTAGGTAGATGTTTTATGTTGATAATGACGAGATATGATAGATATTGATTTACATTCAGAACTTTAGACGCACCAAGATAAGAGAGATGTTTTCTTCAAGGCTGCCAAATACAAACAGCCAAAACAGTTAAGAATGTAACATTTATATAACTCCTGATAGTTTCATGGTTCTTCTTGCTGCAGGTAGTTTATCGTATATATGTGTAATAATGTAGATATATACATGAAAAATTAAAAAATATTTCATAAATAAATATATAAATTTGAGAACAAAGAGGGTAGGTGCTGGGTGGTTCTACAGCTGAAAGACCACTTTATAGCAACACCAGCCTCCTGGGGATGCTTTCAGGTCCTCAGGTTACCCACATTTGAGGGGAAGAGGAGGGGAGCCAAGGCACTGAGTCCTTTGGGCTATTCCTAAGCACAGTGTTAGAACTTCCGTCCTGACAACCGCCCCCCACCCACCCACACACACACACAAATGCTGATACCTGATCTAATTCCTTTGGAAATTAGGCTTCCTAAGGGTAGAACTCTGAGGTGTGGGATTTTTTTTTTCAATTATTGATTCAATGTATGCCTGTCTGTCTGTCTGTCTGCACATGCATGCACGCACATCTGTGTGAATGTGCCTGTGTGTGTGCACACAAGAATGAGCAGGCCAGACGTCGGTGCTCGGCATTCTCAACCACTCTTCGTCTTCTTTTTTGAGACAGTGTTCCCCACTGAACCTTGAGCTCCCTAATTATCCAGACTAGCTGACCAGCAGCACCCCATCTCCTTCTTCCTATACCCCCTCTGCATTCTACTCTCTCAGCTTCCTGCCTCGTAGAGCTAGGAGTACAGGCAGATACCCTCTCCCCAGACTTTTTTTTAATGCTGCTGTTATGAATCAACATTAACTAACTCTGATCCTCTTGCTTGAGAGGCAAACGTGAGTGTGCACGTGCGCGCACGCGCGCATACACACACACACACACACACACACACACACACACACACACACACACACACATACACTGGTTAACTCCAATAAGTAGCCTGGGCCATGAAAAGCTTCCTTCTGGCTACAGACTTTCTTTGTATCTTGTCACTCACCAAGTGCATCAAGGGCATTCCTCCAGGCCCAGCCTCTGTCCCAAGTAGCAAGTGAGTCATTCTCCCCAGCTACCCACCCCCCAAGAGTTCAGAGGCAAGCCTGGCCAAGGCTTAAGGGATGTAGTGGATTAGATATGTAACATGATGAAACATGCCTAGCCATGCCCACAGGCATGGGAGTGGAAAGTGTGGCCAATGGCCAATTCTGCTGCCCAGAGTCTCTCAGCAGGGAGGACATCACACACATCCACACCTTTGAGGCTCAGGGAAAGTTCAACTATAATTACCAAAAAGGTAATTATGACTCCTCATCTGAATAAAGGGCATTTTCTGTCTTTAGAGAGGACCCAGGGTCAATTCCCAGCACCCACATGATGGTTCATAGCCATCTACTGTGGAAAGCCATCACTTTCCAAGGGATGAGATGCCCATTTCTGACTTCTTCAGGTACCAGACATGCATATGACACACGTATACACAGAAGAAAAACACTCACAAACAAAGTACATCTAAAAATATTAAAACCAGTTCTGGCAGATTTAATAAGCTTTGTATTTATGAACCACTTACTAGAGAGATGCCAGAATCAGGCTCTTAGACACCTGGATCAGTTAGCCTCCTATCCAAGGGAAACCAACCTTGTGCTTTGGAGGCTTCTTTCCCTGGTAAACAGAAATTGTATCACTGGTAAATACAAACCTCCAGCTTATAAGTTTTAAATTTTAGGCATCTGAGACAGCTATAAACAGTGCAATTAAAAAGAATGCATTTGTCCTTGAAAAAAAATGTTTACAAATCATGATCACTGCCAGCTTATCTGTCTTACTTCCAAGTGCTTGGTCATTTTTCTTAATTGTGAGAAAAAGGTAATGACATCACACTCTAAAGAAGAAATATTTAGTGTTGTCATAGTCTTCTTGTGGACTGTGTACAGCTTACCCTTGTTCATTCAAATGCCGATTTCTCTACCCCGTTCTCTGGATTCAATTCCAGACATTGCATTGTGATGCTTATTCTAAGTATCTCCTGTCTCAAGTTTGTATAAACACATCACCATTTGTCATCTATATTGCCAATAAAAGCCAACTAGCCAATGCTGAGCAATACAGAGAATAGGGTGGGACATCCTGGTCCAGTGAGGGGAGGAGAAAGAGCAGGAAGGACAGGAGGGATGCATGTGGAGAGGACCAGAAACCATCTGAAGAAATAAACCAGACATAGGAGATGAGTAAAAAGCAATTATAATGTGGGAAATCTGAACTGGAGGAAACTATACTAGCTTGGAGGTTTAGGATGGAGTAATTATTGCTCAGTATTGTGCTATAGGCTAATTAAATAGATCTTAGTCTCTCTGTGTGGTTATTTAGTTATAAAGCTGGTTAAGGAGTAACTGTTGGTTTATACTAAAATTATAAATCAATATTAAATATTAATAATCATTCAACAACTTAGGTAGCAACATGCACAAGAACCTAAACTTCTAAGTCACAAAATTATAGGTGATATTGCCCGTGCTGACAGCCGTGCGTGGTCATCACACACTAGCAGTGGCCACTGGGCCTTTTAGATCTGATGGACCTTTAAGCAGCAAACACTAGAAAGCCTTTTGAGTGAGTCAGCTTTCTATCACTCTAACTAAGTATCTGAGATAGCCATCTTATAAAGAGGAAAGTTTTACTTGATGCTGTAGATATAGAGCAGTGGTTCCCAACTTGTGGGTTGTGACTCCTCAGGGGAGAGGTCGAATGACCCTTTCACAAAGGTCACATATCAGAGATCCTGTATAATAGATATGTACATTAGAATTCATAACAGTAGCAAAATTGCAGGTATGAAGTAGCAATAAAAATAATTTAATGATTGTGGGTCATCACAACTTGAGGAACTGTATAAAATGGTCACAGCATTAGGAAGGTTGAGAACCACTTGTCTAAAGTGTCACTCAAAGTCCAATGTAATCAAGGCTCTGGCACTTTGGGGAAACGGTGGGACTTTCAGGATAGGGCTAATGGGAGGACGTCACAATACTAGAGCATGCCCTCTGTAGGAGTATTGGGACACTTGCCTCTTTCTGACCACTTTCTGGCTCCCTGCTCCTCATGAGACATGTGGTCTTCTGTGATGCACTTTGAACTACAGAGCCTGAAGCAATGGAGCCAAATGACCAAGGATACAGGCCTGAGGCTCACACAGGCCGTTCCTCCTTCCATGTCTGTGGCCAGGGGCATGAAAGTGCCATTATGAAACATTCCTATGCTAACTGAAAAGAGAAACAAAGTCCAAGAATTAAAGACAGTGTGGTACCCAGACACAGCTGCAACAGAGAATGAGATCTCATTGTCTGCAGAGAAATTGATGGAGGGGAGATGATCATGTTAAACAAAGTAAACCAGAGTTAGGATGAATACATGTGTTTTCCTTCATATATGTCATCTAGGTGTGTGTGTGTGTGTGTGTGTGTGTGTGTGTGTGTGTGTGTGTGTAGGACATGAGAAAATAATGGAAGGAGGAAGAGGAGGAAACAAGAGAAGGTCACAGAGGATATAGACGTGAGAGCACAGGGTAGACTGGGGAGAGAGGGAGGAGGAGGGGGTGGGGCAGCAAAGGGCCAACTAAGACCAAGCAGAAATGACATCTGAAAATGAAACATTTCTTTGTATGCTAGCTACACATTAATTTTTAAAATGTTTAGAAGAAAATGCAGATAATTTAACTTTTTTTTATCATTTGTCTTCCCTATAAATGCTGCTAACTGTATTCCAACAAAAAGGGAGCCTCGGTGAATGAGTTTGGGGTCACAGATATAAATCTGTCAGACTTCTGTAGTATTTGTCCATGTGATAGGAACCCACTCTTGTCCTCTCTGTGAAACTGGTACTCTAGGCGCTCACACTCTCAGTCATCCACCCAGTGGCTTGTTAGTGAACAAAAAAAAAAAGACAGGAGACAGCCATCAGATGGGGCCTGGGAAACACCTACCACGGCAAACACAGTGTTCTGAACCCGGATCAGAAAGTGAGTCACAAAAACCATCAGATGCAGAGTAGCAGACAGAGGGACCAGTTGGGAGCCTGCTGCCCAAGGCCTCTTCAGTAAAATTCAGATGTTTCCGAAAGAGCTTGAAACTTAAAGCCTCTATGTAAACACAAAACAAGGCATTCATTAGCCAATTTTCACACCAAATGAATGGCATGCCTTTCTTGGTTAGATTTCCCCCTTGGAGACCCCCTACAGTTGCAGGAAAGCAAACTGACTTCTGTTAGGGTGGGGCTGCTTCCTCCAGACCTGACTGGGCCATCAGCCATCATGGTGCACTTGCTCAGGCTCCCTAGAAGAGGCCTTTCCCCTACGGCCAGGCAATGAAGTAATCAGGAAACAGAACAGTGATTGGGGGTCTTGGTGGTGGCTAAGCTAAGAGGTGCCATTAGATCCTCACCTGATTCCAGTTCTACAGCTAGCTATGTGTAGTCTTGGGGCATACTAGAAGAGCATCCAGGAAATACAAGGTTACCGGCCCCTGGTGACCCTTTCTTGCCATTTTTGTAAGTAATAACTGCTGTTGGAGTGATATTTTTCCCACCACGAATTGGCTTTTATGTCACCCAGGCTCCTGGAAGGAACCCTTCATGCTCCTGTAAGTAGCATCAATAAGCTCATTGGTTCTCCAGACCAGGCTGGGATGGACCATTTCTATCATCTTTTGGTGCCCATCAAGGAGGTGAACACACATTTAAATCTCCTCAGGAAAAGTCACATGACAGCTTTTAAACCTCTATCTTACTGACGAGCTGCCAAAGGAATACTTTAAACTTCTGGAAAAGCCTAATGCTGCAGTGGTAAATGGCAAGGGTGGACAGTGGGGGTGGGGGGTGGGGGTGGAGGGGGGGGAGAAATGACAGGTCAGAGCAAGAAAAAGCAGAGCTCCCAAAAATCACACAATGGGGGCCCAATAGTATTTGCGTGTTTAAAAAACAAAAGTGTCCAAACGAAGGCCTCCGATGAACCAAAGCCTGGCCTACCCCCTCCTTAGGACTCAGCGACCCCCAGTGCCAGACTCAGATTAGAGCATGAGCTGCATCCTGTCAGACCATCAGATCCACATTTCCCGTGAGTTAACAATCTGACCCCTCTGGAGGTCTTGCTGTGTGTCCCCGAAGCCGTCCATTACCTCTCCTGTGGACTGCTGGGTCTGGTATCTAATCTTCAACAGGAATTTCAGAAGGTCAAGGTCCCCGTCTGTGAGGAATGCCCTGCGAATAATGAAACAAGGCAGGCAAGTTCACTCTCAGGGAGTCGGGCATCTTTAAGTGTGGCTGACAAAAGCCTGTAGACATTTGCAGCCTGGGGTAGAGGGAACGGAGAAGAAAATGAGCTCATGGGGAGAGAGACTCAAATCAGTGGGAAAGGGAAGGCCTGCAGGGTGGAGTGGCTAGCTACTGGGACATTTGGTTTCTATTAATTGAATAAGCAACAGTTACGCTGTTGTCCATGGTGTGTGTGTGTGTGTGTGTGTGTGTGTGTGTGTGTGTGTGTGTGTGTGTGTGTGTTACATTTAAGGGGCACTCAGAACAAAGTGCAGAATAAATACGTAGTAGAGTAAGTCTGGGAAGGAATTAAAACTAGAACTTATCAGTGTGTGGAAAGAAAAAAAAAACTAACCCAAATATTTGCAAGTCCCTCGCTGTCTGAAACCCGCGGTTTCCCACGCTTACAGGGGGTACCACATACGGGGTCAGCTTTCTCATTTCAAAGTCAAAAATCCCCCCTAAACCAAACACGGACCTCACAGCTCAATGGCTTCTCTCTGATTTACACATCAATATTTCTCAGTCTGTTGATTTAGCCCAGTCATCCTGAATGTGTCCTTCGAAGGAAACGTCCTTTAGATTTTCCCTTGGGAAGCTGTCAGGCCCGTCTGTGGAAGAGTGCGCTGAGACAACACAGGCCATGCTACATCCGAAGGCACGGGGCACTTCCTTCTCCTCTCTTGGGTTTCAGCTATGTGACCTTCATTCCCGTACAGCCACACAAACAGTGTTCCTGTTGCTGATAGGAATAGACTACGCTATGAATCTAGTCAAGCCTCCCTTTATGGAAAGGCAACTGGGGAAACTGAGGTATTTACTCACTGGCATGTTGTAAGCGAGCATTTCTGCATTGGGAATTGGAACGTCAAAGCCACTGGAAGGTCAGTGAGAGACTGACAGAGTGGTCACCAGTCACTGTTGAAATTCTATATATATATATACATAGTCAAGCTGAATAGAAGTCCGTTTACCCAGTGGATCCGACTGGACCATGAGGAGCTATTTTTTAAATAATGATAGTAACTACCTTTTAGGAAGAGCTTACTTTTCAGTCATTTTTCCATCTGTAACTCTTGATCAACTCATCCAAAACATAGGAGGAGTTCAGGGCACTGACGAACAAGGAGAAGGATAGAATGGGGCAGGACCAGAACTCGGAGCTTTGGATCCTTTTGCCTTTGAAGCCTGTGCGCATCACCGTAGGCCGCACTGTTCTGTAGCTAAGACTGTATCCCCAGACCTCGGACGTGGAGGAGGATGTCCATCTCCTCCCCTGAGCATGTTGATACTAACCCCGGATATTTTCTAACAGTTCCTGAGCAGGTGCAGGGACAATATGACTTGTCCTCATGATGAGGAGGCTGTTTTTGCTTTGTCAGAGTAGTATCAACAGGACACTTGGGATGCAGACTAACCAAATATTTATCAAGCAGGGATGCCTGAGACCTTGGGGATGTGTTGCAACTGTGACCGGTGGATCCAGGAACAGAGGGACTGCCTAGAGTGGCTAGCCACATTCAGCGTGGGCTGTGCCCACCCCGGGGTTAGCTCCCTGGCAACTCTACCCACTGCAGCAGGAAACACCCACATCTTGGTCTCCCACCCTCCCACCGTTTGCAAAGCCTTCAGCTCCCATTATCCTGAGCCAATCTTGCCTCCCTTCGTAACCGCCACTTAAGAGGAAGTTAAATTTACAGGCTGCGCTTTCATATTTATTTGAAATAGATGTCAAGGGCACTCTACCTCATAAATCCTTCCCAAGTCAAACAATGCTTCTTAAGAGTATTCTGAGAAGAGTTTACATAATTCTGCCTTAAGAGACAATGCAACTCCTCTTAGGTCTAAGCGCATATTTGGTCCTTAAGAATGTGAGCTTTGTCCCTGATGCGTTTCACAGGAAACCGAATTGAGTAGAGCATGCTGGGTGATGACTGATGTGCGCATGACTAGAGGTCTTCAGGAGAAGCATCATGTAGCGTTGGATGGCTCCCGTAATCAGGTGGCCTCGTGTTCGTTGGCTATAAGGAAACCTATAGTGATTATAGAGGACAATAATAATAGGGCCTGTATGGGGTTTTTTTTGTTGTTGTTGTTTGGTTTGGTTTGGTTTTTTTGTTGTTTTTTTGTTTTTTGTTTGTTTTTGTTGTTGTTGGGTTTTGTTTTGTTTTGTTTTTTTGCCAGGGTTAGTAGAAGCCTCAGACACAAGGCACACTCACAATTTTGCACTGAAAGTGAAAAAGCAAGCAGATGCTGGAGCCTGCATGCACAGGCCTTCCCTGTCAATGTCTTTTCCCTGCCCCAGGCCTCCCTTGGCTCTCAGAGGTAAAGGGGCATGGACTGAGCAAGCTGGACCCTGGCTCCGTGCTTTCCCACTTTCTTCCTTCTCTTTTTTCATTTCCCACATGTGTACATTTTGTCAGTTAGTAATCAAGTCAAATACTATGCCCCCTGCATCTGTCTACCGAATTTCTGATGAAACCAGGAGAGTTCCCATGACCCGCCCTTCAGTTAGCCAGGGCTGGTGGAACGAGCAACACACTGCCAAAGCAGTGCCTTTTGTCAAGTTCTGCATTCTCGCCCTTCTTGTGAAATGCTACCCGTGCCCTTCCTCTCTACATGAGCATTCTACCTTCATCTCTGTAGTGCCTGTCCCACAGTATGACTTTAGGATTCAATGAGCTACAAGGGCCTGACAATGTAGAAACGCACACCCAGCGAATTGCTCAACAAATGCTTTATTCCTTTCGGGCCTTACATGTAGCAGAAAGGATAACACACAAATCTTCAGTATACATGTGGATAAGACGTAGAATCCAAGGAGCCAGGGGAGGGAGGCAAGCAGGGAGGCAGGGAGGGAACAAGTATAAGAAATTGGTTCTGCTTTTTTCTAGCTATTGTTTGTTCTTGCTCTACCCTAACACACAATACTAACTTCAGAGGAAATTTCTGTACTTCTGAGACGAGGTCATTCATAGCTCACCTCCAAGCAGCAGCAACACTTCCTTCCACCAACGCCTCAAGCGCGAGCTGAAATGTTATTTTTAAATGGTTGTTGCTGCCCATTGGTGAGCCATGGAGAGTCTGTTCCGCATCCAGTCTTTCCCATAACCAACTCTCCACCAGGAGAGAGAAGGAAACCTCCTCCTCCTCCTCCAACTACCTCGTGAATCAAGGGTGGCTCAACTGTCCCACACCAGTGCCTCTGAAGTCAAGCAAGCTGGATTGTCTCGCAAAAGAGATGCGCAGCCTTCAGAAGAAGCTGAGAGAACCCAGAGGTTGGGTTGCCATGAAGTGTTGATACAGCATACAGCATTACTCTGGTGAGGAAGTGGCCTATGGGTGCCTGGAAACCAAGCAGGCTCTAGCTCAGTGCACACAATAGGTATCATAGCTGACTGCCACCTTGGTGGGAGGACCACGAGTCTCAGTACAACCATTAGACCCAGGCTAAAGAACTTGCTGGAACTGTAGTTCTTATCCTAGTCCAAATAATGGATAAACTTCGGCAGAAGTGACTGAGATGAGCTGGGTGTGGTGGCACATACCTATAATCCTAGTACTCAGGAGGTTGTGGTAAGAGATTAACCTGGGATACACAGTGGCACCCTATCTCAAAATTCAATAGCAAAAAGCAATAATAGAGTAATAGAAAAAAAGAAAAATATTTAAATTGGACAGTCACACATAGAGCAAGATCCAGTTACTGAAACCTGGGGGCCTTGTTTCCTGGGACTGTCCAAATCAGGAGAGGGAGCCCCACCAGGTTCAGACTGTCCAGCAAGAAAGCCAACCCCCCATCTAAAGGAGTAGACCACTGAGAAGAGAGCCTCCTGCCCGGAAGCCAGAAGCCATTGGCCAAGAACCTGAGTTCATGCTCCCAGATTCAGTCTCCTGCCCAACAAAGAGCAGCAGCTAGGACCGAAGCTTGGTCTGTAGCATCCCTGAAGTGCCACCAGCCTTCTAGAGCTGACCATTTTAGGCTCGGATCACCAGCAGGCCTGCACATGGGTTCACCATGTCTGTGGTCGTAAGATGGCAAACAGGCAGGCGCCTTATTGCTTGCTGTGGGAGAGTGTCATAATACTGTCACAATGCTCTCACGTCATGGGATTCATAGATTATAGGCCCTGGAAACCTTAGAGCTCTCAGAGAGGGTTTCAGTCTTTGCTAATCACACTTCTCGCCGCCATGACAAAATATCCCTTAGAAAGAATTTAAGGGGCGCGGTGTTGGCTCACAGTCGCAGAGAGCTCTGTCCTCAGTTTAGCTCTGTGCGTCACAGCTGTGGGAGTGTGGAGAAGTTCCTTCATCTCATGGCAGACAGGAAGCACAAAGAGACAAGGAGCCATCAAGGGGCATTCCCAGTGAGCTACTTCCTCCAGCAAGGCCCATCCACTGCAGTTCCCAGAACTTTCCCAAATACCATCCCCAGCTGGCCAACTAGGATATAATATGAGATGAAATGTAATTGGTTTCTCTGTAGTCTTATACTCCGAACCTTGAATAGGTAATTCATCCTTCATGTTGTTTTTTCTCCCATGGCCTCCTAAGCTCCTTGCAGATCCACTGTTAGCAAATTGGTAAAACCTAAAAACACCACAGTCCCCAGGCCAACTTCAGTGCCTCTAGGCTCAGCTTGCCCTATTCTGGAAAGGCCAGAGATTTAAAGACTTTGGATGTCTCTATGGCACTGTATTTGCTGTATCAGCCTTGTATTCACTGATCTGAATGTGGAGAAATAGTAGCTTAGTAAAGATCCCTGACAATAACCTAAATTGTTCCTGTGCAGTCAAGCATCGTCTAACATTATCTACCAATCTCCTCAGAGTCTCTGTCTGGCCATTTCTTACCCATTAAGATGAAGAGCAAACACGCCAATCACGGGGCTAGGTGATGCTATGGCTGTGCTGAGGTGGAGAAAATGGCTCAGGAGAGACTGACAGTTGTCCTGGTTCATCTCCACTGTCAATTTGACCTGACTCAGAATCTACACCTCTGGTTGTGTCTTGGGGACTTTTCCAGAGATGTTTAACTGAGGCAGGGGGGACCCATCCTGAATGTGGGTGCCACCGTCTTGTGGGACTGGAAAAGGGGAACTCATCTTTGTCCACTGCCTGCTGGAGGGGAGGGTACCACCAGCTGCCTCCTGCTCCTTTTGCCGTGCCCTCCCCTCTTGATGACTCTGTCTCCCCAAAGTTTAGCCCAACGTAAGCTCTCCCTGCCCTCTAGCTACTTTTGCAGGTCACAGCTTATAGAGAAGCAACAGATAAAAGACTACGAGTTTATCCTGGCCCCTTCTGCATTTTCAGGGTTTGATGCTCCCTAATCAACTCTTTGTTGTCTTTGATCGATCACTGAGACTTTCAATACCTGGGTAAAGAATTTCAAGGAGTAGTGCCAAACTTATTTACTCCTTCTCCCTAAATGCTTCTTAGCCATGGCTGGCTCCTTGCTGGCCTGCAGAAGCCAACGCCCCCAGATGAAAGTGTCTTCAAGCTCACAGGCAGCCAAGACATAGCAGAAGCTCTCTTCTTACCTAGAATAGGTGTCCATCTTCTTGGGCCCATATTTGATGGCAGATTCTTTTCTGATAACTTACGTAACAATCCCATGTAAGCCAATGCGAAAGCGGCACACCCACACACAAATGCTGACAGGTCCTGACCGTTTGAATTTTATCTTTCCGCTTAGGGAGCCACATGGCAGAATTATGTTTCTCAGTCAAACAAATGGACTACAGAAGACCCATTATTAAAGTCCAAGCTTCAGAACAGGAAGTTGGGATTAGTGATGGGGGTGGCTTGTTTGATACGACGAGGGACTCTTGGAGCTGCAAACATCTTTGTGTCAGAGGCTAGACATCAGAAAGCAGGCCCAACTGAATCTTCCCCTTGGGGCCCTCCAGTCTCTACTAACTTGAGCTACTCACCCTTGACCCTACTGGAAAAAAAGACCAGGCTCTAACATCTGGCATGGGTCCACCTGTGCCCTGAGAATTGCAGTAACAAGGCAAACTTCCAAACATAAGCAGACCTCCAGGGCAAATGTGCCTCCTGGCTGGCCCCACATAGGTGGGCCCATACCGAAGAGAAAGCTGTGTGCTTTTATGACCAAGGAAGGAAGAGGGGCTTGTGCTTGACAGACCCAGGTGAGTACTCAGATGACAGAGGCAGATGTCGCTGGCACCTTCTCTTAATCTCCCTGTCAGTGATCAGAACCCTTGCTGGACCAGCTACCGCCTCCCTTTGTAACTTGGCTCCAAAGACAGCTGATGGCCTTCCAGAAGGCCACTGGGAGGTCTGCATTTGAAAAACCAATCATTTCCCCTGCTGCTGAGAAGTAAGCCAGAGCAACCTAACCTCGGCTTCACCTTGGTAATGAGGGTTTGGTTCCCAGTGACTGAGAGAGAAAACCCCTGATGGGCCCCAGGAGAACCCTGGCAGCATCAGGAAGCTTCAAAACAATCGAGAGTCTTCTAGAGGGTCTTCAGGGACCACCCACGCCGGAGATGAATCATTTGCATAGGGATCACACACATCCCACCAACAATGCCACCCACAGGCTCCAGAGGACCCATGGGCTTTTAGAGAGAGAAAAGAAAACTCTGTGCTTTGGGCCTGACCTCATCCTCTCCTTGGAGGGTGTGTGCCTTGTCTTCCAAGCCAGGAAGTCAGATGACTTCCTTTAATATCCCTCCTGTTGTCCTAGGTCAGAATTAGTTAAGCCAATAAGTACATGCCTTTAATCTACTGCCTCACCTTTTGCTTTAAAAAAACTATTTCATTTACGTTTTTAAAATGTTGTGTATTGTGCACATGAGTACAATGTCTGTCGAGCAGCTATGTGTGCATGAGCCTTGCAACATTGGTGCTCGGCACTGAAGCCAGGCCTCTGGGAGACCAGTCTGAGCTGTGATCCTTTTCCAGATCTCCTGCCTCAGATTTTTTGATCACAGACCTAGAGAGAAGGAGCTGCTAAGATGGCTGAGCAATCACAGTGGTCTGGAGTCACCCCCCAACTCTCAAGGGGAATGGAAAGGATCAGCTCTACAGAATTGTCCAGTGACTTTCACATGTGCACTATGGTGCACACAAACACACACAAATCATGCATGCATGCACACATACACACATTCTGCTATTACTACTACTACTACTACTACTACTACTACTAATAATAATAATAATAATAATAATAATAATAATAACAGTAGTAGTAGTAGTAGTAGTAGTAGTAGTAGCAGTAGCAGCAGCAGTAGTAGTAATATTCTAAGAGAAACCAGAAGTCCATTCTCTGCTGAGTAAGTTGAATATCTGGCCATAATTGAGACGTCCACCACTCTGCCAAGACTAAGATATCCAAGCCTATGTCCACACAGAAAAAGAACTTAAATTGCCTTTTAAAAAGTTAGAAACCAGTTATGACATACACCTGCTATCTAAGCGCTCCATAGACTGAGGCAAGGGGCTCATGAGTTAAAGACCAGCCTGGTCTATATCACCTCAGTCAGAATGCCAATCACTACGATAATAAATAACAGCAAGGATTTGGGAGTCAGGGGACTGCTAATACACTGCTGAGAATGTAAATTAGCTCAGCTACTATGGAAATAGCATGGATGTCCTAAAACAAACAGACCACAAAAACTAAAAATAAACTGACCATATGACCCCACAATACCACACCTGGGTATTTCCTCAAAGGGCTTAAGTCAGCATATCATAGGGGTATTTGCACATCAGTGTTTATTGTTGCACTGTTTACAATAGTTAAGTTGTGGAACCAACCTAGGTACCCATCAACAGAGGAAAGGTTAAAAGGCATAGGATATATGCATCTACACACACACATGAATTATACTCAGTCACAAGGAAGGACAAAATTGTCTTGTCTTTAGTGAAATGAATGCAAATTAAAATTACCATATTAACAAACCAAGTCAGACTGTGGAAGCCATACATGTTTTTTCTCATTAGTTGATCCTTGATGGTATATAGACAAATAAACACACGTATGTATGCCTGACATGAAAGTAAAAGTGAAACTTGCAAAGGGGAGAAGTTACTAACAAAGGCAATAAATACATTTGGAGAGTACAGTCAAATTTTATTATACAGGTGTATGTACAAATGTCCTTATGAAAATCAGTAAATAGATATACCCCCAATTAAAAAGTCAGAAAGAGAAGGCAAGTTCTGCAACTGCAGCCCTCAAGCTATGGAGCCCACCTGACTTACATGGTGCTCTCCGCATGAAGGACGTAAAGATAAGCTCGACTGGATTCTGAGGAGACTGCAATGCCTAGCAAGCATAATTCAGTGCATTCCCAGTGCAGACAGCACAGCTCGGGTGTCATCTGTCCATGAATGGATTTAATTACATTCTATTGTGTCACGCTGTGCGTTAGCTTTAATTTTCAGAAGCTCCCAGGATGTAAGAGTCAAGGTTTGTACTCCATCTGGGAAAATGAGTGCTAAATCCTATGGCACCACTGTGTGAGGAATCCCATTGTCCCCCGTGGCATAGCAACCAGTCCCAGGAGGGCTGATCCTACTCAGCAAAATCAAGTACCCAGGAAGTCACCAACACTGAGTCCAGCTTATGGAAAAGATATTAATATTCAAAAATGCTTATTATCTGATCAAAAGCAGACTCCATGAAATTCATTCAAAAAGCAGGTTGTGTGGTGGTCATTATAACCACTTTTGGCAGATTCAGGCACAGCTCATTGGAGTGAACATTTTAATGAACAGAATCAACTGCCAGCTCACCATTCAGGACCGGTGTTCCTCCTGGGTGGGCTGGCCAGGCGGCCCCTGCTACTCCCTGAAGGCACACAGTGCCAGCTCATGTCTTAGAAGCAATGTTCGGCCCTGAGAGTAGAGCACCACCAACTGGGAGCATGGCAGAAAGAACTGCACAGAGGTTCAAAGAACCAGAAGATAAAGGCTCACTGTGAAACGGTTAGAAGGTGGCAAACAGCTCCACAAAGGGCCTGAATCCTTCCGGCCACTATGAGAGTTCCGGCCACTATGAGAGTTCCTCAGGCCTAAAAAGAACATGTTTCCACAACAAAGTTGCGATGCTAGAAGGAATCCCCTCAGGGCATTTTAACCTCCTCCTGACTCCACACTCACAGTGCCAGAAGGCAAATACCAGCATCCTGATGGGACTTATCAGAGGTGTGTCGCGGCGGAAACCCAGCCCTTGATTCTGAATGTAATTGGTCGTCTGTGCTTCTGAAAGCACATTGTGGCGCATGAAGCCTCCTCTCACAACCTCAGGAGGCAGCGAGGCTGCCATGGCTCGTTCTTTAGTAAGGAGGGGGATGGTGCCATCTCTTCAGCCTGCGACTGAGTCACACGCATCTGCTTCCTAGGGACTAAGCAAAATGAAGCTGGATATTATAGCTTGAATATGAAATGCTTCCCCATAGGCTCGTGTGTTGAACACTTGGCCTACAGCTGGTGGTGTTGGTTGGGGACGGCACAGAACCTTTAGGAGGTATAGCTTTGCTGGAAGAAATGTGTCACGGGAAGTGGGCTTTGAGGGTTTAGAGCCTTGCCTCACATCCTGTTCTCTCTCTCTGCTTCCTGGGCGTGAATCAAATGTGATCGGCCAGCTTCCTGACTCTCAGGCCTACTGTATGCTCCTGCTACCCCAACCATGAAAAACTGTATCTGTTACAGAGCCCTAAGCCAGAATACGTTCTTTCTTCAGTTCCTTGGTGTCGGACTCTCCTACCACAGTGGCAGGAGTGGAACTAAGACACACATGTGGGAAGACGAGAGTCTGACAAGGGAGCAATGGCTTCACCTATAAAAAAAGGTAGGCAGCTTCCCCGCGCTTGCTCAGCCCTGCATTTACCATGTTTCCCACAGTGAGGCCACATTCTCACAACCAGCCCGGTGCAAAGGCAAGCTCCAGGCAGCAAGGCCACGTCGTCAGTACTCAGTGTTCCGAGGGCCTTATGAGTACCCAGAGCACAGCCAGAACATGGTGTGCACTCCTCCATGACTAGATTCCAAAAGAAAGAGAATTTAGCTTCGAGTGAGAGTGGGGTATGGTCCAGCTGAGGAAAATCCCAAGGCAGGATCTCCTAGGAAAGAGGGTAGACTGTGGGTTGTTTCCACAGACTCTGCAATAGTCTTTGACCTGTATGTAAGTTGTTGCCTTGGCTGACTGGGCTGGACACACGTCCACGTTCTCAGCTGTGGGAGCTTGAGGTCATGCTAGCTGGGACATTCTCTCCTTCACTTAAAAAAGAACTTTCTAGCATTTTGAGGCTGCTGCTTCACCAAGATCTCACTTGAAACTGCTGGTGTTGGGACCATGACTGAGCAGGACAATTTTGCCAGACACATGCAGTTCCTCTACCACAGACACAACCAAACCCAAACTCTATCGTCGGTGACCACGTACTTTTTCCTGGCCACTATTTGGCAAATCAAGGCTGCAGAGGTGACATCATGGCCGGGTGTTTGCCCAGCATGCACAAAGAACTACAAGAAAACCAACAGCCAACGCTTCTCTAAAGCAGACAACTGTTTACACTTCGTGTTAGTAGCAATCTAGGGATAAGTTAAGATGTTTAGGGGGTTTTGCATAAATTATATCAGGGCCATTTAGCATGGATGGATTGTAGTGTCCTGAGATTGTGTGGGAGTCCTAGAACCTTCAGACACCAGGGACTGACTATATATAATAGTCTCTGTGTATGTGCTTGTACATGTTCTTATGATACAGTATAGTTGTGCAATGTTGTGACAATCAAAAAGAAAGAAACATTTATTTCAGCTCACAGGTTTAAAGGATTCAGTCACTTGGTTCTGTGTTTCTAGGTCTATATGAGACAGAGCATTGTGATGTAAGAAAACTGTTCATCTCATGTTGATCAGAAGCAAAAAACAAAAAACACAAAAACAAAAAGCAGAGAGAGAAAGGAAGAGCAGGGGCAATGTATATCTTTTCAGGGCATGTTTCCATAGCTGAGGTGCCTTACTTACTTCCCGCTAGGTGCTACTTTCCAGTAATGTTTTATGACAATTCCATCAGCAAACTCACCCATCAGGATCAGTCTTTCTTAGGGATTGACTCCATCAGCTGGAAACTAAACTATAAAAGATGAGCCTGTGGGGGACACTTCAGACCCAAACCACAGCAAGCTTACACGTCATCTGTTATAAGTAACTCTCAGTGTATATATAGTTGGTTACATGTGAATGTATTTACTTTCAGGATTAGGTCTATGAAAAACTTTTGGCTTAAGAAAGTTTCCAAAGACAATGTAACTCCATAGATGTTTTGCTTCTAAGCAGGAAGTTAGACATAAAAGACATTCACGTATATGATATTCTGTCAAATAATTAGCTTTTGTTCTACTAGTTAACGTGTTGAGAATTTTTTTACTTTTGAAGAATAGTTCAAACTGGGCTTTTCTTGAAGTTCAGCAATTTTATCGATGTCAACTTTGGTTCCTTATTGATTTTTTACAACTGACTAGTGCCTTCCCCATTTTCTGCCATAAATGCTGTGATATAGGAGCCCAGGGATGCTTTGAGACAGTTGTTGAGCAGCACTGTAGACTGTTAAACTCCAAGAGAATGATAGATACTCTACTTCTCCAACTGCCCTAACCTCCCTGCCATCATAGCCCCACTAGGGTATCAGCTGCTGTAAGGGCTGAAGAGGTTGAGTGAGTATTTCTTCTTTCATTGTTGGCTTTTCCTGGATAAGACCCTTCCTTTGGGTTCTCTGGTTATAACATTTTTAGTAATAGCTCCAGTATGATCCTTTAAATTCTTTTTGTTGTTGTTCTGTGGATCTTCTTCAAACCAACACTTCTTTCCCATCTATTTATATCATGCAGCAATTTCCTCTGAGTTGAACCATTCCATCCCTCTGGAAGACTCCTTAACACTCAAGAAATCAAATTAAAATGTTCTCATCAGAAAGGAAAGGTAAATTTTGTAAGTCTCAGGAGGTAGGCAACTTGTAAGTCTCAAGAAGTTCCTGAAACTAGCAGGATGCACAGGTCCCTCACCAAGGTTATGGACTAGTGGACAACTATGGGGGAGGAGACTCCTGCCAGCAGAACTGTCTTCAAGTTGTACAGAGAGGACTAGAGTTGAAGAGTTCATGAGCTGTCACTCAGGCTGAGGTGGGCTTTTCAGTGATGTAGATCCCTCTGAATCCTTCCTGTTCCTGTAGGTAACTTCTCAGGTACTTTGTGAGTAACCCCAGTAAACTCACTAGTTTGTCAAGTTAGGCTCTAGTAGAATTGTTATTTTGGTTTGTTATCATTTCCCTGGTGGAAAAACAGGTTTGTGGCCCACAATTTAGTGGCATATATTCATTAGGCACCTTTGGAACAGTTACTGGGTGACTATAGCAGATGCAATCTCCACTCTCATGAAACTGCCAGTCCAGCAAGAAGGCCAAACTCAGATATCAGGTGTTTATTACCATTTGAAGAAATGGTAATTTAAGTGACCCCAAGGGGGAAAATGTACCTTCTGGGACATGGTAAAAGATCCAGAGCAAAACCCCATATCCTTATTCAGGCTAAGATACTCAGTGTCCAATCTGTGAGTCCCTGTATAGTGAGGAGCGCAAGACGTTCTAACCAGTGAACCATCCTGCTCCACCCACAGACCCACTCATGTCTTCTTTTCAGGAATATATTGTTTATGTGTCTCAGTGGAAGCTGAGGTGGGGGAGGAAAATGAGAAAAATCCTGTCTGTCTAAGGTGTCCTTCTTTCACTTCCCTTCCTTCGGCCTTGGCCGCACTGTTTATGTCATATGGCCTCAGGAGAGCCTGGATTTCCATCCTGCCTTTGTCAGGGTGTGTCCCACCACCAGCCAGTCAGAAAAGAGAAAGAGTGCTTGGGAACCAATGCTTCCCTCTGCTTTAAGCTGAGGTCTGTACTGCTGAGGCGCCAGCTGGTATTCTGCCATATGTGGACCATCAAGAGCCAGTTCTCAGCACTGGGTCTGAGTGCCGATGGAGGAGGGAGGCATGTGGTGATACCCCCGCAGAAAACCAATGGCTACTGCTGCCATGGAACATGGAAAATTAAGGAATGCAACCTCCGAACAGGAAGGTCATGGAAAAGGCCTCCTGCCGAGAGTCTGGTAGGATTTTTAGTCTCAGGTCCTGTCTGCATTTGCTTTCTGCTCCTATGACAACGTAAACTCAAGGATTTTCTTTAGGAGGTTCGTTTGGTTCATGGTTCTGCAGATTGGAAGCCTCGGAGCCTGGTGATGTCATCTGCTCAGCTCTGACAGCCTCCTCACGCAGGCTTAATTCATCACGGAAAATAGAAATAAAAAGGGGGAAACTCGCTAATAATCCACTCTGTGGGAACAATCCAGCCCCCACGACAGGGTTTATCAACTCCTCCTCACCAGAGGACACTAATCTGTGCGTGAACACTCTATCCCCATGTCTCAAAGGCCCACATGGGGCTACGCCCAAACCCTGCTGCCCTGGAGAATCCAGGCACAATGTGTCTCTTGCTGGAGACAGATGCCATGCAAAGCCTGGAGCAGTGGTTCTCAACCTTCATAACGCGGTGGCAGACTAACACTATTCATGCTGTGATGATCCCCAACCACAGAAGCATTTTCATTGCTACTGTAATTGTGCTACTGTTATGAGTCTTCATGTAAATATCTAATATTCAGGCTATCTGATATGAGACCCCTAAAGGGGTCGAGACCCACAGGTTGAGAACTGCTGGCTGATACATGACATTTCCTTGCTACTAAGATCCCCAAATGGACTAGATGTGTAACTACAAAGCTCTTCTCACTGTCCTCCTCACACTGCAGTCACTTAGGATACAAGTCCTAAGTTTGATAGCTAAGTATCTATACTTAGACATCTGTTTTAGAACTGGAAGCTAAGGCAGGGCCCAATAAGTGGATGATGGAATGATGGTTAATTTTGGTCATTAACAGAATTAGATCAAGAATCAACTAGAAGTTATGCCAATTGTCAGATCTATAAGGTGTATTTCCTAGAAAGATTAACTAAAGAGGAGAGCCACCACCGGCCTCCCATCCCCCGCCATACACACACACACACACACACACACACACACACACACACACACACACACACAGTGGGTGGTACCTTTCTGCACAGGATAGATATAAGAAAGTCCAAAGGAAATTCTATGTCTCTTTGCCTGTTTGCCTTCACGTCTTGCTGGCTAATACATCTATGCCATTGCTGTCACTCCTGCTTCACCATTCTCTGACATCAGAAGCCACCTTCTTCAGCGGTCCAACATGGAGACTACTGAGGCATCCTAGCCTAGTGAAATGAATCCCTCTGGGTTCTCAAGCTCTTCGGTGTGAAGTCAGCCATTGCTGGACTACTCAGACCACACTGCTTAAGCCAATCTAACGAGTCCCTCTTTATGCATATCCTCTGTCTCTTCAGAGAACCTGACTGACACAGGTGGCTTAGGTGGTGCATTAGTGGTGAGCACTAAGCTGAGGCTCTGTTTTGGTGCTTTCTGGAGAGTGGTTGGTTGGAGAAGTAGAAAAAGCATTGTGTCATGAAGTGTGGATAATAGCAGCAGGTAGGGTCGACCTTGGAAGCCCATTGAAGGTTCTTCTCAAAGTCTCTTGGGAATCTGATGTGAAACTAAGCACACTGGCTACACTGCATTGCAGACCCAACAAGTCAGCTATGCCAAACAGCACCGCCCCTGCCTGAACGTAACTGTATTTCCACAGCAGCCAGCATGTGTGCCTCAGCAGAACAGCCACATCCCAGCTATGATCTTACTCAGCTATGATCAAGCAACCTCAGAGTAACAGTCTGGGTCACTATCTTATTAATAATGTTCCATATATTACTTTCCTTTTAATCTTTTGAGATGAAAAGGTGGCATATTGCCATAAATTATCTCATGTTTCTATGAAGCAAATGAGGGCATTGCTCATACAACTGTCTGGGTTGTGAGACAACTGGCTAGCCCATGTGATAATTGTCTTCACTGAGATGGGACTGACAGACAGACAGAAGCCTCTCAGAGTTACAGACCAAACCTGTATTTGTTCTAAGACTAAATAAAAACCCACCTGGGGTTGCAGGTGTGAAATACACACTGGTCATACTAATGGCCATTGAGAGAGTCATTGTGAGCATGTGACAATGACAGGCAATCAGGCTTGAGTAGGTCAACTTCCTGTTCCCACAAAGCCTAATGTTGCTTCCGCCAAATTACCTGAAATCATCTCCTTTCAAGTAGCTTTTCCCCTGAAAGAGTGAAGACAGAAAAAGAGAGAGGAGCCATCTGCTGACGGAGTTCAGCAGCACCCAGAGAAGATGCTCAGGGCTGGTTGGTGCAGCCCTAGAAGACAGGATACTTTTTTTAAAAAGTCCATGTCTGGGGGTCAGCGACATGACTCAGTGGGCAGAGCTTGCCACCAAGCCTGATGACCTGAGTTCTATTCCTGGAGCCCATACATTAGATGGAGAAAGCCCCCTTTCATAAGTTGTCTTCTGACCTCCTCACATGTGGTGGGACTAAATGGCCGCCCAGCTAACTGAATCAATAATAAATGTAATTTTAAAAGTAAGAAATCCAGGCTGGAAAGATGGCTCAGTGTTTAAGAGCACTGACTGTTCTTCCAGAGGACCTGGGCTCAATTCCTAGCACTCACATGGAAGCTCACCACTGTCTGTAACTCCAGGGAGCTGGACACTCTCACACAGACATACATGTAAGCAAAACACCACTGCACATAAAATAAAATAAATAAACTATTTTTAAAAAGAAAAAAATCCATGGTATATTCTCAGCCTTTACAGGACTCTCTCGAAGCCTTCCTGAACGAACGGGCCCCCTTCCTCAGTCCCTTACAGTCACTCGGCTCCAGGTATACCGAAGCAGACCCTGTGTCTCCCATTCAAACCACACACTGCTCTGAGTCACAAAACTGAACGTCAGGGCATCTCAAGATGTCAGGTGGGGGCACCCTTGTAAACTGAGGCTTCGTATCCACTCCTTCCCCAGCCACCTCACAAAAAGGGGCTTTTCCAATAACCTTTTATTTTGACCAGTTATAGTTTAATAATTCACCAGTTACAAAATCCATAGGCTGCATGCTGATTATGTGTATAGGGACTGAAGAAAGAAAAGGGCATTTAAAATGTTTATTTTCTGTCTATATATACTATGGAGAAACGTGATTGGATGGCTTACCAGTTTTAAAATGTTCTAAGGGGAAAAAAAGTACTAGATGATATTTAGGTAAGAAAATAGAATAAAATAAGGTTATTCAAAATAAAAGTTCTAACTTTTAAAGTAATGTCTGTGTTTGATGAGTAATTATAGGGAGTGTATATTTTAGAATCTGAATATAAAGAGAACCAATAAAGATTTATGTGTCAATGATAATATTTATAGTAAACTAGAGAGTGACACTTTGTAACTAGTTGTTTTTTTACAATGACACAATTTAGATGTCAACTTAAGAGTGTAGGGGGCACCGAATACAAAGCTTGGAGGCTCTGACTTGTAAGAAATAAATTGGTTAGTGGGATGAAGGAAAGAAGGCGTGAAGGGAATGAAGGGAAGAGACACTGTCCAGCGAGTGAGCCAACAGCTGGGAGATGGCTCCACGGGAAAGGCGCTGGCTGCCCGGGTCTAACAGGTCTGATTTCAGAAGCCATGGAGAAGGCCAGATGCTGTGGTGCACATCTGTATTCCCAGCATGCCTACAGGTGAGATGGACACACAAACACACACAGACACACACACACACACACACACACACACACACACACACACACACACACACACACGGGGTGGGAGAGGGTGCAGAGCAGTTATCATGAGGTCCAAGAAAGGCTAAGGTTCTGGTGTAAAAACTGAATGCAACCTTTAAATTTTGGTACCCATTTCTGCTCTTAAACAAAAGCAAGTTTTTCATTCTTATGATGCCAACAATAAAGCACAATAAAGCTTTTGGAAGACACACACATGGAAAGAAAGAGAGAAAGAAAGAAAGAAAGAAAGAAAGAAAGAAAGAAAGAAAGAAAGAAAGAAAGAAAGAAAGAAAGAAAGAGAGAATAAGGATCTACCCTGAGATCACTGGAGAATGATGACAAGTTACCGAGGCTTTCTGCTAGTCAGGGGCACAGGCTGTTGTGTGTGCCTTGTGATGTGACCCAGGGTGTCTCTAAACTTACAATTTTCCTGGCTTGGCTTGTGAGTGTTGGAAGAGCCGGCAGGCAGCAGCACCATGCTCAGCTGGACCGTGTCGTACTTTACTTGTTTCTTTTCCTGTCTGTCTTCCCTGCTTGACTTTGAGCTTCTGGTGGGCAGACAGAAGTGTCTGCAGCTTCCTTTGTTCTGAGACTAACATGGTGCCTGACACATCACAGAACGGCGACTGTGTGAAGAACACCAGAAATGGCGAAGAGTAAAAGGAGGAACGGCAGATTCCTCCCTGTTCAGATAAGAGGGACCGGTGAAAGCAACATGGAAGGAAGGTTTGTTTTCCCCTCTTCAGAAAACCGTTTCTTTCAGCTTATGCTGCAACAGGCTCCTTGCCAAACATGGAGGGTGCAACGTAAATAGCAAAACTTAATTTATATCTTCCAGGAAATCACAAACCTATGAGAAATCGGGACACTTAAATATGTAATGCCAGTAAAACAAACCATAAAATGGGCAAGGCACCGGGCCAAGAAAAGAGAGAGAGAGAGGAGACTAAGTGGCCAGGTCTGCGCAAGGCTGCTCAGAACCTGTCAAGGGAAGGTGGCCTAGTCCTGCTCTCTGCAGCAAGAGCAGAGGTTTCACTTCCGGGTTGCGCCTAATTGGCCCTGACTTTCTCCTCCGGGGAGAATCACACTTGGTGTTCATAGCGCACTCCTCAGCTAGGGACTCGTCTCTGTGTGGTAACGACTACTCCCTAGATCTAAGGAGCTCTATGTAACGAGGTCAGTTTCTTCCACACAAAATATGGAGCGTGTCCCAGCCACTTGGCAAGTCTCCATGTGGTGACTTGCTGATCCAGTGTTCTGGCACTCCCTTGGTCACAGGGCCCATTTAGTGTCTGCAGCAAGCGGATGCAGAAGATGGGGGATGAGAGGCAGCCGTTCCCTGTGCCAGTCAGCCGGGGCAAGAGATGTGTATCTCCGGTGCTTGAATGTATTACAATCCTGTATGAAATCCATACTAGTTTTTAAAGACTTTATTTTATGTATGTGTTTTGCTTACATATATGTATATGCATCGCATGGATGCCTGGCATCCAGTGAGGCCAGAGGAGGGTGTCAGATCCCTTGGAATTGAAGTGGTGACAGATGGTTGTGAGCTGTCATATGGGTGTGAGGACATGAACGCTGGTCCTCTAGAAGAGAAACCAGTACGTGCGACTGCTTAGTCACCTCTCTGGCCTTCCATGCTATTTTGCATTAACAATGAGATCTGATATGTTTGTCTAAGCATTGAAAGGAAGAGGAAGAGAAGGAAAAAGCAGCCAGTGTTGTAACATCTGCTTGTCCTGTGACTGACAGTTCCACTCACAACTCCCATGCAGCACACTGGCCTCTGGCCGGAAACTTAGAGCTAGTTTTCCATACCCAGGAAGGGAAGTGGGTTGGGGTTTGAAACCTTAGTCTCAGCTACAAGTCACTCCTGGGGTTCTATGCAGCAAGAGGGCTGCTGGTGGGGGACACACTTCTCTTATTTGCCCTGTGATGATTTCAGTAAGCAGGGACAGTGGCTGGGTTTCAGAGTGCCATCTGACCACATGCCTTGCTTGGTCAAGGCTGTAGATGCCAGGTGTTGGAGGAGACTGTAGAAAGAGAATTGTCTCAACCGTGTACCTCTCCTTTCCCTAGCAGCCTAAGACGATCTCTGACGTGGAAGGTAAAAAAAAAAAACAATGTCACCTGAATATAAGATGCTCTCATTGGCACTGAGCGTGGTGTGGGAAGTGAAGGGAGTTAAGCAGCAGCGACACACAGCACGAGGACGCTGACCTACGTGGAGATTCCACATTGACAATCTCCTCACTGGGCATCACTTGGAAGTCATTCTCCAGCACCGATGTGACCTCACGCGTGCAGGTCTGGCCACTCAGTGTGAGCACGAGGTTTGGTGGGGAGCATGTGCCAGACGGTAAGGCAAAACATCCATCTGACCTTCAGCTGAGTGTTCCGATGTTTATCCTTCAGTTACTGGTAAGGCAGGAGACCAAGAAACTCCTCAGTATGATGTTCAAACATCTTATCTGGAGTGTTCGTGTCTGGCTTCATTTTCACCTGTAATTTTTATCCAGAATGCTGTGAAACATGCCTAGACCCTTCCTTCTAAAATCGATTAATACACACGGATTGCATGTACTAATGGGTTTCGGTGTGGTATTATGCATATATGCATACAGTGTGTGCTGATCAAACCCACCATATCCCACCCACTGTCCCTAGCCACCTGACCTCCAGTGATTAATATTCTGTTTTCAGGTGACAGTTTTTAGCTTCTACCTCAAAGAGGAGGAGGAGGAGGAGGAGGAGGAGGAGGAGGAGGAGGAGAGAGAGAGAGAGAGAGAGAGAGAGAGAGAGAGAGAGAGAGAGAGAGAGAACATTCAAAGCCTGTCTTTCCGTACCTGGCTTATTTCACTCAGCACATGTCTTAGTTACTAGGGGTTTATTGCTGTGAAGAGACGCAATGGCCATGGCAACTCTTATAGAGGACAACATGTCATTGGGGCTGGATTACAGGTAAGAGCTTTAGTCCAGTATCATCATGGCAGGAAGCATGCTGACACGCAGGCAGACATGGTGCTAGAGAGGGAGCTGAGAGTTCTACGTCTGCATCAGCACACACGCCTTCCTATAAGGCAAAGCCATACCTCCAATAATGCCGCTCCATATGAGTTAGTGGGGGCCACTTTTATACAAACTACCACAATATCATAACAACAGGTACCACTGCTTTTGCTGCCGCCGAGGGGATTTTATTATTCTTTGTGGGCTGACTAATAATCCATGTATCCCCACCACGCTTCTTCCATGGGTTCACCCTTCCTTTTGCTCCTAGGTTGACTCTACATCTTGGCTCTACAGTTCAAAAGAAGCAGGACTGGCCAGAGGGAGAAGTGCACACATCTGTGAGTGTCAAAAGGAAGATGCCAAAGTTGGTCATCTAGAGAATAAACTAGAAGGCCCTGGACACCAGGAAGAGGAGAAAGTGGAGGGAGTGAGAGGCAGAGGCAAGCCACCAACACCTAGCTAGAAATGGTGCTGACAATCTGTAATACAGTAAGGCAAACACAGTATATGGAAATGGATTATATATTTCCAAATAATTTAAAGAGAAAAGGGGGGGATAAATTCCCACCACTTGGAAGAGATATCTGATTATATAGATAGAAATGCCACCTTCCTTGATGGTCATTGTATTTTGTCACACACATATCAAATGACAGTGCTCTGCCCCATACATTTAAAAGCATGGTAATCCACAGTCTGTGGATAGTTGAAAGAAAGTCTTCCCTGGACGGGCCATTTGGAACTGGGAGAAGTCCCCTTTCTTTTTTGCCTGAAGCATGATGGGAAATGAGCCAACATGAAAGCCTTGAAGCCCATCGATTTACTCAGAAAGTGCCTTTTAAATCACAGAGTCTGTCTGCAGCTACTGCCATGAAACTAACCGGCTCAGATATGGAGCCGGGACCAGAAAACTGAGCCAAAAAGACATTTCCCAGTGAAACCAGGTCACACAGAGAATTTATGCCTGTCCTGGAAGAGTGAAAACATTTGCTTTCCACGTCATATGAATGTTTGCGGCTTCCGTGCCAAACCTAACAGGCTAAGCCCGGGCAGGCCAGGCAGTTTCCAGAGCAGCTCTGTGGGTTGAGCACCCTGAAGTTTAGGGACCCTCTGTCCGCACAAATCACAACAGCTCCACACTTCACGGAGGAAATTAGCTCAGAGAAACGCCAAGTGTGATAAAAAATGAAATAGATTGACATTCCAATAAAATAAGGTCTTTGGCCCTTTGTGCACCCTGGAGGCTGCGAAATGTATTTATTCTAGAAGTAGCTGTTTTCACACTCTGTGCTTGCCTCAGAGCTCACAGATCTTTGAGGACCCGGCCCCTCGATCGCACCCCTGCTCTGATGGCATCTGTCTCACTTCCAGGACACATTACAGGTTCTTATTACTAATGGTGACAGATTGCCAAACGGGGAAAGCCTTCAAGCAGTCTGCAAACTGCAAGTCCTGAGAAATGCACGTGAAACAGACATAAATACATTGTCCTGTTTGACAGAGGCTGGCAGGCAGCATGGGGAACAGAGGAGGGTTTTTGTTTTGTTTTGTTTTGTTTTGATTGGTTTTTGCTGCTAGTGGTAGTAGGTTTTGTTTTGGCTTCGTTTGGTTGTTTTTTGTTGTTGTTGTTGTTGTTGTTGTTTGTTTTGTTGTTGTTGTTTTTAACCAGTCATCAGGGTATCTGATGACTTGCTTTCAATAATAAATGTCCTCCCCAAGATCTTGTGTAAGGTGCTTGGTCCCCAGTTGATGGAGCTACTTGCTGAGGTTTGGGGACTTTAGGAGGCAGGGTCTACTGGGAGGAAGGAGATAACTAAGACGATGCCTTTGAAGGTTGTATACATGGTCCCTATTTTGTGCACATGCTTGCTACACCCACCCATCTTTCTACAAGCTATAGTGCCACATAGCCCTATCACTAGACCCTACCTGAGTTCCTAGGGTAACCAACAATGAACAGAACCCTCAGAAAGAGCCAGCACAAATAAATTTTACTTCCTTGAAGTTGTTTCTGTCTGGCATTTTGCCACCGTGATGAGAAAATTACCTAACCTATCTGGCCTCCATGCCTTTCTAATGTCCTGTTGAGTCTATCCAGGGTTAGTAGCCATGCAGCCTCACCCAGAGATCCTGCAAATGTTAGGAGTGTATGATCTGATGTCGAGACTTATGATAAAAACAGAAGCACACTAGGCTTCGGAAAGAAGAAGGATTTTTGGCTAGGGAACTTGGAGAGTCCTGTGATGCAGCAGGGAATGCTGGGTGCTCCCAGCAAAGAGGAGTCCACTCTTTCCTTCCTTTCTTTGACATTAAATGACCAAGGTAGGAGGGAGGCAGGAACAGTATTCAAGCAACTTCGCACTCAGGTGTTGTGTAGATAACTTCTTGCGCACATGTGCATATTTCTATGTGTTTACAACATACATACATACATACATACATACATACATACATACATACAAAGATAAAGAGCAGATAGGATGGCTCTTGAGAGACAGCACCTGACTCAGCCTGTCATGGTATGACTTTTGTGAGACACTTCTTCACTACGACAAATACCTGAGAGAAACAATTTTTGGAAAGGAGTTACTTATTTGGAAAGGAGTTCATGTTTTCAATTCTTGGTCAGCTGGCTTCCTTGCTGTGGGCCATGGTAAGGAAGAACACAGCAGCATGAGCATCAGTAGAATAAGGCAGCTCATCTCATGAAGAACAAGAACTGGAGGACTAAAAAAGAAAAAAAGAAAAGAAAGAAAAAAGAGGCATCTGTGGAGATGGTTCAGTCGTGAGCACTTGACACACAAGCATGAGGATCTGAGTTCGGATCCTCCACGGCCCACATGGAAAGCTGGGTGTCACGGCGTGTGCCTCTGATCTCAAGAGTGGGAAGGCAGAGGCCTGAGGCTCCCCAGGGCTTGCTGGCTAGCTAATCTTCTGAATTGGTGAGCTGCAGGTTCAGTGAGAGATCTTGTCTCAAAAAAATAATGTGGAGAGTGATTGAGAAAGACATGTGACATTGACTGCTAGCCTTTACAGCCAACTGCACATATGTACATGCACCAACACACATATCTACATATATATGGACATATATAAACATGAATATATGTATATTGCACTCACTCCCACACATAAATAAGTAAGTAACTAAATAAATGGCAAGGTGAGAGCAAAAGAATGACAGAGGGAGTGCCCTGAGGGACAGAGAACAGGCCACAAGAATATGCCCCTTCTGACGCAATCCAGCACAGCCCTATATCCTAACAAAATAGCGTCACCTGTTGGAGACTAACATCTATCACGGGCCTGCAAGACAGTTCACATTCAAACATACCGTGTATTTAAATTTCAGGTCCAGAAAAAGAGGGTCTGGGAAATTCCCTTAGCTGATTTCAGGAGCAAGGATGTAGGAGTAAGAACCAGAAGAAATTGCTCTGGTTTGTTTGCACCAGAGCATTTTTGTTGATGAGGGGCCCTGAATCACATGCTTCTATCTTTGCCATTTATCTATGATGCCTCTTTTGAAAAGATTGACAAAAGATTAAGTTGTTTACAACTTAAGGGCTAAGAAGGGACATGCTTTCCAGAGGTTTACATCCAAACCAGAAGGGCACACTGCCATCAATTTCAAGGACACTATTACCATTCAGAGGCTAAAGAATCCTATGGCTACCAGGGCAGGAGAGGGATGTAAGACGGTAACTTCACTTCATTTAGAAATGCGATCAGGGTAGGGAAATTTAAATGCAGTTTAACTTTTTTTCCATGGAACTCACATAGGAAGGGGAAACAGGGGGGAACTACAAAATTCAATATATATATATCATTGTTATACAGTAATATCCTCCAAATGGAAACATTTCCATCCTAAAGGGAGGTTCATTAAGACTCAGGAATCAACACACAAGCTTCAGGAAGTACTTGAAACTTACAAGAGTCACCCTTTTCTAAAGTTATATAAGCAGTAAGGGTTTCTGGGGAAAAGAGGACTCTCTGGCTCATTCGTCTATCTATGTGGCATGCAGTAAGCTCTAGGATTCAGCTTTTGTGGGTTATCATCCATGTGGGATGGGCTTTGTTACCGCCTTTGAATAGTTCACACTCCTGTAAGTAACCTCAAAAAACTCACGAGTTCACCAAATTGAACTTTAGTAAAATTGTTTCTTTTTAAAGATTTTTAAAATTATTTTAAAGTATGCGTAGAGCATGTGTCTGCATGTGTTCTATGAGCACATAAGCACAGACATGGGCTCACCTGGAGCTGGAGTTATGTGTTTGTGAATCGTACTGACACGGGTGCTGGGAACTGAACATGGATCCTCCAGAGGAGCAGCAAGCACTCTGAGCCCCTGAGTTGCCTCTACCCCTGAAGCTCTCTCTCTCTCTTGTGTTGGTGCAGCCCTATCCAGGGTGAGTGGACATTTGTTCATATGCTCCCAGAAAGTCATACCATGGTATAACCCTGTTTAAGTTGGAGTGCAGCAAGCTGAGCTAACTTACAGATTAGTCAATGAAAACACTGAAATGGCTGTTTCGAAAAGATTTAAGTCTAAACTGTTAAGCTTTGTTTCCTAAATTTTGTTTCAACTGTATCACAAGTGAAGAAAGAAAACTCCACCCAAAAATGTTCTTTTACTGAAGATTGTTCAGAAATAGCCATGTAATAAAAGAAAACTGCCAGAGATGCCCTGTTCACGTTCGTACACAGGAAGCTTCAGAGACGCAGACGCTACCAACAGACAAAGAAACACAAGGCCAGTGTGAGCAGGGAGATCTGTGTCGCCAAGTGCCCCTCTTCACTTTTCTGTTGCTGTGGTAAACCACTTATGGAAAGCAACTCACAGAGAGAACCGTTGTAGCTTATATTTCCAGATCACCGTCCATCACTGAGGGAAGCCAAGGCAGAAGCCTGGAGCTAGACTCTGGAAGGAGACTATGGAGGAACCATAACTTGCTTTTCATGACTTACTCATGGTGTGTGTGTGTGTGTGTGTGTGTGTGTGTGTGTGTGTGTGTGTATCACATACATACATACATACATGTACACACACATACATATAGTGCCTACAGTTGACACTGCTCACATCAATCACTAATCAAGAAAATGCCTCTGTAGACTTACCTATAGGCCAATTTCCTCAGCTGAGGTTGCCTTTCCCAGCAGATTATGGCTTGTGCCAAGGTGACAAAAACAAACAAGCAAAACCAATAACGAAACGAAGCCAGGCAGCATACTGAGGGGCAGCTGAGAAGCCCTGTCTGCCAGGGACCAGGAGCTCAGAAGGTTGAAAGCTATCTGCACAAAACCCATGTGGTGTGGATGTAAATCAGAGCTGGTGCATACACACCAAAGAGTCCAGCAGAAGGATGAATACATCGCCAAGCCAACAGGAAGTTCTGTGGCTGTGCTGAACTGAAGTCAGGGCATGGGACTTTGCATCCGTATTCCATTAGCCATGGGTCATTGCGGCAGGTGAAAGGACGTCCCCAAATTCTGGAGTGCTTTTCCCCAGCCCATCACTTTGAGCTATTTGTTTGGATGAAGGCATTTTGCTTCCATCAAGTTTGGAACAAAGGGACAATTAGTTCATTGTGGTGGACATATTAATCTATCAGCACCTGTTATAACCTCAGCAAGGTTCGATAAGTGTTAATTGAAATTCTGCTATACGAAAGGCAGAGGGTTATATGCTGTCACAGAGAGCCAATGAATAAATACCTTTCAAGACACATATGTCCCTTTTGTGGTTTCTTTCTTTCTTTCTTTCTTTCTTTCTTTCTTTCTTTCTTTCTTTGTTTTTTTTTTTTAAGGGGGAAGCATTTTGATGGTGGCAAGATCCTCACCTCCGGGGCCAGACTTCAGCATGACCAGGTAGAGCCCCTGGGAAGACAAACCAGGAGGAGGCATGCCTTTTCATGGGGTAATTGCAGGGCTCAAATGAGCTCGCGTTGGAGAGGTGCTAGGGCTGTGTCTAGATGCTGCAAGTCTTCTTGTGTTTGTTAGGATTACTGATGCTCAACAAGTCCACCTTCTAGCCCTTGAACAACTCGGAGACTTTCTTAAACCCGCAGTCCTCAAATGCTTATCCCTGTCGGCATTCTAAGCAAGCCTCACTCAGTCAGCAATGTACTGAGTGTGTGCCGTGCACAGGATAGACAAAGGCGAATGACCCATGGTGCCAGTGTTCAGTGTGAATTGCTTTCTGGACATATTGAAACAAAAGCTCCTTAAGTTCTTTCGTGTGGGGATGCACCCTCCCCCACAAAAGAAGGTTGGATATTCAGACGTGAGGCTCAGCAGTGTGGTCCGGAATGTAACAAACTGCAGAGTCCTCATGCCTACTTTGTAGTTAACTATGAATTGTAAGGTGTGGCTTGGGGACAGAGCATAAACGGAGAGAACTGTGTGACATGGCAGTGCAGACATGCCCGCAAAAGACCTGCTCTCAGTGGGCAGACAGCATACTTGGGAACTAGGGGCAGAAACAGATCAGGGTGGTATCAAAGCCAGGAGCATAAGGTGACCAAGGCCTGGTGTCACCAAGAAAACAGAAACGTACAGACAATTTGGAAGAGCAAGCAGCTCTCAGACAGTTGGGGATAGAGTAGAAGACATGCTGGGTTAGCCCAGCAGAGGCTGCTTTCTTAGAAACAGAGATAAGAGAGCGGAGCTGGGCGGCCACAGAGGCAAAGGAGGCCTTGGTTTCAGTGTGTTCCAGGGTTTATCTACGTATGTGCAAGGGGAGCAAGAAACTTGCTGGCATTTCCAGACGAGGGGGAAGAAAACAGCAGAGAGGGACAGATGGAGAATGAGTGCACATGAGGACTGACAGTTTCTTTGCCTTGTCCTCATGCAAGCTATGTGCCCTTGGACAATTTCCTGTGTCCATCCCTCCTCAGACCTCTCCCCTATAAACATGCACAGAGGAAAATGGTAAAAACCACATAAAAGATCTCTCCTAGTTCCTAGTTCTACAATAACAATCATGTTCATATTCATAATTCCAGGACTGTTGAGACAGCTACATGTCCAATCTTTCAGTTACCTGAACACCACAGGGGGTGTTATACTGGTTAAGGGCATTGAAATAAGAGTCTTTGAAATAGAAGATGAACTCAGTGTCTTCTACTATTAAAGAATGAGATAGAAATATGAATGGAATATGAAGCAATGTAGTGGCCAGCAAGTGTGCAACTGACTCTGAAAGTCACATGGCTTCCTTCTACCCCGAGATTAGCAGCTCCAAGATTTGAAGTTCACCTGATGTGCCATTGTTGAATCTTCAGATGGATCTGGCAATCCTTGTACTCTTGAACCCAGGAGATGTGGTCCTGGGACAGCCTTACTCTACACATATGTAAGCATTTGGGCTCACATATCACACATAATTAGTCTCCCTGGGCAATTACAATCAACAATTTGAATGTGTATGAAGATAGGTATTCAAGCAGGACAAACTAGCCAATAGACACACTGAGAAACATTTTGTAATTTACAGGAAAGAGCTCAGATGACTTCCATGAAGGCCCAGGCCGTGATCCTCACAAGCTACTTCATGCCTCAACATTCCTACTAAAGAAAGCCACAAACTGCTGTGCACAAAGCTCCGGATAGGTTTCTTTGGTGCTCAGCAACCGAGAAGGAACGTTACTTTGCTCATCTCCTCAACGCAAAAACGGCTGGCCAATACCTCCACCACCTGTCCTGCATCTGGAGGACCGCCCATTGGCAGTACTGCAGTCATGTAAGTATCTCCAACACGAGTAGCCTTGGTGAGCAGAGAGCAACTCCCAGCTTGCTGTGTGATTCGTAGCTCCATTACAAGTAACCCTAGGCTGGTTACACTTAGCTCATCTCAGACACGACGGTTACAGAGGTGGGTTGAAGCCAAGGGCAAGCCCGCTGAAAGAAGAGTCTCCGTGAAGCGAAGCTTGGCAAGCATCTTTCTTCATCTAAGCACCATTCGGGACCCCACTCTTGGCTCAAGCTCTTCAGGACGACCATTGCTGAGCGCTGTGATGTGAGACCCTCCGTCCTCCTCTCTTCCCTTCCCTCTCCCACTGCTTCCCTTCCCTCTCCCACTGCTTCCCTTCCCTCTTCCACTGCATTTGAGACAGATGTAAAAGGAGGAGGAGTCCATCCTCATGCGCACCCATTAGGTTAAGGGCTTTGCTGGTGGGAGAATCAGGCGTGTGCGGCTAGACGGCAAAGATGAATGGCCGCTGCGTCTGTTTCTCCCTCCTCCTGCCTCACTGCTTCTTGTTATTACTGAAGACAGAGAGCTTAGCTAAGACAAGAGGAGGCATTTTCTGGTCCCTGCCCCTCGGAGGGCAGTTCCGACTCCAGCCCTCTGCCAATGATGTGTGGCTTGCATTCAATTTGTTCAGACTCTCGGTGATTTTAATGAACTGATTGCCGTTCCAAGAACCAACATCAAATACCCCTGTGATCTTTCACAGTGAAGCAGAAGCCGCTGGGTAGAGAAGACAGGAAATAGCCCTGCCCCCCAACTCCTGCTGGCTATGCGGAGCCAGAGCCAGAAACACCCCATAAACTGTGGGGTAGTCATTTATTAGAAATAATGTCATTGAAATGGAAGTTGCCACGGTACAGTGGTCTCCAGCTGAGCCCAGACTACTGGGGAGAATGGGGACATTGCTGTCCAGCTCTCCCCTGATCACAAGTCACTCCGACCGCCGTGGGCACATCACACTCAACAAAATGAAGTGGGTAATTAGCTTACAAAGATGGTTCCAGGGAGGTAGATTTTTAACTGAGTTCGGCGAACGCTGCAGAAACATTCGGGTCAGAGAAGTCAGAAGTTGAAAGAAAATGACTTAATCTGTCTGCCACATACCGGCATAGGGAAGAAAGAGGCATTAGGAAAGATTGCGTCATCAAGATTCCAAAACCTTGGTTACTGCAAGCAAACACAGCAGCAAACCTGGAGAGAAATTCGGCCTGAGAGCTCAGCTTTCATGCTGAAGGGAAAGTGTGGGCTCCCTGCGGTGGGCAGCATCTAGTTCTTTTCCCCTGCTGTCATCTTAAGGAGCTGGCCAGCTGGACATTCCAATCCCTGAGATATGGGTTTGGATGAAACCAAGTGTTGGGTTTTTTGCTAAGCTGTTCTGGAAGCCCTGTTGCCCAACAGCTCAGTCTCTAGGCTGCAGACTGTGGACTTTCTCCCTAGAGGTCCTGTCATTTCCCCCACTGGCTCTTATCCTCAGGCAGAGATAAAGTGTGAAATTGCACACTCATGTGAAGTAGTGTATGAGGCCCAGTGCCCCTGTGGGGTATGAAACTTTGCTCCCACCACCACCACATGAACTCAGGCAAGTAGAAGGCTGTGAATTTCAGACTTAACACCCATAAAACAATTAGCAATAGCACCCACCGTAGTTACTGTTCTACTGCTTTGATAAGACACCATGGCCAAGGTAACTTATAGGAAGAAGAGTTTACTTGGAGCTCATGGTTTCAGAGGGTTAGTTAGAACCCATGACCGTCATGGCAGGAAGCACGGCATCAGGCAGACAGGTGTTGAACTACAGCTGAGAGCTCACATCAGATTGACTTTTTTAAAATTTATTTATTATTATGTATACAGTGTTCTGCCAGCATGTGCACCTGCAGGCCAGAAGAGGGCATCAGATCTCATTACAGATGGTTGTGAGCCACGGTGTGGTTGCTGGGAATTGAACTCAGGATCTCTGGAAGAGCAGACAGTGCTCTTAACCTCTGAGCCATCTCTCCAGCATGCCCCAGATTGACTTTTTTGAGACAGGTTCTCTCACTCAACCTGGAGCTCACTGATTTGGGAGGTTGCCAAGCCAAGAAGCTCTAGGACCCCACCTATCCCTGCCCCTCCCGTGCCCTCACTCCATGCCATCGTTACAAATGAGCCCTGCCATACCTGTCATCTCCTCGTCATTCCTGAGGGAAGACACCGCAGCCTAATGCTCTAAGCTACTCTCTGGTGCCCTGAGATTAGAACTCCAGCTTGGCAGCAGCTTCGTACACTCATGTCAGCAGAGCCAGCGTTTCTCTGGCAAGGGAAACTGCTTTTCTGGAAGGCATTTATCTTCAAGGCCGTCCTTCAAGTCTTCAGGGATGAAGAGATGGAACTGAGCGCAGCGGAGCTGTGGTCCTGTGGCTGGCCGGCCCTTCCCTGCCCTCACACTTTCCTCCCTTTGCCTGCACTGACTGTGCTGTGAAGTCAGGCTCTCTGGCTGAAGAATCTGTGTCTGGTTGGTGAAGTTCCCCCAGACACCATGTGATTTCAGCCTTCTAGGTCACTGTGAATTTCCAATTTGATTTAACTTCAAAAAAAAAAAAAGCAATGTTTTTGTTTTCAGCAAAAAGAGAATAGTAAAGATCTTCTGACGCAACAATATGCAGTGGGCAGGGGTCATCAGAGGACAGAGGGACATCTCAACTGCTCCCGTGTTCTCTCTATGAAATGCATGTTACCAGGTTCATTCGACAGGGAGGCAGAGAGAAAAATAGAAAAATAGAGTGCACATAAGAGAACCCAAAACTGAGAAGATAATGTTCCCAGTGGCTGGTGGCTTGACAGTGTATTTCTGTGTCCATGGGATTTTATTCAAGAAATTGAAATTAAAGTACACACAGGCTGTGAAGGAGCAAAGACACTTTATTCAAAAGCAAAGTGTTAATGTTGATCAGAAATACACTATTAAAAGTGGCCCTGGACCATAGGGGTGACAGTACTCAAGGACCCTGAGGAAGGTTAGCCTGATTACTAAGGGGTCTAATTTGGATGGGTCTCTATTTTGATTGACAGAATTAAATTTACAATCTTTTTGCTACTGAACATGTTTCTTTCCATAATGATTCTGATCCTAATAATATGCATGTCCCAGTTTGCACATGCAGAAGAGGGTAAATAGGGAATTCTCCCTTAAATTTAAGTAGAGGGCACAGTTTCCTCTTGTACCATGGCCTAAACTAATTTGCACGCCAAGGAAGCTATTTATTATTTGTAGTTATCCCTTTATGCCACTAGATGGCAGGCAAAGACAAAAAGAAAATCCAGAAGCTGTAGCTTAAATAAATAAAGGCTGAAGCCACAAAATCAACCATCTTTAGATAATAATAGTGTGATTTCATAAAGGTTAGCAGGTAAAATATGTAACACATAGACAGTTCCTTCAGATAAATCACATTCAAACCTACCTTTAAGTCATATTCAAATGTACGCTCCTAAAACCTTCTCAAATGGGGTACAGCTTACCCCAACATGTTTTGGATAATTCATGTATAGTGTAAATATCCATGCCAATAAATGCATTTGTCCTAGGTGATTTATGAAATCCCTCTAACCTCCAGAGATTTACTGAATTCACTTTTGTAAATTTGTGGTATGCAAGTTCAATGTTTATGGTTTGAGGTGATTTTTGATAGGTTTTAGCAGTTCGCTTTGGCTCCTGCTCTCTCCCCAGCAATTATGAGCCTTTGGGACTAATATCTGAAATTAAAAATATCAGTGATATTTCCCTGATCCCTTGAGGATTAACTTAATTATCACTCTTTGATTAAGAACCACCAAAGATGTGAATGAGGCCACCTCTGGGTCTGTCCATGAGAGTGCTTCCAGAGGGTTTGGCTGAGAAGAGAAGGCCCACCTAGAACGGAGAGAGTTGGGTGCTGAGGATCCCAGATCACAGCAGAAAGGGAAGAAGGAAACTGCAGCCTGACACTGCATTCCTCTCTCCCTGCCTCCTGCTCAGTGCCAAGGACCCAGCCTCTAGCTAGCTGCCTTCTGTGCCTTAGTAGACTGACTGCAATCGGTTACCTGTGACCCCCAAAAGAACCCTCCCTTCCTTTCCTTGGCCAGTGCAGTGAGAAAAGTAACTAACACACTTGCATTCAGAGGTGTGTGCTCATGGGTCTGTCTCCGCCCGGGGCTTCAGCTTTGCTGGGAAGCCTTGGTGATGCAGGGCCAGGTACCCTGCTTATCTTGGGTGGTCTGTGCTGACCGAAGTGGAGGTAACCAACCGTCATGGGTCCCTGGCTGAGGAGTCAGGTGTGCTGAAATGTAGAGCACAGGGCTATGGCCATGTGGGTTAGGACACTTGAGTCCACTTCCCCAGGCAGACCTGAAATACAGGACATGCAGACCGAGGATGGAAGCCAAATGGCTCTTGGAGCTGATTCCAAACACAAAGAGGCAGACCTCGCACCCGAGGCCAAATGGGAGGCAACCAATCTCCACTGCAAGAAAGGAATCTGGCAGGGGCAGGGAAGATGACAAATGCACAGCTTCTACAGATGGATTCCTTCCGGACAGTTTGCCTACTTCACACATCATAAGGCGTTTAGGGATAAGCAATGTGCCTGGCAATCCAAAGTGTTTACTAGTGAAATTTATTTTAAAAATAAGCATCTGCTGGGGTTGGAAAAATGACTCAGCTGTAAAGAGCACTGGTTGCTTGTCCAGAGGACCAGGGTTCACTTTCCAGAATCCAAATGGTGGCTCACAATAAACTGTAACGCGGGTTCCAAAGGATCAGAAGCCCTCCTCTGTCCGCCATGGGCACCAGGCATGTGCATGATGTATAGATGCAGACAAAACATATACATAAGAAACTAAAATTTATATTAAAAATAAATATTTTCATAAAATCCTGGATTCATAAGGATGCAATGTGCTTGAATAAGTCAACTCACCTCATCTCAAAAAAAAAAAAAGACCAAAGTATACAAAAATTAAAAAGTAATTTTTGTGCTTTCATTCCACGAGAATGTGGAGAAAAGGGAACACTCTTTCATTGCTGGTGGGAGTGCAAACTTGTACAACCACTTTGGAAATCAATCTGGTGCTTTCTCAGAAAACTGGGACTAGAGCTACCTCAAGACCCAGCTATTCCACTCCTTGGAATATACCCAGAAGATGCCCCACCACAAAACAAGGACATACACTCAACCATGTTCATAGCGGCCTTATTTATAGGGCTGGGAACCTGGAAACAACCTAGATATCTCTCAGTCGTAGAATGGATAAAGAAACTGTGGTACATTTACACAATGGAATACTACTCAGCTTTTAAAAACAAGGAAATCCTGAAATTTGCAGGCAAATGGATGGAATTAGAAATGATCATACTGAGTGAGGTAAACCAGACACAGAAAGATACACATAGTATATACTCACTTATAATTGGACACTAGCCCAACAGATATGTCCCCTGAAAGTCTTTACTTAGCAGGAGATTGGGATAGATACTGGGGCTTTCTAGTGAGACTCCAGAAGAAAGGAAGAATGGGGAAATAGAAGGATCCAGAGGCTCCTAGAACCTACAAGAAGACCATTAAGGCTGGTGGATCTGGACCCCGGCGGGTCAGCTTAAACTACTGTACCAACCAAGGTCGATGCATGCAGTAAACCTAGAACCCCTATCCAGATCTAGCCAATGGACAGAACATTCTCCACAGCTATGTGGAGAGCAGGGACTGCCTCTGACATGAACTCTGATGCCCCCTATTTGACCACTTCCCCTTGGTGGAGAGATCTGGTGACACTCAGAGGAAGAATAAGCAGGCCACCAGGAAGAGGCTTGATGGGCAGTGATCTTATAGTGGGGGATGAGGTCCCCTTCTGTCACAGACTTAGGGGAGGGGAATAGGATGAAAGAGGGAGGGAAGGGGAACAGGAAGATACAAGTGAGGGGATAACAAATGAGATGTAATCTGAATAAATTACTTAAATAAAAATTGTGTTAAAATGAGTAACACCACAAGATTACAATCAAATGAAGACCATTGGAGTTAAATGGGTGGCGGCCACATACCTACACACCCAAGGCTTCACGGCCCCTCCCCCAAATCCCAGAGGCACGTCTCTGTCTCTTTCTCCCCATTCAATCCTTTGGAGGTGCCTTTCCCTGGGCACGCCCCAGCACCTGCTCTAGGGGATCTCTCTCCACTCACCATGTGTATCAGGCCTCAGCTGTTAGAGGCAGCCAGTCTCAAGGAGCCCCAAGATACAACCATCAAACCAGCCAGTGCTCTGGGGGAGTCCCCTGCTATTCCCCCCATCACCAAAACTAGCTTCCCCTCCAGCTGCCAGCTCTTTGGGAAGGAAGCCTTTGACCTTCCTCTTCATTGCCCATCCACAAGACAGGAAGTGCTTTTCAGAAGCAGGGGACAAGGGTCCATGTTGGGGGTAGGTTTGTCATTTTCAAGACCCGGAGTGTCCTCAAGCTGTTCCCAGATTCCTCACTTTCTGAGAAAGGAGCACTATATCCTAAGTTTGGCAAATGGCATGTTGTTTTGCACTGGTGATGGCCAGTGAGAAAGTTGGTCTTTAGGGACGGGCATGCCATGAAATCACAGGAGCTTAGACAGCCTCAACATCTCACAGGCGGGCAAGCTGAGGTCAAAGAAGCAAAGTGCCTTTCTCCTGCCTGAAACAGTATGCTAAGAGTTGACAGCAGGGGTCTGAGGTGCTAGACTGCATGCTCAGTGTGGGGGAGGGAGTAAGGCTTGGATTGGTTTATTTTGTCAGCAGAGATAACCTATCATTTGATAGCTGTGTGTGTTGTGCCTGTGTATGCATGTCTGCATATGTGTGGATATGTCCTTACTCTTTACCTTTTTGGTTTTTTCTTTCTTGTGTGTGTGTGTTTTTTTTAATCATTTTAACACAAACTAGTGCATTCTTGGGAGAAGAAACAACTTTTAATGAATTGCTTCCGTTAGATTATCTGTGGACAAGTCTATGGGGCATTTTCGTGTTTGATGATTGATGTGGAAGAGCCCATCTCACCGTGAGCAGTGCCACCCTTGGGTGGTATAAGAAAGTTTGCTGAACAAGTCATGGGAAACAAGCCAGTAAGGAATGGTCCTCCATGGCCTCTGCTCTAGTTCCTGCCTCCAGGTTTCTGCCTCAAATTTCTTCACTGACTTCCTTCATGAGAGGCTACAAGCTATAAACTGAAATTGACCTTTTTATTCCAAGTTGCTTTTGATCGTGGTACCATGGTGTTTGTCCCAGAGAAAGCAGGTCAGGACAACATGTAGATTTGGGTGCAGATACGTGTGTGTATGTGTGTGTGTGTGTGTGTGTGTGTGTGTGTAGTTTGGCTAATCTATCTTTTAAAAAATATTTTATTAATTTATTCATATTACATCACCATTGTTAGCCCATTCCTTATACCTTCCCATTCCTCCCATTCCTCCCGCTTTCCCCCTACTCCCCTCCCCTATGTCTATGACTGAAGGGAACCACCTCCCCCTGTATATGCTCATAGGGCATCAAGTCTCTTCTTGGTAGCCTGCTGTCCTTACTCTGAGTGCCACCAGGCCTCCCCATCCAGGGGACATGGCCAAATATGGGGCACCAGAGTTCATGTAAAAGTCATCCCCACACTCCACTCACCTGTGAAGAATATCCTGTCCATTGGCTAGATCTGGGTAGGGGTTCAAAGTTTACTGCACATATTGTCCTTGGCTGGGGCCATAGTTTGAGCAGGACCCCTGGGCCCAGATCTACCTGTCATAATGTTCTTCTTGTAGGTTTCTACAAGGACCTTCTGGATCCTTCTGTTTCCCTATTCTCCCATGCTTCTCTCTCCTAAAGTCCCAATAGGATGTCCTCCCCACTGGCCCACTTTCCTGGTAAGTGAAGACTTTCATGGGACATGCCCCATGGACTAATGTCTAGATATAAGTGAGTATATACCATTTGACTCTTTCTGCTTCTGGGTTAACTCACTCATTATGATCATTTCTAGTTCAATCCATTTGTCCACAAATTTTGGGAATTTTTGTTTTTAATAGTGTAAATGTACCACAATTTCTTTATCCATTCTTCTACTGAGGGACACTTAGGCTGTTTCCATGTTCTGGCTATTATGAATAAGGCTGCTATGAACATGGTTGAGCATATGTCCCTGTTGTGTGGTGGAGCATTTTCTGGGTATATTCCAAGGAGTGGAATAGCTGGGTCTTGAGGAAGCCCTATTCCCATTTTTCTGAGAAAGTGCTAGATAGATTTCCAAAGTGGTTGTACCAGTTTGCATTCCCACCAGCAATGAAGGAGTGTTCCTCTTTCTCCACATTCTCGCCAGCATTTGGTGTCACTTGAATTTTTGATATTAGCCATTCTGATGGGTGTAAGATGGAATCTCAGTGTCATTTTGATTTGCATTTTTCTGATGACTAACGACGCTGAGCATTTCTTTAAGTGTTTCTCAGCCATTTGATATTCCTCTGTCGAGAATTCTCTGTTTAGTTCTGAGCTCCATTTCTTAATTGGGTTATTTGGTTTGGTGGTATTTAATTTCTTGAGTTCTTTATATATTTTGGATATTAAACCTTTGTCAGATGTAGGGTTGGTGAAGATCTTTTCCCAGTCTGTAGGCTGTCACTTTGTTCTATTGACAGTGTCTCCTGCTTATAGATCAATTCCACTTGCCAAAATTGAGTGAAGAACAGATGAATAAGCTAAATAGTCCCATTTCCCCTATAGAAATAGAAGCAATCATTGATAGTCTCCCAATCAAAAAAATCCCAGGGCCAGATGGTTTCAGTGCAGAATTCTACCAGACCTCCAAGGATGTGCTAATACTGATACTCTTCAAGCTACTCCAAAAGATAGAAATGGATAGAACATTACCAAATTCTTTCTATGAGGTCATAGTCACATTGATACCTAAACTCCACAAAGACCCAACAAAAAAAGAGAATTTCGTACCAATTTCTCTTATGAACATTGATGCAAAAATACTCAATAAAATACTCGCAAAACGAATACAAGAACATATCAAAGACGTCATTCACCGTGACTAGGTAGGCTTCATTCCAGGCATGCAGGGATGGTTTAACATATGGAAATCCATCAAGGTAATCCACCATATAAAAAAAACTGAAAGAGAAAAACCACATGATCATCTCCTTAGATGCAGAAAAAGCATTTAACAAAATCCAATACCCACTCATGTTTAAAGTTTTGGAGAGATCGGGAATACAAGGCCCGTACCTAAACATAATAAAGGCTATATACAGCAAGCCAATAGCCAACATTAAATTAAATGGAGAGATACTCAAGGAAATTCCTCTAAAATCGGGGACCAGACAAGGCTGCCTACTTTTTCCATATCTCTTCAATATAGTTCTTGAAGTTCTAGCCAAAGCAATAAGACATCAAAAGGAGATCAAGGGGATCCAAATGGGAAAGGAAGAAGTCAAATTATCCCTATTTGCAGATAATATAATGTATATACGTGACCCCCAAAATTCTACCAGAGAGAACTCCTACAGCTGATAAACACTTTAAGAAAATTGGCTGGATAAAAAATTAACTCAAAAAAGTCAGTAGCTTTCCTATATACAAATGACAAACATGCAGAGGAAGAAATTAGAAAAACTACACCCTTCATGAGAGCCACAAGCAATATAAAAATATCTAGGAGTAACCATATAGTGGGGGAGGAGGTTCCCCCTTGGTCATAGACCTAGGGGAGGGGAATAGGGTGAAAACAGGAAGGAGAAACGGGAGGATACAAGTGATGGGATAACAATTGGGATGTAATCTGAATAAATTAATTAAATAACAATTAAAAAAAAAAAAAGAATAGATTGAGAGACCAGCAAAGGTGTCTGTGTCTACCCAGGGCTTTGCATGTCTGATAGCTTGTGAATGGTGCCTGGCATACCTTCAAGCCTCTAGCTTCGGCAGGACAGCAAGAGCTGGGGACCTGGCACAGAGGGAGACAGGAGACAGGAGGGGTGAGATTAGTTCTTCCTTTGTTCTGTGTCTCACCAGGACCTGACAGCATAAGAACTGATCCACCCACACTGGCTTTGGCAGCAGGCCATGGTCAGCGAAGCGGATCTGTCTAAGGAGAAAGGAAAAGGAAAACGAGAAGCCTGGGGCGAGAAGACACCAGGTGGGACAACGAAGCAACCATTTTGGAGTCAAGCAAGAGTGCAGCCTGAATCTTCTGAGGTTGGCAGTGGGAGGCAGAGCGTACCAGTGGGAGGGAGACCTGTGGCTCCTAGCTGGTCTGTGGCAGACATGGGAATGTCCTATGTGGTGAGAGAGGTGGCCTCTCTGCAGCATGGCCTGGTAAAAGATAATTTGGCCAAGTTGGTGTCCTCACTTGGTTAAAGGAAAAGCACCCGTGCCTCATGCCAGTCAGCCTCCAGTTGGGCAAAATGAATTCTAAAGAGCTCTCAAGACTTGGAAAGATAACAGGGGGTAAGTTTTAAAAGTCAGTCACTTGCCAGAGTTCTTAAGGGGCCTGGTGGCCTGATGTGACTCCAGTGGTGCAGTTCCTCATGGGCCCCAGGCACAGTGGCTGGATTTCATAGCCACTTGTACCTGGACGCAAAGCTTCCGTCCTGGATGAGCAGCCGACCTGAGCTATTACCGTCACAGGCCTCAGATGCACGAGCTGGACCAAGCCGTGCAATTGCTCCTTTGTGCTTGCCCATTCTTTGGAGTAGGTGCTCAAACTGAGTTTGCCAGGAAGACAAGAGAAGTGAGCTGAGGCCGAGGGATACAGCACAGCTGGCAGAGTGCTTGTCGCAAGTGCACAAGGGCCTAGGTTGGATCTCCAGCACCTCATAAGTCAGAGTTGATAACGTACACCAGTACTCAGTGCTCGGAAGATGAAGGCCAGCGAATCAAAAGCTCAAGGGCATCTTCGTGCCCATCAAGAGTCTGAGGCAGCATAGGCTGTTTAAGACCCTATCTCTGCCCTCCCCAACCCCCAAAAAGAGTTGAATGGGGCACACAGCGACTGTAAGTGAAGGCTTGGCTGTGACTCGCACTGTCGGATAGCCTGTCCTTCCTTTGACCTCCATGGACCCTGCACACTCATCTGCTCCTGGCTCTCTGCCTTCAGCCCCCTGCCTCTCGCTCACTCTCATCTGACCACTCTAGACACCTGCCTTTTGCTCCAGCTTGAGGGCCTGTCTCCTGCTCCCAGAGCCAGTTCCAGGGTAACCCAGGTAGGTGCAGCCTTTTAAGTGCCCGATCAATGAAGGTCAACTTCCTGGACAACCTTCCCTTTCTCTCACAAGGGACTACACCAGCCACATCGTCAGCTTTCAGTAAGCATATGTGAAACACGTACCCTCCTACTGCATCACCCTCATTGTTCCCCGGGAAAGAGTTCTGATATTTCTCCCGCCTGCTTCCCAAGATCACAGTTGATTTTCAAGAAGAAAAATAGTTCCCACGTATGCGGGCACGTGAAAAGTTAATGAACAAAGAGCCCTGGGTTCCAGCCTCAGTGCAGCGTCAAGCAAATGGGGTGGCATGGCGCACATCTGCACTTGGAAGGCTGAGTCAGCTACACAGGGGATTAACACGCCATGTCCCTGGAGTTAAAAAGGCAGGCAGACTATCTCACACTGCAAATAAATTTGCTGAATATGCAATACTCTCTCCCCCCCTCCCTCCCTCCCTCCCTCCATTCATCCATCCTCCCCCTTCTTCTTTCTCCCCCATTCTTCTTCTCTGTTTGCCTTCCCCTTTCCCTCTGTCTCTTCCCACTTCTCTCCTTCCTTTCGCATTTCTCCACCAATCCATCAAATAGCCAGAAAAGAGGTGCCTAGTTGTCATTTTATACTGGGACAGTGCCTTTAATTTCTGACCCAAAACTCCTCTATACCTTCGGCATCTGTGTAGAACTCTAGGCTTATATATCAGACAAAATGTATGACGTAAGTAGAACGAGAAAAACAAATGGTTTTATCTATAGGGAGATGATGATACCATGGTAACAGCGACCTGTCACACACCATGTGGACTAAGAACCCCTGAGCTCATGCTGGTACTGATGGATAAATGAATCAGTAGATTAATCCAGGGAGGGGCAAGTTCTTTCTACAGCAGAGTACCAACCAGTGAACATGGGAGGAACAAGTGAGCCAAAAATCCCTTAATATTCTCCAATCAGAGAGTGAGATGTGAAGAAACAAGAGATTTCTGTCACTTCACAAATAACCCTTTTATTTTGTGCTTTTTATTTTTTGTTTTGTTTTGTTTCTGTTTGTTTGTGTTATTTGTTTGTTTGTTTGTTTGTTTGTTTTTGAGAAAGGGTCTCACCAGGCAGCCTAGGCTGATCTTAAATTCCTAGTGTGCCTGCCTCTGCCTCCCCAGTCTCTAGTTTACAGATGGCATCACCATGTAGGAAGAATTGTAAGCTTTGTCACAGGTGAAAGCAGTCTTGGCGGGCTTTGCCCTTGGACACACCACGGGTACTCCCTGAGATTAACCTTGAGATAGACTGAGTGGAGCCATCCTGGGCCTGGAATTCAGGAAGTGGCTGAGAGACTCCCTCAATGGGAGGAGGAGGAGTAGGAAGAGGAGGAGGAGGAGGAGACCAGCCCTTGCACGTGAGAGACAGACAGGCAGAGAGGGCAAGAGAGGCAACAGGTTCAGACTGGGCTTGAACACACATGGATGGGAAAAAGATCAGTGAACAGGCTGGACCAGTGCACAGGCCAGAGACACCTAAGGACCCGTCCCGTGGAACGGATACTGGAAGGTTCACTCTTGTTTCCCTTTAACTTTTTTCCCCTCTTGTGTAAGATAGGTGGGTTGTATAATAAAGTGTAATTGTTAAGAAACAGAGCCAACATCACCATGCCTGTTTCATGAATTCCTTTTTAATTATAAAGGGAAATAAAGTAACTCACAGAAGAAATGCAAGGCCTATACCCTCAACTTAATAGGGTAGCTCTCATTTTTATAGAGTGAATAAGCACAGATCAAGTGAAGCTTAAAAACTCACAAGAGGCCAGGTGGTGATGGTGCACGCCTTTAATCCCAGCACTCAGAAGGCAGAGGCAGAAGGAATGATGTGAGTTCGAGGCCAGCCTGGTCTACAAGGGAGTTCAGGACAGCCAAGGCTACACAGAGAGACCCTGTCTCAAAAAAAAAAAAATTAACAAGAGGGCTGTATGAATAGGAGCTTTAATTAAACCAAACCAAAATAAACACCGGCATGCCCAGCAGGTTGAAACAAGAAGAAGTAGAATAAAATCAGTTGGCTTTTAGTAGCCCTTAATCCTACACTCTTCCTCAAGCACATCTTGCCATTTTTAATAGCAATTCCGCGACACATGTGCATTTCTTTTAAATCCAATTTCATTGATTCACTTAACCCAGCTCAGTCGGCTTCCTTTGAGACTGTCTGGAAATGTGAAACACACACAGTATCGAAACGATGAATTACATCAACAGGATCCTGGCAAAATTCTTGGCAAACAAAACAACAACAAATAAAAACAAAACTGACTTGTGCCAATCAAGCAACTCAGAGGCAAAGTGACTTATTAATATTTTGAAAGGAAAACCAGAAGAATTTTAGGAACTACGGATTCCCATCTATTTTCCTGCGTCAACATCACTGGGTTGGAAATAATCTGGCAAACTCCCCTTTCTAATAAACACAACTGTGGGAGTCAAAACCTTCTGGCCACATTTTCATCTGGGATAACCAAGCTGACTGAACTCTTGAGCAGAGGACACCGGCTCTGTCTCCTGCCAGCGCCACCTGTTTTGTGTTAGGGTGTGCCTGCTCCCCTGCACTGTGTTAAGGTGTGTCTGCCCCTATGCTCTGTGTTAGGGTGTGCCTGCCCTCCCCATTGTTTTGTGTTAGGGTGTGTCTGTCCCCCTGTTGTTTTGTGTTAGGGTGTGCCTGTCCCCCTGTTGTTTTGTGTTAGGCTGTGCCTACCCCCCTGCTGTGTGTTAGGGTGTGTCTGCCCTCTGCTCTGTGTTAGGGTGTGCCTGCCCCCTGTTTTGTGTTAGGGTGTGCCTGCCCCCCTTCTCTGTGTTAGGGTGTGCCTGCCCCCTGTTTTGTGTTAGGGTGTGCCTGCCCCCTGCTCTGTGTTAGGGTGTGCCTGCCCCCCTGCTCTGTGTTAGGGTGTGCCTGCCCCCCTGCTCTGTGTTAGGGTGTGCCTGCCCCTGCTCTGTGTTAGGGTGTGCCTGCCCCCCTGTTTTGTGTTAGGGTGTGCCTGTCTCCTGCTCTGTGTTAGGGTGTGCCTGCCCCCTGCTCTATGTTAGGGTGTGCCTGCCCCCTGTTGTTTTGGATTAGAGTGTGCCTGCACCCCTGTTTTGTGTAGGGTGTGCCTGCCCCCTGCTCTGTGTTAGGGTGTACCTGCCCCCTGTTGTTTTGTGTTAGAGTGTGCCTGCACCCCTGTTGTTTTGTGTAGGGTGTGCCTGCCCCCTGCTCTGTGTTAGGGTGTACCTGCCCCCTGTTGTTTTGTGTTAGAGTGTGCCTGCACCCCTGTTGTTTTGTGTAGGGTGTGCCTGCCCCCTGCTCTGTGTTAGGGTGTACCTGCCCCCTGTTGTTTTGTGTTAGAGTGTGCCTGCACCCCTGTTGTTTTGTGTAGGGTGTGCCTGCCCCCTGCTCTGTGTTAGGGTGTACCTGCCCCCTGTTGTTTTGTGTTAGGGTGTGCCTGCACCCCTGTTGTTTTGTGTAGGGTGTGCCTGCCTCCTGTGAGTTGGCTGGAACATCAGTCCTGAGTGTCCTTCCCATCTCTGTCTGTCACAGAATGTTCTGTTTCTGGAATGACACCTTGGTTTATTTCCTTAAACACTGTGATTTCCTGAAGTTTTGAAAATGCCATTAATGTCTAAAGAATTTTACATGAATATCTCTGTGCTTACCACCAAAATACATTACTGTTCCAAATGTTATACCTTTCCCTTCGCTCCCCTCCCTTTTTTCCTCTCCTCCATTCCTTCCTTCCTTTCCCCTTCCCTCATTCTATTTTTTCCTCCCCTCCTCTCCTTTCTCTTCCCCTCCTTCCTTCCTTTTCCCTCCATTCTTTTCTTATTTTCATTTTTTCCCTTTCTTTTCAGTACTGGGGGGGTTGAACCCACACATTGTAATGTTGTTTCTTTCCATGGGTCCTTTTCCATAAATATAAAACAACAGAATTATAGACAAAACAGAAGTTCTTTGCTTATTTCTCACCTAAGCTCACTCTCTACCCACTATTAATGAAAACTTTCAAATGGAATTATGTACAATATACCGTATTTTTCAGACTTTAAGAGGTACCAGATCAAAAGACGCATCCAGTAGTTGGTGCAATAAAACAAGAAAGACAGTAAAAACAGCAATTGAACCATAAGGTACACCCTAATTCCCCCCCCCCCACACACACACACTTTTGTGGGGCAATACGGTATGTACAGATTTATTTATGTGTTTGCACACTGTTGACTAAATGTGTTCTCCACTGCTTGCATGGAGTATCAAGGCTTCATTTGGAGGGGGATGCTGAACAACTACCTTGCAGCTCTGGAATCTTCTGGCTGAGATTTAATTCTTGTATTTCTTTCCAACATGAGGACAGACCCGCTGGATGAATGATAGTAACTGCAGCCAGGACTGTGCACAGGACTGTTGTAGGTATGTTTTCTGGCAACCACCTCCTATGCCCACAACAACCCCACTTGCTTCTGATGGTGAAAGGCTGAAGCTGTCCTCTCATGCTCCAAGATCCTTTTATCCCTGTCGCTGTTGGAAAGCCATATTCCACAGCCACGTTGACCTGTACCTTTTTTAGGCTCGGCAAAGAGGCCTACTGAGCATCTCAACAAAGTGGTCCTCCCCCAAAGCTGCCTCCTCTGCCTGGCTTTAGGAATCTATTCCATTATGTGGGCCTGCTGAGGACCAGCTCAAGTAGACCAGGTCCAATCAGGTCTCTGCGCCTTCTCTCCCTGGTCTACCTTGGGGACTTCTGGAATCTGGGGGTTTTTTTTTTGACTGAGGACCATCAGTTTTTGTGGACTTTCAAGTGTCAAGGACTGGCTCCAAGGAATGCAGAAAAGGTTCATGAGGTAGGCAAGAGGAGCAGAGAGAGGGCGAGGAAGGGGAAAGAGCACAGAAAGGTTGCCGGGGGTTGGGGAGAAGGGCAGAGATAGAGAACAGGTTATGAAAGACTAGGAGATAGCAGTGCAGCCCTCAGCAGCCAAGTTGAAGTTAGATTACAGAGCAATGGCTTGCAGACTTAGAGCGACTCTGTTCTATCCGTTACCAGGATAGAATGCGCCCTGGTTTCTTCACTGACTCATGGTCAAACCTGGGCCAGTAAAACATACTTACGCTCTTTTTTGTCTGTGACAGCCTTTGCTGTTAGAAAGCTCTCTGCACCCTCAAAACAGTCAATGGCCAAGTTCCCTCCCACTGAGGCCAAACTGAGTGGCCTCTTATATCATTTATTTTCACATTTATGGAGGGCGCCTTGATCAGCATGGTTTCGTGTCGGTCCTCTGGCAGCTTCCTAGAGACTATAACATTCACTTGTGTAGAAACCCATTTTAGATGCATTTCTCAAGGCCGGTGCTATTTGCATAAGCCCATGTGACCTCATCTTAAATTAGAAGAAGGAAGTTTGGAAAGGCACACTTCCTGATCTGTGTAGGGTGTTGGCATGAGGAAAGTGAATGCTTAGAGGAGGCCTATGGCAAACACATCCCCCCCTGAACAGCAAAGTCAAGGAAGGCCACCCACACAGACCCTGCCAAGTTTCCTGAACCTTCCTTAGACCGTGGATGACATTACCCACTGGTCTGTGGCAGCTTATCAGGTACAAAATCACTCAATTACTGAACTGTGAGTTTTGCATGGCCACTTTTCCATTTATAAAAGGGCTTTCACCACACTGATGTCTTCGTAGAACTGTCACATGAGCAAACTGCAGCCCTTCATTCCTGTATGTCACAATGTGCCAGAGTATGAATACTGATCGTGTCAGCCTGCCTCTGCCTCTTGGCTCTGCTCTCTACTACTTGAAAGCACTGATAAGTTTACTTAATTATCCAAAGGCCCCCTGGGATAATCTATGGATTGGGGACGGAATGCTACCTGCTTCGTTTTGCTGTAAGGGTTAAGCGGATATTAAGGACAAATGTGTTTTCTTGCTTGAGTTTCCAAGTGTCCCTGCACTAGACTTGCTCCCACTTGGCATTATTGGGTAGATCGCTTAGGAGGTGGAGCATGTAGGAACTCTGAATCCAGGAGTGTACCCTTGAAGGTGCTTATGGAGCACTGGACTCCTTTTTTTTATTGCTGCACAGCCACAAAGTGAGTAGTTGCAGCTATGATGCCCTACAGACCCAGAAGCAATGTGGCCATTTGATCATGAGCTGAAACCTCCAAAACTGTGCCTGAGCATGCTTTGTTCCTTAGAAACTGGTTTCCTCATGGATCTGTTACAGTGATGAAAAGCTACCTGACAAGGGCACGGCACCACACTCTGGGAAGCATTCTGTGCGGTTGCAGTTGAGGATGAAGATTTGCTTCACCTGCTTGAGAGGAGGATGGCTCCAGGTATATCTGTAGGGATGGTGTTTCCAAGCAGATGGTCCCAGCCCTGGGAAGCAGCCCTCATGTACTGTCATGAGGGAATTTCCAGAAGCAGTTAGAATCAAAGCGTTTGTCTTGAGAGGATCAAGGAGTTCAGCTAGAGGAAATCTGATACCCTCTTCTGGTATCTGTGGTCACCTGCAGGCATGTGCACACACACACACACACACACACACACACACACACACACACATACACACATACACACACACACATACACACACATACACACACATACACACACATACACACACACACACACACACATACACACATACACACACACACACACACATACACACACATACACACACATACACACACATACACACACACACACACACACACACACACACACACACGGGAGGGGGAGACAGATAGACAGACAAGGAGACAGAGACAAAGAAAGAGATAGAGAAACAGAGAGACCTTTTAAAAATACTCACACTATAGCAATAGCAAATCATAAAACAGCATGCACGTCTGTAAAATCCCTACCCATTCCTTTCAACAACTCCTATTTTGCTTATCTTAAAATACAACTTCACAATAGTACACCAATGTACCAATGGGTAAACTGTAGTTAGTAAGGATGTGCTTTCATTACTAAGTGTAGTGAATAAGTTTGTGCATGAGCCTCAAATTGTGTATACACCCACATGCACTATGAAGAACAATTCAAAAATAAAAATAGTAAGGCCACACACAACGTTTATTTCCTTTGACCCATACTTGTAAATTTAGTCTAAAGCAAGTATTGAAGGAAAAGTAATGAAACACACAAAAGTATTCCCAGTAGATGCATGATCCCAGGGCATGCAATCATGAAGAATAGTAAACAACATACAAATGAAACAATGAAGAAGAATCTGGAGAGTCTTGGATATTGCTTGATCGAGTCATATACAACCACACAAAATGGTAACTATGAATACTACATGTAAAAAACCCAAATAACCAGCATATGCAATGGATACACATATATGCATATACATGTGTTATGTAAATTCTATCTCTATACACTAAAAATTAACATTTAAAACCCTATCAGGAGCAAAGCAGTTGTGTTCCTTCTTACTACCTAATTTCAACAGTGTAACTGGAAAGCCTAGTTAATGGAAAAAATAAGAAAGGGTACTATGTACTGGTGGCACTTGCCTTTAGTCCCAGCACTCAGGGGGAAGAGACAGGCAGAATTCTGAGTTTGAGGCTAGCCTGGTCTACAGAGTGAGTTCCAGGACAGCCAGGGCTACACAGAGAAACCCTGTCTCAGAGGAAGAAAGAAAGAAAGAGAGAAAGAGGGGGCGAGGGAGGAATGGGTAATAGAAAGTGTGTAGATTCTTCAAGAAGTCAGACTGTAAAGAACACAATCACTCAGAAAATATAAAATAATAACTGTAGCAAAAGAAGCCCCTGGAACCAACCAGCAATTAGCACAGGGACGTAAAGTATGACAGTGTAAAAAAAATAATAAAATAAATAAAGGGGTTTTCCACATTAGCAGTGAACACGTGGGATTTAAGATTAAAAACATGGTACTCCTAACATTAGCATGAGAGAAAAGTAAATGTTCAGGTATAAATCTAATAAAAAAACATACAAGACCTTTACATGCACGCGCGCGCGCACACACACACCACTCATACACAAAGAGAACCCACCCTCAAAAGTTAGCCTTTAACCTCCTGTAAAAACCTGTCTTTTGTTTGGCATGGTTGAGCCCTAATACACACCTTTAATGCAAGAGCTTTCTGCACACGGGATTTACTAAAGTTAACCCTAGGTCAATAGGTGGAGAAGAAACCAGCTGACAGGGATTAAAGAGTAGGGGGCACTGTGAGTTGAGGGGAATTTAAGACAGCCTGGAGAAGTAGAAGGGTCTCCTGGGATTTTAGCACGGGCTCTTGGGCTCTTAGCTCTCTAGCTGTTGAGCTCCTCAGCTCCTTGGCCTTTGGCTTTTGGGACTCTGAGCTAGCAAAGCCTTTGGCTTTTTCTTCCTAGGCTGCCAGCTGAGCTAGTAGACCTTTTGTGTCATTTCCACTGGGGGGTGAGCTGAATAGGAAGTTCAGCTGGGTTCTTTCGCTGCCTTTCTGAGCTAGCAGGTTTTGCACCACAACATCTGGCTCCTGAGTCTCTATTGGTAAAATAGAACCACCTGGGATTTTCAATTAAAACAACACGGGATCACAACGAAGCTGTGACCCGTAGTTCTGGCTGTGCTGTGGAGTCCTGTGTTTCCCCAGACTACAGAAGCCCAGCGCCCCTGAATCCACCTCTTCCATGAAGTCTTCCCCAACTTCGCTCATTAAAAATACTTGCATCTGCTTCTGTACTCTTCGGCAACTCTGTTGTCCCTTTATTATTGCACTTATTTAGTTCTATTTGGCTCACAGTTTGTAAGACAGGTGTCGTTGACCTTAGCTGGATATTAACTTATTAAGATCAATGAGTTTATTTTACTCACTGTTTATTTCTGAGACCCTAACATGAGAGCCATGTGTGCAGGTGGCATCTGAAGATGCTTCCCAGAAGACCTGCTCTCCCATCTTTAAGCCTTTTTGAGTGATTATTGCACACAGGCACTGCCAGAATTTTTATCCTGTTAAAGATCACATTGCTTGTGCTGTTGTCACTCCTTTTTATTTTTTATAAGAATTCCAAAAGTAAATTCCAGCTTCCAAACTCATCTGGCACAAAAGGGGAAGGATGTTTTTCCTCAGCTCCATTAGACAATTGACATGGAAATATTTGGGGGTGGGAACATGTCAATATTTAATGCCTATAATGCTGGGGTCCCTGACACTACCACAATGAACAGAGCAGCAATCCAGAGAGGCAAGAAGTAGCATGGTACAAGGATGTCTGTGCCTCCCACAAATAGCAAAGGTGCAAGGTGACACAAAAGAAGACATAGCCGAGGACCTCTTATGGGAAGTATTATCTGTTAATCTGGTCTGTGCTAAAAATGGTTTCATCCATTTATTCTAGCTTTCAGTGGGGAAGGCACACCACAAGAACATATTTACAGGTATACACTACACACATAACATTAAGTTTTATTTGGGCAATAATGCTTTCATCTGAGCAGTGCGTGAGGGAGAATTTAAAACACAATTTCTATGTGTTCATTTGTGGCTTGTTATTTCCTACAATAAAACTTTTAGAGTAAGTAATAAATAATGTGGTGATAAGGCTTGCATGGAGCTTGAAAAAAAAAATGAAACAGAAAATAAAACATCTGATTTGTGAGACTGAAGAGGTTAAAGGCCTGGCCAGTGCTAACCCTAGGATGAGAAAACCAAATGGCGAGGTCATACTGTCCTTGCCGCACATCCAGTTTCACAGTGGACCTGTGAAATGGCTCAGAGAGCATGCTGGTTTCCCCCACAGACGTTCTGTCATGCTCTGAGAGTAAAACGCCTCCTTTGGAACAACATCTGATGTCACCCCTGCAGTGTTTTCTCTTTCTGTTGTAAGCTTGGCCCAACTCTGCCAGGTCCTCATTTGCCAGTCGTCTGGCAGATGCTTCAAACTGTCCTCCAAGGCTACTTTCAACACGTCCACAAAAACCACTGCTTTTGAAATATTTGAATTTCACACTTGTGGTAATGGGGATTCTCTTGGGTAGGACTGGCTGGCTGCAGATAAGATGGGGAGAGCCACCAACAAAACAATGGGTGTGGTCAATGCTGTTTCTTCATAATTAGTGACATAAAAAAAATCTAAGTTTGAAGTGAAATGGAAAAGGCATGACTTGGCACTAACTGATCTCATGAATGACAAGTCCACTGGTGAATTTTATGGTTAGCATGGGCTTCTTCAGACAAAGAAGATAGCGAGCACTCGGTTGGCAAGGACTCCGCTGTGCGAGAGACAGGAATCCACTCAAAAGCATGAGGAAATGATTTTTTAATTTTTATTTTCCTTGAGCATTGTTGCTGGGCCTGTGTGAGGGTATCAGACCGGCTGGAAGTGGAGTTACAGACAATTGTAAGCTGCCTTGTAGATGCTGGGAATTGAACCCAGGTCTTCCGGAAGAGTAGCCAGGGCTCCTAACTGCTGAGCCATCTCTCTAGCCCCAGCAAATGATTTTTAAAAGACGTGTGAAGACTCGCAGGCATCCAGAGTACATCCCACCCAAGACGTCCACCCTCGGCTCCACAGTCCTCAGAGTCTCCACCCCTCCCTGATACTCCTCTCACAATCTCATGTTCTTGTCTCTGGCTAGGCATCTTTCCCCTCTCCAAACAGACGTGGAGATCCTTCTACTTCGGCATGTAGGAACTGACCTTGGCCCCAGCTCCCCTTCTGACATGGCATGCTCCACACATCATTCCACCACATTAGAAGTTCTACATCCTCACAACCCGCCCTCGGTCAGGGGCTGGACGGCTGACTGTTTTCATAGGAGCAGATCACATACGGCCTCCTCTGCCCCAGTGTGACCATGCTGCCTCCACACGTGAAGAAGTCCGCTCATGGGAAACTCCAGCCCGTGCTGTGCTTCGACCGGCCGGGCACGGCTCCGTGACAAGCAAACTGAAAAGCTCTTTTAAAGCGTGCGGTTTCAGAGCAGTAAAAGAAAATTCTTGGTTTTCAGGTTGCTTGTCTGTGTTGTCTAAAGCCTACTAAAGATGAGCATCTACCAAACCAAAAGACTTCTTTAGATTGTATTAATATGAAGTCGGAACTGGTATCACTATGCCAATGAAACAGACTCGCTGAAAAAAGAAGGTGCCTCCCCTATTCTGAAAAGTAAAGAAACAAGAAAGGTTTTGTATTTCTTTTTGCTAAATGGTTACCTTATTCTTCTGTCTGCTTGCATGCTCCATTGTTTGATTGGGGAAGAGAGATTGTCAAACAAGGAGTCTGGAACAGGGGAGTGGAATTAGCCATGGGCCCTTTGCCATCTGCAATTCCGCAGTGTAAGCAGAGGGGTTGTGACTCTGAAAGAAGTCCCCACATTTTGTTTAATTTAGACAGCCTGTTCTATAAGAAATCTTTTTGGACCAACTCTCCATGAAGAATCGCCTTCCTTAGAAGGCTCGGGAGCCTGTGGTGAAGGGTCATCCTCGTGGAGACTCTTTCTCCCGTCCCTGATCAGAGGTTTCCTCATCCCCACACTGCCGTTCGTCAGACAGGACGAAGTTCAAGGACTCAAGCCCTCTGAAGCCACTCTCGGATGCAAGGGGAAAGCTCACACATGACTTTCCCTGGCAGTGTGTCTGCCTGTGTGGGGTCTTGATGTTACTCATCCAAAAAACTCAAATGACAAGTTGCCAACCCCAGTGCTTCTTTATTTCCAGCTCTCGTCACCCTAATTAAGTCTCTTTTTCTCTCCGAGACACACAGAGGCAGCTGCCTCCCAGGATCTGTCTCCTTGCCTCTTTCTTTCTTTCTTTCTTTCTTTCTTTTTGTTTTTTTTTTTGTTTTGTTGTTGTTTTGTTTGTTTGTTTGTTTGTTTTTGTTTTTTGAGGCAGAGTTTCTCTGTGTAGCCTTGGCTATCTTGGACTTGCTTTGTAGACCAGGCTGACCTCGAACTCACGGCGATCCACCTGCCTCTGAGTCCCGAGTGCTGGGATTAAAGGCGTGCGCCACCACGCCCGGCATCCTTGCATCCTTGCCTTTTTCAATGAAGCACGTGTCCCTCCTACAGCAGTCCTCCTCTGCTTAGAAGCTCCCAGAGATGCACTGTGTGAGAAGATGAAGCATCGCTTCCTCCTCCACATGGAAGCCCATGGTTCTGGGCACTCTCCATTTGTCCTCTGTCCCAGTACACTTTGACTTGCTCTTCATTCTTCCTGTACACCCTTGCCTCAGTTCACCAGGCCCCAGACTCCGGCATCCCAATCACACCCCACACACTTCCCACAGCTAACTCGGACTTGTAACAGACCACATAGCCCACGTCCTTCTTTACACACTCATGGGCACCTCATTCCCACAGTGTGTGTGTGTGTGTGTGTGTGCGCGCGCGCGCGCGCGCGCGCGTGTGTGTAATATTTAGTGTACAGAATTAATAAATTTTTCTTTTGTTAAATTGCTCTTTGGAAAGCAGATTGTGTACCTTCATAGAGCAACACAGAGCTGATGGTAGAGAAAACCAGTTATTACATGCATAAATGCCAAAGGACTGCACACCGTGAGAGCTTGCCCAGAGTCACACTTCTAAGGGTTGGAAGTATAGCAAACTATGTGCTTAACATGAATGAGGCTTCTCAGAATCCAACCTCTATAACCAAAATAAACTCATATAAAAGATATAGGGGTGGATGTGAGGAGAACTGATAGATTCTGGATGAAGACACACTTTAGAGACGCCATTTAAGAGGTAATCAGTGAACAGGTGGCTTGGTGAGCAGGTTCCTCTGTCATGGGATTCTGAAGTTTTTTTTTTTTCTTCACAATTGCCAACCTCTATTATGTGGAAGATGAATTTAGGTGGAGATTTCTGTGAATGCTATTCATCATCTCAGAGAATTATTATAGTAGGGACTGCGTATGAAACTCAGCAGAATATATTAAGAAATCTGAACATGGCTCTTCTTTCCCAATTAAGGGAATCCTTTAAGAAATAAAAAAGCAGAAGCAATGGGGTTACATCTGAAGAGCTGCCGAGTGTTCAGGGCACAGGCAATGCCAACATTCTGGTACTTCCCCAAGCAGAGAATGCACAGAGAGTTAAAATAGCCCAAAGTAGAATATGCTGTGAAGGAAATGAGGAGGACGAGAAGAGACAAGAGAAGAAATTCCCAAAATACAATAATAATAATAATAACAACAACACAAACGTTTTTCATCTAGTTGTAAAGGTTAGGTCATGGTATTAAAACAGATTGTGAACACAGCTTTCTGAGTTCTTGGTGGGTGGGGCTCTATTCTCATTCTCCTGGAGGACTTATTCTATATTGGCATGGACTAGGGACAGTAAAATGAGCCATCTCAATAGTTGTGTCAGCCATATGTTGCAGTGTAACAAAAGATGCTACACCTGCCAAGGCCCCTGTTTACGTCTCTAATGGGTCACCTGGGTGGGCTCAGCTAAACAGGTCTTGTGCAGGTTCCCTCCTGAGGTAAAGGTTATCTGATGGACTGTCTAGGGTGACTGGTCCAACACAGCCTCATGTGTCTCACAAGGGTGCTTGCTGGCTGAGAGTTTCCACGTGTTCTTTCATTCTTAAGGAGGTCAACCTAGACATCTTTCATAGGCAAACAAGAAAGATAAAACTCTAACCCAGAAGTGCTATTGGCATCTCTACTTGAGTTTGCTACTGCCTCATTAGCCAAAGCAATGGTGTCATGCCCCTGTTCCAAGGAACATAGAAAAGCCACATTGCATTGGTACCTACATAGAGAAAGAAGAAGAATGTGCAGCCATTAAACCGTTGATTCCCAATAACTTCTGATTTAGTTCTGAGTCTCTGTAAGTGCTGTGGCTGGTAGAACTGACTTCAGGTACTGTGGACGCTGCAGTAACCCACTGGAAGTTGACAGAGGAAGTCAAGAGAAGCAAAGAGAGTGCAACCAAGATGTCTCCTGCTTTAAAGTTAGTCACATGGGCCCCTGTTGTGCAATTACTAAGCTGAAATTCTTTGGTATAGCATGCAAATGTTTTAATGATTTCTCCCTGACTGTTTTTAAAAGTAAGGTGGAAATAGAAGGACCCAGATGGCCCTAGAACCCTACAAGAAGAACATTTTGACAGGTGGATCGGGGCCCAGGGGTGTCTGCTCAAACTATTACACTAACCAAGGACAATACAAGTAGTAAACATCGACCCTCTACTCTGATCTAGCCAATGGACAGGACATTTTCCACAGTTAACTGGAGAGCGGGGACTGAATCTGACATGAACTCTGGTGCCCCATAGTTGACCACTTCCCCTTGGTGCGGATGCCTGGTGGCCCTCAAATAAAGAATAAGCAGGCTACCAAGATGAGACTTGATAGCCTATGACCATATAGTGGAGGAGGAGGTCCCCCTCGGTCATAGACCTAGGGGAGGGGAATAGTGTGAAAGCAGGAGGAAGGGAGGAATGGGAAGATAAGATTGAGTTGTAATCTGAATAAATTAATATAATTTTTAAAAAATTTTAAAGTAAGGTGGAAATCAATTGAGGAAAGACATTCAAAGTTTACCTCCAGCCTCCATATGTACACACACTGCCAGTATGTATACACACACACACACACACACACACACACACACACACACACACACACACACGTGCACTATGGTAGTATTTTACAGTATGACAAAATGAACAACCTAAATGTATTACTGTAAAGAATGCATAAAACAAATCAAGTCCATACTTGTGGTGATACATTTTAATGAAAATATCTCTTAACTCCAAAAAGACTGACCTTTTGTTGATCTTTGCAGCCAAGTTAATAATATGCCTTGAGATCATTGAAGACTATGTACTCAGCCGGTTTAAATTTAGCTCACCTTTAAGAAAACAGGGTAGCCAATTTGCTGTGTGCAATCCCTTTACAAGGTAAGCTAAATGTAAGATTAATATTAAGTTGTGTACTCTTCTATACCCCAGACCTAGAGCACATGTGTATGTGTGCGCATGTGTGCGCGCGCGCACGCGCGTGCGCGTGTGTGTGTGTGTGTGTGTGTGTGTGTGTGTGTGTGTGTTGTGGTCATCACTTCCTGGAAGCAACTAACAGGTTGAAAGCAAGCTTAAACAAAACAAATATCCACCATAAATACTGAAGGCAACATGTGGATCTAGTTTGATAACATCTGTGTATAATACTCATGTGCTAGTCCACGTCAGTAAAAAAGCTGAACCCATGGAGCTGCAGAGGTGGCTCAGAGGTTAAGAGCATTGTCTGCTCTTCCAAAGGTCCTGAGTTCAATTCCCAGCAACCGCATGGTGGCTCATAGCCATCCATAATGTGATCTGATGCCCTCTTCTGGCCTGCAGGTGTACATGCAGGCAGAGAGCACTGTACACATAATAAATAAATGATTAAATCTTAAAAAGATGAAGAAGGAGAAGGAGAAGTTGAACCCAGGTCCTCTGGAGGAGCATCCAGTGCTCTTAACCGCCAAGCCATCTCTCCAGCTCCTTGTCTTCATCAGTTACTGGGACACCAACATATTTTTAGTACCTTCTCTTAGGCTGCCTTAATTGCATCAATCAATTCATATACTTATATAAAGGAATGATTGAATAAGCAAACAATTATAAGAAGCAGAGCCCCAAGCAGAATCTAAATAATTTGTGCAAAGACATTCTTCCCAAGGAGGAGGAGCATCACCGTCCTGTTCCCACTGTGTGGGCTGCACATAGTGAGCTCCTTACGTGAGCAGGAAGCAAAAGAGAATTGGCGGGATTTGGCTCGTAGTGGGGAAGTTGGCCGGTGCCTTCAGCCAACATTAGCAGTGATAAACTAGGTTGATGTGGTGAGATCTTGACGCAGGGTGACAAGAGTGGGCTCCGGTGAGGTCCTCCTCCCTCAAACACATGGCTCTGGACTAATCCCAGTAAACAGAGCACCAGAAGGATCCCAACTGAGAGATGTCATACAAAATGCTTCATCGGTACAGCCCAAATTGCCAAGGTCATCAAAAAGAATGAAAACCTAGGTCTGTCCCAGCCCAGAGGAGCCTAAGCCGATGTAGGCTGGGTGGAATCCTGACACAGAAAACAAGCGTGAGGTAAAGGCTAAGGCAATCTGAATAAATTACAGGCCTTAGCAAACCACAGTGTGTTAAGAGTGACTGCTTCTTTGTAACAGATACACGCTGGTGCAAGCGGCACGGCAGGCCAGGAGGTGTAATGTTGGGAGGCCTCTTTGCCACCAATTTTATTCATCTATAAATCAAAATTTGTTTTAAAAAAAAAATAAAGCCTCGCCTTAAAAATGTGTAAGATAGACATCATGGAAGAGAGTTACTATGCAGCCTAACATGTGGGCTTCAGGCCAAGGCCCCATCCTGTTTGGCATTCAAATTCAGTGGTTCTGAGGATTATGCAGTAACCATAAAATTATCTTTTCCTTCCTCGTTTTCACTTCCTCCAGCATAAAAACTGGGCACCTGACCACTCAGAGGGTCATATTCGCTGGGCGGCTTTTGTGTAGCCAAGTAGTACAAGAAAACTTTTCTTGCTGTCTTAATAATACTGATGCTAGTGATGGGAGGAAAAAGGTGCTCAGGTTTGCAGAGTGCCAGGCACTGTTATGGGTTGCATGCGTTCATTTAGTTCTCTTGATACCACTAATGCGACTCACTTTCCCCTACATCTCAGTTCCACCCTCACTCCATCTGCATCCTCACAGGCTGTTTAACACACGCATCCATCTCGCGTGTTTCCTGTGAACAGGTATTTAGAGACGTTAATGAGATTCAAGTTCAATGTTTTGAAAATGCTACAAAGTTCATAGTCCTCCCACACAACGCAGCACACTGTCTGTCAGCCTCTGGTTTGCGAGGATGACAGGCGTTGACCGTGTTGCCTAGATCCATTGGTTCAGGAAGGGTTTGTAGGAGGGTGTTTGGCTAATCGTGTTCTCCCTCCTAGATACCTGTTTAAAAAGATATTTCCCTTTACTAGCCAGTTGGTTAGCCAAAGGCACAGGATAGCTGCTTAATGTTTCCCTTGACTTAACAGTTTTTGGAGGACTTAGGTCCCTAACACCTCGAGGCAATGGTTAATGAAGGGCTGGCTTTCTCTATCACGATGATGCTCAGCAGGTTAGAGGTCAAACCTTTCGTCATGCTGTCTCTAGTCATCATACTGGAGTGCAAGCTGTCCCATCTGTTGGCCAGGCAAGGAGTCTTTGCGGCACGACATCTCGGGCTGTGTCTCTTCCTTTCCTCAGCCTAGATGGAGATGCCACAGATGCCTTCTCTCCAGGGTCTGCCCAGGAGTCACCTCTGCTCTTACTTCCTGTGGTACCATAGTGTTTTGTGATTAGATACTTGCCTATTTGTCACCTGGACTCCATATGTAAGCCTTTAATGTTCCCAGGAAGAAAACAATGCTTCTCTTGACATTCTGTGCTCCATGAGTAGTGTAGTTTGACAAATGAGATGACGTCTTTATTAAGGAATATATTAAAATTTGCATTTATTTACAGTATAAGCAGAATGAGTAAACACAACATGATTATATACTAGTTTAGAGGATTAATGACCATAAATTAAGGTGGTGAGTCTATTATGGGACTAGACTGCATAATAATTATATTCTATCTGTATGTCTTTGTATATTTCTAAATATAGATGTCACATCTGAAAACAGTCTTAGATTTACAGGAAAATCAAGCAGATGATACAGAGAGGTCTCCACATATATTTTGCACCTACAGTCCCTGTTATAAGCATCTTATATGCACAGTGAACTAATATATACATAATTATTACATACATTTATTTTAATACTATGACTGGCCACAAGAAGTACTAGCAGAGTTTTAGAGCGCCAGTAGTTTGTTTCTGGGCTGAGCAGGTATGGTAGGTCCCTCATTTCGGGGAGCACAGCCGGGAGAAACAAGTGTTCAAGCTTGCTGGGGTATGGAGGGGATCCTGTCTCAAAATCAAAATCTTTAATGTAGCCATGTATGGCGGCACATAGGTGTAATTCATCCCTGGGAAGGTTGAAGCTGGAGTACTGCCAAAAGCCCAGGGCTAGCCTGATCTACACAGTGAGTTCTAGGTCAGCCAAAGCTAGATAGTGAGAGCTTGTCTCAAAACAAACAAAATTGATATGAACTGAGCGTCAATTTTCTCCACTTTGCATTTTGGACCCTTCTTTTTTTCTTGTAAAAATAAACATGGCTTTTATAGTAAGGAAAAACAAAAGCATATATGTCTAAGCCATCAAAACACTGGGAACGTCCCAGTATTTTTCCACGACCAGTTATTTGCTCCAGGATGACTCTCCCAGCCTCCAGGGTGGACTCCCCAGAGCTGCCTGCACCTCACCAACTCAAGTCCCTGAGCTGACTCACACCCTGAGGTATCTCATTGCCTGTCACAGAGTTTTGGTCCCACCCAAGGTTCAGTGGCACGTGAGGCAAGGTTGCTCAAGGGGAAGACAGCTGGCAACTCTCGTATTTTCCGAGTTCTCAACTTCCTGGCTCTTTCCCAGTGCCCCTTCCTATCCCGGAAGTGTGACCACTCCAAGCCTTACTGCCTTTCCTGCCACAGTGTGGGTAGAGAAAGAACATTTTCGGGTAGGTGACCTCACTTGCCTGACTGAAGTGTCATAGGGTGCTTTCACAGGAAGGGATATTAAAGGGACAGGTGGGCTTCCAAGCACTTGGGCTGGCAAAATCAATTCTTTCCAGGGCCATTGGCTCTTATTCAGCAGCCAGTACACCCCTATCCCTGCCCTGTGACAACGGGGCCACAAACTAGGCAAAGAACACACTGGAAAAGCATGGCCCCAAACTAGGCAACTTTGTCCAAACACTCAACCAGGAGCTTTGGGAGAGAATGCATTTCCCCAGGCCCAGCCACAGCAGCTAGAAAGCCCAGCCGCCAGCCAAGTGAAGAGATTTCATTCTCCAGACACCCCATGGAGAGGCAGTGGGCCACTGTGTGAAACTGCTGAGAGCTGGAGAAAAGGCCTGTTGCAGCGAAACCTGTAAGTGGCTTATCTCTGGCTTGTAATGTCAAGGGGGCCAAAGGGGAGAGAGAACCTTCAAGGGGAAGTTGCTGCAGCTCTTTGAGTGACAAGTGGGAATATACCAGGGTGACAAGTGGCTCTCAGTGTTCTGACCTCTCAAATGTTGAAATCTAAAGATTGTGAAAAGACTACGCGAGGTCAGTGTCAGTATTGCTTACAATCTGGGGCAAAGGGCAAAGTTTACCAACAGCAGCGCTAAGTGAGCACTAGGCTTGGCAGAGTGGAGGCGGCGACTCACCAGGGACTCGGGCGAGCATGGGCCGTTTCCGTCAACAGAGCTCTCCCTTACTCATCAGGCTATACCTGGGAGTCATGGCATCTGGCGTGACACTGAAGGAGACGGGTAAATGCTGGATTGCTGAGCTTTGCCTCTCCAGAGGCATTTGACCAGCTGGCCACATACATAGGATGATGGATGTTATGGGCAGACTAAGTCCAAGCAAGTGAGAGCGTTCGAGTGGCAGTGATGCAACGCAAGGCTGACTCATGCCATATGACATGGTAAACTAACCTCTCATTCACACGGCAAGATGGCGACGGGAGAGAAAAACACAGCCCACTTGTGGTTTGGGCTAGAACTTGTCTCCTACCATCCAGAACTCAACTCTGTTTGTGTCCAAACTGTGACATCTCAAAGTGTCACATCAGCAACCACTAAGGCTGTGATCATGTTCAGTCCAAAGGAAGGAAGGCGTAGAAGGAACTTCAAATATTTGAAAATTGTCTCCGGGGAAAGAGGACAGGTCATTTTGAAATGAAAAAGATATCTCTCTCTCTCTCTCTCTCTCTCTCTCTCTCTCTCTCTCTCTCTCTCTCTCTCTCTCTCTCTCAATTGTCTAGTGCTCCCTCAACTACGGTGAGGCTCTTAACTCACATTGAAGGCTGGTCCCCAGAACACACTAAGGTCATGGATGCCTCACCAGATGGGAACTGGCAGGCGGCTTTGGGGCTCTTGGCAGTGTCCCTTAAATGAGACTATGGGCTCTGCCTCTTCTCTCACTGTCCCTGCCATGAGGGGCATGTTTGATCTGCTGCATAATCTCCAATATAATATAGGCAGCCTTGTCACGAGTCTAAACTAATGGGGTCAACTGATCATAACCGAAACCTCTAAACTCAGGAGCCAAAACCTCTTTACCTCATAAGCTGATTGTCCCAGGCACTTGTTACAGTACAGAAAGTCAGCTGACTCCCAGACCTTTCCTAAATGGGCATTCCTTCTAGAGGAGCCCTGGGTGATGACTGCCCAGCCAAGAAGCCCTTTATCCCAGATGAAAACAGGCTTTGGAATTCTCGAGCCTTCTCTTATGCAGACATCTGTGTACGGCCACACAGACCCTCACAGCAAGGCTAGGAGGCATTGCTCCTCCTCCCACTCAGTGGGTGACACAGAGTTCAGAGGTCACTGAGCTTCATAGTGTCCTTACATGCTTGCATTTCATACTCTGGCTGCTTTGCTTCCAGACTCAATGACTCCTCCTAGATAGACAGACAGATAGGCAGACAGTGGATCCACAGAGATACACACACACACACACCACACACACACACACACACACAGAGAGAGAGAGAGAGAGAGAGAGAGAGAGAGAGAGAGGCAGACAGATAGACAGACAGACAGACACAGAGACACACAGAAACATACACAGAGATAAACAAACAGATACACACAGACACACACATCTTGCTAAATGAAGAACTCCCTTCTGTTCAGTTTTTATGATGATGACAATTTACATTTTTTCAGTTTGTATTTGCTTTATTTCCCCTTCTGTGTAAGCTGCTTGTTCAAGCACTCTCTCAGCTATCCTTTCTCTCAGGCTTGCCCTGGAAGGCCCATACTCTGTCTCCAGTCCACACTGTCCATCACACATCCCTCAGACCAGCAGGGGACGGCAGGCGTGCCTGAAGTGAAGTGCCCATCACAACACCTCAGGGCCGGCCTGCCACCCAGCAAACAAGGCGAAGCTTGGCCCAGATAGGTGGCCAAAGCACCCCAAAACCAGGCAGATCCCGTGAATACCAAATATCTACATGGAGGATGTAAGAACTGGGCAAAAGTCTTTGTACTCAAGATAGAAATTCTCGGATTTCCAAGTACTGTCTTGACAACTGCTGCTGGTGGTCTTTGGAGTGGGAAGGGAAACCCTCCAGGGAAGTCCACCTCTGCCATTGCCTATGAGGGAACAGCCATCACAACAGAAAGAGTCTGATCAGTAGCAGCTGATTTACAACCCACATTCACCACTCACCAACTAGAGCCACATGGCCATGGGCTTAACCTCTATGAATTTCAGTTACTCGCCTGAAAAGGACACCGAGGGCCATGTGATTGCTGTAAAGGAGAACCCAGCACACAGTGGATGTCAGCAGCATGGTACTGTGCCAACAGGCAGGTGCTGTGACACATTTGCTCTCCTGTCAATCACACGTAGGGGCTACTAGCTCCTCCCTATCAATGATCTGTGCCCCAAGTCAGATCTCATTGACCTGTTTCACTGCCACAGATTCCTGAGATGGCCAACTCACTTACGGACTGGGATGTGTCAGCTAATGGTTGAATGGGACCACCATGGCTTTTGGGCCTGTGATAAGGCAGGTGGCCTTTGCAGGAACAGAAAATTCCTGATCAATATTATGTATGCTGGCAGGAAGCTTCTGAGGATGGGCAGCTGCAAAATGACTTAGCATTGAGGGTGCTGCGTGACAACCAAGACCACTCGCTGAGTGACCCAGTGCAGACAGCTACCTCACAGCCCTGTTGTTTAAACTCTGAACCTTGTGAGTTCATGAGTACAATGGCTGTGCCGCGTCCAGAAGGCAGATCTCCCAGCATACTCCTCCACCCTTCAGCTCTTACATTCTTTCTGCCTCTTCTTCCCCAGTGTTTCCTGAGCCTGGCCAGTGCCCGTGACCCAGTGGATGACCCCACTCACAAGAACATATGGCCAATACAAACTGGACTCAATGGGTTGTCTTTTTAAAAGAAGAGGGGGGAGTTGGGAGGGAGATGTGTTTGAGGGGGTCTGGATATGAGTTGGGGGGCTAAAAGGGATGATGCAATCATATTTCATTATATACATGTATGCCATCCTCAAAGAATAAAGTCTAAAATTAATAAATAAAATGCTCTAAGAAAAGGGGTGCTCTTTGCCTTGGAAAATCTTAGTGTTACTTTGAGGGGATCTCCATAGCTACTTGCAATAGATGGTGAAAAAGCGGTTGCCAAGTTCTCACCCAGAAATCTCATTCGGCGTCTGTGGACATCCCAGAATGTCCTGGGCACTTCTCATTTCCAATCTGCCCAACTGGCTGCAAGACTTTTATTACCTTTGTTTTATAGATAAGGGAATTACGATAAAGAATGATTGCTTATTGGTCAAAGGTTACCCAGTCAAGAAAAGGCCTAAATGGGGCTGTCCTGCTCCAGCCCCTCATGTGGCGGGCATGTGTTTTGTCATTAAGCTTTCCCTCATAGCCCATCCAGAGTGCCTGCTTTGTCCCTGCCTCTGACTTAGGCAGCAGGCATCCATTGTGCCAGCCCCACTCAGAGGAAGGGAGCCAGCCTCGCAGTCCAGTAGTGACGAGTGGTTTGCCTCATTCAGTATGGCATGCGAGGTGCTGCACCAGCCACAAGGAAGTCCTCCTGTCACATGGTGAAAGACAAGGAACCAGTGTACTAGGGAAAGAGAAAATTCCATAGTCCAAAGATCAGCAAGAGGAGGCGAGCCATGAGACTCAGCTTGACAAATAGGTAGAAATAAATAGAATGGATTATAAGCATATTTTAGGAAACACAAAGAAGCTAAAAACTGAGGAATGTTGGGACCATGTCCCTTTATCCATGGGGACATATTCCACGACCTCCTCTGGATGTCTAAAGCCATGGAAAATATGAATGCTGGCACACACTATATATTTTCTATACTGTGTATGCATACCTATGATGAGGTTTAGTGTATAGGTTATACCCTGTAAGAAATTAATAATACAATAAGATAGAACAAGTATAATAACGTGTCCTACTGAGCATGTTCTAAAACTCAAGAGCTTTTCCTTTGTGAAACTTCCCAGTTACCATTCTTGGGCCACATGTGACCATTGATAACTGAAATCATGACAGTGGGAACTACTGTCTTAGTTATTATCACATTCTGTGGATGAAATGCCTGATGGACTGAAGGGAGAATGAAGGAGAGATAAACCTGTTTTTTTGTTTTGTTTTAATGATCCCAAGTGCGGGATAGGAACGGTCTCGGGAAAGAACAGGTGAGGTTAATCCACTAGAAGACCAACCACCTCATGCGGGAGCTTGATTGTCGCCAGCTGAAAAGATCCCGTGAACAGACTCTGGAGGAGATATATAACTGAGCCCAGAACTGGAGGTGGGGCTTTTGGAGACTTCCGGATAGATTTGGCAATTCATTGCTGCTTCAAGACACCCCTAGAGAGAACCGCTTGAGGGAAGGCTTCGGGGCTCTGGCTCCTGCTGAGGTTCTGGGTTCTGGTTACTCCAGGTTCTAGCAGAAAAAATCCTGCTCAGTGTGCCAGGAGAATCGCTCCTTGGAACTGATATCCTTATGGTTTTGTTATTGTGTTCCTTAATCCTCTTTTCATGTTGTTTTGGTTAGTCGGGTTAAAAGTGTCGTACGCTCAGTTAATAAGTTGTAATAAAATATATTGGTTAAGAAAAGTGAGGCTACAGGAGAAAGAGTTGATTTTCATTTCCAGTTTCTGAGGACTTTTTGGTGGTGGGGACAGTGTGGCTGTAGACAGGGACAGAGGCATGTTCACGTGAAAGTGGACATAAGAGAGCGAAAGTCCTGTCTCTGCCAGGCTGGCCCTGCCTCTCAGAGCTCCGCAGCCTTCAGAAAGGCACCAAGAGCTGGGACCCAGTGCTCCAAACCTGAGCCTGGGTGGCTGTTTCCAGTTCAGGTCCAAACACGTTGTAATACAAAGGACTAGACCATGACATCCCTGTGCCAGTTTCACTCCAAACCAGGAATCCTACCTGTGAAATGAAAAATACAGAATTTACTCTGCTTTGATGCCTAGTCTCTGAACACAAAGGGAAAAAAATAGCCTCCCTTTGCCTGATTAAGGTTTGAGGCTGGGGACAAGCACAATTGACAAAAGACAAGCTAACAAGAGAAAACCATGTTAATTAGGTACGTATACACCAGAATCCCACAAAACAAAAGACAGGACAAGGGGCCAGATGACCGAAGCTTATACAACATCAGGAGCTAGAGAAAGGAAGAAGGGTTGGGATTTCTTCAGGGTAGAGAAACTTCTTATGGGAGGGGAGGGGAGGAAGGTTCTAGAGTGTGAAGGTGAAGACATGAGCTACCTTATAATGTAAATAAAGTTACAGGTAATAAAAGTCACCCTAGCCAACTTCCTCCTGAGATGCATGCACATCTTCCTAGCATAGGTTTCCTCCATGAGCTCAGGTTCCCTTCCCAGACATACAGCTTCTCAGAGCTGTGGCCATGTCTGCAGTGAGAATGACAAGCTCTAAATATACCCTGCAGTTTGTCTTAGGGTGCCGTGCTCTTGTCTCCCCCAGTCATTATTTTGGGGTATCATTTTCTGAACTCCAACATCCCTGTGAACAACCACACAAACCTTCTTTGTTGGACCTTCCTCAGCTCACCTGAGTGCCAGCCTTTCTGAGCGACTCAAGATAGTGTGGTATTTTTTTCCTCAACCCATTCCTTCTGCAAAAGTAAGGCCTTTTGCTGTGGCTTCTCACTGGCTGTGCCTTCCTGAGCTTCGTGCTTTAATGGAAACCGTACAGAGAGCAAGAAGGGTGCCCCTCCCATTGTCCCACATATGTCCTGTATTAGGGGTGTGATGGGTTGAATTAGTGAATAAAAAAGCAAGAGAGCAAGAATGAAAACTCTGTTACTGCAAACTTAAAGGTCACCATGAAGATAAAGTGTGGGGCTGAGTTGAACTTTGGAGGCTGAGTGTGTGTGTGTGTGTGTACATATAAAATACATTACACACACACACATACATATATACATATATAATGGCATTGGAGGCTGAGTGTGTGTGTGTACATATAAAATACATTACACACACACATACATATATACATATATAATGGCATTGGAGGCTGAGTGTGTGTGTGTGTACATATAAAATACATTACACACACACACACATACATATATACATATATAATGGCATATATCTCAAGGATAGAGTGCATTAGCCTGGAGTTGGGGGATGACCTAGGATCAATCCCTAGCTCCAAATACTATTATCATTCATATTAATAATACATAAAGTTGACTTTAGTTTACCATTTTCCAAATTAGGATGTTCAAGATAAATGTGAAGGTTTGAGTGTGAAATGTCCTGACAGACGTGTGTGTTTGATGGTTGCTCCCTAGCTGGAAAGGCTCATACACAATACTAGAACCCTTGGGAGGATAGGAGAGCCATTGGGATGACCAGACCAGCTAGCAGATACAGGGCACAAGGGCTGAGCCTGGAGGGCTAGAATGGGGCCCTGCCTCCAGCCTGTCTGTGTGTCCGGCCCACTCAGCTCCCACCACCCCAGCCCAGGCCTCTCCAGCTGCCACGCCGCCACCTGGCCTGCACCATGGACTCCTCCAGAACTGTGAGCCAACATAACCTTTTCCTTCCTGAATTCGATTCTGCCAAACGTTTCATCACAGCATTGAGAAAAGTAATACAGGGGCCGCAATTTTAACTCACAGACACAATATATGGACTACAGGAAATGCAAAACAGACCAAGACATTCCCAGAAGGCCACCACCATCTTCCCACGGGGGTTAAGGCCACAAAGCAAAGGACTCCCAGCTTCCCTGGGACTCTGTGAGGTTCTGAGAGGCTGCGGAACTGACATTAGCTGTGGCACCCGCGCCACCGCGGTACCGAATCAAGGGCAAGGGACTGCGGATTTAACACACACACACACACACACACACACTAACACAACAGGTCCTTCATGCTAAGAGAGAGCAGGAGGAGGAAGAGGAGGAGGAGCAGCAAGAGCAGCAGGAGCAGCAGGAGGAGCAGGAGCAGCAGCAGCAGCAGCAGCAGCAGCAACAGCAGCAGCAACAGCAGCAGCAGCAGCAGCAGCTTTTATTCAGTGTTCAAAGAGTCTTCTTATAGGCAGCAAAACAGGAATGCCACTAGCAGGTGAAATCCCTCAAGAGGTAATTGCACACAGGAGGAAAAGTCCTGAGGAGGGGTGGGATGCATTCTCAGAGCAGTAACCATGACCAGCTGACCAACAAAAACACAGACACAGAAGCAGCTAGAAACAGGACATGAAACAGCAAGACAGGCAGGCAGCCCAGTCGGGCCTGGTCCTACACTTAGCAGTAGCTCCTTTTGCCCCTCACCTTCCCTTGGGTGGATCCTGCAGAGACTGTCTGCAATTTGAAAACTTACCACTAGGTGGCATTACACATTTGCCAAGACAGAAACAGTTCTGTTAGCTCAACTCTAATGAAACACATGTGGAATTTTTTTTTTAAAGAGAGTTAGGGAAGGTTAATATTTTTTTAATTTTTTGGTCATGTGTGCACGCGCGCGCGCGCATGAGTGTGTGTGCACACGCACGCGTGTGAGCGTGTGCTGGTGCACATGTGCCATGATACTAGCATGGGAGTCAGAGGACAGCTTTCTGTTAGTTATCTCCTTCCTGTGGATCCTGGGGACAGAACTCAGGTTGTCAGTTGTGGAGGCAAGAGCCTTTACTTCTGGAGCCACCTCACTGCACTCACCATTAGGCTTTTTTGACAAAGTATTTTCCCTAGTGGATAATAACCTGATGTGGTCCTTTTGTTTGTTTGTTTGTTCGTTTGTTTGGTTTGGTTCCCCTACCCCAAGGGTGATTCTAGAGTAAGCAACATTTAGTTCTGAATCAGAGTCCTATGAGCACAGAGTGTGGAAACACTATCGCTGGAAACCCAGACCAAGGAGCTGTTCTCCTCAAGCTGCTGCGATTGCATCTCCCTGCTGTTGGATGTCGCAGGCAGACGGCACAGGCCCGAAGCAGAAGGCTATGCTGAAGCAGCACACACACTGGCCAGGATCTGTGAAACGTCTGGTGCCAAGTCTCCCTTTCAGTAACAGTTGAAAGAAGTTTCGAGTAGGTCACGGTAGGATGCCTGATAGTTTGTGTTTTTTCTCCTCTTACCCACAGGCATTTCTTGAGTAGGGACTCTCTGAGCCTGAAGCACAAAGAAGCTAACCTTTAACAGCCAGACAGACCTGATCTCTTTCATGAGCTTCAAATGCTGAGCGTGATGCTCGCTGGAAGAGCAGCCACACCAGGATTGAACACTCAAGACTCCCGCTTGAACTTAGCATGCCCTCCAGACTATAAAGAAACGCCGTCAGCACGTCCTCAGCAGCTGATGCTTGTCTGGCAATGAGAGTCTGCAGGATGTTCCGCAGAACCCTGAGGAAAACTATATTCAGACCGTGCCCTTGCCAGGTGGGGGCCAACTCCTGGGGGTCCCAGCACTCAGGGTGCAAGGCAGGAAGATTGTGAGAGGGTACCAGCCTGGACCTCATAAGGAAACTGTTCCAAAAATCAAACCAAGCAACCAAAGGCCGAGGATGTAGCTCAGTAGCAAAGTACCTTATCTAACATGCTCAAGGCTCTGAAATCCATCCTGGTACCATTAAAAAAAAAACACTCATTTGATGGGTGATGGACAAAAGCTTATTAACTGAATTCAGAACCACTGCCTGTGCTCCTCTCCAAGGCCAAGAGCTCCTTACATAGAGAGTCTTAAGCCTCTCTGCAGAGTTTTACTTTAACTTGGTAGAGTTTCAGAGGCAGCAGACAAGGCTGATCTGGAATTACCTAGCGTGCCTTTCCCCGACCTACATGTAAAACATGTAGGTACAACATACATGCAAAAGCTGGAGAATAGAATGTGCTCTGCTACACTCATTGCCCCTTACTCACGTGTGTGACGCACACAATGTGAGACACGTGACACTCGGCTTAAAGGATGGCCTGCCTCCTTCAGCAGGGCTCTATCCTCTGCACTCTCTAAATACCTTCTTGCCTGCCTCATCTAAATGAATCTCAGCTGTGAGTCAGAGCGAGGTCCCGGCCCTCTACAATATAGTCAGTGAAGTTACCCGCTCTGTGCAGGGCTGGCTGCAGAGGTGTACCACCAAGTAGCCATTCAGGGATGCACAGTCAGAAGGTTCCAGAACTTGGGGGTTAGTTCTTAAGAGCCTTTCTAACGAGTCTTCACTTTTTGTAAGGGAAGGGCCATGAGACAGCAGAACACACTCCAGGCACGGAAACGTCAGCTTGCCCATGGTCTGGCCTGGATCACCTCACCTCCAGGTTCTTGGTCACCCAATTCTGCACGGGCAGAAGAAGCCAGGCGTGGGCCTTCCTGACAAGGGAAGCCCCAGAGAATTGTCCTTCCTTATTGTCTGAAACTTAACTTTGCTTTCTATTAAAGAATTCCTAGTCAAGTGTCCTTAAGAGACATCCTTTCTGTGGCATTTAAAGCCTGGTTGCCTGGATACCGATGTGGGGCTGGAGAGGGATGAAGGCTGTGCTGGGCGCAGCTCTAGTTCTGGGCTGGCAGATAGTTGACCCTAACACGTATGAGCAGCTTTTCAGAAGTCTGTTTATCTCTACAAAGCAGAGTCTGGATCTTGTCCCACAGTCTTCTCAGAATCAAGTTCAAAGCTGAGCACTTGAGAACAGCTAGGTCAAATCTTGCCTATGGGTCAATAGGCTATCTGATTGGACAGGCAAAAGCAAACAGCCAAATGTTTTATTCACTAAAGTCTCACTCGATGCATTTTTACAGACACATTTGCATTTCTAATAGCTGGGGCTGGCCCAGATATCGCAACTCACTGGCAAGCACTCAGGGACGCCAGCCATGGGGGTCAACCCTGAGCAAAGAACGTGAAATACAGGCTCTGCCTTCAGCCTCCCTCTTCCCCTTGAGCCTCGGACTCGGGGGCCAGGCAGAACAGATCAGGCCCCAGAAATGAGCTGCCCTAGGCTGGAAGCAGGAAGTTACTGTGGTGAGCAGCAGCCTTCTGAGCTGGGCCACCTTTCATGTGCTTTTCCTGGAACCCGGACACAGCTCTGAGAAAGGGCTGACCACAGAGCGGTAGCAGCAGACAGCATCTTCTGGCTGGCTTTCCCAATACGATATACCCAGGGCATGCCAGTCATCACACAGATCTCCAGCTGCAATGTCTGTTCACTTAGCCCACCTCCCTAGTCCTCCCTAGATGCATTTTTATATCAGTGTTCATCCGACAACAAAGAAACATCAGGAATAGAGCTTTAACCGTGGCATCATTAACTTTATTCTGATTACATCCCCTAACCACTGAAGCAACAAGGCTGCCTATTGTGGAACAGATACCAAGATAAGCCAGGCTCAGCAAGACAACTACTCCATGACGTCATACCTCAAAGATGCTCTTGGCATCTGCAAACAGAGTGGTGGATCCCAGAGGACTGGGGGAAAGCTGAGTGAGTAGGGCAGGGAGAGGGGTTGATGAGCAGGTGCTACAGGACAGGTAGATGGGGGTGAGATGCTGCGGAGAGTCAAGGCACCAATGTACGACAGTAGAGAGCGGTAATGCACTGTATTTCAGCAAGGCCTGAAGAAAGCTTCTGCGGCTTTCACACACACACACACACACACACACACACATGCACACACACACATGCACACAAACACATACACACACATGCACACAAACACATACACACAGGCACACACACATGCACAAATGCACACATGCACACAGATACACAGACACACAGACACACATGCACATATGCACACAGACACACACATGCACAGACACGCACACACACATGGGAAAACACACCTTGAGAAAACAGGTGGGTTCACCCTGACTTGGTCACTATATGTATATTCAACCTGTGTCAGAGCATCACACTGGGGCTGATGAGATGGCCCAGGAGATGGGGTGCCTGCTGCCCTGAATTTGATACTCTGGGTTCATAAGGTGAAAGTAGGGATCTGACTCATGCAGATTGTTTTCTGACCTCCACAAGTACACCACACACAAACACACTACACACATGCATGCATGCACACAATCAAATTAAATTAATGTGATATAAACACTTATTTTAAATCACACCTCTCTGAATGTATTATGACTATGTGTAATTTTTATGCAGAATTGTAAGACAACCCTTTGAGTACTGGCTAGTCTTCTGGTTGGCATGGTGCACACCACAGGCACACCACAAAAAGCATTTTACTTCAAAGATTGGTTGTTTTGATTAAGATCTCATTGCCAGGCAGACACACCATACACACAGACAACACCCACATCACACACACACACAACACACATACAGATACCACACACACAGAGACAACACACACAAGACAATACACACAGACAACACCCACATCACACACACACACAACACACACACAGATACCACACATACAAGACAATACACACAGACAACACACACAAATCACACCACACACACACACACACACACACACACACACACACGTGTGCACACCACACACACATCATACACATACACACAAATATATCATACACACAGACAACACATACCACATAGATACACATACCATAAACACACACACAAGGACGGTGACACTTAGAGAGCAGGAAGTCCCAGCATGCAGCGTGAGTCAGGACTCAGAAAAGCAACAACAAAGACATTAGGGGAGAAGCAATACTAGAAAATAAGCCTGGGAATTTGGAGAGTTGATATAACTGATTCAGCAAACTCAAGGAGCATAATCTTAAATGCATTTCTGTGTAAGCTTTAAAATAATTTTCAAAACATCAAAAGCTTTTAAAAATTACTAGAGAGAAACAACATCTACTAGTAAATGAAAATAAAAAGAACAGCTATTTTCTCGATGGCAAAAGTGGACATTGGAGAACTGTGGGCTAATCTGTCATCTTGAGACTGTGAATCGGTGCCCATTAACCTGGACTTGCCTGTCCTCAAAAGCCAACTTCCAAGAAAAAGCATAAGATAGAGGCATTTTCAGGAGGAGCTAAGGTGATCACCACTTACTGAACCTCCCAAGCCCTAACTAAACTCTCAGAGGACAGGAAACCAGCACCGGAAGGCGTGAGCTAGAGTGGTGAAAGCAGGGTGCTGGAGCAAACACAAGCCGCTCAGATGGCAATCACAGCCCTGTGTGACGTCAGAGCTCCCGGCCAACCTGAGCCTGTGGAACATGAGTGGACTCTAGAGTGAGAACACCTCCGGCTCCTTTTAATTTGAGAAGAGAATCAAATTACCAACCAGATGTTGTAGGGTAGGCCTGTGACAGCTGGGACAGCCAATAGCAGATCCGAAGCAAGTTCACAGTACAGTGGAGTTTAATGATGAGCAGAAACTGAGTAATACACTCACCATAGAGACACACAAAATGTGGGTAAATCATATTTTTTTAAATGAAAAACAAGTGATTACCAATACCATGTACATACGCTTGGGCAGAAATGTGAGGAGTCAGGGCATGTGTTATTGTGGTTATTTAAAACTTTGGAGTGTGTTTAAACTTCAGTTTGCCTGGAGGCTAGCAAGGTGTGCAGAGGTCAACGGTTCTTGCTTCCAAGGCTGGCAAGCTAGGTTCAGTCCCCAGGACCCACTGAGTGGAAGAAAAGAAGCAACTTTTCGTGTTGTCCCCTCACCTCCAAATGTATTGGCTGTATGTGTAAGTGCGTGTGAATAAATACACTTTAAATTGTTTCCTTTGCTGTTTCTGAGAAACGCACAGCATAAAATCTCAGTGGTTTTCAGTAAGCTTCATCTATATTCACTCCTACTGGGTGAGGCAAAAGTAATTAATTATGTGTTTTCATGGCTGCGATTTGTTATCTGACAGCCAACTGTGTTCTTCATGAACGTGGCTGTGTTATACACAGCACCTCAATGCACATTTTTTATTTTCTTTTTCCAATGACTTATCTCTTGCCCTTTGTTTCTTTTTGGATATTCTAAGTTACTTGCATTATTTTATGTGTCTGTCGCCTGTATGTATACCATGCGTGTGCGGTGCCAAATGAGTCAGAGAACGCTCCCCAGGAAATGAAGTTAAAGATGATTGTGAGCCACGATGTGGATGCTGGGAACCAAGCCCAAGTCCTCTGCAAGAACAGCAAGTGCTCCTAAACGCTGAGCCATCTCTCCAGTCCCCTCCAGTTTTTGTTATATTGATTTTGCTATGGAAATAATATTAGACAACAAACAAATTTGAGCAAATTTCTTATTTTGTTGTTGGTAGTTTTTGGTTGTTTTTTCTGTTCGATTGGTTGGTCTGTTGGTTGGTTTTTTTGAGACAGGGTTTCTCTCTGTTACCCTTGGCTATCCTGGACTCACTTTGTAGACCAGGCTGGCCTTGAACTCACAGCGATCCACCTGCCTCTGCCTCCCAAGTGCTGGGATTAAAGGCATGTGCCACCACACCTGGCTTGAGCAAATTTCTTACTCCAGTTCAAATGGGCCCTACAGCAGTGGAGACAGTGCTCCATGACATCATACATTTGTCCCAGGAACTGCTAATGAATGTGCAATGCAGGGTGGCTCAAGAAGTTTTGCAAGGGCAGATGCGATGTCTCAGTGGTTTAAATCACGTGTTCTTGCAGAGGACACAGGTTCAATTCCTAGCACCTACGTAAGGCTCACAATCATCTATAAATCCAGTCCCAGAGACCCCACTCCTTCTTCTGACCTCTTGAGATACCACATATACATGTGGTGCGTGTATATACGTACAAGCAAGAGAAACACTCAAACATAAATAAAATAAATCTTTTAAAAAGTTTTACAGCGATGAGAGCCCTGAAGATTATCAGAGAGGTAACAGTGACTGGTGGACAGCAATCGTCTTACGCACCTACAAGAGATATTGCCAAAGAGCTCAGTCAGCCATTGCACAGTAGTTCTGGTGTGAAACAAAAGGGAAACATGAAGAAATTCTGTAAGTGGTGCCTCATGAGCCAACCATAATGTTCAAAGAGTCATGGTTCTGACCTCTTGTCCTCTCTCAACCAGATATTGAAACGTGACAAACAGTGGCACCTGTGACAATCAGAGATGACCAGCTCAGTGGGTGGATGGAGAAGAAATTCCAAAGCACTCCTCAAAGTCAAACTTGTATCAAAAATGGCCATAATCACTGGGGATCAGCTGAGGGTCTGATCAGCTACAGCTTTGCAAAACCATTACAGCTGGGAAGCATGCTCAGCAAACCACTGAGATGTACTGAAAATGCTCACACACACACACACACACACACACACACACACACACACACACACACTGCAGCCAGCACTAGGTAACAGAGGGGGCTTAGTCTTCTCCAGGACAACACCTGACCCAGTGCCCCAGGACCAACACTTGGAGAGTTGGCCGTATTTGGCCATGAAGCATTCCCTTACCTAGTGTATTCACCTGAACTTTCACCAAATAACGACCACTTTCCAAACTTCTTGCAGCATCTTACTGGAAGAATCTATAACAAAAAAAAGGCAGAAAATGCTGCCCAAGATTTCATCTGATCCCAAAGCACTGGTGTTTACACTATAGGAACAAATGAATTTACTTCTCAGCAAAAACATGTTGACTGAAATGGGTCCTGTTTTGATAGATAAGGATGTGTTTGAGCCTAGTGATAGTTATTTAAAATTTTATGATCCAAAACCATAATTCCTTTTAGATGAGCCAAGTACACCTGCATATTAACTGGGGCTCAGCTTTCCCAGCTTTGTCTTGGCAAGAAGCCGAGCACTGTCGGAGCTGTGAGGCCCACGGCAACCCTTAACAACAGAAAGAGCATTAACAGATCAGCACTGTGCCTATGCTGAGGTGCAGCTTAGCTCTTGCATGCTTGCGTACCATACACAAGGCCCTAAGACCTGTCCACTGAAATAACCATCACAGTGCACTCTGTCACTGTTCTAAAGGGATTATGAGTCAATTACTCAACACAGTCATCTTCCTTTTGTTTTATGTAACAAAATAAACCACAGAAGTTGCTGGATTGTGGGCGTAGCTCAGTATTAATGTATGTACATAGGGGAGTGTGGAGAGATGGTGTAGGGGAAGAAGAGGAAGAGGAGCTGCTATCTGAGTGCTTTTAGTTAAACAGCCCATTCACATCTTGCAAACATGTCCACCTCCCATCTCCAGTGTTTCACGCTACAGAGCTGACACTTTGCACTTCCTTAAACACCAATTTCCCCATTCTCCCCAAATATTACCATTCTAACAAGTCTAGGTAACAAATTAATAGTGTTTGTCTTTTTGAGCCAAGCATGCTTCTCATGAGCTATGTTGTCAAGGTTCATCCATGTAGTAGCATGTGGCACAGTGTCCCTCATTTTTAAGGTTGAAAAACATTCTTGAATGTTACCCTTCAGTGCAAGGGTATATATATCTCCCACCCTCAGGCCAAGGCCAGAGCCTCCTTCAGGTTGGGGTCAGTCAGCTCCCATGATGGTCTACACCTGCCTGCATGACCACACTTGGTGTTTATGCTTCCTTGTGTCCTTAGTGGGTCACTGTTATTCCTCACATTTGGCTAATGTTGGTAGTAGCAGGCCCCGCAGAGCAGATGGAGATGATGGGGCAGGAATTCTTACATCTGGAGTTGAGGATGGCACAGAACACCACTCACCTCATGGTTCCAGGGGCTTCTATCTGTTTGGATTTTCCTGCTACGGCTGCTCTTACTTGGAACTTCATGAAACACTTCGAAGATCCTGCCTATCACAAGGCATGTCCCTCCCTAACGCACATTTAGGAATCACAGGAATGTCTATGGGTGAGTGTGCACTCTGAATGGACCCACATGGAAATGAGTTCAGCCTTGGATGAGAGACTAGCATGCAGCCTGTGATCCATAAGCATATTCATGCCTTGAGCCTGTGTGTGAAGAAGTGGGATGCTGAGGAAGGGTACCAGCCAGCATTTGATGGCTAAGTTATCTGCCCACTCAATTACCCTTCACTCTTGTTTGCCTTTTCAGTTGTATATGCCCCCTTGTGAGACTGTTCTCCATTGATCAGTGCTGGCGGAAGTCAGGATCGACGGAACACATTAATACCATCCATGCAAACCAGCCTCCGAGGACAGAGAGGAGGCTAGGGTAGAGAGAAGACAGGACAAAGTGGAGCATTTAAGGTCATGGATGGTAACTATCAGCATCAACACAGAGTTGCAGTCAGCACTCAGTAGGTGAGTGTTCAAAACATTCTTTTTTAAACTGACAAGGTGATGTCCACACCGATTTATCCTGTGTTGTTCTGTGTCAGACATACTGTCCGGAGCTGAATGACAAGCCAATGAAGTCAAAGAATAGGAAGAAAGGCAAAGCCATTGTCACTACCCACATGCACCCTTTCTCATACGCAGGAAATCTAAGACAGCCTGGGGAGCAGGGCAATCAGCGGATTGTTTAGCTATTTTTATATAAGATGAACATTTAAATATCAAGAACCTGTCTAACCAGTGTTAGAATTAGGAAGTCCAGTTAAAATGAAATTTATACAATCAAAGGCTTAAAGTCATCTAAGAATAAAAATTTAAAATATGTACAAACCCTGCATGCACAACACAGATATGATTCAGGGAAGACCTATCAGCAGAGAAGAAAATATGTTCAAGGACCGGGGCACTTGCTGCCCTATTGGGGAGAACTTTTCCAACATGTCTGTATAGTGATTACAAGGTCTGTAATGAAACATGAAATTCAGTCTAAAATGTATAGAAATAAAGTCCAAAATATGCAAAAATCAACAAGACAAATGTGAAAATGCAAATTTTTTTATCAGAATCATCATCTGTGCAGCTGTGGCTATTATCTAAATGTGGCATCAGCACAGAGGTTCTCAACCTGTGGGTCGTGACCCTTTTGCAGGTTAAATGAACTGAATTAAATGTTGGCAACATTGGGAAGGTTGAGAACCACTGCCTTAGCCCATCTTGCCCAATAGGGAACAGGCCAGACCAAACCAATGGAGATTTGACAGACAATACAGAGAGCACTGAGGGGAGGGGAGGAGAGTTGTTTGCCACAAGAGAGTCGCTGGTTTGCATTGTAAGAAGAAAGACAATTATACCATCATAAAACTGGCTGAGCAAATGTGGTAAATGGTATTTCTGAATAATTTTTATATTAAGAATGGAAAAGAGTTTCTTCAACTTGGCCTCACACACACATATAAACCCAGCCTGGAGTCCCACACACTGCACCAATGGACAGAAATGATGTTCATAGCATAATTCCTTAAAAAGTAAGGCTGGAGAGATGGCTCAGCAGTTAAGAGCACTGATTGCTCTTCCAGAGGTCCTGAGTTCAATTCCCATCTACAATGTGATCTAATGCCCTCTTCTGGCTTACAGGATACGCAGGCAGAGCACTGTATACATAATAATAAATATATCTTTTTTAAAAAATAAAAAACAAGAAAGTCAGAAACAGCATAAATACTCACTTCTGAGAGAGGGGTAAATGAATCATGGTATTCTCTAGTGCAATACTATACATTACCAGATTAGCAACAATGGTAGACTAATGACAGCGGGCATGTTAATATGAAATCATGTGCTGAGGAATGCTTATGGAGTGGCACCATTTCTACAGTTTGAAATCAAGCAACAATTCTCAGCCTTGGAGTGTTCCACAGGTGTTGTAGGCCTAGTCTCAGGCAAAGCCTACGGAGGCTGTAGAAACCTGAGGAGGCGGGACTTACTGAAAGGTTCTAGATCTTTAGGAATATGCCCTGATAGGGAACCATGGTGTCCTGGTCTCTTCCTCTTATTGTTTTTCATACTCTGGCCATGCTGAGAGCTGCTTTTCTCTACAGTGTGTTTCTGCTCCAAGGTGGCGCCTCACTACACACCCCCCAAACAGTGCCAAACAAGCACAGAATGAACCCGCCACACCTGGGTATGAAACCCACCTTTCCTCTTCATAAATTGATTACCTCAGGTATTTCTTACAGTAACAGAAAGCTGACTAATACTCTTAGGGATTCATAAAGACTCAAAACCTCAAGGGAAGGCAGGAAAACAATTAGTTCACAGTTTAGTTAACTTCAGGAGGAACCACATAGAACGATAAATGATGCCAAACTCCTTAATATTCTAGCTGACTCTTCTGCCTATCTCACAACTCATCATTTTAAACAAAAGTACTAATTATTAGACCTTGTTTCAGACTGTGTACAATCTAGTATGGTAAATTAGACTTTTAAACAATAAGCTGCAATACAGAATGCATGGTGCAAAATGCATCAGGAAAAAAGAACCAATTCTAGTGCAGAAGACCAAGGAAGGTCCATGACCTCTGCAATAAACTTTGAGAAGAGTTTGAAGAAGTAGCGGGGGAGGTGGGGGAAGGAAGTCTATAACCCAGAAGGAGGGGATGCTCAGCAAAGCTGGAGTGGCCAGAGAGCCGATGCAGAGGATGATGGGAAATGAGTGGGGTGGGGCTTGGTTATATTTCTAGGTCTTTCTCTTCCGGCTTGGAGCAAGCCCTTAGACCAACCCTGACACATCTCTTTGAAGTACAGAGCCAAGCAGCTTAGACGTTCAGCTCTGACATTCAATGATTCTGCCATCTTGGGCCACATTCTCCTCCTGGAAAAAGTGGAGACACCACAGCTACCTCCACAATGTTCCTTCAGGATATGAAAAACAAAAACAAAAACAAAACAAAACAGGCAACTGTTCTTGCTCTCTCCTCCCTCATTTTTAAACATTTTATTGTTTGTTGTATGTATGGTGTGTGTGTGTGTGTGTGTGTGTGTGTGTGTGTGTGTGTGTGTGTGTGTGTGTGTTTGGGGGTGAGGAGCAAGTGTGTGCTATAGCACACATATGGAGGTCAGAGGACAACTTGTACAAAGGTTGGAACTTAGGTCATCAGGCTTGGTGGCAAGGGACTTTACTTACAGAACCAATATACTGGTCTTCTCTCTTTTTTTTTTTTAACCACAATCCTCCCAAAAAGCTTTTGGTCTTTGAAACATTTGCTTTGAGTTTCACGCAGAGGATAGAATTTCCTGATGCCTGACAATAAGAAGGGCATCTCAAAATCAGCCCAGCCATGGCAGGTATGACTGTGAGAAGGTCGTTCCATTTACCTGAGCCTCAGTTTCCCCAGCTTGCTAAGCAGGAGGAAGACTACAAGAGTAAGCAATGGACTCAGGCTGGCCAAAGACCCAGTAGCACTACTGAGTGGAAAGGCTGCTTGCTGCACCACGATGGAAGGTTGAGTCTTCTTTCTGCCCTTGTAGAAAAGAAAGTTCTTCAGTGAGGGCTTTGTTGGCATTCTGGGAGCAAGAGTGATGGTCTGTGCCCTATTTGCCATTCCTAAGGCACAGAGGCAAGCTGAGAGAGCTCGCACTGGACTCCTGAACTTCAGGTTCCTTTTTTAGTGTCTGTAAAGACTGAAGTGTCTGCTCAGGGCTGGAGCTACTCTCATCCCTAGAATGATCGTCACACAGATTAAGCTGAACGTTTAGGAAGCATCCGAGTTGAAGTTCATAGCTAGGGTGACATCATGCAGAGGCCCCTGGCCAGAATGAGTGTTTTCTGAAGGAAAGTTTTGACCTTTGCTGGGGGGGGAGGGGGGGGACAGTAGTCTCTCTCATCATTTCAACCAAGCCCTGGGGTTCCAGCTTTGACAAGCAACACTCACTATAGTTAGATGTGAGATCTGATTTCAGGAATGATTCACTGAAGCCCAGGATGGCACAGGGGAACACCCCTTTCACTAGAGGTGGGGGGGGGGGCTGGCACAGGAGGAGACTAGGTAATGAGTCAGCCATGAACATCCTGGAGAATGGTTTCTCCTCCCAGTCATAGCCAGGAGCTATTTCTTCCTTCTGTCCTTCTTTCTTTCTTTCTTTCTTTCTTTCTTTCTTTCTTTCTTTCTTTCTTTCTTTCTTTCCTGAGACAGGGTTTCTCTGTGTAGCCTTGACTGTTCTGAACTTGTTGTAGACCAGGCTGACCTCGAACTCTGAGATCTGCCTGCTTCTGCCTCCCTAAGTGCTGGGATTTCGGGCATGTGCCACCACACCCAGCTTCAGGGGCTTTTTCTTTGTGTAATAAACAACAGTGGCAGCAAGGAAGCTGCAACAGCCAAGAGTATCAAACGAGGTCTCTTGTGCTAATCTCCAGTGTCATGGGCTGAATTGCTTTGAAGGAAATACTTGTTATAAAACAGAATTTCAAACATATAAAACATTAGGGGCTGAGGACACAGATCCATGGTGGAGCACACACTCCGCATCCTTGAGGCTCTGAATTTGATCTCCAACATCACTAACAACAAAGGAAAAGTGTAATATGTATACACACACACACACATACACACACATACACACACACACACACACACACACACACACGCATATGCACATACGTATATGCAAAGAGAGTAATTCATTTTTAGCGCTTGTAGCTCACAGGCCATCTCGTGACTTTATACGTCACTGACTTCTCCCCAGGTGATTCTGAAGTAAATCCCATGAGGTACCTCACTTCCTCAGAAAACTTACTTGACTTCTAAAACTGTGTTTCCAACTAAACAGCAGTGCTAACTCTATAGGCCTAAAGCCCCTGACACCTGGAACTCAAACTAGGGATGCTGTTGTCAGTGTTATGTCACAGAAATAACAGCCACAAATACATGTTGTAAAATAGCGTTTCCTGTAGTCATGGAGACCATCCACCACATTACCTCTGCCATTCAGTCCTGAACACAGTTTTGCTACTGCGAACAAGTAAGAGGGCATTATACTGTGTGCCCCCCTCTGCATGCCTGCAAAGGCTCTCAGAAATCTTCCTTTTTTTATCTCCACATTGGGGCATCTTGATCTAAACCTGGAAGAAAGTTTATAACTTCTCTGTGTCCAGGACCCTGGGTCACTATTTTGCACACTGAGAAGCAATGCATATATCAGCTCTCTTAATTTATTCATTGGAAAATGTCCATTGTATTTATGGTAGCTAATAAGCGCTTTCACGGATTGCTTTTACAGGTCGTATGTGGAGTATTTCTAAGCAAACATCCATTATAAGCACATTTTTATTTGGTCTTTCAAGACAGGGGTTCTCTGTGTAGCCTTGGCTGTCCTGGACTCACTTTGTAGACCAGGCTGGCCTCAAACTCACAGCGATCTGCTTGCCTTTGCCTCCTGAGTGCTGGGATTAAAGGTATGTGCCACCATGCCCTGCTATAAGCACATTTTAAAGTGGTGGATGTTGTGTGAGTAAGGAGCAGCTTAAGAGGATTTGAAGTTTTAAGGCCAAATCCAGGCCATGGATTTGATTTTGAACTACACTCTCAAGTAGTAATCTAAGTTTTGGTTGATTTTGAAGAACAGCATCCTAAAGACAAAGTAACACACACACACACATACACACACACACACACACACACACACACACACACACACACGGATAAACCAAAGGATCCTATATAAACCTTCAGCTACATCTAAAAATCCCCAAAGATTAGCTTTGGTGAGCATCACCCACTAAGACATTAGTAACCAATTTTTAATGAGGTCCGTCATTTACTCCTCATGAGTCTTTGAGGCTTTTTACAGCCATTATATAGAGTAAAACAAAAACAGAAAAAGGGCAAGAAACTTCCAGGCCATGTGGCTGAAGATGCTGTGGCTGGGCTCTATTGCTTCTGTAATTTTAGCTAACTGTGTGAAGAACCTCCTCTGTGGCCCCTTGCTAGGACAGGCTGGATCTCACAGTATCCTCTTGGCACTCTGTGAACTGGTGCCACCATTGCCCTCCCTTTACATGTTCTGAGATTCTGATGACCCAAATTTGTGCAATCTACTGAGTCAACTCAAAAAAAAAACCCAGCTTTGTTCTAAATGATTTTTTTTTATTTTATGTGCATTGGTGTTTTGTCTGTATAGAAGAAATTGTCAAATGTCCTGGAACTGGAGTTAAAGACAGTTGTGAGGCGTGGCTATGTGTTTGCTGGGGATTGGACATGGGTCCACCTGGAAGAGCAGCAGTGCTCGTAACCTCTAAGGCATTTCCCCAGCCCTAAAATCCAGTTCTTTCCTAATGTGTATCCAATCCATGCCATCTCCAGACTCAGTTAATCCAGCATGGCACACAGACAGGGCCTCGGCGACAGGTTTTCTTTTTCATAGCTAGTAAGTTCCTTCAGTTGAAACCAGAGCTTTTTCAGAAATAAAAATAATTGCCTAGCTAAGAAATGGAAGCAGCTTGAGTGTCCACCAACAGACAAGTAGATAAAGAAAATGTGGAATTTTAAGCAGCTGTAAAGAAAAATGGAAGCTTGACATTTTCAGAAAATGGAGACAACTAGAAATCTCATGTCAAAGAAAATAAGCCAAGTACAGAAAGACAAACACTGCATGGTTTCTCTTGTGTGCAGAACCTCCACTTAAAATTATGTATGCATGTATATGTGTCTGTGTGTGCATGTGATTGTATTTATGGGTGCTACAAAACTAAAACAGGGATCACAAGAGGACAGGACGAGGTCTAAAGAAAGACGGGCAATAGAGTAATGGAACCCACGTGATAAGGAAGGCAATAGCAGCTGGGCGTGGTGGCGCACGCCTTTAACCCCAGCGCTCAGGAGGCAGAAGCAGGCGATCGGCGTGAGTTCCAGGCCATCCTGGTATACAAAGTAAATCCAGGACAGCCAAGGTTACACAGAGAAACCCTGTCTTGAAAAACAAAACAAACAAGAAAGAAAGAAAGAAAGAAAGAAAGAAAGAAAGAAAGAAAGACAAACAATAGCTGAGGGTAAGGATGGAAGCCAGCAGGAAGAGCAAGGACATTGGAGGGGGGAGGGGATGCATGAACAAAATATATAATGATCTTTATGTATGAAAATGCCAAAATAGAACCAATTATTTTTAACATGAGGTATGCACATGGGTATGTATGCAGGCATACATGCATACATGCATGTGTGAAGGCCCAAGGCTGATGTTGGGAGTCTTCCTTGTCCATGCCCCACCTTATTCTTTGTGTCAGTATCTCAAATGGACCCAGAGCTTGTCCATACATCCTGCCTGGCTACCCAGCTTCTCTGTCTCTGCCTTGAGCTCTGGAATTAGGGGCAGGCTGCCATGCCCGCCTTGGTTCTCACACTTGCACGAGAAGCGATTTGTCTACAAGCCATCTAATCACCCCTAAAACTTTCTGAAGATAAAATTGCTATGAATATGGGTTTGCTGGCCTACTGTGTACTGAGTGATGCTCAGCATGAGGAAATCATATCCTGGTGGAAGAAATGGGCCCTGTGCAGCACGGCACACTGGCTTTCCAAGCACACAATGTATCTCCTTTCCTGCTGCCATCTCTTTGGTTGTTATGGGTCCATTTAAATGGTTTACTTCAACTTGGTTTAACTTTCGTAGGTCATACATGTCTACAAATGTATTCAATTCTTTTAGGTGCTCCAGCTCAGTGACACATACATGTTTTATGTAAATCTTGTTGAGTCTTAGTTTCTTCAAGGTCAACAGTAATGTCTCCCTGCTGACCTCTAGTTTTATTAATTTGGGTCTTCTTTCATCTGCTTTTAGATAGTGTTCTACTAAACAGAGAAAAAATTTGAATCAGGAACAAGACAATGATGTTCATTTTCTGCACCTGTGTTCAACATAGTACTTGAAGTCTTAGCAATAGCAATAATACAAGAGAAGGAAACAAAATGACACAAAGAGGAAAGGAAGAAGTCAAAATATAGTTATTTGCAAATGTTATGATGCTGCACATAAAGACCCTAAAGGCTCTACCAGAAAACTACTATAGCTGATAAGTATATTCAGCAAAGTAGCAGGATACGAAATTAGCACACAAAAATCAGTAGCCTTCCTACATAACAAAAATAAACATGCCAAAAAGAAATCAGGACACAATGACATTTTTCATAACCTCAAAATAATATCTTTAAATAAATCTAACCAAGGAAGTAAAATACTTGTACAATAAAAACTTGATGGCACTGAAGAAAGAAATTGAAGAAGATGCCATACTATGGAAAGACCTTCCCTGCTCATTGGTTGGTAGGGTTGATAAAGTAAAATGGCCATCCTACCAAAAGGATCCTACAGATTGAACACAATCCCCACCCAAAAAAATGGTGCAATTTTCACAGAAACTGAAAAAAATTAATCTCAAATTTCATATGGACACACAAAAGACCCAGGATCACCAAAACCATCCTAAACAGTAAAAACACTGCTGGGGGCGCACAGCAGTCTTGATATCAAGTCATAGTGTAGAGCTACAGTAAATTAAGAATTGGGGCCTAGGACAAAACAGCGAGTTCTCAAAAGAAGAAATTCAAATGACTGAGGAATATATTTTAAGCACTCAAGGCCCCCTATCCATCAGGGAAATGTAAATTAAAATTTGAGGTTTCATCTTACCCCAGCCAGAATGGCTAAGATTAAAAAAAAAAAAAAAAGACAACAAGTGCTCACATGGATGTGGAGAAAGGAGAACACTTATCCACTGCTAGTGGGAGTGCAAACTGGTGCAGTCATTATGGAAATCAGTGTAAGCTATAAATAGATTTCCCATATGATTCAGCTGTATCATGCTGGACACATTCCCAGAGGACTCTATACCCTATTACAGAGATAGTTGTTCATCCGTGTTAATTGCTGCTGTGTTCACAACAGCCAGGAAAAGAAGCCAGCCTAAATGCCTGTACACAGTGGGTTATTACTCAGCTGTAAAGAAAACTAACTTATAAGTCCTCAGGTAAATAGACTGAGTTAGAAATAATTGTTCTTGGGGAGACCCGGTGGCACTCAGAGGAAGGATAGCAGGTTACCAAGAAGAGACTTGATACCCTATGAGCATATACAGGGGGAGGAGGTCCCCCTCAGTCACAGTCATAGGGGAGGGGAGTAAGGGGAAAATGGGAGGGAGTGAGGAATGGGAGGTTACAAGGGATGGGATGACCATTGAGATGTAATATGAATAAATTAATTTAAAATTTTCAAAAAAAAAAAAAGAAATAATTGTTCTGAGTGAGGAAAGCCAGACCCAGAAATACAGATATCCGCACTCCCCGCACCCCACATGTGGATGCTAACTTTTGATCTTTAAACATATGTGTTTAAATTGGCATTCCCATAGAAGGCAAGAACTAGCAAGGAGACATGGGGCGGGGGTTTCAAGGAAACAGGGCTTGTATGTAGGATTATGAAGGGGGAAAGATGAAAATGAAACAAAACAGTGAGAGCTAAAAGATGTGAGGTGGGACGGTGGGATGGAAGATTGCGCATGGGGAGGGAGAATGAAAGCCGCAGACCTTTGAAAATGCCTTAGGGAAGCCTGCTACTGCAGAAGCTTTCTAAAACACATACATATAAAAGTTAGTTTAAATGGAATTATGTCAGGGACAGCGCCTCCCCTAGACACCATAGGCTGCCAGTAAGAATGCTGTAGTGACAAGTGTGGGTTACCTCTTCTCAAGTTGCTAGTTTGGGGTCCCATAAACACCCTTCAAACATTACAGACTGCTGTCATTGCTCTTGGTGGCCCTCCAGAACATGACACTAAAACGCTATGGGCTGAAGACATTGCATATCAACCAGGATGCTTCCTCCGTACCAACTAGATTTCATAACGGTGAAAGGTTCCATGCAAGTTTCCAGGGAAGAAGGGTCATCAACAGTCTCACTCTACAGCTTTGAGCCCTGTGAGCTACACCAGCCCGGCAAGACATGTACACTGACGTAATAATGGCATGGACACTATAGGAGTAACCAACCACTTATAGAAACATCTCACTCCACAAGATGGAACTCATCCCTGGTACAGTTATGTGAACTTGGCCAAAAATCTGCAGCTAGCCAGGCCATAGGCCATAGGAAGAACCTGATACTAGTATCCTATTAAATGGACATAGCATTAAACAGTTCTGTAATTCTTATTTTTATACCTGTAGATTACTGTATGTCTCAATACTCATCAGAGAAGCTTACTTTGCAGTAAATGGCAGAAACTACACCATGCCACCCTATGTGATCTGGGGCCACAGCACTCAGATCTCTCTGCAGGAAGGACCTCCACAGAAGGAGAGACATCAGCATTGCCTCCAGCTTCCATGGCTCCTGGTCTACCACAGCCTCCAGACCAGTCTCCAGTGGTTGCCTCCAGTTAACAGCTGAGCCAGGCAAGGGTTCCAGAAATGGGTCACTCCACCCAACTCAGGTCTGCTGTACTGTGGCCACCGGTCAGCTCCTTGAAAACTGTCACAACCTGAGCTGTTCCTGCCCAGTCCTCCTACCTGCTTTCTCCATTCCCAAGAGCTGTGTCACATCTAAGGATAGCCCTCTACCTCTGCCTCCTTCTGCCTTCCCATGGATATTTTTCTCACAAATCTCTTGCTTTTCCTGGTATATGACTCCTGTAAAACACAAACTCAACAGAGATTGGCTAGTTTCCTGGAAAACTTCAATGAGATGGCAGCACTGGGAGCTGGGGAGGTAGCTCAGTGAGTACAGCGCCCACAGTACAACCTTGAAGACCCTGCTTAGATCTTATGCACCCATGTAAAAATTCAGGCCTAGTAGTGGGGGCCTGCAACCTCAACACTGGGAATCAGAGACAGGAGGATCTCTGAGGTTTGCTGACCACCTGATCTATCCAAAATAATGAGTTCCAGATTTAGTGAGAGATCCTGCCTCAAAACAATCAGGTGGGATGGGTGCAATGGGGCATGCCTGTAATACCAGCACTCAGGGAGGCCGAGGCAGCTGGATCTCTGTGACTCTGAGGCCAGCCTGGTCTACAGAGTAAGTCCAGAGGACAACCAGGACTACACAGATAGAGAAATCCTGTCTTGAAAAAAAATGATGGGGGCAGGGCACGCACGCGCACATGCGCACACACGCACACACACAGACACACACAGACACACACACACACACAGACACACACACACACACAGAGATTGAGAGAGACAGAGAGAGAGAGAGAGAGAGAGAGAGAGAGAGAGAGAGAGAGAGATGGACACAGACAAACATACAGATACACACACACACACACACACACAGAGAGAGAGAGAGAGAGAGAGAGAGAGAGAGAGAGAGAGAGATGGACACAGACAAACATACAGATACAGACACACATACACACACAAACACACACAGAGCACATCAGCACAATTCTGAAGGCAAGAGCCTAGCTTGCTGTGTGACTCAGCTCTAAGAAGCATAATAACAATGTCAACATAAACTGTCCTCTAACTGAATCATAGTTCATGTTAGAAGTAGCCATGGGTGTAGAGGGCCTGGCAGCAAAGGATAATTCCGCAGCTTTCCATATCCAAGGTCGGTAGTGGACTAGCAGATAACAAAGCAAGTTACTGCCCTCATGGGTGCCCAGGGAATCCAGTAAAGCTGTTGAAATCTGTCACCTTGGGGCTGGCAAGTTTGAGGCGGGGATGGTTTGGGGGAAGGGGGGAACTGCTGTTTTCTGCACCATGGAATCCTTCAACTTGGCAATGCTTGAGCAACTGATACAAGTCAATGTCTCAAGCACAATGAACAATGAGGACAAATGTGCAGGTAACTCTGGACAGGCGCATGAGGCATAAAAGGCCTTGGATGCCATATGTCTAGGACTTGGTTTTTAAAAGCCCTGGAAACACTTTGAGGGTTTTCCATAAGATAGTGTCTGATGGAACGAGATGACAACAAGGGTATGGAACAGGGTACTTCCTACGCTGGTCAACCTGGGAATGCCAGTTACAAATATGTGACATGTCCTGAAGTCAAGCAGAAAACTTGAGACTAAAGGACAGGAAGATTCTTGGTGTCCCTGAGGATGTGATCTCCCTGAGGAGGTCCCCTAGGACAGATGTCATATGGGCAGTCAGAGTTACTGGGTGCATATGGACTGACAGGGAAGATCTGGTCTCCACACACATGTAAATATCCCTTGGCACATGGACCAAGGATCTCAGAGCGCCCACGCAGGGGACCAGGTAAGACTGAGACTTGAGAAAAGCCTAGAAAGAAAAATATTGTGGGCCATGCCCTGTGGAACATCCCCAGAAGCAGCTGGAAGAGACAAGAGAAGAGGCAGTGTAGAGGGTGGGGCAGAGAGAAGACAGAAGTGTGGTGGGGCAGGGGTGCTCAGGGAACATCCACAGGGTCCAGATACTCCATGGGATCAGAGTTCAGCCATACAGCAAGGACTGCCAGCCTCTAGAGCGGGTATGTGTGAAACAACAGTGGGAAGTGATGGCCGGGGGGTAGGGTGGGGGGATCATAAAGAACAACGGCCACTAAAGGTAGTGTCCTTTGTCCTTGTCAGGAACATGCCAGCCTAGTGTGGCACACGTCACAGAGGCCACAGAGAGAAGCAATACTAGGAAAGTGCTTAAACGACCCAGAAAACTACAAAGAGAAAACGGAAAGTTTTCATGCCGTGGGGACAAGAAAGAAACGAACACCACTTCCAGGCTAAGAAGCCATTCTCACCAGTGGGCTTAGAAGAAATGGATGTGAAGTGTGAACGTGGGGCTGCCTTGCCCCGCAGTCATGCGTCATTCACTCGGGCACAGTGGCACAATGTTCCCATGGGTTCACCTGCGCCACCATGACGTGGGGTTGCTGGCCCATTCGGCCGACTTTAGAGCAGCCGCTGTGCAAGGACCAACCGCCTGTCACTCCGTGAGTGAGGTCTTTCCAACATCAAAACCACTTCCTAAGTACGAGAAATGAGCTGGTTTTCTCCTCAGGTGAGTCACACTGTACACCCCCACACACACATCACCCCCACTCCACCCCCACCCTAACCCCCCCCCCCAAGCAAAGAAGAGTTGATTGAAGAAAATCTGTTCTTCCTAACTACGGGGCCTCTTTACACATCCTGTCCATAGTCAAACAACACCCAAACCAGGGCAAGTGTTATGCTTTTATACCATGGTGGGGAGGGGGGAACGGACCGGTGGTGGTGGTGGTGGTGGTGGGAGTAGGGGACGATAAAACTCTGTGCAGGTTGTGAATCTTTGGAAGGATTTAAAAGTATATTCTGCATGTTGCTTTGATTGCTATCGAGGCTGAAGAAATTGCGATCACCTCAAAAGAGAAATACTAGCCTTTAATGAGCGCTAGCTCAGGGAAGTAAAACTAGGGCATCAGAAAAATCACAGAAGGTGGTTTTGACTCTACAGGCAAAGGTTGACATGACTATTCGCTTTTCTAATTCTGGTCCCCAAATAGTTGAAAACAACAACATACATGATTTTTGTTTTGTTTTGTTTTGTTTGTTTTTCAAGACAAGATTTCTCTGTGTAGCCTTGGCTGTCCTGGACTCAATTCGTAGACCAGGCTGGCCTTGAACTCACAGAGATCCGGCTGCCTCTGCCTCCCTGAGTACTGGAATTATAGGCGTGCGCCACTGCGCCTGGCTCATGCATGGTTTTTTTCCCCTCTCATTTTCGTTTCTATGCATTTTTATCTTTATCATTATGTTCTAATGGCCTGAGAATTTAGGAAAAGAAAGGGGGTAAGTCACAAATGTGCTCAGCTGTCTAAGAAAATACACCAATCCCAAGCAGAGTCACTGGGGGAAATCAGTAAACAATAGCTCCAGAACATTATTGGAATAGTACATTGAGTGGACTCCCAGCATCACAGAGCATTGGCCGAAGGAGGCTGGGCAGCTGAGCACAGGGAGGAAGCTGTGAGCAGCTGGGCTGGGGGCAGTGATGGCTTATACCCCTCTTCCCCTCCCCCCCCCACAATACACACACGCACACACCCCTGCTCTGACTGCCTGGTGTCGGTTAACTGACGCTATGGTGCATCTCTAACTGCCCCAAGTTCCTCCTTCACCCCTCAAGATCCACAGTCGGCCTAGCTTTGGTCCATAGTTCACTCTTGACTCCAGAGAGATGAGTGACTGAGCACTTTCTTCCATTTTGACTTCCAGAGACTAAACCAGGGTCCCACTCCCAGGAAGACCCTCACAGATGATCATTCCCCAAGACCAGAAGGGAAGCCCCAAAGAAAAACGTTAAGGGTGACAGATGCATAGATTGAATATCCACAAAGTATAGGCAGGACTGTCTGCAAGGAGCTTTACACTAGCCCCTTTGTTTAATTGTTTGATACATTGTCATTTGACTTCGAAAGCCACTGACAGTTGTCAGCCTTTTGAGGGATGTGAGTGCCTTCCTGTGGGCTGAGGTTAGGGGCACAGCACTTTGGTGGGCGGTTCTAATCTCCCCTGTGGGCACATCTGCTTTCTTTGTCATCTCTCCTATGTGCCTGTGCTGGCTCACACTCCAGATAAGAATGTGGGTTTTTTTTTTTTTCTTTCCTCTTCCTTTCGGCATCTCCTTTGACCTCTACACATTAAAATATGAAGAAGTCAGAACTCTTTTACTGTATGTCAGTCACTTTGACATGCTACCCCACTGTGCTTGTGTGCATGCGTGTGTGTGTGTGTGTGTGTGTGTGTGTGTGTGTGTGTGTGTGTGTGTGTATGTGTGTGTTTGGAATGGGTGTGTGCATATGCATGTGTGTTCATGCCTGAATGTGGATGCAAGAGGTTAACAGTTTTCTTTGGTTAATTGTCTAACTTGAATTTTAGACAAGGTCTCTCACTAAGCCTGAAACTCACTGATTTGAGCAGATGGTTTGCCAGGAAGCTGCCCACTGCCCCAGGCTTTTCCTGTCTCCATCTCCCGAGTGCGTGATGTATGCCACTGAACCTGGATTTTCACAGGAATGCTGGGCTCCACACTCAGGTCCTCACAGTTGTGTGGTGGGAGCCTCACCAGCTGTGCTTTCTCGCCAGGCTTGGTACCCCACGTTCACACTTTTATCCTCATGCTCACGATTAACCACTGGTTGAACAGTCATTTGTGGTGATGGGCATCGGATTCAAGCCTTTGCACTTGGTAGGCAGGCATCCTGTAACTGTGCCACGTTCCCAGCCAGGATGAATATACTTAGCTCGTTCACTAGGTGGGAGCTTGGGCAGGTTAAGGTCACGATGTTAGCAGCCTTGGATGCACACCTGCACAGAGACAGAGCCTGTGATGCCGATGTGGAGAGCACTGCCTGCCGCATTCCTGCCTCACCCTGCTCGCACGCTCTAGTGTATTATCTTTCGTAAAGCCTGGAGTGGCTATCGGAGAGGCCCAGGCAGCAGCTTCTTTCGCCCACAGTTCTGTGGACACCCGGTGGATGGTTGGTACTATATCTAAGTTCTCTAGATGACTGTTTGCCTCACCATCTCTGGCCAAATGGGTTTCCATTTAGATATTGTGAAGGTTTGCAAGGAGCTACCCAGGATTAGCCTTTTACATCACACTTTTAAAAAGAGTATCTGTCATCCATCTTCACCCCCCACTCTAACGGTGACACGCAGCTCCCTTTCTCTTGATCTGTAATAGTAGAACCAAGACTAGACTGGCAGTACCAAGAACCAGGGGCCTGGACTCTTCCTCTGGTCCTGAGCCCTGGTGGCCTGACCCTTCAGATCACCAGTTCCTCACCTTAGAGGGTTGTTTCCATAGCACCTGCTAGATCTTTTCTCCAGTGCCTTTCTGATTTGGATCCCAGTTACCCTAGCTTATCCTCAATTCACTATTCAGGGTGTTCTAGCAACAAGATCAACAAAGAAATATCTATCCTGTTGTAGTCAGTCCCTCACGGCTGCTGGTTCTAACAGGCTGGTTATGCAATGGCTCGGGTGTCGGTATGGGTTTGAAGTCAGGTGTTCATGCGAAGGCTGGGTGTTAACCTAAGATCTTGAGATTGGCAGGGAAGGTGTGGGAGGGAAGTGGTTAGAGCACTCTGTTCATTGTACATCCAACCAGATGAGCAGTGGTCACTGCAGGACCTGGGAAAATTCCCTCCCAAGCCTTGTTGACAGAGTTGCACGCCACAGTGCTTCCCCGAACACCAATGCCAAAGGTGCGTTGCCCTCTCCTGTGGTCTCTGATGGCCACATGGCTTGTAACAGATGACCAGAGAGGTGGCAGCAATCAGGCTGGCTTTTTCCTCTCTTCATTTCAAATGGAATTTTAAATTTTTCAAGCCATAAAATATTGAACAAGAGTTGGCACAATCTACAGACTTCTCTGCATATAAGCCTTCAGTTTTCAAAACTGCAAACATCTGGTTAGATAGCAAAGCTGCAAGGTTGCATTTTTTTTTTTGACATCACACAGCCTGGAGCACCATTCCCTCAGAGGTCAGAGGTCAGAGGTCAGAGGTCAGAGGTCAGTCTCTCATATACATTATTGTATTCCTTAGCTAGCAACAAAACTCTCATTCCCCTTCCCCCCCATCCACCGACAAAGCATGACCTTTTCTTAGTCTGCCTGTGTTGCCATCACAAAATGCCGTAGGCTGGGGAATTTATTACTTAGAAAAGAAATGTATTTCTCACAGTGCTTGATGCTGAGAAGCTCAAGATCTAGATGCTGGCACATTTGGTGTCAGACAGGCCCAGTTCAGTGCTAGGTGCTCTTCTTACTCTCACATAAGGATGGGGCAGGAAAAAAAACCCAAGGGGATTCTGTAGGATCTAATTTATGTAAAAGTGAATTAATGCCATTTGCCAGGATTCTGCCCATCTGATGTAAAGATCTCCGGAAGACCCGCCTTCTAATTACACTGTGCTGGAGACTTGGCTTCAGCAGATAGCCGATGGCCGTGATGGGGAGAGTAAACTTTTTTTTTTTTGAACAAGCAAAGTTCCTATTTTATGTTTAGGCTAATTCAAAAGAATAGACTAGTAAGAGCCAAGAAGAAAAGGAAACACGTAGGTGCCTGGGTAACAGGACAGAGCAGCGAAAGGCTAGACTGGGTAGCAGCACAGCTGTTCTCTGTGAACCTGGTAGCTGCTTTTATCCAGCTCACCATGGTGAAGGCCTGAAATAGAAAAACACACAGCAACAGCTTCCTCATCATGGACCGCATTTACAGGTGAGGGGAACACATAGTGTCCTGCACAAAATGCTCACCGCGCAGGTTGGCGAGCCCTTCCATCAAGCATCGCCGACTTGATCCACAAGTCAGCACTGAGTGTCACATAACATAGCTATTTCCTTGTATTCTACTGGGAGTATTAGCTAAGGAGCCTAAGAAACAGGAGCAGCCTGGGTTGGAATGTTAGTTACATCAGCTGGGGAAAGGCCTTGTCCTCCAGCACATCTCCTGACCCCTACCATACATGCACTTCAAACCATGTGACCACAAGTGGGTTTTCTTGTCAAAAATATCATGACAGCATCTTCCCAAGATGGCCTAGACAGACAGACAGACAGGAAAAAAGAAAGAAAGAAAGAAAGAAAGAAAGAAAGAAAGAAAGAAAGAAAAGAAGGAAGAAAGAAAGAAAGAAAGAAAGGAAGGAAGAAAGAATAAACCATGAATAAGAAAAAACCCAGTGATAAAATTATATAACTCACTCCGGGAGTGCCTCTCACTTCACAGAAGTTCAACAAATAAATATCCTGAAGGAGAGATAAACCTGTTTTTTAGGATTCCAAGTGTGAGATTGGAATGGTCTTGTGAGAGAACAGGTGAGGTTAATTCACTAGAAGAGCAACCACCTTGTGCAGGAGCTTAATTGTTGCCAGCTGAAAAGATCCTGTGAACAGACTCTGGGAGGAGATATATAAATGAGCCCAGAACTGGAGGTGGGACTTTTTGGAGACTTGGGATAGTTTTGGCTGTTCATCACTGCACTTTGAGATGCTCCTAGAGAGTACCGCTTGAGGGAAGGCTTCAGGGCTCCGGCTCCTGCTGAGGTTCTGGGTTCTGGTTACTCTAGGTTCTAGCCGAAGAAATCCTGTGGATTGTGCCAGGAGAATCACTCCTCGGAACTGATATCCTTAAGGTTTTGTTATTGTGTCCAGTAATCCTCATTTCCTATTGTTTTGGTTAGTCGGGTTATAAGTGATATATGCTCAGTGACTAAGTTGTTAATAAAATATATTGGTTAAGAAAATTGAGCCTACAATATCCCTTTCTCTTGGTGGCTTCAATAACTCTACTGTATTGATTCATCCTGCAGTGTAACACTAAAAGCAAATGTTTCCTGTCTTAGGTGGCCAGCATTTCCAAATGGAGGAACAATCCCAGGAAGAAACCATGGCCATGTACAGGAGGTGCCTGGCCATCACAGCCTCTGCTAACAGCTGTTTGGCAGATTTTATTGGCACCTGAGAGTCACAAAAGCCCAGTGAGCCCTACAAATATTCATGTGATGGAGGAAGCACAGGGGCAGAGCCCACAGTCCCCCAAGAAAGGTTAGGCTGTTATTTCCTGACAGTGTTGAGAATGGAGACAGGGCCTTACACATGCAACACTGGTGTCCTGCCATGGGGCCACAGCCAGCCCTTTCTCATCCTTCTGTGTTACTGTCACACATGTGTCTGCAGTGTGCGGTGAGAAGTGCATGCAAGGTGGCCACACCCAGCCCTTTATCATGCTTCTGTGTTACTGTCACAAATTTGTCTGAGGTGTGGGGTGAGTGCACAGTCCTGCCCCAATAGCATGGTGGAGGAGCTCCTTCCTGGGCATGGCAGCTAGGACCGCAATGGAGTTGACTTTTCTCGATTCTTTTGTGGTGTTTTGTATTATTTCATTCGTTATAAGCATGCCCTCTTCACTGATCCCACCTAACAAGAGTCCCCACTATCATTTTTTCCCATGATGCTTTGAAGAAGCTTTCCAGCCCTGTAGTCTGTGTCACCAGCCCTCACCGCACCAATGTGGTCCCACCTTCAAGCCTCTTGTTCTTTCCCTACTTTTTGGGGGATACGGGTCTCTGTTTCTTCAAATCCTTTATTTCCTTTTCTTGCTATATATGTTTGTGTGGTCTGTGCACATGTTAACATTTTGGAAGTACACATGTATGTGTACGTGCATGTATACAGACCTCAAAGGTTGACATCAGGCACTCCCTGCCTTGCTTTATGTGTTTAGGCGGGGTCTCTCACTCCTTTCGAATTCCATAGCTTTCAAATTCAGCTAATAAGGCTACCCAGCATGTTCTCAGGATCCCCTGTCTCTCCCTCCCAAGTGCTGGGATTGAGGGCAGACCACCACAGCCCCTAGGCTTCTGTGTGGCTCCTGGGAACCTGAACTCTGGTCCTCAGACTTGCATGGCAAGAATTTCACCCTGTGATCCATCCTTCAGCTCCTCTTCCAATCGCTGCCTCACCTTCTGCCTTTTCTACGTTCCATGCTTTGGTGCTAACCCTGGTCTACCTACTTCTTACTCTTGTTTCCTTCCTTCACTTTTTGAGAGATTAATTTATCTATCAGCATGTATTATGTCCTCAGCACACAGATACAGGATAGGAAGAGCACAGTCTCTCCTGGAGGGAGTTTGCTTGGGGGCTACAAATGGGAGGGCCTCGGGCTTTCAGGAGAGACTTGAGTCAACCCCTAAAGGACCAAAGGGGATGACTGTGAGTTGAGGGGGCTGGGAGGAGGAAGGGACATTCCAGGCAGAGAAAATAGTGTGTGAGAAGGAGGCAAGAGAGCTCATTGTGATGCTGGCTGCCATGAACACTCTGGAGTAAATAAGTATAAGAGAGCGGGTATGCAGAGGGCAGAGGCGAGGCCACTGAGGAGTTTGGGGACAGAGTTAGAAGAACGTGGAACCATTGCATTTAAGAAATGGGATGGTGTGCTAGGAAGGGTCATGCTGGCAGGACTTGCCAGAATCATTGCAGGAGACGGAGGAGAGGGGCTATGCAATGCACACTGCAAGGATGAACAGGACCCTAGGGGAAATGGGCAAAGTTAGGGCCTAGATTGGTATATTAGGCAGAGTCTTTCAAATGAAAGAACCAACAGTGTTTAGCTATAAGAGGGATGGCTCAGAATCCACTGTCAGAGGCTGAATATGACCCACGGTGGATGTATGAGGGGAGAGCTGAGAAATCAGTAGCTACTCCATGCAAGAAACGTGAGAACAAGAAGGTCCAGGAGATGGCACTAGTCCAAGGTGGAAAGGCTGGATGCCTGCTGGAGTCACGGGCGCAGGTCCACTCTCAAAGGCTGAGTGCTATGGACAACAGTAGTCAAAGATGCCCCACCCCCATAAAAGTATCCATCCTGCTGGGCATCAGTTCCCCTCTTCCACTTCGTGCGCCCCTCCTGTCCCGCCCCCTGGATGGTGCACTCATATGCATGGCAGTCTCCCACTCACTTTGCTGACCATGTGAAGGCTTTCATTGGATGCTCGCCTAGAGTGGGTTTTGCTGATTTCCGAGGTGCTTCTCAACCCAGACTGGCCATCAAATGACACTGAGGACTTTGGCAGTAGCGTCCATGGTAAGGATGTGCCGTGCAATGGCAGGGACAGCCTCTCATGCGAAAGCCAGGCTAATAAACCTCTTCTCATAATTAAATCAATCCAGTCAAATCTAAGTCTTTCCCTGCGGCGTACTGCTCCGCTCTTGGTGACATAAGTCCTACCCCTTCCTACCCCCCACCGCCACCTCTCTTTAGAGAAAAGAAAAGAGCTAGGAGTTGGGAACCAAAGTCTGGGCAGCAGCGTGTGTAGCTGAGGAACTCTGGCTTGAGATGGTGCGGGTGACTGTGAACCAAAGCTTTTCCCTCTGCAGCCCACAGCCCTTCACAATCTGCCTTCATGTCCCCTGTCCAATCCTTTCTCTTGATTCCTTCATCCTTCCAAGTCATTTTTTTTTTTTTAGTTTCACTTTTTTTGAGACAAGGTTTCTCTGTATAGCCTTGACTGCCCTGGGCTCACTTTGTAGACCAGGCTGGCCTTGAACTCACAGGAATGTGCCTGCCTCTGCCTCTCCAAGTACTGGGATCACAGGTGTGCGCCACCATGCCTGGCTCTGTCCCAAGTCTTAATGCTTAATATTCTTCCTGCCTGGATGAGGTCCCAGAAGTACAAGTCTCAGTGGCGAGCACAAATTGGAAGATATTGATAAAGAACCTGCTTACAAATGTGTGGGCAGAGTACAGGGAGCCCCGTGCATGTGTGGTATAGAAATGGGTCTAAGGACAGTGGGTGCCTATTGTGTGAAGGGGGGGGAAGCTAACTGGGAATAGTGTGAGCTTTAGGGACCTCAAAGCCCACTCCTAGTGACAATAAGAGCACACCTCCTAATCTTTCCAAACAATTCCACCAACTAAGAACCAAGCATTAAATATATGGACCAATGGAGGCCATTCTGGCTCAAACCACGGGTGATCTGACCAAATACCCGTCTACCCCTCCCACCCAGATAGGACACCAATGGCAGGACAAAATGTGATTCCAGCAAAGTCCAGCTTGACAAACACGTGGCTTTTGGGGCTTACTCACAGAGCATGGGTGAAGGAGAACTTGCAGGAGATTAGGTGAGATATATATATCCATAAATTCAATCCTCAGTGCCGAGGGTGGGGGGAAGAAGTGGTGGATGATGGATTGCATAATTAAGCAAGCCCTGACCAATGTGTGGCCTTGACCATCACAGACCCATTCTTGTCAGGGTTCCATCCTACTACAAGGAAGTCCGATACATTGTCAGAGCAATGTGAGAGCTCTTGTACAGAGTCCCCTGGCTGGCACCAGGCACTCTGCCTTCCCGTGTGACAGCAGCAGGGATTCCTGGGGAGCTTGGAGTTTGTGGCTCTTTGGAGCCCTTTGGTTCAGCAGTCTGATGAAAGGGTCGTGAGGCTTTACTTTAGAAAATCTCTTCTCCGGTCCACGTAGTTAGCCTTCTTGGCAAGGCAGTGGCAGGGCTGGAGAAGGGGTGTGGAGAGGCATGTGTGGAATGCACAGCCTGCACAGCATCTCACCCAGTAAGATTGGCAATGCTCAGATATTCTGACTCTAAAAGTCAAGAATACTCAGCTGGTTATCCAAACTGACTGTGCATGGGGTGAAACAGTGTCCGTGACCCAGGGGAACTGGATGCAGGCAGCCAATGACCTCATTTGCTCATCTCCAATGTATGCTCTTAGAACTGTCTCCCACAATGGTGAAGGTCAGGAAATCCTGAGTGAAGTTCAATTTCTTTACCAGGCCTCATAGGTGGCTAACCCTCCTGCTCCCCTCAACTAGCTTCCTAAAGGAACACTTGCTGAGTGGCTGTGGAAATGTATTCTTTACTCCTGGGAGCCCCCATGGAAAGCTGAGGAGAACCCAAACCTAGATACACTTTACTGTCTACACACACACACACACACACACACACACACACACACACACACACACAAGCTGCTACCTCTCTTGGTCTCCTTTTCTTTGCCCAAGTGAAGGGTTTAACCTACGACGTGTATACAGTAGTAATCCTTGTCTGTCCTAGAGTTCAGCATTGACCAATGAACTCAGATTTCTCCGAAGTAAAAGCATGAATCAGTCACAGACCTCCAGAGCTCCTGCTTCCTCCGAGTGCTGGCAGGCAGCCTTCTCTACGTTAGCTCAGGCCTTAGTGCTCCAAATCTCTTTGTCATCCTCACCAGGACCATGGAGTCAGGCTCTAACACATGCTGATCCGATTGCCAGCAGTGATTTACTCAGACCCTGGTTACACCCAATCCAGTTCTGCCTCCATGACTCACCTTGTCTCCATCTGTGACACTTCAGAATCCTCCAAGGTCACACCTGCTCTGCCAGGGACCCGTGGCCCCGTGGTTCTGACATCACCAGACCTGACCGTGAATGGGCACAGAGCTCTGCCCTTAGCAGCTTTTCTGGTTTCCCCTTCCTGTTCTGTGGATCCTTGAAAACTCCCTTTTCTTCCCCACCAGCATGGACGGAAGCTTTCTTTCTCTCTCATGCCAAAGCTGCCACTTCCTCCTTTTTCTGCTCTTAGAGCCTTGTTTGCCAGTGTGCTTCCTTGAACCCAAGGCTCCCTTCAGTTACAACACTCCATCTTCTTGCCTATTAACTTGCCTATTCACTAGGGGGCAGTAGATTTTTTTTTAACCCTTCAAATCAGGATATTCTGAGAGTGAAAGTAAGTGCTGTTAGTACTCATAACAAAATAACAGATGTTAGTAAGCCACGATGCTCCCAAGTGGGACCTAGAGAGAGCCCACAATTTGCAGACCTGTGGCCAGCCTCTGAAGTGCCACCGTTCTTCTTTGTGAGCTCCGCCTACATCCAAATCTTGTCAGAATGGTGCAGACATTTCCCCTGTGTGTTACATTCACGTCTCTTAGGTCACTTGTACTGCAAGTCTCTGCTTGTCCCCTAGACCAGCTAAAGTCCTGCTTGAGAGGACAAGCTCCTGGAAGGAGTGGTTAAGCCTGTGATGGCATCACAGCCAAGGCCATTAGGGTTGCACTCACACACAGCTGCCCTCCCCACAACCACAGTGCTGCCCTGTTGTCTTGTATCTGTCGGTCCCCCACCTGTCCCAACCTTCCACCTTTGCTCATAGTCTCACCCTAGAACTCCTGGTGCCCGCTCCTAAAATTCTTACCAGACCAGTTTCAAAGCCAGATGAGAAGTCTCGGTCAGTCCGCTTCTGCAGGGACTCACCCACCCCCCCACCCCACCCCCCACCAGAGTTGTGTTCTGCTGAGCAAACGCTGGCACTGTGATTGGCTGCCCTTTATGAACCAATCTGATAATGACGAGAATCCAATCCCAAATCAAGCTAGGCTAGTTCAAAGGGGGAGTTCAAGCATCTGAGAGCATTCATGGGAGTGAGAGGGCCAGGATGAGGCTGAGCTTGGGAACAGTACAGCTAGAGATCTGAGTGTCACCAGGTCTCCACGTTTGTCCCCTAGATAAGCCACCTTCCCATGGAGCAAAGGACATAGTTCCCAAAGTCCTGCTTGTAGCCTTACCTTAACTGTGATCTCACTCTGAACATGAAAGAAAACACTGCTGTGAGAGACACCTGTGTCCTTCCTCCTAACTATCAGAAGTATCACCTTTCTATTTCCACTTAATATGTTTAATGCTCATGCAGGGAACTACTTGAAACAGACCCCAGAAAACAATATACTAAATTGCCCTTCCTCACCAGCCATCTGCACGCATCAAAGCCAAAGGGCCTATGGAAAAAGCACCCTTACATCTTACATCCACCATCCCATAAAAGCAGACCCTTTCCTCTCTGAAAAATAGGGGCTATCTAAGACATAACACCTATCCCATTTTTCCATAGGTCAGGACATAAATTTGAAACAACAGCAGCAAAACCAAACTAAAGCAACAATAAAAATATCAACAAAAATTCCTCTGACGGAGAAAAAGGACACAGAAAAAGTCATTTCTACCCCGGGAAAGGGGGCAGCTACACCAAAGCTGTCTCTGCCCTGTTTCATGATTATCTATAATTTTTAAGAAGGCCACAGTATATGGGGAGAGGGAACTAGACCGCATCCCTTTATCAGGTTTTGTTTCCTGATTTCTTTTGGAATACAGGGAAATTAAGGCTGCAATGAGAACCAAAGTCGTACTCCTGTGTGTGTGTGTGTGTGTGTGTGTGTGTGTGTGTGTGTATGTGTGTGTCTGTGTGTGTGTGTCTGTGTTTCATAGTTCATTATTGCTTATATGTGAACTTGGGACATGAAATCCCAGTGGCCCTGAGGTCACCCTTGGCTGGGAGGGTCTAGCAGGTCTCAGCAAACACTTTTGTCTGGATCCCTATGAGACACCCTGCTTGGACCCAAGTTTTTGTAATCACTGTATCTGCCAGGACCGGGCTTTGGGTGAGATGCAAGCCCAGTCCCTGCCACAGTCTGCACTGAGGTCTTCGGCCAGCAATGGCCAATGGGAGGAAGTTCACTTTGTTCCATCAAGGCATGTGATTATTGTCAGACACAACTTAATGCATTTGATAGAGATAACTGATTTCAGCGTTCTGTGTCTTAGGAAACACAAGGTCCAAAACTCCTCCCCACAGAAGCCTACTTGGGTCTGTCTCCTGGCACCTGCTGAAGCTGAGCAGCCAGAAGTCACAGAAGGCAGAGGCAGTAGTTGATAAGACTTGCACCTCAATGAGCTCCTGGAGCCTGGTACTGCCCTTCAAAGCTGGGGGAGGCCACCGAGGGCTTCCTGCACTTCCGGTCAGCCACCCTCATGCTCAGCCCGCCCATTCGCAGCACTCTAAGGGCCAGCTTCCGGTAGCCCCCCTTGCTGCTGTTGCTGTTCCTTGGAGAAGGTCCTGACAGGTCCTCTCCTATTGCCCCAGCCTACTAATTGACCCAGCCACCCCGGCGTGCACCTCCACCCAGTTTCTTCCAGCACAACAAACAACTTCTCACTTCCGCCTGCTCACTGCCCGTTTCTCCAGTTCTTCCTCAGGTCAAATTATGTCCCTCGCTCACTAAGTTAGTCAGAAGCATGTCAACTTTCAGCTGGGTTTCACCACGTGATGCTATTTCTTCATCTTCCGTCTGCTCCCGTGTGTCCTTCACCTCTGACCCCATTCCTTCTGACAACCTGCAGCTCTCTGTCAGATGAACTGACATTCCTTCTGACAAGGGCCAAGCATCTTCCCCTGGAGTCTTTCTCCAGGGTCTTGTTCCTTCCATACCCTAGGAGCCATACCTGCCCCCATCAAACAGAACAGTTAGTGCCATCTGATTTACACAGAAGCTCTACCCTGCTCCCTGGCTCACCATATCCAGCCAAACTTAGGAAACCCATCTCCTTGCACTGGGTGTTATCTGCTGCAAACTAGCCACTGCCCCTACCCATACCCTCACTCAGGGTTGTCCCTGGCTACTTTCTCAGCAGGCTTAGGCTTCTCTCTAGCTTTTCCTTATCCAATAGCCCTGCTTCTCCCCCTGGAATACTCTCATTACCCATAACCTTGTCTGCAGGCTTTGCTTTCTTTGCCAGGGTGGCCCCTGTCTGTATCTGAAAGCTGTCAGCAACCCGTTTCATTTCCCCTCTCAGTGTGAGAGCCTGTCGCTGTGGTGGCCTGCAGCAGGGCAGTTTATAGAAACCTAACTTCCCTTTCTAGCCTTTTAAAAATGGTTTTCTCAAGACATGCTTACAGGCACTATGCTTGAAACAGTTTCTAAATGCAAGGCTGAAATCAGACTGTAACTCTTTTGGTCTCACGTTTACAAGGCCAAAATAGTTCTTGGTAATGAAAGAAAGAAAGAAAGAAAGAGGGAGAAGGAGAGAGGGAGGGAGCAAGGGAAGAAAAACAACTACAATAGAAGGGTTGCAATGAAAACACTAACATTTTTGTCTTGTCTGTTGTTCAAAATATAATTTTATTTAAAAATGCAATCATGCATTAAAATGCAATGGCTGTTGATCTTGCATTTTCATTCCATGTTAAAAATACTTAACTGGGCATTTGCATGTGTGGAGGACTTTTGGTGGGGCCCACCCAGGGGAACACAGCACTCCTAGCCACTATGCCCTGCTGTAGCACACTAGGACACAGGGCAGTTGTGACGCTGAAGGATCTGGAACCCTTATTCCCCAAATGGCTCTTGTGAGGGTGGTACGAGGAGGTCCGAGAAAAATCCAAAAAATCTGCAGGGTTCTCTTATGCAGTAGGGAAGGATCATGAGGGCAGAGGGCGAGCTGGGTGAAGCTTTGCAGGACTAGGAAGCAAGGAGCTGAGCTTGTGGCCTACCAGAACATCGAGGGAGATTTCCTTTCATGCACTCTCAGACATGGCTGGGTAGACAGCTCTAACAGAGCAGGAACGAACCCCTTTTATGATTATTAGTTCCTCATGATAGAATTTCTATGTTGATAACATAAAATCCTCACTTGTGTGTCTTGTCGCTGACTCCAGTATTTTTCTGCTATTATTAGCCCCTCCCAACAGCAGGCAATGCTGCAGACAGCATGGCATGGCTCTCTCCACACCGACTAAAGCACTTTTGTTTCAACCCTAGTTCATATTTCATGAAAATAATAAAACTGATATATTTAGTAGGATTTATTAAGGAAGGGGTAAAATGGAATCCTATGCAACAATATGGGTGAACCTAAAAGACACTGTGTTAAGTGAAACAAGCCTTAAAAAGACAAGTTCTGCATGACCTCACTCAGAGGTGATGCTGGTTGCATGGGCGGAAAGACTAGATCCTTGAATCGTGTGTACCTGAGGCTGGGTTGAGATTGAGAGTGTTGAGGACAGGGTGGTCATGGGTTAAATAAAGTTAGATGGGAGGGGAACATGGCTCTGTGTTCCACTGGATGAAATGGGGACTCTTGCTTATAAGAACATTTTGTGTGTTTGAAATTGTGAGAGAGGATTTCAAATGCTCTCATCACAAAGAAAGGCTTTGAAGCAATGGATTCAGTAATTACCCGGATTTGGTCCTCATGCAATGCGTGCATGGATGGAAGTGGCAGCTGTGGCTCATAAATAGGTGTTAGAAATTAAACAAAATGCTTCTCAAAAGAAAAACTAGAGTCCAAATACCTGAACATGGGTTTTCTCTGTCTATATCCACCACAGAACTTCCTGTGGAGCCCTCTGGAAACTGCGAGGAATATCCGAGCATCTCATTTCACACCAGAAAGAGAGCAGGAGACCACCATCATATGTTTGCAGCTTCTGTAGTCAGGAGTCCTCACAGGAGAAAGCATGGGGAGACACCAGCAAGGCCATGGTCTACTGAGAACTCACACCACTCGTTTCTGAGCGTTTCTTCTTCCCCTGGGGCCTTTTAAAAGTCATCCCCGCTCAGTTCTCAGTTACCATCACTGAGTGTATAAGAAGAAGAGGGAAGCAAACAGCCCTCTGTCTTTTTTTTTTTTTTTGAAAAATATTTCATTACATTTATTCACTGTGGTTTATATTTTAACAGTCCAATTTTTTTCTCCTTGATTAATTTAATTAATTTATTCAATTATAATTCAATTGTTATCCTATCACTTGTATCCTCCTGTTCCTCCCTCCCTCTTTCACCCTATTCCCCTCCCCTAGGTCTATGACCGAGGGGGACCTCCTCCCCCACTATATGGTCATAGACTATCAATCCTCTGTCTTAAGTAGCCAGACTATTTTCAGTCAGATGTGCTACTGGATCTTCAGCTTAAGCTTGGTGCTGAGGTTCCATCGAGCTGGTCAAGCTTGTAATCACCAAATCTCATCTCTCTGTGCAAGATGCTCAGCGATGGAGGGGAAAGTGGTACCCTCCATCTCTCTGCCATCTTCCCTGACCCCACACTTCCTCTTACATTAAATGTGTTTTGTTCGTTGAGGAAACAGCCTGTTTTCATGGTTTGTAATTTCTTAAGAACCAGGCAGTGTACAACCAAAACATCAACACCCCCACCTGCCAAATTTTACAACTCTTCTGGAAATATGACACTAATATACATGTTTGTCTTTGGGCTCTTTCTAGCATGCCTTCAAACCCTCTGAGTCTTATTAGGAAGCCCACGTCCCTTTATGCACATGGAGACTCCCATAGAGTAGAGCCTTTGTTTGAACTAAAGTCCCCAACACCTGCGAGCTTTGTGAGTCACACTCCAATCTACTGGGCTCTGAGTAAAGTTAAATCAGAGCTGCGTGCCAGCCCGAGACTCAAACTCTGATGCACAGTTTAGAAGTCATTCAGTTACCCACGTGCCTTTCCAGGAAAAGGCCCTCCCTGCTTAGTGGCATGCCTCACATAATTCATCCATGGGGCAAATCATTTTAACACTCTTTGCTGTCTATGGCATAATTATCTTCAGTCAAATCATGAATGAAGTAGAATGAGGTAGATTACAATTACAGCCAGAAATGAAGACTGAGACAATGAAAACTTTCTTCTGCTAAACTTAAAGTAAATCTGAACGCCATTAAAACCCAAAATAAATTTAAAAACATTATAGTACAAATAAGCAAAGGCAATGATTAACTTGCCATTTTAAATTGCATGAATATATTTTTGTGAGGAAAAGTCATCTCTCTATATTTATCTGTGAAGCAAAGAGCCATGAATTCTTTTCTGTTCCCTTACTCTAATTCCTATAAATCTGCCAGTGGCTTGGAGAAGATTGTCTTTTTCATATTTGTATATAATAGTTTTATCTGTCCTTACTAGAAATTGTCTGAGTATATTAATTTTAATTTTGTTATATTTTTATTTTTTCCTCTTGTTTGAACAGTTAATTTATTTTTTAATATTTTGTGTCATATTTATTTATTTGTGTGTGTGTGTGTGTGTGTGTGTGTGTGTGTGTGTGTGTGTGTATGCTTGAGCATGTACATGCCACAGCACATGTGTGGAAATCAAAAAACAATTGTAGGAGTTGGTTCTCTCCTTATAGCATATGGATCCTGGGGATAAAACTCAGCTAGCCAAGACTTAGTGGCAACCGACTTTACTTACTGAGCCATCCTACTGGCCTGCACACCACAGCCAATAATTGTAAACTGAGAAGATGCAGGCAGTCCTGTGCAGAAGCCTCTGGTTTGGCCTTCAGCTTCCCTGGTCCTTATTAAATTATACTTTACACTACTGGGCTTTACTGTAGGCTGGAAAACACAAAGGTTCATGCTCAGCTGACCAGCATTCAGTGGCTCCAACGTCATTGTGTACATTAGATGGCTGCCTCCTACAAAAAGGAAAGATGCCTCAAAGTGAACTTGAAAATCAGTGTGGACGCAGAGCAGAACAGACACATGACCTGCTCAAGGATTTAACAATCACTGAACTGTTTGCTGGCTATCAAAGGAATGCCAGTATGCGTTGCTTTTACTATGATTTATAACTTGATACAATTTCTCTGAAGATAAATTAGTGAATTCTGACTTCTTTTTTTTTTTGTGAATTCTGACTTTAATAGGTAGGAAATAAAACCATCTTCTAAAGCAACAGCAGGTTTTCAACACTAGATTGAAATGTGGGGAACCCTAGGTCCAGTCTCTGTAGTAGTGAAAAGAAAAAAAAATGCAAGCAAGTGAACAAAAACCAGATTGCAATTAAAGACCACTTCCACCAGAACCAAAGGGGAGTAGCAAGGTTCAGTTTGGCTAAAATCACAAGTAGGTACCAAAGATGCCAGAAACATTCTCAGCATTGGTCATGATTTTCACTTGATGGAATTTATCGGCAGCTTTTAGGACATTCTGTCCCATTGCCAGATGCTTTCTTTGCCTTATCAGGGGAGATTTGACTTGGTAATCTCATTTTTCGGAAACTAAAGAATTAGTTTTTACCGAATTCTCAAACTGGTTATAAAGTTGCCCATCCCCCCCCCTTCCCCCTCCCTCCTTCATGACTTTTCACTTTTAGGGCTCCTTGAATGCTAAGCATACTTTGTAAACTCTGCAGTTGCCCACTCCCTTAGGACCTGCTTCTTGGAAGCTCCTCCCACCACAGCCTTGCTGCAAGACTGCTCTGCCCCTTCATGAGTGGCACAGTTGGTTGCACATGGCAAGACAAGAGGAGAAGTTTAAGTAGTGGATCTCCTCCCTCTCAGCATGTCCCCACCCAGACCTGTCACCACCCTGCCCACGCCACCGCTGTGAATAGCCTCCAATTCTCTTCCACCCAAAGCTCTTTGTCAAGCAATATGACCCCTATGTGCAGCAATGTGCATCTCTTGTCATCTGCCCTTTGGAAAACATGACCATTTGCTCTACACGGTCAGCATCCAGGTACTCAGCCCACTTCTGGGCTTCCTTAACAATTTCACAGGTAGACTCCTAGAACTCAGCTTCCCCCTTTCCTAAAGTGAGACTCGTGCTGCCTGAGACAAATGCTGTTTTATGACCGCTTTCATCTCTAAGTTTAATGGCAACTAAAAGGAATGTAGTCTACTTTATTTCCAGACCTTTTAAAACCAAACCCAACCAAATGCCAGTATTTCCTATAACCCTTCTTTTCAGTTGGGTCATGGCTACCCCTGTTAGTGTTCCAGGAACTCTTCGCTCTTTCCTGTTGTTGGTGGTGGTCGCTTTTTCCACCAGTCTTCTCTAGCCATCCAGACACACTGTGCTCACATGACCTGTTAGTCAGATTTCTCTTGCTATGACAAAACACCAGAGACAGATTTTAAAGATTAAAGGTTGATTTTTTTTTTTTTCCTTTCAGGTCCATGGTCACCTAGTACTGGTGTCTTAAGCCAGTGGTAGTACAGGGTTGGTACAAAGGTGGTATAGGGGTAGTACAGGGGTAGTACAGGGGTGGTACAGGGGTAGTACAAGGGTGGTACAAGGTAGTAGTACAGGGGTGGTACAGGGGTGGAACAGTGTGCTCCTTCGAGAGCAGTCCCCTAGTGTTTTCACTCCTCCTAAAGGGTCCACCGCCTCCCCAAGCACCACAGGCTAGTGAGTTTAACATGGCAACTAACTTCCATGGCATCAGAAGCCACAGAAGCTGACTAGATTCGGAAGGCTCTGGTCTCTTCTGTCGTAAAGATTTTTAGATGAAGTAATAAACTGTGGTCATGGAAACTGGTTTTTCAAGAAACTTCAAAAGTTATCTCTAGACAAAATCACAAAGGGAAAGAGAATGAATACTCCTAGGAAGTGCTTGGCCAATGAGAGAGAAGACACACAAAAGAAAAACTCCTTCCTCTTCCCCTCCCCCTCCCTACCCTCTCCCCCTCCCCCTTCACTGGGGGTGTTCAGGGACACTGACATCTCCTGCTGCTGCAGTCTCTCTGCCTTCCCTTGTCTTGTGCTGTGATTCCCTTTTCCCTGGAACCGAGCCTCCCAGAAAACACAGGCACTAAAGCTCCACTTCCTGCTCTGGCTTCCAGGAAGGCCAGCCTAGAGCGGTGCTGATGGTGCAGAGCCTTTCCTGCTCTGGGAGCTGCTACTTGCACTCTACGTGCTACACAGGCACCCACGCAGCCTCCACCATCCGTGCCTATCCTTAACTACAACACATGACCTGCTCCTGCTGTTCTCGTGGTTTCTGCTATCACTGCCTGGCAAAGTGATACATATTTTAGGAATGAAGAACACTTTCTAGGGCAGCTTTGTTTTAAGGTTACAGGAACTTAGCAACATCCCTTCCAAAATTGGAATCCTACGTCACCATACTTGGATTCCTGTTTTATTATTTGTTTGTTTATCCATTCATTGTTTGCTTGTTGGATGGTCTCATTAGATAGACCAGCCTGGTCTTGAATTCACGGTCTTACTACTTCAACCTTCCAAACGCTAGAATTCTAGACTGAGCCACCTTTGCCCAGCATGGATTCCTATTTTAATACGTGTTGGTAAAGCACTCCTTTTTCCTTTTTCCTCTAGCAGTTTCACAAGCAGTATTATTTAGTGGAGGGGCCACAAATTTTGAAGCCAGGTCGACCTGAACCTCAGGTCTGCCATGCACTACCAAGAGTCTTACCTGATCCTCCAGCCTCTCCGAGGCCCAGCCTTCCACTTGGCTGACATGGACTGTCACTGCTCATACACTTGACGAAGATTCTGTTTTCTCTGATGTTTCCCCAGCTTAGCAAAATGAAAGCCTCACAGGACAAGAAGTCAAGGCATGTTTAACTATTTCTAATTGAACCGGCTCTGCAAATCCCAAGTGGGAGCTTTTTATAAACCCCTGCTCAGGCCTTGGCTCTGTAATACAGACTCAGTCTGGTCATAATCATGGCAATTTAGGAAGGAAAGCAATACTCTTAACACACCTGCTAATGCCAGTGCAAGGCGAGTTTGGGAGAGCTTCCATCTGAGACTATTAGGACCTCAGATTGCCAAATTTGTAGAGTTCTTTTTCTCCTAAGTAGAACTAGAACATTCCAGTATGGCTAACACAAAAAGATGTTTGATGGCTAATTGGATGTCTGCTTGACACAGGCCAGAGTCATCAGAGAGGAGGAGACCACACTAGAGAAAATGCCTCCACGAGATCAGGCTGTAGGCAAGCCTGTAGGGCGTAGTCTTAACTAGTGATGGACGGGGAAGGGTCCAGCTCACTGTGGGTCATGCTATCCCCGGGCTGGTGGTCCTGGGCTGAGCGAGCCATTAAGCAGCGCTCTTCCGTGGCCTCTGCATCAGTTCTTGTGTCTAGTTTCCTGTCCTGTTTGAGCTCCTGTCTTAACTTCCCTCAGTGATGAATAGTGCTGTGGAAGACTAAATCAAATAAACCCTTTCCTCCCTGACATGCTTTAGTCATGGTGTGTCATCATAGCAAAAGTGACCCTGACTAAGAGATGGTTCTTGGGTGCCACTGAGTTGGTTCATGGAGTGTGACCATGGAGCGTCACACAGCCTCTGAGACCCTTGGGCAGACATGGTTAGACGTCCCTTTCCACATCCATGTGTATGCTCAATTTTCTTAACCAATATATTTTATTAACAACTTAGTGACCGAGCATACATCACTTATAACCCGACTAACCAAAACAATAGGAAATGAGGATTTATGGACACAATAACAAAACTGTAAGGATATTAGTTCTGAGGAACGATTCTCCTGGCACAATCAGCAGGATTTCTTCTGTTGGAACCTAGAGTAACCAGAACCCAGAACCTCAGTAGGAGCCAGAGCTCCGAAGCCTTCCCTCGAGTGGTTCTCTAGGAGCATCTCAAAGTGCAGTGATGAACATCCAAAACTATCCCAAGTCTCCAAAAAGCCCCGCCTCCAGTTCTGGGCTCATTTATATATCTCCTCCCAGAGTCTGTTCTCGGGATCTTTTCAGCTGGCAACAATCAAGGTCCCGCATGAGGTGGTTGGTCTTCTAGTGGATTAACCTCACCTGTTCTCTCACAAGACCATTCCAATCCCACACTTGGGATCCTAAAAAACAGGTTTATCTCTCCTTCATCCATGACTCAGTTTTCTATCCGCAAACACTATCCGTTCTATACTATCCTTTGGATTTGTCCCCTCTTCCCTACCCCCACCCTCTAGCCAAGCCCATATCACTTCTGGTGACACCAAGTGGTGACAGGTCTGGTCCTTCACTGGATATAGTCTACCCAGATAGCCCAAAGTCAACATTAGTACAATGTGATGCCTTGCTTCTGCTCTGGGATTTCGCAGGCAGCGGACATTAGAAAAGAAGCCGTGCACAGAAGACAATGGTGGGTTCTGCCAGGAAAAATTTGAGCTTAGAATTAACGTCAAAACTGATCCCAGCCCTGCTCCCCAAACAAGTAAGTATGGACCTGAGGCAAGCTGACAAGGCTGTTGGTGATTCAATATTATTTCCTAAAACAGTCAGTGGCCAGATGCAACCCCACCCCTCAGTCTTTAGAAGAAATCACAAATGCGCAAGGAGAGTCAGATTGGAGTCTCCCCTGTGTGGAAGGAATGATGGGAACAGCTTTGCCTACAAAGGAAGACACGGGCTGAGGGCTGCTCTCAGAGCAATGCTTCTTTCTGTAGCATTTGCAAACTGTTGTACCATAGTGTATACATTATGTTGACGTGTGCAGATTCCCCGATGTAGAATCACCAGCTTGTGTGTGCACAGAATAACCTACAGTGACTTCTAGGGGGGCTATACTGATTTGGGGGGGCGGGATGTAACAGTTGAGGGGAGAAGTTGGATAGCAAGCATCAAACATTCTGCTCTCTCCTGCCTGTTAGAAGAACCTTGCTGTTCGGGGTTGCAGTCCTCCTGGTCTGGATAGCCACTTTGAGCAGGGCTCCCTCACCCCAGCATGGCCTCTGGCTCTCTGCCTGACTCCATCTGGAAAGTGTCTTTTGACATCAATGATGCCCCTACCACATTTGATGTATGGCCCTTGACACAGCTCCCTGCTAGCGCTCCCCTCCCTGTGTCTGTAGGATAATTAGGTGCCGCGTTCCCGTTCATATGATAAGAGTGTGCTACCAAATGCAAAGCAAGTATCTTTAAAATGCCTGGTTTCAACTAATTATGAATGCCTATCCTGGAATCCCCCCACCCACTCCCCAAGGGCTATACAGCCTTTGTTCTCCATGATTAAAGCTGTGCTATCTCCTGAAGTGGTTTCCGGAGTGCTTGATCTCCACAGGGCTTAAGGCCTGCCAGGCCCTGCATCTCCCCTTCTGCTCCTCCTGCCTTGGTGGGCTGGTGGCCAACAGCTCCCCAGGGAAGAGGAGAACCACACCTGCCTGCTGGCCAGACCTAACAGACGTGCTTCTTGTGTTTCGGTAAGAAAATCAGAATTTTCTCTTTATTCTTCCTCTTTCTGGCTGTCCCAGGCAAGAAATCCCAGTTAAGTCCAGACAGAGAAGTTGAAAGAAGATGTCTCTAGACTGCGCTTCAGACTCTGTCCTACTGAGGTAAAAACTTAGGCAAGACCCGAATTTCCCAACAAAAGAAACACCTGGTCAGAAAGAACGCAGGACATGTGAATGTGCGTGCACCTATGAACTCATTGCATGTGAGTGTGTGTGTGTGTGTGTGCATGCGTGTGCATTGTACACGTGCCATTTCCTTATCATTCAAACCTAAAATATGCATAAGACGCTCCTATTGCTATTTGAAGACCACCTCTGCTGCCCTCAATCTTACAGCTTCACAAGGTGTCTTTAGGAAGCCAACTGAACCACAAGTGACCTCCACTTCCAGCTCCAAGGCTTCGGCGATGCCCATTAACCTTCTTTGTGCTAAAAATATCATTTCTATTCATACTCCTCGATGTTTCAGATACATGTTGATTAGGCTAAAAAAATGTCAAGAGTATTTGAGTTTGCACATGGATGCTCAGTGAAGATTTGGATTTGTGGGATTGAGGAGATGGCTCAGTCAATAAAGTGCTTGCTGGGTAAGCATGAAGGCCTAAGTTTAGATGCCAGCACTCACTTGGGAAGCCAGATGCAGGCAACAGGGCATGTCTGCAATCACGGTGCTGAGAGTGGAGAAACAAGCAGAGCCCAGACCTCACTGGCCAGCCAGTGTAGTCAAGTCAGTGTGTGCCACATGGGGAGAGCCTGTCTCAAAACTTAGGTGGAGTGTGATGGGGGAAGACACCCATTGTCTGCCTGGGGCACATCCATGAGCATGAATGCACATATGGGTATGTACCAACACTCACTACCCACACCCGTAAATATGCACACATGCATAATACACACACACACACACACACACACACACACACACACACACACACACACACGCACGCACACACACACCAAAAAGAAATTTTATTCATATGGGAAGATGAAATTTCATTGAATCGTTATAATTCATGAATTAAAGATGACAATAGCTAACAATTAAAGGTGATATCAGTTCCCTACTCTCATAATCTTTGGGGGTTTTTTCCCCCAGTATAATCAAATTATAATCAGCCCAGGACATCTCCATGCAGAGTTTTAGTGAGAGATGATTTTGCTCACAGCCAATCGACTATCAATTTATATGTTCAGACAACCTTCTTCTGAAGTCTGTTACTGCCTTCTGGGTCACCAGATCTCTGGCTATGCACATCTCTGGTTCTCCGATTGGCAGTGGAGCAGATGGCTCTAATTTTGTGACATCATGTTAGGCTGATCCTAACATGGAAAACACATGAAGGGCATGCTCTCTTCTTCCAGGAGTTGCCCTCAGCACAGCTTATTTCCTACCTAGGAAGTAGAAATCTGCATCTCAGGAGTCAGCCATTGAAGAGGCAGCTGTTGCTCCTGGGCAGAGGGATGTGTGCTACAGGGTAGGCACACCATGCTCTATTGTCTTTCTGATCTACTCAGCCTCCCCTCCCCCTTGGAGGCTCAAGCCCTACTGTGTGCAGGCACATGTATACACATGCTTGTCAGATGGGTGTGCTTGTTGTTGTTGTTCGTCTTAGCCCAAAGCCAACTGTGGGAGGCTGATGTAGGTGCCTGATCATGTTACTGTTAATGGTCATGTTCTTAGGCATCACAGATGAAACTGCCTTTTAAAAGCAGCTTCCTAAGATGGGAGTGGTGCCACATGCCTGTAGTCCCTGCACTGGGGAGGCAGAGGCAGGCAGATCTCTAAGGGTTCAAGGCCAGCCTGGTGGTCTACAGGGCAGCCAGGGATACATAGAGAAACGCTGCCTCCCGGGCAGGAAACATCTTTCTATAGTTGAGAGTGCGGCTCAGTGTTGAGTGCATGTGAGACCCTCGATTCCATTCCTCATACCAAAATAAATAATAAAAACTGGCTCTTAGGCAAAAGTTAAAATGTCAATTAAACACTTGGCCAGAAGCGTCTCTTTTTGACACAGGTGATATAAATTGCAACAGAGAATCCTCTAACAATTCCCAAATAGAATGAATGTGGTTCCTTGCTGGCGGGTACTGCTCAAGGGATCAGGATCTGTTGTTGTGTGTGTGTTGCAGGACCCAGCACAGTTCTCTGCTCTCAGTACCCCCTGCTTCCCATGAGACTTCAGTTCTCCATTAACGGCCCTGCTTTACCAAGAAGAGACTTGATACCCTATGATCATATACAGGGGGAGGAGGTCCCCCTCAGTCACAGTCATAGGGGAGGGGAATAGAGTGAAAGTGGGAGGGAAGGAGGAATGGGAGGATACAAGGGATGAGATAACAATCAGATGTAATATGAATACATTAAAAAAAATTAATTTAAAAAACAGGCCTGCTTTCCAACTGAGCATATTCTATCTGGCTGCCAGTGGAACTTGGCATGAAGCATTTAGACTGAATATTTCCTCACCCCCCGCCCCCACCCCCTAACAAAAACAGGCTTTCACCTTGAGCACAGAAATGCATCATCAACGGAAGATCAAGTTACTGTGTTTTTCAGGCAGAGGACAATGCCAGGGGATCCCAGGGGACCTCCCAATTCAGATGCCCTTAACAGGAACCTCCAAATCGAGGGCAGATCCAAGTCTTTTCAGGCCTCAACCAGGGTCATGCAAGTGAAGAGTTCTGAGGCTGAAATCTCATCAGCTTCATGGTCCCCTCACCTCTAGCCTTACCTAGGGCGCTGCATCACATGATGTATGCTGCAGCCCTTACAGGGAGATGGGCTCTCACTTACAGATGACCACTCCCTGAGCAGCAGACTAAAGGAGGGTCTGAGTTTTGGAGTCAGAAAGATCTAGTCTCAAACACCAGTCCCACCCCTCAGTTGCTTTGAGCTTTTAAGAAAGAAAGAAAGAAAGAAAGAAAGAAAGAAAGAAAGAAAGAAAGAGACCTCAAAATGATCCAGGTTTCCTAAGAAGAATGGACATCATATGTGTGTGTGACGAGGAATTACAATCTCTTGCATTGGGAAGGAGCAGCCTAAGGGAATAAAGTCAGATTTTTTTTTTCTGTTTTTTGAGACAGGTTTCTCTGCGTACCAGTCCTGACTGTCTTGGAACTTGAACTTGCTTTGTAGACCAGGCTAGCCTCAAACTCAGAGAGATCCCTCTGCCTCTGAGCCACCTGTGTTTTGACCTCTGCCTCTGCCTCTGCCTCTGCCTTCACCTTCCACCTCTGGTGACCCAAAGGCATGTGCCACCATGCCCAGCCTATGGGTCAGTATTCTTTTTTTTTTTTTAATTCACTTTACATCCTGATCATAGCTCCCTTCTTCCTCTCTTCCTGATCCCACCCACCCTCCCTCTTTCACCTATCCTCCCTCCTCTATTCCTCAGAAAAGGGGAGCCCCCGACAACAACCCACCTCAGCACATCAAGTCCCATCAGGACTGAGTACATCCTCTTCCCCTGTGGCCTGGAGAGGCAGCCTCTCCAGGAGGAAATGATGGAAAAACAGGCAACAGGCCCCGCTTACTAAGGAACCCATATGAAGCCAGAGCTGCCCGTCGGCTACGTCTGTGTAGGAGACCTAGGTCCAGCCCATGCATGGCCCTTGGTTGGTGCTTCAGTCTCCACAAGCCCCTCTGGGCTCTGGTTAGTTGGTTTTGTTGGTCTTCTTGTGGAGCTCCTGTCTGCTTTGGGTCCTTCTACCCTCCCCCCCCTACCCCATGTACACACACACACACACACACACACACACACACACACACACACACACACACACACACACACTCAACTTTTCCACAAGACTCCCTGAGCTCCACCCAATGTTTGGCTTTGAGTCTCAGCATCTGTTTCCATGCTCTGCTGGGTGGATCCCTTCAGATGGCAGGTATGCTAGGCTCCTGTCTGTGAGTATAGCAGAGTTTTGTTACTAGTGTCAGGGGTTGGCTCTCTCCCATGGGGTGGGTCTCAGGTTGGGCCAGGCATTGGTTGGACTTCCGTCAATCTCTGCTCTATTTTTGATCCTTGCACATCTTGTAGGCAGAGTAAATTTTGGGTTCAAGTTTTTTGTGGATGGGTTGGTGTTTCCCTCCCTCCACTAGGAGTCCTATCTAGTTAGAGGATGTCCTCCTCAGTCTCCAGGACCCCTGCTACTGGGAGTCTCAGCAAGAGTCACCCCCATATCCTCCCAAAAGCCTCTGCTGTCACAGGTATCCAGCTTGTCATAGAAGCTTTGTTTATAATAGCTGGAAACTAGAAACAACCTAGATGCCCCTCAACAGAAGAATGGATAAAGAAACTGGTACGTTTACACAGTGGAATACCACTCAGCTATTAGAAACAAGGGAATTGTGAAATTTGCAGGCAAATGGATGGAACTAGAAAAGATCATGCTGAGTAAGGTAACCCAGACCCAGAAAGACACACATGGTATATACTCACTCATAAGCAGATTTTAGCCACTTAACACAGGCTAAACATACTACAATTCACAGACCCAAAAGAAGATAAGTAACAGGGAGAAGCCAAGGGAGGATGCTTCAGTCTCACTCAGAAGGGGAAATAGAGGAGACAGTGGAAGTGGCTGAAGAGAGGGAAGAAGGTAGGAGAGAGAGGGCAGAGAGAAATGTGAGTGGAGACCAGACCTGGGCAGAGTAGGGACAGGAGGACAGAGGGGCCTGCAGAGAGAAGAGGAACCATGGAGAATATTGGCTCATTTCTCTCTTCTCTCCCTCGATCTCTGTCCCAGGGGCCACAACATGAGACGCTTCTCAACTGCACATGCCCACTGTGATACACTGCCTCACCACAGGCCTAAAGGCAACAGAGTCAAGGGCCATGGAGCAAAGCTTCTGAAGCCTTGAACAAACAGGCCAGCAAGCCTTCCGTCTCTGAAAGCCGGGTACGTCGGTGTGTTCTCACAGTGCTGGAATGCTGACTGACATACTGAGGCATGCTGCCCTGTCCCCAACACATATGGAAAGTTTGCATCCTGTCCACTTAGTGCAGTCTCATGTGACTTCCCATTCAACCATCTTCACTAGAATCCGGTGCGTGTCATTAGCCTTATACAAAAGCAAGCTAGTTATTAGCGTGAGCATTCAGGAGTAAATAGCTTTCAAGCTTGCATTCAAGGTGGTATAACTGTATAAACACAGGACACAAGACAGAGTGGAATCCCACTTGCCCCAAATCAGTGCCTCACAGTTGTTGTTCTGTTTCTGTGGACCCAAGCAAGGATGCAGCTCTTACCAACTGCCCATGAAAGCTTCCACGGAGCCAGGGAGTGGCAAAGCCTCAGGTGCCTGAGATGCACCATCCCTTCCAACAGCTATCCAAACCCTGTGACCCGGCTGAGAAGCACACGCTCTACGAAAATTAAGACCAAATACTCAGTTTGTTTGATTTATTTGACCAGTCACACTGAACTAAACTGTTGGGGGGGGGTCCGTTTGCATAATGTAAAAATAAACTTTAAATAAGAATTCTCATACTTTACAATGTTAAAATATATGTACATATGTATATATATATGAAAGATTCATTAGGGAACTTGGAATAAAACATACACAGTATGCTATTTTAATATAGAAACACTTTAAAGAAAATAGTCTCACTAATTACAAACATAGAATCACCAAGAATTTACACAAGTTTCCATTTTCTTGAAGGTCACACTTCTCATCCTTTGGGATGTACAGAAATTATGTGGTTTACATAGTTCTATCCACATTTAAAACATTGCGTTTTAAATGTCTTAAGCATAGCACGTACAGTAGAGTGTTTCCATAGGAACATAACAGAAACTGTCACTAGTGGCCCGCTGTCAGGTGGCTCTGGGAAAACCGGCCATTTGTAAGACACTAGTCCAGTGTATTGCTATAATACAAAAGTTGTTCTATTGACCCCAAACACAATGAATTAAAGTTATACTAGGCTCAAAGAGTTACCACATAATACACACCAGTATATACACAGAGCAGGCCTCCTGACCTGAATGAAGAACCTATGCTTTTTTTTTTTGAGCCTATGCTTAAATAAGAACCAACAATTGGAAGTCCACGTGACTATCTTGTGAAGGCCATCTTTAAAACGTCCAGCAAAGTGCACAGTGAATGGAGTTGTCACCAGCAATGCTCCTTCCCTGAGCTGTCCTATCCCTGTCCTGTCCCACCACCTGAGAAAAGAGAACCTTGGTCTCTGGGGCATGCCAGAGGGGGCATTCACAAAGGGGGCCCCTGCAGTGACATTCCTGCATCACTAGAGGCCTCCTTAAAAAAAAAAAAAAAAAAAAAAAAGGTAAAATCCACTATCCAGAGTAGCTGGGTAGAATCTGCAAAACTAACATCCAGGAGAGAAACGTCCATCACTGTTTGTGGCCAGCAAAGCCTCCCATCAGCCATATTCCAGGGTTGGTGGCCCCCGGACGATATTGAAGTAGCCAGCCAGGGCTCCGAGGTCTATGTAGAGGGAGCGCTGTCTCCTGAGCACTTCAGATTCCTCAGTGCTGCCCGTGCATGATGAGTCTGCAGCAGAAGCAACGGGAAAACAACGGGGGAAAGATGACATAAAGGATACAGTGGCCCAGCAAGTAACAGCTACATGGTCCTTCTGCTAAGAAACAACCCCATGGGGCTCAAGAGAGTGCCCCAACTCTGGCTCTGACACTGTGGACTACTTATGGAATAGCACACGGATCACAGGGTGCAAAAGGACTTTTCAGTACCTTGCCTTTCCCACTATAGAGAAATTAGATGAGTATAAAGAAAAACAGGCACTCCGGGCTTAATCTCTGAGTTTGGACCTAAATGAGTGAATAAAAGGTGACTTCTCCAGGCATACTCAGGCTTCTTGGGGGTATACTGACCCTCCTGAGTAGGAAGGATTCACAGCTGGCATAGAGATTTCAAGCAGAAGACTAAACAGCAAGGTGACGTCAGACCTGGTGTTTTCTCTGTGTTTCCAGCCTGAACTATCCCAAAGGCCCCAGCACAGGGCTGCCATTGTCTACTTGTTTCTAAAGCCAAATGATAGTCTCAGTTTCAAATCAAGCAAACCAGAGGCAACATCCAATGACTGTGCTACCTCAGTTCACGCTGAAACTGTGGTAGGCGAGCCAGTGAAGTGTCGTGCCACCGTTCTCGCTCAGTTTCTCAAAGGATACTCAGGCCATCACTCCCTTGCTCTTTCGGTTTAAGAAGGTATCACTCTATAGTGCTACAGCCTGGGCAATCTTTCTGTTAGCTCTGGAGACATGCCTGGTTCCTCTGTGTGCCTGGTGCATGCATACGTGTGTGTGTGTGTGTGTGTGTGTGTGTGTGTGTGTGTGTGTGTGTGTGTGTGTGTATGCTGTAGGTGATGTAACTCAGGCCTTGTGCATGCCAGTTCTGCCTCCAAGTTACAGCTCCCACATCTGTTTTACGCTTTGCTTCAGGACAGTCTAACAAAGCTGCTCGGGGTAACCTTGAACTCATTCTGTAGTCCAGGCAGGCCTTGACCTTGCACCTGTTTGTGCCATCATGCCCAGCTTCTTGTCCTTTTGAGGCAAAGTCTCAAGTAGAGGAGACTGGCCTTGAACTTCTACTTGCTCTATCCGAGTGCTGGGATTACAGGCATGCGCCACCATGCCCAGCCTTCACCCCCCACCCCACCCCCATCACCCCCCCACACACTTCCATAACCACATCAGAGGCCTGCTGTGGACAGAAGGGAGGCCATTAGCTACACACACACACACACACACACACACACACACACACACACACACAGCAGGGTGCCTTACCAGCAATGTTCTCAGGAAGTTCTAGCTCCTTCCTGCTCAGCAGCCTCTTCCGCTCAAAGAGGGCAGAGTCCAGACTCTGACACCGTGGCTGATCCTCTCTAGGGGGGTTCAGGGCTTCGTGTTTCAGTAGGTCTGCAGCTCTCGGGCGGTGATTGGGGTTCCTTTCCAGGGCGGCTTCTATCAGCTCCCTCATGCCTGGACTGCAGTCACCAGCAATATCTTCCAAGGGAGGTGCCTGTTTGTGGATCTGCCAACACACAACCTCTTGTCAGCACGGATGGCTTGGAGACACATCTTCAGCAGTTAAGGCTGGGGCGGTGACCCACACCCCACTGCAAGACCCCTAGAAGATACCCTTCAACTTCCTAGAGGCGGTTAACCAGCTTTGGTTTAACGCAGCCAAGAGTACATGCTCAGTGTGAACCAGCCAGGACAGCTTCATGTTGTGGGGTCCAGAGGTGGCTGCAGCAATAGGGACATACCTGCGTCTTCCCTCCTCCCCCATTCTATGCCATCAAGGGGAGCTTGAGGGGGAGCAGAAAGCAAAATCATTTTATTTTCTTCATTTCAAAAGACATTAAAAAAAAAACATAGACAGCCTCCTTGGGCTGACAGAGCTATATGACACACAGAGGATAATGGGATGACTTATAATTTATGTCTACTCATTCAGTTTCCATTAGAATAGCCTTTCACATCAGTAATGGAATTTGCAACCACCTCTCGTGGGTATCAATTCTATTGTCACCCCACCTCCTTGGTGTGCTATTGAGATGGTGGGACGCACCGCCCCCAGCCCAGCCCAGCCGACGCTCACTTACTATGTACAGGTAGGAGGGATAGGACGACCGAGGGTAGCGCTTCACCCAGGGTGGAGTTCCTGTCTGCATGTGGATGAGCGTGGCTCCGAGGCTGTAGATGTCAGCTTTGGTGGAATGTCCCCTGCACAGGATGACCTCAGGGCTCATGTATATCTGCATGAGACAAGGAAGGCGTCGTTTATCCACTTTTCTTCCCCCTATCCAGTTCTAGGAGGCAGCTCCTTTGCATCTGTAGCATTTGCTGCACATCCTGGCTTTTCAGAGGGAATGCCAAGGGAAGTCCCAAAGTGCTTTTAGAGTCAGGATGATTGGATGGGGGCATCGCTGCACTGTGACAATGGGCAGCTCTTTCCCTGGGTCGAACACACAGCAGAGCTGATGGCAAAGGGCCTAGGTTGTTGACTACTGACCCTCACTGACCAGAGCTCTATAGATGTCCATCTGTTATGTAATCTGCCTAGTAAAGCACTGATCTTTGCAGACTTAGGTAAGAATACATACACGTAGACTCCTCCCATTTATCATTTAGTTGCCAAAAGGTGGCAGAATCCTCCAGGGTATTTATTTTAATGACTTAGAAGCAACAGTGTATAAGTTCTGAGCCTAAAGCAGGAGGGTTGCCACAAGCTCCAGGATAGCCTGGGCTACAGGCTGAGACCTTAATCTCAAAAAAAAATCAAGATAAATAAGTAAACAAATTACAATATAATTTGTATTTGATTTCACAAGTTGATGCTGAGTAACTAGGGCTAGGTTCTCTAAGTTTCATGTTTCTAAATTTAAGATGGAAAAGAAAAAAGAAAAGAAAAAAGAAAAGAAAACCCTCGTCACTACTAATCTGCGGTTAGGGCTGCCACAGACATAAAGTGTTAGTATTCTAACAATACAGTTTGGATGGCTCTAACTTAAAGGCACAAACAGCTCCAAAATCAGAAGCGTTTGAGTAGGGTGATGCCACAAGTGGAAAATCTCACATCTGGCTTCATATGACAGACCACAGTAGCACAGCCACCCTGAGCACAGCATGCTTGCTGTCCTTCGGGTTAGTGAATCCTGTGTCCTTACTTGGGACCATCCTCAGGACATGTCACTGCAACACTCATGCACAAACATCCCAAGATCAAATGAAAGGGGGGGAAAAAAGAATAAGTGAAGAAGAAGGAGATGGAAGGGAGAAAGTAGAGTAAAGAAGAGAAAGGTAAGGACGGGAAGACAGGGAGGGGAGGGGAAAGGTCAGGAGGGGAGGGGAAAGGTCAGGAGGGGAGGGGAAAGGTCAGGAGGGGAGGGTCAAAAGTATGAACCACTCCTGAGCCCCCAAGCCTTTCAGGTACCATGTTCGACCTGTCTTTAGCTTTAAAAAGCTTTTATACTGTCACATGAAAATGAGGAAAGGGTTAGTGTTCTCAAAATTCATTTCTGAGTAAATAAGTAGAAAATCAGCTTACGAAAATGGGGAAATTGCCCAGTTTCCCCATATTCGCCTGCTCAGTTCCCTCCTAAAACACATTTCCTTGCTGGCTTCCTTCTGCCCCACTTTCTCTGAAGACAATGCACAGTATGTGTCTCTCGACTGCTTTAATAAACACAATCTCAATCACGGGGTTACAAGTTAAATATTCAACTTTGTATGCTGTGGCCAACAAGGAGTTACACGTCTACCACTTGCCAAGAGAGCAGACTTCCTGTTGAAAATAATCAAATACAATTAAGATAGTAATGGTATGTGCTTTCTGTCAGTGGAGGATGCCTACCTCCTCTCCCTGTCATACAGAGTTGGGACAAGGCAAGCTATACATGTGGGCAGTGTTTAAACTCTTATGCCAGCCGGGCCAGCCTGTTTGGAGCTGACAGTGTTAGTCTGCCATGATGACCTGGGTGCAGGCCCTCTGGCACACAGCCAGGAGCTTCCAGCTCAGTGTTTCTTCCTCCTTAAGCTCCCGAGAGAACCAGAACACGCAGGTCAGAGAGGTCTGCCTTTGGGCTGGCTGCCTGGAAGGCTTGGCTCAGAACCGACAGCACTGCCCCAGAGTTGTCAGCCCTACGCGCCACCCCCCCACCCCCCCCACCTCCCGCCCCGGGAGTGAGTAAAGCTCTGGGGAACTTGAAGTCAGAGTCAGGGCCTTGTGTTTCATAGCACGAAAGAGAAGACAGCCTACAGGAATGTCGGCATGAACATGTGTGCACATGGTCATTATATGTTCACTTACATAAGTAAATACTAGACTCAAAAGAAAGCCAGAACTGTAAAGATAAAAAAACAAACAACAACAACAACAACAACAACAACAAAAACCACAGCAAAGTAATTGCAGTATGTTATTTATATTCCCTACTTTCCCCCTCTGAAGCATGTAACTAAGAACCAGTAAAGACACATCGGATTAACTTTGGGTATATATGACATGTTACAGTATAACACTCATATTAACAGTATAATACTCTGAATAAGAATGCAGAGAGCAAGGGAGAGAGGGAGGAAGAGGGGAGAGAGGGGAAGAGGGGAGAGAGAGACAGAGAGAGGGAGGGAGGACGGGGGAGAGGAGCTGAAACAGTCATTGCTTCCCAAAAGCTTCGTGATCTCATTCTAATGAAGAGCTAATCTGCCTGCTTGCCTGGCTGGTGATATCTAATTTGCTCTTTAGCATAAGGAGTAAGAGCAGACTTGCTGGACGTTTGCATTGGGCCTTCATTATCATTTTCACACTGGCCATAATCAAACTTCTGTTTGAGACCTGTGTAAACAGTACAAGCGAGACAGCTGACAAACACCAGGCCCAGTGTTGTATTGAATACACAGAAATTAGTATCGGCTGAAAATACTTCATCTAAATACTACTCAGGAGCTAAATGGGTGGTGCATGCCCCCAGAACTCTAGTTAGTACCCAGGAGGCAGCGGCAAGAGGATACTGGGTATTAAGTCCAGCCTAGGCTCTGCAGTACATTTGAGGCCAGCCTGAGCTATCCCAAAGAGAAACTCTATTGATGGAGGAGATATGTGACAGTACACCCAGCCATCCCCGTGGAGAATCCCAGACACTCAAGCTTTTCTCCAGCATTGCATAACGTTCAACTCGACTGCACTGCCAGGAAGCAAAAGGTATTTTTTTTCCTCCATAATACCATAAATAGTTTGTTTCTCAAACTGGTTCCAGGGAAAAGGGTGGATGTTCCGGAACTGAGCTCTTGACTAATGCCAAAAAGTGCTGAAATGCCTTCCAAAGACCATGCCCTGAGCACGGGCAAGATACCCTGAGAAGTGGGAAGCCAACAGTCTTTCATTTAAAAAGCTCCTGTGACGACGGCACGGGATGGGGCTGAGGCAGGTGGGCTAAGAAAGAGTTCCAGGTCAGCCTGGGCTGCATGGTGAGGCCAGTCTCCCAGAAATCAAACCAAAACAAAGGAATAGTAGAAACTCACTCAGACCCAGAAAGGGATTTCCTGTTAGCTTCCCGTTAGCTCTGTGTTAGCTTCACTTTTGGATTGTGGATTAGTTACATTTTATCACTACAGCTTCAGGACTCCAGGCTTACACTATCCCTGAACGGAACACCTTGGTGGCCTTGGTGGTCAGTCCTCAGTAAATGCCAACAGCCAGGGCAGGGAATACAAACTGAACCAAGAGTTGGAGTAGCCGTTCTTTGGTATCTAATAACATGTTAGTTGTGTTGAAACATTGCCCAGAATTTAAAGCCCAAATCCTCAGACATTAAGGAGTAAGAAACTAAATCCTTATTCTCTGAGGATTCATTTTGTAACTGTCTCAAAAGAAGAATTCTGAATCCACAAGTTGAGTAGATAGATACCCCTTGTCTGAGAAGCTTGGGATTAAAAAAAAAAAAAATCTCAGATTTGGGAGTTCACATTGTGGAATACTCAGATACATGTGGGATTTTTTTTTTCATCTTTTATATGTCTGTCTGTCTGATGTGTGCATTTCTGTGTGTGGCACTGCACATGTGTCAGATCCATACATTTCTACCTTGAGGCAGGGTCTCTGAGTCACTGCTGTGTATTCAGGCTACGCTCCTGTGAGGTTTGGGGGAGACTCCTATCTGCCTCTTATCTATCTGTAGTTATACTGGGACTACCACACTTGGCCCTCTGTGGCTTCTCAGGATCTGAACCCAGGTCCTCAGGCTGGTGCAGCAATCCTTTAGTCACTAGACTCGCCAGCTCTTGCATCGCTCTCTAGAATTTTGGATCAGGCACATTCAACTGGTCCTCTATTTTAGCACTGGATTGTTTGTAAGTGCTTTGTGTTATATGTGTAAACACAGCAATAAGTAATGTCTGTAAATCATACATATTTAAAGTCGTATCATAAAAACAGTAGAGGAAAAGGGTAAAAAGTAAAATGAGTTCATCCTGGTGACAACGGATGATTTAATGTTGTCATCTTTCCCCCATCTGTGTTCCTTGCCACAGCATTTCTAGAACATCATTTTTAACAGTGTTCACATCAACACAATTACCTCTGTTCCTCGGAGGTCCTTGGGGAGATAGACATCTTCAGTCATTTGAACACTCAGGCCAAAGTCTACCAAAACAGCTTTTGTAGACATAAATACAATATTGCTAGCTGCAACAAGAAGGGTTTTTAATATGGGTTAATATATCCTAACGCAACATGAAAGCATCATCTAGAGCACTGAGTGCCAATCAGAGCAGAAAGAAATGCTTCTGATGATGACACAGGCATAGCACACCCAGACAGACATGTAGGTGAGAGGTCGGGTGAAAATCACTTGACTCTGTCAAGAACCCACCCAGTATGGGCAGATGTGAGTACAGCCATCAGTAAAGCTCAGGGTGGAGGGTGGGGTGGGGGTGGGGTAAGAAGGAGGGGGCTTGGCATTCTAGGATATAAGCAACTATTGTCAAGCTACTGTTGTTTAAAGAAGGGGGGAGAAAGAAAATATGTTTTTCCTGGTTGAAGTTGTGCTGATCTTGATTCAGCATTGTAATGTTAATTATAATACTAGCATGTTATGTCTACGGCAGACCCCACTACTCACGTTTAATGTCATGGTGGATCACTTTCTTGGAGTGGAGAAAATCAAGTCCCTTGAGAACGTGCTTTGTCACCCAGATAATTTCAAATTCTCTCATGGGCCCACAGCTCTCCAACTTCTCCAGAACAGAGCCCCCCTCGCCTGCTTCCATGAAGAGATGGACAGTATCGCCCCACAGGATGGCGCCATATAACTCAGCAATGTTTTCATGCCGGAAGCAAGCCTGGATTTCCACATCCGATGGCTTAAACTGATCTACGGGGATCTAGCAACACAAAACAAAGGCAAGAGTCTAAACGACCTCAGGATGATCAAACAAACAAACACACACCAGACAATATAGATCAACCCCAAAACCAGAAGCCAAAATAACACAAGGACACTTTGATGTGTATGACACGGCACCGTGGCATAAAAAAATGTTTGTCACAGACCCGTTTCTACATTATGACCTCTTTAGATATAAATTTTTTAGACATAAAAAACAAGATGGAGAAAAACCTCATTTCATTTAGAGTTTAGGAATCCAAAAGACGTCTAAAATACTGAATGAGCTAAAAAAAAAAATTCATACAATAATACACATCATCTCCCTAGAACATTGTATTTTTCAATATTTCCCCCTATTGTGTGACAATGTGAAGTCACTATTCCTTAGTTCATGCTCAAGCCTTTGAGGTGAGTGCTCAGCCATCTCCATATCCCACGAAAACTCATCAATAAGAATTTTGATTAAAAAGTATTTGCATGGCAGAAGTATTATAAAATGTCTCCAAGAATTGTGCAGGGACAAAAGGTAAGTTGTAGAATTTCAGATATTGTTTTCTAGTGATGATCTGCACATATCTGGAAAAATAAGAACTTCCTAACAGTGATCGTCTTAAGGAAGGCAGCCCCATCCATTAGCCTCCATCCTTTTGAGCCTGCATGGGATTTTTAATTGTATAGTTGATTTTCTTAGGAAAAATACTCTCCTTAAATACTTAAATATTACAAATACCAAAAGGACAACCAACTCACAAAGCCATTCCCCCATGCTTTTGTAGTAAAATTTAAATACAGGTCATGAAGTCTCTGATGTTTATAAAATGTTTCTAGATAATTTAGTTTGGAAAGGTCCCTCTAGTTTTTCTTTTAGTAATAGATTATCTAGTCAGCCTTTTTTTTTTTTTTTTTTAGATGGGGTCTCACTATGTAGCCTTGGCTGCCCTGCAACTCTATACTATGAAGACCAGGTTGTCCTAGAACTGACAGAGATCTACCTGCCCCTGCCTCCCAACTGCTGGGATTAAAGCTTAGCTCATGAGTAATAATCAAAGAATAAATTAAAGACAACATAGTGTTGGTCTTTTGGTTAGTGTGAAAGACTGAAACCTGGGATCTGGAAACTATTTTTTTTTTAATTTAATTTTACTTTTTTTGCTAAATCAAGAGTAAACACTGCGGCTTGGGAATGTGGCCCAGTGCAGTGGGAGAGCACTTGCTTAGTGTGAGTGCGGTCCTGGGTTTGATTTCAAGCACCACAAAGAGAGCAGGAAATAATATTTAACTTCATCACACTTTAAAATGGTGTCAAAGCCAATGAAGTATCCAGTGGGCCTACAAATGTGACTCTCAACTGAAATAGAAATACCTTACTCCACCAGGAACCCCGACTCTTTCTGGTCACTCTGCTGTAAGGGTCCCCCCACCACCCCATGATCACAGCATCTAGCAGATCAGCTGATGGTCTCTTTGTTTGGTTGTTGTTCTTAAACGGAACCTCATACAATAGACCTTACTTAGTGTCTAACTCTCTGGGTGTTAGGGTTCTAAGACGTGTCCACACTCTGTGGTCTAGTGTTCCAGACCCTAAACATTCACCCGCTGGCATCTGGGACATTCCCAGAATGCTACTTCAGCAAACAGTGCCGAAATGGGCAGCCAAGAATAGTCACGCACACGGCCACACCTCGCCTGGGTGTAACCAAGCCTGGGTCACTCTGGATATGGGCGTTCTCGGCTGCCAGTCTGTCTGGCAGTCTCCTGAAGCAGCAACACGTTAATGTTAAGCAGCCATTGCTTAACAAGAGATGGGGTCGTTTCAGCAATTGGTTCATCTGAGAATTTGACTCTATAAATCCGTGGTACAGAGTAACACCTGTTTTCCTTGTCTCCGTTGCCATGGAACCCTCCCCAGTGGACAGGAGCTGCACCCGGATCTGCTACTCCATCTCAGACAAGCTCTCCCCCACTTCCAGTTACTCCCCTAGGAGATGGCATTCTCCGAGCCATCGCTAAACACACCAAACTGTTCTTTAGATTCCAAGCTACAAGACACCTAGGTGAGAGGTAGGAGCCGAATAGTCCCAGGTCACAAGCCACAAGCAACTCCAGAAATGACAGACACTTTGGGGGTAGGAACCTTAGGTAAGGCCCCCGTGTAGGGGTAGAACCTTGAGCGGGGGGTGGGGGGGTTGGGGGTGGGGGTTGGGGGGAGTCCCAGGCCAGGACACCAGCCACACAGCGTGTATGCACACACCAGTTTACATGCCATCCTCTTCTTCGTCTTCATATCTTGTGCTAAGTACACTTTTCCAAAGGCTCCCCGAGGAACGAAGTCAGAGCCGATGTTCCTGTAGGTCAACTTCCAAGGGACAAGAAGAACATCAGAGTCGATTTGGTAGCGACCATTCTGTGGACTGATGACCTGTGAGGAAATACAGATGCTGAGGTGAAGCCCGCTCGGGAGAGGCCATTTCAGAAACATTCTTACGCACAGCACTTCGGTGCAGTGGGGCCAAGTGCAAGTCTGACATTACAGGCTATATTTAGAACGTGAGCAGGAGAGAGAACGCCTGTAGCAGACGCAAGTTCCTGGTCCAGCCTGCTCGTATTTCCAAACGCCTGTGAGTAGTTAGCTGCCAAATAGAAGTTGAAAAATCATTTATCTAAGGAGCCTGACGACTGTGACCCAGAGACTGAAAATAAAGGCTGCACCGCAGCCTGGAGGTTGACTTGTTTCTATTAAAATGTGCTAACCTGTCTGTCTGCATAGCTATTACTCATACATGATGCACACAGAGTGCATGGAAATTAACCAAAGCTCGGGGAAGAGGATCGTGGAGCCAGTGTGTGATGCCAGAGTCATGAGCTGACAAGGCTACCTAAATAAGGAAGAGCAGAGTTGTTTCCCTGTGGATTCCTCACTCCATTTTACTGTGTGCCTGATAGGTGCCCTGGGACAAGTTTGGTGCTAAGGAGGCAGCCAAGAGCAGTGATAGGTGGGTCCAGACCTCCGAGGGTTCATGGGCAAAACCTCTAGAATCAGGTCTTGCAACACAAGTCAGGGTGGGAGTGTTTGCTGCTAGGTGGGAAAGCGCCTGCCTAGTCCATGTGAGGGTCCAGGGGCCTGACGCCCAGCACTGCGTACACGAACATCAAGCAAGCATATTTTGATGCAAAGAGCAAAAACAGAAACAAAGCCAGCCTCGGAGAGCCATCAAGAGCTGCATCGCGGGAGCAGTGTGGGACCAGACGATGCCCACTGAAGTCCATGATAGTGGGCCACTACGGAAATATCAGCACTGGGATGGCAGAGGCAAGAGGATGGTGAGGACTAGACCAGTCAGGGCTCCATGGCAATCCTGTCTCAAAAACACTAAATAAATAGATGAAAAGCAAATGGCCTAATCCAAACAAAATGGTAGTCCATAGGGAAGATGGCCTGGGGCTCATGCTTTTAAAAGGTCTAGAGCAGTGGTTCTTAACTTTCCTCACGCTGAGACCCTTTAATCCAGTTCCTCATGCTGTGGTAACCTCCAACCATAAAATTACTTTGTTGCTACTCTGTAACTGTAATGTTGCTACCGTTATGAATCGTAATGTAAAGATGTATAATGTAAGTACCTGATATGTGACCCTGTGTGGTTGTGACCCACAGGCTTTGAACTACTGACCTAATCTGTTCTGAGGGATAGTCTCCCTAACGCCAGCTGTTTCGTCAGTGTGGTTAGTGATAGTGTGGCCTGAGAATCACTCTGGGGCTTAGGCTCAAAAGAGTCTACAGGGTGCTTTTGCTGAGGGGGACCCCAAACAGGTTCTTCCAGGAAGTAGAGATCATGGTCTTGTCTCTTTTAAAATATGATGGCTGTTGATGGGATAACAACTGAGTTGTGATCTGAATGAATTAATTAAGTAAAAAAATATACTGGCTGTTGATGGGATAACAATTGAGTTGTAATCTAAATAAATTAATTAAGTAAAAAAAATATACTGGCTGTTGATGGGATAACAACTGAGTTGTGATCTGAATGAATTAATTAAATTTTTAAAAATGTGATGGCTGCCTCTCCAAGTAAGCATTGCTGCTTGTCACTGTAGGCGTCATTTTGCAGCACGCTGCAGACACCATGATGTGGACTCTCGCTTTTAGACAGAGCTAGGGCCTTGGCAGCACTTGCTTGGGTTCCCCTTCTTGCCATTCACAGAACACTCTGGTTGACCATCTCAGGGTTTATCCCTCGTTCATCAAAATTTGGCTTTGTGCTATGCCCCAGCTCCACCCCTTTATTCCATGCAAGAGGACAGAGGGCAGGGACAGCCACCACACGCCAAGAGCTAATTGAGGACCAGACGCTACTGCTGGCTTGCATTGTCCCATCAAAGTCTACGGCCACCCTGAGCTAGGCTCTATTTTTATTTCCATTGCACAGCTGAGGCTGGCTTCAAGGGGTGAAGCCACTCTCTAATCAGTTCCAGAATTAGGATTCACACACAGGTCTGCCTACCCCCACAGCTGGAGTGCCCACTCTTTGTGTACGAGCCTTTGGGGTTCCAGAAGGCTGTAATTAAAGCCGTGCTAGGGGTGCAGACTCAGTTCTTCAAAGCCTCCTGAAGTCACCCAGGGAGGTCCAAGTCCCAGCCAGGGAGCAATTCACAGCGTGCCTAGGTCTTTCCCTAACACCGGGTCTTCTCTGCTTACAGTTGACATGGATTTTTATCTTTAATGTCTTCCTTTCTAGGGTCCCCTCTGAACAGCCCGGAACAACTGTGTGCTGCTCATTTCTGCTAATTCTCCAACTTCCCAAAGTCCCTTTCGAGAGCAGACACTAGACATATGCTATCTAGTCTCTCATCCACCAGACGAGGGGCAGCACTTGAGAAAAATGTCTTAATGTGCTTTACTGAGTGCACTCACTGTGGGATGTGGTTCCTATGATGCAGAAGTGGTCTTATGCTACACCCATGGAGACAGATTATCCAAAGCAAAGGCTAAGCCACATCTCTCCTAGCCGCCTACCCTCCTGGCCGTAAGTGGACCTCCACATTCAGGTTCTGGTTGGTAAGACATGTAGTAAGGGTTTCCACTGCAAAGCACACTACATATCAGGCTCTTAATTGAGAGGTCTCGGCCATCACCAGTGTTCATCATTTATATTTACTTGGGGGGGGGGGCAAAGAGTAGAATCTAAGGGGAGGGGGGGTGTGAGTGGATATGGCTGCGTATAAGAAGAAACTTTCTTATGGTCAGAACATTACGAATGCAGCACCAGACGCAGTATGCGATGGCTCTTCCTAATGCGTCTGGACGAACCAAGCAGAATATTCCACCAGTATTATGAACTGCCTGGTTCAAACATTAGGTAGAGTTGAACTCTTCAACCCCAAGAAGCCCTGACTCCGTAACTAAGTCCTGAGGGTCAGCACTCTAAACGCCGCACCAATAACTTCCTGTGACCAAATCCAGGAAGAGGTGAGGCTGGAGTGGGGGAGGGGGTTGTATCCACATACAGTCACCAGGGTTGGATGCTTGGGGACTCATTTTTAATTTGAGTCCCTAGGTCAGTCTCTTGATTTCCTTTCCTTGGGTTTTGTTGGATACTAGTGCAAACTTTAACATATATTATTTTAAGGGCAGTAGCATGCATATAAATACACACCCGGGAGAAGCATCCAACATGGCCCTGCTTTGGGATATTGTTTTAGTCTGTGGCTCTCCACCCTGTCTAATTAGCTCTGCAGCACCATGGGTGTTGGCTGCTGAACACACCAGGTCTCTATGCCTCTGAGCCTTTGCACATGCTGTTCCTTCACTCGAAACACTCCACTTCCTTTAGCTGGCTCCAACTTGATGTTTACGCCTTGGCATAGGTACCAATGTCTGCTTGGAAGCCTGTGCCGACATCTTCCTTCTCCCTTCCCTTCCTCACACTCATGGCTGTGAGAAATCTTGTCTAAGCATTCCCACGGCTGTCAGGATGTGGATATGTTGGGCTGAACACAGGGTGTTATGTTACCTGTTCGGGTGCCTCCAGAAGCTCTAGGCAGTGATCTCCCTGTGGCACCCAGACTAGCCTGCTACACTGCTGCTGTCCAGCTGTGTCCAGCAAATGAACAGATCAGCTAAATAAAGGTTTCTACCCCTATGTAGGAAGCTTTTACGAACCTATTTTACCTCAGACCCAATCTAAGTGGTAGCTAATTCTCTAAGGCAGAGACAAAGAAAGGCAAGGCTAGCCCAAAGCACCCAGCTTTGCCAAGTCCGAAGATGGAGGAGAAAAGAAAGATTTTGATTAGACAGCAGATGGGTCCAACAGAAAGCACCATGCCAGAATCAAGGATGTTCAAAGCAAGCCATGCCTGCCAGCGTTATGCCAGACCAGCTCTGACCAAAGACCAAGGCATAGGCAATCACTTAGGAGGCACACAGCTGTGACAGATAGCCACCAGCCATATGGAACCGCCTCATTTTTAATGCCAGTGTCAGGAAAGTCAAACGCAGTCCCCAGAGGCCCAGTCCACACACCTGTGGGCTGTAACTCCACTCAACGCTCCATTATCCCACTCATTTTGGTCTTCTTGCCTTATATTTTATATTCTTGAGCATTAAAAAACAAAAACAAATGCTTTATAAGACTCCTAAGACCCCTGCCTTTATGTCTCTTTAATTCTTACAACTCCATCATGGGCTCTTTGGCAAGAAACGAAAGTACTACTTCACTTGCGCCTTTGCTGGTCAAGTTCTCACTTCTTGTTGGCGACCGTGGTTTCCGGCCCTTTCTGCATTAGCTCTTCTTGTTCCACTCCTACAGAGAAGCAAAAAGCTACTTTTCTCTCCTCGGGGAGGGCAAGCACACCTAAGTCTCTGTATATTTACAAGCAAGAATGCTTAGAACATCAGCACTGTGTTTGCCACTACCCACACGGGCGCTCTTTTGATGTGAGCTCCTCTCGCTTTATTCTGGCTGAGGGAATCGGGTAGGGCTCCTGCTTCAAATGGTGGCTTCCCACATGGAAAATGAAGTCATGCTCTACAGGCTAAGCTTTAGGTCCGACTGTTAACTGCAGCGTGGTAGACCTGCACCAACAGAAGTCACACCCCTAGGCAGAACGTGGGCTTGCTTTGTATTGAGCCAAACACAATTGGCTAGTAGCAAAACAACTCACTATGTAGCTGACCTAAATTGCTGTGCTTCTTTTCATTAAATGTGAGATGATTAAAATTATTATTATTATTATTATTATTATTATTACTATTACTATTATTACTATTGTTATTATTATTGACTTTGTCCAGACTCAGGTTCTTTGGTAGCAGGTCCCCCCAGCACGGGCCATGCAGCCATTTGTACACACCAAGGGAAGGAGAGATGCCTGTATCAACAAGCATGTTTGCAACTTAACACCTACTCTTTTGCAAACTGTCCTTTTGACAAAATTAGATCACCTTCTAACCATCGCCCACGTGGCCGCCTCTGACACTCGAGGGACCTGACAGGATTCCAGACACACCTAAGCACTCCACCTGACCAGCTATTGTGACAACAAAGAGTTGACACAATAGTTTTGGATTATCTGCATACTTGGCGTGACTAAGCAACTCCATCACTGTGGGTCATCACCACTTAAAGGCAGTGAATCTTGGCACAGCTATTTACCACCTATTAGCTGCATTTCTGCAAGAGCTAAATTTAACCAAACGTGATAAGGAAACAAATAACTCACTTTTCAAAATTATCAAGAAACCATTCCTTCCTGTCTGCTGAACTCCCATTAAGGCTTTCTTTGGCCAGGCATGGTGGCGGCGCACGCCTTTAATCCCAGCACTTGGGAGGCAGAGGCAGGTGGATTGCTGTGAGTTTGAGGCCAGCCTGGTCTACAAAGGGAGTCCAGGACAGCCAAGGCTACACAGAGAAACCTTGTCTCGAAAACAAACAAACAAACAAACAAACAACAACAACAACAAAAAGATGACTGACTCTCTCTTTTCTGTGTATGTAATGAAGAGCATTTAAGTGAATTGTCAGAACACCACCTTAAGGGTTGAGGGTGTAGTTCAGCAAACAGTGCTTACCCAGCATTCCCAGTCACAGGGAAAGCAACATTTGTTCAGAATCCTTTCCTTATAGAATTACTGCTAAACCATAGTCTACTACAGGGAAGCATTCCTGAAGCTCTTCCTCCTACCTTTAAACACAGAAGTGACTCTTACAAACAATTCCGTTCTTTAGGACTTGCCTGTGGCAGCCACTCTAAGCCAAGCTCAATGCCACTGTGCATCCAGTGAAGCCACACCAGCAAAGCTGAACACACAGCACTCACTGGTCAGAAGAAACATACCATATTTAATAAAATTCCAGATTCCTGTGGTCGGTGCCCATAAAAATGCTTTGCGGTATTAGATATATGGTTTGCAAATGCAAGCAGATCCTCCACGGTCCCGTATCTGACAGACGACAGCCAGGGCACCTCCTGGCCACTCCGGAGCAGTGACTCGGAGCGATCTTGGTTTTGATTGCTGTCTGGACACACAGTCATGAGACTGGGCTCAAACGCTGAGGGATCTTCACTCGCATACAAGTTTTCCATTATGTCTATGACCTCCGACACGTTCAAATGTTGGATTAATAATTCAATTTCTTCCTTCTCGTCACTTCCAGTGCTCATGTACTCCATCACTGTGGTGCCTGCTGGGAAGTCTACAGAAGAGAACACAAAGAACTGCCTTCAATATAATGTGTTTGCATCGGAGAGCCATGGGCTGGGGATCTGCTCCTCCGTGCCTCTGTTCCTAAGAGGGACTCTTCGTTACTCACACGTGTGAACTCACTGGACAGTGCCAACTTTAAAGGGACCTCAGATAATCTTTAGGCCAGCTCACTTTGCAGGGCGAAACGTGAGCTGTGGAGTGCTCTGAAGTTACTCACTGTGGCATCAGCTCTAGCTACCCAAGACACTCTCGCTCAACACAAACACAGTCAACAGCAGTCTGGGGCTCTCTGAAGACCGAGGCTCAGGTTTTCTATGATCGTAAAGCTTGCACAACCCCGTGGTTCCCCCAGAAAGATCAGTGTGTCTTTAAAGAAAAAGTGACTTGAAGGAAAAAGAACTACTTGACTGAAATACAGGAACTAAATTGACAAATGAGCTAAGTCCCCACAGAGAAGGAAGCCTGTAAAACAGAGTTTAATGGGAGCAAATGAGACGGTAAGGCATTGTTAGTGGGAAAAATCCGGTGCGAATACATTATAAACAGCTCTGGAGAAGGGGGCAGGAGCCTGGGATCCTAGCTGTGCCAGAGATAAACAAGGATGAGAAAGGTGTGACTCACCTGTGAGTCACAGATCCCTCCTGTCACCTGAATTTTTTTTTTTAATACCACAATGCACACCATCTTGAAGGTCCCAGAGAGCTAATTTAATGGCTAGATTAATTGGCCTGGAGAGGCTTTAGTAATAGAAATAGGCCAAGAAAGGCAACTCTGTTATAAGCAAGTCACAGGTAAAGATCAACTAACTACACTAGCCAAAGTGACAGTTCAGTCGCACACAATCAGGGGCTATACTCAGGACACAGAGGTGACAAAAGAGGGCAAGTACTAAGATAAAAAGTGACGCTGGTCCTCTGGATCTTAAGATAAGATAACTCGGCTGCACTACAGAGGAGAAAAGAGCACCCAAGAGATCTAAGAGACTTTCAAAGCCTTTCTGACTTAAACCACTTTGCTCTAGAAAGCATTGCCTCTCTGGAAGGTCCTTCATGTTAACAGCACAGGTACTTGGCATGTGCGGTCCTGCTGGGGGTATAGGGACAGGCAGTTCCCTAGAGCTCAATGCCCAGCAACCCTAGATGAACCCTCAAGCTCTAGGTTTAATGAAAGACCTGCCTCAAAATGTGTAAATTGAGGGAGCCACCCAATGTTGACTCCTAGTTTCACTTGTACCAGCACATGCATGCACTATGCATGTACACACATGTATATGATATGTATACACACACAAACACATACGTGTGCATACATCCCACCAGTATACACACTCAAAGGAATAAAATATTCCTATGCCAGAGTTCCTGGAAATTTCCACCTGGGGCCACCTGTACTCATGATTAGGTCATGTGCCTGATGTACAAACTGCATCTGAAGAAGCATCTAGCACCCACCCCACTTTAAAGTATTCCTCTCCTACGGCCGAATCTCACCACCAACCTCTCTGCCTATGAGATGCTAGGCCAGCACTCCAAGCTCTGCATGCACCTTGATTTCCCCCAGCTGCAAGGTAAAATAATGATAGCACCTACAACCCAATCCAACGCTCCTGTGCACAGCTTCCCACATCTGTCTGGTGTGGAGCACTGAGATGTGAACCTAGCTCACAGATCCCACACCAGCCTCCTTCCTCATCTGTAAGTGGGAGTTGTCTACCTCTTCCCCAGACTTATCTCTGGTAAGTTCTTAAAGTGTCTATGCTGAAACAAAGGAGGGAAAAGAGCCCAAACCCATGACAATATCGATGCTTGCTGTCACCACACTTAAATCTAGACAACGGTCCAGAGAGCTCCTCAGGACCTTACAGCTCCTCAGACACCTTACAGCTTTGAGGAAGAGTGGGATTCAAGCCCCTGACTTGTCAAGTGACACAGGGAGCTTTGCAAGCTGATCAGAGAACCAGTGAGCTCAGTTTCACAGAAACTGCAACCGTAGAATTTACTAGGAAAACAGAAGTTAAAAACGGTTGACTTTAAGGTCCCCTGGGGAAAGGGGCCCAAGGCTCCCAAACTAAATTATCAAATAAATGACCTGACCAAATAAACAAATAAAGTTCATCACTCAAAAATGATGGGGGGGGGGCGGAGAAGGGGGGGTGGAGGCAGGGGAATCCAAACAGTACCAAGTCACTGCAGTGTTCTAGAGAGACCAGTTTGGATTTTAAATCCTGCAGAAAGACTTGAGCAAAATGTGCATTCTTCTCACAAGCTTTATTTAAAGCCTAAGAAATCACACACACACACACACACACACACACACACACACACACACACACACACACACACGTGCACAGGGTGGCTATATGGGAGCAAGGGGAGAGGACAGAGAGATGGAGGAGCAGTTTGGCTCTGAGACTTTCTACAGTGCTTGCTCAATTCCTGAGAGGCTCTTGTCACAAAGATCTGCTGCCGGGCAACCTAGATGCCCCAACAGCCACTGGGACACTGAAAAGCCCTGTGCTCTCCTACCTCAACTAAACAGACTGCAAGCTAATGGTTCCTGAGCTACACAAGACCAGCGGTCCTTTCTGTGCATTGTGAAGACACTCAAGTTTGGTGACAAATGTGCTCAGCTTAAGATGACAGGCCCAGGACTGAGGGTAAAAGTGCCCACCATAAAACCCGTAAGTACTAGCAGAATGAAGACTTAGTGCAGTTTTAGAGTCAGTTACGGCACGTGCAGTAAAACACTAGTTGTTTTTTTTTTTGTCATTAAACTTCAAGACATTAACTAGAAATTAACTTAGACTTGATTCAGAAAGCAGCTCTAAAAATCAGAAGCAGGAAAGTACAGCTCTCAGTCGCTTCTACCCACAAAGCCGGAGTCGCCCAGCATGTAAATGCAGACTATAGTCTGGATATTCTGCCTGGCAATTGGGGCATACTTTGCATTACTTCCCATTTCTAAAACAGATTTCCACCACACACACCCCACGCCCCACTGAAACAATCCATTACTCCTCAGGACATATCTCTTATTATATTTTTTTCTCTCCCCCCCCATTTTTATCAAAAACTGATTTTTTTCCCTCTTCTGGACTCAAATATGTTTTTCCACATTCCCTCCCAGTCCACCACCTGGCCCCTTAAGATAACCTAGCCTTAAGGAGTTCGCATATTGTAAAAAAGCCCTGTAACACAGCGACCAGTACTGGGGTTCTTCACTTCCAAGCTACACTCACCCAGGCTCAGCAACCAGAGTGCAGCCTTCCAGGCAGCGTCCCCCGAAGGAGACGCGGTGAGCACGGGTCCTCGCGTTCCCCGCCACAGCCCAGGCCGGCACTGACTGATCACCCGGGATCCGGGAAGAAGGAGGAAGGGGGAGGAGCCGCGAGTCCACACCTCCCGCGGCCTTGCGCAAGGTGCTTTCCAGCTGTACCTGCGTGCAGCGGGCTACCCTCGTGTCCCCTGGTGGGAGGTTCGCTCCATTTCAGAGTGGGACCCGCCCCCCGCCAGACATACACGCAAGGCACCCCAAACCCTGTTACCTGAGTATTCTGTGTGCCCGCCTGGAGCTAGGGCTCGGCGGGCAGCGAGTGGCCAGCCTCCCGGAGCCTAGCGTGCAGGCATCCCGTGGGCGAGCAGCGGACAAGAGGCAGGGGAATCGGTCCCGGGAGGACCGGTGCTTTGCGCGCCCCTGACTCTAGGCTTCTGAACCGGCCCCGGGGCGGCACAGCCGAAGCCAGCCTCCTCCCCGCCTTTTCCATTTCCCCTTTCTCTCCGTAAACAGAAAGCCTGCCGGCTGGCGGGAGACACAAGAGCCCCCGCGCTGGGAAATTCCGTCCTCCCACCCTCAGGCCCCAGGGCGCGGGGTGGGGATGGAGGCGGGACCGGGCGGGCGGAGCGCGGGTGCAGACCCACCCCGCCCCGGACCAGTGCGCCCAACTAGCAGCCTGAGTGCGTCCTCCAGGCCCGGGCTGCGATTCCACACCTTCCCCCAGTACCCGCCTGGAGGACGCGCGCTCCCAGTTGTTGCGGGAGACTCTTCGGCTGTCTAGTTGCGGGTATTCCGGACGGGTTTCGCCCAGATTCTATTCAGATGCACAGGACCAGGCGGCTAGTCCAAGTCCGCAAACTCCGACTCTAGGCTGCGCTTGCTTCTAAGTTTCGGCGAAAGTCGCCTGTGGTATTCTCTGCCAGCACAGCTAGTTTTGCTCTTTAGCCTACTGGAACCGGTTGTTTGGTGACACCGCTCCACTAAGAGTTACCTGCTACGATCCCTCTGGCTCTTAGCTCCAAGTAACAATCTTGCGGGTTGCTCCTTTGTTAGAAAGTTTACTGAAGGTGAGATCCAAAGACAGTTCTAGGAGGAAACAGCCTCCAAGAACTCCAATCCATCACCGCTTATCCTGCTCTTTCCCCTAAAAACCCCAAGCACCAACAACGTACTAGGAGGACCCACGTACTTTGCAAGATCCCGGAGAATAAAAGGAAAAGTCACGCTGACGTAATAATCTCCATCCCACCGATGAGACTTGGGGGGTCCCAGGCTGAGCTGTGAAGCCAATGCCCACATGACTGGGCTGCCCTGTCTGCTCTTTACAGCACCCAGGCTCAAAACACCCCTTAAGTTGTTGTCGCCACGATTGATTCCTCTGTGAATTGCCTTTAAGGGCGCCCCAAGAACATTGCTGGCAGAGGTAGAACAGAAAGCTGGGGTGAGGAACAGTGCCCGTGTTATAGAACCTTAAGGTGCACACGAGCAAGAATAGGTTTACAAGGAGGGGAAAAACCATTGGCCGGCTGCAATTATTTTAAATGTGAGAACACCATGTGAGTGTTGTTGACTTGAATGACGCTGGACATGCTTTGGTGGTTGCAGGAATCTCTGCTGCGCCCCCTTCAAGCCTTTCTCTTCTCGCAGCAGAGAGCGAGCAAGCATAGCCCGCCCGCGCCGGCAAAAAAAAAAAAAAAAAAAAAAAAAAAAGGCAGCCTGCACTGGGCTGTCCTGGGGACTAGCTCCATGAATTTTAGAATTAGCCAGAGCTTACCATGCCAGTCTCTGTTGAAACTAAAGTACTGGCTGGGTGTGGTGGACACGCCTTTAATCCCAGCACTTGGGAGGCAGAGGCTGGTGGATCACTGTGAGTTCAAGGCCAGCCTGGTCTACAAAGTGAGTCCAGGACAGCCAAGGCTACACAGAGACCCTGTCTCGAAAAACCAAATTAAAAAAAAAAAAAACAAAAACCAAAAAAAAAAAAAAAAGAAAGAAAGAAAGAAAGAAAGAAACTAAAGTACTGCTACCCTTTAGTTTTTCTGCAGAAGCCCAGTCTAGTACAGAGCTGGCCTCTGCCTGCTACTTAATGATTCCTCTCACCCTTGCCTGCTGTCTTTGGCAATAAAGGATGGGCTTATAAACACTTTAAAAATAGGACCATGGACCACGCCCCACGCTGCCACGCCCCCTTGGATGAGCTCATGGCACCACTAGGAAGTAAACCTCGGATTTCCCAACAGAAGTCTCCCCAATACAGCTGTACTTTAATGAACCGAATGCCTTTGCCTTAAGCAGCAGCTGATTGTATGTTGTGAGGTGAATTAGAAAACCTTCTTTCAAACATTTAGGGTTTATTTCCTTAGTTATTTGAGACAGGGTTTCTCTGTGTAGCTTTGGCTGTCATGGAACTCATTCTGTAGTCCAGTCTAACCTTGAACTCAGAGACCTACCTGTCTCTGCTTCTGGAGTACTAGGGTTAAAGGCGTGCATCACCACACCCAGTGAACAAATGCACTTACAAACCTGGATGCAACCAGCTGCAGTTTACCTAGAGAAGTCCTTTCTTCTTCAGGTTGGGACAATAGTGAGTTTAGACTCTGCAGTTAGGAAATCTGAATTTGTTTCCTTATTTACGCACTCAGAAAAGACCGATGATTAACAACTAGCCTGACAGCCCACTAATCTATGTAATGAAAGGAATTTTAATTCAGAACATGGCTGTTTTGGCAAGAGATCACATCCAATGCCCTTCTAGGACTGTGTGATCCAGGAAGAATGCAGACATGCCTTAAAGTCCAGGAAATGGGGCGGGAACTGCTTATAGATCTCTGAGTTCAAGGTCATCCAGGTATAGCAAGTTTCAGGTAAAGAACTGTTTAGGTCTGGCCTGGTAGTACACACCCTTAATCCCAGCATGCAGGAGACAGAGGCTTACAGATCTCTGAGTTCTAATTAGTTCTGTGGAGTCAGTTTGGCTGAGTCAGTGAGTTGAGAGGTAGTACAGGAGTGTTGAGTTTGTGGCAGTTCAGTTCATGGAATTCAGAGGCAGTTTTACCAGGGGTGTTATATAGAGATAGGTTGCAGAGAGAGAAAGAGAGAGGGAGAACTAGCTAGACACAGGTGAAGACAGAACAAGCTGATGAAGCCAGAGATTAGAACAAATTGCTAGAGATAGTTTGAAGCCAAGCAGGGTAATTTAGTCAGAAGTCAAGTGAGAAGCCAGTTTAAATCAGTCAGCTAGGAGAGGCGTTTGAGCCAGAACAGCTGAGTTGAACCAGCCAGGCAGAGTTCAAAAAGAGTTAGAAAGGGTGAGCTTATTCACCAGTAAGTCTCAGAGGCTGAAAGCATGCTAGGCCTAGATTAGATAATATGGAGGCTAGAAGCTTCCAGGACTAGGTCTAGGTCAGCAGAGCGGAAGCAGAAAGCCTCTGAGATGACAATTAAATCAAGCAAATAAAAGTTATCTTTCCATGACTATATTTTAGTATATTCATTGTGAGGCACTGCTTTCTAATCTTCTCTATATGTATAAAACATAGCCAAGCAGGAAAATCAGAAGTTCACTGTCAAGGACTGGAGGCATGAAAAAGATGCTTCCTGCTCTTGCAGAGGACCCAGTTTGATCCCCAGCATCCACATCAAGTGGCTTACAATTATTTTCAGAACATCTAACACCCTCTCCTAGCCCCTGCAGCCATTATTCCTGTACTGACACACACACATCCATACACACACACAGAGAGAGAGAAACATAGTACCAGTAATTAAAATTTTAAAAATAATCTTTTTGAAAGCTCAATAACATTCTGGGTTACATAACAAGATCCTGTCTCAAAAGGGCAAAAATATAGACTTTTGTGAACAAAATAAACTAGACTAAATTGGAAGATGATTACATGCATTCTGGTAAACAAAACAAAACAATGGTTCAGGAGTCTCCTTAAAACTATAACAAAAACACAAGATATTGAGTATTGGCTCTGTTTCTTAACAATTAAACTTTATTATACAGCCCAACTAGCTTACACAAGAGGGAAAAAAGGTTAAAGAGAAAAAAAGAGTGAACCTTCCGGTATCCATTCTGTGGTACGGGTCCCTTGGTGTCTCTGGCCTGCAGGCTGGTCCTGCCTGTTCCCTGATCCTCTTCCCAATCCAGGTGAGGTGCGCCACTCAAGCCCAGTCTCAATCTGCTGCTCCTCTCTGTCCTCTCCCTCTGCCGTCTGTCAAGTGCAGAAACACAATAGTCCAGGTGGAGTCCCCAGGTCCAGGATGGCTCCACCCAGTCTATCTCAAGGTTAATCTCAGGGAGTATCCATGGTGTGTCCAAGGGCAAAGCCTGTCAAGATTGCTTTCACCTGTGACAAAGCTTACAATCCTTCCCACAATTGAGGAAAGTAGACTAAGTGCTAAATTTTAAAAAGGCTTTAAGAACCAGGTGTGGTGGTGCACGCCTTTAATCCCAGTACTCGGGAGGCAGAGGCAGGCGGATCGCTGTGAGTTTGAGGCCAGCCTGGTCTACAAAGTGAGTCCAGGATGGCCAAGGCTACACAGAGAAACCCTGTCTCGAAAACCCAAAAAAAAAAAAAAAAAAAAAAAGAAAGAAAGAAAGAAAAAAGGCTTTAAATAAGATACTTTAGATTAAGAGGAAGCTGAGCTTAATTTGTAAGTATAACATTTTTTCCTGTGTTGCTCTGTGTGAAGCAGTTTCAGCAAAGTTCTCATCACACTTCTGACAGGCACCATCACTGAGGGGGAGATACATGCACATGCAGGTAAAAAGCATTATCTTGTTAAAATTGTTTAAACACTTGGACCTGGGCTTTTTAAAACAGAAGCCATTCTTTTTCCTTCATTAGCATATGTAAATTTCTTGTGGCCCTGTGGGGATTTAAGCTATGGTTGAACTTTTTCATTTTTAGTGTTTCAACAGAACAAAGCTCTTCCATGCAGAACAGGTAAGTGCTGTCAGAGCAGTTAGCTGTGACACCTCTGCCCCACACAACAGCACCAAGGATGGGATTTCCTCTGAATACTAGCTAAGAGTCAAAGCTTTCCACTCTGTACCCCACTCCTTGGTTTTGGCCATATTCCTCTGGCACCCAAAACCCAAATTATTAACTTCTTCCCCTAGTGCACACTGTGTGTGTCTTGTCCTGTTCCTGTCCTCCGTGTGTGTGTGTGTGTGTGTGTGTGTGTGTGTGTGTGTGTGTGTCTTCCCCGCCCCCCCACCCCCTACCCTCCCACCCCCTGTCCATCATTGCAAGAAGTGTGTAGTGTGTAGTGTGCTCTACAGCTGCTGGTTAATGTAGCATCTGTTCAGCCACAGTCTGCATCTTAGGGTAGATTCTGCTCTGTTCCTATGGCTCTCTAAGATTCTTCAAAAGGTACTGGGATTAGAACTTTGGCTCTCACTTGCCCCACTTTGGGGATGAAAAACAGTGTGAGTCTATATGGAAACAGTCATAGCTCCTAAGCCTGGGAGGCTTTGTCCTCATCCCCTGCAGCCATGCCCTGGGAGTGACTGTAGCAGAGAGGAGACAGGATGGAAGGGGCAGTTGTTGTCCTCCCTTCTGCTTTTGTCTTTTCCTTCATGAACTCATCAGCTTTTGCCCTTGGTGTGCAGAGTAGGAAGAAGCACTGGAAGGGGACTTGGGGCCTCAGCAGATGGAGTCTTGAGGTTAGAAGGGGAGTCCTGAGGGTTGGCATGAGAAGGAAAGGGGGTGTCCCTGAATGTTCTCGGCCATGGCTCTTATCTGGCTATGAAACCTGTTTAAGAACTGGGCCTGGGTGTGAGTGGAGACCACCTGTTAGCTACAGAAAGCTACAAGATAGGCTTTAATCAAAATTTAAGTTTTACTTGCTGACTGTTGGGATGTCCCTAAATTTGAGCTCCTGGAGCCACACTTGGAAAACAGAAACTATTACTTTGGGGCTCCTCAGTCAGTCTCCCAAACGGAAACCTCTGGGCCTTATTTCTTGCTGATGACCTTCTAAAATGAGCACAGAGTACAGGCTGCTCCCTGGGACTGTGGAAGGCTCTGTCCTCAGCCTCTGCCTGAGCTTTCATTAGTCACATTTTGAGAGGGAGGAAAACTTCAGTGGAGATCCTCCCAAGCTTTACCTCCTTGCACAGCCTGGGCCCAGGAATGATAAACTAGCCCTCTTTGGGTTTGTGGAGACTCTGAGCTTGCAGCCATAACTGCCTGCTATCACTTCTCTTCTTACTGCCCACACAGCCTTCCCTGCTCCAGTGTTTACAGCACCTGCAACCAATAAACGCATAGAGCTGTGTTCGCAATGTGAGGGACCTGGATGTATGGCTTTGGTATGGGGAGGAACTGGTCAAGAAACGACTGTGTACAACTTGATCCTGCTTCCATACATGCAAGCATAAATGGTCAGTGAAGAAAAACAAGCAAACAAACCAACCACTGATTCTGCCCTTCAAAAGCAATGAAGTATCAAGCCTTTATCAAATGCCATTCTTTATGTGCATCACGAAAAGAGGCATCTGTGATTAGCATCTGTGATTATTTCAACAGATTCAGGATTTGATGTGCCAAGCCTTTTGAGTCTCAGGGTTTTTTTATGTTGATTTGTTTGTTTTGTTTTGTCTTAAGATCTTTTTAAAAAATCTTTTAAGTATGGAAGTGTTCTGTGCATCGTGTGTGTGTGTGTGTGTGTGTGTGTGTGTGTGTGTGTGTGTAGAACCAAAGGAGGCCAGCAAAGGGCATTGGGTCTTAGTACTGGAGTTACACATGATTACAAGAAGCCTGTGGCTCCTGGGAGTCAAACCCAGGTCCTCTGGAAAAACAGCCTGTGCTCTTAAACACTGAGCCATCTCTCCAGTCCTGGGTGCTTTGTTTTAAATCAAGTGAGTGAGATTTTAAAAAAGAAAAGAAAAAGGAAGAAAAGAAAAAGAAACTTCCCTATTTCTCTTTTTCTCATAGTTTTGATGTTGAGTGGCTCAGGATGTATGTACTGTGCTTATTGAGGGCCTGGCATCTACTTCCAAGACAGCACTTTGGGCGGACAAGCTGGGTTGGGAAATAAAAGTGCCTGCTCCCCAAGCCTGTCATCCTGGCTTCAGTCTCTGGGACTCACATGCATGGTGGAGAAAGAAAACCAGTTCCCAAAATCTGTCCTCTAACCTCCACACACAGGTGCATCATGGTACACACACATACACAAAATGTACAAGAGTGTAACAGAACTTGGAGCCTTCTTTCTACTGGAGGGAGCTAAGGCTGTGTCCACACGTGGATGAAAAAAAAGAGGACCAAGCAAGCCAAACACTGCAGGACACTTCTTATGAGGATCTCCATCCCACTTGTAAGGGCTTGTGAGGAACCCTCGAGGCTATTTGCTTTTCAGAGGCCCCACTATCATGTTGGAAACATAAGTAGTAAGCCAGGTGACCATGACAAAGCAGGACTGGCATGTAAAAAAAAAAAAAAACCTAGTTAGGATGCAGCAAGATTGCTCAGTGGGTAAAAGCACTTGCCTCGCTGCTAAAGCTGAAGGCCCAAGTTCAATCCCTGGGCTATTCATGGCAGAAGGAGAGAACAGATTCCCTCAAGTGAACTCTGACCTCTGACCCTTGGCCATGACACACATATACAATAATAACATTTAAATTAAAACACCGGCTGTACAGCAATGAAGAGAAGGAAGAGCATGGGAGAAAAAAGTGCATTGCTATGTAAGAGAGCCAAAGCCTGTGATGGCGGGAAACAACACCCTGAAACCCTTGCTGCTGGGAGACGGCTTCGTGGCGTGGTTCTCAACCTAAGACCACCAGAAAGCACAGATATTTGCATTTATGATTCACAACAGTAGCAAAAATACAGTTATGAAGGGTGATATGGTGGGGGTCACCATAGCATGATGAGCTGTACCAGGTGGTCTCAGCATTAGGAAGGCTGAGACCCACTGAGTTAGTACAGACTCCGTGAAGGGCCCTGTCTCAAAGAAATGAAGTGTATGATGGGGCAGCAGAACGCAGTACCTGGCATCCTCGCCTGGTCTCCACACACATTTGCACATGCTCCATCTATGGATCCATCCCTACCATTCTCACACATAATCTCAATGCTATGCACAGCGTTTGCTACTGAGTTTCGAACCTTTTCCCAGCTCTGGACCACATCCTTTTCTGATAAATTGTTTTTATCTAATGTCTATTTTTTTTTTTCAGAGTCACAAGAGCCTGGAGACCCTGGTAAGCACCAGCCAAATTCTGGTACCTGAGGCTAATAGTAGGGAGATATTATATCTGCTTCCCTCCATTTTCCATTTTCCCGCAAGTGTGCATGCATGTGTTTGTGTATATGAGTGTGTACATGCACATGCATGTGTGTGTACAAATGGGTGTGGGTGTGTGTGGTGCATGTTTTCTATGCATATTTTTGCATGCCTGCACATGCAAGTGAGTGTGTATGTGTATGCGTTTGCAAGGTTGTGGAGGCCCAAGACTGGTGTTGGGAATCTTCCTTTGATGCCCCTTCCATCTTGTTCACTTAGCTGGGGTGTGTCAATCAAACCCAGAGCTTGCTAGTCTTGCTAGCCAGTTTGCTCTGAGGACCTCAGAGACTGGAAGGAGAAGTGGACCAGCATGCCTTCTTGGCATTTACCTGGGCTTAGGGAGAGCCAAACTTGGGTCCTTACACTTGAGTGGCAAGTGCCTTAACCAGCCTGTTTCTTTTTCAAATTAAGTTGATGGTTTAATGTCTGGCAGACCATTTTCCCCCTTAGAACAGAGATGCTTCAGTATGCCTGTTTCACAGTCAAGAAGGAGGTGTCTTTATAGATGCCATCCAGATTAAAGTAGCATTCCTAAGTGTAGTGGCTCATGCCTGCATTCCCAGCACTTTGGAGGTAGAAGTAGGGTTAGGAGTGAGAGGTGTGCCTGAGCCACACAGCAAAGAATAACTCTCCTGGGCTGCAAAGCAAGACCCTTTCTTAACAATCACTAAAGTAATGTTACATTTTGAATACTTGACCACCCCAGGAGCTCTCGTAAGCACTTTAGAAGGCATGTGGGCTTCCTCTGACCCTTTCAACAATCCTCAAGTGTGAAGTGTCACCTCCACTTTCCTGTGGGATTTAAGTGAGTTTAAAGACGCATCCAAAGGAAACCATGTGCATCTGACCTTAAAATCAAACAACTTCCTGCATCCATAGGCACGTGGGACAGTGCAGCTGCACAGCTACTGTAGGTAAACAGCAGCTGTGGGAGGAAAACAGGGCTGCCTTGCTTTGCTTGGGGAACTCTCCAAGGTCAGCAGCGTCCAGCTCCAGGCGCTGGCAGGAGCCTCTTTCTACTAAGGCTCCTCTGAGCCTCTTCCTCTGTCTCTCCCTTTCTGGGGCTCTCAGGCACACGCTGCTCTTCTACTTTGCTCTTCCAACAGAGGGACCCTGAAGGAACACTGGTTCTGCGTGTCTTGGAGGAAAGAGGAGGAAGGGGAGGAAGGGGAGGAGAAGGAGGGGGGCAGGGGGAGGGGAGGAGGAAGAGGAGACCTGCTTTACTTTCTCAAGGCCTGCGTGAACAGGAAGGGACAGTCTGAGGTACTGTAGAACCTTTAGTTAGACGACACAGCTGCATCACTGGAACCAGACTTTTGGGGTTACAGACTAGCCCCACACCCTAAACTCTGTGCCAGACTCACGAAGATGTGAACGGAGCTGTACCTAAAGCACCTGCCATCACCAATCAAGCTGCTCCTTGGCGCAGCCAACTGTGAGCCCAAGTAGACTTCCTCTCTCCAGCCGCTCCTCAGAGGTGCTGCTTCAGGAAGAACCTGACGGATGGAGGCGCGTCCACTCAGGACTCAACCCCATGTTATGGCTGAGTCCTTTGTGTTTGGGAGTTGAGGGCGACACACTGTCCTTTGGGGTAAGAAGTTTATTAGAAGAATTAGTAAAGACATAGAGGGACAGAACAGCAGCACAGCAGGGGCGCTGCTGAGGGTTCTGGCCCAGGAGGCAGAGTCTGGGATTCCTTCTTATAGATCTCAGAGGAAAGGTGTGGGTTTCTACTGAGGAGCCATGCCACACTGTCTCCGAGGCCCAGGCTTCTGGGAAAGTAAAGGGAATTCAGGAGGAGGAACGTGTGGTCCTGAGAGTATGAAGAGGGACACATCTAACCGACCTGTACCCATGATAGGGTTGGGGAGTGTGTCACAGCCAGCAGCCTTTGACATCTGGGGAGTCTGTGCACTCATAGGCAGGCCCAGGGTAGGGTTGTCTGTGTCTCCTGAGCAGCGGGGATCCCAGAGTTAACAGCTGAGAATGGAGATTGAGACCCTTCAGGTGGGCAGCACTTGAGCAGTGTCTGCTCTGGGTTTTGACAGCGATTTACCAAGTGTAGGCTTGAGATCACGAAGCAGGGATTTTACAAAGTTGGGGGGGGGGGGCTAGAACTAGAAACCTCTAGCCAGAAAGAGCTCTTTCAATCTACATCACTGCTCCCCTTTTGTTCTCATCAAACCTTGCTTTCTTTGTTTATATTAAAGGGAAAAACAAAAGTGATTTTGTTTTCATTTTTCTTTTTGTAATATCTACAGCTCCAACAGCAGGAAGGAAGGGAAACCAGTTCTATACACTTTCATATGAAGCTTTTTAAAAGTACAGTACTTTCACTTACTGGCTAATTATTAATAAGATGATAATTAGCATATAATTATTTGCTAACCCCGTCTCATCTTTGAGTAATATAATTTTAGAAGTGTTAAGTATCAGAGAGTACTCAGATAACATACAAAGCCAAAATTCCAACCCATGTTTACTGAGCTCAAAATTGTGTGGCCACTAAAAACAAATCATCATGGACTTTTGCAGGTGCCAGGCCCCAGGGCTTTGTGTCAGTGCAAGGAAGTGCTGTGTCCTGCATGACCGTTTTAGACTGTGAAGACACCTTTGCCCTCCCTCCCCACGCCTGTGTACAGCCTTGCTGTCAGTTACAGCAGATTGCCCTTCCTGCCTTGCTGTTTGACCCCACCATGGCGAAGTTAGCCATTGATCTGCTCCTACCAGAACCACCCTCTTACCCAAGATTCCCTGAGCACAGTTGTGGGGGCACAGATGTCTGGGCAGGGCTGGATAAAATGCACTTTCCTGACTCCAGTTAATTAAAAGGGGGAAGTTGCTGAGGTTCCCTCCCAGATGCAATTCATCATTTCCACCCAACGTTCAGTTTTGTTATGAGTTGATGTGGACGCAAGGTAGACAAAGGTCTCCGAGGTGATTTAACACAGTCACTTTATAAATGCTAACAGTGGGGCGCTGCGTTAGGTTAGGGAGCGCACCATAAGTTCATGTCTTTTTCTTAGAAATGTGAATCTGATTACAAAACAGTTGTGGTTATAAAGACGTTCTGGAAAATTGAAATGATGATGCTAACTTACTCCCAGCCCTCCCTGTGGCCAGTGAAAACCACTCTTAGTGTGTTCATCAATTTCATTCTGATCATCATTACTAGGCACAAACATTAGCATTTTATTATCCATAGTCCTAGCTGTAGCTTCTAAAATGAACTTTGCTGACTGGCATGATAGCTCAGTGGGTAAAAAAATGCGCTTACCACCAGGCCTGAAGCCCTGATCAATCTCTGGGACCCACGTGGATGAAGGAGAGAACAGATTGGCCACCAGGACAGTGCTATGGCGTACATGCACGCAAGTACACACACACACACACACACACACACACACACACACACACACACACACACATATGCACACACACAAATAAGTGTTAAAGAAGTTATTAAAATAAATAAATTTAACTTTGCAAATAAGAATTACCACTGTGCTACTTTATTTTATTCAGTTTTTTTTTTGTTGTTGTTGTTTTGTTTTTGAGACAGGGTCTTGGGCTGAAGAAATGGCTCAGTGTTTAAGAATGCTGCCTGCTCTCCTAGAGGATGAGAGTTCAACTCCCAGAAACTACATAGCTGTTCCACTGGCTGTGACTGCAGGCCCAGGTAAACCGACACCTTCTTCTATCCTCTGTGGGCACCAGGCACAAATGTGGTGCCCAGATATACATGAAGGCAAAATTCCCACAGGAATATAAAAGAGAGACAGAGATCAAGACAGACAGACAGACAGACAGACAGACAGACAGATAGATCGACGAGTTCTCACCATGTAGCTCTCTCCCTTACCTAGAGTCCTGTATGGAGGCCACACTGGTTTCATATTCCTGATTTTGTTTTTCTCTGCCTCTCAACTGTAGAAACTGCAGGTGTGCCCCTGAGCCCAACTCCCGCCCTGCCATTTTAAAAGTAGCTTGTTTATTTATTCATGGATGCAATAAAGAGTCAAGGGTGAACTGCAAGCTTGCCACCACGCCCGGTGCTGGGGACAGCAGTGCACAAATGCCAGTAGCCTACAGCTGGATCAGGGATAGAGAGCCACTGGACATGTGAGACTATACAGCTGGAGACAAGTGCTCTGGAGGACATGGACAAAGGGAAGAAAGTGAAGGGGTGGAGACCGATGCTCTTGTCCTTCCTGAGGTCACAGCGAATCTTTTTGGGACAACCTTCCATAGAGACAATGTTTGGAGATGACACAACCTGGTGAAAAGCCACTGCATGACGGGGCCTGTGTCCGTTCTATTACTAGTTGCTGTGGCAAGAACTCCACAGTAGGCAAAGACCCAGAGATGATTTAAGTCAGTAACCTCACTTTACACATGATTAAACCAAGGCCGAGAGGGAAGCCGCTAGATTCCCAGTACTAGCAAACAACAGGATTGTGGCTGGAGTGATGGCTCAATGGGTCACATGCTTGCTATGTGTGGGAGCCTGAGTTCAGATCCCCAGAATGCGGACAAAATCTGCATGAGGTGGTAGGTGCCTGTAACACTAGGGCGAGGAAGAACCTGGGTCGATCCTGGTGGCTTGCTGACCGGTCTAGACAGAACGGCAGGCTCACTGAGAGCCCATCTCATAGACCCATGGAGAGCCATAAAGGAACCCACCTGGTGTCAGTTGCTGGCCAGTATGCATGCCACAATTACACAAACTCGTGCATGCATGCACACATGCGCAGAGACAAAGAGAGGGAGAGGAGGAGGAAGAGGAAGAGAGAGACAATCTGACCAACCACCTAGTTTTCCTGATAACCCCGCGCCCCACGTGCACCACCCTGAAAAACACAGCTTTCTGTATTGAACCCCACAATGATGCAGATATCTGTCTGCCTTCCACTAACTGTGTGCTTTGGGAAAGCAATTTCTTCCTTTTGGCTTCTGGATTTCTTGTGTAGGTCACAGGACACTCCATAGGCATGTTTGCTGTTTCACTGTTAACTATGAAAAAAAAAAGGCGGAAGATTGAAGTTTTTAAAATGTCATACTGAGAAGACCTTTAACCTCTCGCATGCAGGAACGCAGTAGGTCAATGCTGGTTGCTTTTCCTTTCAACACATCAGGGCTACAGTTACTAACAGAAACCCCAGCTCTGTGCGTGCAGAAACCTGGTCAGCAATTGAGCGGGCCACGGCTGCAACAGTGTGGTTTTTCTCTTTAAGATACCCAACCTTCCGGTTTCCTTCGGAGCCGCTTTTATTGCACTCTCTTTATTACATCACGAGGCCTGTGGGGGTTTCGCTTTTGCCATGTGAACCGGATTATCCCACTGCAAATCTCCCTTGAGTTCTTGGAAGAAAATACGTGAGCTTGATAAGCAGCTGGACATTTTAAAGGAAATACCCAGCAACTAAGAAAAATGCTCAGCATTTGACATAGTTTGCAGAGGCCTCGGGGACATCGTAAAAGGTCAGTTTTAAGACCATGTGTTTGTGTCTCAGAGCCCTCCATGAGTGAATACTGTTTTATACCATGGAACAGCTAAGGAAAAAAAAACCAGGCTTTTAATATCCGTGGCCTTTTCATGAGGCTTCTAAAGTACACTTCTCTTGTCCTAACCCTGCTAGGACCCCACGCAGCAAGGAGAAGTAGCTGAGCTTAAGTGAGTATACTTAAAATAGCTGGCGTAAAACTGTGACCTCGGAGCTGGGGAGCTGGCTCAGCCAGCAAAGTGCCTGTGGTACAAATAGGAGGGCATGGGTTCAATTCCTTATGCCCACAAAAATATCTGGGCTTAGCTCTGAGCACTGACCATGCCGGGGCTGGAATGTTCAGACAAGAGGCTCCTTGGCACTTGCTGGCTGGCCAGTCATTGAGCTTTAGGTTCAGGGAGACAGCTGTCAAGCTAGCTTAGCAGGCAAAGGTACCTGGTTTACCAGTCTGGTGACCTAAGCCTGATTTCAGAACACATGGAAAGACTTGACTTTGTTGTCCTCTGATCATACTGCAGCAGGTGCCCCTCCCATTACAGATAAATAAACAAAAAAATTAAGGTGGATGATGATCAGGGAAGATACTCAGCATTAATCTCTGACTTCTACATGCACGGAGGCATGCCTGTGTATAGTGGAAGTTCTGGTTTCTTTAAAAACTCAGTTATGTTATGCAACTATGTTTTTGTTTTAATTCCAGGTGTGGGATATGAGGCTTCTTCAGACCGTCCACAGTAGTAGGCTATTTGTCTCATGCAGAGTCTAAAAGGGGCATGGTATTTGTCAGCTTCAGAAAGTTTATTTCTGAAGACTCTGGAGAGGGAATAAATGCCAGAGCCCGGAGAGAAACGGGGAGCTCCTAGGGAGAAAATGGATGCTGATGCACCTTCCCCCTCTTGCAGTTGATACAGTTTGATTACAAGAAGTTGGTGATAGCCTGAAATGAAGATTGGACTGGCCCTGAGGACCACGACCTGAGGACCACGATCCTAAACAGCAGGAAATAGCTAAGAGACCTACATCCCATCTCCCCACTAACCTTTCTCTCCTACCTAGTGTCAGAGGGTTGAAAGATATTAGGTAGATAAGGGTTGGGAGGGAGGTAGAAGCATAAGGAACCCAAATAAAATAGATGAAAAAATATGCACTACACAAATGCACACATACCCAGCCATGTACACACACACACACACACACACACACACACACACACACACACACACATTCACACACACACAGTCACAGACTGCAACCCTAGACTGTTCCCAGATGGCTGTCACTATTGAGAGGCCTATCTTCTGGGTATGGCAGGAGCCAGCATCACTGCAGCTTGCTGGCCATAACATTTTCTAAGGAAGTCAGTGCCTTTGCCAGGGGCTCAGAGCTGCAGAGGAAAGGGGCTTAGCATAGCTTTAGACCTCAATCCTGTCCTCAGAGGACCTTCTTTTGGCCAGGTGTGGTGGTGCACACCAGGTATGCTTGGCAGGATGAGACTCGAGAATTTATAGTTTGAGGCTAGCCTGGATTACATAGTCAATTGTGTGTGTGTGTGTGTGTGTGTGTGTGTGTGTGTGTGTGTGTGTAAATATATGTATATAGTTCACAAAAGTAGAAAGGGGATTGTGGTTGGAGAGGAGATCTTCAGGGAAGAGGGAAATGGAAGAAAGCGATGGAATGCATGTGATGTGAAATCAGGAGACTGGACTGACTGGGAAAGAAAGGGGGACAGACAGAGGGTGTGGGGGAGCACACATTGAGGAAAGCAGTTGTGTGTGTGTTGGGGGGAAATGAATGACAAAAATGCCATGGTGCAGCTCATTGATTTGTACATAAATTTAAAGTAATACACTTTTTTTTCCTTAAAGAAAAGACATGACAAAATATCAACGTGGCAAGAATGTGTAATTTCTTCCTGGTGGCTGTGTCCCTCCTGGTGTGTCCAGTCCATGTGACTTGGCGGTTTAAGTGAAAGCACTCGTTATTATAAGTCGGCTCCCCACTACATACTCCCCTGGTATGTACCTGGGTCCCATCCTCAGCACCTCAAACGTAGAGCCCTGCTTGTCAGCACAAAGCATCTCAGAGGCAGGAAGAAGATGCAAGGGAGACAATGGGCCAGCCTCCTCTCAGGAGAAGGCTGGAATCGCAGAGCAGAGCTTTCTGCTGGGCCTCGGAGAAGCAGGTCTCGGGACCCGAGAGCTACTCAAAAGCTTTTACTTTGGACAAGTTATTTGATCTTTGTGTGCTTTAACTGAATGATAATATAATTATTTTATAAACACAGATATTTACAATTTTGCAATAATAATTGTATGAGCACTTGCTGAGCAAATACCAAGACCTGACTTTGAATTCCCAGTACCCATGTAAAAGTTAGGCCGTGTTGCTGGGAGTGAAAGGCAGAGACAGTGGGTCGCTGGAGCATACTGGCCAGTCAGCTTAGCTGAAACAGCAGCCCTCAGAGTCAAGGAGAGTCCCTACACCATTCCGCTGGAATACAGGAGAGTGTCCTCCTCTGGTGTCCACATGGGGGCACTCATCAATATGTATACACACACACACACACACACACACACACACACACACACACACACACAGAGGGGGAGAGAGAGAGAGAGAGAGAGAGAGAGAGAGAGAGAGAGAGAGAGAGAGAGAGAGAGAGAGACAGAGACAGAGACAGAGAGACAGAGACAGAGACAGAGACAGAGACAGAGACAGAGACAGAGAGAAATTATCCATCCCAAGACATGGGTGCTTTCACATTTTAATGACTCTAAATGTCTTATTACCAAAAGTCAAAAAAAAAAAAAAAAAAAAAAGGAAAGAAAGAAAAGAAAAAGGACAGTTTCTCTTAAAGCTTATATGTGTATCTGCGTGTGCCGCCTCTGTGGTGGTTTAAAAAGGAATGCCCCCACCCAGGCTCATGTATTTAAATGCTTGGTCCCAAGTCGGTGGTGCTGTTGGGGTGGCTACAGAACTTCTCTGATGGGAGCCTTGCTGAAGGAGGCACATCACTGGGGACAGGCTTTTGGGGGCTATAGCCTCACTCACCTCCAGTTTGCTCTCTGTTTCCTGTATGTGGTTGAGATGTGATCTCTCAGCTACCTGTCCTGTCACCATGCCTACCTACCATTATGGACATCTAGCCTCTGCAAGTGTCAGTCAAAGCAAATGTTCTCCCTTAAGTTGCTTTTGTCCGGTGTTATTATCACAGTAACAAAAAGCAACTAATGCACTCTGCTTGTTGGTATGTGCATCACCTGTGTGTAGGTGCCCTTGAAGGCCAGAAGAGGGCATCGGGATTCCTACAACTGGGGTTTCTCAGAGTTGTTAGCACTGTTGTGTGCCCATCCTCTGCAAGAGCATCAGGTGTTCTTACCACTGAGCCACGTCTCCAGCCCCACATTGTTTCTTAATCAGCAACATGTTTATTTCCTTAGATAGCTACCATGTTAGAGATTGAACCTGGGACTTTGTACATGCTTGGACACATGCTCCACCTGAATTATGCCGCAGAATTTCCTTAGTGGTTCAGAAAAAAAAATGAGTGTCAAATAATGTTGTTGTCCGAGATAGATGAAATATACTACTGTTTGGGGGTGGCGTGTTAAATGAACAAGAAAGCGAAATGCCTAGATGTGTGATCTACAAGTGTCATTACTTACTAAGTGTAATCCGTCTTCTGATGTGTGGACAACTGTTTTCTACTGTTATTTCTAGCACTGAAAATCTGTGCAAGCATCTCTAATTGGGCAGGTTTCTATAGGAGGAACTACTGAATTATGAACATTCTTAAAGCACAGTTTGAGAAATCCAGTCAAAGCTGGTTTAGAACTCTCTTTAACCTTGATAATTTTACCTAATTTTTTTTCTATTTTTGCCTCCATAAAGCGAGGTGCATAATAACACCTGCAGGCATAGTAGGACCCAATACAGCACTGGCCATATTAAGTTTAAAGGGAAAATAAGTTGTTTTTATTAGGACAGTCCTGTGGAACTCCATCCCAGCTTGGGATGGGACCAAATAAAACCACCATGCCAACAGTGACCCCATGTGGCCCTAACAGAGATAGGTATGTTAGCAGAAGTGATGGGAGTTTTCATTCCTTCTCTTGGTCATGATTTAAGGGATGGTCCATTTAGATGGCAGAAGCTGTGCTTGAGGTCCATAAATAATCTGACACACCCAGACCTCAAGAAATGGAAAGTGAGCCCTGAAAACCTGCATAAGGAGGTCCAAGCCACTGTTAAAGAAGCAGGGCAATCACTCTTGACAGACAGACAGACAGACAGACAGACAGACAGACAGTAGTCCCCCTTTACCCATGATGTCACTTTCTTCTGCTCCATGGTCAATCTCAGGCTGAAAATATTAAATGGAAAGTTCTAGAAGCACCCAATTCATTAATTTAAAAATCACGGGTTATTTCTGAAATCTCATACCATTTTCACTACCCAGTCTTATCTTCTCTGGACATGAGGCATCTGTTTGTCTGGCGCCTCCAGACTCTGTACTCCACCCCATTAGTCACTCAGTACTCACTCAATATTGGGTTTTTTAAAATCGTTTTAAAAATTTGAGATTATAATTACATCATTTCCCTTTCCCTTTTCTCCCTCTAAACTTTCTCATACACTCCTCCTTGGTCTCTTTCAAACTCATAGCCTTTTTTTTTTATTAGTTGTTATTGCCTGCATAAATGTATATATAATATATGTGCTACATAATTATGTTACATATATAATATATGCAATATCACACATACACCCCTTTGGTGCCAACTGGCATACTTGTCCCTGGGAAGACCTCCTGCCCTCTCAGCTCCCTTAGCTTCCTGTAGCTCTGGCATAGGGTTGCACGACATGGTGTCATGGCAGTGCTGTATTCACGTAAGCCTTGTTGCGCTTATAAATGGCCCCAGAGTGCATGGACATAGGGCCTGGCAACTTGAATACTCTTTTTGCTGCTATTTCCCCTCACTGATTTTACTGTGTGATTGGAATTGGCACAGCAAAACCCAACCGCACGCCTCTAATCCCAGAACTCAGGAGGCAGAGGTAGGTGGATCTCTGAGTTCGAGGCCAGCCTAGTCTACAAAGAGAGTTCCAGGACAGCCAGGGTTACACAGAGAAACTCCGTCTTGAAAAACCAAGTCAACCAACCAACCAAACAACCTAAAACAAAAAAACCCAAAAACCAGAAAGGACTCCAGGTTGAGGTGCTACAGGAGTCGGGAGGCCCAGGCTGTCATGGTGCCACTTGCAGTAAACATACTGAGCACTCGAACACATGAAGCAAATGGCTGCCAGGTGGTAAACAGACACAGTTCACAGATTTTATTGTAGAGCATACCATGTCCATTTTAAAACCATTTCAGTTTCTCTAATAAACCCAACAAGAACAATAAAATATTATTTTAAAAAATTTGTGCTTTTAAAGTACAGTTTGCATGTCTGTTATTTGAAATGCCTGGGGACATTACTGGTTTGTATTTTTATTTATTTATTTTTTCATGTTTGGAGAACTTGCATAGATGAGATAATTGAGGAGACCCAGACTTAAGTATAAAATTTCATGCAAACAGCCTGTAAGTTTTCTCATCCAATACAGCATATGAGTGCCTGCAACTTGACTGTGACTCACCCTGTGAGGTCAGATGTGGAACTCCCACTTGTGTCACACCAAAGGCCAGAAAGTTTCATATATAGAACATTGCCAAATTCAGAGTTTTGGGTTTGGGTGCTCAGTCTGTACATGGATATCTAAAGCTGACAGCTTCAAGTGGAAGTTTAAAAACTTAGGAGGAAACCCAGAACCACACAAAGTAATGATGCAAATTAAATGCATAACTTCGAAGCTGTCATGATTTTAAGATGTAATTTGAGCACATTATGTACTCACATCTTTATTTGCCTGCTTGCTTACTTAGTGTGAACTTGAACCCAGCACATCACACATATGCATGGGCTGTATCACCAAGCTATGTCCTCAGCTCAAGACCAGGAGTGCAAAGCCCTAGAGCCATGTGAAAGCTGAAGGCACTGGATCTCTGTGCTCTTCTGGGAGGACGGAGGGCAGAGACACAAGAATTCTCTGAACCTTGGGGGCCAGGAAGCCTAGAGTACACCGTGATGAATGATGAGAGATCCCATCACCAGCAAGGTGGAAGCCGACGCCAACACCCATAATTGTCCTCTGACCTCCACATGGGTGCTGTGGCACACATATGCCCACATAAACAAGGTATAACACACATAGAAGGTCATATGGAAGATCTACGATGTTTAGAGGAAATAAGTGTGTATGTGTGTGTGTGTTAAAATACGGTCTTCTGAGATTAACAGTTGGCATCATCTCATCAGATCAGCTGTAATGATTCACAAGATACCCCAAGATTGGGGCTGTTGGCATCTCTCATAGAGGATGGGTTTGGAAGTGTTATTAGACCCTCACCTGAGGCCGCAGCCACCCCTTCCCAGCCCTTGCTGCCAGCTGTATATAATACTGCCTTGCTGCACGTGGCCTGCAGTCTCAGGAGGTGCTAGAGTTATAGTGTGTACAGACTGAACGAAGGGGGCCATGGAGAAGTCATCATCCACGCTAGCATGGGGCTTCTGGGTGATGTGACTGCTTCGGGGCCACCCAGGCTCCTGTGACTCCCCACTCATCTCTGTCAGTCATAACAAAGTCATTGGGTCACTCAACCAGACTTGGATTGTTGTTGGTGCCCTATCTGGCATGAATAGATGTTTCTTCATATCTCCCCTGGAAAAGCCTAGACTAGTGAGTCTATCTATCTATCTACCTATCTTATCTACCTACCTATCTATCTATCTATCTATCTACCTATCTATATATCTACTTATCTATCTATAATCATTCATGATGGGAGGGACTTTCTGATTATTTAGCTCTTTGGGGAGTCACTCATGACCCTGGTTTCCTGATATTCAGGGATATGACTACAAACTTTCTCTCAGGAAGAATGGAGATGCCTGGATCCCTCTTAGAGGCTTTTGTACGCAATTGTGATGTAGAATTACAGCAATGTGGTGATTAAGAAAGCAAAACCAGAAGCTAGAAGTAGTGGTGCTTGCTTTTAATCCCAGCACTTGGGAAGTAGAGGCAGGTGGATCTCTGTGAGTTCCAGGTTAGCCTGGTCTACATAGTGAGTTCTGGGGTAGTCAGAGCTGCATAGCGAGACCCCATCTCAAAATACAAAACAAAACAACAAGAACAACTAAAATAAAATAAGAAAGAAAGTGAAAACAGGAGGTGGGTAAGAGGCTTTGTGGGGAAAGGCATCTGCTGCCAAGCCTGACGACCTGAGTTCAATCCCTGGGGCCCACATGGTAGAAGAAGAGAACCAACTCCTGCAAGCTGTCCTCTGACTTCCACATGTTCCCCCACCGTGTATACTGAGTTGTTTTTCAAGAGAAAACAACCACAGAATGGATTTAAATATTTGCAAATAAAAATATAAGAGTCTTGTATCCAGAACAAATCTTTTATCAGGAATAAGTAAAGAACAATGCAGGAGCTGAGCGTACAGTTCAGTGTAGAGCACTTCCCTAAAGTACCAATTCTTGGATTCCTGACCTTTGTGGGAAAATATTCTAACTCCTAAAAACAAAGGGCCAAACTCTACCCATCCCCAACACAAACACCTTTTCTAGCTCTATAACGAAAGATAAATCAAGTTTTGTGTTTGTGTGTTTGGTTTTTATTTTTAAAGCAAAGCACAGAAATAGGCCTTTCCTCAGAGAGATTACACTGAGGCTAATAATTATATTAAGAGATGCTCAGCTTCCGTCAGGGAAGTGCAAGTCAAAAACTTGAGACACTGTCTCACATCCATTAGGATGGGTGGTATAAAAAACAAAATTAAACAAAACCAAACAACAACAAAAACCAATCTGTAGTTGTTTGATTGAAAATGTTGCCCATAGGCTCAGATGCTTGAATACTTATTTGGCCCCACTTGGTGGAAGTGTTTTGGTAGGTTTGGGAGGTGTGGCCTTGCAGGAGGAAGTGTGTCACTGGGAGTGGGCTTTGACGTCTCTAAAGACTGGAGCCATTTCCAGAGCTTTTTCTTTGCTTTGTGCTTGCAATTCAAGATGTGAGCTCTCAGGATGCTGCTCTAGTCGCTGCCGTGCCTATGTGTTCTGCCCTGCTCTAACTATCTGAAGCTGTGAGCCCAAATAACTCTTTTATAAGTTACTTTGGTCATGATGTTTTATCACCACAACAGAAAAGACACTAGTACCGCAAACCAAAGACTAGCAAATATTGTCAAGAATGTGCAACACACCAAAACCTCATGGGTTTCTTGTGGCGAAGAAAAGGGTACAGTCTCTCTGGGATAAAGCCTAGGAATTCCACACACACACAAAAAAAAATTAAAATAGGCACTGCAGAGACATGCTATTCTTTCAGAGAACCCAAGTTCTGTTCCCAGTATCCACACTGGGTGGTTATGATTGCTTGTAATTCCAGCTCCAGGAGATCCTATGCTTTCTTTGGCCTCCACGTGTGTGTGTATGTGTGTGTGTGTGTGTGTGTGTGTGTGTGTGCATTCTCTGTCACACATACATGCATAAATATATATTAAAATAAATATTATATTTTTAGTGTTAAAACAGGGGCTGGGGTGATGGCAAAACAATTAGGAACACATACTATGCTTGCAGAGGACCCAAGTTTAGTCCAGTTGTTCGAGGTGAAGCAAGGTGGACCTCAGAGGCTCACGGACTAGCCTGTCTAGAGAAGACCGTGAGCTCCAGGCCCTTGAGAGGCATTCTATCCAAAGATAAGGTAGAGAGTAACAAAGGAGTACAGAAAGAAATAGAGGAAGACACCTGATGTTGACCTCTGACCTCCAGATGCACACACTTGCACACAAAAACTAATTATGAATGGTCTTAGCTACATCAGTTATTGTAGTCAAAGGGTAGCAACAACCCAAGGCCTAAAAACTGATAAATGGAGAGGCACATTTGGCACATCAACATTAAGGGACATCATTAGTCCACGACATGGACCGATGCTACAGCAGGGCGGGGGCCAGGGAGCTTAAAAACATCTATCTATATGAAGGAGCCCATCCAGGAGAGCTTACATGCTCTGAGATTTAATTTAAGCAAAATATCCAAAACAGCCACTCTACATAGAAAGAAAGTGGATGCTTAAGGTTGTAGCGAGGCAGAACAGGCAGCTGGGAGTGAGAGCTGAAGGCCTTAGATGATAAGGACATTCTAAACATGACTCGGCTAGAAGTCACGGAACAGTGCATAGTAAAAAGGGGGGAGGAGGAGGAGGGGAAGGAGGAAGGGGAGGAAGGAGGAAGAAGGAGGAAGGGGAAGAGGAGGGGGAAGAGGGGAAGGAAGAGGAGGAGGAGGGGAGGAGAAACACTGCAGTGGATCACACACACTTAGCTCCCCACTGGGTGTGACTTCAGGAGTGTCACTGCCTTCTCCCTGCCTTACTCCTCCATAGGAAGTGGAAGGAGGCAGTAGATCTCGCCTCATTGTGTTGTAAAGAATGAAAGAGTAAATGCAGATTAGAACAATGTCTGGAAATAGAAACGAAAACTGCTTGGCTGTTTATCCCAGAAGCCACTGTGCAAATATCTTACTCCAACATATATTGGACCGTGGAGTATCAAGTATCTACACAGAATTTATACACACACATATGATGAGACCTTTGAAGTTATCTTTTCCATGGAATACTGTTTTATTTATTTAAGGCATGGTCTCACCTAGCCTATCCTGCCTTGAACTGTCTGTCTCTGCACCCAGACCTTCGCCTTTTGATCCTCCTGCCTCTCTCTCCTACTGCTGGGATTACAGGCCTGATGCCTGCACCTGTATCCAGCTTTCTTTGTAGCTATTTTAAGTATACTATATTTAATAATTTTAAATATTAGGTATTATATTTATTTTTATACTTTACATCTTGTTCATTTGTTCTTTCTTCCTAATTGACATTTATAAAACGTTTATTGAGGGTCCGGAAAGGCATTTCAATACTTAGGGCACTCGTTGCTTTTGCAGAGGGCAAGAGTTTGGTTTCCAGCACCACAGGAGGTGCCTCACAGTCCCAGGTATCTCCAGCCCCAGGGACCTAGTGCCCTCTTGTGGCCTCTTTGAGCACTGCATACACACGCACAAATCCACATATGTGTACCTACAAGTACACATAGTAGGTACACAAGTACACATAGTTTACAAACAACGAAAAATTAAAAACTTCCCCTGTTGTGAGGTGGAATGCAGGGATACAGTTCGGGTAGCAAAACCTGCTTAGAAAGAAATGGAGAACGTTAGAGGGAATCTAATGAAAATTTAGTTTTTTAAAGCAACAACGTAATAGTCACACAAACTTAATAGTTAATAGCACTCAGCACCTTTAAAAAGATATCTCTTTAGGTATTAGAATGCTCTTATTTGGGGGCAAAACAATAACATTGGAAGTCTGACCCGAGTATGACTTCTGAGGCGCATTCATTTTTCTCTTCAACAAAATATGAATAAAGCGCAACAAGTTAAATTCTGTATAATGGAGTAGCAACACCTCACCACAGTACAGTGAGGCATACAGATAGTTAAATTCAGACCACGAAACTATATACAAACCTCGGTGATTCCCTTTCTGCCCTCCATAGTTCGCTTTCTACGCGACATCGGCTCTCTAGTTTGACCCAACGGGCTTCCCGTTGCCAAACTCTGTCGGCGCGCATGCTCAGCAGCCCGCTGACCTACTTCCTGCTCTGCTGACAATGGCGGCTCGCGGCGTGGGGCTTTTGACCCGTTTGCCCCTGTGCTCTCAGAGGAGCCGCGTCCCACGCTCTATTCCCAGGCACCTCAGTTGTCCAGGGACTGTAACCGCGAACATCGGGAGCGAAGAACAGCCTTCGGGGATTGCGGAGACAGGTGACAAGGCCGGTGAGGCGGGCGGAGGGCGAGCGGCGGGTCGCTTCCAGTCACTGCGGTGTACGACTCCCGTGTACAGCGGCGAAACTGTTTAGGTCAGGAACACTTGTTGGCGAGTGCTTTATAGTCCAGCCCCAAATCCCGTTCGCAGTGGCAGTAATTATAATAACCATTCTTGCCAGCCAGTGACGTTTGCTCCATCCCTGACCCCAGCGCTTCTATCTTAGGGGTAGTAGTGCTGTGAGGAAAGGCCATGGCCAAAAGCAACTTGGGAAGGAAAGAGTTTGTTTGACTTACGTATTTCGACTCACCATTAACTGAGGGAAGCCAAGGCAGAAACTCAAACTGGTCGAGCCTCTGGGGCAGAGGCCGTTGAGGAATGCCGCTCCCCAGGCTTGCTCCTCGCGGCTTGCTCAATCTGCCTTAGGTGGTACCCCCTGCAGTGCGCTGGTCCGCTCCACATCAATCACTAATTCAGAAGATGCTTTACTGACTTGCCGGCAGCCCCATCTTGGTGGAGAGCCAGTTCCTCAATAGAGGTTTCCCCTTCAGATGCCGGTATAAACTTAGCCAGTGCGGTATCCGTAAGATGTCACCAAAGCCGAGCCTAACAAACAGCTAATTTTCCTGCGTCGCCCCCCCCCCCCCCCCAGCCCTCTGCTTAGGAAAATGTCTGTTTATTATTTCGGAGTTTTAGCCCAAGCTGTTAGGTGACAGGTTTGCATCGGTTGTTTTAACAGGCGTTCTGAATGTCTACTATACACGTTGTCTATTGAGAGCACATCCTCATTTAACCTTTGTTGTATCCCAGGAACAAGCGGGTGCTTTTCAGGATTCTTAGAACAGCTTTGCAAGACATGTGGGGCGTGTTGAATGGTGATTATATTGGGTTTAGTAGAAGCTGCTACTGTTGAAAATTTTTCAGTAACCCTGCAAATCCAAATAAGGATTCTGCTAAAGACTCTATTGTAATTTAGCATTTGTGTGGTGGCTTAAGTTTGAGAGCATTTTCGTAATGGTCTCTGGGGAATACAGCAAACCTGTGGAGTAAAACAGAAGGAATTATTACTGGCCATTCATTGTTTTCCATTCTTTCTCTCTTACATGTGCGTTCTCTCTCTCTCTCTCTCTCTCTCTCTCTCTCTCTCTCTCTCTCTCTGTGGTGTTGTGGTGTTGTGCATGTGTGTGTACAGTTGCATTGTGTGGGCACCTGTATTAGTGCAAGTACACATGGGTACCAGTATGTGGTTGGTGTGGAAAACCATCTGCATTGCTGTTCCAGGCAGGATCTCTTAACCAAACCCAGAGCCGGAAGACATAACTGCTGTCAGCAGTTGCCCTGGGAGCCCTCTGGCTATTGCAGGTGGGCCTCCATGCCTACCTGGTTCTAGGGATCTGGATTGTGGTCTTCAGACTTCTATGGCAATCACTTTGACCACCGAGCCATCTCCCCAGCCCTATGGCTCTATTTTATAGATGAGAATAAAAACAAAAAAAAGTAAGTCTGACTTTGAGGCTCAGGCTTTCCCATCCGTACAGTGGCAGCAACAACAGTGAAACTCTCCTGACTTTGAGGCGTTCCTGCACATTTGTCTCATTAGGAGAATGTGGTGAGGCGGGCCAGGCAGAGCCTGCTGCATAACAAGAGAAGGAAAATGAGGGTTGAGAAGAGGAAGAACAGTCCGGTGGCTAAGATCAGATTGACAGGAGGTAGAGTAGTCTCTGTCCCTAACATGGGAGAAGATAGTCTTCCATACTGCTAAATAACTATACACAGCACCCCTATGAACTGTACCTTCATAGGTACCCACGTGAGGGAGTACAGAGGGGGAGGAGAGTCCACTGCGCAGTGCCTGAAGTCTTCGCATACATGAGCAACATTTGAAGGCTGAATGGGAGGTGGCTAGACAGAAAGCAAGCAGGTGGGCATTCCAGGAGGGGGATGGAAGCAAGCAAGTTCATAGCATGTAATGGTGTGTGTGTGTGTGTGTGTGTGTGTGTGTTACCATGTGTGAGAAGTGTGAGAGCAGAAGTGGAAGGCATAGACACTGAGGAGGAAAGAGCACACAGAGTGCCAGCAACTTAGGCTGTGGCATTTAGACTTCAGTTTAAGTTTAAGGTCATGCTGGCAGTAGTGTGGACCATTGATGGAGGGGACAACACAACAGTTCCTGAGACCTTTCTTGGAGCCGAAAGAGTGGAGCGGTGTGGGTAGGAGGGCACATACAGAAATGTGTCTTTGACACCTTGTACAGGAGGGAGAAGAGTGATGTTTCTACTTGTTTGGTCACTTGTTAAAAATGGTGAGTGGTCCCGGCCCAGAGTTCTCTGTTGTGCCTGAGAGACTTGGCTTTGAACTGAGGCTGATAAAGACAGTTTGAGGATTCAGTAGCTCAGTTGTCATTCATGCAAATCTCCCTATTTCCCATGAACGTGTTTCGGAGTTTGCTAAAGTCAAGATGGCGTATTTAGAGGACTTCCTTCATTAGGCTCAATCTTTTGATCCTCATGTGTCAGTTACAACTCGCATTCTGTTTGGTCCCTAGAATTGTGTTGGTGTCAAACTTAGTGCTTCATAATTAATAGTCTACCCTTTCCAGCATAGAAAATGCACTTTAAACTCTCCAATGGAAAGTTAATATTTTGAGGGGAAAGCAAATTGTCCTTTGTGGCCAATGTATGTATCTAATTCCTGGCTGTACAGCACCCGTCTTCGTTCCCTGTCTTTGAAAAACTCCTTGTCTCTAGAAAGGTGCAGTTGTAGCTGTAGATGGTCTTGAATTCACTGTAGCAGAAGATCACCTGAACATGTGATCCTCCTGACTGCTAGGACTGCAGACATGTGCTTTTCATACCCAATTTTATGTCGTAGTGAGGATTGAACCCAGGGCCCTGTGCATGCTAGGCAAGTACTGTTCCAATTGAGGTGCATCTCTAGCCTTAGATTTTATTTTTTTAATTTCCCTGTGATAAGATGCCTGATCCATGGCAACTGGTTATTAATTGTTTGAGCCAGATCAAGACTTAGATGGAGAAAATCTTTGTAGTAACTTATACAGTATGTTAAATGTCTTAGAACCATTGTTTGATTATACTTAGACTTGTATAAATTTCCTTTAGGCTTTTCAGTATTGTGCATTGTACAGGTTTTATGTGTATGTGTGTGTGTGTGTGGAAGTGCTGAATGAGTAGTTTTATTTTCTCATTTTTGCTTTAAGGGTCTTGCAGAACTGTTTTCAGCATTGCATCTCGGGTATTCCAAACCACAGTTTTTAACGATAGTCACAGAGGACAGTAAAATAGCTGGAAGGCAGAGGTCTCTGAGTGTAAGGCCAACCAGGGCTACAGAGTGAGACTTTTTTCTCAAAAAGAAGAGGAGGAGGAGGAGGAGGAGTAATAGTAGCAGTAAGACAAAGGTTAGAAGCACTCTATCTTGATAAACCTCAAAAAGAAGAGAGTACAAAATAAGCGGGTGGCCAAGCTTGATCCCCCTGTTTGGTCACTAGTAGCCACATATTGGAAGAAAAGAACTTACTCCCAAAAGTTGTCCTCTGACCTCCACATGTGTGCCAATGCATAGGCACGTGTGTGTACACATAATAAATACATTTAAAAATATATAATTAGGATAAAATTGTTTTAATTACACATATAATCTTCATAAACTTAATCAACATATTTTAAATTTTAGATGTGTATTAGTAGAAATGTTTTTGTCTCATTTATAGGCTCTGAAGACCGGACCCTCCAGAAGAGATTCTCTGAGGTTCAGAAAGAGAGAAGAGAACAGGCCCTGCGGACTGTTTTGATACATTGTCCAAATAATATCAGTGAGAAAAAGTTTCTCAAGTATCTATCCCAGCATGGACCAATTAACAATCATTTCTTCTATGAAAGCTTTGTATGTATCCAGAAGATCTCTCTAACTTGTTGGTTATGTTTTTGGAAGTAGTTTGTGTTGATTTTTACAGCAGTGAACACAGATCTCTGTGTATTCTTCCTATTCTTTCATTTCTTTAATGAGGGTTTTCTGTCTTGGGGGTAAGAAGAGAAGCCCTTATTCCAATGGTATAGAATTGTAGCTGGGGTGTAGCTCAGTCATTAGGTACTTATCTAGCGTACTGACGACCGGGGGTTCCATCCCCAGCACTGCAGAAAGAGGAGGAGTCGTTAGGAACTTACAATAGAGTGACTCCATGATCTGAAGAGTGTAGAGCAGTGGTTCTCAACCTGTGGGTCTCGACCCCCTTGGCAACCTCTGTCTTTGAAAGTATTTACAGTATGATTCATAACAGCAAAATCATAGTTATAAAATAGGAATGAGAATAATTTTATGGTTGTGGGTCACCACAGCCTAGGGAACTGTATTAAAGGGTGACAGCTAATTTAGGAAGGTTGAGAACCACTGACTTATTGTAGATATTGACAGAAAGGAGGATTGGAGCTGGGCTGGGCTCTAAGCTGTCCCATTATAAGGTTCTTTTCAGGACACTGTAATGTTCCTTTTTCTAATCTACTTGTAATACGTTGTGTTAGAATTGTATCATTTATAAAATTCAAAATGAAATATTTTGTAACAGTATAATTGTTTTGAGGATGCTGTGTTAATGCATTGAATACATACATCATTGTGAAACTTTTTTTTTCTTTTCCGTATGCTTTTCATATAGGGTCTGTATGCTGTTGTAGAATTTTGCCAAAAAGACAGTATAAACTCATTGCAGAATGGAACACATACCCCAAGCCAGAGCACAGAGGCTATAATTCCATTTAAGTCCCGTTTCCTGAACTTAAAGCTGAAGAACCCATCTAACCAGATCTCTGAACAGCCATTTGCACACACAAACAGCCAGTCACCCCCTTCAAACAAGAAGCTCTTTGAATTACTGAGTTATGCAGAAAGCGTAAGTTTGCATGTGTACTTCGGACTTTTTAAGATGTCTATTTGTGCGTTAGGAAAGGGTTTTAGTTACAGGATGACAGGTTTAGAGGTGAGTGATGGGGATGAGTGCGTAGCAGTTCTGCTAAGAGTTGATAGACACAGCCTGTCAGGTAGGTGCTGAGTTAGAGTGTGCGATGTCTTGATAACTGTTTATGATCGCAAAATCATTGTATGCTTTCCCTCCGTCTTCCCTCCTTCTTTCAGAGCAGTAAATTGCAGTCATAAATCTCCTCATGGCAAGCCATTCTTGTATTCATAGAATCCTTCTGTTTAATCAAGGTGTACCATAAAATGTGTATTTGCTTGGCTCATTTTTACAACTCTGATTTTACTAACGAGTGGAATTGCTTTAAGACATTCTTTGTACCTGGGGCTAGAAAGATTGCCCGGTGCTTCTGAACATCCCTGTCAGTGCTCACATCCAGTTGTGACTCCAGCTTCAGGGCGTCCTACCTCTCTTCTGGCCTCTGGGTCAACCTGCTGTCATGTACAGGCGCTGTGTGTGCACACACACACACACACACACATGCATGTAATTAAAAGAAACCTACACTACAGAATTTGTTGAGTAAGAAATGAGTCAGCCAGCCAGGCGTGGTGGTGCACAACTTTAATCCCAATGCTCGGGAGGCAGAGGCAGGCGGATCTCTGTGAGTTCAAGGGCAGCCTGGTCTACAGAGTGAGTCTAGGACAGCCAAAGCTGCACAGAGAAACCCTGTCTTGGGGGAAAAAAGTCTCCCTTCTCCACTCAGGGACTCCTCATTCTGTTATGTTCCTCACCTTATGGGTAAACCACATGTTGCCAGAGTTTGGGGCCCTTTTGAACAATTGATGTTTCTCTCTCTCTCTCTCTCTCTCTCTCTCTCTCTCTCTCTCTCTCTCTCTCTCTCATGTAAATAAGTATCTACATTGTGTTCTATAAATGCTAAAGGATCTTAATTCTAGTTTTATCCTATCCTAGTTTTATCAAACTTATAGCTGGGTTAGTGATCTTTACAAGAATCAACTTATTTATCTAGATACTGGGGTTTTTTTGGTTTGGTTTGCCGGTTCCTAAAATTTTGCTTCTGGCATAACATTTCCTTCACTTGCATTGACTTACTGTTTTTAGTTACTGCTCAATTTCTTTACATGTGGGGCTGTTTTCAAATGGGGTCCTTGAAAACTGTGATTTGTACTTTAAATAGTCAACTCTGATGCAGTTTTGGAGCCTGATTACTTGACCCTTTAATAATCAGCGTTCTAAGGAGTCAGTGAGCTCCTGAACAAAAATGTGGGGCCTTTAATCCTTGGATTCTGGTGGTTCTCACCCTTTGCACTGGGTTACCTTCCAACTCTGACCTTGATACTTGTTTTGGCCCTTTTTTGGGGTGATTTCTTTTTTTCTAAAACAATACTTTCTACTTATTGCTTACAACGAGTAATTTAATTATAATTGAGTTTTGTTTTGCTAGTGTTTTGGTAAAGTTTTTTAAAGAATCAACTTTTGCTGGGCAGTGGTGGCGCATGCCTTTAATCCCAGCACTTGTGAGGCATTGGCAGGTGGATTTCTGAGTTTGAGGCCACCCTGGTCTTCAGAGTGAGTTCAAGGATAGCCAGGGCTACACAGAGAAACCCTGTCTCTAGAGAGAGAAGGGGGGGAGGGGAGGGGAGGGGGAGGAGAGGAGGAGCTGGCATATAAGCACTTAAAATGACCTGGGTAGTTTCCTTTAAAAATAAAGAAACTCTGTCTCAAAAAAAGAAAAAGAAAAAGAATCAACTTTCACGGGCCAGGTGATGGCTTGGTGTGTAAGTGTGAGGTCCCAGGTTTGGATCTCTGGCACCCATGTGAAAGCAGAGCCTTAGTGGCAAGTACCTGTAATCCCAGACAGGTAGGTCTCCACAGCTCCCTGGAGAGACCTTGTCTCAACAACTAAGGTAGATAGCAATTGGGAAGACCTCAGTGTTAAAGGTTAACTTTGATCTCCCTGTGAATGTAGAGGTGAAAGCACCCTTATACACTTATGCACCACTGATAATGCGTGCACATGCATGTGTGAGTACACATGTACAAATGCATTTTTAATCTACTTTTAAGTTGGAAGAAAACAATTTGTGTCTTTAAGGGAGATCTCAAAAGCCATGAAGTCATAGAGTGAACATAACAATTATTTACATAACCTAAGCATGTGTATTTTGTTGCTTCCTTTGGCCAGCTAGATAGACGATCAGCTGAACACTCTCCTGAAGACCTTCCAGCTCACAGAGGAGAATGTTAGGCTCCGCCATCTTACCTGCTCTCTCATCGAGGACATAGCTGCTGCATATTTTCCTGGCTGTGTCATCCGGCCCTTCGGCTCCTCCGTGAACACGTTTGGCAAATTAGGATGTGATTTGGACATGTTTTTAGATCTAGATGAAGTGGGAACCCTCGATGTCCGCAAGGTACAAGTATTCCTCCTCACCGTTAGGGAAGGGAGAGCTTTGCCTCTGATGGGTTCCCAGCTTAGTGAGCACGAGTAGGCTTTCCCTGCTAGTGATTATTTGGAGCTGTTCAGTCTTCCTGTGTGTTGGTCTAATGTGGGGTCACTTACTGTGTCTCTACTACATGTGCAGAAAAGTTTGCCTCCTCGAGTTCAGAGCACTGACATTCATGTCCACACACAAAGGCATGTTTCAGATATTTGTAGCATTTTAATTTTGCCAGCAGTCTTTTACTTGTTTTAATTTACCTCTTGGGTTGATAGTCACACAGTCCCTTATATACTTTCAAGTAGACTTTGAAATATCCTGTTTTCTACTTTTTTCTATGTGCCACTTGGTGCTCCAGCTCTCATCCTGTCAGGGAGTTACCTTAGAGTGGAGTTTGGTTTTCTCACAATCTTAGGATTGTTTTTTCTGTTCTAGAATGGTTCTTGTTACCACAGCCTTAAAAAGATTTGTCTTAGTTTTATGGCTGACTTGGACCTTGGCCATCTTGAAACCATCCTTTGTTTCCCACCATCTTTTCCTCCTTGTTGGTATTTCTGACTTTAGGGTCTCTTGCTGTCATGTCTAGTGAGTGACTGATCTGGCAGTCTCCTGCCGTCCTGCTGTGTCAGAGGCTGAGCGGGACAGGTGTTTGCTGTGATGTACTTCCACTACAGTTGTAGTCATGGAGCCTGCAAAGCTGTGTGTGCTCATTGAGCTGAAATTAGCAAGGAGCAGAGGACATCAGAGTTAAATATATCAGGGTTAGTAAGTTAACATACATTGGAAATTGAGTTAAATTCCTGACATGGACACCTAAATTATGTGACACTGTTTTATTTTTATTTATTAGACATATTTCATAGAATATGTGACTCAGCCATTTAAAATATTCAATTTTGTATTGCCGTTATTATTTCTGTATTTGTAGAGTGATATAGCCATCAGAAAAATAAAGTTCAGACTATTTTTATCGCACCCAAAAGCACCGTCACAGGTGCTAGGCTTTTTATATGGAGGAGCTGAGGGTTAGACAGCCTGAACTCTACAGGCAGTGGTAGAGTGAGAACTCTGCATGTTAGCAGGGCAGCCTTGGGTAAAGGTTTTCCAGTTTTGTGTGACATCAGGACATAAAGCTCACTCAGGGTTTGAGTTCGACTGAGTTCAGTATTGGGAAACCGACATGATTGAACCTAAGAGCTCACATATGGCCACTCTACTGAGCAGGACTGCTACTGCACCTTTAGAAGTAGGGAGGCTTGTTTTGTTTCGTTCTGTTTCCCCCCTTTGTTTGTGGATAGCTTTTAGTTTTTACCTCTATGGTTCTGAAGTATTATGGTAGTGTTTAGGAAAAGTTACTTAAAAGGCTTTCTTCCATTATGATGAGGGTGAGGGAATTTGAAATTGTGTGCTGACCCTTTTAAAATTTTTGTTTTGGATTTATTATTTGCTTATTTTTTGTGTGTATGAATGAGTGTTTTTGCGTGCATGTATGTATGTATACCGTGTCCTTGCAGTCAGATCCCCTACAACTGAAGTTCTGGGTGGTTGTGAGCCATCATGTAGGTGCTTGGTAGCAAACCTGGGTCCTTTGCAAGAGCAGAATGCTCTTAACTGCTGAGCTATCCCTCCAGCCCCTTTAAATTAATTAATTAATTAATTAATTAAATGTAGGAGTGCTCTGTCTGCATGTATACCTACATGCCAGAAGAGGGCATCAGATCCCTTCATAGATGGTCATGAGCCATCATGTGGTTACTGGGAATTGAACTCATGACCTCTGGAAGAGGAGCCAGTGTTTGTAACCATTGAGACATCTCACCAGCCCAAGTGTTGACCCTTTTTAACATCTCAGAGCTGTAGGTCTATACCCAGTGAAGGACCGATACTAACAGGTTGATTACTGATGAATAAATGAGGAGTCACTTACTAATTGAAATAGTAAGTTTTAGTGTTCCTAAATTTATATGTGAAATGTGTCAGTGAACTTGCCACAAAAGCCCTATTAGAATGAAATAGAAAGCTAACATCTATCTGCCTTTGACTTTCTCCATTTTACATTTCATCCATGTTACAGGATTTAGGCAATAGAAGTAAAAATTAGTAACTGTGTCATTTGAATGCCTGGTCTGGGCTGTGTGTTTAGTTTCTGTTTTTTTCTCTTTTTTCCCCGTTAGATTGTCTTCTACTATGTAATGCTGTAGGAACAGCAAATACAAGAAATACTCATGGAATTAGCAGTTTTTCTGCATGTATTATTATATATGTGGATGTGTGGGTGTGTGCATGCACATGTATGTACTTTGTCTGTGGAGGGCAGATTTCAACTTTGTCTCCCTCTCTCTCTCCTCTATCGTTTGAGACAGCACCTCTTACTGAATTCAGCACTCATTGATTGGCTAGGCAAGCTGGCCAGCAAGCACTGGTTGTATGTAGACACTTTACCATTGGAGTGGTTTCCCAGCCCCACTTGGTGAAAGTTTTATTTCATAGATAAAAGTAGTTTGGAGAGTCTCTTCCCTTTCTGTCCATAAGTGATGTGTTTTCCGTCATCTGCATCCTACATAGTTAGTGTTTTATTTCTGTGCAGAGGCTACTGATCTGATTAGCTACATGTTCTCATGCTTTCTGTATCAATCTCCTGCATCTCAGTGGCTTTACACAGCAGCTGTGTGTCTTCGCTGACGCTGAATCCAGAGCAGCTCAGCACAGCCCTCTAGTCAGCCGGGCAGACTCACTCATTTATCTCTGCCTGTGTTCTTCTGTCCCTGAAAACAGTGACAAGACCATAGAGAGCTGAGGTGTGGCCCTTTATGGCTCTGATGAGACCTAAAACAATCCCGGAGGCCTCTGCTTACGTGCAAAAAGCACACGCATGTGGGCACAGGGGAGCTCAGCATCATGTACACATGCGCAGAGCAGCTTCAACACCTGCCTCTGGCCTGCCTGCTCCTCACAGCACCAATTCTGCTTCCAAGTCCACTGCTCAGAACTGATTTGTGTTGGTCAGTTGATTTTGTTTTGGCAGCACCATTTGCACTTCTTCTGCATTCTTTACTTAGGAGAGCAAGTCCCCCCTCACTCCTCAATATCTGTTCTGCTAGCTAGTGACTTTTAAAATATTTTTAAACCATCCTGGGATGAGTTAACTTCAAATATATTTGTTATTATTTTTTGTAATGGATTTCTTTTTTCTTTTTTCTTTTTTTCTTTTTTTCTTTCTTTCTTTTTTTTTTTTAACTTTTCCATTGACCTCTGTAAGGACGTCCCATGTCTTGGTTTTCTCTTGTTGATCTGCTGTTCTTCTGCCTGTACTCTTCCCCACAGTTGTCTGTTGGTAGGTTCATTGGGGTGAGGAAAGGGCAGGCATATGTTCACAGAAGTTATGTAATAAGTGACTCCATGTATATTAGTTCTTTAGATACATATTCAATTGAGGTATGTATGTTAATTATAAAAAATTAGTGGTTTTGCCCATTCTTGCTTTGTATTTCACAAAACCCAAAGGCTACCAAACATCCGTAAGGCTAATTTGCTATGATTGCATGTGTCTCTGTGCTGATTTGTTTGGCCAAAAGTGATTTAGAGTCTTAGGTTCTAAATCATATTTTCCCCAAAGTCTAAAAAATTTTCTTTCCCCCTCAAATCCCTTCATAATTATCAATATTTTTATATCCAGAATGCAGGGAATTTTTTGATGGAATTTCAAGTGAAAAATGTTCCTTCAGAAAGGATTGCAACCCAGAAGATCCTGTCTGTAATAGGAGAGTGCCTTGACAACTTTGGCCCTGGCTGTGTGGGTGTTCAGAAAATACTAAATGCTCGATGTCCACTCGTGAGATTCTCCCATCAGGCCTCTGGATTTCAGTGTGATTTGACTGCTAACAATAGGTATGACCTTGTACGTGTATTCACTTAAATGTAACTCTCCTAAGGTGTTGGGCATCAGTTGAACTTTTCTTGTTAGAAACAGTGGCCCTGGACTCCTAGACATACTTCAGTAATGAGCCATCTGTCTGCTTTAGTGTGGTGTGATGGCACATGGCTTTTACCACTGACTAGGGGCTCTAAATCAGGAGGATTGTGTATTTGAGGCCTTCCTGGGCTACATATCTTAGTTATGGCAAGACGTTTTTTCCTTAAGGTGAACCATTATGTTATAAAATAGGAAAGCTTTCTTTTTTTAGTGTTCTTACTTAATACTTCTTACTATACTGCTAAACGAAATATCAGAGTATAGTATTGTGTTACAATGTTAATAGGACAGTGAAATCTTTTTTATCTGTATATGGATTTATTCTTGTTTAACACGTATGCATGTTTTACCTGCATACAGTCTGCACCACATGTGTGCCTAGTACCTGAGGCCAGAAGAGGTCATAGGGTCTCATGGAACTGGAGTTATAGAGGGTGCTGAGCTACCATGTGCATGCTGGAAATTGATCCTGGGTGCTCTGAAAGAGCAGTCAGTGTTCTTAACCCCTGAAGCATCTCTCCAGCCCCAGAAATGTATTCTTACCTATGTTGCCTAACAGTATGAAAAGTACCACTTTATATTAGACAATAGAAGCACATCTTAGTTTGACCTCTGATTGTCTCTAGGCATTGTCTCTTGTTATGCACTAATTAAGCCTGATTACTGGGGCTAGAAAGTGCTCAGATCAGCTTAAGTTTCTCCTCAGTGAATTTGTGTTGCATTTTCTAGCCACCTGATAGCTTAGGAAAAAGTGGTCACGGATGACAAGTTCTCTTACACACCGAGTACCTTTCCTGTGCTTACCCTAAATTGAGGGGTTCATTCTTTACACTGGTGCTATTGTGGCAGTTTGGTTTTCTTCTTATTTCTTATATGAATAATTATGACTGAAGGTTCAGAAAGTCCAGTGCAGCGCAGCTTTGGTAGTTCACCTAGTAAGCAATGCTAAGTAGTTCTGGATTGCTCTCCAGTGCACTTGGTAAAAAGTCATTGTGTTTTTTAACCAAATCTAATGTTAAGACATATGTTCTGTACTTCTTATGCTGTAATTTCTTTATATTATGTGCATAAATAGAACAGTGATGTCTTTGTAATATTCTATTCTCTTTGTTGAGTTAAGATCGGTTTATAATAACTTTGTTTCTGCAGCTTTCTGTATCCTTTTAAGGCTTCTTTGTGTCAGATGCCTCACTCTGATGTTTGTTCTTCACTTGATGTTTATTCTTCAGCTTAATTTAGTTTCATTTAATTATGTAAAGCCTTCTACTGCTGCTGTCATGAGACTCTGGTATAAATGCATGTTACACAGTGATTCTTGTGCCCCCTTGTCAGTTGAAAAATTACGACACACCACACGTGTGGTGAGCAGTAGAAACTTAATTTTTAAACATTTCTGATTAATAATCTTTGAATTTTCATTTTGACTGAGAGATCTACTAAAAATAGGCTGTAAACCTGACCACCCTCCCTTCCTTGTGGATGTAGGATATGTTGCCCAAGCTGGTCTCCAAGTCCTGGTCTTAAACAGATCCTCCTGCCTCAGCCTGAGTAAGACAAAACCACAGGCATGCACCACCATACCATTCCTGGCTCTAAGGTGCAATTTCCTAACAGGTGCTTTAGCTTCCAGCTGGTTTTGTTTTTATACATTGGGTTTGAGCAATTTTGGCTATTGCACAATCAAGGATTTCAAGAAAATACTTCCATGATCAGATGAGTAGAGTGCTTTTCTGTGCTAGGCAGCTTGTTTGTGAAGGGCTAGGTAAGTAAGACATGAGGCGTCAGTGTAGAAACGTTATCCGGTTTTCTTGCCTATACTGTCAGTTTTGAAGAGCCCTAGACATTGCACGTTTATTTTAAGAAATCATGTTTAGAAACTTTGACTTAAAAAGTGCGTTGGCATGGGTGTGCTTGATGTCAAGCTTTTACATTGAATTGACTATTGCAGGTGCACTGTGGCGTCCGTTGCTTTGCTATGGGGCAGGGTTGCTGAGCTCAGGCTGGCCTCCAGCTTGCTTATAGCTGGGGCTGTCCCTCAGCTTCTGGTCCTCGTGCCTCCACCTCCCACGCAGCCTGTTTTGCAGGTGCTTGCCACCGGGCCCGGCTGCATAATGCTTTTGGTTTAATCACGGTGTTCAGATGTAGGCAGAAGCAGTGAGCTGCTTAGATTTGTTCCCAGATGTGTCTTTGATTTGACTCTTGTACCCTAACTTGGGGCTTGAAGTTTTTATTCTTCACTTTTCTGTTTTGAAGTATTGCTTTGAAAAGTGCGGAACTCCTTTATACATATGGCTCCCTGGATGCGAGAGTAAGAGCGTTGGTGTTCAGTGTGCGGTGCTGGGCTCGGGCACATTCATTAACAAGCAGTATTCCTGGTGCTTGGATTACAAACTTCTCCCTAACAGTGATGGTCATCTTTTTCCTCCAGAGAAGATCACCCCCCATTCTTCCAACTCTGGATTCCCTAAAATCCCTAGCAGGTAAGACTATAAGTGTCTTTCTTTCCTTTTGACACTAGATAGACATTTACCATGGATAATCAAAGCACATATATTTGTAAGTCGTGTCATTTATTTCTTTCTTTTTAAATCTAAAAATAAATGGGTGTAAATTTTAATTCTAATTCCAAATTTTAAGTGGTGTGTGTGTGTGTGTGTGTGTGTGTGTTGGACTGGGAGCTGTGTTCACCAGCAGTCGTAAGAACTGCTGTTGTCGAGCTAGGCTTTTGGAATTGAGAGTTGTGCCTTATTTGTGTCAGTTGGCAGCTGGCTTACCCTAGCCTTCGACCAGCTCGAGCCTCTCACGTAGTTGACCCGGCCTGAGATGAAGCTGAGAAAGAACTTGGTAGGTCCAGCTGTGGCTCTGACCACAGCCCCCAGTTCCCAGGCTTCCCATCGATCCTCTCCAGGCAGCACTGTGGTGCCTGGAACTGCTTCCTGGTGTTCTAAAGATTCTCAGTGTAGTTGAATTTGAGTTTAAAATCAGTCTTATGTGTATAGTGTTTTAAATTCAGCATGTAATTTATGTTATGAATAAATTTAAATTTTGATAGCTTGCTGGAGGAGATAGAAAAATATTCTAATCTGCAAAGGAAGTAATCCAGGGGTACATATGTAGAAAACATAACTTTATAGTTGTCCCATTGTACATGTTGCTTCAAGGTAATTCTTAAGTGTATTTAGGTCTTCTCTATTTAAAATAACCCTAAAGGAATTTTATTAGCGTGTAATGAGATATGTTTAAAACCATCTACTGTCTAATCTACAATGTCCTCTGACATTCTCTTTATGGGTTCCCATACTGACCTATACTGTGATTGTGCTCATAATAATTTTCATCTGCTCCTTTAGTTGTAATTTTTTTTTTTTGCCTGAAATGTGTTTTCTCTTCTCTAAATTATCTCTCTCTGCTACCTTCCCTAATTCAAATGAAAAGTAACCCTTCCTGGAAACTCAACAGATGCTAGTATAGTTCACAGTTGAGCTAAGGGAAAGCTGAATTGGAGCACTTGGGATTCGAGGGTGGGTGGAGCACTGATGCTAGATTGTGTTAGGGATGGACTGCTTGAGTGCTAAGGTCTGGAAACACCAAAGATGGCCTTACCTTAAACAAAATTGCCTTTGAGTTTCAATATTTTCTATGAAATCTTTTTGATGAAAAAGAACACTGGCTAGTCTTGTGGCAGCTTGATACCCAAACTAGAATTATCTGAAAGGAGAGGATCTTAATTAAGAAAAAGCCTCCATAAGATCTGGATAGAAGACATTTTCTTAATGAGTGATTGATGTGGAGTGGGGGAGGGGAGTAGCCGTTGTTGGTAGTTCCATTCCTGGGCTGGTGGTCCTGGGTTCTATACGAAGAAGGCTGAGCAAGCCAGTAAGTAGTCCCACTCCATGGCCTCTGCATCAGTGTCTACCTCAAGAGCCTGTCTGTTTGAGTTCCTGTCCTGGCTTCCGTTGGTGATGAACAGCATTGTGAAAGTATAAGCTGCTTTTTTGGTCATGGTGTTTCATTGCAGCAATAGAAACACTAACTAAAACAAATAGCAGTAGAGAAAGTCTCTGGGTTTTATAGAAATATTTATAGAAATGTTTTTAATGTGTCTTATTTTGGTGTTAGTAATTTCTTAAGCTGAAAACAGATTTTTCTTATACAATATATTTTGATTATAGTTTACCCCTCCCAGATGCTCCCTACTTCCTACCAACCCAAGTCCACGTCTTCTTTTTTGTCTCAGAATACAAGCTTTAAAAAACAAAATAAAGACAAATGAATAGAAAAAAACAAAGCCAAAGAAAAAGCACAAGAAACACATACAAATGCTGAGACACATATATTTGCACACAAAGAAAACACATAAAAACAAAATCAGAAAGCATAATATATGAGCAAAGGATCTGTGTAGGGGTGGGGGCAAGCCCAGACAAAGCATTGTGAAACAGAAATACTCCAAAGATAGCACTGAGTTCATTTTGAGTTGGCCATCTACTCACCATAAGCAAGCTGGAGGCCAGCCTGAGCTCAGCAACCCTGCCCCCATAGCAAAGCAACGGACGCCACAGTGCACCTGCAATAGTCAATTCAATGTAAAAGCTTGACATCAAGCACACCCATGCCAACGCACTTTTTAAGTCAAAGTTTCTAAACATGATTTCTTAAAATAAACGTGCAATGTCTAGGGCTCTTCAAAACTGACAGTATAGGCAAGAAAACCGGATAACGTTTCTACACTGACGCCTCATGTCTTACTTACCTAGCCCTTCACAAACAAGCTGCCTAGCACAGAAAAGCACTCTACTCATCTGATCATGGAAGTATTTTCTTGAAATCCTTGATTGTGCAATAGCCACACCATAGCAGTGTGGTGGATGTGTTGGCTTTGTGCTGTTACAGCTTTGGCATGTGGTAAGGCTGTACTCTGTAATGGAGGATGCACAGGAGTTTTGTAGGCTATAGACATGAGCAGAAGAGGAAAGGGTGGGTCCCTCTCTTCCCTTCCAGGGCATGCATGTCCTCAGTATGTTTCTACCACCTTCCAGGAGCCCCAGGCTGAGAATAGTCTCTAAGACATGGGTCTTGGGGACACTCCAGCTTCTCACTGAAGCAGTGGAATACGTAACGTTGCGAGGGAAATGGCGGTAACACGGATCCTATTTTTTAAAGCATGTAAGAACCATAAGAAAAGAGAGACAAGCTTGAAGGAATTATCTCTTTCTAGTTTTCCCCTGGCAATTATAGACATTCACAGTCTTTCAGATTATTAAGTGTCTGCTATAGAGTAGATTCAGGTTGTGGGTCACACTGGGAAAGGGATAATCACAGGGGCGTGGTCTTTGTGTTCCCAGTCCAGGACAGCCTGGTGACATCATGCCTGTTGTAGTCAAAGGCAGTCAGGCAAGTTTCAGTAGAGCATGGCTTGAACTGGGGAACATCCAAGCAGGAGGCGGCTGCTGATTAGCCCTGAGAGACTGGAGTTTGCTTTTGAGAAACATCCTGTACATTGTATCAGGACGTGGACTAGGGCGTGTGACAGATTTCATGGTGCCTGAGACCTTAGCAAAAATAAGGAAAGGGCTCCATCTCAAGATCCAGATGCTAGTAGGAAAGTTAATGCCTGGTATAATGTAGTCTTGCTTAGTTTGTTCCCTAAATTACTAAATTCTGATCACTGGAGTTCTTCATTTGATAAATTAACAGGAAATTTAAAGCCTCTTAGAGCAACTAGTTTGTATCATTGTCTCAAAGCATAAAACAGTGTTAAGGATGGAAAAAGAAATCAATTGCTGAGTAAGGGTGTCCTGAAGTTTTAGTGGAAAGTAGAAACCACATGTTTTCATTATAACTAGGAAACTGATTGGTTCAAAAGATGAATTAAAATAACTAATTTGCTAGCAGATAACTTTAGTATAATGAAGGAAATACAGCATTGTTTTCACTGTGTGTGATCATTTCAAATCCTTTTTAAGTGGAGTTTTAAAATCTATAGCTACATATGACATGACTAATAATAGGACGTTACTATTTAACTGGGTTAATTCATAGATTCCTGATCTGAGTAGGAAGTAGTTCACAGTGTAAAACTGTTTCTGTGTATTTAAGATGCTGAAGACAGATGCGTACTAGAAGGGAACAATTGTACGTTTACCCAGGACTTGAATAGAATTAAACCTTCTGGAAACACAGAGACATTAGGTAAGTCTTTTTCCTTTTTTTCTTGTTCCTTCTTGGATTCTGACAGAATTTTCTCTTAATTTCTTTGTCTTGTTTTCTTGCAGGATTACTACTGAAGGAATTTTTTGAGTATTTTGGCAATTTTGCTTTCAATAAAAATTCCATAAACATTCGACAGGTAAAGAATGTTGAGCATTTGTGATAAACTGGTTGTCTGCTATACTAGTGTTTTCATTTGATTCATTTTTAAAGCACCATAAAGAATGCTTAGGTCTGAGATGGAGCTGAGATGGGCTGGATCACTTGACTTAACAATACTTTTGCCTGCACATCCCAGTGCTGTGCTTACAAGCGTGTGCCACTACCCCGACCCTGTAGAGGCCATTGACTCCAAGTCCCAAGGATGGATAGATTTGAATGCTTCCCTCACTCTCAGTGGTCGGGCCTTAATTTAGCACATGCCACTTTCAAAGACTTATATTCTCCCATTTCTCCTTCCCTTCTTTCCTCCTCCAACCCCCCAATCTGTCTATCCAAGCCCTTTTCTTTTTAAGTAGAAGTTGTATTATGTAAAGAGGACCTACTGAAGGAATTTTTTGAGTACTACCTAGTCCAGATACCTGTCACCCAAGCACTGGCATCATCATTTGTAGATCATAAAGCTAAACAGTTTTGTTCAGAGAATACTGGTAAACTATGTGGGAAAAAGAAAAGCCTGCTCATATCTGCACTCAGAGATATGCATTTGTACCCAAGACCCTTGGCAAAGCAGTTCTTTGCTCTGTGACTTACGCTGGCCTCAGCACTTACATGTGTCTGTGTCTTCTCTGTTGTGGTCTGTAGGGAAGGGAGCAAAACAAGCCCGACTCCTCTCCTCTGTACATCCAGAATCCTTTTGAAACATCACTCAACATAAGCAAAAATGTGAGTCAGAACCAGCTACAGAAATTTGTGGATTTGGCCAGAGACAGTGCCTGGATTTTGGAACAAGAAGAAAAGGATCAGCCTTCCCCCTCGGGTAGGCAGCCCTGGGGGCTGGCTGCCCTCCTGCTGCCACCTGGGGCAGGCCACACATCTCTCTCCAAGAAGAAGAAGAAAAAGCCGATGAGTGAAAAAGTCAAAGGCTTGTTAGCATCCATAAAAAGTGGCAGCGCAGAGAGTTCCACGGGCACCCATGGAAAGAGAACAGTCAGTACACAGGCGTGATGGCAACCACTTCCGACTTGTGGGAAGAACGACCGTGAGACTTCGACAGGCCTTAGCATCTATCTGATGTCATTTGTCACGGTCTCACACCCTTCTTCTTGATCTGGAGTTCTGGATATTTCCTTCCGATCAGGTAGACTTTTATTAAAATATCAGTGGCAAAGAATATGCAAAAGACCTACTTGAAGGCTGCAAAGTGGCCAGTAAGAGTGGGCTTCATCAGCAAGCCGGGGACACTTCCGTCAGTCTCTAGTTGGAAATCACTTCAGAACACTTGTAGTTATCTTCATGTACAGCTGATGATGCAATAAAGCTCCAAAGCTTGGTAGTAATCTTTAAAGAATATGTTCTGTTTTTCAGCCAAAGTTCTCTTAGGTGGTGATTTCTGATTAGTATACAATGCAGTGTTCTTCCAGCAGGCTTGGTCGGCGTTCCTTCCCTGCCCTCCAGCGCCCCCTCTGCTCCTCTGCCCCACTAGCCCTTGGGTAGATCTGGCTTCATGTTCAAGGGAGTGTTTCTTCACTCTGTCCCGTTCCCTCCCTGGAAGGTCTTCCCCCAAGGCAGCCAAAGTCTGATGATCTGTACCCCCATATGTGCATCACAAATGAAACCCAGGGTTCACACAGGAAGGGAAAGGTACAGCTTTGTCTTTCTGGATGGGAAAGTTCATTCAGCAAAGTTCCCCTATTCACAGCTACACAGGTTGGTTTTGATTTCCTAACTATGTCTCTAAAACATAAAAATGCAGAGACTTCAGTCACTGCATTCTGTGTTCCAGGTCAGATATGAAAAATTATGGATATATTGTATTTTCAAATCAAATTTTTTTTCAAGAATAAAACCCTATTTCTACTGAAATGTGATAAAGCATTTCTGTTATTTCTTCTATTTTGGGGGTCTCTCCTGTAAGTAGTCACTTCATCCCCAGAGAAATCTGTTTTACATTGTATTCTCTGGAGTAGCTTTCCTTGTAAGGTATAGATGGTGTAAAGCTTTAAATCTGGCTCCAAGGCTGGTCACTGTCCTTGGCTGAGGTGGCAGTTCAGAATGGGAGTGCTGATAATGCCTTGTGCCCTAGGATGTGTAGCAGCTAGCTGAGGTACAAGGACACTACTAGTCAAAGCCTGGCACAGAGTTGGCGCCCAAGGAGCTGCCATCCCAGGCACACCAGACACAGCTCCTTGGCTTTCTGTATGTGTATGCCTAAGGACAAACCTTGGAGACAGAACCAGGTACAAGCACTGCATCCACCTTTATCTTTAAGGTCTGTCTGTGCTAGCAGTTTATCAGTGATTTTATCCATGAAAGTGGTTCGTGATGGATGCCGCTTTTTCCACTCATGGAGTCCATGTAGTCCCTGAAGGTTTAGCACTTAGAGGCTTTTAGCTCTTTGAGATGCTTAGTGCAGGATGCTCAGACTGCCGCTGCCCTCTTGACTTTGGGGACATTGTGGGTGGAACCCTGGGGCAAGCGCTCCACCATAGATTTAGCCCTCAGCTCCACTCCTCAGAGCTCCTAGTCTATCAGGCTTTTCCTGCTACTCAAAATTCAAACTTGGAGCTTGTAGTGGTAAGCTTTTTATGATTTAGGACAGAGTTCTAATGAACTTGGGATATTTTGAGAGAGTCAGCAGCAGCGAGTTTCTGAAGTGAATCTGCCCACAGGGATGTGCTCCTGGCTCTCACACCTAAAGCCAGGCTAGTGATACCAGAAAAAGCTGTTTTCCTCTTTTCTGAAGCTCATTTTGTTCAGATAGAGCTTGATGTTGTTTTTAAAGGCAACTGTGTGAAAGTTTCTAGCTGAAATAATTTTCTTTCCCTAGTCATAGATGCTTGATCAGAAATTTTCTTTCGTATTGATTTTAAATTTAAAGCAACTTAAGCACATAAGGTATATGTATATGTTAATATTCTTTTTTTCTTTGAAATGTAAAGCCTATTCTCTTTTACGTTGACGCTGGTAGTCTGTCTTAATTTACACATAAATGTGATTATATGCTGAATTTTAGTATATGAATTTTGTTTCCGAGACAGGCCAGTTCTGGCTGGCTATGACTCACTATGTAGCAAAAACTCCTGATCCCCTCCCAAGTGCTAGAGTTATAGGTGTGAGCTGCCACACCTGGCTAAAATCTTATACAATTTTAAAATTGGGATCATTCCTGAACAGCAAAGTAGGTGTTTTGTTTTTGCTGGGCATGTGTTTTGCCGCTGCTGCTGTTTGTGTTTTCTCTTTGATTCTAGGATTAAGTGATGCTCAGGGCCTTGCACATTCCATTTAGGCTGACACTCTACCATTGAGCCTCATCCCAGACCCATAATAAAGAGTCTATCACTGAGGATAGACTACAAATAATGTATTTTCTTTAGTATATCACAGCCCGTGTGTGTGTGTGTGTGTGTGTGTGTGTGTGTGTGTGTGTATGTGTACATGTGTGCATGTGTGTGTGTAGTCCAGACCTTGGGTATCTTCAGTCACTCTCTTCCTTGGGTTTTGAGACAGGGTTACTCATTTAACTTGATGCCCACCAGTTTGGCTTGTTGGGCTGGACCAGAATGCCCCAAGGATCCTCCTGTGTGTCTAGCACTGGGGTTACTGATGCACATTGCCGTGTCCTGCGTCTGTGTGAATGCTGGGGATCAGACTTGGGCCCATATGCCTCCTCTGCTGACTGAGCCATCTCCCTAGCATACCCCTACTTTCCTTTTACTAATTTTATTTCATTAAAAGAATATACCAGCAACTTGGCAATGGTCTTGCTGAATTAGAACTACAAGGATAAGGAAAAGAGCTCAGGCTTTTTCCTGTGTGTCACCAGGCTTTTGTTGTATAGCTTTCAACTATTCTGGCTTTATTGAGTATATGAAAATGATTTCAGAAGATTACCTAGATCAAATTGATTTTAGCTCTGCATTGTCAGGGTTCTGTAGTCCAGCAAAGTAATTCCTGAGATGAGTGCCCATCTTTAGGAAATTTGGTGATTTTTTCCAGAATTGTGGTGGACAGGGACTATGTAAACCTTGGCAGTGCTCTATTTACATGAGGAGGAATTCCAGGCAACAGGCTATGTGACCACCTTGAGAATTGCACAGTGGGGGTGGGGGGTCACTGCTTCATGCGCCGGGGTTTGTAGGCTCAGACCTGGGAGGGAGAGGTTCTTCTTTCTGCTCATCTCAAGTTTGAGATTTCTAGTGTCTCGTGGCATGGTCCACATACCCCACAAAGCAGCACTCCTCATGCATGGCTTCTGCATGGGCTGGATACCTGCCTGGACTCCTGCCCTGACTCCCCTCAGTGGTCACTATTTCCTGAAGTATAAAATGAAATAACCCTTTCCTCCCCAAGTCGACTTTGGTCATGGCGTTTAGTAGAGCAATAGAAGCCATAAATAAGACAGTCTTGGAAGACTGCCAACTGCAAGATGATGCTATAGCCCATGGTAACAATTTTGTGCTGGGGCGAAATCGATGTTTGCGGTAGATGATTAGTTCTCACTCGCTAGTCTTAATAGCAGATGGAGTGGCACAGGAACCATCACTAGCTTAGCTGAGGTTTGGCCTTCAGTTTTGCATGACTCTTCCTCCTTCACGTTTTTGTTGAAGAGGAAAGCTGCGGGAGTCCCTCAGCAGGAGGTCTGGAAGTCCGGACTTCACGTGAAGCCGTGTTAATGAGGACCTCTTTGTAAGAGATCCTTGGAAGAGGATGAAACAATCAGAAGTCATTTTCACCTTGGCATGGCATTGGGACGTTTATTTGAAATGTCTAAGATGCTTATTTCGCTTTCCATGTGAATCCAGTTATTTGTGGATACAGATTACAAAGGATACAAACATGACAGCGGTCCTCAGGAATTCTCATGGAACAGCTCCCAGAAAGCGTCTGTGCACAGAGAATCCTTCATCCATAGTGTCTGTGACCCAGACACAAAATCCCTGATGATTAAAAGTGTCCTTTGCCTTTTAAATGTGATGTTGTCTCTCTATGGTGTATCCACCTGCCTTTACACCTTTACTGGCTCCAAAGCTGCATTTAAGGTGAAATCTGCTTTTTTTTTTTTTAATGTTTATTACATGAGTTTGTATATTAAAACATTTCACTATGACAAAATGTCTTAACTTCTCAGAATGTAGTGCTGAGATATGTATTTGAAGAGTATCCTGCTGGTGGGTGGCTCAGTAGAGAAAAGGCTTGCTGGGCAAGCCTGAGATTCCCCGGCCCATGAAGGGGCCACTGCCTTGGGGGAGCAGGGACAGGCAGATCCTGGAGATTTGCTGCCAGCCAATCTAGCTCAAGAGTTCCAGCTCCAGCAAGGGATCCTATCTGAAGGGAGCAAGGAGAGTGGTAGAGGAAGACAGTGACATTGACCTCGGGCCTGCATACAGGCTTGTGCACCCATGTTCTCATACGCAAACATAGGCAGCTCTAAAAGAAGTTAAAGGGCATACTTAGACTGGGAGTTTTGCATAATCCTGTAGTTCCAGGACTTGGGGGGGGGGGGGGGGAAGGCGGGCGGCAGAGGTGGGAGGACTGAGAATTCAAAGCCATTGAGACCCTGGCTCAGCGGGTAAAATCTCTGTAATCACTCCCATCCAAGTAACTGAAATCTGAAGCAGCCCAGCCCCAAGCATTTTGGATTAGGGATCATCAACCTGTGCCAAGCCTGGAGCTCATCAAGTCTAAGTTAATGACATTCTAGGCTGTTGTTTTGTCTGCCTTTATTCTGAAGTACAGAGCATTGAGAACTTGCCACAGTTATGCTGTTGAATCGAATAAAGTGATATATGGACACCTCAGGAATTTAGGGTGCACTGTGCTCCCTGCCATCAACACTGTGAGTGTGTAAACTGGTTAGGTCCAATCAGGAAGCCCCTCCTGGGACAGTTTCTGGTACTGGGCTCAGGAATGCAGCTGAGGTTTCATTAAGCTTGGATGTGTTAGCTGTGCCTGTAAGCAAGAAGACATGATCTCTCTTGTCTCTTCTTAAAAACTGACAGTAGAAGGTTATCCTCGAAGCTGGCTTGCGGGGAAGCGGGCTCCCCGATAATTATATCAAATTTTATGTGGATCATTTTGAAGAAGGTGAAAGCAGACTGAAAAAAATGTAATGAGCCTGCATAGGTCCTTCATGTGTTTGGACAGTTAACTCGTGGCAAACGTTTGAATGTATAGCCACCGGCTTGCACCTCCCTGTCAGTCTAAGCAAACTCCATTCATTCTGTTTCTTCAGCAGCATGCCAATGTCACCGAAAGGCTAAGACCTTCGTAACCACAGTGCCATTGATCACCCTAAGGAACAAACTATAAATTTGGCTAATACCAGGCTTCTGGGGAGCACAGTGGCGCCGCAAGTGCATTTGTTTGACTAGGACCCATTTCGTTGACTTTATTTTCAAATATTGCTCTGGCTGCATTCGCCTTTATTCCAAGCATTCAGCTACACCTCTTAAGCCATTTTATTTCCCTTCTAAGCCTCTCCTTTCCTCTCTCCATTTACTTCTGACCTGTATTATAATGTATCTTTTTTTTTACACCTAACTTTAAATCTATTAAACTATATTTTATTCTAGTTTTTTGTTTACTTTTTCAGTTCTATGCTTTTCCCCAAAACCTTCCAATTTCATTAGAATATACAAGTCAAGTACCTGGTCGCCTTTTCCTGTACAGCTGCTTGAGGCCTGAGCTGTGAACCTCAGTGACCTGCTCCTCCATGGTACTGACTGCTGCCGAGCAGAACCCAGTAGTGCTCACATTCTCTCATGTGGCACCACCCCTGCGAGGGAGGATGATGCGCTTGCATGCAGAAGGTGGCCGGACATACTTAGATCTTGGATCACCTTGCTATAGAAAGGCCATGAGATTCAGTGCAGCGTCTAGAGTTTGTGTTTACCCTGCGTTGTAGCACTGGCAGGGAAGATTCCGTCCCAGGAAGGCATGCTCAGCATACATCCACCCTAGCATGCGCAGAATCATTGCCTGCTGGCCCCCACAGCTGTGGGCTACTCAGCACGTGTCTCCCCACAAAGATTAGGCTCCCCTGCTTACTTCTGATGAGATCTGTGATATTTCATTCCCTGTAGCATTCTGACACTTTCAAGATGCTGGCTTTCCCCCTACTTTTTTCTCAACTGTAGCAGTAAATGCTACCTATTTGCTCTGCTTTTACTGGAACCCCTTGAGGTCTGTGACCCCGCCGCTGGCCCCTGTACAGGCGTGTGTGCTGTTCATTGCTCCTCCAACTGAAGCAACGCCCACTCTCTCCCCATGAAAGCAGGGAACGTGCCCTCCTTTACAAATCCAGCAGTGCCAAACTTTGACTTCTGGTCTGTGGTTTTTCTCAGGATTCTGCCCGTCCCAATTCAAGGCCGAATGTGTGCTATGAATGTGTACAAATGCCCAACTACACTGAGGCACTCTAAGCAGGGAATAGATGTTTTCTTCTGTTTTTTTCAAAGTAATTGTCTTGGAAAGAATGAAGCATTTTAGCTCAAAATTCGTGTAAAAATGTTCTGATTTATAAAAGAGAAGTTAACGACTGGACTGATGACTTGGCCATTAAGAGCACTTTCTGCTCTCACAGAGGACCTGGGTTTGTTCCCAGGACCCTCATGGCCACTCACAATCATCTGTAGCTCCAGGCCCAGAGGTCTCCTGGCTTCTGTGGGCACTGGTCATGCGTGTGATGCTCTTATGTACATGCAGGCAAACAGACACGTAAAATTAAAGAGAAATAAATCTGTGAAGAAACATTAGAAAATCTCAATTTTTAGCATAAGTTCTTGGGATATCTTTGTGACATGTGGAGGCCAGGTTCTCTCGCCTAATGCAGGGCTTGATTTTCTCCTGGGGTCCATCTGCTCCAGTCCCCCCTCAATAGGGCTGCAGGTGTATACAGCCATGGCACCTCTCACATGGGTGCTGAGGACTCAAGTTGAGGCCCCTTCGCTTGCACACAAGCACTCCTGCCCACGGAGCCATCTCCCTCATCCTATTACAACACCCGACAATGAAGATTTAAGTGCATTTTACACAGGGAAAATACTTGAGATGTTTGTATATTTTATGAGTCGGTTCTGTAATGTATGACTAATTTATGTTTCTTCTTTTGTTTCAGTTATATAACCAGCCTACATTTGTTGTGGCAACAGAGTAAAAATGGTGTCTTTATTTTAGTTTTCCTACAGAGTTATTATGTGCTCCATATATTTTAGCACTGTTGGATTGCCAGAGACCAATCGAGTCTACATAGTTAATAAAATCTGTGAAAGCTGAAGTTATTTCATTCTTTTCTTGATAGCTCTGGGAAAAGGCACTGCTTCAAAGCCCTGCGGCTGCAGGATGGAAGTTGTATTAGGTGGTGTTGAATGTAATGTCACGTCATTTTAAAGCCTTGTGTAGTTGCCATTTCTAAGCCATATTAGCTAGATTTGATATTCTAGATGAAGAAAGATTTGACTATGATTAAATATGTGCAGCACCATCCTGGAATAAATTTGATTCATAGATTAATAAAATATGTGGATCGTGATTCAAGAGGAAATACTTCAGCCTTTAAATGCAGTTACATATCTGCAGTCTGTTTAGATCCCATGCAGCTGAAATCTGTTTTGTTTTAAAAACTGAATTCAGCTGGCACTGGGAGATACAGACCACATGTTTTCTAAGGTCACTAGAGGCATGCCCAGTCATACATAGAGGAACATTCTAGAACCAATAGCCCTAGCCTTTCAACACAGTATGAGGTGTTCTCATGAGCACGTGCACTCGGCTTCGATTCCGTGTTCCTCACTTCAGATGCACTTCTTTTCTAGGGTGCGGAGGGTTAGACGAAGGCCATGTGTGTGTGAGCAATAAGCAGGGCTTCTCCCTTCTTTTCCATACTCAAAGCCCGCAATTTTTAATATTACCGAGGACATGGTGCCAAGGAAAGCTTCAAAGCCCCAGCTTCCATTCTAGATCTCTAGGCCTCTAAAAGAAAGATTCAGTGTCCGCACAGTGTGGGAGCCAGAGCTTATGCTGGCCTGTGAGATTCCCAGCCCCTGTAGTGCACAGCCTGTAGTATACGCCCGTATAACTCCCCTCAAGTGTGATTGTAGCCTCTGCACATGAGCTGTCACTTGGTGATTGTGTAATAATCCTTCTGACCCCTAAAAGCTAAGAATAATTCTTGGTCCAATAAGGAGTCAGGTGTATCAGTCACAGCCCAATTGAGGCAGATAACTTCTTTCGTAAGTAGGTGTCCTACAGAGAACCTTCTGGAACCAGTCTGTGGTGGTGGCGAAAAGGGAAAAGCAGATTCATACCAACATGGTCCTCACTGGACATGCAGAAGGGACACACTCACCCCGGTGAGCCATCTGATCCACAGTGTGGTAGAATTGGCTGAAACAGGAAAGGGCTGTGATGTCCCCTAGGCTCACAGTTTTGAACACTTGGCCCCTGGTTGGTGACTGTTTGGGGAAATCACAGATCCCTTTAGAAAATGAAGCCATGCTAGAGGAAACAAGTCACGGGAGGCCCACACCGGTTTCTTTTTTAGTTTACTTTCGCTTTAGAGATAAACATCATGAACAAGAGCAACGTGAGTGGGAGAGGCTTTATTTGGCTTACACTTCTGCATCACCGGTTAGAGAAGCAGGGCAGGAACTCAAGCAGAAACTTGGGGACAGACACTGAAGCAGAGACCGCAGAGAAGCGCTCCTTACTGCCTTGATTCCCCTGGCCTGCTGAGGTAACATTGATATGCATGTATTCTTTTATTTTAACCAATTAATCGATTTACTTTACATGCCATCTGCAATTTTCCCTTCCTCTTCTCCTCCCAGTCCTTCCCCCCACTCCCCCTCAGAACTGAGGGAAGGAAGAACCTCAAGGAGACAAGTGTTGAGATTTACAGATGCTTTAATAGTAACACTCACCACACCTCACTCAGACATCCCAGTTCCTCTCCTAGTCTGCTGGGTACAGCTGTAGCCTGGCCGATGGCTTTGCAGGTGAGCTCACGATCTGTCCCTGTGTGCCGAGTGGGCCACAGAGCCACTTCTCTAGGTCTGGGCCTTGGTCTTGTCTGCTCTAGGTCTTTGGACTTGGGACACGTGTCTAACTTGATCAGCACCATGGCGTGGTCTTAGTTGGTACCCATCACAACCAGCCTGAAGTGGTCTTGTACTCAGCTTATATATCCTATCTATGTTGGGAGTTGTACCCTCTCTTAGCCAATGAGGTATTATTGGGTTATGTCACTCATTTTACATTGTGTTTATTGTTATGTTCAGCTGGACAACTTACGCCATTTCTTGTCATGGCAAGCACGTTGTTTCACTTATCACTACCATGTTTGTTTGTTTGTTTGTTTTTTTACTGTGTTTTACATGTTCTCTATACTTGCTCATTCATTCCTCCTCCCTTTCTCTTCAGAAAAGGAGAGGCCTGCCATGGATACCAACTGTGGGATATCAACTTGCAGTAAGATTAGGCACATCTTCTCCGATTGAGGTTAGACAAGGCAGGCCAAGAGGGAGAAAGGGTCTCACAGATAGGCAACAGAGTCAGAGACACTCCCTGCTCTCCCTGTTAGGAGTCCCACATTGAAGACCTTGTTGGGGGTTGGTCTGGTGTGCTGAGGATTCAGATGCTGATTTCTGTACCCTGAAATCTGGTTGCAGTCTGGACGTGGGCATTGTCCCGTTCGTTGATCAATGTTGTATACATTTTGCTCCCCAATTATCTATGATTGGTTAATAAAAAAAAAAGGTGATGGCCTGTTAGCTGAGGCAGGAAATAAGGAAACTGGAGTTCCTGCAGAAAGATGAACTCGGGGAGAGAGTGAGAGCTGAGAAAGAAGGATGCATGGAACTGAGGAGAGGTAGCCAGCCATGTGGCACACATAGAATAGAATAAACAGGCGATTTAAGTTAGGAGCTAACCAATCGAATCAAGCTTATGGCCTAGGCATTTATTCAAAAAATACAAAAGTCTCAGAGTCATTATTTTTGAAACTGGGGCACAGGGAGAAAAACCCGCTGTTACAAATACATGGTTATAAAATCAAGCTACACAACTGTTATATAGTGCAGAGGGCCCAGGTCAGTCCCATCCCACTCCCTGGTTGGCAGTTCAGTCTCTGTGAGCCCCTATGGGCCCAGATTAGTTGATTCTGTAGGTTTTCTTGTGATGTCCTTGACCCCTCTGGCTCCTACAATCCTTCCCCCTCCTCTTCTGTAGGATTCCCCAGCTCCACCCAGTGTTTGGCTGTGGGTCTCTGCATCTGTTTCCATCAGTTGTTGGGTGAAGCCTCTCAGATGACAGTTATGGTAGGCGCCTGTCTGCAAGTATAGCAGAATATCATTAACTGTGTCAGGGGTGGGCTCCCTCTCATGGCATGGGTCTCAAGGGGGACCAGTCATCCAACTCTGTCATTTTCTGCTCCATTTTTAACCCCTGCACATCTTGTAGACAGGACAAATTATAGGTTAAAGGTTTTGTGGCTGGGTTGGGAGTCTTGCCTGCCTATAGGAGATGGCCACTTGAGGCTCCATATGCCCCATTGGGAGGAGTCTTAGCTAGAGTCACTCTCATAGGTTCCTTGGTGTGCCCATTGCCCTGGGTTTCCAGCTGGTCCCAGAGATTGCCTCCGCCTCCCCCCCCCCAAATTCTGGTTGTGTCTCCCAGTACTCTTTCCCTCTGTCCTTCCCCAACCTGATCCCTCCTGTTCCCATTCGAACCTCGCCTCCCATCAATCCTTCCTCTCCCTTGCCACTCACGATGTCTATTCTACTTCCCCTTCTCAGAGACTCACCAGTGACCCCTTGATCACTACTTTTTACTTAGCTTCTTTGGATCTGTGGATTGTAGCATGGCTATCCTTTACTTTACAGCTAATATCCACTTCTAAGTGACTATATACCATGTTTTGTTTTGTGCCCCACCCCCACTCCCGTGTCTGGGTTACCTCACTCGGGTGGTCTTTTCTGGTTCCATCTATTAGCCTGTAAATTTCACGATGTAATTCTTTTTAATAGCTGAGCAATGTGCCATTCTATACATGTAGCATATTTTCTTTATCCGTTATTCAGTTGAGGGATATTAATATTGTTTCTGGTCTCTGGCTATCACAAACAAAGCTGCTATGAACATAGCTGAGCAAGTGTCCTGGTGGTATGGTGGAGCATCCTTTGGGCTTATGTCCAGAAGTGATATAGCTGGGTCTGGAGGTCTGTTCCCGATTTTCTGAGAAACTACCAAATCAATTTCCAACATGGTTGTACAAGTTTGCACTTTCACCAGCAATAAAGGAGTGTTTCCCTTTCTCCACATCCTCTTCAGCTTGAGTTTTTGATTTTAGCTATTCTGATAGGTGTGAGATGAAATCTCAGAGTCATTTTGATTTCCCTGATGACTAGGGACGTTAAACATTTCTTTTAAGTGCTTTTTGATGTTAGAGAGTCCTCTGTTGAGAATTCTCTGTTTAACTCTTTATCCATTTTTTAATTGGGTTATTGAGTTTGCTGATGGCTAGTTTCTGAGGTTCTTTATATATTTTGGATATCAGCCCTCTGTCAGATGTGGGGTTGGTACATGTCTTTTTTCATTCTGTAGGTTGTTGTTCTGTTAACAGTGTCATTTGCCTTACAGATGCACTTCAGTTTCACAAGGTCCCATTTATTAATTGTTGCTCTTAGAGCCTGGGCTATTGGTGTATTCAGGTAGTTGTCTCCTGTGCCAATGAGTTCAGGATCTTCCCTCCTTTTTCTTCTAATAGATTTAGTGTATTCAGTTTTATGTTGAGGTAGTTGATCCATTCAGTCTTGAGATTTGCGCAGGGTGATAGATATGGCTCTATTTGCGTTCTTGTACATGCACACATCCAGTTAGATGAACACCATTTGTTGAAGATGCTTTTTCCCCCCTATTGTACAATTTCAGCTTCTTTGTCAAAAATCAAGTTTCCACAGGTGTGTGGGGTTACTTTTGAGTCTTTGATTCAATTCCATTGACTAACCTGTTTTTAAAGCCAATACCATATGGTTCTTGTTACTATTCCTCTCTTTTATTACTATCATATCATCGGCATGTTGGCTATAGCTTGCTGTATATTGCCTTTATTGTGTTTAGGTATATGCCTTGTATCCTTGATCTCTCCAAGATATTTATCATGAAGGGGTATTAGATTTTATCAAAGGCTTTTTCAGCATCTAATGGGAATTTCGTATGATTTTCTTCTTTCAGTTTGTTTATAAGGTGGATTCCATTGATAGATTTTGTATGCTGAAACCACCCCTGCATTCCTGGGGTGAAGCCTTCTTGATCATGGTGGATGATCTTTTTGATGTGTTCTTGGTTTTTGTTTGCAAGTATTTTATTGAATATTTTTTGCATCTGTGTTAATGAGGGAATTGGTCTGAAATTCTCTTTCTTTATTGAGTCTTTATGTGATTTAGGTATCAGGGTGACTGTGGCCTCATAAAATGAATTTGACAAGTCAGGCATGGTGGTGCACACCTTTAATCCCAGCACTTGGGAGGCAGAGGCAGGCGGATCACTGTGAGTTCAAGGCCAGCCTGGTCTTCAAAGTGAGTCCAGGACAGCCAAGGCTACACAGAGAAATTCTGTCTCAAAAAACCAAAGAGAGAGAGAGAGAGAGAGAGAGAGAGAGAGAGAGAGAGAGAGAGAGAGAGAGAGAAGAAGAGAGAGAGAGAGAGACAGACAGACAGACAGAATTTGACAATATTCATCTGTTTCTATTTTGTAGAATAATTTGAGGAGTATTTTTTTTTAAACCACCGTTTCTATTTCCTTAGGGGATATAGGTTTATGTAGATTGTTAATCTGATTTTGATTTAGCTTTGGGAAGTAGTATCTATCAAGAAAACTGTTTATTTCTTTTAGAGGTTCCAACTTTATAGGGCACAGGATTTTGAAGTAAGACTTAATGATTCCTTGGATTTCCTTAGTGTCTGCTGTTATGTCTCCTTTTTCATTTCTGATTTTGATGATGTGGATATTCTCTCTTTGCCTTTTAGTTAGTTTGGCTAAGGGATTATCTACCTTGTTGATTTTCTCAAAGAACCAACTTTGTTTAATTGATTCTTTGTATTGTTTTCTTTCTTTCTTTCTTTCTTTTTATTGGTTTCAGTTCTGACTTTTACTATTTTCTGCTGCCTCTTGGTGTGTTTGCTTCTTTTGTTCTAGATTTTTCAGGTGTGCTGTTTAGTCACTAGATCTCATTAATTTCTCTAGGAAGGCTTTCATTGTGTCTTGTAAGTTTGGGTATATTGTGCTTTCATTTTTTTTTTGAATTCTAGAAAGTCTTCAATTCTTTTATTTCCTCCCTGACCCAATGGTCATAGAGAGCTGTTCAGTTTCCATGAGTTTGTAGGCTTTCTGTTGTCTCTGTTGTTGTTGAAGGCCAGCTCTAACCAATGGTGTTCTTCAGATTTCTTGTATCTGTTGAGGTTTGCTTTGTGTCCAAGTATATGGTCAGTGTTGGAGAAGGTTCAACGAGGTGCCGAGAAGATATATTCCTTAGGTGCCGAGAAGATATATTCTTTTGTATTTGGGTGAAATGCTCTATAGATCTGTTAGGTCCATTTGAGTCATAACATCTGTAAGTTTCATTATTTCTGTTTAGTTTCTGTTTGGATGACCTGTCCTTTGGTGAGAGTGGGGTGTTGAAGTCTCCCACTATTAACATGTGGGGTTCGATGTATGATTTAAGCTTTAGTAATGTTTCTTTTACAAATGTGGGTGCCCTTGTATTTGGTGCATATGTGTTCAGAATTGAGATGCCATCTTAGTGGCTTTTTCCTTTGATGAGTACAAAGTGTTCTTCCATATCTCTTTTGCTTAACTTTGGTTGAACATCTATTTTGTTATATATTAGAATGTCTATACCAGCTGGGGTTCTTGAGTTCATGTTCTTAGAAAACCTTTTTCCAGCCCTTTACTCTGAGGTAATGCCTATCTTTGTTGCTGGGATATGTTTCTTGTATGCAGCAGAAAAATGGATCCTGTTTTTGCATCCATTCTGTTAACTGTCTCTTTTTGTTGAAGAATTGAGTCCATTGATGTTGAGAGATACGAATGAACAGTGGTTGTTAATTCCTGTTATTTTTGTTGTTCTTTTTTGGGGTGTGTGTGTGTGTGTGTGTGTGTGTGTGTGTGTGTGTGTGTGTGTGTCCCTTTTTTTTTTTTTTTTTTTTGCTGATGTGAAATTATTTCCTGTGTTTTCTTGTGTGTAGTTTTGACCTCCTTGGATTGGAGTTTTCCTTCTAGTATCTTTTGTAGGGCTGGATTTATGGATATATATTGTTGAAATTTTGTTTTATCATGGAATATTCTGTTTTCTCCATTTTTGCTGATTGAAAATTTTGCTGGGTATAGTAGTCTGAGGTAACATCTGTAGTCTCTTAGAGTCTGCAAGTTACCTGCCCAGGCCTTTCTGTCTTTTAGAATCCCTGTTGAGAAGTCGAGTGTAATTCTGATAAGTCTGCTTCTTTATTACTTGGCCTTTTCCCCTTGCAGCTTTTAATATTCTTTCTTTGTTCTGCACATTTAGTGCTTTTATTATTATGTGGTGGTGGTGGTGAGGTTTCTCTCCAACCAAATTGGTGTTCTGTAAGTGTCTCTTACATTTACAGGCATCTCTTTCTTTAATCTGTGGACATTATCTTCTATGATTTTTTAAGCAAATATTTTTCTTTTTAAAGATCTAATTTTTTATTATTATGTGTACAATGCTCTGCCTACATATACACATGCAAACCAGAAGAGAGTATCAGATCACATTATAGATGCTTTGAGCCACCATGTCGTTGCTGGGAATTGAACTCAGGACCTCTGGAAGAGCAGTCAGTGCTCTTAACCACTGAGCCATTTCTCCAAACCATCTTCTATGATTTTATTGAAAATATTTTCTGGGCCTTTGAGCTGGGAATCTTCTATTTCTATCATTCTTAGGTTTGGTTTTTTTCATAGTATCCCAGATTTTCTGCAATATGATACCTGGGCTCTGGTGGTGCCATATTGCCCTGCCTAGTGTTGATTGTGTTCTCATGCTGGCCTCTAGTCATCTGGAGTTTGGGGTTATTATTAGTTTAGGTGCTGTTTGGATGGGTGGGTTTTGTTTTGTTTTGTTTTGTTTTGTTTTGTTGTTTTTGGTGTATGTTTTCTCTCTGGTCTTATGGACTAAGTGGCTTGGGGTTCTTGTGGCCAACAAGTCTTTGGGTCCAGTAGAGTGTCTCCACTGGGGCTTTGGATGCCAACATTGCCTCTGGGGTCATTAGAACCAGCATGTCCTCTGGGAAAACAAAGGTCTTCTGCCAAAGTTGTGGGCCTGAGTATGGAGTCCAGGTGATGGGGTGCTGTTTACAGCTGGTGGGTGTTTTAAAGGTAGTTGGTAGGCATAGAGCATAGGGCATAGGGCAGGGTCTTACCTGGGGTCCCTAGTGCTGGAGTGGCCTCCAGGAAAGCAGGCAGAGAGTTGTGGGCCAGAAAAATGGAGCCCAGGGGATGGGGTCATGGGATGTATTTTTAGTGTTTGTAAAGCTGCTGATCTTACCAGAAGAAAGACACTTTGGTGGTTTTCTTAAAAGCATAATGTAAAATGAAATAGCTTTATACGTATTGTACTGAGTAAGGAAATCTTTTGTGTTTTCTCCACTCTTGGGGTTTGCTGGCTATTTAAATGCCAGGAGGTGATATAAACAGGTCATATGGTAGATCTGTTACTAGGCTTTCTGAGAAATCTCTGTATTGATTTCCATAATGGCTAGACTTTTTCCCATTCCTGCCAGCACATCCAGGCCAGGATTTGTTGTTGTTTTCTTCCTTTTTAATATTAACTTTGTCTTCCAACATAATGTTTTTATTAATTTGGGAATTTCACATAATGAGCTCAGTCTCACTCACTTCCCAGTAGTCCATGATCCAGTCCCAGAGCCTTGAGACCTATGCCCAAAAAGAAGAGGAGGAAGAAGAAGAAGAGGAGGAGGAAGAAGAGGAGGAGGAGGAGGAGGAGGAGGAGGAGGAGGAGGAGGAGGAGGAAACTAAGTCCAATCTGTGTTGTCCCTTTACTCACTGGCACAGGGTCAAACTCACAGTGGCCAGCCTCTTTGCTGTTGTTTTCTAAATGTCTGACATTTGAACTGGTATGAGCGTGAATCTCAATGTAGTTTTAATTTGTGTTGCTCTGATGGTCAGTGGGGTAAACATTTTTTCATGCTTATTTTTTTTCTTTGAGAACTGTTTGTTCATTAGTCCCTTTATTGATTGAAGTACTTGGGTTTTTAATTTTTTGAGTTTCTTTGTATATTTTACTCTGCCAGTGAGACAGCTAGCGAAGGTTTTTTCCTATTTTGTACAATACCTCTTTCTTTGTTTCCTTTGCTTTTTTGTTTGTTTGCTTTGTTTTGTTTTGGTCTTTGGTTTTTCGAGACAGAGTCTCTCTGTGTTAGCCTTGGCTGTCCTGGACTCGCTTTGTAGACCAGGATGGCCTCGAACTCACAGCGATCTGCCTGCCCCTGCCTCCTGAGTGCTGGGATTAAAGGTGTGCACCACCATGCCTGGCAATTGTTTCCTTTGCTATCCCATGAGGTCCCATTTGTCAATTTTGGCACTATCTCCTGAGTGGCTGCAGTTCTATTCTGAAAGTCTTTACCTGCACCTCTATCTTGAAGTACCACCCCCTACTTTTTTCTCCAAATGTGTCAAAGTTTCAGCTCTTTGGTGCTTGAAGTTGATTTTTACATAGGGTGAGTGAGAGAGGAGGGTCTGTTTACATGCTTTTGAATACCAGACTTTTAAAAAATTCTATTGTTGGTACCTTCAACTGTGCTGTGGCATTTTGTAGATGCCACAGAATTCTCCATTGTCACCTGCAGTAAAGATGTTCCTTCTTCTGCCTTTAGGCTCATTACTTTCTTTAAGTGTATGAGTGTTCTGCCTGCATGTATGTCTGCACCGTGTGCATACCTGCTGAGATCAGGAGAATGTAAGAAATCCCCGACATAGAAGTGTATAGATGGTTGTGAGCCATCATGTGGATGCTGGGAACTAATACCAGGTCCTCTTGCCCACTGAGCCATCTCCTGAGTCCTCTTTCATTTTAATTTATAAATAATTTCTACATTGGAGAGATGGCTCAGCAGTTAAGAGCACTCATGTCAGATAGCTCACAACTGCCCATAACTCCAGCTCCCTGAGATAGTACACCCTCTTCTGTCACCCATAGGCTCCTGAACGCATGTGACACACACACACACACACACACACACACACACACACACACACACACACCATGACACAGCAACATAAGAAGAAAATGTGAAAAAGCAAGACAGTGAGGTTCCACCAAAGATTATAATTCTTGTATTCAAAGATACAGGAATGTGTTTAAATGCCTGCATTCATTAATTTTCTCATTGTTTGTTTCTGTTTTTGTTTTCTGACTGGGAAGTCAGTGTGGTAGTTACATGCGGCAGCTGGCCTCACTGTGTCTGCTGCAATCAGGCAGCAGAGAGAGATGAATGCTTGCACTCAGCTCGCTTCCTACTTCAGTACGGCCCATACTTAGGGGTGGCTCCTCCCTCCTCAATTAGCTGAGTCTAGAAAGCCCTTTATAGACATGCTTGGAGATCTGTCTCATAGATAACTAAGTCCTGTCCAGTTGGCAACTCTCATGATGTGTGGTGACAGTCTCAAAAGTTTTCTAGTGAAAATGATCCTCGGTGTGAAAAAAAAACACGAACAAGCTGATTAATTCCCTGGAAAAAGTCAGGAACACAGAGCAGAAAGCCAGAAAAATGGGTGGGAATATCAATGTGTGAGGAAATACCAGCAGCGTGGGAGAAAAAATTTGTGAGAAAATTGAGATTTTGAAAAAAAAATTAGAAATGTTGGAAGTTAAAATTTCAATTAATATTACTACTACTACTACTACCACCACCAATAATAATAATAATAATAATAATAATAATAATAATAATAATAATAAACAACCAGTGGACTCAACCAAGGGAAGGAAGTCTGTCCGAGATTGATGACAAGGTTGGAAGAATACTGCATTCCCACACTAATAAAGAAAATGAGCACAAAGCTTAAGCAACTCTAGAGTTTGACTAAGATTCCTAATGACCCTCAGAATCCAAATATAGAAGCAGGATGCAGGATGGTAACTCAAGGCGCATGAGTCATCCAGTTAGATAACAGCAGAACTGTCACAGATGTATATTCTGCACAAGAGGCGCTCCCCCCATGGAGTGGCCCAACTTGATGGCTTCACTGGACCTCGCTCCCATTATTCACCTTACAGGGATGACATTATGACTTGTGAGGGAAATGTGTGGGGCTAGAGAGCACAAGTCAGACTCAGGAGAAAGCATGTATTTTCTCTCATGGCGTGTCTAGATTTAAAGATGTATGTGTGCACGTGTGTGTGTGTGTGTGTGTGTGTGTGTGTGTGTGTGTGTGTGTGTGTACGTGTATGTGTGTGTCTGTCTGTGTCTGTGTAAGAGCAAGACTGAGAGCAAGAGAGTGTGAGCAAGCGAGAGAGGGGTGGGGGGATGCAGAATAAGGGGACTGAGAAGGGAAGAAGTTTTAGAGTGAAAGGGTAGTGGAATATGTGTGACACAAAGGCAGGAGGGACTATTTGTGGGGGAGGGAGTTGGACATAAGAGGATAATAGGACACATGAGAACAGCGCATAATGACAAGTATGTCTGAACACGCTACACTGAAACCCATTACTTTGTATACTAACTGAAGTTTTAAAAAAAGAATCATGTCTGTCATAGTAAGGGAAATTCATGTCCTGTGATTGTGTGGGTGCATAAAAACATTTTAGGGCTGAATGAAGGAAACTAGAGCCATACCAGACACGTAGCAAAGGACTGAGGAGTCCTCATTTAGGAGAATTCTCCCAGACCCACAGGGGTCTGTGTTTGTTTCAGTCCCAGCGAGGGGGACATTTCTCCAGGCAGAGAAAGCTGGTCAGCTGAGAAGGCGGGTGAAGGCATGGCTATGTGGTGTCTTTGTTATAAAACCACTCCCTGCGGCCATGACTAAGTAGTACTGGGAATTTTTTAATCTCTGAAAAACAGTTACCCCTATTTTCTATGCAGTGCTGCCCTTCTGGAAATCTGCCCGAAGAGAGAGTGTTGACGTTCTCTGAAAACAAGGCAGAGGCACAGCTGCAGTTTGACTCTCAAGTGGTTTCGCGGAGTTTCAAGAAAGAAGTACATCCAAATGACAGTTTTCCTCCTGTGTGTCCAGTGGTCTTAGAGCGATGTGGGCTGTTGTGTGGTTGCTTTGTAAAATGCCCTGTTTGGTCTCTCCAGCAGGTGGCACTGTTTTAAAGGTTGTGCATGCTATAGCTGGTAGGGTCTAGCTGACAGAAAGGTTGCTTTGGTGGGCCCAGAGGTTCATAGCCTGTAAGAAGTATCAAATATGAGTCTTCTCTATCAAATCCTATAAATCTGGTATTTAGAACAAGGATCTAAAATCTTTTTATCTCCTCCACCTTGTAAGACTTTTATGTATATGTTTTGCATAAACATTTGATGCAAATTTTAGGAATCTGATGGCCTGGAGCAGTGACTCTTTTCTCCTTGGAAGAGAGACTCTTTACTCCACCCCCCCCTCACCCCCCCCCATTTATTTCCTGTGTGCCAATACTTTTCAGGCTAGCCAACTGAATAAGATTGCGCAGTTGGATCCTTGCTGTAGTAGCCAACACCTGAGTTAGAGTAAAAGCCAAATGCACTTTCTGCCTCTGTTCACGCCTCCCCTCCAGACCTGGTTGATCAGGGGTAGTTTGTCTTGTCTGGACATTTCAATTGGAATAGTCTTTTTCTTTGTGACTCCTGACTTATTTGTACCATTGCCCGACCCAGCTTAAAACAACAACAACAACAACAAAACTCCTTTGTTTGTTTCTTTGTGTTAAGTTTCAAACCCAGGACAAATGGCTGAGGTGCCATATCAAAGTGGCCCTGGTCCTCCCAGCATCCTTCACTTCCTACCTGTTACAGGGTACGGCTGGCGTACCCCACCCCCTTCCCTAAACTCTTCAGCCCAAGGCCTGGGCTGCCCTGAGAGACTCTTCCCTGTATAATCCAGACATTTTTGTTACCTGCCCATTTGTACCTTTGGCCTCCTGGCTGCTGCACCTGGTCCTCTCTCTTCCCTCTTCCTCCCCTTCCCCCTCTCCCATTTGTTTCAGGGGCATGACCACTCAGGACTCTCCCACAGATCTATAATAAACTTTCACCTTCACATACCTAGGAGCAGTCACATCCTTTCCTTTCCCTCCCATTTCTTTTTGTCATTCAGTGTGTTTGCTCTCTGTGTGTCTATGTGTTGTCCATGCACGTGGAGGTCAGAGCGCAGCTTTCAGGAGCTGGTTCTCAGCCCCACCTTGTGTAGAATTCAAGTTAGCCAGAGTGCTATCAGCTTTAGCCAGAGTGCAGCCATTGTGTTTTCAGCTTGCCAAAACTATAGGCCAACGTAGGACAAATTAAAGAAAAATTCCACTACTACACCTCACAGCCTCTACCTCACCTTGTCCAGAATCTGTTAGCCTGAGATAGTTCTGAGAATAATCACACTCTCCTACCCACCCCTATCTCGCCCTAACACCCGCCAAGACCAACAGCCTTCGGGCTGCCCCGTCACTCCTTCCTACACTCCATTTAATCTACCCAATCCCCTTAGAGTGCAACTTTAGTAACCAGTAAGATCTGCAATAACCACTGTTGCTGAAATCTACTTCTGTAAGAGGGTATTTGAACCCCCCGCTTTAGCTATTTGGGGTCCTCACCTCCTCTGAGCTTGGTGGACCCCAGCACATGGGACTGAATAAAAGTCCTTTGCTTTTGCATCGACTCTGGACTCTGACTCTCATTGGGATTCTGGGAATAGACTCTGACAATCTGAGTCTAACATTTGTTGAGTCAGGTCTCTCCGACTGTGCTGCCGTGCTGTATTGTGAGGTGGTCCTTCTGCCCTGACTCCCTTCTTGCAAATAGCAGTACTGGGATTAGAGATGCAGGCTGCCCCAGCTGGCTTTTCCGCGTTGGTTTCGGGGATTGAACTCAAATGGTCAGGCTCGCACAGCAAGTGTTTTCGCTGGATGTGCCATCTCCCTGGCTCCCAGGCCCACTATCTTTCTTGTCTCTGCCTCCATAAAGATGAGCTAAGAGCCCCGTGCTCCTGACGTCACAGCCTTTTTCCGCTCCCACCAGGCCTGGTCCTTGCTTTCCCTTTCTAAGACACACTGAGCCCTCAAACCCTGGAGCTAAATAAATGCTCATCCTTAAGTTGCTTTGTCGGCTGTTTGGTCACAGCCAGGAAAAGGATGACCTACAGAGCTCACCACAGTTCACACTCTTCTCCGCTCAGAACAGGTCTGGATGCTGTCTGGAGTGGGGTCGGTTATACCTTCATGTGTGTGTTAGTGTCACAGGGGTCTCTTTCAGATGTGGAGATTGCAGAGGCCTAGTATATTTTTAAGTGTATTATATAGGCTGGACATATAGCATAATGCTAGTGTGGGAGGCATATAAGCCGGGCAACTGGAGAAGACAGGCGTGAGGCTAGATTGAGGTCAGAGATTTGTCCAAGCCGTGAAAAATCTCAAACCTGAGACTGCAAATCTCATCCTGAGACCCATAGGAGTAGGAAGGCTCCCTCCCTGCTTCTGTACCTGCATGTATTAGGGCACATAGGCTGGCAGGCCACCCCTCCCACTCTCAAGGTAGTCACATGTAGCCCTGGATGCAAATAGAGCATTACCAGCATCTTAGCTCCAGCCAATAGAAACCATTCACCCCCAAACTCCCTCCTACTCCCCAATGTTCATGTAGTACTTGTCCATCATGAAATAAATGGACATATGCTGTTTCACTAAATATCACCCAAGAATTTCAGTTTCATTGTGTTAGCTCTGAGCTGAGAGAGCTGTAATGCTGAAATCCTCAGAGAAGGCCCTCTGCTCCCATCTATCCCGCTCCCTGGCACTTCCAGCTGGACCTGCATCCTATAGACACCACCTGTTCTGGACTCAGCTCCATCTTTCCCGGGGTTGGTGTCCAGCAGCACAGGGACACCCGAGGGTCAGAGCAGAACATGGAACTACAGTGGTGCTCTAGACTCTAGAGTCTCTGCCCTGCCATATGATCTCAAGGGTCTTTCTGTCTTCAACTATCCTTGGAAGCACCTTCCAGTTTATTCTTTTTAAGCCCAGTGATTTTTTTTCTTAAAGTCTGAGTGAAAAAAAAATGAAAAGTTGGCTTGATTTATTTCCGTGCCTATGTGTCTAGGATCTGGTAATTCATCCTCTTCCATTCGCTAGTCCTTTGAGCCACACCCAGCCCAGCCCAGAAGTATAAACTTTCCATCTCCACTCATATCAAGGACCTTGTCTCATCTCTGCGTCTTCACTTCCAGTACTTTCTCCCTTTTCCTTTTCACACTTTTAAAAAACTTAATAGTGTTTTCGGAGTACGCATGTTACAGTTCAATATACATACAGTGGACAGAGGACAAAACCATGGGGTTAGGTCTGTCTCCCCAATCTTTACGTGGGTTCCAAGGATTGAATTTAGCAACCCCTCTCTCTATCCCAGAGCTATTTCACTGGCCCCACATTTTCTATTATTTTCTTTCTTTCTTTCTTTCTTTCTTTCTTTCTTTCTTTCTTTCTTTCTTTCTTTCAAGACCAAGGACAGCTTTATTAGAATCTAAAAGAAAAAAATGCCTGGACAAGCAATGCATAAGTATTAGACTTTCATGGCGTTTTAGTTAAGACCACATGGAAGCCAGCCACATGGTGGCAAGCAGCCACATGGTGGACAAACAGCCACATGGTGGACAAGCAGCCACATGGTGGCAAGCAGCCACATGGTGGACAAGCAGCCACATGGTGGACAAGCAGCCACATAGTAGACAAGCAGCCACATAGTGGACAAGCAGCCACATGGTGGACAAGCAGCCACATGGTGGACAAGCAGCCACATAGTAGACAAGCAGCCACATAGTGGACAAGCAGTCACATAGTGGACAAGCAGCCACATGGTGGACAAGCAGCCACATGGTGGACAAGCAGCCACATGGTGGACAAGCAGCCACATGGTGGACAAGCAGCCACATAGTAGACAAGCAGCCACATAGTGGACAAGCAGCCACATGGTGGGCAAGCAGTCACATGGTGGGCAAGCGGCCACATGGTGGGCAAGCGGCCACATGGTGGGCAAGCAGCCACATGGTGGGCAAGCAGCCACATGGTGGGCAAGCAGTCACATGGTAGGCAAGCAGCCACATGGTGGGCAAGCAGCCACATGGTGGGCAAGCAGCCACATGGTGGGCAAGCAGTCACATGGTGGGCAAGCAGTCACATGGTGGGCAAGCAGCCACATGGTGGGCAAGCAGTCACATGGTGGGCAAGCGGCCACATGGTGGGCAAACTGCCACATTGTGGGTAAGCAGTCACATGGTGGACAAGCAGCCACATGGTGGACAAGCAGCCACATGGTGGACAAGCAGCCACATGGCAGGGAGGGATGATTGAGAGAGAAAGCGAAGAGCTTGAAGTTCCAGCCAGCGGAGGCATACTAGGCTCTGATTAGTGTCTGAGGGTTGGGGGTTAGGGAGGAAGAGGAGGAGGAGAAGGAGAAAAAGCAACAGTTATCCCTTTCTGAACCTCAGAAAGAAAGGCAGACCCAAGCAACAGAGCCCCATGGGAGTCCCCCTCCCCCCCCCGCCCCTGAGGGCAGGCCTCCTACAAAGGAAAAGTACATTTATTTCATTAAAGAGACGATTATTCCTCCCATCTCTCTAGCACGGTTTACTGTGAACCTGCCTTCCTGAGGGTGATCCCTCTGCCAGGTGAGTTACTGGCCCAACTGGGCTAACTGTTAAGGAAGGAAACAATGGCATGGCACATCTCCACCTGGAGTTAGAAGCCACTCTTTGCTGTAATCCCCCCAGCCCCCATCAGAAGAAGTAACCCTAAAATCACTTAGGAAGGAAGTGGGCCACACAATCAGGGAAGTAGATGGAACCTTGAAAACCTACAGATCTGCTTCCAAAGCTGTTCACCAGACGGATTAATGTCTGGACTGGAGTTTGTTTCTACCCTAACATATATGCCCCCCCTTTTTTTTCTTTAGTACACAGTAGTCCAAAATTCCCCTGCCCTGGCTGCTGTAACTTAAGGTAAAGACTGGGAGCTGACATGAAGTCTGGGTGCTGGAGGTCAAAGCTGGATTCAGAGGAAGCAGCCAGCCACAAGCATTCTCACTCTTCTCTCCCAAGACTACTTAGTGTGGCGTCTCAGTTTGGTTTCTATTGCTGTGAAGAAACACCATAACCACAGAAACGCTTACAAAGCAACACATTGAACTGAGACTGGCTTACAGTCCAGAGGTTTAGTTCACTATCATCATGGTGAGAAACATGGCAGCGTGCAGGCAGACGTGGTACTGGAGATGGAGCTGAGAGTTCTGTGTCTTGATCTGCAGGCAGCAGGAAGAGAGAGTGACGCTGGATCTGGCTTGAGCTCTGAAATCTCGAAGCCCACCATGCTGGGACACACTTTCCTCAACAAGGCCACACCTCCTAATAGTGCCACTCCCAGTGAGTCTATGGGGGTCATTTTCACTAAACCACCACACGTGGGCAGGAAGATTTAAAAACAAAACAAAACAAAAGCCCTCTGATGTCCTTTCAGAGGGCTTCAGTGCAGCTGCATTGGTGCTCCACCATTTATGACTTCACTTAGCTTTCCCTCCTCAACAGTCATCCTGGGAGTTAGAACTTCAGTATGTGAATTGGAGATGGTTCAGTTTGTCACAGAAAGATGCTTAAAATACTCCCATTGGGTCAAGCTTATTTCCTGGGTAAGCCGACTCCCATTACTCTGAGATGAATCCAAACCCCTGGTCCACATCATCTAGTCTTACTTGTCACACAACTCTAAGGGCCACGGTTCCCATCAGTACAATAAAACCACTGAAGGCAGAGACCATCATCAATTCTTCCTTGAGAGTTCTGATATACAGGAAGGTCCCTGTTAGGGTCACCGGCAGGACTTAATGGACTAACCCTCCAAAGACTGGTTCAGACATCCAGGCTGGCAGTGACACACACACACACACACACACACACACACACACACACACACACACACGTACAGAAAAATCTGTTACATGACTGAGGCTGTTAATAGCAGGCAGCCCTCCCAGGCAGGACACTGGCTGGGTCCTTCTGTGGCCAGAAGGTGAGATTAGCATGGTGTTATAGTTTGGATCTTGAGTAGCCCCCCCCCCCCCCAAGCCCCATGGGCTGAAGGCTTGGTCCCCACCCTTGACCACACTAGGAGGCTGTGGAAACAGTGGGTGGACCCCAGCAGAAGGAAGTTGCCTCATTGAGAATGTACCCTTGAAGGTGATATGGGGACCTGGCTCCCCTAGGTCTTCACTGCCTGGCTTCTGTGCAGTGGGGAGGTCCTTCACGGCATGCTTCCGCCACGGTGTACCATGCTGCCCACCAGAATCTGAAGCCAAGGGAGCATCAGCTGAAAGGCACAGCAAAGCTCCCCTCCTTTCCTTATCTTAAGCCTTTGTCACATCAACCGGAAACTAACACACATGGGGAGAAGCTTGCTTGACTTGCAGATTCTACCAGCATCACAAAAGTAGCATACAAGGGGAAAGGGTGAGTCTTTAAAGCTCCCAGCAGTCAAAATTTTAGAATGGAGTCAGGTTTCTTATTGTGATAAAATACCTAATAAAAGCAACTTGAGGAGGATCTGTTTGGGTCCATGGCTTTATCAAAGTGGAGACATCATGGAGGGCAGGGACTTGAGGCTTCACCACGGGGGGGGGGGGGGGGCAGGGACTTGAGGCAACAGGTCACATGGCATCTGCAGTCAGGAGACCAGGAGATAGGAATGCTGGTGCTAGGCACTGTCTTTTCACTCAGTTTGGGATTCCAGCCCGTGAAGTGGCACTGCCCACATTTAGGGAAGGCTCTTCTACTTCAGTTAGCTCCCCCTACAGATACACTTGGAGGAGGTTTGTTTCCATGGTTATTCTAAATCCCATCAAACTGACAATCCAAACTAACCACCAAGCTGTCCAGTCTTGTTCGTCAAGAGATCTGGATTAATTTTGCCCCTTTGTTCTTTCATATAATTTTAAGGATCAGCATGTTAAAATCTATAATGAGTATTTTGTTTTGTTTTGTTTTGTTTTTAAACAAAAATCCCAGTTGTTCAATTGGACCAGTAAGGACATGGGAACCAGATGCTGGGGTGAAAACCAGCTAGCTCAGAGAGGAAGAGAAAGCACCCAACTGACCTCCCTCACAGCCAATGTCCCAGAAGGGAAAATCTCCCTCTCCCACACTTTCTCAAACAACCTCCTTCAAACTGAATGTCCCTCCCTTGTACTTCCTATGCATCTCTCTATCCATCTTCCTGAGTTCCTCTTCCTCTGTATTGGTTTTTTCTTAATAATCCTATGTTCATTTCTTTTCAACTGGTTGCTTGCTCCACTTCTTGACTTGTGGTTGACTTTATTTAATCCTGTTTACAATATTTCAAGCAGAAAGCCCTCAAATTAAAGGTGTTAGGGCTGAGCCACACCACAGCTAGAAACCGTTTTTTCCCCCAAGTAAATAACACAATCTTGGGGTTTACCATGTTATCAAGTATCCTGCAACAAACAAGTCATTTTTTAGACATGTTTTTATCTTGTGTATATGTGCGTGAGGGTCAGAGGACAACTTGTGTGGGTTGTTTTTCTCTTCTCAGTACGTGGGGTTGGAAAGTCAAATAGGCTGTCAGGCTTGGTGGCAGGTTCCTTTATACCTGCCATCTGCCTGGCCTCTTTTTTTTTTTTTTTTTTTTTTTTTTTTGGGTTTTCTGAGACAGGGTTTCTCTGTGTAGCCTTGGCTGTCCTAGACTCACTTTGTAGACCAGGCTGGCCTCGAACTCACAGCAATCCTCCTGCCTCTGCCTCCCTCCTGAGTACTGAGATTAAAGGCGTGTGCTACCACACCCGGCTCCTCTTTTCATATTTTTAGCCATACATTGTTTTATAATAGAGAGCCATTAGTAATAGTATGCACTAGCACAGACAGCATGGCACACAACCCCAGGGAGGAACTGGCAGGAGAACAGCCAAGACGCCAGACCCATAACTAAAACCTTCCAGTTGATCGGCCTGGCTCTGCTGCTTCAGCTCAGTGCCTTCTCTGAAGCTCCCAGGGCAGGCTGTGACAGGACTGAGGCCTCACAGGCCCACCCCAGGGCCTGTGTGAAACACAAACACCCAGGGACATCCTTGATGCCCACATAACAGCTGGTGGTGCAGCATGCCTCCAGGCCTCCACATCTGGATTCTTGGAGCCCTCAGCGTGGCCCTGTCAGGGCTGGCGGTCCCCTTTTCTCCTTTCCACAGCTCCTTGGGGTTCCATGAATGCTGAATGGAGTCCGGTGGACACCTGTGGGAGTTGACTTTAGGATTAACATGGCCCTTAGTCTTGGCTGCAGGGCAGTCCATTTCCTCATCCTTTAATTCTTTTTTAAAAAATATTTTATTAATTTATTCATAGTACATCTCAATTGTTATCCCATCCCTTGTATCCTCCCATTCCTCCCTCCCTCTCACTTTCCCCTACTCCCCTCTCCTATGTCTGTGACTGAGGAGGACCTCCTCCCCCTGTATATGCTCATAGGGTATCAAGTCTCTTCTTGGTAGCCTGCTATCCTTCCTCTGAGTGCCACCAGGCCTCCCCATCAAGGGGATGTGGTCAAAAATGGGGCACCAAAGACTGAAAGAAAAACATCCTTTTATTCTTTAAATCAGTGCGACACTGAATGGGTACTGGAGACCAGGAAACCTGATATCTCTAGGACATTGAGTCTTTCTATCCAAGGGTGGCTTACGATCTTACCTTTGATTGTTCTTTAACACAAAACAAACCTACAAAACAAACCATTTTTCCCCCATTCAGGGCTTTAAAAAGATTTACTTATATGTATGTTACAGCTTCTTAATATTTCATATGCTAAATTTTCAGGTGAATGTTTAAGTTGGAATACTGTTTTCAGTGATCTTGTGGAGTTCTGTTCCTTGGAGATGGCTTGCCTTTGCCACGTAAAGATTCTTGCCGTGAACACCATTGGAGACAGTTTGGTTTCGTCCTTGTCAGTGTTGACACCCAGTTCACTCTCTAGGCCTGTGGCGCTAGCATGTCTTGAGCAGTGCATGGAAGGCATAGCAGTGGCCTGCAGCTGGTCTTATCTGTAGTCTCGGGCTGGCTTGCACTACTGTGATGGCCGTTGCTTTCCTGCCGCTTGTGAATGAATGTGCCTTCCAGGTTAGGGATGTTGCCTTCTGCTCCAAGTTTGCTGGGGATCTTCATCTTGATCATGTGGAAATATGCTTATAAAGTTTTAAGTATTAGATCACATGCTCCTGAGATTATCTGTATATCTGAAAGCATAAAATAAAATAAAACTTTTTTTGCATTTATTAAGTATGTGTGGGTGTACATGCATGCACCTGGCATGTATGTGGAGATCAGAGGACAGGGAGTTTGTCCTTTCCTTCAGTTTCAGACATTAAATTCAGGTTGTCAGGCTTGGCGACAAGCCTTTACCTGCTGAACCCTCTCAATGGCCCCCAAACCCAAAACAAGGCTTTTAAATACTTCATAGCTTTCTAAAAGTCTCAGATTTTTTTTTAGAACACTTTATATTTCAAACTGCATAATTATGGAGGCTTAACTGATAAAGTCTATGCAGCTATCACACTGTAAATAAATGGTACTTATTCTAGAAATATGACATTTTACATTTTAAAGTCAGGGTAAATCAGAGAAACGAATTATGCATTCATCCACCCACTCATTATGAAAACTCTCGGTAAAATGACTACAAGAATTATCATAATCTGATAAACGCCGTGTGTGATAAGCCTACAAGCACAGCTAACACCAGGCACAGAAACAGTGTTTTCTAGACCATTCTATGAGAAGGATGTCTGCTCTTAGTACTTCTACAGACTATGATCCCTGAAGCCCTAGCTGAGAAAGTCAGGCAGGAAAACAAAAGCTCGGGAACAGAACTAAGAAAACACTACTTTAAACATGAAATATGAAAGAGATATGCAAATTCAAGGAGAGTTTTATCAAGTGTAGCCCAGTTTTGCCACACGAACAGCCTCTGAGGTAGAGGCCTATAGAAGAAGCAAGGAAACCGGACGACACGTGTAAGCCCATAGGTTACTGATGTTTTGGGCCTGGCTTAGAGGAGCAGCTAGCGTGGAGACTCAGAACTGGCCAAAGTGCTGAGAAAAGGTGACTGTCCAGTGCTCAGCATCACCATCATGGTAGAGGTTAGGCAGGGGCCTGCTGAGTGTCTGAAGGTTTTCAAATGGACCGGTCATGCTGAGCCAAGCTACTGCCACAAGACACAGGGTCCTCCAGAGGGTGATGATCACCCCATTGTGCCCTAACGCACTGTGGGCCATTTCCTGTGTGTAGTCTGTGTATCACATAATCACCTTTGACCCTTCTCCTGAATCAGCTTGCTCATATGTATAACCTGTTTAACAAATTTTAATTTAATTTTTTTTTTTTTTTTTTTTTTTTTTTTTGCCATAGGGTTTCTCTGTGTAACAGAGCCCTGGCTATCCTGGACCAGGCTGGCCTCGAACTCACAGAGCTCCACCTGCCTCTGCCTCCCAAGGGTTTTGGTTTCACTTTGGTGTGATTGTTCCTTGCTGTGCTCTGGTTCTTCCATTTTGGAATGAGAACATTTAGTCTGTGCCATTATATGTTGGGGGGTATGTAACTTGGTTTTGATTTCATAGGAACCCACAATTAAGAGACTATTGATTTTTAAGTTTGGGGACTGTTAATGACTGACTATAGGAACTTTTGTATTCTTACATTATAGCCTTGTCATGAGCCTATGGGAACAAGGGGTGAACTTTATGGCTTAAAGAGGATGCATTTGTATGTCAAGGTGAGAAAAGGCAGAATTGTGGTGGTCAGTGTCACCAACTTGGCGATCTGGAGTCACATGGAAGACAGGTTTCTAGGCATGGCCGTGAGGAGTATCTTGAGTTCGTTAGTTGAGGTGGGAAGCCTCTCCCACTGTGGAGGGTACTTTCCTTGGCTGAGATCATGGACTGAGGTCATGGAGAAGGGAAGCTGACCAGCCACATGCATCCACGCTCCTGCAGCTGCCCTGACTTCTCTGCCCTGATGGACTATACCAAAAGAAACCCCTTGTCCCTTAAATTGCTTTTGTCGGAGTATTCGATCACAGCTCCAGGAAAAGAAGCTAGGATAGTCACGGAAGCGTTTCCTCGTTCTTTCTCGAACCACACACATCTTTGTTGAGTGAATCAATGCTCATTCGTTTGACTAGCTTCCCACTGCAGACATTGGCCTCCAGCCTTTGACAGTTGTAGATAGTGTTTCAAACCACGTCTTCATACATTGTGATCTGTGTCTGTATTAATGTAGCTACAGGATAATTTCCCAGAAGTAGACTTCCGAAGTCCTTTGTAATTTTGGGAGTTCACCCAGACTCCCTCAGGGCAGTGTATTATCTGTAATCTTTAAGCCCTTGCCAACAGTGAGCTTTCTTTTTCTCTGAGAATACAAGTTTAAAGTAGTGCCCTAGTTCTGCCTTGCATTTTATCTTGAGCGGATCTCGGGACTATTAAAGTCTTACGCTCATTTGACTTTCCTAGTCAGGGAACTATTTCCCTATATCAACATTTCTGTCATCTTTTACTGCCTCCCAAGAATTCATGAGGCATTTTTTTTTTCCTGAAGAAAAAGCCATAGAAGAGGAGGGAGGGATTTCTACACCGGAAGCGGAAACAACCCTTGCCTGGCCCTTTTCTTCAGTGTTGGGGAGTGAACCCAGGGCCTTGTACGTACTAAGCCTCCTTCTACAGCCAACTCCATCCCCAGCCCCCAGGGCTTTCCTTCCTAATTGATAGCAGAATTTTACTTCCCTTTTCTCCTGAATGTGTCCAGGAAACTATATAACAAGGGCCATTTATGGTTTCCATAGTTGTTCAGAATTTGGCTTTGTGCTTGGCTCTCACAAGACGCACACCAGGAAGATCTTTTACTTTTTTGCCTCTGCATAGTCCATTTTATTTTTAAATAATTGCTGCTTTGATTAAAGCCTTAGATCCCTTCAAGAAAGCAGAGACTAGAAAGGTGGTGAACCCTGAGAGGGATCCCAGTGGTTTTCTGGTTTTTTTGTTTGTTGTTTTGTTTTTGTTTTTGTTTTTCAGGGTCTCCTGGTCCACTGCTAATGTGGGAGAACCCAAGCTACATCACCATCACAGTGTGGCTTATGAACTATTACTGAGAATCCAGATCGCTGTCTCTTTTCTTATTCACTGTGTAAATAAAGAGGCTAGGACAGGAAGATCATGAGTTCAAGACCAGCCTCCAGTACATAGAAAGTGTCTCTAAACCCTGAGGGTTGGAAGGGTAGCCCAATTATAAAGTGCCGTCCTAGAATGTGCCAAGGCCCAGCTTCTGTTCCTACTAGTATTCTGAAAATCTGTGTCCTGCTCTTTGATTTGATCTAGTTAAAAACTGTATGGGACTTTTCTTTTTCTTACTCCTTGCTGTATAGGAAAATATTAATTTTATTATTTTATTTTAAAATTTTATTTTAAAAATTAAAGCATTTCATATGAAACTTTAAAAAAAAAGATTTATTTATTTATTTTTGTATACAGCGCTCTGCCCAGATGCACACCTGCAGGCCAGAATGGGGCATTAGATCACATCATAGATGGCTGTGAGCCACCATGTGGTTGCTGGGAATTGAACTCAGAAATTGCAGTCAGTGTTCTTAACCTCTGAGTCATCTCTCCAGCCCATAAATCTTTAATGAATATGGTGACATATACCTCCCTCTTAAATAAGCTGGCCCAGACTTAAGTTACTTTACTTTAGACAAAAGTATGAGTTCATCTTTAATCCCAGCACTTGGGAGGCAGGCAGGTGGATTGCTGTGAGTTTGAGGCCAGCCTGGTCTACAAAGTGAGTCTAGGACAGCCAAGGCTACACAGAGAACTCCTGTCTCAAACAAACAAAACACATACACACAAAAACAAACAAAAGTATGAGTTCTAAGGATAACCTACATGCTTTCTAAATTAAATAAGAATGAAATGACTAAATACAAATAAAATAAGCAAATAAAGTTTTAAAATTAATTAAATGCGGAAGCAAGGACAAGGAAAAATTATTATTTTTTACCTGCATTTTTTTCAGATTCATTTCTTGATAAGGCTTGCTTAGTTAGGCAAGCTATGCCTTGCATCTCAACAATTAAGTGGGAAAACTAATAATAGATAAAAACCTAAAATCCATTTCAAGAGTGGCATACCAACTCAAGGTGCATGGCCATTGCAGAATGTTCTGGGTACTTGCTAACCGATATGCTGGTTTCCTGAGAGGTGTTGAGGAGCCCCTAATCCTGGAATATATCTGGGGCCAGCAATTAAGAGCTCATGCTGAAGAATTCCTTCAGATGTGCATCTGAAGGCACCTCAAAGGGCACTGCCCACCTAGCCCCTCTGCCCAAAACTGAAGTTTCTGAGCTCAACAAGTAGAAATAAAAATGTCCTCTCAGGGGCTGCAAAGATGGCTGAGCAGTAAAGAGCACTGACTGCTTTTCCAAAGGACCAGAGTTCAATTCCCAGCACTCACATGGCAGCTCACGCCTGTCTGAAACTCCAAGATCTGACACCTTCACACGGACATACATGCAAGCAAAACACCAATGAACATCAAATAAAAACAAATCATCAAAAAATAAGTCTTCTCAACAGGACACACTGAGAACTACAGTAATGCAAGACGTGTCCAGTGAATGGGACAAAGAGGACCTGTCACAAGTCCAAGGCTAGCTGGGCTACATAGTGAGATGCTAACTAAAAGTAAAAAATAAACGCATGGATTGAGGAATCCAATGAAGGCTTCAGTTAAGCTGCAGTGGAGAACTCCTTGGGTGCATGGAGCTGGCTGGGCAACTTGCCTACTTAGGGTGTTTATGACCTCACCAGAAGACGGGGTGGTGGCTCTTTATCTCTGTCAAGCCTGCTGCACTGACATCTTTATAAACAAACAAAAGCACTAGGGGCATATAAAGAACTCGCTGGTAAATGTCCTTGAATTCATGGTTGCTTGACCTAAGAGTGCAGCCTGTCATGTGGTAGACACACAGCAAACATTAGCTAAATGTGTTTATGGAAGAGCATTGTCTTTGCCTGTGGACAGCACACCTGCACTCATTTCCTCAGATGACGCAGGGGAAATACCTACGAAAGTCCTCCATAAGTAATTTCACATCTTCTTGGGATGGACACTGAGAACAAAGGGTATGCAGATGACCTGGCTAATAGCTTCAAGAAGCAGCTAAAGGAACCAGTCGAAAAGAGAGAGACCTTTAATCCCAGCACTCAGAAGGCAGAGGGAGGTGGATTGCTGTGAGTTTGAGGCCAGCCTGGACTACAAAGTGAGTCCAGGACAGCCAAGGCTACACAGAGAAACCCTGTCTCAAAAACAAAAACAAACAAACAAAAAAAACCAAAAAAAAAAAAAAAAAAAAAAAAAAAAGAAAGGAAAGGAACGCACACATAATGCATTCCTGTGTAGAAATATGAAAATGAAGCATAAAGAAGAGCTGCCCTTGCTGGAAGCACATGCTGGTGTTTCTGAGGACCCTCCCTCGTCAGCAACACTATAAAACTAGACTGAAATGTCAGGATTTGTCCATTGGTGAAGAGCAGGGTTTGAGTCTGAACGCAGACATGAATTCTAAACTGACTGGGAGACCGTAGGTTTATAATTTAGCTGAGCTTGCCAGGCTCCTGGGCAGGAAAACACAGTGTGCTCTAGAGCATAAGACATAGTATAAAGCCTACCTAGCAGTGTGTGCTTGCACTGTGATCTCTGCGTTGTCCATGCTCCCCCAGTCCTTTCTTCCTCTGTGGCCCCTCTGGCCGTTGCCAAGCCCCACATGAGAGGGCTTTGCATTTCTGTTATAGATCTTACCTTTTGTCTACTCTGGGCTCTGTAGACCTTCAGGCAAGTTACTAAGTTCTGTGCACTCAAAGGACAGTAAACTGCTTTGTTAAATGTCTGGGACACTTTCAGCACACAGTAGATTTGGTAGACACATTATTATTGTAGGTATTAGAAGTACTACTAATAATGGGACATTGAGATAGCAAGTTCTTTGATAGTATAATTTGATACATTTACTAGATACTTATAGATACATCTTTGCATGTGTTTTATTATCTTCTCAGACTGTATTTATTTACTGGGAGTACGTTTTAAAAAATATTATCTATTTTCTTTTACATTTTCAAACACTTGCTTTTCTGTGTGAGTGTGTGTGTGTGTGTGTGTGTGTGTGTGTGTGTGTGTGTGTACATGAACCACATGTGTGTGGAGTTCAGAGGACAGCTTGCAGGAGTCAGTTCTCTCCATCCATCATACTGGTCCCAGGGATTGAACTCTGGTCTTCTAGTTTGGTGGCAAATGCTTTTACCTGCTGTCTTGCCAGTACAAACTGTATCCCAGAAATTTTGTACAAATTAACTTTAAAACCAAGATTTGAGAAGAATGCCTGTTCAGTCTGCCCTCTTCAGCACATTTAAATGTCTCAATGGGAAATCACTAACATTTCCTTATTATCCAGGGCCCCTTCCAAGCTTCTCAGCTCTCTGCCACTGTCTTAAACTAGAAAGGGATGTTATGCTCAGATCGCTAGATTCCCCAAAGACCACCAGGGGTCTGAAGCTGTATGCAAAAGCAAGGAGTCTTTATTCCTGCAGAAGTCCAGCATGCTGGAATCACCATTTAGGCAAAATGGTGATCCCGAGGTGATCCCGAGGTGAGCTTGCAGGCTCTTTTTAAAGGCATGCAGGGGAGTTCCAAGGGAGGGGTTGGTGACCTTTAATATGATTGGAGCATTCAAACTGAAAAAGTGTGGTCAGACTGGAAAGGTGTGGCCAACCTTAGTCAGCAGTGATGAGTTAATCACAAGACAAGAGATTACTAGACCAGCAGTAAACTAACCTTGAGAAACCTTATCTTCCTCAGGCCCATTATCTATGGTATTCCTAGTAGCCACTGAACTCTTTTCTGAAAAATGGAGGCTCAGTCCTGCTCCAAGCTAACAGGAAACTGAAGCGTGTCGTGAACTTGGCTAGACTTCTTTACCCAGGCCTCCTCAGGGAGACAAGAAGTCTCCCCAAGTTTATGCTCACTTGCATCCAAGCTTGTGTGATCCCTGTCCCTTTTCAGGAATGAAAGTAAATCTAACATAAATTTAACCATTTACATTTAATACATTTTATATAGCCTATATTTGTGTGATTTAAAAAAATATTCCTACATTGTAGCTTATGCACCTAAGATATAGCTACATCACATTCGTATTTACATATTCACCGTAAATACGTCTACATATTCGCTACAGTAGTCTTCTTTCGTCATCTGGTCTCTCCTGGGATGACTTTGTTCTTCTGTGACTGCTGCCTGGGAAGTTTAGATTCTGCTCCTGTCCTCTCAGTGTTACCTTCTGAGTTAGTGAAATCTTTCCTCAGGCATCCTCCCTTCCAGTGTTCTGCTCTTCCATCCCCACAGCCTCTCTCCACTTAACCACGGCTTCATCTAGAGTGAGAGTGGTACTCTGAGCAACACCCAATGCTTGTTCAGAGCTCTCTGAGTCCTTTTTCTTGTTTCAAGGTCATGTTTGTGGTGGATTTTCTCCACCAACAGATGAAATAAGCTGATTGGAGCCAGATTAAAAATATAAAAAGGCAGGTTTAATTGGGAACTGAAGATCCTGGGCAGGTTCAACAGCCTCCAGGGAGGAGGCCAGAAGAAGTCTCATGTCAGCTGTGGTAGGCTGGGTTTTTAAGGATTGCAGGTGAAGGGTCATGTGCTGGGTCGCTCCAGGGGAGGCAGTTAGGCTGTCCCAGGAATGCTAAGAAGGGGTAGAGGCTTTCCTCCCAGGGGTCTGGGTGGGAGAAAGCTGTGAAATCTATCAGGCCATGTGGAGGAGAGAGAGGGCAACTGGAGATGTCAACCAAACAGTTTGTCTCCTCTGAGTTTAATTTTCTTCCTCAAAAAATGCCTGTTGTGTTTAAGTGGGAAGTGCCCCACAGGCTCCTGGATTTGAGTATTGAACCGTACTGGCATCATGGCTGAGCAGAGATGCTGGGGTTTAGAAGACCAACCAAAAAACACAGCTCCCTAGATGGCAAGTGATGGCTCTTCAGATTCACAAAGGCACAAACCACGTCTGTGCATGGAGGCAGGAAGGTAAACAGCAGCCCATGTGTTAGTGATTGTTACACCCTTTACTACTTTGAAATAATGACTTGATACGACCTCTGGTCAAGAGAAGTGCTAATAGTTAAATAGCTGATTTTATCTAATATTCTTCCTGCTATTCCATTTGGAAGTTTTCCCCATTCTAGTCTGGACCAGTAAAAGACAGACAGCATGAGCTAGCTCAAACCAAAACAGCGCACTCTATCAGGAGGGGCAGAAGCAACCCATTGTAAAAGGTTGGAGTGGAAAACAGTTTTAATACTCCAGTTTTGGGTAGAAAGTGGCCATCTCCAGACCACTTGTTCATTGTATTTAATAAGCTCCGAAGGCTGGCACACATTTTTGATTAATTCTAGTACAGTAGGCCTGGAATTTGAGTAAATCAAACTTAGAAGAGGGATGCTCAGAAGCAGTTCCAACAAACATTCCACCGCTCATTGTTGGGCTCTATTATATAACTAGGATATTGACAAGGGCTGAGGACCCCATCCTACCCGCCCAAAGCATGCTGGGACAAGCCTGTAACAGGTTCCCAGACCTTAGCACAACTGACACCATGATGAATGTACTATTCATGCCTTAAAAGCCAGCACGCAGACAGCACCACCTGCCTAAATGAGAACAAAGACCTTAATCCATCAATCCATGGTCCTGGGAAAGTCCTTAACTGTATTAACCTTGGGTTTTGGCTTCTGTACTTCTGCTTCTGGCTAACTGTTCAACTGAGGTGTGTCAACCCAGCATGTGGATTTTTGTGCTTACAAACCCATCCTGAGAAGGGTTCGGGTTCGAGACTGCACTGGGGTCCTGAACCTAAGTGCAGTTTCCAACCGGCTAATCAAGACTTTCTGTTGGCTTGAACCCACGGCCACGTCATCTTCTCTGGTGGATACCTGACAAGGACCCAAGCAGAGGCTTTCTTTTGATTGAATTTATCTTAGAGTCACACACACACACACACACACACACACACACACACACACACACACACACAGCGCTTCATGGGATTTTCTGGCCTTGGTTATCACTGCAAAAATACTGATTCTTACAACTGCCCTGTCTTTTCCTGAGCACCCACCTAGACTTCCTGTCCCAGACTTCCTGTCTGCCCAGGAGGCCCACATCACTAAGGGCTTATGAACGGAATGTGAACAGTGTGCACGCCCCACTTCCAGGCCTGGCCTATAAAAATTTCACACGCATGCTCTAACAAGCTCATTTCCTCTCCCAACTTAGAAGGCCACTGTGCAGTCTACAGGAAATGCTTGCGGAAGACAACAGAGCCACCGCAAACCTGGGTTCTCCTATGACTGTGTGGCTAAAGCACAGCCAGTTACCTGGATGTCAGCTCCCTGCTACAGTGCTCAGCTGTTGCACATTTAGGTTATTTTGGTAACGTAGCCGAGCCCCAGAACTAATGGAAGGTGTGTGAAGGCCAGGGAGGGTCTTCACAGCTCCACTAGACATCAGTGTGACCCAGAAATAGTTGTTTTTCTAGTGTTAACTATGAACACACATTCACATTGTCTCGCTGTCATCCAGGGCCTGGCATCTTTGTCTCTGTCCTCCACAGCAGCCTCAGAGCCAGCCAGCAGTTTTCTAAATGCTCCCAGTAGCGTTGGATGCCTGGTTGTTCCAATCCAGTTCAGCTGAAGCTCGGCTGTGTATTCCCATGTCATGCCTTCCCGGGCCATTGGATTCGATCTGCACAAGAAAGGACAATATTTTCATAACAAAATAAATATTAATGGGCAGAGTCCAAAACTGGATGAATTTCAAAGACCAGGCTTGCCACTTCAAAGAGACAGCAGCCAGCATTTGCAGTTCTGGAGGAAGGCCTCGGACTCCCCGTGGGCTGTTGGCTTGCTGGGCTGAACACTCAGCACTCTATTTATCCACTGTTTCTCTAAGGGTTTGAGTCCAGTAGACAAATATTTTCTCCCAATACACTGCAGACACCCAGTTCAAGGGCTGTTAAATATTGCTAGAGTACCAGACTATTTGTCACTGGCCTCTCTTCTCTTCCCAAGGTCTCCTCCTCCCTTGCGGGTAGAAAAAGAGAGGAATAAAGAAGCCCGCCACCCACCGACACCAGCTCCACAGTGGAGTGTGGCGGATTTCGGATGTGAGTCTTGTGGGCAGCTCTGATGAGGGGGGAACTTTCTTTCTGCCTCTGTATGGCCTCTCACGGCCCCTCCCCATCACAGAGCTCTCTCCCAGCTGCCCACACCCCACTGCAGGCCTTCACTCAGATCCCCAATGAGTCCTGTGTGTGGGAGTTGGAAGCCTTATTGCCTGCCCGTTGTGGACAGAATAGGAGTTTCAGCCCTGGGCAGCCTTGCACCTTGGTGTCTTACAACCATGCTGGGCACTTTTTTTTCCCCCGTTTAGCAGTTCACATCTTTCTGGGGTGTCTTAGTTAGATTTCTCTTGCTGTGATAAACACCATGACCAAAAACAACTTGGAGGAGACAAGAGTTTATTTCGCCTTACAGCTCACAGGCTTTCAAGAAGGAGGTGAGGGCAGGAATTCAGTCAGGAACGGAAGCAGTAGCTACGGAGAACACTGCCTAGGGGTTGCCTCCCCCCCACCTTAGTTTACTTTCTAGTGCACCTCAAGAACACCTGCCTGGGGTGGCACCACCCACAGTGGATTGGTCCCTTCTGCCATCAATCATTAACTAAGGCCATGCCTCACAAAGTTGTCTGCAGGTGATCTGATGGAGGCATGTTCTCAGCTTCAGTTCCCCTTCCCAGATAACCCTTGCTGTGTCAAGTTGACAAAACAGAACAAGCAATAAATAAACAGGACACTGGATATGGTGGCAAACACCTACAATTTCAGTACTCAGGAGGAGCAGGAAGCCAGGGAGATTGCAAGGCCAAGGCCAACCTGGAAGTTGTCCAATAGTAAGTCTCTCTGTCTGTCTGTCTGTCTGTCTGTCTGTCTGTCTCTCTCTCTCTTGCACACACACACACACACACACACACACACACACACACACACACAGAGAGAGAGAGAGAGAGAGAGAGAGAGAGACAGAGAGAGAGAGAGAGAGAGACAGACAGACAGAGACAGAGACAGAGACAGAGAGAGAGAGAGACAGAGACAGACAGAGACAGAGACAGAGACAGAGACAGACAGAGAGACAGAGAGAGAGAGCTCTTGTCTCCTGTAGCTGACAACAGATCCTGATTGGCAAATCCTCCATATTCCCCGGGCACAGCGGCTCTGTCAGCAGTTGAGTGAGACCTGTCTTCCTTTGCCTCACCTGCCGTTCTGTTTCCTGAGGTTCCTCTGGATTGCTAGACATGCATTTATTCAACTCAAAGCCACGGCCTCCTGTGGTTGGTGGGGTGCGGGGTAAGCCCAGGGTGAAATGAATTGCATCTCATCACAAAAAAAGGGGGAGGGGCGAGAAATGAGCAGCACGTGGGAGGGCCCTGGAGGTAGCATGGGGCCCTGCACTCACAGAGGGCTGTGGGGACCTGGGAGCCACCTGTGCCTCTCAGGAGTGAGGGCAGGAGACTATTAAGCTAGACCCTGCATGGTGACTGTTTGTCTTAGGAGATACAAGCTGGAAGGCAGAAGATGGGATGCAGATCTAAGAGGACAAAGCCCGGGAGACATGGTGGGTGGCAGACTCTTGCGGGGAGCGGCCTGGGGCTGAGTCCTGAAATTCAGAGCAGCTCCATTTGTGTGAGACAGTGGCCTCATCTGAGAAATTCTTATCTTGCATCTGTAGCTGGGTGCTGCTGTTTGTTGTATGCTGTCGGCATGGAACCCAGGGCCTTGTGTGTGGTAGGCAAGTCCTCTACTCCTGAGCTACACACCTAGCCTTGAGAAATACCAATCGTGAGTCATCCGTAGAGGAGCACTCCACCAAGTGGACAGCAGGTCTGCTTGGACCTTATCCTAGTATTGGCTCTTCTCTAGTTTCCCACTCGCTGTTCTACTGTTCGAGAGGCAGGAGTGACAACCATTTGCATCACTGGCTGCTTATATTTCACAAGTGGACCACTGTACAAAACTTTGAGTTCCTATGCTTCTGGCTGTGAGTACAAAATCCTTACTACAGTGAACGCGATAATGAGCTCCCAATAAGTGGTCTCAGTGAGTTCCAGGGATGCATTCAAGCGCTCCACGCAGAGCAAAGCTGCCTCTGCTTTCCTTGGCCTGGAGCCACAGCCCTATGGGTGCACACAGCGATCCTGGTGCCAGGTCACTCCCTGAGAGGTCAGGAGCAAAGCTGGAGGCAGGGCCTCACCTCAGGTCAGAGGAGCTGGGACCGGCTTCTCCAGTGTGATTGCTGGGCAGGTCCTTTCTTTGTTATATTTCTGGGTAGGGTGAGTTTTCTGGGGCCCACGTAGTTCTAGGATGATGGAGTCCTGATCCAGGCCAATAGGAATGCTGAGTTTATGTGCCATGTGAACTCTTCCTGAAACCCTATTTCGTTTGTTTATTTTTGGTTATTTCTTTTTATAATTAATTATTAATTTATTTATTCACTTTACCTCCTGAGTGTAGCCCGTTCTTCCCTTTCCCCCTTATCCCCTCCCTATTCCTTAGAGAAGGGGAGCCCCCACCCCTAACCCATCATATTAAGTTGCATTAGGACTGAGCACCTCCTCTTCCCCTGTGGCCTGGTGAGACATGGGGGGGGGTCCCCCAGGGGGCCCCACCTGGGGGAAGTGATAACAAAGCAGGCAACAGAGTCCGTGTCAGAGACAGCCCCTGCTCCCCTTACTAGGGGACCCATATGAAGCCTGAGCTGCCCATCAGCTACATCTGTGTAGGGGGCCTAGGTCCAGCCCTTGCATGGTCCTTGGTTGGTGTTTCAGTCTCTGGAAGGCCGTCTGGGCCCTGGTTAGTTGGCTCTGTTGGTCTTGCGGAGCTCCTGTCACCTCCAGGTCCTTCTATCCATCCCCCCACTCTTCCAGAAGACTCCCTACGCTTTGCCGAATGTTTGGCTGTGAGTCTCAGCATCTGTTTTGATCCACTGCTGGGTAGAGCCTCGCAGAGGACAGCTATGCTAGGCTCCCCATCTGTAAGCATAGCGGAGTGTTGTTAATAGTGTCAGGGGTGGGTCTCCCATGGGGTTGGGTCTCAGGTTGGGTCAGGCATTGTTTGGAGATTTCTTCAATCTCTGCTTCATCTTTAAACCTGCACGTCTTGTAGGCTGTGGAGAGCTGCGAGGTGCCGCACCTTAACAAGGCGCAGGCTGAAACAAGTCCTTATATGGCAAAAAGCTGTGCAAGGGTAACTGGTGATCTGATGACGAGCAGTCCTGCTCTGATGCGGACCTATGAGGAGGTGGCACCTGGCATGAGCTGATTGGCCCTTGAGTTGTACTTAAGCTTGGCCCTTCCCTTCTTCGGGGCCATTCCCACTAAACTTAATCCTGAGTAAAGATCTCGAGAAGAAGTCTGGTTGTTGGTGTCTTGTTTCCGCTGGACGGTGCGGCGCCGACAGTAGGCAGGGTAAATTTTGGGTCAAAGTTCTTGTGAGTGGGTTGGTGTTCCTCTTCCTCCACTGGGAGGCCTGTCTAATTAGAGGGCTTCCTTTTGAGTCTCTATGACCCCCTGCTACTAGGAGTCTCAGCTAGAGTCACTCCCACATACCCCCAGAAGCCTGCTCCACCACAGGTCTCCGCTTGTCACAGAGATGCCTCCACCCACAGTTCCTCTCCTCTCCTCAGGGCCTCTGTTCTCTTGCTCCTGCTCCCCACAGGTCTTATGTCAATCCTCATTTCTCCCGGCACTTCTTCTCCTACCTTTTTTTCCTCTCTTCAACCACTTCCATTGTCTATTTTAATAATTTCCCAAGTGACAGCACCTTCTGGTGAGGATGTGGAGAAAGGGGAACACTCCTCCATTGCTGGTGGGAGTGCAACCTTATACAGCCACTTTGGAAATCAATCTGGCACTTTCTCAGAAAACTGGGAATAGGGCTACCTCAAGACCCAGCTATTCCACTCCTTGGAATATACACAAAAGATGTTCCACCACATAAGGACATATGCTCAATTATGTTGATAGCGGCCTTATTCATAATAGCCAGAACCTAGAAACAACCTAGATGTCCCTCAACTGAAGAATGCATAAAGAAACTGTGGTACGGTTACACTATGGAATACCACTCAGCTATTAAATACAAGGAAATCCTGAAATTTGCAGGCAAATGGATGGAACTAGAAAAATGACCCTGAGTGAGGTGACCCAGCCCCAGAAAGACACACAAGATATGTACTCACTTGTAAGTGGATATAAGCCATATAGCACAGGACAATCATACTACAATTCACAGGCCCAAAGAAGATAAATAGCAAGGAAGGCCCAAGGGAGGATGCTTGAATCTCACGAAGCCCTGTTCTCACTAGTCTCCTTCAGTGCTGCTTTCTTTGCCTCCTGAAACTCCAGGCCATGACAGAGCTGTGTTCCCTGGGAATGGGCTCCGAGCTCTCAGAAGCTCAGCTGCCATTTTGGCTGGGGAGTCTGTGTTCAGTGATGCCCATTGGAGCATCATGCCTCTCTCGGAGTTTTGCTGCTCTTGGTAACACTTCCTCCCAGCTGGGACTCAAGGGACAGTTGTCTACGGCTGTGCTTCTACTCCTTATTCTCCTTACTGTTTTGATAGAGTCTCAAAAAAAAAAAGAAGGAAGCATGGCCACCCTTGACAGTTTCTTAAACCATGACACTCAGGTGCCATCTCTGCAATGTCGATGACTTACTTGCTGACCCACGTAAGGGTGGCAGGCAGCTGAAGATGGCATTAGTCCATCATTGGCTGTCTTCACTTAAGGAGAAGAAACTAGAGAGTGGGTTCAGGGTGTCACTGGTGACCCTGCCTCTGGGTGAGCAGGTGTGACAAAGTCACATGTAAGGAGCCAGCATTCTTTGCTGTTGCAAGAAGGACCCATGCTAGAGGAGGTGGGAGAGGGTCCACTTGTGGGGAATCTGAACTCTACTGCAATTCTGGCCTAGGTTTTAAATCAATCTAAGAATGACTAAACCAGCCACTCGTGGTTCAGGGAGCTGCTTTTAGGATGATCTCGGTTCCATCTCCATGTTAAAACCATGTTTCTAGTTTCTTTGGGGACACAAAATGGCACTTTCCATAGGCAACCCTACTGAAATCAGTCACCTCGTCAGGGCTGCCCAAGGACAGTTCCAACTGCGCCGCTCATTCTTGTCAGTTCTGCCTCTGTTGACAGTCGGGGTTTTAAAGATGTTATCTGTGTGGTGCCATGAACTCTGAGGAGCCTCTGATTTAACATGCTCCTGTCATGTGGGGGCATGAGTCTGACTGAGGGTGGAATTAGCCTCAGCTCTCCAATGGTCCATTAATATAGTGATATCAGTGAGCTCTTGCTGTAGGCGTTGCATTCCTAAGGTCTCACCAGGGCCTGCTAAGTGTCACCTTCCCAGACTGAGCAAAGGAAACCTCATTTATGCATGAAGTCTGCAAATAAGGAGCCACACAGTTATTAACTGCGAATGTGGTCTTCTAGCAAGACACTGGGGCTCAGCCTCCACGTGGGTCCACGTTGACCATCGTGTGGTCTTATTTTTCCCCGGATGTGAGATCAGCCTCATGAGAACTCTTTGACTTTGAAACAGGATATCTTCCATAAAACATCTAAAGGTTGTTGCCCAAGGGACAGGGGACAAGGGACAAGGGACAGGAAGGGGGACATGGCTTGCTCCTTCCAAAGCAAAGCTAATAAGATGAGAGGACAAGACTTGTTATAAATAAAAATGTCTGTTGATGGGTTATAGGTCTATGTGAAGATAAATTGCTGTTTTGAAGTGCTGTGGATTAAGCCCATGCTGAGAATTCTAGGGAGGTGACCTGACTCTGAGCTACACCTTAGGCAATGAATATGCTTTTAAAAATTTTTTTTAGGAATGGCCTATTTGAGGTTATTTCATTATTGTTATTGCCACAGTATTGAACCAATTTATATTCTTATTCTTCTTCTTCTTCTTCTTCTTCTTCTTCTTCTTCTTCTTTGTTTTTTGTTTTGTTTTGTTTTTGTTTTTTGAGGCAGGGTTTCTCTGCGTCACAGCTCAAGCTGTCCTGGAACTTGCTCTGTAGGCCAGGCTGGCTTTGAACCCGCAGATATCCACCTGCCTCTGCCTCCTAAGTTCTGGGATTAAAGGTGTGCACCACCACCACCCAGCTATATTTTCATTCTTGAAGAGAGGTTCACCACTAACCATCTGTCTATCTATCAGGAATCCATAAATCTACTTATTCACATATTCATGCTCCCACACATCTACCAGCTATGTTTCCGTACTTCCGTTTATCACCCATCTATATATGCAGGCACGCATCTCCCAACCATGCATGCACACATGCATCTGCCTCTGCATTTCTAGGACACTCGATCTATGGCAGGCCTCATTTAGACAGCAGAGTGACCAGTAGAGATGTAGCTCTGATCCTCACACAGCCCAGGGGTCACTGAGAGACTGATGATGAATTCAGAAATGCGAGTTTAAAAAAAAAAATCACAAGGCATGACAACCCGATATCAGTTACCTACATGCCTACGATCATCCGTGAACCTTCCCAGAAATGATGACTTTACTAAATTAAAGGAACCTGAAGACAGAGGCCAATGAGGGGACCTTGGGAAGGCAGTGTTGAAGGCCTAGCCTGTGCCAAGGCTTGGTGATGAAAAGAACAAGAGTAGACAACCTAGGAAACCACTGCCTGTCATATCCGTTCAGGAGGGGGAGTGGAGGAGAATGCTGGAAAACCAAAGCGACTGGAGCTTTTTCACTTAGTGGGAAAGATAAATATTTCAGACCATCACGCTTGTGTTTGCTCTGATGTGGAGGTGTGTGGTCTGAAGTGCTGAGCTGTTCCCAGGGGAGCTTAGAGTGTTGCGGATGCTCCTGGTGGCACTGCTTAGCTTCCCAAGCATCGGCGGTCCTGGCTGGTCCTGAAGAGAGGCCAGTGAGTGGAGAGAGCTCTCAGTACCCTGCTGCTGTACCTGCTCACAGGGGTTCTTTGTCAGGCTGACTTTAAAGTGTGCCCTCCATGCCAGTCAGCCCCAAAGCAGCATTTAAATGTTGGGGTTACAAGTGTCACCTAGCCTGACAGTTCTCCAGGAACTACTGTCTCCACAAACTTTTGTGACATTCTTGGGTGCCTCTCTGGTGCAACATCTGTTCTCTGACATTTGCTGCCTGAATCTCTCGAGGACCCTCAATCCAACTGGACAATCGCCTATTGAGTCCTTTGCTTTATTCCATGTGGCTTTATGTTTTCAAGGCTCCTCCCCTCTGAAGAAATAAAGTGTTTTATAGACTATGCAGCACTTTTACCCAGGGGGAGAAAAGAAAAGAAAAGTGACATGTAGGTGCAAGACACATGGGGAAGCAGAGGCCGGAGAAGCAGTGGGCATGGCAGGCATGCTGGAGGAAGCCAGGCCCCTGGATCAGATGCCTTATGATATCTCACTCTCTGTTTCCTTGTAGCCACTTGACTGCAGGCAACTTACTTTCTAAGACCCTTTGTTTCTTCATATACAGAATGGAACAGTGGGGCTGGGAAGTGGACCGCCCAGTTTAGTGCTGAGGATCTGAGTTCAGTCCCCACTTTAAAAAGACAGGCATGGTGGAGCATGCTTATGACCCCTGTGCTGGGCTAGGCACAGTCAGAGGAATCTCAGGGCCTCACTGCCTTGTCCTACTTACCTAATTGGAGGGCTACAGGCCAAGAGAGATCTTGCCTCAGAAGACAAAGAATAACACTCAAGCTGACCTTGCTTTCGGTAGATATAAGCACGCATGTGCATATGTACTTACACTTGCACACACATACACATAACCCCCCACACACATGCAGAAGAAAATGAATAATGTCTGTTGCAGAATTGTCATACATTAAGACATCAATGGACAGTAGGTCTACAATGCAAGGTCTTGGGGTTCAGCATATGTGTCATGAAAAGTCACATAGGTGTGACACTTGGGCAGGCGGTGCATTGCAGCAGCACACTCTTTCTTCATGCCATCTACACATCACACAATGCCCACATGGCAGCTCCACCGCATTGGCCTTGCCAGCTAAGAGCACTCTCTGTAAGCTTGCCTTTCTTAGCTTGAAATCTGGGCTCGGGTCAGGTGGTCTGCAGCATATTACATCCGGAAGCACCCCGGGGTCTGCTGGCTCATGTGCAGCCTGAGAATAGCCTGCTGGCAGAACAGCCTTGAGGAGTTTCTGACTCCCACGCCTCCTCATCCTGAGGTGTCAATGTCGCATACAGAATGACAACTGACATAGAATAAGAAGTCACAAGCTGGGCTGGGCATGGGGCAACATGCGTGTAATCCCGGTAAGACGGAGGTAGAGGTAGGAGGAGCAGGAAGTTCAAGTACATCCTCAACTAAATACCAAGCTTGGGGCCAAACCCAGGCAACATGAGACCTTGTCGCAAGGATGCAAAAGAAGCCCCGGTGCAGGGCACATGACTTTGTCCCAGGTGTGAATCTGATGCAAGCCTGAACCTGTTAGTAGCCAGCCTAAAAGGGAAGCTGATTTAGCCAGCTTGTGATAGCACTCAGGAAGCAGTCAACCAAGGAACACAGAGCTTCTTAGGTTGTGTCAGCCTCTCTCTCTCTCTCTCTCTCTCTCTCTCTCTCTCTCTCTCTCTCTCTCTCTCTTCCTCTCTCTCTCTCTCTCTCTCTCTCTCTCTCTCTCTCTCTCTCTCCCTCTCTCTCTCTTTCTCTCTCTCTCTCTCTCTCTCTCTCTCTCGTAGAACCCGTCACACACTTCAGGCTCTTCTGGATAAAGCACTTGCTGGCCTATGGAACAGCAACCATCTTGTCCCTGAACTCAGTGGTCTTTATAAGCCGACCTTAAAAGAAAGTTCATTTAGGAAAGCCACAGTTGATATTTGGGACATATTTCATGGGAAGAAATGACACATCAGAGTTCCCTGGCCCAGTCCTTCTGTTTCTGGATTGTTCTCTCTGCTTGACTGGCGTCAACTCACTTTACATACAAACTTCCAATCCATCCCACGGCACAGACAGAGTGCGGGCATCTCTACCTTAAAGGGAGGGCAGCACATGTATATCACTTAACCCAGCCAGTTTTGATCATATACTTTCAAAGAGTTGCTGAGGTTTCTGGTTTGGTTTTATTTTTGGTAGCAAGTCAAAATACAATGTGAAAGAAAACTTGGAAAAAGATGTCATTTGGTTCATAATACAAAGTTTATGATTATGAGTAGAGGTCTGGGAAGTATTAAGTGATAGAGGCAAGTGAAGGAGCCAAAACGAATCGAAGGGCCACACGGGGTCTTCTACAAGTAGTCAAGGTAATAGGCAGGAGCCGGGGAACAGTGGCGCCACATGCACAGGTGAGTACAGGGCCCTCCAGCTGTGCATCTCTGTGTCTTTACTCTCTTAGCTCCTTTCTCTTCCCTTCTGGGTGCCTGATGTTTTGCTCTTTACCTTTTAATGCCAAGGGTAAGGGTAAGATCCCTCATCCCTCAGGCTGTGTCACCTGGAATACCTGGCCATCCTAGAAACTAGTGTAATGAGCACCTGGGTGAGCTCGGCACAGTTTTGCACACTCCGAGTCCCAGTGCAGTCCTCCGCAGTGACAGGTGCCTGTTCCAGCGGAGGAGAATGCTGCTATTCTTATCTCCCACGTGTAATCAATCATCTCTCTCTCTTCCTTGCAGCAAACTTCAACCAAATTCCCCCAACTAGCAACTCTGCCCCCAATTTCCTATTTTGGTAATTTTCAAACATGAAAAAAAAAAAAAAGAAATGACTAATAAAATGAAGCTTGTATTATCTGTTAAATTCACTAATTTGATCCTGTTTGTTGGTTTTCTCTCCTCTGTATTCTTGTGTCTTTTTCCTTTCTGTGGTCTTTCTCATTTGCGTGTGTGTGCACATATGTGTGTATATGGATTGAGAGGCAGAGGAAGGCAGATCACAAGTTGGAGGTCACCTTGGCTACAGACTCATGGAAAGGATGCTTCTTACACAGTGAACATCACAGCCACAGTCAGTGTCACTAATAACACTGTCATTACTCCATCTTACACAGTTGCCATTCCTTTGTTATTATCTGAATGATATTAGGATCACTAGCTCAAGAGCCTATTAAGGTTAGAACATTGCAGAGGTTGTCAGCACTCTCTAGTTTATTATGGAACAATCTGTAATTACACTTCTGTGTCTTTCAGGACTGTCTTTATTCACAACTGTCTTGTTCCTTTTCGCTCACCAGGCATCATCCATCGCCCCAACCACTGTATCCACATAGTATGTGCTACCCACCCCTCAGTTACCTAGTGCTCATCTCAGTTATCAGAATGTTTGCTGTGACACCACAGTGCTTGTGTTCAAGTACCTTTAGTTAGGGGCCTAACGTGATGTTACAGTGAACGTTGCTCTCCTTCATCTTGCCAAGTAGGTGCCTCATGCCACCACAGAAAGAGTAAGTTCAGTATAGTAAGATACTCTGAGATAGACCACCCGCACTTAACTTTTTTTACAGTACGTTATAATCTTTCTATTTTATTATAGTTGTTGATTGATAAACATTGAACTAATTTAACTAAATTTGTATGAATATTCACACGAATGCCCTTAAATTTAGTTTACTAGAAGTGTTTGAACCTTGTTAGTTTGACTTTCACCATTTCATTACTTTTTTCCACTCTAGGAAACATACTTCCTCTTGAAGTTGAGCACTTCCTTTGAGGATGGACCTGGAGGGCAGATGCAGCACATCAGGAGGCATTTTCTTTGTCTACTCAACAGACAAGAGGCTTTACTATAGTGTTATAGCTGCATTACCAGGAAGGTGCTCCCCTTACCACACCCTGGAGGTGAGGAGATGTGCCTGTCCCTGTGTGTCTGTAAGTCTGTCTGTATGTCAAGATGTACTCTGACAAGACTCCTGAAGAGGAGAGTGTGACAAACATGGCCTCCAGGAGCATCTGTGCCCTGTGTTTTGCTCGCTGAGGTGTTCCACTTTGGCCACTCATATTTCTTAGGCTAAATAGAATATCCTGTTGCAGGCATGTTTACAGGTACAGAGTAGAAATGACAATGGGGCCAGACTAGTTTTTAAAAGAACACAGTGGAGGCCAGGCACAGCGGCACATACCTGTAGTCCCTGCACTCTGGGAGGCAGAGGCAGGCAGATCTCTGTGAGTTTGAGGCCAGCCTGGTCTACAATATGACTCCAAAACAGCCAAGGCTACACAGAGAAACCCTATCTCAAAAAAATAGCAACAAAAAATAACTCAGTGGGCTGACAAGATAGCTCAGTGGTCATAGATGCCTGGTGCCAAGCCTAACACACCTCAGCCACAAAGACAGCATTACCTGAGAGTAAAGGGCGGGAAGAAGGTCTTCCAAGCAAATGGACACAAGCAAGCTGGAATTGTGATTCTAATATCTAATAAAATAGACTTTCTACCAAAATTAATCAAAAAAGATGAGGAAGGACACTTCATACTCATTAAAGGAAAACTCAACCAAGATAGTATCACAATTCTGAGCAACTGCCTCCAATACAAGGGCACTCACATTTGTAGAAGTAACATTAATAAAGCTTAAACTACACATTAATAGTAGGACACTTCAACACCCCCTTTTCACCAAAGGATAGGTCAATGAAACAGAAACTGAACCTAGAAATAATTATACTAACAGATATCATGAATCAAATGAACCTAACAGATAGCTACAGAACTTTTCACCCAAACACAAAAGATAATACCTTCTTCTCAGAACCTCATGGAACCTTCTTCAAAGCAAGCCTCAACAGATACAAGAAAACTGAAATAATATCTTATATATTATCAGACCACCTTGAACTAAAGGTGGACCCCAACAACAACAGAAATAACAAAAAGCCAACACACACAGAAACTGAACAACTCTCTATTCAATCATAACTAGGTCAGAGAAGAAATAAAGAAATAAATTAGGGACTTCCTAAAATTCAAGGAAAATGAAAGTACAACATACACAAATTCATGGGACACAATGAAAGCAGTGCTAATAGGAATGTTCATTAGCACTAGGTGCCCTCATAAAGAGATTGGAAACATACAAGCAACTTAAGGGCACATCTGGAAGCCCTAGGAAAAAAAGAAGCAGGCACACCCAAGAGGAGTAGATTGCTGGAAATAATCAAACTCAGGGTGGAAATCAATAAACACAAAGAGAAAAATTCAAAGAATCAATGCAACCAAGAGCTGATTCTTTGAGAAAATCAACAAGACAGACAAACCCTTAGACAAACTAACTAAAAGACAGAGAGACAATATCCAAATCAACAAAATCGTAAATGGGAAGGGAGACATAACAACATACAAGGAAGAAATCCAAAGAATCATTAGGTCTTACCTCAAAAGCCTATACACTACAAAACTTGAAAATCTAAATGAAATGGACAATTTCTCTTGATAGATAGATAACCAAAGTTGAATCAAAGTCAGACAAACAAATTAAATAATTCTATATGCCCCAAGGAAATAGAAGCAGTCATAAAAAGTCTCCCAACCACAAAGAGCCCAAGGCCAGATGGTTTCAATGCAGAATTCTAGCAGACCTTCAAAGAAGAACTAATACCAGTATTCTTCAAATTATTCCACAAAATAGAAATGGAAGGAACATTACCAAACTCATTCTATGAGGCCATAGTCACCTTGATTCCTAAACCACACAAAGACCAACAAACAAAGATAATTTCAGACTAATTTCTCTTATGAACATTGATGCAAAAATTCTCAATAAAATACTTGAAAACTGAATCCAAGAACACATCAAAGATATCATTCACCATGACCAAGTAGGCTTGATCCCAGGCATGCAGAGATGGTTCAATATACAGAAATCCATAAATGTAATCCACCATATAAACAAACTGAAGGGAAAAAAACCCACACGGTCATCTCCTCAGATGCTGAAAAAGCATTTGACAAAATCTAACACCCATTCATGTTTAAGGTCTTGGAGAGATTAGGAATACAAGGCACATACCTAAACCTAATAAAGGCTATATAAGCAAGCTGATAGCCAACATCAAATTAAATGGAGAGAAACTCAAAGAAATTCCACTAAAATAGTAGACAAGGGTGCCCACTCTCTCCACATCTCTTTAATATAGAACTTGAAGTTCTAGCTAGAACAATAAGACAACAAAAGGAGATCAAGAGGATCCACATCAGAAAGGAGGAAGTCAAAGAATCACTATTCACAGATAATATGATGGTATACATAACTAACTGCCACAATTCCACCAGAGAACTCCTACAGCTGATAAATACCTTCAGCAAAGTGGCTGGATACAAGATTAATTTAAAAAATCAGTAGTCTTCCTGTATATAAATGACAAATGTGCTGAGAAAGAAATTACGGAAACTACACCCTTTACAATAGCCACAAATAATATAAAGTATCTTGGTGTAACTCTAACCAAGCAAGTGAAAGACTTTATGAAAATAACTTCAAGTCTCTGAAGAAGGAAATTGAAGAAGACATCAGAAGATGGAAAGATATTCCATGCTCATGGATTGGGAGCATCAACATAGTAAAAATGCTCATCTTACCAAAAGGAATCTACAGATTCAATGCAATCTCTATAAAACTACCTACACAATTCTTTACAGACTTTGAAAAATCAATTCTCAACTTCTTATGGAAAAACAAAAAACCCAGAAGAGCTAAAACAATCCTGTACAATAAAAGATCTTCCAGAGGAATCTTCATTCCTTATCTCAAGCTGTACTATAGCGCAACAGTAATAAAAACAGCATGGAACTGGCATATAAATAGGCTGGTTAATAATGGAATTGAAGACTCAGAAATAAACCTACATACCTATTGACACTTGATTTTTGACAAAGAAGTCAAAATCATATAATGGAAAAAAGATAGCATCTTCAACAAATGGTGCTGGTCTAACTTGATGTCTACATGTAGAAAAATGCAAATAGGTAAAACAACAACAACAACAAAGTCTAAGTGGATTAAAGACCTCAGCATAAAACCAGACACACTAAATCTGTTAAAAGAAAAAATGGGGAAGAACCTTAACTCATTGGCACAGGAGATAACTTCCTGAACATAACACAAATAGTTCAGGTTCTAAGATCAACAATTGATAAATGGGACCTCATGAAACTGAAGCAGAGGCAGAGGACACTGTCAATACAACAATATGACAGGTCACAGAATGGGAAAAGATCTTCATCAACCCTACATCTGACAAAGGGCTAACATCCAAAGTATTTAAAGAACTCAAGAAATTAAACACCACCAAAACAAATTATCCAATTTTTAAAAATGGGGTACAGAATTAAACAGAATTCTCAACAGAGGAACATAGAATGGCCAAGAAACACAAAGAAATGCTCAAAGGCCTTAATTATCAGGAAAATGCAAATCAAAACAATTCTGAGATTCTATCTTGCACTTACCGGAATGGCTAAGATTAAAAACTCATGTAGCAGCACATGCTGGCGAGGATATGGAGAAAGAGGAACATTCCTCCCTTGCTGGTAGAAGTGCAAACTTGTACAACCACTTTGTGAATCAATCAACTGGGAATAGTGCTACTACAAGACCCAGCCATACTACTCCTGGCCAGATACCCAAAAGATGCTCCACCATACTACAAGAACATTTGCTCAACTATGTTCTTAGCAGCTTTATTCATAATAGCCAGAATTTGGAAACAACCTATATGTCTCTCACTCAAAGAATGGATAAAGAAACTGTGGTACATTTACACAATGGAATACTATTCAGCCATTAAAAACAAAGAAACCTTAACATTTGCAGGCAAATGGGTGGAACTAAAAATGATCATCTTGAATGAAGTAACCCAGACCCAGAAAGACACATATGCTATATACTCACTTAGAAGTGGATATTAGATCCGGGCTTGGTGGCATATGCCTTTAATCCCAGCACTCGGGAGGCAGAGGCAGGTGGATCGCTGTGAGTTTGAGGCCAGCCTAGTCTACAAAGCAAGTCCAGGATGGCCAAGGCTACACAGAGAAACCCTGTCTCGAAAAAAAAAAAAAGAAGTGGATATTAGCTCAACATAGATGTCCTCTGAGAGATTGTACCCAGTAGGGGAATGGGACAGATTCTGGGACTAGTGGCCAGACTCTGGGTGGAGCACTGAGGGTAGTATGGAAGAGTGGGGGGATGGAAGGACCCAGAGGGTTCAGCAACCTCACAAGGAGACCATCAAGGCCAGTGGTTATGGACTCAGGGGGCCTGCAAAAAGTATTTCACCAACCAAGTACAATTTATGCAGTGAACCTAGACCCCCTCTTCAGATCTAGCCAATGGACAGCTCATTCTCCATGGTTGTGGAGGGATTGGGGACTGCCTCTGACATAAACTTCTGGTGCCTGTGATTTGGACACTTCCCCTTGGTGGGGAGGCCATGCAGGCACACGGAAGAAGAGGATGCAGGCTATCTGGATGAGACTTGATAGGCTGTGGTCATATGGAGGGGGAGGAGGTCCCCTTTTGTCAGAGGTCTAGGGGGTACGGGAGTAGGTCAGAAGAGGAAGGGAGAGTGGGAATGGGAAGATAAGAGGGACGGGATAACAATTGGGATGTAATATGAATAAACTATGATAAATATTTAAAAACCTACCTACCCAAACAAACACATAACTGAAAAAAAAAACCAAACAAACAAAAACCACAAAAAAAAAAAAAAAGAAAGAAAGAAAGAAGAAAAGAAGAGAAAGTTACTAGCTGTGTGGGAGGTGTGGCTGTGGGAAAGGTCTTCAGAGAAAGGTCACCTTGCAGCTCAGTACCCCCCTTGTGAGTAGGGCTGAGTCTCTAGGACAGATATGGACAACTGAAGTGCTCAGCATAAAATCCTCACAAGGGTAGAAATAGGCTTGAGGGAATCAAAGGGACCCTAAGAGCTTGTAGATGCTGGAACCTCTCAAAACACCTGGGAAATACTTTTTTGTCCACTGGAATTTATGATGGTTTGAATTAAGAATGCTGCCCATTGGTTCAACTGTCTGAATAATGAAGGAGCAGCACTATTTGAAAGGATTAGGTGTGGCCTTGTTGGAGGAAATGTGTCATTGGGGCAGGCCTAGTGGCTCAGTGTCTCTTCCTGCTGCCTGCCGATCCAGATGTAGAACTCTCAGCCCTTTCACCACTGGCGACCCAGGGCTTGGTCAAGTGGAGCATTGAACACATGAGCCTTCTGTAGGACACTCAAACCTGCTCGGAGCCAAAGCCCTGAAGTTACTTGGCTTCCACCATTGATACCTTCTGCTTGCATCTTCTCCCTCCCAACACTAGAGATTTGAGCAGTCAGCAGGGCAGGGTTGCATTTTAAAGAAGAATCTCAAATGAGCAGGTCCCCAGAATGCACCTTTACAGCCGTGACTCAGAGACCAGCCTTCTCTAGGACCCAGGAGTCCACCACCCTGTTTAGTAGCCACAGGCTAGAAGCAACAGATATGAATGGTGGCTGTACTATTTTGCTTTGATCACATGCAGGTTTTGTTCTTCTTCCCTCCTTCCCTCCCTCCCTCCCTCCCTCCTTCCCTCTCTGCCTCCCTCCCTCCCTCCCTCTCTGCCTCCCTCCCTCTCTGCCTCCCTCCCTCCTTCCCTCCCTCTTCAAGGCCTTCCACATGTTACCTCTAAGCCCAATGCCCATCCCTTTGAACCCTTCACCTGTACCAAGGTCAGGAATGGTGGTACCACACCAGGAGGGTCACTGAGTTAATTCTTTGACCTACATGACTTACCTACACTATTCTACACCAAGTATTAAGAAGATATAACAAATCTTTTCTTTTAGAAACAGTAATCTTTTAAAAACCACAAACGTTTCTTAACCATATGTTAACCTAGCTTTATAAAAGTACAGCATTCAAATGATTTTTTTCTGCTTGTCCATTACGATGAAAAAAAAAAAACACCAAAACCAAAAACAAACAAACAAACAAAAAACCTGATGTGGCCCAAGCAGAGACTGCCTCACATAGTGACTCTGGTGGGAGATGTTTAAGTTTGAATCTTAGCTTCACTCCTTTCCTTCCCCTTTAAGATGCAGGCCAGCTTCTGAGCATCTATAAACCTGTCTCCCGGTCTGTGAGTAAGGAGGGATTGCTCTGCCTTCCCTATAGGAACGGAATTAGGATCAGGTGAGAGAGTGTGGACAAAGTGCCCAGAGCAGCCCCAGGCTTACAGTAAGACTTTATCAGCTTCAGCTGGAGCACAGCCCCCCTCATGTCCACTACTGGCAGCTTCCCCACATTTGGGGATGTCTGGATACCCCAAGGTTTAGAAATACTTCTTAGAACATCCAACATCCTTTACCTCAGCTGGGAGTGGTGGCACCCATCATTGGCCCCAGCACAGGTAGCCTGAGACAGGTGGCCTCTGTGATTGGAGGGTATTTTGTTCTACATTGTGAGTCCTAGGCCAGCCAGGGCCACATAGCTGACGCCGTCTCCGAATTAAAACAAAACAAAGACCGCTTACCTGTGTGCTCATCCCACTCTTTCCCCTGCTCCTCGGAGCTAGTTAACTGTGCTTCATTTTCAAGGAAACACATCAAGGTCAGATGCAAGCAACGGAGAAGAGCTCAAGCAAGTTTGCTTGGAACAGTTAGCCTTCTGTGAAAGCTTCTCCCTCTCAGTCCCAGGAACTAAGTGGTATTAACGGGCTCACAGAGCAGTGCCAATCTATGCTGGGAACAGCAGGAACACAGGACCTTTCCTGACTTTGATATTCTGGCTTTGCGAGTGGTAGAACAGTACCTGCCCAGGGTCTCCTTGAAAGAAGAATTATTGATACACTAAAGGGCAGAACAAGAGAACACCTTCAAGGTGTCTGCCTTGTCTCACCCTGAAGCTAGCAAGCACAGCCAGGGAAAACTGGGCAGTCGGGAAGGAGCAGGCGTCCAGGGAAGATACTTTCTGAAGTGTGGAGGAGACACGCCTCCCACCCTCCCCACCCCCTCAAACCTCCACACACCCCCTCCCACCCCCCCCACCCCCATCCCCACCCCCCACGCCTGCACTGGCGAGCCACGGCTGCACTTGCTCACTCTTCTGTTCTCACTTGACTTCCGGGCCTTCCCTCCATCCCTAGATGGCTCCCCTTCTTTCATCTTTGGTACAGTTGAGTTCTCCAGCAGCTCTGCCTTCTTCAGCCAAGCTGTGGACCGGAGCCCCACTGCGCTGCTCTTCATTTTGCTAGTGCAGCCTCGCTACATGCGCTTTGCTCTGGCCTTCGCAATCCAGTTTTTTATGCACCTTGATGTACGAATCAATTAAATCCTTTAGGCACCAAAGCCACTGAACCCTTCTCCACCCAACCTCCAAGCATTAGCATAGCATCCCTTCTGCTCTGTATGTCTGTCCACTATCCTGCTTTCCCTCTTTCTGGTTCAATTATCCTCCCCGAAGTAGTATTACGTAGACATAAAGAGCACTCATCAAGGGTCTCTTTTTCCTCTAGAGATGTTCTCTCGTCCTTGGTGATATTATGCTCTCTCATGTCCAGATTTGAGCCAAGTGTGTGAATTTAGAGTTTATCCCCAGAGATTTGAGGCTCGATTTTCAACTCTCCATGTGGATGTTGTTTTTAGAGTGTAAAAAGCCAGTATTTGCTAAAGCCACCATCTATCCTCTAGAGGCCAGTTGCATGCTTGTCCCAGACCAACCTTTTCTACCTCACCTGTCTACCTATCTCTCATTTTCAAGAGCAGTTGACGATGGACCATGATGTCCTCAGCCTTTTCCTTTCAACAACTATGATCCAGTGTCCACCTTGCATAATTCCGGTAACCTTGAGCACCTCTAATAACCTCCCCTACAAACCTCCCCTCCCTTTCTCTCCTCTCCTCCCTTCTTCTTCTCTCCTCTCCTTCTTCTCCTTTCTTCTTCTCACTTCCCCTCTCCTCTCCCCGCACTCCTCTTCTCTTCTCACCTCACCTCTCCTATCTTCTCTCCTTCCCCTCCTTTCCCCTCCCCTCCCTTCTCTTCTCCTCTTCCTTTCTCTTCCCCCTTCCTTTTCCTCTGCTTCCCTCTTCTACCTTCCTTCCTCTTTCAGTGTGGTCTCCTTGTGTAGCCCTGTGACCTCAAACCTTTACCTTTTGCCTTCCCTAGTGATGAGATTCCAGGCTCGTGTCACCATGACTGATGTGGCTGCAAGCCTATGGGGACGAGGGAGTGGAAAGTGGTGGTTTGAAAGAGAACAGCCCCATAGGCTCGTTTATCCGCATGCCTGATCCCAAGTTGAGGAACTGCCTAGAAAGGATTAGGAGATGTTTCACTGGGTGAGGACTCTGAGGTGTAAGAAGTCCACTACAGCCTCCCCACTCTCTGATTGCTGTTCGAAGATCAGAGTGTAAAGCGGTCAGCTGCTGCTCAGCTCCACGCATGTCTGCAGCCACCACGATGATCATGGACGAAGCCTCTGACAATGTAGGCAGCCGTCAGTTAAGTACTTTTTTTTAAAAAAAATAAGAATTACCTTGGTCATGGTGTCGCTCCACAGCAATAAAATAGTAACTAAAATGAACTTCTTTCCATGAGGTTCCTTCATTCCTCAGAGGCTGGTCCAACGCTATTGTGTGGAGAGCGGGGACTGACTCTGACATAAACTCTGCTGCCTCCCATATTTGACCACTTCCCCTTGGTGGGCAGGCCTGGCGGGCACACAGAGGAAGGGAAAGCAGGCTATCCAGATGAGACCTGATAGGCTGTGGTCATATGGTGGGAGAGGAGGTCCCCTTCTGTGACAGGCCTAGAGGAGGGGGAATAGTGTGAAAGACGGAGGGAGGGGAGAACGGGAAGGTACAAGTACGGGATAACAATTGAGATGCTATGTGAATAAATTATTTAATAAAAATTAAAAATATAAAAAAATTCATTTTTTGGTGACTGTGCTAGAGGAGGGAACATTCTGGAAGGAAATGAGTTTGACTGGCTTTGTGGCTTTGGAGCAGAAGGAAGAGCTGTTTCATCGCACATGCAGATAAACAGAAAACCCTACCATGCAACCTTTAGAAAATGTCAGAAGGAAGTAAACACCTTTTCTTCGAGGTGTCCTCTGGCCTCTCCATGTGCACCCACACACTCACACACAGAATGAATAAACTAAAAAAAAATGTTTAAAGTGTAAACTTCATTTGCATGTAACAAATTGTAACATAGAAATAAGTAAATTTATCAGAATATTCATCATGCTTATGACTATAGCTGTTAAATATTCTTGGTATCAAAAAACATTAGCAAATGGAGAAATGGTCCACACTCTTATATGGGAAGATTTCATTTGAAAAACTTGTCAGTTATTCAAAGTCATTTTAGTGAAGTTTTGATGATCTTCCTATTTTCTTAGAGATAAATATAAATAACATTTCATAATTTATGTAGCAAAGTAAATGTTTAAAGTTAGTGGATGAAAATGGAGTTTGAAATTAGATTCATGAATATCTGGAAATGTCAAAGCAACATATAAACAGTGGCCCTACAGCTCAGAAAAGGTAGCTTAGTTAATAACTAGTGAGAACAAAGTGCTATCAAAGTTGAGGGAAACAAACCTAGAATTTAATCTGTATTACATAAATAAAAACACACACACAAAAAAAGCCCATGTAGATTAAGGTGCAGAAAGTTAAGTAATAGAAACTCTAGAAGAAAAATTTCAATGTTATTTGCAAAACTTTAGGAGTAACTTCTTAGTAAGGTAAGGAGAAAAAAGAGGTTCAAGTATGCCAATGCACCCCTGTAGTCTCAACACTTAGGTGGTAGATGCAGAAAAACCAGGAGTGCAAGGCCAGCCTCAACTACATAGCAAGTTCCAGGCCAGCATGGGTGATGTGAGACCTTGTTTCAAAATATAAAACAAAACACAAAATCAATAAATGAAAGAAAAATCTATAATATAATGGAAAGTATATGCTGTAATTTTAGATGTTTATGTGTATGTATTTCATGTTTGCCTATATGTGCAAGTATCTAGGTATACATAATTTATCTGAATAAGAATTTTTAAAGTGTGTAGCAAAAGATACTAAATAGAATCTCAACATAACACATAGAGTCACAAAAATGTAGTGCAATGTAGTGCATAGGAATGCCAAACCTTCCCATATACACAGAACTCCTGTCTGTAGGACAGGAGAAGACAAGCAAGGCCATAGGGAAGCAGCAGAGATGGATATGGATTCTCCTGCCCCTTCCAGACAGTGATTGTCCAACCAGAAACCATCTAATGGTGTCACGTGACTGCCTCAGTAATGGAAATGACTGCTGTTGCCAGGGTCGAGGAGGCTACGGTGAGGGTGCTGCCTTTTCCACCACCTTTGGGAAGCACAAGGAAGGAAGAGCTCAAGACAGTCAGAGCCACGTGCTCACGTCATCGCCTGCCTGTCACGCATCCCCATCATACTGTCCCAAGCACGAAAAAGAAACTGCTATTATTCTTATCCCCAGAGAACATGAGCTTTATTATTATTTTTTTTAAATGGAATTACATTCTTCAAATACAGAACACAGAAATATAATTCCACAGAAATGGACAGCCCTCCGGGTCATGAACCTCCTCAGCAGCCAAGAAGACGCAAACAAAAATGGTAAAACACTTACAAGAAAACAGGAGAAGGGCTGGGAAGGGGGACTAGGATGGGGATTGTTTGTGGGGAGTGAGGGGGTGTGGGGTGTGGGAGGTGAGAGGTTTTGGAGAGAGAAGGGTAACCAAGTGGGGAGGACGTCTCTGTGACAAGCTGGAGACTCGTGACAGAGTAGGCTCCTGGGAGGAAAGGGGGTGACTCTAGCTGAGATTTCCGGCATCAAGAAACATGGAGACTGAAGTGGCTACTCCTGGCCAGGCAGCACTTCTAGTAGAGGGAGGGAGGGGGAGAACAAGGCACCCACAAAACCTTCGAGCCAAAATTTACCCTACAGGATGTGCAGGGATAAAGATGGAGCAGAGATTGAGGGAATGGCCAATCAATGACTGGCCCAACCTGAGACCCACGCCATAGGAGAAAGCCAACCCCTGAAACTATTAATGATACTCTGCTGTGCCTGTACACAGAAGCCTAGCATGACTGCCCCCTGAAAGCCTCAGCCCAGCAGCTGATCACAAGATATGCTGAGAACCCACAGCCAAACATCAGGCAGAGCTTGGGGAGTCTTGTGAAGGAGTGGGGGGGAAAGAAAGAAGGTCACCAAGGGGACAAGAACTCCTCAAGAACGCCAACAATGACAACTAAACTGGGCCCACAGCGGTTTACAGAGACTGAATCACCAACCAAAGACCATGCGTGGACTGGTCCTAGGCCCATGACACATAGGTAACTGTTGGGGTAGCTTGGTCTTCATGTGGGTCCCCTAGCAAAAGGGGAGGGGGTCGTATCTGGCGTGAACTCTGCTGCCTGTTTTTGGATCACTTTATCTCAGCTGGGCTGCCTTGTCTGACCTCAGTGGAAGAGGAAGTGCTTAGTCCTGATGTGACTTGATGTGCTGGGGTGGGTCTGTAATGGGGGGCTCCCCTTTTCTGAGGAAAAGAGGAGGGGGAAAGAGAGTGGGAGGTTGGGACTGGGAGGAGAGGAGGGAGGAGACTGCGATAGGGATGTAAAATAAGGAAATGAATAAATGAAATAAAAAATGTTAAAACAAGAGAGAAGAAGGAAGTACAGAGCGGCTGTGATGTAGAGAAACCAGCAATTTGGGCAGAAATGTGCAACGCTATGATGCTAGGGGAGTGGGCCTTAGTCTAAAGGTTGAAAGCAGCTATTTACTGTACTGAGTCCACTCACCCCATGAGCATTTTATTTTGTTAGTCTTGCCAGAAATGTGTACCTTGAAAATAAACTAGCCCCTAGATTAAAATTACAGCCTCGGACACACTGGAATTAAACAGGGAAGTTAAGTGGTACCAGGGATGGAATAGAGAGAGAGCTCCATAGTGTCACACATTCTAGACAATATCTTGGCCAGACGTGTCAAACACTAAGCCATTAACAACAGACACTTGGGTAGACTCTTTATTTCTACAGCAAACAGAGACCAATAGATGCAAAGCCAAATGCAGTACATTAATCTAGAACGGATCCAGGCCAGAACAAAAGTTATAATGGATAGTTGGGGGGTGGGAGGATTTGAAAAAGGCATTAAGGCTCAGGTAATCTTATAAAATATTTTAGATTATTTTAAGTATGACAGAGGTTTTGTAGCCATTTAGGAGTCCTGCTGAAATATAGGGGTATTAGTTGAAATACTTATAAGTGAATTGCCAAAAGGTATAGCAAACATAAATGTGAGAAGGTTGAGAGAAGAATGCTTAGAGGAGGCAGTTGGAGGAGGAAGAGAAGAGAAGAGGAAGAGAAGGCTGCTGTTGCATTTGCTGTTGCTGGCTGAATATTCTGATGACAGAGATCAGTATTGCCCCCAAAGAACTCAATGACCTTAAACAGCAGGAAGTAGCCAAAGAGAATAACACCCCTTCTCCCCACTAAACTTTCTTCCTCTCCTAACTGGTGTTGGGGTGTTGGAAGGGATTGAGGTGGAGAAGGGAGAGATATGAGAAACCAAGATAAAAATAGATTTTAAAAGTACATCTATAATCAGGTCTTCCGCAAAAGCACCAAGCGCTCTTACTTTCTGAGCCATCTCTCTATCCATAAAATGCTGGTCCTTGTCACCGCACTGGGCTTTTGGAAGGACAGGTGAGTAAAAGCCCACTTGCTCTATCATCTCTCTTCCAGCATCCCTCCCTCCGAGGGCACCATCCAACTCCTCTGTCTGAAACCACCCAGTTGCTTCTATCTGGCACACTCTTATATGCACATGCAGTCTCGGAGTAAAAAGAGTGAGTGTGAGAGCTCATTTGTGGGATTGTTCAGAGTTTAGGCAACGAAGCTTATGGCTTATAAACTCCTGGGTTTGCTTTGTTTATTCAGGGTGAGAAGCAACTGTGGCTAGTGACTGTTTTCAGAATTCCTCCATGGATGCTAGCTGTAGTGGTGTATGCTCAGGAGGCTGAGGCAGGAGAATCATGAGTTCAAGGTCATCCTGAGCTGCTTAGTAAGTTTCAGGCCAGTGTAGATTACATAATGAAACACTGTCTCACAAACAAAAATTCCCTCCATTGTCTTAAAGATTCATTTGTTTGCTTTATTTTCTGTGTATGTGTGCCTGCTTGTCTGTAAGTTCATTTGCATGCAGGTGCCCTCAGAGAACAGAATAGGGCATTTGGATTCTCCCAGAGCTTGAGTTATAGGCAGTTACAATGAGCCGCCCTATGTGAGTGCTGGGAACTAAACATGGCCTCTTCAAAGGCAGTGAGGGTTCTAACCACTGAGTGATCTCATCTCCTTCTGTTATCTTAAAGGATGTATTTAGTGGGATGGAATTTTCTTTCTTTAGATTAATTAATTTATTTATTCACTTTATATGCTAATTGTAGCCCCTCCCCCTCTTCCAAGTCCTATCCTTCCTCCCTCCTCCCCATGTCCCCCTCTCCTACCCCTCAGAAAAGGGGATCCCCCCCAACCCATCCCAGAATCTCAAGTAGCATCAGGACTGAGTGCATCCTCTACCACTGTGGCCTGACAAGGAGCCCTGACAGGGAAAAGTGATTGAAAAGCATGCTAGAAAGTCCATGTCAGAGACAGCCCCTGCTTCCATTTACTAGGGGACCCACATGAAGACCACGCTGCCCATATGATACATATGTGTAGGGGGCCTAGGTTCACTCCATACATGGTTCTCTAGGTTGCTGTTTCAGCCTCTGAAGCCCCCTGGGCCCAGGTTAGTTGGCTCTGATGGTCTCCTTGTGGAGCTCCTTTTCTGTTTGGGTCCTTCTATCCCCCAACTCTTCCATAAGGTTCCCTGAGCTCCATCCAATGTTTGGCTCTGAGTCTCAGCATCTGCTTCCATCTGGTGGAACAGAATTTTTAATGGTTTGATAATTCTTGACTGTGTTTTGGGAATCCACTAGAACATTTTTGCCTTTTTTTGTTGGTAGCCCAGGCCAGGAGTCTTATGAAGCCACAGACCTACTTTCTAGTTGGCACCCACTGCCCTGAAGTAAGTTACCAGCCAATTACAATAAGCAGTGGGATGGATGGGGACAAGCTAGCTTGAATCACACTCCCCCTCGCTGCCCCTGGACAAGGAGCAGTAGGCATAGCACATGATGCCTTGCCTGGGTTAGTTAAGGAGCAGTGATCCTTCAAAAGTGAATAAGTCTTTCGTCTCAGCACTTAGGAGGCAGAAGCAGGCGGATCACTGTGAGTTTGAGGCCAGCCTGGTCTACAGAACAAGTTCCAGGACACACAGAGAAACCCTGTCCTGAAAAAAAAAAAGTGAGTAAGTCACTTGCTGAAGATGGCAAAGGCATTGCTTCTACAGAAATTGTTGCTGCTTTTTCAACTCAGTGGCAGTCCTGATAGGCCTTCACCCTTGTACCACAAGCACTTTCCTGGCCAAACTCTTTGGCTAGTCTAGAACTACCTATTAAGGCCAATAATGCTGCCTGCCTCTTTAAATTAAGCAAACTCACAAGGAAGGCCAAGTAGCCTCTTGTCACTTTGTGAGTGTGAGAGCCGGCATGGGCTGTGTCTCCACTCTCCCTGCTGTCTCTCATCTCTGTGCCTTTCCCTGCTGGAGGCCGGAGAATCTCTCCACACTTTCCTTCTCAGACTTCCTTGCCAGCTGGCACTTGGAGAAGACAGGGTGGGCAGCTTTCCTGGTTTCCAGTGCCACCCAGTATGGCTGGCAGCCAAGGAAGAGTGCCCGGCTGCCCACTTAATTGCTGTTGCCCAGGCCATGCTGCGCTTGTCTAGAGGTGGTGGCAGCAGCCGTGCTGGAGTGCCTCTGTGGCTGTGCAGCAGGCTGTGGTCTCTTCTCTCTTTCATACCCTGAGATACCTCTGGGCACTTTATATCTGTCAGGCACACCTCCACCTCATTGGGGATCTGAATACTCTCTGAGCTGATTTCTACCTCCAAGATCTACCGTATTTTTCAGACTATAAGACGCACCTGACCATAAAACGCACCCAGTTTTTGGAGCAGTAAAACAAGAAAAACAGAAAAAAACAGCAATCAGACCATAAGGCACACCCTAATTCCACCCCCCCCCCCAACACACACATACACTCTTGGGAGGAAAGTGCATCTTATGATATGAAAATTACAGTAAGTCATGCCCAGGCCTCCTTCCCTAAGGAACAAAAGCCCAGCAACCTGAAGTCCTAACTGAGCACAGACTCAGCCTGTGAATGCCCTCGCCCCTTTAGGCCCAGGTACATGCAGAATCGCACTGTCTCTGCTTTGCTGACAGTTTCTGGCCATTGGCAGTGGAGCCTGAGCTGCATAGGGTCCCCTGTCATCACAACCACCACCAAGGTCTGGGAGGAGGGCACCTCCTCCAGCCCCGATAAGCTAACTTAAAAGGCCAAATTATAGTGGTAAACAGAAATAGGAGATTTTTTTTCAATGTGTTCCCACTGGGAAGAGATAGAGAATCTAGTGGCCCTCCCCCAACCCACCTTTGGGCTCCTGAGCTGAGGGTGACATCTAAGTAGAAGGTCAGAGTTATGCATATTTAAGCAGTCCCCAGTCAAGGCTTGGTCCTGCCCACCATTTGTAAGGTGGTCTGTTAAATTGTCAATCTCTTTCCAGGAGAAAAACGCCCTCTCTGGCTAGCCAGGGATTTGGACTTTGTCTCTTAGCACAAGGTTCAGAGGGGAGGAATTTCCGGCTTCTTAGGGTTCATAGTGATGAACACACACGTGCCTACAGAATATCGTCATCCCTGCCAAAGTCTGTTTTATCAGGGTGCTGGAGATAAAACATGTCTTAGGAATCAGTATGGTGTCGACCTGCCTGTCTCTATGTTAAAATGGATACTGAGATCCAGATAGGACCCCAAGCTTTGTCAAGTGTAGGGGGAGCAGAACTGACCATTACCTGTGCTGGCCTGCAGCCAAGTGCCCACATTGCTCATTGTGATAGATGGAAGGTTGACTCTGACTCATGGGGGACCTTACAGATGGAAAATGACAAGCTCAGGCCTTTAAAGCCTCTGCTCTAGCGTATTGGTGGACTAACTCAACACATTCGGGATCTATACATGTTCAGAATCTATAGATATTCCAATGGTGGGAGGTGCAAGGTGCAACAACTTCTCTTTTGCTTTGGAAATGAAATGCGTGGCATTTTCTCCATCTCTGGAGGCCCTGGAAATTGGAGACATGCTGTCAGGGTGGGTGGGTGTCTCAGAAAGGGCTTTGCATGTGAAGATATTTCTACCCCATGTGCTTATTCACGAGGTGACATTTCCAGCATGCTCTCAATAAGCAGATGAATAAAGGGTGCACTCTGCTTGTAAGCAGATAACATTGCCCCTCCACCCTCTCTGCTCCTTATCCAACGGCCTTTGTGCAATATGTCCATGTTGGCTCCCCATACATTGCTCCAGATATGACCTCTTCCTCGCCAAAGTAAAGAAAGCTGTAGCACACAGAATGCCTTACTCTGTTGCTCGCAGAGACATGGCATTGAGAACTAACTGTAAAAGCACCTGCAGGAAGGGGAAGTCCACTGGACCCTTTCCTGAAGGTTAGGAGCTGTCAGAACAATGGGACACACCCTTACCCTGGATGGGAATGGCTGTGGCTCCCCAGCATTGCTGTTTGTGAACACCTGGACTATCTTAGCTGTGGCCGTGAGTTCTGGCTATAGACTTTATTTCATAGCAAAAGAAGTGGTGCATCTGGCTTAATAGAATTCTGGAATGGCCTGATGAACCATTGTTTTGTAGGAGCTTCATTGTTGGTAACTAACTTTATGATTTCGTGCCTGGCTTACAGAAACACAGTGGTATTGTGAGGGAAGGTGGGAGAAGAATTGGCAGCAATCTGAGCTGGGGACAGGACCATGGGGACTCTCTTTCTTGCCTTTTGGATTCTCTTCATCTGTAGGAAAACTTGTTATGTGCCATAGCCCAGGAATAAGTTGTTACTGCTGTGTGGAATGTGAAGGAAATGTAGTTTGTACGTGATGTTGACCAGACAGCTTGTTACTTAACCACCGTTTGTTGTGAGGATGAGTAAGAAGACAACCCCATCCCCTGCTCTGTGACTTTGGCCCTGGGACAGAAAACTACATTTTCCAGTCTCCTTTGCCAGCTTCCCATTAGGGCTCTCAGCCAATAGCATTGATGGAGAATTAGACAGTGGAGTACAGACCTTCAGTGGACTTCTTTACCATCGACTGGTTCCTCCTCAGTGCTTCAACTTGTGCAAACAGTAGGCTCCAGATACCACGTCTCTGACGTTAGTGGGTTGAGCCTTTCCTCCGGCGGTCAAGCAACAGCCCTGGGGGCTGCTCGTGTCATCTCATCTTTGGTAACACCGTGCCTTCCAGTATGCCTCATGCATACTAGACATGTTCTCTATCACTGAGCTACACTTGAGCCTAGACTCTCCCTCTGCTTATATGTTTTTAATTTCTGAGGTACTCAAGAATCTGTATGTCAGTGTAACTAAGTCCCTATGTTATTAAACCCTGTTTCTTTGTCTAATATGACATAGTTTTCCAGATGGACTTTACTATTATAGTTCCTTTTCCTACTAGAATAGGAACCCACCCACCCATCCATCCATCCATCCTTCCATCCATCCATCCATGTACCCACCCATCCATCCATCCCATCTACCCATCATCAATCTATCAGCCGTCTTTCCACCTATGAAAGGTATCCCAATCTAGTGGTGGAGAGATGTCTAAGGTTAAGAGTGCTTGCTGTCTCCCAGAGGACCCAGGTTTGAGTCTTACCCCCCACATCAGGTGGGGCTCAACTATCTGTAACTTCAGCTACACAGGGGTCTGATAGTCTCACCTGGTCTCCATGGCTCCATGGTAATTGAATTCATATGTACATTCTCTCTCTCTCTCTCTCTCTCTCTCTCTCTCTCTCTCTCTCTCTCTCTCTCTCTCTCACACACACACACACACACACACACACACACACACATACACACACACTTAAGGGAAAACAAAAATTTTTATTTAAAACTATCTCAATCTAATCAACAAGGGTAGAAAAAGATGACCCCCTCCCTGGCCCCAGGATTGAAAAAAAAAATCAGGGATAGTTTTCCATGGGTCCTTTTCTATGGGTCCTAAAAAGGTGTCTTGTGTCTTTTCCTCATCTCTTCTTGCTTCTTTATTCCTTCATCCCTAGCCTCCAGAATATTGGGTATCATCCCTTCTACATCATTAGCCTTTTCCTGACAGTCACTTCTAAACTTAATAAGAGATAAAAGCTTGTGGAGAAAGAATCTAGAACTGACCCATTTTGGAATAACTGATATTTTAAAAAATATTTCTGAGGCTACCAAAAGTTCTCATGCACAAAGGGAATCATCAAAGTGTGGCAATTGAATGATACGTGATTACTATGGAGAGGCTGCACTGTCCTACTCTTGGTCCCATCATATTTCCTCAGGATTCTGATATAGTTAGCACGTCCCACCAGGTATTACAAAAGGCAAACGACGTAAGTGACTCTTGATAGGTCTGATGCAAAATAACTCTTTTTAGTAACAACAAGGACAGAACAGGCCTTGTGTAGATATCAAGGCACCATTTGTATTGCTTGCTTTGTGTTCTGGTTAAGTTTTTTTCAACTTGATCCATGTTCGACTTATCTGACAGTATGGAGCCTCTATGGGAAACCAGGTTCTATTCATTGACCTGTTGGAAAGCCTTGAGGGCATTTTCCTCATTTATGTGAGAGGGCCCAGTTCATAATGGGTGGTGTGGCCCCTTAAGTAGAGGGTTCTGGGGTATATAAGAAAGCAGGCAGCATTCCTTCATGACCCCCCCCTTCAGTTCCTGACCTCAGGCTTTGTGTTACTGCCTACCTACATCCTCAAATGATAAATTATAAGCTCCAGGGTAAAACGAACCCCCTTTTCTCCATGGTGCTTTTGGTCATGGTGTTTTATCATAGCAACAAAAAGCAAACTAACACATTTAGGTACGTATCAGGATGCTTTTAGCTGCCGGTAACAGACTTTCCAATTCATAATCATCCAAATATTCCAGCAATTCCACTCTGAGCTATATACTCTAGAGACATGAAAAAAATATGACTATGCAAAACTGTACACATGAATATTCATGAGGTAATTATTTATGACAATCAAATAGTCAGCAACTAATGAAACAAATGAGCAAAATATGGTGTAGACAGAGTATTAAGGAGGAGTAAATAAGTGATGCATACTACAATATGTATAAGCTTGAAAAACATTAGGAAACAAACCAGAAAAGACCAGTGTATTCTGATTCCACTTTCAAAGATAGACAATTCCATGAAGAGAGAAATGTGTGTGTTTCAGAGACAGAGTGAATGGGAGAATGAGAATTATGGTTTTAATGTGGCATACCACTCACGGGCTCATGTATCTGAACACTTGGTCAGCCTCTAGCTGGTACAGTGAGAGGCTGCAGAGCCTGTAGCGTGGAGCTTATTGGAAGGAGTGGGCTATCTTGAGGTCTTACAGCTCAGCCCACTACCTACCACAGATACACTGTGACCAGCTGACTCATGTTCCTGTTGCCACTGCCTTCTCTATTGCAGGGCTGTGTCCCTTCTTAAACTGTCAGCCCAAGCAAACCATTCCTCCTTCGAGATGCTTCTGTTGGATGTTTCCTCACAGTAATGAGCAGTAACAGGATTGAGAGCTAAAGTTTTGTGGGTTTTTTTGTTTTGTTTTGTTTTGTTTGCAGGTGGTACAAATGTGGAAAAGCAATTTGTGGGGATGATTGCAGAATCCTGAAAATAGTCTAAAAGCCACGACATGGTTCACTCTGAATGGGTGAATTATGGAATAAATGATTGTTTTATAATTAAGCTGTCACCAAACATCCTTACTTGAATAACAAGAGAAATTGTTTCTCCAGTCCCAGGAAGTGTGAAGTGAGTGGGTGACCAATGGGTGAATTCAGTTACCAGTGGGTAAATTCAGTTACCAATGGGTGACCTCAGTTACCAATGGGTGACCTCAGTGACCAATGGGTAAACTCAGTGACCAATGGGTGAGCTCAGTGATCAATAGGTGAACTCAGTGACCAATGGGTGAACTCAGTGACCAATGGGTAAACTCAGTGACCAATGGGTGAGCTCAGTGATCAATAGGTGAACTCAGTGACCAATGGGTGAATTCAGTTACCAATAGGTGAACTCAGTTACCAATGAGTGAATTCAGTGACCAATGGGTGAACTTGGTTATCAATGGGTGAACTCAGTTACCAATGGGTGAACTCAGTGACCAATGGGTGAATTATGTCATCCAGGATCCCATCTGTTTCTGCCTCTTCATACTCAATAGCTGCCCTCTTGGTTGTACCACAGTAGCATCATCTTTAGAAGCTCTGAGGAGAGATAAGGGAGAGTACCTTTTTGATACTGTTCTATTGAGTCAAGGCCCAGGCTAGCCTCAAACTCCCAATTCTCACGCTTCAGTTTCTCAAGTGCTGGGGTTCCACACATGTATTGCCATAGTCAATAAGACTTCCTTTATATGCACCCCTGCTACCCCAATTTGAGAGAAAACTTTCTAGGCTGTTTCCAAGCTAATCTGTCATCTTAACGGTGAGTCAAGGTGTCTCAGGCAGGGGACAGAACACAGGACTTTGATTCAGGCTCTTTCAGAGTGAAGAAAGGTGGCCATGGCTGCCAGGCAGGCACCTCCATAGCTACAGAGGTGAAATAATTCTCTTAACGGAATCAGTCTTGGCATTGTTTACTTCATTTATTTATGTGCTTATTTACTTATATTAAGGCAGAGCTTTGCTAGGTAGCCAAGACCCAATGCCTCATCTTCCTGTGCCTGCCTCTTTCATGCTAGGTTCCAGGAGTGCACCCCCAAGCCTGAGTTTTCATTTTCATTTTTATTTTTTCAAGCCAGACTTTTAAATTTATTCATCTATTTTAGGTTGAGTTTGAAGTTATGCTTATCTATCTCCATCCTTTTCTCAGCCCAGTTGACTTCCTGTCTATACTTATGAACACATGAGTGAATGTGCACACATATTTTAAATGCTTCTACTTTCAGCTTCTTGTAACTATGGAATATGAGATTTTGCTTTTTAAATTATTTTAATCTGATTGATTTTATGTTTGTAATTTTTGCTTATTTTGGGATTTTTGAGACAGAGTCATGTAGCCCAGGCTGGCCTGAAACTCACTTTATAGTTAAACATGGCCTTGAACTCTGGGAGCTCCCAACTAAGATTATTAGTGTATGCCATGGTATTGGCTCCATTTTTTTTTTTTATTGTATTATCTTTAAATCTTTAATTTATTTAGTTTGTGTATGTTGGTATGTGTATGGTGGTGTGTGTGTGTGTGTGTGTGTATGTGTGTGTGTGTGTGTGTGTGTGTAGGCACGTGTATGTCATAGCTGACATGTGCAGGGCACAGGACAACGTTCAGGAGGAGTCAGTTTTCTCCTACCATGGATTTCAGGATTCAGCAGAGGCTGTCAGTATTGTGTAGCAAACCCTTCTCTCTGCATGTAGTCTCTCCGGCTCTGTTTTATTATTTCCTGCAAAGATTTGTACTGCCATCAATGTGTCCGTGTCAGGGAAGATTCTGGAGAGTGGTGCTGGGGAGAATGAGACCCTTTACTACCCTCTAGACAGTATGCGGAGCTGGGCAGAGCTTACCCAACTCTGCCCGGGCAAAAATGCCTGACCAGGAATGGGCCGTCAGGAGTGAGACTCTGGCCGGAGCCTGGGAGCTAGGGCACACCCTTAATCTTGGCCTCTCCTACCTCTCCAATTCCCAGTGCTGCTCTTGCCTAGCAGCCATTGGCAGCTGGTACACACGAGCCGCCCCGGTCACATGTGGTTGTGTTTAACGCTACAGAACTTTGAACCAACCTCAAGCTGCGCCAGTGGGGAGATCAAAGTCAGTACTCGAGTGTATTTTATAAACGGTGAACTTCGGTGAAGAAATAAAACTCATTTAAGCCGAAGCCAAGGGGCGTGCTATGTTTTGACTGATGCCGAAAACAAAGAAAGGAGGTTGTTTCCCCCGTGTGTTGTTTGGAATCCTTTTAAAAAAAAAAAAGAGCCTGTTTATTAAAGTCTGTATTTCCAAATAAACACAGAGGATCTCGTGTTCTTTTTGTAAACACGTCTGAGTCCTTTGAAGCCAAGAATAATGGTGTGATAGAGAAGGCTGTTTAGCCTCTCCTGGGCTCTGTGTTGAGTTAACTAGCTCTTGTGGTCTTTAAAACTCCTACTGTGCGGAGAGATTTTTAGAACTGACTCCACTAGGTGGAGGGAGAGGGAAAACAAATCCTCAGAAGGCAAACAGGCACCTTCCTCTGGAGTGCTGCACAGTCCGGGCTGCAGTCCACCGTCCTCCTGTTGGCGAGCACCTGCCTTCCTAGTCTCTGCCCCTGCCCCGTGGTGTGCTGCTACCTGTTAGAGAGTGCGAGGCACTCGCTCACTTCTTGGGCATCACCTGCCTGTCATACTCTGCACCAAGCTTCCTATCACCCCCCACCCCCCACTCCCTAGTGAATACAGCCAAGGACTGAGGCAGCACTCACGTCAAGCCAGGCAACTCCCGGTACCGATGCTCTATCTGCCCCTCCAGAACTGTTCCATTCTGGGCCTGCCTGTTAACAGACAACTCCATGTCAGTAAACATTTACAAGCAGCAGTTTCCCCTCTCTGGGAAAACTCTTCTTTGCTTTTTGAAATGTGTCCTGGCCCCAGGTGGTAGCGATATGGGCTTCCACGTTCTCTGTTCCCTCAGCAGGCAGTGGTTCTCTGGGCTATTTTGGTCACTTCCTTTAAGCAGTTCCTTCCTTGAATTGTTCGCATGGCATTGTATGACTCACAGAGCTATAACTTCCTTTCCCCCTCTCTGGCAGCTGGGAAAACCAGGCTCCCGACGTTTTCCTTTGTTAGCCGAGGCTGCACCTGGCTCCGCAGGGCTGCCTGAGCTGGGTCTCGGTGTCCAGCTTTGCCAGTTGTTTCAGCCGTTCCTCGTTGATGAAAAGAAACTGGGTAGAGGCTGGGGCCACTCCATGGGGAAAAGCCTAGCTCCACTGGGGCTCCCAGAGTTTTAGGATCTTGGTGGCCACATGTGAGACCCCACTCTGCCATTAACCCACTAAGGAAGTACTTGTCACATGAAAAAAGACTTTTGAAGAGATAGTTTAAAAGACAGCAGCTTAAGCAGTGTCATGCAAAGTGGCTGGCCACACAGCAGGTGATCTGTCCAGGCCCATGGTGGGGGGCAGCCAGGAAGGATGAGAGGACAGCCCCATGTTGGCAGCCCTGATCCGCTCAAGGCCTCTTCATGAGTGGTTCATAAGATTAAGACACTTGACTTGGAAACCAAGTAGCTTAGCTTCGTCGTGTTTATTTGGAATAGACATCCATGGTGGCTCGTCATGCTGAAGCAAAAAGTAAAGTGAGGGAGGGGGTCAAGAAGATATAACGGGGCCTCGAGATGTCTTGGCTTGCAAAGGTGCTTGCTACCAAGGCTGATGACCTGAGTTCGAGCCCCAGAACCCACATAGTAGAAGGCAAGAACTAAATCCCAAATGCTGTTTTCAGACTTCCACATGCATGCTTCAGAACTGGGCCTGCCTGGCCAAACCAGGAGTGTGGAGAAGAAAGCGAACCTTACTGTCCCAGGAACCTTCCGGATTTGATGGTTTCCTGTGACAGCCAACTTGTTATACTGACTGGCCTCAGCAGATTGGTGCTAGAGTTGTCCCCAGCTTTGCCTGCTCTTCAGGTTCCTCACTTTAAAAGCCCTCCCCTCACTGGGCAGTGGTGGCACCTTTAATCCCAGCACTTGGGAGGCAGAGGCAGGCAGATCACTGTGAGTTCGAGGCCAGCCTGGTATACAAGGTGAGTCCAGAACAATCAAGGCTACAAAACAAAACAAAACAAAACAAAAACAAAAACAAAAGCAAAAATCCTCTCCCTCACACTCACATTCTTATCGCCCAGCTCTTCTTTTTAGGACAGGTGAACCAGCCAGCTAGTCAGCCTTTATAGTTTAGCCCTTGGGCTAGACCCAGTGCTCAGTCTCCTGTCTGAGGTCTCAGGCCATCAGAGTACAGATGGCCTGTCCCTCCCCTTGACCTGGCTCATGGCCACTGTGGCAGAGAGAGAACTGAAGGGCCACCCTCTTTACCGCTAGCTCCTTCAGCAGGCACAGACCTAGTGCGGCACATTCTCTCTGGCTTTCCTGGTTTCTTACTGTTCTCACTGATCCAGCTGGGCTGTGAATCCTCCTCAGGGTGGCAGCACACATCCAGCCACGGTGAATCAGAGGCTTAAATTGATCAGAGCGCATTGATACACAATATGGACAGTTTCAGATGCTGAGCACAGCACAGGGCCTTGCTTCCTGGGGGTCTGTAAGAGGTCCCACTATAGGGGCACTGGTTTGAGGAGAGCAGCTCCCTCACGGCCCAGTCTTCTTACGTGTACAGTGGAAGTAATAATAGCACTTCTTACCTCATCCCTTTGTTTGGAGGATGGAGTCAGTGAGCATACAGGACGTGGACATGCTTAGAATAACGCTTGGTGCAGGGTGGCCCCTAGTTAAATGTGAGTCGTTTATATTACTGTGTATAACTTACAGTCTTTTTTTCTGTGGTGGATGGCCAGGTCACTAAACTGAAATAATTAACCCGGCCTTGTTCCTCAGTCATATGAGCAGCCACTGGGATCCACAGAAAGCCACATGGCTCCCTTAGTTCCTGCTGACCTTTAACCCATTGGAAGCAGATTTGCCAAACTGCCTAAGCTTCTGAGCGAGTTGACTACACCTCCAAAGACAAGAAGAATCTTTTGGCAGAAAGACAGCACTGTGTTTGAGAGCCATACATTTCCCTATCAGCCTTGGATGATCTCGATTGGCACACTCACGCACAATGATGCACATGGCCTAATGAGCACACAGCATCCTCAACAAACTGCTGGCGTTTATGTTTTTTTTAAAAAAAATGAGAAGGAAGGGCTGGAGAGATGGCTCAGCAGTTAAGAGAGCACCGGCTGCTCTTCCAAAGGACCCTGGGTTGACATCCAGGACCAACAACCATCTGTCATTCCATGTTGAGGGGATCCATGCCTTATTCTAGCCTCTGAGGGTGCCAGGCATGCACATAGGCAATGCACCAAGCCACGTAAATATAACTAAATACCTTGTAGTGATCTTGCTGAGGGCCTGAGTTCAGCTCTCCACACCCATGTTGGGAAGCAGCTCACAACCACTTGTAACTCCAACTCCAGGGAACCATGATATCTGCCTCTGTACACACGGACACTCATATACACAAACTATACATAGACCCACACATAATTTTTAAAAAATCTTTTAAAATGAAAATTATAGTCCATGTTTAGCATGTTCCAAACAACAAGATTAACTCTAAGTGTCAAAACAAATGCTCAGTACGGAGATAAAAGGGAGGGAGGGGCATGTGTGGCAGGGAACTGCTTAGCTCTCCCAATTTATCAAGTCACATGGAGTTCCGAGGCTCTGTGGTAACTTGTTGGGGGCTCCCTCATTGGTTTGCAATACCCCTTGTCTTTGTTGGACTGACTGGCTGTAGCACGGGGTTCTTAGACTCTCTGCATAGGCTTGCACATCATGCCTCTGCAGTCATGGAGACCTGGCTTGGACAAGCTGCCCTGTTTCCGTGAACTTGCGGTACCAGGCTCTGCTTTCCTTAAGCAGAGTAAATAAGGAGCCGGGTCCTTGCCTTACCCTCTGTCCTAGTCACGGTTCCCAGTGCTGTGATGAAACACCACAACCAAAAGCAAAGTGGACAGCCAAGTGCTTACTTAGCTTAGACTTCCACCTCGCTGTTCATCATTAAAGGACGTCAAGACAGGAACCCAAACAGGGCAGGAACCTGGAGGCAGGAGCTGATGCAGAGGCCACGGAGGGGTGCTGCTTACTGGCTTGCTCCCCACCTCTTGCTCAGCCTGCTTTCTTATAGAAGCCAGAACCATCCATCAGCCCACAGTGACACCACCCACAATGGGCTGGGCCTCGCCCATCAATCACTAAGAAAATGTCCTACAGGCTGGCCCACAGCCTGATCTTCTGGAGGCATTTTCTTAATTAAAATGTCCCCCCTCTAAGATGATTTTTTGCTTGTGTCAAATTGACGTAGAATTATCTAGCACTCCTTCCCTGAAGCCTCCAGTCCCCCAACCATTTCCTTCACTGGCACTGCCAAAGGGGGGGGGGGAGAACAGGCAATCCTTCCTGTGTTGGGAGGGGTGAGTGGCAATAGCCCCACACTGCAGGCGTCCTCACTCACAATGGAGGAGATGGATATTGTCACACAGCACACACTGGGCTAATGTGTGCCTGCTCTTGAAACTGTTCAGTAGCCAGGGCCTGGTTGCTTCTGGGGCTGGTCTTCCAGGTTGTGATCTCAGTGTCACATCTGGGTCACCTATTCCCAGGAATCCACATTGTTGGCTCCTTCCTGCACACTATGTTCTGGGATGTGGTGACACAGAGGCAGGTATGTGGGTGCTGTGCCATTGTGGATGAAGCCTGGGGAAAGGGTGGCGGGGCTGGGCCTACTCATGCCTTGTCTCACTTGTGACCCCAGGTGTCAGCGTGATGGTGGGGCCCTATGAAAAACATCACGCAGAAGCACACCGAGAACAGTTAAGGAGAAAATGCTCCAGACACATTGAAATGCCTGTGACTAGGAAGTGTGGTTTGGGGAGTGGGGCATCGCTGTGGGTTGAGTAAGTTCCCCCCCCTCCCCGCCAATTCCTGTGTCTCCCAGCGCATAAGTTAGCAGTATGTGGAGCTGGAGCCTTTGGTAAATAATTCAGTCTAGATGAGGTCACGAGGTCAGGCCCCATGGTGTCATTGGTAGCTTCATCAAAAGAGGGAGACTTGAGCAAACACAGCACACTTGCTCCCTCACCATGCAGGAAGAAGGTCTTTAGCAGCAAGAAACCAAGCAAAAACTAGTGCTAACCTCCGGGATGATCCAACTAAAAATTCTGTTACAAGCCACACCGTCTCTGGTGTTTTGTTATAGTCATGGAAATGGAGCAAAAGGAGAGCAGGACCTACATACAAGACATTCAGGCTTGGAAAGCCAGCGCCTTACAACGGAGGGGTCCCTTGAATAAGCACGGACATGGGATTGGTGGTTTCTGGGATGAGGGCAGTTTCTCCTGTGCTCACCCCCTGCCCTGCTCTCAAGCTGCACAAAGAAGAAGCACTAAATAGTAATCTTTTCTGTCAAACTCTGCACAGGGGTGTGTGTGTGTGTGTGTGTGTGTGTGTGTGTGTGTGTGTGTGTGTATGAAGAGAGGAGTTCAAATCCTTTTATATCCTCCATCTTGTAAAAACATTGAGCAGATGTTTTTACCGTTCATTCATAGACCTGGTAGCCTCGCTCTTTACCCAAAGGACCTGCTGCATTCTTGGACCTTCTGGCTTGCCGTTGTTTCCTTTGTGCCTTTTAAAAGTAGGCAGCGGTGAAAGTTGTGAGGGCAGAGCCCAGCCACTGGGGAAAAGACACAGCCGGCCCTGTACTAGAATAAAAACCAATGTACTCTCCCGCTTTTGTGAGCCACACGCCCTCTTGACAAAGAATAAAGCTTACCTCATTGAAACGCTTCCGTTGGAGTGATGGTCTTATTCTTTGTGACCTCCAAACTTATTTCTAGAAGTACAAACCTGATGTGGGTCACCAAACAAACTGTGGAGCTGAGCCTAGCCCTCTTCACAACCACGTTTCTGCTTCAAGGAGCTTCAGAGCCAATCAGCACTTGGGGTTCAGCCTGCTCTTCCTAGGAGAGGCTGGGATGCTGAGAGCCACTTGCGGTGACAGTGCAGCTTCCTGATAAAACTGCCAGCTTTAGTCTCTCTGAGATAATGGTAGCATCCCAAAAGGAAGGCTGGGGATGGGACGTAGGCAGAGAATTGCAGGCATCGGTGAGAAAAATGAGATTTTCACAGACAAGTACACACATGCATGCACACATGCCACGTTCTGTGGTAAATTATCATAAATTGCAAATCTACACTGCGCTCTGGCAATGGTGGTGCTAGCTTTGCTCTGAGGAGGGACGGAACCAACGACATTGTGGCGAGTCCTCCCTTTTGTATCTTTGCTGTGTGCTAGAGCAAATGGACACAGTCCTTTCCTGTTTCTTTTTAAGAATTTACTCGTGGGATCTGTTCTTTTCTTCTACTGTGTGCGTCTCAGGGATGAAACTTGCTGTGGTAAAGAGGCACTTACTCCTCCCTGCCCAGGACAGAGTACACGATGCTCCTTTTTCTTGCTAGATGAACCATAGACTTGGAGTGTCTTTTTTCTCAGACAACCCCCAGCACTCGGGTTGTCAGAAGAAAAGGGCAGCATACTCTTTAGGAAGGCCCTGGTCAGCGCTGCCACCCCTACGGTTTTCCACCCTGGCCTCCACCACTGCTCGGCTGAGTTCCGGGTCTGGCTTCTGTACTTTAGCCCACCGCCTCAGCTCTGGGGCCAGCAAGCTCCCATTCTTGAGTCAGAGAGAAACCAGACGGGTGTCAGATTCCATAGCCTTGGCTGTGGGACTGGTCTGCTCCCTCTGTTAAGGGACTCTTCTCAACTCTGGGCGAGTCAAAGCATTCCATCTTTCCTTCCCTCTCCTCCGTCCTACCCTGCCAGAATTCCTGTCTGAATTCTTCTTCATTAATAGTGATGGGCTTCACTCCCGGAAGTTCCCCAGTGCTCATTTCAGGGGATAATGATTGTTTTTGCAGGAGGGACCCCGATGGTTTTTCCGTTTCTGTTTCCATAATATGTACTGAAATCTACACTTCATTGAAAGCAGATGGCAAAAGCGTCCTTCCATGTGCAAGGAGAGGCGCCAGGGCTGAGATGCCTCCGACTTGTCAGCCTTCTGGACAAGTGGGCACAGACAAGGCCAGGGCTCTAGGCCCTGAAGATGAGGCCAGGAAGCTGGATGCTGAGGAGGATGGAAAATAGAAATAATGGCTAAAGAAGAGCTTAAAAGATGAGAGGAAAACACCAAGCCAACAGAAGAGATGAGCCCTGTTCCAAGTCTCCCATTCCCAGGTCCCAGTCTTGCAGTGTCAGATTCTTAGGAAAGCAGCAAGGGCAAGAGAAGGAGCTGCCCTCCAAAGGAAATTGGTGCTAAAGCCTCAGCTTTACAGACCGGAGCTTGACCTTTCTTCTCATCTGCCTCTGAGGACGTAATGAAAAGCATATTCTCCACCATATCTTTCCAAGAACACAAACTCAATCGCTCCATTTCCAAAAAAGGAAGACAAGAGCTCACTGCTTCCCTAGGCTGCCCGGCAAGCAGCTGTCCCCACAGGGTCCTGGGGTGGCAAGCAGATGTCCTGCTAGCACCCCAGGATCTCACCACAGCCCTGCAGTATGCAAATGTCTCATGCAGGGGATCAGAGAAGCCATAGCCAGAACTCTCAGAGTGCGGCCTAGATTCTGTTCCTGCTGCAAGCTCCCAGGTGTACTGCACAGCAGAGGCCACTGTACGCAAGGGATGGATGGAACTGGGACTCACCATGGGAAACAAAATAAGCCAGGCTCAGAAGGGAAAATATTATGTTTTCTGTCATATGCAGAATCTAGATAGAAACATATTAAACCGTATATGTAATATATTTAGCATAATATTTATGATATGAGAAGAGAAAGGCCATTTGGGTAAGGACAGTGACTAGTGAGAGGTGGCGAAAGCACAGAGGGTAACAGGGCATATATATGAGCAAAGCACATGATATACATGTATAAAGATGCAATGACACCCATTCTTTTATATAATGAATATACAATCAAAAGAGATAAAGGTGGGCTGCTCCCCAACCATATCTGGCACTATATACCTTGTGGAAAGTCCACTGGGGAAGGTCATAAGTCCTAGGGGACACTTAATATTGCTCTTTAGCTAAATTCTCTGTCTCTGTCTCTGTCTCTGTCTCTGTCTCTGTCTCTGTCTCTGTCTCTCTCTGTCTCTCTCTGTCTCTCTCTCTCTGTCTCTCTCTCTCTCTCTCTCTCTCTCTCTCTCTCTCTCTCTCTCTCTCTCTCTCTCTCTGTGTGTGTGTGTGTGTGTATGTGTGTGTATGTTTATACCCATTGACAACTACCTCACTCAGCCTTAGTCAGAGAAGCCTCTTTCAGGGAACTGTAGTGAACGCAAAGACTCACAGCTGCACAGCTGCTGGGAGTAAGTGAAGGGCCGAGGGCTTAGCCTTCAGCGAGACAATTTTTGCCATTTCCTCCAAGGCTCAGGACACACTGTGGAAGATGGCATCGAAATAGTCTAAGAGCCAGAAGACAGAGAGAAAGGCTGTGAAATGCCATTTGGGGGTATAACACAGTCAATGCAATCATGAACTCTCAACAACAGGCTAACAGCACTCGGTATGCAGAAAAACAGGCAGGTCAAGAGCCAGGCAGGGACGGAGGAGAGGCCCAGGAAGCCCTACCCTTCACCGGTGAGCTATTTCTTCATCAGGGAAATCAATTCAGGGAAGTGGAGAGCCTTTGCCTTCAGGCATATACCTACTGTTGACCGTCCAGGCTCCAGTGGCTAGTCCCAATTCAGTGGTCACACAGCTGGACCTAGTTAAACTAAATGGGTCATCAAGCCAAAGCAAATGCCCTGACTCTAGGAAGGTCACAGGTCAGGAGAAGGAGGTTTGGTAGAGGTGGGAGGGATATAGGAGATGGTTGTAGGTGAGAACCGTTGGAGTGCGTTGTATACATACATGGCATCATCCGGATCTGCGGAGACCGCACACCTGTGTCGTAGTGTCAGGACAGGTGGGATGGCAACACACCTGCAACTCCAGCTTTAGGGAAACGGAGCAGCTCTCTGCGTCAAACTGGATAGCAAGACTAGTCCAATCCGTAAGCTCTGGCTTCCGCGAGAGAACCTGCCTCAGCAAATAGACATGAAAGCAGACAACTAGCAGCAGCCTCTGGCTCCATCCCCACAGGTAGCATGCATGTGCACCCATCCAACCCCATACACACACATGCATACACACCACACCCATGTATGTACGACAAACAAACGCCCAAGCCTGCAAAGATGGCTCAGGAGTTAAGAGGGCTTGCTGCTCTTGCCCAGGACCTCAGAGTCCAGTTCCCAGCTCCTATGTTGGGTGGCTGACAACCAGCTGCAACTTCAGTTACACACACACACACACACACACACACACACACACACACACACACACACAGAATATATCTTGGGAGGAAATACACTTATGAAACTAGAGTCCAGAGCAACAGCTTTGACTCCATGACAGAGGCCAACAGGGGGCCATGGTGCCATGGTGCCGTAAGACTGGATCAGTTTGCTAGTGCAGAAAGGGGCAGAGGGTTGGGGTCCGGTAAGGAGTGCTGATTGTCGGGGCACAGGAAGCAGGTAGAAGAGTCACTAACAAATCAGGAATAATCCCTGACCTAAAGCATCAATACTTTGGAACTGCTCCTCAGCAGGTGGGCTAGGGAACAGTGTTGAGCCTCCGCTGGTGGCAAGGCTCAGTGAGCACAGGTCCCCAGTGCCCTCACTGCCAACACGGCTCCGGGGGTGGAGGAGAGGCCACATACTTGTCACCTCAAGCTTCTCAGAGCATCTTGGAGCTTATTTCCACCCCACCCTGTGCTGTTAGGATTGAGTTCCTAATCGAATTCTCTCCTGCCTCATTCAGGAAAGCCAGTCACCACCCTATAGTGGGTTTTCTATGAATGACGACCAGACACCTAGCAATCCTGAGCTTCACAGAGAACCGGAAAGGAGCTTTCTCATGAAGTCTAGGCCGAAGATGGTGTTTGGGAAACAGGCAAGTAATGGGAAGTGGGGATATGGGGAAAGGACCCAACGCTTTCAAAGGCCCACAGGCTCAACAGCTCTTCTGTACCCTGAGTCTTGATGCCCACCCGCTCTTTTGGGGTCTCCTTCTTTTTAAGCATGGTGCTTAAATTTGATTCTTCATACCGCTTCGTGTATACTGTTCTCACCACAAACCTCACAGAGCCCTCAGAGGGGGTGGTGGAAAGTGCTGGGCCTTCCAAGAGCTGCCTCAGAGAAAATGGATCCTTGCCTGCTGCTTGCCTGCTGTGCCAAGTGCTGAAGGTGCCCTAAGGTGGCTTCCCAGTGAGCTGCCTTATTTTATGTCCTCTGCCTTCCTGCTGGCCTCCAAGAAGCTGGGCTGAGGGATGGGAGACTGCAAACCCACAAGCTTTGTTCGAGAAAGCTGTGAAGACGCCTCTCTGACCTTGAATTTGCAACATATGACTTTAGGACTGAGCCCAGTGATAAGTGCCTTGTCCTCTCACTCAGAATAGCCTTGTTTTTAAGTGCTGGAAGTGAGTGCTTTTTCTCTCCTCAGAGCATAAGCAAAGCCATACTCACCACTGACCACTCACTGTGTTGGACTCTAGGAGCGCATAGTCACTAGCTGGGCCAGGACTCACCCAAGCTGGACACCCAATGCATGCTCCCCACTGCTCTTCTAAGCCACTGCCCCACAGGCATCCCACGTGGCCTTGGACGTGCCCCACTACACTTTGCTGACACTCCCTGTGCTCTTAGAAAGCTGCAGTGTTTGTGGTGGGTGGTCTGTTGGGTAGCAGCACTGTCTGCATCCCCCAGAGTGCCGCTGTAGTCACTTCTGAGCCCCATGTTCTTCCGTTTGTCCCACCCAGGAAATCCTGTTCTCATAGTTGGCAGTACCAAAGGCTCCTGGTATGGTGCCCAAACTAGAGCCCAGCTAATGCCTTTGCCAGAAACTCACCTTCTTGGGGAAAAAACTGTTTGTTCCCTGATAAGAGTAGTGTGTGCAGTACAAAGGCCTGGGTCAGGGGCCAGGAGATTGTGGTCCACGCCAGGACATCTGTCCAAGGGCCTTAAGCAGCTCTCTTAGCACCCTGGGTCTCTGTTTCCTCTTTAAAAACAAGGGCCTTATCTCAGTGGCTAAAGTGTTTGCTGCATGAGTCTTAAAACCCGAGTTTAGTTCCCAAACCCCACATAAAGGAATTGTTTTCTGACTGCCATGTGGGAGGTGGACCTCACTGCAAGGAGCAGGATACTGGGTTTGTGCCTTGAAGGAGGCCTGGCCTTCCATCACTTGCTTCCTTTTTCCTCTTCTTGTCCACCATAAGGTGAGCAGTCTCTACCTGCCACATATGCAGAATCAGAGGACTCAAGGACAGTGACCAAAGGAGCTGATTCAGGGGGCGAGGAGGGGGTGTTGAAAAAGATTTTCCCCGTGGCCAAGTCACTCCGTGTAGGTGTTTGGCCTGGGCTGGTCCATTTCCTCTGCTTTAGAATGAACCAGAACGTCTTCAGACTTCTGTTTGAGGGCTTTCAGGTCACTTCCCTTCTCCTTTTCTCCCCGAGTGTCACAGCATGCTTGGAGGAAGCAGTCTTCCTCACAGAGTGGCTGCAGCAGGCACTCCCACCTTGCCTTTTCAGCAGTACATGGCCCGGCATCCTGCACAGCATTTGACTCTCTGTTCCCAGGCCTCTCCCTTTAGAGCAGTGGCTCTCAGCTTTCCTAATGCTGAAGATCTTAAATACAGTTCCTCATGTTGTGGTGACAACTCCCCCTCCCCCACCAACCATAACATTGTTTTTGTTGCTATTTCATAACTCTAATTTTGCTGCAGTTATGAATTGTAATGTGTTCTCTGATGGTCTTAGATGACCCCTGAAGGGGTCATGACCCACAGGTTGAGAACCACTGCTATAGGACAAGGTTTGTGAATAGGAAGACATTTTAAGGGCTCCCAAATTCAAAACTCTAAAAGGGTGGAGTGTGGTGTCCCACCTGAGGCACCCATTTCCAGCTGGGCATTTTCAGTTCCTGATGTTTCCTCCCATGAGTTCATATTTATACAGGAAAGTGTGTGTGAGTGTGCACACATGTGTGAGTTTATGTGTTCATATGTATGGGTGTATGTGTGTGTATGTCCCTTTTGATTTCCCAAGTATTGTGTTATACATACACTTTTGTTCCTGGTCCCCTTCTTTTCACCTCACAAAATACCTTGGACTTGTGATTGGCTGGTGGGTTTGCTTGCTTGTTTGGGTCTCCAGGGGCTGAACACAGGCACCGTGCACACAGTGCTCAGTGTGTTCCCCTCATCTCTACCCAACCATTAGGGACCAGTTTACACCAGTACACAGAGCTTCTTTGCATTCGCAATTGTTTGACTCCTTTTCAAATTAAAAGAATAAGTTCTTATGAAGCAGATCATGTATAACAATATAAAATATTTATACATAATTAGAAGAAAACTAGGCTAGGGAGAGCAAGGGGGAGGTGTGTTGGGAAAAGTCTGGCAAGCGGGTGTCAGGTTACAAGGACAGGGCAACCTGGATGCTGGTTTGCTTCTGACAGCAGAGTGACCGCAGATGACAAGGCACCGTACACTTCAGAAGGCTACAAGGAAGGACCTGGAATGTTTTCAACCCCTAAATTTCATGTGAACACTACAAAATGTATACATGTAGCAAAACATCACATGGTAATATAAATATATAACAGTTAGAAGTGAATACAAGGGAGAAGAGGCTCTGGAGGAGGGGTAGGAAGAAGAGCAGGGGGTATAAATTAAAAATTATGTACGGAACCTGAGTCATTGGCCAAAGAGGTCCCATGGAGCTCTCTAAAATTCAAAGGCTATTGCTAAGGTTACTGGCTGCTCTTCACAATCTGATGGTAAAGCCCTAGTGCTGAGGACATTTACCTGTGTAATGGAACGTGAAGAAGTCAAGCTGGTGCCTGACTAGAAGCTTCACCTCTATTGACTAGTGTTCGTGGTGCTAGAAGGTGTTCTTCCTGCTGCCGCAGGTGAAAGATAATCATCAACTCAGCTACGAACCCTGTAACCTGCACAGCGACCCTCCTACAAGATACACTGGTGTAATGGCATAAACATTGTGGGAGTAATCAACCACTTTTTAGAAAATGCATTTAATGCCCACTCTATGAGATGAAATCCATACCTGATACAGCTAAAGCAGACAGGAACTTGAGACTAAATAGGCCATAGGCCTAGGAGAAAACTCAATACTATTACTCTCCTAAGGGAACAGAGCACTAAAATGACTCCCAATGACATATCTCTATACCCACAGGTCAGCACCTCACCCAGCCAACATCAGAGAAGCGTCTTGTTGCAGTAAATGGTAATTAACACAGAGACCCATAACTGGACAATATGTAGAGAATAGGAGGTCTTGGCGCACTCAACCCTGGAAGGGATATTTTCATCAAACCCCTCCTGTCAAGGCTCAGGGATCTAGGCAGAAAGACCTTAAGAGCAAGAAGTAAACAGTGTCTTCAAGACACAAAAGGACTGGTACATACATAAACTCAAAGAGACGATGGCAGCCTGCACAAGACCTGCACAGGTTTAAGACCAATGGGATCCCAGCACCAAGACGGAGACATGGGCATGGGTTCCCACCTGTAATCAAGAAGTGATTTGCAGTTGATTCCTGCTGGCAAAGGGCAAAATCTGTTTTCTCTATTGGAGTGTAACTGGATATATCAACCACAGTCCAGGGCATGCTCCATGCAGAGAGTAGCCGGCCAAAACAAAACAAAGTCAGTGCTATTTTTGTGGACTTTTGTTTGGTTTTTAGCTTTTTTTTTTTTTTTTTTTTTGCCAAGCTGTGACTGTTTATTAATTGACCAGATTACAAAAATACCATGGGCAACACCTTAGTTCATCCATCTGATAAGCCTGTTTATCTGGTCTTCCCTGTTGCCAGCATCTCCACCTTCCACAAAGTGAGTTGTCTTTTTCTTCATTCCACCTCGTGGAGAAGACAGTTTGAAGGGCCACAGGAAGTTATTTGCTTCCTTCAAGTGTTTTCCAACTGTGAAGATCTCATGAATTAGATCCTCCATGCAGATGATGCCAAATTTACCAAGAGACCGAGCAATCAAGGAATTGTCTGTCAAGGCAATTCGCTTCTTATTGATTTTCCCATAGCCTCGCTTGTAGATGAGCTCATTTACAGACTTCAGGTTGGGGTACCCCCATGCAATGTAAGGTTCCACAATCCTTAGCATGTTAATGGAAGCCTTGTTGAGCTTAACAAAGGTGCCATTGAAGATCTGTCGAAGGCGAAGAAGCTGCAGTACTTTGCGGACCTTTGGGCTTACACCATTGATACCTCGGATTCTGATGACAAACGCCAATTTTGGTTCTGCAGGCACGTAGAAGTTCTCGGCTTTCCTCGACATCCTAGCCATGTGAATCTCAGTCCGGTACATCTGCCTGTACTCCTTGAGATAGTACTTGGCTTTCTCGTAGATGAGCTTCCTCTTCGCCTTTCGCAGTGTCTTCAGGGCAAACTTCTGCAGGCGCTTCATCTTCAACTCTGCGAAATTCCTTCACTTTTTCTTAAGGGTTTCTGGCACAGCAGGGACCTTCCTCTTCTTCTCTGGTACAGCCTCCATGGTTCCAGCCGGAAAAAGAGAGGAAGCCTTTTAGCATTCTTTTTATTGTCTTATTGGCCTTCTGTTTGTTTGTTTTGGTGTTTTTGTGATGCTTCCTCACTTCTTGAGTTTCTGCTTTGTTTTGTTTAAGAGGGAGGAAGAACATAAAATTGGGTGAGTAGGTAGGTAGAGAGGGTCTCAGAGAAGTTGAGGAAGGGAGAAACATGATCAAAATATAATGTATGAAAAAGATGAATTAAAAAAATAAGTATGTCCAGGGGAAGAGTCCTGCTCGCAACCCTCTAGGCAATGTGGTGGTTTGACTAAGAGTGCCCTCCATAGATTCATTTTTTAATGCTCGGCCCATAGGGCGTGGCACTATCAGGAGGAATCGCCTTTTTGGAGTAGGTGTGGCCTTGTTGGAGGAAGTGTGTCACTGTGGAGGTGGGTTTTGAGGTCTTATATGTTCAAACTATGCCCAGTGTGCCACACAGTCTCCTTCTGCTGCCTGGTGATCCAGATGTAGAACTCTCAGCTCCTTCTCCAGCACCATGTCTGCTTGCATGCCACCATGTCTCTCTCCATGATGATAATGGACTAAGTCTCTGAACCGGTAAACCAGCCCCAATGAAATGTTTTCCTTTACAAGAACTGCTGTGGTCATGGTCTCTCTTCACAGCAATAGAACCTTAGCTAAGGCAGCACATCTCTGGACTCTGTGCCCTCTGTGGTCATTGTTAACCCTCGTCACACCAAGGACACCCTTTGTCTCTTCCTGTGTGCCAGTTTTCAGCATAATCTGCAAGTCTTCTTTCTTCACTTACTCTCTTAATTTGGTAGAATCTTTTTTTTCTTGGCTTCTTGAGAAAGCTTTCTCAGAAGATACAATTTTTTGAGGTCCTAACAAGTCTTTTTTCTTTTTTTTAATTAAAAATTTTTATTTAAATAATTTATTCAGATTACATCTTAATTGTTGTCTCCTCACTTGTATCTTCCCTTTTGTCCCTCCCTCCCTCTTTCATCCTTTCCGCTCCCCTAGGCCTGTGACAGAAGGGGACCTCCCCGCCACCATATGATGATGGCCTGTCAGGTCTTATCTGGCTAGTTTGCTTCTCCTTCCTCTGAGTGCCACTAGGCTTCCCCACCAAGGGGAAGTGGTCAAACAGGGGACACCAGAGCTCATGTCAGAGTCAGTTCCCACTCTCTACCCAACTGTGGAGAATGCACTGTCCATAGCTAGATCTGAATAGGGGGTCTAGGTTTACTGCATGCATTGTCCTTGTTTGACACAGTAGTTTGTGTATGTCCCTGGGTCCAGATACACCAGCCTTGATGGTCTTATTGTAGAGTTTCAGGAGCCATTAGATCCTTCTGTTTTCCCATTCTTCCATACCTCTCTCACCTGGAGTCCCAATAACAAGTCCCAGCATCTGTCCCAATTCCCTGCTGAGTGATGACTCTCAGAGGACATCCATGGTGGGCTAGTATCCAATTATAAGTGAGTATATACCATGTGTATCTTTCTGGGTCTGGGTTAACTCACTCAGGATGATCGTTTCTAGTTCCATTCATTTGCCTGCAAATGTCAAGATTTCTTTGTTTTTAATAGCTGAGTAGTATTCTATAGTGTAAATGTACAACAGTTTCTTTATCCATTCTTCAACTGAGGGACATTTCGGCTGTTTATAGATTCTGGCTATCACGAATAAGGCTGCTATGAACACAGTTGAGCAAATGTCCTTGTTGTGTGGTGGAACATCTTTCGGGTATATTCCAAGGAGTAGAATAGCTGGGTCTTGAGGTAGTCCTATTCCCAATTTTCTGAGAAAACACCAGACTGATTTACAAAGTGGCCATCTTACCAAAAGCAATCTACAGATTCTCTGTAATCTCTATCAAAACACTTACACATTTTTTTAAGACTTGGAAAGATCAATTCTCAACTTCATATGGAAAAACAAAAAACCCAGAATAGCTAAAACAATCCTATACAATAAAAGATCCTCTGGAGGAGTCTCCATCCCTGATCTAAAGCTATACTATAGAGCAACAGTAATTAAAATAGCATGGTACTGGCATAGCAAGAAGCTGGTTGACCAAGGAATTGAATAGAAGACCCAGAAATAAATCCACACATTTATAGATACTTGATTTTTGACAAAGAATCCAAATTTATACAATGGAAAAGGAATAGCATCTTCAACAAATGGTGCTGGTATACCTGGATGTCTACATGTAGAAAAATGCAAGTAGACCCATATTTATCATCATCCACAAAACTCATGTCCAAGTGGATTAAAGACCTCAACATAAAACCAGAGACACTAAATCGGTTAGAAGAAAAAGTGGGGAAGAGCCTTGAACTCAATGACACAGGAGACAACTTCCTGAACAGAATACCAATAGCCCAGGCTCTAAGGTCAACAATTAATAAATGGGACCTCATGAGACTGAGAAGCTTCTGTAAGGCAGGAGACACTGTCAACAGAACAAAGCAACAGCCTACACACTGGGAAAAGATCTTCACCAACCCTACGTCTGACAAAGGGCTAATATCCAAAATATGTAAAGAACTCAAGAAATTAAACACCACCAAACCAAATAACCCAATTAAGAAATGGAGTTCAGAGCTAAACAGGGAACTCTCAAAAGAGGAATATCAAATGGCTGAGAAACACTTAAAGAAATGTTCAAAGTCCTTACTCATCAGAGAAATGCATTGAGTGTGCACAAGTGTGCTGAGAGGCCAAAAGTAGAAATCAGAGCCACTGAAACTGGAGTTACTACATCATGAAGTTGTGAGTGGCCCAATGTGGATGGTAGGAATCAAACGAGGCTTGGGTGCCCTGTAATAATAGCAGCTAGTGCTCCTAATCGCTGAGCAACCCCTCTAGCCCAGCTCTGCAGTTTTCCTTTTGTAAACCAAGCTAAAGGAGCAGCTATTGCTCTCATGTCAGAGAGAACAAGCATGCACTCAGAAACAGAGAAAGTCACTTTCTGTGCAGTGCCCAGATGGACGTGTACTCTGCCAGTGAGGCAGGGCTGCAGGGAGAGGCCCTGGAATGTAGGAAGAAATAACAAATGTTTGGAATAAATAATACTGTCTACTGTGGTTGCTTTAAGACAAAACAAAACTTCATGGGGCTGGAGAGATGGTTCGGTGGTTAAGAGCATTTGCTGCTCTAGACCAGGCATGATGGTGCACACTTTTGATTCCTGCACTTGGGAGGCAGAGGTAGGTGGATCTCTATGAGTTAGAGGGCAGCCTGGTCTATATACTGAGTTTCAGGTTAGTCAAGGCTACACAGTGAGACTGTGTCAAAAAGGAAGGAACGGCTTTGTTGTTCTTGCAAAGGCCTAAGTTACATTCCCAGCACCCATATGGAGTGGCTCACAACAGACTGTAACTCCAGCTCCAGGGAATCCAATGTTCTCTTCTGAACTCTATGGATACCTGTATGCAGAGGCAAACACAACACACACACACACACACACACACACACACACACACACACACACACGCGCGCGCATGTAGGCCACACCTATCTTTAATAAATAAATATTATAAACTTTACATTTGCCAGTCCAAGCCTGAGATTTGTTTTTCTCATGCTTCAGTTTGTTAGTTGTCCTTACGGTCCTGGCTTCTTCAGCAAGTATATCACTTGGTGCCCAAAAGACAACCAAGATTTGATCAGCTCCCTCCCTATCTCCCATCATGAATTGTGAGCATCCTATCTCAGGACACAAAGGAAGTCCTTGCTACTGACCACACCACCAGGACATGAGCACCGCTTCTTGAGCCCCCTGTTCCCCTGGGCTCTGTGCAGAGAGCCTCCACCCTAGCCACTAGGGGGTTCCTTACATGGGCTTTCTTTTTCCACTGCTGCCAGGGAGTTAAATGTCTTCCATGTGCAAGTGTCTTCCAGGTCCTTACTTCTCTTCCCCCTCAAGAGGGACCCTCAGTTACCTGAAACCTCTGGACAGAGGCAGAAGAGATGCATCCACCTCTAACCTACCACCATGCTGTGTCCGAGAGCAGATCTAGAGCTGGCTTCCTCCTGTTCTCTGCTGAGTGGGCAACAGTGAATTCAGCTTGTGTTTGTAGGAACCATAATTAACTCATGATTCATGCTAAAGTAAATGTTCCTGTCTCTTACGCTCCATGAAGATTTGTTTGAATTTTCTCATTGTTTATGTTGAAAGTTCCAAGATCCATTGACTCTGCAAAACCCGAGAAGACCCATTATGTAAACAATCCACACCTTTCATTTGATCTGTAGGATACAGACTATTTGTTTTTCTATACAAAAGACCAACATTAAATTATGCATCTTTCCAGATGTTGTGCCCCACAAATGCTAAGCTAACCTTTCCTTGGGTGACTATGTCTTCTTGGCTCTTCTAGTCCCTGGAGAATGAAGATTCCCGCACTGAAGGATGAGGCATGGAAGGCCACAGGGTCATGTCTGAGGAAACACCGCGTCTCTTTGAACATCTCACTCAATCGCTCTCCAGTCAGGTACACAGTCCATGCAGAGAGAGGTCCTGAGCTGGATTCCAGTACTTGGCTTGTAGTGTAGGAAGACCATAAGGGAGGGCTCATGGGAAGGAGGCTCGCACACATTGCCCCCTTTCTCCAGGACTGTAAGCCCCCTTCAACCCCCCCGCCACACACGCTATAAGACTTGCTTTGCCTGAAGGAACGTGAGTGGAAGTACCCGTGTGGCTGGCTGTGAGATTTTTCCAGGATCCCTTTTCTATGTCAAGGGGCTGCTGGAGCTGAGGTCTCCCAATGAAAGGAGGCTCTGCAGGTCTGAATGAGACACAGTCTGCAAACAAGAAGCTGGCTTTGGGTACAAACAGGCATTTCTGGGGTTTTTTACTGCTGTAGAATAACTGTGGACTTGACCAATGAGTAGCAACGTGAGCTTTTTTAAATTTGTGACACAACTCTTAGAGGCCAAAGTTCTATGAGTTTAATCTACTTTTTCATTAATAATAATAATAATAACTTATTATTATTATTATTATTATTATTATTATTATTATTATTATTCCTCCTCTTCCTCCTCAGGGTCTTACTGTGTAACCTCAGCTGGGCTGAAGCTCATTATGTAGACCAGATGGGTCTTGAGCTTGCAGTGATGCTCCTGTCTCAGTCCTCCAAGCATAGGACACATGTGCACCACGATCTGCTTTTATACATTTGACTACATTCTTAGGCCAGCAAGATGTCTCAAAGGGCAAAGGCATTTGCTACCAAGCCTCATGGCCTGAATTTAGTCCCCGAGCCCCACTCTGTGAAAAAGGAGAAGCAACTTTTAAAAGTTGTCTCCTGACTTCTAGATGCATCCTGTGGTGGCCTCTGTGCCTGCACACTGAATGAGACTACACACTTTTTAAAAAATGGTGAAAGTCAGAGTAAGACAGACAGAGTAGGAGGCAAAGGATAAGCAAGGAAAATGCTTGGACCGTGCTGACAAGGAGCTTGCCCCTGGTGTGCCCATGGTCTAGACCAAAGGCTCACAGAAAAAAACAGAAACAGTAAATGTGTGTGAGAGGAACTCTAATGTGTCCCGAAGATTTGAAAATGTTGCCTTTGTCTCACTCACCAGGTAAACGGACGTGAAAACTCCACTGAACGTTACTCGCCTTCTCCACGTAACAGGGCAGAAGGCCTCACCGCCCCACCCCCTAGGTGAGAGAGTGAAGAGCCAGACCTCCTCCAGGGGGCTGCTGGGAGTGGAAGTGGGTGTGACTTACTTGTACTGGAATTGTATCTACCTATGAAGTGAGTGTTACCATCCACCCTGGCAATCGACTACCAGGAATTTGTTTACTGTGCAGAATCTGCCCTTTCAAGGGGAATGTTACATTTTTCCGTAAAGCCGAGGCGTGGAGACACCCACTCCGACACAGCCCGCGCAGCACGGGATTCCGTCTGTCTGTCTGTGGTTCTTGTTTTCTCCCAGGCTTTAGAACAGTGGCTTCCCTCGGTTAGTGTCTGTGAATAGAGTATCCACAGAAGGTACAAGGGGCTTTGCTTTTCAGAATACAGACTCTTGGAAATGATATAGGACTGATGATTTCTTCAACAAAGTGATTTCACAGTAAACATATACATATGTGTGTGTGTGTTGAGAGAGAGAGAGAGAGAGAGAGAGAGAGAGAGAGAGAGAGAGAGAGAGAGAGTTAACAGCCTTCTTAAAATCAGGACTCAGATAAACACATTGGCCCAGCACAGCTGCTCCCACTGCAATCCTAGCTCTAGGGAAGCCTAGGTACCGGGACTGCGAGTAGCTTGGGGTATTTTATAAGACCGCCTCAATAAGTAAGGAAAGAAGTAGGTAAGCAAGCAAACAAACAAAGACAGACTTATCTGGAGTCATTGGAAACTTGTACAGTGACTATTGATTGAGATATTATTGATTTTAGTAATGTTTTAGGAGTCTTCATCTTTTAAGTCCATCCAGAAATCCTTATAAATGAGTTACACATCTGCAAGGGGCAGTGATGCAACATCTGGGGCGCTGGCATTTACTGAGAAGAGATTGTTCTTTTAAAAACGTTTTGTGGAGAGGTTGGAAACACACCTCAGTGGCTGTATTATCTAGGACATGTATGGTTCTATGCTCAACTCCTAGCACCAATAGGCATCTTTTAAATATGCGTCTGTCTCTCTCTCTCTCTCTCTCTCTCTCTCTCTCTCTCTCTCTCTCTCTCTCTCTCTCTCTGTGTGTGTGTGTGTGTGTGTGTGTGTGTAATTTTAAAGATCTATTTTTATTTAAAATTATACATATGAATACGGGTCTTTGTAGGGGTATGTGCATTTGAATGCAGGTGCCTTCAGAGGCAGAGGCCTCAGATGCCCAACACTATGGTTACAAACAGTTGTTAATGTCTAGATGTGGGCGACTCCTAACCCAGTTGCTGGAAAGCAAGCTAGCATCCTTTGCAGGAGCAGTATGTGCTTTTAACTGCCAAGCCATCTTTTCAGTCCCATAAACTTTTAAATTACATTATTTCTTTAGTGCAGGGGGTTGGGGACATAGGAGGGCTGTTGAGTGTGCCATGATGCCCATATGGAGGTCACAGAACAACTTGGGGAACCATTTGCAGGAGTCAGTTCTCTCCTTTCAACCTCAGCCCCAGCAGCAGACATCTCTACCTGCAGAACCATCCCTCCATCCCAGGGCTGTTGGTGGCTTGATTCTACTTGAATGGGCAATGGGGATACAAGGTTCTGCGTCTAGAATTCAGCCCTTCCCTCCCTCCACCCTCCCCCTCTCCTTCCTTCCTTCCTTCCTTCCTTCCTTCCTTCCTCCTTTCCTCCTTCCTTTCTTGTGATGTAGTTCTTTTTATTTACAGGACAGTTTGATATCAAAGTGTGCTTTCTTGGGGAGAAGGCCTGGATGGCTAGGATGGGGCTGTGGGAGCATCTTACCTCAACCTCCTTCCTGACTGTTTGACTTTTGTACCATCTGTAAATATTACCTAGTCAAACAACAACAACCTAATAAAAAAGTAAACTTAGAAGTGCAGCTGGCTGGGGCAGATGATGAAAAACATAACAAAGAAAGATGGGAGGGCTGGGCAGTTGTCCTGCACCTCTCATGCCTATACTATGTTCTCAACTAACACTTTTCCAAAATCCAGCTCATGCTGAGAGTCTCAGTTAGGGACGATATTTAAATCTGGAGAGGAAAAAGGAAGAGCTGATTTTTTTTTTTTAAATTTCACTATATCATTCGTATACATCCTATATATAATTTTTAAATATTTATTTTATTTTTATATTATGTGTATGGCTGTTCTGTCTGCATATATGTGTGTGCACCATGTGAATGCTTGGTAATGGTAGAAGCCAGGAAAGGGAATAGGAGCCCCTGAAAGTGGAGTTATAGATAGTTGTGGGTTGTCACGTGGGTGCTAGGAATCAAACACAGGTCCTCTGGCAAAATAGTCAGTGTTCCTAACTGCTGAGCCACCTCTCCAGGCCCCCAAATATAACTTTTGAACTTATTCTCTATTTTAAAATTAAATTCTAGCAGGGCAGTGGTGGCACAGGCCTTTAATCCCAGCACTCAGAAGGCAGGGGCAGGCAGATCTCTGAGCACAAGCTCAGCTCTATAGAGTCAGTTCCTGCTCAGCTCGGACTATATACTGAAACACTGTCTTGAAAGACAAGACAAAACAAACAGCACAAATAAAAAAAATTTAAATTAAATTCTAATGTTGAAGAGATGGTTCAGCAATTAAGAATATTGGTTGCTCTTCAGAGGACCCAGGTTCAGGTCCCAGCAACTACATGGTGACCACAACCATCTGTAGCTCCAGTTCCAGGGGATCTGGTGGCCTCCTCTGGTGGCCTCTGTGGGCATCAGGCACACATGTGGTGTACATGTATACATGTTGACAAAACAAGCGTACATGTAAAATAAAATGAATCTTTAAAATATTTTATAATTAAGAGCCAATAAGATATCTCAGTGAATAAAAGTACTTAACACACACAGAGTAAAATAAAATTAAAAAATATTAAGTTAAGAGTCCATCATAGTTCAAGAGCTCAAAGCTGCCTTCTTCTTCTTGTTATTTTCTTCTCCTTCTCCTTCTCCCCCTCCGACCCCTTCTTCTTCTTCTTCTTCTCCTTCTTCTTCTTCTTCTTCTTCTTCTTCTTCTTCTTCTTCCTCTTCTTCTTCTTCCTCTTCTTCTTCCTCCTCTTCTTCTTCTTCCTCCTCCTCTTCTTCCTCTTCTTCTTCTCCTTCTCCTCCTCCTCCTTCTCCTCCTCCTCCTTCTCTCCTCCTCTTCTTCTTCTTCTTCTATTTCTTCTTCTCCTTTATGTGTGTGTAAATGTGGGTGTATGTCCCATGGAGATCATGTGTGGAGATCAAAGGACAACTTTGTGGAGTCAGCTATCTCCTTCTATCTCCGTGTGAGTCTGGGGATCAAACTCAGGTCCCCAGGTCCGTGTGGCCAGAACCTTCACCCACTGAGCCATCTCTCTAGCTTCCAAAGATTGTCCTTTTTTTCATTCCCCAGAAAGTTTTTGTTACATGTTTTAATATCTATATGTGAAAGTATACTATATGGAATACTGTACATTAGACAGTTAATATCTGCATCTGTTCACAAGTATATATAACATAGATATTCTACAACTATATGTATTTCTTAGATGTATCTATATTTACACTCACAACTAAGCATCTGTCCTGACATCCTCTATCATTTATCTTAGTAATTATGATACACTTTCATAACGTCATGGACTAACCACTGGTAGTTAGCAATTGTGTGTTTTAATTAATTTATTTATTCACTTTACATCCTGATTACATCTCTCCTCTCCTACCAGTGCCCTCCTCACATACCCCTCCCCATTCTTCCCTCTCCTCCTCAGAGAAGGGGGAGGTCTCCCATGGGTACCAAACTGTCCTTGCACATTAAGTCCCTACAGAACTAGGTGCATCCTCTCCCACTAAGGATGGGACAAGGCAGCCCGGTTAGGGAAATGGGATCCAAAGGGAGGCATCAGAGTCAGAGAGGACCCCTGTTCCAGTTGTTGGGAGACCCTCAATAAGACCAAGCTTCATTTCTGCTACATATGTGCAGGGTGCCTAGGACCAGTCCATGATGCTCTTTGGTTGGTGGTTCAGTCTCTGTGAGCCCCCCATGAGCCTGGGTTAGTTGATTCTATTGGTCTTCTTGTTGATCCTTGACTCATCCGGTTCCCTTTATCCTTCCTCCAACTCTTCCATGTGACACCTCTGTCTCATGTTTGGCTGTGGGTTTTCCATCAGGAGTTGTGCTAGTCTCCTATCTACAAACATAGCAGAGTAACATTAATAGTGTCAGGGATTGGTTCTCTCCCATGGGATGGGTCTCAAGTAGGGCCAGTGCAAATCTTGTCCTTTAATTAAATGTTAGGCATCAGATGACCTAAAATCACAGCCGTACTTTGCTCTTATTAGCTGTGTGACCCCAGGCAAACCATCTAAGCTCCTTCTACATAATGGGAAAGCAGTGCAGGATGGGAGATGCTGAGCAGAGGTGAGCTTTTCTTCCGTACGTGCAGCTTTCTGCGTGTTTGCCAGCCTGGAGGCCAGAAACCAGAGCTGGAGCCTGTGGCTCTGCAGGCAGATCAGCTTCGGTGTCAGGTGATCTTGATAAGGCTCTGCTGAGTAAGAGCAGACAGGCGCACTGTGATTCATCTTAGGGAAGGTGACTGCTTGCTTTCCTGTTTGATTTTCATATTGATATTTGTGGATATTAGGCTTGGAGGGTATGAGCTGCAATTTCCAGGCTCCCAGATCCCTGAACAAGGAAGTGGACAGAGGCCAAGTGGCTAATTGTAGAAGGAGAGACTGTGTCAGAAGGCGCCTTCCAAGAGAAGAAGAGGAAGAGCCCGGAGAAAGTTTGGAAGGTCAGCAGCCCAGTGCACAAAGGTCTTTGGCTTTTACATCACAGTGCTAGGTCTTTTGTCACTTCGGGCATTGAACACGTCCCTTGCATCTTAAATCACCACCACGGGTGTGCATTTCGGTATGATAATGAGTCACAGAACAGCACCCGACAGTCTGAAGTGTGTGTGGTGGGTGATGGCGGCTGGGATGCCCCAACCTTCCTCTTTGCGGACAGATTTCCTCACATGCCAGTTCTGTGGGCTTTATGTAAGGCAACACACACTACATTCTGCATCCTATCTGGCCACAAGATACCTTCAATGAGAATGGTGGTCTGAGGCCTTAGGAACCGGAATTAGCCGGAATTCCCCCCCCCCCCTTAGCGGGAATTCCCCCCTCACACACACACACACATCTCACTCTGCCAGCAGAAATCTGTGCCTTCCGATCCTCCCAGTAGTGTCTTCACTCCAACACGCTGTGTCCCAGTAACTAATCCTTGTTATCTTCCATGGCTATACAGTTGTTAGTTACTGGTGATCTCTGGAAGAAGGCTTTGAGTTCACTGCCCAGTCAATAACCCACACGTGCCAAGGCTATTTCAGACCCTGGAAGTTCAGCACCGAACAGAACGTGTCTGTTGTCTGTTCTCAGGGAGCTTAAATGGATGTCACTGTCTTTGACGTTGGTCACAGAAATGGTCCCTCAATGGGGACACAGTACACAGTCCCTCCTGTCCCACAGCTCTGGAGTGGAGCCGGATGGGTAGCTCATCAGAAGGTGAGTGAGTCATCTTAATTGTCCTGGGAAGCTTCTCCACAGAGCTGTGGTTTATAAAAATACAAACCCTAGTTTCATCCTAGATCAGTTTGGAAAATGCACGCCTGTGTTGGTAGCCACAGGCTGAGAGTTTTTGAAAGACAATGTGATAATCTCCAGTGTTGGGAACTGGCCTCTGCTTCGCTTATCTTACTTTTTTTTCACGCATGCCCAATGCCCACAGACCCGCTATTGGCTTCTCCCTCCCGATTGCTTATCATCCTGGGTCACTCTGTTCTGCCTCCAAGCACTGCATTTGGGTGCACAGGATAAAGCTATGCTATAAACTTCGCCATGGACATTCCCGGCTTCTGTCACATGGGACTGCTTTTAACTTCGCAACATAGCACAAAGAGCTTTCCACTGATATGAGAGGTGCGACCTTAAGGAATGGAGTCAGCATTGTCACTTAACTCTGCAAAGATGACCCAGGGTCACCCACAGCTTCCATCCGGCTCTGCTCCAGTAATCCGGCCAGAGCTCAGCAATCACACAGTGACTCATGCGAGCTGCACTTATCAACGGACACAGGGAGTCTTCTGAGTCATCTGGATTGGCTCATTGGATGTGTGTACAGGCCATGTTATTTTAAAGGACACACACACACACACACACACACACACACACACACACTCTCATACACAGTGCCTTGGTTTCTTTTACAATCAGAAAAGACATTGTTTTAGAATATAATATTAATATATTTACCTTTATACAAACATAACCCGCAAATACAAATATCTCTGCATGAAGAGAGTACCTAAGAAGTTGAAGTTGAGTGACTAACACAGAAATAAAGTTCGACACCTCTCAGTGATCAGGTGACAGTGTGTTAGAGGCAGAAAATGTTATTCAGGATGAGAAAATAAATAAATAAAACAAATATAAGTCACATTGAAAGAAGCCATCAGCAATGGAGGTCTTGCTCTGGCTTCTTAAAATTTCCTAGTGACCCGGGAAGACTAAAGGCTCATTAAGGGGAAACCAATTTCTTCTGGTCAAGAGGTTGACCCCTCTGGCCTGGGCAGAGAACCAACATTCCAGGCTACTGAAGGTGTGAGTGAGTTGACTCATTAGATAGAGCAGTCACCTGGTCATGATGGCCCTAGGACTGGTCCCTCCTTAGCCCATGCTAAAGAGGCGGGTGGGATAGTTGTCCCTTTAATGAGATAATGTACTTTTCCTTTCCAGAATTCCCACCCTCTTGCCCAGTCCCTAGGAGCCACAATAAGGTTTTGCTGGCTTTGTTTGCTTTTCTGAGTCAGGCTCAGAAAGACATGACTATTTCTTCTTTCCTTCTTCTTTGCCTCTTTTTATCTAGTGCCAGCAGAGCCTATCTGCTGCTTGGGGGGGGAAGTATTTTGGGCTTCCTTACTCTTTCTGTAAGTCGCCCTGGTCAGCCACCTGTGGCTGCTTGTCACACACCCGTGGGTGGGGAAATGGCGGTGATGGAGCTGGCCTAGGACCTACCTTGGGCAACCCAAGACAAAGCTTCCCATTCCTGTTCTCCTCAGCCCTCTTCACTCGCCTTGCTTTCCATCTTTGCCTTTGCCTTTCTTCCTCCCCCACCTCCTCCTGCCTCCTGCTTTCCTGCCTTAGTGAAGCAGAAAAATAGGAAACGGTGGAGGAGTCAAAATCCAGGGGCTGATGATGCGTAGAGGGAAAGCATGTTCTGCCAACAACTGGGAGAGGTGTCACTACACTAATGACCCATAAAAGTTACTGTGGACTTTGCCTCAGCATGTTTGCCCTCTGTGTGCCAGGCAAGAGATGACACACCTCCAGGCTTCTCTGTATCTTCCCCTCTGAACAATCCCATCACCTGTACAATTCACTCTAAAGACACATGAGAACCTGGAGACCCTGGCGTCTGTGATCAAGACTCAGATCCAACCCCGTTACATCACTGCTGCTTGGTCATGCTTGTCTCTGCCACTGAGTGATGGCCACTGAGCCACAGACAGGACACTTCCTGTTCTTGGCCACTTTCTTAAAGTGTTTGTCTCCCAGTTTCTTACATGTAAGGTTGTATGTACATGTATGTGTGTGGATGTGTGTGGATGTGAGTATGTAAGTGTATGAGTGTTCATACTAGTGTGTATGTATGCATACATGTGTGTATGTGCTTGTGGTGTGTGTGTCTGTGTGTCTCTGTGTGTGTGTGTGTGTGTGTGTGTAAATGTACCTGCTTTAGTTTCTCAGGAAGTTTTGCTGTAAATTTTTCCCAGTGAGTCTGCATACTGCTTCACTTAGGAATATCCTAAAAATATAGTTCTGTGACTTGACAGCAAGTTGAGAAACGTGGCAGCTGAGGACACTGAATTAATGTAAGTCATAAAAGTTTTACCACCATGAGATTCGCTCTTGAGACCATAAAGCTGTAGTCAATGAAAAATAGCAATTGACTGCATGGTGGGGTAAGTAAATTATCCTGCACACTTTGCTCCAATCTTGGCTACAGAGCAGGCTTAAGACTGCTTCTGCTGCAAACCCTGATTTTGTAAATAAACATGATCTAGTCTTTTTAAAAGATTGAAAACAGAGTGGGGCAAGAGAAAGTCCCTGCAGGGAGAGGGGTGCTGTGGGGATGAAGCCTGGTCCACATCCTGAGAGCCTCTCTCAAAAGAGGAGATGTCATGAGCAGGATACTTACCTCTGTGGTTAGCCTCCCCAAGCCGACAGCCTCCGCCTCCTACCACTGGGCAGAATCAGTGCGGAGGCTGTGCTGTGAAACGCTTGCTGGAGGCACCTCAGCTCTGTCAAGATCCTGTGGGGGACAGGCATGCAAAGCCGGAGGAATCACCACCACAGTGAACAGGAGCCCAGAGAGACCTGAGGACTGGATACCACAGAGGGCTCACTGGTGGGATCCTGGAAGAGAAGGACATCAGGTAAAAACTGGTGACATGTCAGTATTGTCTTGCAACATGTGACCAGTATTCACATCAGGAGCTGCTGGGTGCAGGCATATGGGACTCTGCACTATATTTGCACTGGTTTTTCAGGAAGGCTACTAAAATAACACACTTATTTTTAAAAGGAAAAAGGCAGAATACAGTTTGTCAATTCCTTTTCCAAATCCAGAAATCCATCTGCATGTGCCTTTTCCTTACTGCTGTGAACAGGTGCCTGGCCGACACCAGCTCTCTGGCTGCTCTCGCCATCCCCCTCACAGAGCTGCCCGGGCTTCCCTTGGCTGCGAATGACCCTGGACTTTGTTCGGCTATGAATGACCTTTGTTCCGTGGCTGTCTGAGATGTTCACAGCATACTCTTTCTTCTGACTGAGTCATCTGTGGTGCACCCATGGGTGCTTTCCATCCTACCCTTATCTCACAGTCAAGGCCACTCTGGCATCATAGCCAGGCAGGCAGGGCACAACACCACCACACATGGCCTTCCATGGCACTTTGCCCCTTTTAGTACAATGACCTGATTTTTCAAATCATAAAAATGTCTTTCTGGGCAGCATGATGTTTGGATGAATCTAGGACTGGGTCAGCACTGTGGCCATGTCTCAGGGTTAGGGTCCTTGCTACCCTTGCTCAGTTGTTGATGTAAGTGACAGTGCCATCTTCCGTCCTCTATAGACACCTAGACACGGTGGCATACATATGCACAGATACATACACATAAACAAAAATGATTTAAAAAAAAAACCATGTGTGTTATCCTGTGAGAGGATCAGATAAACCCTGCTGTAAACCAAAGAGTAATTTTGTTCAACTAAACTGTCACTTCCTTAGCGGGCTCACTTACTCTGTGAGAAGCACACAGTCACTGACCCAGTGAGGGGCCCTCCATTTTGCCATTAGATCACAAGGCCGGTCAGAAGGTAGGAAAAGGTGAAGTCTGAAGATGACCCATCTAGAAAGTAGGTGAAGGTGTGAGCTGCCATTTGAAAGACAAGGTGGGACGGGGACCTTTGTATGGCTCAGTGCTGCCTGCTATGGGAAACTAAGGCACATCTTCAGTGGGTGCATGAGTGGGGAGATAGGTGGCTGGTGCAGAGAGACGACAGAGACTACAGAGTCAAACCTCAGAACCTCGTCTCCCTGGTGGGCATGGCAAAGGAGCCACCACAAGCCAGCTCGTCAGTTGTAAGAGACACTGGAAGCCACTTGGAGAGCTACCTCTCTGTTTAGTGTCACTATGTGCGTGATGGGCTGGTGTGAACAGATGAGCCCAGGTCTGGGCAATTTACTCATACCTGGAGTGGCATCTTTTGTCCTGGAAACTTCCAGATTCTTTGGGTGGGTGAGTGGTGGTGGTGGGGGAGGGGACCGGGGTTAATGGGATGTCCTGCTAGGATCAGTGTGTTTACTGAGATAAGATAACCTTTAACTTATCTGTTTTAGAGGGGGAGATATCCCAAAAGCCTTCCTGAGGAAAAACAGGCCCTTTCAAAGCAGCAGGGAGGGAGAGCCTGGGGCAGGCCCTGCCCCTCCCAGGCCACCCTGCAGAGTGCCCCCATGTCTGTGTGCTCATCAAGCCCATAAATAACAAAACAGGAACACAGAACAGGATGTCCCAGCTCTTCCAAGAAAATTCTCCCTGTTGAGGCATCCCCTAGCCTTTTTTAGGCTGCAAATCTCTATTTTGTATAAATGTGAACATCAGGATGGTGGAGATGGCTCAGCTGCTAAAGTGCTTATGGCACAGATGAGGACCTGAGTTCAAATCCCCAGGAAGAGCTGATGGCAGCAGTCTTGTATTCTCAGCACTGGGCAGCTAAAATGAGGAAGATCCCGGAAAATCTGGAGTAGCTTAAGAATCTGAAGGAAGACCTGGGAACAAGCTGGAAAGCAACCTGATGCAGGTGGAGGGGGAGGTGGGGGGAGGGGGGAGGTCCAGGCCACATGTTGTCTTAGAGAAGCCTGAACTGTGATAAGTACTTTGGGAACTCCCTTAAATGTTCAAAGCGGGTCTTCCCAAGTTTCACACTCTCAGTGATCCCTGTTCTCCCTTGGAATTGTGGGACCAGTACCAAGACTCAGCATCACCCAGGCAGTGCAAGAACAGGAGCAGTGGCAAATAAGCTGCCAATCCACTCCTAAACTTGGCATCAGGAGGCTGTAGACATAGAGTAAAGGAGAGTCATACTGAGAGGACAGAGGGATAGGCATGCCTTTCAGAAAAGAGGCTAAGCTTTTCTGGGACTTCAATCTCTGTCCACCACTTTAATGTTTCTTTCCTGTTGTTGCCATGGCAATTGTCTGTCAGCACTCTGGGGTCTCTGTTGGTTAGCGTGCACATGGTGTGATAATGAAGTCAGAGATTGCCTGGTGCTTGCTTTGACAACTATCTTGGACCCACCAGTTTTGGCTAGCCCACCTAAAATGTGATTTATGACAGACAGGCAACCTGTCCTCAACGATAAGATTAGGATGGGACAGAAATTCAGTAGGTCATTGTGGTAGTCTCCATGGTAACAGGACCTAATATGACTTCTTGACTTCTTTAAAAATAAATGTTTTACATTTATCCATTCTCTCTCTCTCTCTCTCTCTCTCTCTCTCTCTGTGTGTGTGTGTGTGTGTGTGTGTATGTGTGTGTGTGTGTGTGCATGCATACACATGTGCGCATGTTCAGTGTAAAGAATCATGACACATTTGCAGGAGTCTGTTCTCTCCTTTGATTATATGGGTCCCAGGGGCCAAACTGAGCTCATCAGGGTTGGTGGTCGGCTCCTTTACCCACTGAGCCATCTCACTGTCCCCAAGACTTCTTCTTCAAAAAGAACTTTGTCTTGTGAAGTTAGGCTGGGAGGAGAGAATTGATGCAAGGGACAAGGGACCAGAAGGAGAGATTCTGAGTGACAGTGGTAGGCACAGAGACGAAGGCAGATCCAATCACAGTATACTGGTAGATGACACTGACAGTTCTCAATAGATCGGGGGAAGGGAAAGATACAGGCGACTCCATGAAGCCCAAGAGAGTGGATTTAGAAAGGAAACAGGTTCAGCACAGAGAATGAGAAGCAAGTCTTCAGCATTGGATACATTCACCGTGAGGCTAGCTGTAGACTAACCAAAGAGAAGTGAGAGGTGGATGTGAGGGCTCGCGGATCTTCAAGACAGACAGCTCAGGCCCAGTGTCAATTTGAGCAGCTGGACAAGTTACTGTGAAACCCTGGCTCCAGGTTTCGCCACGAAGCCTTGACTTAAATAGATAGATATAGATATAGATATAGATATAGATATAGATATAGATATAGATATATAGATTATATATATGATATATATCAGAATGCCTTGATGGAAAGTGGTCCCAAGATCAGCCATTGGGCACACTGAAAGGGGCTTAGATAAGGGTAACTAAGTCAGTCAAATGCAGCCCAGAGGCTGTCTCCTGACAGAATGCCCATGTGGCTGGTGGCCCTTGAGGCTGCAAATAGATTTCTCTTATGCCAAAAACAAAAATGGCAGCATTCTGGGTTATTTCCCATACATGCACGCTAACAAAAGATTTGAGCCTCGAAAGACCTGGGCTTTTTTAAGCTACATGGGCTCTGTGCTTATGACGCACTGCCCTTAAACACCCCTTTCCAACACAGACACACAGACACACAGACACACAGACACACAGACACACACACACACACACACACACACACACACACACACATCATCTGTGGGCTTTTCTAGAGGATCACGGTGAGAGATCTTAAAGGTGAGATCTTGTTCATCTAATTTGGGAAGGAAAACATTTGAATCATGCTAACTTCTTTGTCAATATTCATAAAATATTTATTAACCCCACAGTGTTTACTTAACCTAGCAGCAGAGATGCCATGACCAAGAGGGTGATTTCTGCAGGCTTATTTACTGCCCTCTAAATGTACTGACTCCTGTGATTTCCCCCAAATATGGGTAACTCAACTCTGGTGGTTTGAACGAGAATGGCCCCCACAGGCTCATAAATTTGAGTCACTAGTGAGTGGTTAGGGGTGGCCTTGTATCACCTGAGCCAGTCCCAGTGTCTCTCTCTTCCTGCCGCCTGCAGATTCCGATGTAGAACTCTCAGTCCTTCTCTGGCACCACATCCACCTGCTTGCCCAGATGCTCCCTGCCATGAGGAGAATGGGCTAACCCTCTGAACCTGCAGGCAAGCCCAAATTAAGTGCTTTCTTTTATGAGCATTACCGTGGGCTATGGTGTCTCTTCATAGCAATGGAATACTGACCAAGATACTCAGCTGCATAATTTACGATAGTGAGGACCACGTTCAATCTCTCCTTTTATTATTATAAAACTTCACAGTGTAGAAGTCACTATATTGCTACACCAGCAGCAACAGCAGCCCCCAATAGCCGTCTCCTGTCCCGGCCTTTGAGAACAGCTCACACACATCTCTTTGGAGTATTTGTTTTTCTTTCTAAGTAAGCGTCTGCTTAAACTGCCAGGGTCTCTCAAGCGAATTCTTAGATGTGAAGAAGAGGACTATGCCTGTTGGGGAGGACAGAGAACTAACCGATGAGATGGACAAGTTAGGGAGCTGTACTGTCTCACTAGCTCAGCAGAGGGGGTGTGTGACAAAAAAAAAAAAAAAAAAAAGGAGCTGGCCTCAACACTGCAGAGAGGTCAAATGCAGTGAGGCCCTGGAACTTGTTTTCACTCAGCTACACCGAAGTTGCTGGTGACCTGGCTCAAGGCAGGATCAGGTGTGCATCGGTCTGGCCAGGGTGGGTAGAGGAATAGCTGAGCCCAAATCAACTCCAGATGGCACTGAAACAGAGATTTAGGAACAAAACTATCAAAACATTGTGAGAAAACAGAGTATTTCTTACAAACTTGAAGCAGAAAACCATTAAAAAAAATAGATTCAGTACAGGATGGCAATAAAAACACACAAAGCTTTAGAAAATAGTATAAAACTGACATGTAAATGTTACACATTTGCAACCAATATAATAGAAAAGGCATTTTAAAAATACATTATGTGAGTCAATCTTTAAAATTGATAAGTAGTCTAATAGAGTAATGTAAAAAAGACACAGCAAGGTATTTAACACAAGAGGAAAGCTAGGGGAGCTGTAACTTAAGAGCTGGGACTGGGCAGATGGTTCAGTGGTTACAAGCAAGTGATGTTCTTGAAGATGCTCCAAGTGTGTTCGGTTCTCAACACACATGTTGGGTGGATTATGACTCTTTGTAACTCTGCCTTCAGGAGCTCCAAAGATCTCTTCTGACCTCCACAGGCACCCGTATTCATGTACACACACACACACACACACACACACACACACACACACACACACAAACACAGAGAGATTAATTAAAAACAAAATCTTTTAAATAATCCAACAACAAAGAACTGATGCACAGCTTCCTGAGTGAACAGATACTCAAGGGAAAGGATGGGGCCTGGGCATCATCCAACATGGTCCAGCAAGGTAGGAGTTGAGCACAAACAGCCATGAGGGCAGTGCTCTAGGATGCTAACTGGTATTTACAGTGTTAGTGGTTCCGCTTGTATAAAATGCCTCTCAGAAAGTCCTGCATGGAACTGGGTGTCAGATGGGGGCTCTGGGTCCCCTTCTGAGCTCACAGAGAATTCTGCTCTATAAGGCTGTAGGACTGGGTCTGGGGAGATGACTCAGCTGGCAAAGAGCTCAACAAATCGGAATGAACACTTTGGTTTGGTTCCTAGCATCCACATTGAAGCCTGGCGTGATGCTCCGTATCTGCACACCTGTTGGTATTTGCTGGCCTATCAACTTAGCCAAAATGGAAAGCTCCAGATTCAGTGAGAGACCCTGCCTCAAACAATAATGTGGAGGGTGACTGACAAGAAACCTCATAACAACAGTCACTTGCACACACACACACACACACACGCACACACACACACACACACACACGTGGCCTACATGTACACATGTGCATATCACATATACACAGGCCTATAGGTCTGAGGACCTCCTGCAACTACCAGCTGAGATCCATCATGAATTTTGGTGGCTGCCCAGAGCACCTTCCTCCCCCAATATGGTAGCTTCCCTCTTCAAGGTCATCAGGGGAACCCCTCATTCAGATGACTTAGGTTTGGCTGAGATCATACAACATATCGAGAAAGTGATCGTCCCATCAAGCAAAGGGGATGACAGCAAGGACACTTAACAGCCATGCCAGTTGTTAAGCATTGGATGGTTTTTGCTTGTGGGTTTAGTCTGCTTCGTGGGAAGTTAAGAACTACTTAGTTGCACATAAAAGAAGAAAATCCAGCAGACATAGTTAAGGATGGAAATGGTTTTCTTTGGAATTTATTCTGTCAGACATTCTGTTCTACAAAACAGAATGAGTGTTTCCCCTTGGCGATACAGAATGAGGAAGGGCAGTTGTAAGACAGGAACAAGAGAGCAGAATCATAGGAGAAGCATCCAATTGGTGGATTCTGTGAGGTGAGTAAGTGTCTTACAAAAGACTACATGTTGTGTTCCAGCCTTGGCCTTGGTTCTATCAGGACAGGTGGAGCCTTGAAAAGACAAAGTTTAGTGGGAAGTCTTCAGATCGTTACGGTGTGCCCTCAGAAGGGGCCGTGGCACCCTGCTCTCTTCTCTTCTCTTCTGCTTTCTGACTGCATGGCATGCAGTCTGCCCCACATACTCCCTGCTATTAGGTGCTGCCTCCCACGGGCCCACAGCAGTAGGACTGAAACTTCCAAAGCAAACCTTCTCTCTCTTCAACTTGAACTCTGGTATTTTGTCACAGTCACTGAAATCTGACGGACACAGTTAACATCAGGTTATATTGTTGTAAGGGTTAATGCAGAGCGGACAGAGATGAACTATATTTTGTTTTTAGGGAAACTAGTCTGCTTTGCTTCCATCTACTGCCTTAAGGTCTTAGTTTGATAATGTAACATTTAATGTAGTATTTAGCATAAGTACCATTTTGCTGATTTCAGTCCAAAACAGTTTCCTCACATTGTTCCGGGTCAATCGGGACACTAGGTCCTCTGTTCTCACCTTCTTAAGTGGATGTGCCCCGCAACCTAAAAGTTCACACCTTAAATTAAAAAAAAAATAATGTGGAGGGGGTCAGGGGTGGGAGGTTGTGCACATAAATACAGGTGCCTGTGGGGACCACAGTTGCTGAACCCCTTGGAGTTCGAGTTACAAGCACCATGAGCTTCTGAATATGGTGCCAGAAACCAAACTTAGGTCCTCCTCAGTGATCTTAACTACCGAGCTTCTCTCCAACCGCCGAAGCCCACCTTTGGTCTGATCACAGGCTAAAGAAAATGAACTGACCAAGCTACGAAAACAAATCAATCCTTTAAACAAAGTTTCCTGCAAACCCTGCTGTTCTCAACATTTCCAAAGCACACCAGGAAATGCTGTCAAAAGCGAGTTGTGTGCAGGGATTTGTAAACTGGGGGTTTTCCCCCCCTTCATTCCTGTTATGGATGTGCTCATTGGTGATGGAGGCCTTGATTAGTGAGGTGAAAGTGAGGTGCCAGGAGTACAATACATAATACAGCATCAGGACTGAGGCTGTCCTGGAGTAGGATGCATATAGCATCAGGACCCAGGCTGTCCCAGAATAGGGTACATACAGCATCCAGACCCAGGCTGTCCTGGAATAGGATGCATATAGTATCAGGACTGAGGCTGTCCTGGAATAGGATGCATATAGTATCAGGACTGAGGCTGTCCTGGAATAGGATGCATATAGCATCCGGACCCAAGCTGTCCTGGAATAGGATGCATATAGTATCAGGACCCAGGCTGTCCTGGAATAGGGTACATACGGCATCCAGACCCAGGCTGTCCTGGAATAGGGTACATATAGCATCCGGACCCAGGCTGTCCTGGAATAGGATGCATATAGCATCCGGACCCAAGCTGTCCTGGAATAGGATGCATATAGTATCAGGACCCAGGCTGTCCTGGAATAGGGTACATACAGCATCCAGACCCAGGCAGTCCTGGAGTAGGACGCATACAGCATCAGGACCCAGGCTGTCCTGGAATAGGATGCATATAGCATCCGGACCCAAGCTGTCCTGGAATAGGATGCATATAGCATCCGGACCCAGGCTGTCCTGGAATAGGGTACATACGGCATCCAGACCCAGGCTGTCCTGGAATAGGGTACATATAGCATCCGGACCCAGGCTGTCCTGGAATAGGATGCATATAGCATCCGGACCCAAGCTGTCCTGGAATAGGATGCATATAGTATCAGGACCCAGGCTGTCCTGGAATAGGGTACATACAGCATCCAGACCCAGGCAGTCCTGGAGTAGGACGCATACAGCATCAGGACCCAGGCTGTCCTGGAATAGGATGCATATAGCATCCGGACCCAAGTTGTCCTGGAATAGGATGCATATAGTATCAGGACCCAGGCTGTCCTGGAATAGGGTACATACGGCATCCAGACCCAGGCTGTCCTGGAATAGGGTACATATAGCATCCGGACCCAGGCTGTCCTGGAATAGGATGCATATAGCATCCGGACCCAAGCTGTCCTGGAATAGGATGCATATAGTATCAGGACCCAGGCTGTCCTGGAATAGGGTACATACAGCATCCAGACCCAGGCAGTCCTGGAGTAGGACGCATACAGCATCAGGACCCAGGCTGTCCTGGAATAGGATGCATATAGCATCCGGACCCAAGTTGTCCTGGAATAGGATGCATATAGTATCAGGACCCGGGCTGTTCTGGAATAGGGTACATACAGCATCAGGACCCAGGCGGTCCTCCTAGCTGGTCAGTCTACTTTGGAGCAGTCAGGATGGAAAACATGAGACTCCCTCCCCCAGTGGTTCCCTGCAGCTATAGTAACAGAAAGCTGTGGTTTTTGGATCGGTTTTGCCATCCCAGCAGTCTATAAGAGATTTCCTCTTTGTCATTAACCCACCATCACGAGCAAAGTGTTTTGTCAGTTGGCCGTGACCTCCAAACACATGAGGGGGGGCCGGTCAGCAGGAAACTCCAGCTCTGTGTGGAGGCAGGGTGGCCTCACCTTAAAGAAAGTTCATGTTTGTTTCAAGTTGTCCTAATAACTGATTGGGTTCGACACTATTAGATGAAAGTATACATGTGATTGTTTCTACATGTGGAATTAAGCCACCTGCCTGGGAACAGTCAGGGGGAATTGCAGGGTAACTGTACACTAGGACCAGGAAGTCCTTTTGAAAGAAATCCAAACAAACAAACAAACAAAAACAAACAAATGAAAAAAGTCCCCTCCAAATTATATCAAAATGCTCAAAAAATAGCAGCTCCTGTGTTTGCCCCTGCACGTCCCCCTCTCCCCCCCCCCCAGGTCCCCCTCCTCCGGGGTCACACTCATTCCTGCAGGTTCAAGCTCAGTCCATCCTTCACCCAACCTGTGCTCCAGCAGGAAGCATGGATGAAGCAAGGTAACCAACTCTGGTTTTCTCCCAGTCCCATCTGGTACCCAAAGCTTACCTGCCCACTGGCACCAGCTAGCAGACAGAGGTCCCTCAGCTCACTCCACTTTTGCCTCAAGGTAAAAAGCGTTTATGGATAAGCTTAGACTCCAGAAGAGAAAGAGGATGGGGTGAGGTAGAGACAGGAGCATTGAGGGACTGCATCTCATGGTAACAAACAAGCACCCTCATGCTTGGGGCATCATTAGAATAATGGAAGAAATATGGCTCCAGAACAAACCAGGCTGGAGAGAGGGCTCAGCTGGTAAAGGAGCTTGCCTCTAAGCTTGACAACCCGAGTCTGATCCCTGGAACCCACATGATGGAAGGAGAGAACAGACTTTTACAAATTGTCCTCTGACTTCTGCACATGTGCCATGGCAAGTGTGCACACATGCCCACACTCGTGTGGCAATCTATTCTATACACCACTTCTTACCTTAAAAATAGCAGGAGATATCCTTACGTCTCCTATTTAACCAACTTGGAATTTCTATTTTTATTTTACCTTTTCCTAAATTGATGTATATCTTATATTCAGTGTTTTATAATTATGGCCAGCTAGGCATCAGTGGCTGCCCAGTTTCTAGTGTGTAAGCTTTTAAAATGCCAGCATCCTACTGAAGGTGATGCTTCATGCCTAAAGTTCTAGCACTCAGGACACAGAAGCAGGAGGACCAAAGGCTCAAGGTTGCTCTGGGCTACATAGTGAGGCTCTGCCTGGAAAACAAAGTCAACAAAAACAACACACGAGACGGAACAGAATCAGTACTCCAAAGCACGGGATGGCTGGCAGCAGCTTGGGCAAGTCCTGGGACACTCAGGGAGCTGTCAGAGGATAAACAACCAGGAAGAAGAGGAGAGAGAGAGAGAGAGAGAGAGAGAGAGAGAGAGAGAGAGAGAGAGAGAGAGATGGTGAGCCAGACAGGGGTAGCTATTCTGGAGGTAAAATTAGAAGCAAGCAAAGTCTAAATGCTGACACAGCCAGCTTAGGGACCTGAGGCTAACAGCTTTCCACTCTCTGATGAGTTCTTTGAAGCAAAGATCAGTGGCGTAGAGAGACAGGAGTGTGTGTCGCAAAACTCCTCTACCAGTGACCCAGTGAAACAGTGGTGAGGACAATGCATGCAAAGTTCGCAATCTCTTTATATTTGTGTGGAAGTGATGTAGCAAGAAGCCACCCTTACCCCAGGCTAGCTCACATCTTCAGTGTACTTAAGACAGAAATTTCCCCAAGACAAGGAGACATTCTACTCTTTAGAAAGGGTACATCTGGCAGCCAGTGGCTCAGTTCATGAGATGTGTACTGTTTAGCCTCATGGGGCCCACTGGTCTGCCCGGGGAAAATGGAGTCTTGGTTGGCAGAGGTGTAGCCATTTCTTTATGCTTCAGCGGATGTGTCCTATGCATACTATAGCTACAGAACCTTTCTTTCCTTCTCCATCTCAGGACATTCCTAGTCACCACTGAGGTTGAAGTCTAGGTGACAAATGCCTGTAAAGTCACTTGTGCCATGTAAACACCCAAGCTCAAGTACCAGATAGATGAAAGCTGCACCAAGGACACGCCTGCCAGTGTTCACTATATAGTATGGATAATGTTCAGGAAGAATATCACGTTTGCTGCCTTGAGAAATGTGGGACAAGTGAGGAGCAGGGAGATGTGATGGACGTGTGTGGAAATCAAACTTGGTGGGACCACAGTCAGACTTCACAGTCCACTACCCAAGGGACCCAGGGGATCTGAATCCCTTTTCTGACCACCATGGGCACCTGCATACACACGGCATATACATTCACACAGACATATAAATAAAAAATAACATAAACCTTTCAAAGGTTCAAAATCGGTACAAACCAATGTTAAGAAACAAAGCCATCTCCATGTCCAAATGCCTTCATCTGTCCACTTTCTCCTAGAAGTGCGTGTGCGTGTGTGTGCATATGTGTGTGTGTGTGCATGCTTGTGTTTGTGTGTGTGTGTGTGTGCATGCGCATACTGGTGTGTATGTGCATGTGTGTGTGCCTGCTTGTGTTTGTGTGTATGTGTGCATATGTGTGTATGTGCATGCTTGCGTGTGTGTGTGTGTGTGTGTGTGTGTGTGTGTGTGTGTGTGTGTGGTGTTCACATCCCCCACAATACATGTACTGAAGCCAGAGAACCACTTGGGGAAATCAGTTTTCTCTTGTACCATGTGAATTCCAGATATGAAATTTAGATGGCTGGCCTAGGCAGCAAGAGCTTTGAGTCACTGAGCCATTTCACTGACCATGTTTTAGTATTTTAAAATTCAATTGTCTTTTAAAGTTCTGCATATATCTTAGCCTTGTCAGACCAAGAAGACCCCCTGTAAGTCATACACATCAATATTTTTTTATCAGAGTCAATTTTGGTGAGTTATATAAATTATAAATACATTACTCTGGATGTTCCACATGGTAGTTTGAGAATGTCACCAACAGGTACATAGATTGGAGTATTTGGAGCTCAGTTGGTGGACTATTTGGGAAGGATTAGGAGGTGTGGCCTTGGTGGAGGAGGTGTGTCAGTGAGGGCAGGGCTTTGAGATTTCAGAACCCCGTGCCAGGCCCAGTCACATGCCCTGCTCTTTCTGAGTGCTGCTTATGGATCAGACACGAGCCGTTAGCTACTGCTCCAGTGCCGTGCCTGCCCGCCATCACATCTCCTGTCATGGCTCAAAAGTGTAAGCAAGACCCCAATTAAACATCTTCTTTTGTAAGTTGTCTTGGTCATAGTGTCTTGTCATGGCAATAGCACGGTGGCTAAGACACTTCACTGCACACTTAATGGAAATAGCAAAAAAACAAAGTGGCAAGTGCAGAGCACACATTAGAAGACTTGCACATACCCATCTCCAAAGTAAGTTCTTATTTAGTGCACTTGACGACATCTGCCCACAATATCTATACATGTGGCTAGTGGGATGGCTCAGTGGGTAGAGCGAGTGCTCTCCAGTGTGTGGACTTAGATTCAAATCCCCAGAGCCCACCTGAAAGCCGAACACAGCAGCATGAGCATCTGTAACCCAGCTCTCCCGAGGGATGATGAGGCAGTGACAGAGAATTCTCAGAAGCTCCTATGGACTAGCCAACTTGACAAATATAAGAGGCCCTGCCTCAAGCAGGTTGGAGGGTGAGGACCAAAACATGTGTGCCATAGCATGTGGGTGTGTGCACGTGTGTATGCATGCATGAATGCACACACAGAGGAGGAGGAGGAAGTGGAGGAGGAGGAGGAAGAAAAGGAACTCTGTCCTCTATATCCAGTGGCCACATGGACTTTTGTGGCAGATACAACATTGTCAACACTCTCTAAACAATTCAAAGGCTAATTTATCTAACTGACTAGACCTGCTAAGCCAGGCCCCACCCACCACCACCACACACAAAATATGCCCAGACAGATGGCTTTATTTCTTCTCCTGTAAGAATAATTCCTATTTAGGACTCTGAGAGATCTAATTCCCTCGGTAAGCCAGCATTTACTTAAAGTCAAGTAGAAGCCTCCAAATGTGTTTCGCACTCCAACCGCAGCATGTCTCCTGCAGAGCACATTACCTCAGCCACATAGGGCAGTCTAAGTCCCCCGGAGTGGATGGAGTCTCCATCTCTCCTCCCCCTCTCTCCTCCCCTGCCCCGTGTGTGTGTGTGTGTGTGTGTGTGTGTGTGTGTGTGTGTGTGTGTGTAGTGTATTACCTGTGTGTGGTAGGGTATGCATACCTGTGCTCTCACAGAGGCCAGTGGCCTGCTGTATACATGTCTGTGTCACTCCCTTGACACAGGGTCTCTCACCAAGGCTGGAAGTAGGCTGGCAGCCAGCAAGCTCCAGGGAGCCCCTTGTCTGTATCCCTCCGGGCACTGGGCTCACAGGCACACACTTCCACACCCAGATTTTTTTTTTCATGTGTTCGGGAGCCCAAACTCAGCTCTCTGTGTTTATTCCTCGACCATCTGAGCCACGGGTCCCATCTTTCTCCTCTTTCTCAGTCATCTATGAAGACTGCCACGGGATCTGCTAACGCTGTTGCTCCGAAGATGGCAAGACAAAGTAGGGCAGAGGGGAATGCTTCCCCTGGCCAGCTGTAGATGTCTCTATTCATTGTGGGGGAAGCTGAAGGGAGATGAGATTAAAGGTAAATATTTCCAGGAAGAGAGAACCAGGAAAGGGGTGGAGCCAGAAGGCGAGCAGCAGCTTGGGTGACAGGCCCGGCCGGATGCTCAGCTACAGCGAAGCTTCTAGGTTTCCATTCCAGGGATTTCTTTGGAAATTAAGCGGTGCCCACACGCCTTATTTGCTCAGATTCCATTCTAGGAAGAAACCTTGGCATCAAGAGAAAGATGGGACTCAGTTTCAGTGTGAAAGAATAAATGTGGGGCCGAGGGTCAGAGCCCCATGAGGGAGGGCAACGGTGTCCTGACCTGGGGAGAGGAAGGTGTGATCACACTGCCTCCCTCACCTTTGATTGACTTGATTGACGTACGAGCTCAGACCTGAGCCACGTCAGTTGTCGGTTGTCTACGAAGGCTGAAAAGACTCAGGCTTCTATGTGCCTCCAGACCCTCTCCAGGGCTGGGTGGGGCGGGAGCGTAGAAAGGATGTCTCAGCAAGGCTCTGGACCAGGAACCATGATTTGAAAACTGCTTGCTAATTCGGAACACTGATGGGCTTGCTACAATGTAGCTCTGCAGTACCTCCGAGGGGCATCCCCAAAGGGGCCAGACCCCAAAAGGCAATCCCCGAAAGGGCCATACCCCGAGGGGCCATCCCCAAAGGGACCAAACCCCGAGGAGCCATCCCCAAAGGGGCCAAACCCCGAGGAGCCATCCCCAAAGGGGCCAAACCCCGAGGAGCCATCCCCAAAGGGACCAAACCCTGAGGAGCCATCCCCAGACTGCAGCTCTACTTGGAGGTGGTGGACTCTTTAGGAAGCAGGGCCTAGTTGGAGGGATATGATGGTTGGGAGCATAGCCTTGAAGGCCATTGTTGAAACACTGGTACCACCCATCCTCTCCTTGTCTTCATAGCTGAAGTTTGGTGAGGTTGCTCTTCTACTGTGAGTTCTGACGTGAGGCACTGTTGCCGGCCTCCCAACCATGAGCTGAACCACGGCTCCTAATGAACCTTTCAACTTTATAATTTGGCCACTTCAGGAATTTGTCACAGTAACAGAAGGTGTTTGGCATGAAGTGGATGATGACATTTTCTGTGTGCCAATGCTCCTGGCTTTCTTAGCTTTCACTGGAAACTTATGTAAGCCGTTTCTTGAGGCAGCCTTTATGTATGGACATGATTAAAGCCTTAGGCAGTAATTGTTTAGACTAAAGAAAAAAAAAATCTACCTTCTTAGACTGTCTAGAATACACCCCCGCCAAGTGAAGAAACTGTCTTCACCCATGGGAAGCCATGGTCAGCATTTCTGACACTGACTGAAGTACTTTAGCTGCAAGGATGTTGGAGAACAGTCCTGTAACTAAGGGCAACTTTGATATCATCAGGCTTTGTTTCCTGGCTGGTCACAGCACCTCAGAGTCCTGCTCTAAGACTCTGAGGTACTGCCCTGCAGGGGCGTCCAGGAGGTATGAAGATGTTGTTCTGACTTTGTAGATGAGATGGTGCCTCTTGGACAGCTAGTATTGCTGCTTTTCTCTGAGTCCTGGAAGACACTGGTGCCTGGTAAGTTCATGGCCCTTTAAGAATATTCAAAACCATTGAGTACTTCCAAAGCCCCCATCTACTTAGGCTGTATCTACTGATGTTTCACATGTTAGATATTAAAATATATATTTATTTAAAATAGCCATATCAATGACACATGCTACCTTCTTAACATTTTGAAGTGTAAAAGCAACATTTTCTAAGGATTAGAAGAGAGTCTTTGTTTTACATGTTTGAAAGCCTCTTTAATCACTCGAAGAAACTCCTAATTGCTAATGCAGTAACAGGAAGATGTCCACAACCATCTGAAAGAGCTAAGTTGTGCCCCCATTTCCAGTTACTGTGATACATAAGAGAAGGCAGCTGTTAGCAGTTTCCCCGAGACCAGTTGCAATGTGGTATTGAAGGCCAGACCAGTACACTGGTCCCTCTTGGCCGTCCTTGCACTTCTGGTGTGCCTCTCCTCACATGCAGTGTCTGAGGAGTAAGGTGACTAACGCCCATTGCCTTATCCAGGCCGTTTGAAGGGCTACGTCTCCCTGAGTGGTGGAGCACTGGAGTTTAATGACTACTGCCGAGGTCTGGTGCCACTGTTGGGGGGCTTGCCCTAACACACCTGCAGTCCTACCTGAGAAGCATCCTAAAGGAAGAGACACTTGTTTCCTCACCCTTAGATCACAGTCTACTATGTCAGGAAAGTCACAGTGGCAGGACCAGCTCTTGTCAAGGATGGCAGGGGTGTGAGTTAGTCCCATCATGGTGGCAGCCAGGAAACAGAGTTCTTGCTGGGAACAAGAAGCAGGTATTTCCTTCAAGTCCTGTCCTAACGGCCGATGTTGGTTAGCTAGTCCTCATGTCTCTAAGGCTCCACAACCTCCCCAAAGAATTCCACCAGTTGGAGACCAGTTCACCTGCGAACCACAATACCCACCATTGCGTGTGCGTGCATGCGTGCATGCGTGCGTGTGTGCATGCACGCATGTGCAAACACAATGGAAAGAGTAAATAATGTCTCACTGTCATTAGGGAAGTCCCATAGACTCCCAGACAAGGTCTCATTTCTGGACCAGAGTTTGAAAAACACTACGTCAAGAGAGTGAACTAGCAGGCACATCTTGTATCTTTACCCTGCGGCTCTTCTGTGATGTTGTGGATTGAATCCAGAGCCTAGGCACAGTGGGTCAGTGCCCTGCCACTGAGATACTTTTATGAGCATTTGTGTTTGCTTTCTTGCCATTGTATTATTATTAATGCCGTTGCTCTCATCGTTGCCGCTTTGAGATGGGAGTCTTGCTCTGCTGCCCAGGCTGGTCTTGAACATGAGGACTTAAGTGGTTTCTGTCTCAGCTTCCTCAGTCCTAGTTTTTCATTATCTTTTTGATCCTTTCATTTTTCAATGTGACTTTTAAATAAAAATCACAAGATCACATTAAACATCTTCTAATTTATTCACAACATCTAATTACAAAGAAAACAAAGCACTAAAAATGTTTTACAAAGTCTCTTAAATGTAATAAAAATAGTAATTAGTAACCCAGTAGGGATCATCCCCCTGGCAGCCAGTTAATGAAATGCAGTACGCTCTAGAATACACAGAAAAATATAGGCTTGAATGCGCTTTAAATTTATAGGCACTATTATGTTTCTTTAAAAATAGAATGTGAGGCCAGCATGATGGCTCAGCGGGTGAAGACGCTTGTCACAAAATCTGACAACTTGAGTTTGGTCTCTAAGACCCACATGGTAAAAGGAGAGACACTGTCCCACAAGTTGTCCTCTGACCTCCAAAGATGTTGTGGCAGAGGCACAGGCACACGGACACACATGTATGAGCACACACATGCACATGTGTACACACACATACAATAAGTAAATAAATAAACGTAATAAAAGTTAAAGACTGTCTGTCCTTCCATTGTTTCTGTTTGGTGAACCTAGTGACCATATCTCAGACTTACACAATCCCTTGTGACTGGGAGCTGAGGTCATGGGTGGGGCAAGAGCAGGGCTGGGAATTTAAGAGCATTAGGGAGGGGGGAGTAAGAGGACAAGTCAGATGAAGAAGCCAGGCCGGTCTCTCGCCGGCTCAGCCTCCCTCTGAGTCAGATGAATGCTCTCCAGCCACACAGTGTACCTTCCAGGCTGTGTCTGGCTGTTCCAGACCCATGAGAGACCTAAAACACAGCTCATGCTTGAACATAGACTTGTGGCTTACTGGGTCTTGGCCTTGATTAGACTTCCTGGACGAGTAGAGATGCCTCATTGCTGCAGTATTGATAAAAAAAATACATCCCAGCAGAGAGTAATATGCCATCAACGAACACCCAGGGTGCAAGGGGCCCCTTTGGCACCTCCACACATACACAGGGTATCATGGTACCATGCTCTGCAGTGAGGACCATAAAACCAAGGTTAAAACTTCTGCAGGCAGTGCGATTACTGCTTCTGCGCTGTGGATTCTCAGTAGTAAGGAAACTCAACCCATTGGGAAAGTTGCCTATGAAAACCACCCCAACCTAAACAGAGGTACGGTCGCCATTTCGAGGCGAGGCTGATCTCGCTGTTCGCACCCTTGGGCAACAGCGTGCACGAGTGGAGAGAAAACTGCAGAAGGGAGCAAAGCAGCAGGGCAAAAGCAGCTCAGTGGTAGAACACTCACCCAGCAAGAGTGGGAACCCAGGGTTGACCTGAAGCACCAGGAGAAGATAGACAGGGCAGAAGCATGGCCCCGGAGGTCCCCTGCTGACAGCCGGACACTGGGGGACGGTACTGTGTCTCTCCTCTTTGCCGTCCCATGAGTTTGGGCTTTAACTGAAAGTGTTCCAGGCTGAAATTACCTGAGCCCCTTGGAGGCAGGCAGAAGGCAGGATAAATAGACAGATGTCCCAGGAAATGAAATGACAATGGCCAGAGGCCATCTGAATTGCATGGTGGTTACTTTCTTCCTTTCTCTTGTTGACCACTGACCTTTAGTAAAGTGTCCCAGTGCTGTGATGACTACAGTGTGGGGAACAAATGGAGGGAGTTTGTCTCCACACTTGAGCTCAAGTTTTAAAAAGGAACTAATCTGTCTTAGTCTGCTTTCTGTTGCTATGACTGAACGTCATGTGCTAAGCAATTTATAATGAATAAAGGTTTACAAAGATCATTGCTCCAAAGGCTGGAAAGTTCAAGACCAAAGGGTGACATCTGAGAATGATCTGAGAATGGTCTGTGTGTGTGTGTGTGTGTGTGTGTGTGTGCACGCGCGCGCGCGCTAGTGTATGTGTGCAGTGGGGGCATTTATTGTCATTAGTATCTTCTCCTCAATCACTTCTCCACCATGGTTTTTGGGGACAGACTCTCCCTGAATCCAGAGTTTGCAGTTTTAACCAGATAGCCTGGCCAGCGGGGCCCTGAGATCTGCTGGCCTCTGCTCCAGGATGCTGGGTTTCAGGCATACGCCACTGTGTCCGGCATGTGTGGGTGCTGAGGATTTGTGCTCAGGCTCTCGTGCTTGTGCAGCAAACACTTCTTCCCGAGCCATTTCCACAACCCCTTGGACTGCCTTCTTGCTCCATCGCATAACAGAGGATGTCACCTGGGGAAACAGAGTGGTCTTCCCAGAGAGAACTCACTATGGTAGCAAAGCCATTCCCTTGGAATTCCACAGAGTGTACCAACTCACTTTGAGGGTTCTTTCCCCATGACCCAAGGACCTCCTAAGTATCTAGACCAACTCCCTAAGAGCTCGCCGTGGCTGCTCAACCTCAATGTGACTTTTAGTGGGAGTATTTACACCAGAACAAGGTCCCTGTAGACTGTCTTAAAGTAGCCCTGTGAGGAAGGTTATATGGATGCACGCCCATCAGGAATGAGCTGGTCCAGCTGTCTCTTCTTAGATATCCTTACCTCAGTGACTTTGTTTTTATTCTCATTAATTTAAATTTCCTTAAAGAAAGAGTTTGGCTTTGCAGAGCTGTCTCCAGGAAACGTCTTACCACTCGCCACAAACTGAAAGCAAGTGGTGTCCACTGAGCCTGTGTGTGACCTTAGCCCCAGACTCGGCCACTGATATCTAACTTAGCACATCAGTGCGTTGTCTCACTAGAGCATCAGGGCCCTCCCTGTAGACAGGAAACAGCAGTGAGACTGCTACAGTGGAGGCCGGTGTTGCCAGGTTGTCGCCACAGTGGTGCGGGTCCATGTAAACCATTCATGGGTAGTTTCCTTGAACAAAGCAGGAGAGTCTCCAGGAGACAGATCTCTCAGATCAGAACACGCCTTGGGGGAGAGTGCCGGCTCCCTGGTACTGACCAGGCCAGAGCACGAAGCGAATGCACATCAATGTCTATAGACAGAATCTGCATTTTGTGAATTCTCTGAGAGGTTGGTGGTTGTGGCTGACATATTGAAGTATTTTGTTGTTGTTTTGCAACTCGGCAGATAATAATACAATTTAAGCGTTTGTGTCAGATTTAATTAGAAACAAATTTTGTTCCACTTTCGTCTGTGTTGTCTTGCCCCCTAGATTTTTACTGGAACACTTTCCTCTAGATCTTTTCTTCAAGGGCAACAGAAGCCTTTCCATGCAACGGAGGACATCTCAGAGGTAGCACATGGGGCCGCTGGACCTGGACACAGCTGTGCCAGCCGTACCGCACTGTGCATGCCGCCCCATAGGCAGGCTGCCTGGGCACACCGTGCCTCCAATTCCCTGTCTGTGAGTGGCCAAGGGCTGGTGGCCAGTTCTACAGCACACATCCAGTAAAGCGCCTGGCCTGTGAAGGACCTAGCCAATAACCAAAACAACAAAGGAAGGCCTCTTTGTCTCATTTCAGTTGTTTTGATAAAATATCCTGGTAAAAGGTCACTTGTGGAGAAAAGGTTTTATGGTAGTTCACTCTTCCAGGTTAGAGATTGTCCCTGTGAGGAAGCCACAGTCTCAGGAGCTCGAAGCAGCTGGTCACATGACACCCACACTCCAGACAGGAGAGAAGTGAATGCGCGCGCGCTGCTTGCTTGTTTGCTCTTAGCTCTACTTTTCCACCCTTATAAAATCACACCATCCACAGTGGGTTGGACCTTCCAGTATTAATTAACTCAAGACAATCTCTCTCAGACGTGCCCAGGGACCCCAAGATAGACAACCGTTTACTGAGCTTCTCTGTCCCAGTAGTTTAGTGTTGTGTCGTGCTGGCCGCTGAAGCTAACCATCCGCTGAGTTCTGGAGAGATCGCTAAGAGGGGAAGCATGCATATTACTCTTCCAAAGGAAGAGTTTCTGGCACCCACATCAGGCAGCTCACAGCCACTACTAAACCCAGCTGCAGGGAATCTTACTTGAGCAACCTCCCCGACCCCGAGACACACACACACACACACACACACACACACACACACACACACACACACACACACTCATACATACGTTCACACACACACAACCTATACATGCACATGATTAAAAAATAAATCTTAAACAACAAAAGCTTGCCCTCCCGGAAGGTGATTGTTAATTACTGGTGTCATCGCGTTGCCTTTCCAATCTTCTTGAGTCACCCCAGACATTCTGTTTCCCTGTAAGACAGTTGCTGTCACCTGACTGGGACTTGAGGAGACAGACCTCTGCTTATTCCTGCTCCCTCGCTCCAGGGTGGCAGAAGTGGCTTGTCACAGTTTCTGTAGTGAACAGGCAGTTCACGCTGGAGTTCCTGGGAAAACACGTCCTCGCTGAGGCATCCATATTGCTGCTCACTGAATGGGGCCATGTAGGAAATGGATCAAACGTGTGCAGCACCTGAGTGCCCTCAAAGTCAGCTTCAGGTTGGAGGTATAGGGGACATGTGTCAGAGTGTATGTAGTGCTTGTAGTGAGGTAAGGTACACATGTGGTGTACGCTGGCAATGCGTGCTGTGCTACAAGTGCTTGTTACCATATCCCCTTGCTGCAATCAAATACTCAACAAAAGCGTCTTTAAGAAAAAGTATTTCATTGAGCTCACAGTTTCAGGGGACACAGTCCCCTGTGGGCAGGAGCAGAAGAACGCAGTGTGCTCGCAGCCAGGGAGCAGGGAGCTATAGATTCTTCCCTGCTTGCTTTCTCCTTTTCATTCTGTCTGGGCCCCCAGAGCAAGGGACGGTGTCACCTCCATCTCAGTTCAATCTTCCCAGCTCAATTAGAACTGTAATTTCTTTCCTTTTGTTTCCTCTTTGAGCACAACTACAAAAAACCACAACCAAGCCCCCTGAACAATCAGCAACCACCAACCCTGCCATTTATATATTCCCTGAAAAGCTCCAGAATCCAAACCTCACACAATCACAGAAACTAGCTGCAGCTGGCAAAACCACACCTCTGCTATAGCACGAGGCAAATCATAGCCAGTTGCTGCAAAGCAGCCATATATTCCCCACACCTGACATTAAAACAGAAGTACTTTCTTATAAGATTTGTTTGTTTTTCAAAGAAGCCAAAAATTCCAAAAATGTCACTACAACAATCAGGTAGGTAGGTGCATCCAGGGATCATGTGCTGCCCTCTCCATGTGAGTGTCTTTAGCAGCTGCAGGTCCACACAATATCCTTATGACGGGCCTTCCTGCCGTCAGTGCTCCTGGAACCCTGCAGCCTTACATGCATGTGCAGTGTCTGCAGATGAACTTGGCCTGTTCTTGCCTCACATGGGTCCCTCAGCTGAGCCATTCCTGAACAACTGATCTGCAGACTGTGATCTGCAACACAGAGGGTCTCACAAACCTCCAGCTAGGATATTAAATCTAGGTGGCCCAGCGTCACAAGGACATGTTAGCTAACTGATACCCTGACAGAGCCACATAACTGGACAGAGTCAGCACAAAGCCATTCTTGTCTCTTGCCCTCCCACAGATATTTTCAGGGCAGAACATCAGATCACGTAAAAATGGCTGAAGGTGACGACTCGGAACTAAATCATATTTCACATGAATGATGGCCCTGCTCCTCCATGGCTCCCAGCTCTATGCTTTATGCTCTGCATATGAGTGACCTGTGTGCACATATGGCCAGCTGGCAGGCCCCTTCTGAAGGCCAAAGTCTGGCATCAGACTGGGCTTGGCCCCTTCCCTAGCCTGCTGTCAGCAGGCAGCATGGCTTGCCTTATTGTAGGACAGATTATTAATTTGGCTCAAGGCTCACATTGTTATATAGTTGCCGATAGTCCGTGTTGGAGTTAGAAAATCACAGGTATAGAAAGCCTAATTGCTGGAACCAGAAAATAAGCATTCCACACGGTCAGTGTATGGAAGGGAACATTTCCCCTCTTTGTCTCTACAAGCCACTTGTTGGTTTGTCTGGTGCTGGGATGGGGCCCCGGCCTTGTGAGGACTGAGTATGCGCCCTGCCAACTGGACTGCATGCCAGCTACTGCAAGGCCTTTGGAATTCCCTCCATCTCTGCCCTCCACTTCCCTCTGCTTCGATGCTCTCTCCCAACACCCTAACCTATGATTGTCTTAGACACAAAGAGAGAACAGGAGGGATGTGGCCATTTTGATAGAAACTATCAAATCAGTACTTTGAAATGAACTATGCCTGAGAAAGACTTAGAAGCTCGCAGAGAATTGCTCTGGCCCCTGGGACGTGGTGACTTTCTTTGTGGAGATGGGGATGTGGCCATGAGGGAGCGAGCCACGGTACCCTGGGAGAGACGGTTTCCAGCTGGCTGAAAGAGACTCGTTGGGACCCATTTCCCCATTTTAATTTACTTTTGTAGCTAATTGACAGGTGGGGCTACAATGTGGGTCTCAGGGTGGCTACTACGTCTGAACATGTACCTTGTTATGAGATAGGTTTTTCTGTTCTTACATTTTCTAGTCAGGTGAAATTGCCCCTGGATTGGAGGTTTCCTCCCACACATCCCTGTCAGCAAGGTGAGCGTAAGCGGCATGCTCATCACTCTGGAAACAATGTGCAGGGGTTGAGACAGATGGAGAGATCTCACCTGAGGGTGAGTACCATGGCTCCTGTTGCCTCTGGGCTCTACCAATGATGTCCCTTAATCTCATCTGGTATCACTGTGTGGGTAGCATTTATAGCTGGATCTGCCCTTATCTAATATGTCCTGAGCAGATATGTATACACTGGCATTGTGCTAAGCGGGTGGGGGAGGGGTTATAGATTTTCTTTTACTAGACTTTCTTTTACTAGAAGAAATCCTACAATATAAACACTGGTCTTCATACTAGTTTTGGGCAAATAGTCAGCTGTAAACTGGAACTCGAGCTAGGCTTTCCCTGTCTGATTGCAAGAACTAAGGATCTGTGAAGATGGAAAGCTCCCAGGGGTCCCAGCACAGCCCTTTGCCTTCCCTAAGACAGCATGCCTGTTAGGGGTTGGGATTCTCTGCTCTTCTTCCTATGTCCACAGCTGGGCTTCCAGGTGTCTGTGAAAATTACCTGAGCCTCACAAAGTGGTGTGTGCATGCACACTGCTGTTCTGTGATGTCGATTGAATACTATGCCTCTTTTCCAGGCCTTTCTATCCTTTCTCCCTACCCATCATTTCTGTTTTTTTTCCATATGTCACTTTGTTAAGCTGTGAAGACTCTAACCCTGATCTGGTGGCTTTTAGTGGCTCCACGTGCAGATTCTTCAGCCAGAACAAGAGGTGCTGAGGTGAATGGCCCCAGGATCGATGCTCTCATGTTTCAAGAGATTTTCTCCTGAATGAGAGCTCACATCAGGAGTTAGAAACAAAGTGCTGTGGTCCCTGCTCAGAGATGCCTTAACAAAAAGCCCACACACTCAGATTTGTTTTCTGGAACCTTCCAGGAAGCCAATACACCACTGCTTAGTATACCATTTGTCTCTGGCTGAGGGACACTGTCCGAGCAGGCATGACATTGCTCTGTTAATGCCATGTCTTCTTTCCCATACTGACCTCCATCTGGAAACTTCCCTCATTTGGAAGAATAAGGACACCTGTGATGGCGAATGTCAGGAGTCATCTGGATTCGATTAAGAAACTCTGAGCGGCCAGGCATGGTGGCATACATCTGTAATCTCAGCACTCAGGGAGGCAGAGGCAGGTGGATCTCCATGAGTTTGAGGCCAGCCTGGTCTACAAAATGAGTCCAGGACAGCCAAGGTTACTCAGAGAAACTCTGTAACACAAAAACCAAACCAACCAAACAAACAAACAAAAAAGAAAGGAAGGAGAGAGACAGAGACAGAAAGACAGAGAGACAGAGACAGAGACAGAGACAGACCAAGTGCACTAATGAGACACAGCTCTGGTTATGACTGTGTGGTGTTTCTAGGGGGGGGGGTTAACAATAAAACCCATGGTGAAAAAAACAAAAACAAAAACAAAAAACCCATGGTGAACATGGGCCATACTTTGCCATGGGCTGGGGTTCAGAAGACTGAAATTCCCAATGCCTCCCATACCCTGGTGGACTTCATCATCTGACTACAAGCCAAAGTAAACCCTTCCTCCCTAAGTTGTTTCTTCTTAGACACTTGGTCAAACCGATGACAAAAGTAAATGATGTCATGCTTCCCTGTGACTACCAGAGCAAGAATGCGAGTGTGTCACTTTTGCACTCAACTTGTCTGATTATTTCTAAAATTGGATGAGGGCTAAGTTAACTGCAGCAGCCTGTTAGTGACTGTACACACACACAGAATCCCTTTGGTGGCCTGGATGGTAGGGGCACTGGCTTGCTTGAAACTAAGAATTGATTTCTGCCTTGAGTTTTTTCTGGAGCACAGCAGTGGTAAACAAATTAATAACAAATTTAATTTCTAGCTCACAATACGAAATAGATCCTAAGACAGAGCCAGGAGGTGGCCCAAGACCTTTTACCTTCCAAGACCCTAATGCTCCAAGCTGAATCCTGGGAGCCCAGCACCGTGGCCTACTGCTCCAAGCCATGGCCTTGAGCACTCATCGTTGTGGCCTGGGAAATGTTCTTCCCTAAAAATGTTTACTTTCCTCTTCTTCTTTTTTCCCTTCTTCTTCTCCTTCTTCTTCTTCTTCTTCTTCCTCTTCCTCCTCCTCCTTCTCTTCTTCTTCTTCCTCCTCCTCCTCCTCCTCCTCCTTCTTCAAGACAGGCTCTCCTCTCATTGTTTAGCCCAGGTTGAACCAGTGGAACCCTGGCTTACAAGCAGACACTACAGAGCCCAGCTCAGCCATAAGCTTTAAGATATATAAAGGATACATAGAATGCAATCCCTGAGACAACATGGATAAGCCCGGAGGACACTACATGGTGTAAACCAGATACAGAAAAACAAATACCACATTCCTTTCCTTCCCTGCTTCCCTCCTTCCCTCCTTCTCTCCTTCTCTCCTTCCTTCCTTCCTTTCTCCCTTACTTTCTACATATTTGTTCTTTTTTTACTTAGAGATAAGGTCTTGCTGTATAGCCAGGATGTCTTAACCTTGAGTCAATCCTCCTGCCCCAGTCCCTGAGTTCTGGTATTACAGATTTGAGCCATCACTTCAGGCTTCTGAGTTGTATTTTGTTGCACTTATTTATTTATTTATTTATTTGCTCTGTGTGTGTGTGTGTGTGTGTGTGTGTGTGTGTGTGTGTGTACGTCAGAAACAACTTGTGAACTCAGGTTGTTAGGCCTCATGGTGAAGAACTTTTACCCCCTGAGCCATTTTATCACTCCTCCCCCAAACCATGTGCTCTTTCTTTCTTTTTAAAGATTAATATATATATATGTTTATTTGGATGCCAGCTTGAATTTATGTGCACCACATGCATGCTAGTGCCCACGGGGTCTGGAAGAAGACATCAGATTCTCAGGAAATGGAGTTAAAGTAGTTGCTGGGTGCTGAGAGCTGAACCTGGGCCTTCTGCAACAGCAGGAAGTGATCTTAAGCTCTTAACTGCCAAGGCATCTACTCCAGCTCTCACATACGCTGTCTTATAAGTGGCATTTTAAGGAGTGGACCTCCCAGAAACAGATGGCCACTGGGACATCAAGCCAGTGAGGACTGGAAAGACATTGGTCAAGGACAAAAAAAAACTCATAGGAGGACTAAGTTCCAGAGGCTGATTGTATTGGCAACTACTGGCAATAATAACGTGCCACGTTGTTTAAAATGATTCTGAGTAGGGCCCAAATGTTCTCACCACAATAATGAAGTAAGCGTCTGAGTCAGTGGACAAATTAATTAGCTTGATTAATCATTTCAGTGTGCACATAGATCAAAACATCTCGTTGTAGACTATAAATATATTTATAGTTAGCAATTAAACTTTAATGAGGCTTAAAAAATACACAGAGAAACATATCAAGTAAAGGCCTACAGCACCTCCTTCCTGCCTCCCTAGAGCACAGTGAGTCAGAGATGACAAGGAGATGACAGCTGGAGTGGAAGGGCTGGGGACGTGGCTCGCTGCGAGAGAGGCTGTCTAGCACACACCAGGCCCTGCGGTCCATTCCCAGCGCTTCAAACAGCTGCCGACTGCAGTGGAGGTACAGGCTCTCCTGCGGGGTTAGCTCAGGGCACCCAGAAACTGACTCCAGTGCTCTAAGCCACTTCCATCCCTCCCCGTGGATGAACCTGAGACACTGAGTAACCCCCGAACATCAGGTGGCACCCTGACTCCTCATGGGGCTGTTGTGACAACCAAAGGAGGACATAGACAGGCGGTTGTGGGCCACATGGGCTCAGCGCATGCGTAGGTGGGGCAAAGACTGGCTTCTGTAGACACTAAGGTAAACCCCCCTTTTGGTTCTAACGGAGCAACGGAGCCTGACCTGCCAGATCTTCAAGTGTTGTGCTCCACACCACCTCTTTTCTTTCCCTCCCATAATGTGCTTGTCCGTAGCTTGAATGTTTCAAAAAGAAGAGAATACATCGGTTCCCTCAGGAAGAACCTCGGTAGATCAGAGACCGTCAGTGCTCCTTAGAGTGGAATGGACAGGGGCTGGGCTGCGGCCGGTGAGTGGTGGAGACTTTGCCTGGGATAGCCAAGGCCCTGCACTTGATCTCTGGCACTGGGGAATAGAAAGTACATACATCTGCCCCTGGAAAGGAAAGCTGCTTCTTGTTGAAGCCCAGCCAGGACTGAGAAGCCCTTCTCCACTTACAAGCACTCACGTGCCCTTAAGACACTCCATCAAATCAGACTTCTGCCCGTTATTTCCACCCCCCGCCCCCGGAGAACTGAAATTGGTCCATTTTCTCTAGGGCTCTTCTTCTCCCCTCACCTTCTCCTCTTCTGCTGCTGGTCCTGCTGTACCCCACCGCCCACTCACCCCGGTCTCTCCCCTCCCCCAACATTATGTGTGCATGTTTGCATGAGGAGACCAGAGATCATCGTAGTTTTGTCTTCCTCCATCGCTCTCCACCTTACTGTTTTTGAGCTGTTTCTCTTTTCTCCTCCTCCCACTCTCTGCTCTCCCCCCTCCTCCCCCCACCCCCGCCTTTTTCTCTTTAATAGGGCACTAGAGCAGAGCTGGAACTCAGGAAGGTCCTCACGCCTTCATGGCGAGCCCTTTACTGATTTACTATCTTTTCTGCTGCTACTTTGGTCTCTTCACTCTCTTTCCCTTCTCCTCCACCTCTGTTTTGTAGGATAAGGTCTGGTTATATTCCCCAGGCTCACCTCAAACTCCTAATCCCCCTGCCTCCGCTTCAAGTGCTAGAATTACAGGTGGGTACCACCAGGCCCAGCTTTCTGCAGCTCATTTTATTTTCTAATCGCATTGTTCTGTTTCTGTATGCCACTCTTAAAATCAAAGCAAGTGAACCATCTTGGCTGATTCTGTGGGTGTGGATCGATGTTAATTTTGGCATCATCTAGTCGATCACTCCACAACTTAGCTGAGGGTGCTACTTGACCGTGCTACTTGGCCATTTTCTTCCACGGCTTACCATGAGCTGATGTTAAGATCCTTTTGAATCTGTCCCCTGTGCTAGATTCACACAGCTAAATCTGACTCACTGTGAAGACAGGGTTTCTCTGTGTAGCCTTGGCTGTCCTGGACTCACTTTATAGACCAGGCTGGCCTCGAACTCTCAATGATTCGCCTGCCTCTGACTCCTGAGTGCTGGGATTAAAGGCATGCACCACCATGCCCAGCTCAAATGGATCTTCTTGAGGGAGAGTGTTGGATCTAACCATCACACATTTCCTCGATGCGCCCACACTGTGCTACAAGAGAGATGGTGGGCACAGGGTACGCTGTGGTGACATCTTTGGGTATGCTTCCTTTCTGCCAAATCTCCAGGTGGACCCGGCCATACAGCATATTGAGTATAACACACAAGTGTATTCATGGAACCTTTAACCTCAAGTACATGATCTTGGAGCTGGCAACTCTAGAAATATTCAGAGCCACAAGAAGGGAAACTGGGTGTGTCTCAGACCCAGACACCATTCTGATGAGCTCTTGGGAGATATAGAGAAGGAAAAGTGGGACGTTGTGAAATCAAGCCAAAGTTACAGTGTCTTCGAATTCCAATTTGGTTGGGAATTGTTGATTCAGGTCCTATATTACAACAGGCCACGGTTTATGTGTAGTAAGTTTTTTTCTTTTCAAGACAGGGTTTCTCTGTGTAGCCTCCTTGGCTATGACTTACTTGTAGAGCAGGCTGGCCTCAAACTCACAGCAATCCACCTGCCTCTGCTTCCCAGAGTGTCCAGATTACTACATGTGTGAGCTGCCAAACCCAGCTGTGAATAGTGTTCTTAAAAGAGGATTATGGAGTCTCTTGTTGCATATCTGTAACTCAAATTTATTTCCAGTAGCTTCCATGTGTGACCTTTCATCCCAGTCATCTGCTCCCCTCTCCACCCCCTCTAGTCTCATTTCTGGGTTGTTTCTGACCCCATTTTTCCTTTCTATCCCTCCTATGTCCAGGGGTATTCTAAACAGTCTCTAAACCCACCAGGGCTCTCATTATCACCTTTCCCTTGCTTTATGTCCAAGTTTTGTTGACTCAACTACAAATCCCTGAGGAGGAACCAAGGGCTGTCCCCTTCTCCCCAGACTCTGGTACAGTGTCTTAGGAAAACTCTTAAAGCCAACAGCTGCCAAGCCCCAACAGCTCCCACCAGGGGAAAGTCTATAGGAAAAACATTGGAAAATACATTGAACAAGACAGCTATAGGAGGGAAGTGAGATCAGAGGTCACATTGAAGAACAACTGGAATGATCTGCAAAGAGTTATACCAGCCAAATTCTCAGCACTCAGCATAGGAACCTACTGTCAGGCTTAGCTTCAAAGAACAAAAGACTTTCTCCCTAAGAAAACCCTAAGTGCATACCACCAGAGTTGGGAAAAATATGTGGCTGCTATAGTGCCCTGGGCATCAAGATATCATCTCCTTGTTCTTATATATAACATCACATTCACCTCCAAATGAAAACTTATCGGTCAATCTACTTTGTTGTTTGGATGGTTTTGAGGCAAAGTCTCACTTTGTTCCCAAGCTGGCCTCAAACTCATAATGGCCCTGCATCTATTCCTTCAGGGAGGCACAGGCAGGTGGATCTCTGTGAGTTCAAGGGCAGCCTGGTCTACAAAGCAAGTCCAAGATAGTCGAGGCTACACAAAGAAACCCTGTCTCAAAAAAAACAAAACAAAGAAAAAAAAAACAAGGAGAAGAAGAAGAGGAGGAGGAGGAGGAGGAAGTGGAGGAGGAAGAAGAGAAGGAGGAAGAAGAACAAGAAGGAGAACAGAACAAGAAAAAGAAGAAAGAGAAAGAAAGAAAGAAAGAAAGGAAGGAAGGAAGGAAGGAAGAAAGAAAGAAAGAAAGAAGTCTTCCTAAGTATGTTTAACTTTAGGTCAAGATGACAATAACTAACCAGCACCGTATTCTCATTTCATTTCATGCTATGATAAAACAGCTTGAAAAATATCAACTTAGGAGTGAAAAGATCCTCTCTCGATTTATTAATCTTATAATTCCATGTTACAAGCCATCATATTAGAAAAGTTACAGTGGCAGGAGCTCAATATCTAGTCTTGTTAAATATACAATCAAATAACACATACAAGCCTGCTTGCTTACTTACTCCTATCTGATACAGTGCAGGATCCTCTCTCTGCCTAGGGAATGGTGCTGCCCACAGTGGGCTGTGGCTTAGCACATCAATTAGCCAAGACAATTACCCCCAGAGACACCCTAATCTAGGCAATTCGTCAGTGAGGACTACTCCCAGACGCTTCTAGGTCATGTCAAATTGACAGTTAAAAATTGTCATACTTGGCTGCTTTCATTTTCGTCCCCCTTCTTAGAAAGATAGTCCTTTTCCTTACTCAACACACAGGCCAAACTCTACTCAGGTCAGTGCTTAGCGACAGCTGCGCTTGTATTATCCTTGTATATCCTCAGGAGGAACAACACCTAATTACTGCCATTACTGTACCCATCATGCCTCGCTAAGCAGTGTGCATTTTACTCTAGTGACTGCCTGAGTGTTCATTCACTTATGGAGCATACCCTAGGCTGAACAAGCACACAGCCAGATTTCCTCAGATACTTACCTGAACCCTCACTAATCTGTCACTTGTGTCCTGTCTTGGGTATGCTTTAACATATCCAAACATGATAAATTTGTCTCAATCCAAAGGCACCAATTTTCACTTCTGGAGTCATAGCCCCTTGTTTTGAATCAATAGAAGGACATGGTACTGAAATCAATAAACCCGTTTGTTGAGAAACTGATAGACTTAGGGCAATGTATTGAGTATACGCTAAAGATTCAAAAATAATAAAATGCTCATCCTATAGAGGACCATACTCTGATAGAAGAACCATAAAACCATTCATAAAAAGCAATTCATGGGGCTAGACAGAAGTACCAGGTACTAAATGAATAACTAGCTATGATCCTCTATGCGCTTTGGAGAAAGCTTTGACCATAAAGAATTTAAATTTTCATGAGGTTCTGTGACCCCAAGCTTGGTGTACAGAAGATACCAAATGAACAAACAAATGGCTAGTGGTGGTAGCATAGACTGCATCTGGAGATACACATTTCAGTGTGTATCCAGGCGTCTGCGCGGTCCAGCTGCTGGACTGCACCATACTGGTCACCTGAGCAGGGATCAGCTGTCCCTGTACAAGCCCCCTCCAGAAACGGATTGAATTGGAAAAAAATGTAACCCTCAAAGAGGATGCACTAATTGAGTCTTTTTGCAGGATAATTTTTTTTTTTAAATCACAGAGGTTACTTAGAACTAGGAAATAAGTAAATTTGGAAGAGGAAGAGGAGAAAGATAAGCTCATTTTCTCATTTCTGAGTTCCAAAGGAGAGTTTATTATGGGGCTATTTCTAACCCAGCCAGTGATGATCATCATCATCTTCTTCTTCTTCTTCTTCTTCTTCTTCTTCTTCTTCTTCTTCCTTTTTGTGTCTTTCCTTTTGTGATAGAGTCTCACTGTGTAGTTCAGAATAGCTTCAAATACATTCTGTAGCATGGGCTAGCCTCAAACTTGAGATCCTCCTGTCTGGATCCCTCTGATATAATGCTTACTAGGTAGTTTTTTTTTTTAAAACTATGGTAGACACTGCGGGGAAACCCTTCATCCGCCACTGTATTACTCCAACACCTGCTCTCTGAGTAGGTCCTCTCACTGCAGCACTTGCAGACAGCTGGTTCTGTGTGCTGTGCTTCCGAGGCAACAGGATATTCCAGTGGCTGGTCTCTGTCAGCCTGGGAATCAAAGCAGAGCGTAGTCAGTCCTCTGGGCAGGAAACCTCATTAGTGGCAAGTAAGAGACACCCCTCACCAATGGAAGGAGCAGGTAGGCAAGATTATGTGTTGGGACACTGGCTTTCATAAACTGCCACATTTTTCTTAGTGTTTTCTATTAGTGTATATTAATCATGCTTAATAATAGGTTTTATTGTGACATTTTCATACATGTACATAATGTATTTTGAACATGTTCATCCCCCATTTTTGTCTCTGTTCTCACACACTTCCATTAATCTCCTTCCTCCCAAGTAGCTGATAAGACACCAACTTACTCACTTAGAAGCTACCCTAGAGTGGAGACTGAGGTGCTGGACTTGAGGTTTCAGATGCTTCCAGCCCAACTCTGCCTTCGTAGGCTTGAAAGATCAAGCAGACCATTGGCATCCCCTGGCTTCAGCATCTTCATCTGATGACTATGGAAAGAAAGAAAGAAACCCCACTAACCCCAGATAGTGTCTGCAAAGTATTGAAAATGCAAGCTGCAACTTTGCCTTGCAGTCCAGGGCCTTGCCTTGAAGTCCTTTGCCTTGAAGTCCAGGGTGGTCGTCCATGCCTATAATTGCAGAGAGGCACAGGCAGGAGGGCCAGTGCATGTTCCAGACCAGCATAGTCTACAAGGGGGGAAATCCCCTCTCAAAACACCTAAATTAATGAATCTTTGGTTGAGGATATCATTTGATGCTAGAGCGCTTGGCTAGCATATGCCAATACCTAGTGCTGGGGTGAGGGGCAAGGAAATGAAGAGAAAATCAAACCATATAAAATCAATCAACCAATCAATCAATAACAAAGTAAAATCCCATCATACTTGTGGAACTCACAGCAGCTGTGTCTGCACAAGACCCACACAAGATCAAGCCAGTCAACATGCCATGCCAGGACGGGGAAGGGCACCCACTCTCCAGCTCAGGAGTTATTGGCAGTTGATGGCTGCAGGAAACAGAATCGTCCCTTCTCCAGGGATGTGGCTTCTGGAAGTTGCCCATATGCCAACCATACACATACAAGCAGCCACAGTTGGACCCAGTGAGTTTTTTAAAAAGCACCTGAAGTTGGGACAGGGACATTATGGGGAGTTCTAGGGGGAGTGGGAGGGGAAGCAGGGGCTATATATGATCAAAAAACCATTGTGTATGTGTATGAAATTCTCAGAGGCTTAATAAAAATATAGTCGAAGATAAAACTAACCCCCTGTGTTCCTGTCTCTACATAGACTATAAGAATTGCTAAAGTTCTGTATTATGTAGCTGGAAAACTATATTTTCTTCTTAAAATTATGTTCTACCTTTATTGTCCTTTCTATGCATCCCAAACCATGATGGTTTTCTGCCACGGATGCCTGTCTGTCCCTTTTCACTATGTACTTAGTTCTGGATGGGTCGGGGAGGAGGGAAAGAGGGGGAGGAGTGAGGAGGAGTGGAAAGAGCATTGATCACAGACATTGCTCCAGGACCAGAGGTGACTTCATAATGAGAGCTGCCCAGCTTCACAGCACCTCACCTTCTCAACCCTCCACCCCTCCAGGCCCATCCAGCACAAATGCCTATGATGGGGTGGGAGGGGCTTCTGTTGCCTGTGTTTGTTCAACGCTGCTATAAACAGTTCCCAAGGTTGCTATGTTTCTTCACAGTTGTCCCTGCTGCTCATAAGCTGTCCCATGGGGGTAAAGTGGGCCATGAGGGGAGACATCACCGTCTGACTCGTGGGTTTCCACCTTTTAAGATAACAAAAAATACCTTGCTCTCCTCTTATGAGTCAAAGAGAGAAGTATTCCTGGGATTTTTTGGTTTTGTTTTCTTTTCTTTCTCTAAAAACTGGCAATGTTTTCCATGTTTCTTACAAGCTAACCCATCTTTTTTTTTTTTTTTTTAATTTTGCTTGATTCTTATATGATCTTTTGGTCATGGAATCCAGGATTTAGCTGCTCTTTCTAATGAGTTTTTTTGATCTACAAATCTCTTTGAACAGTTTCTTGTTCTCAGCAAAGGCCAGAGAAGTTATGTAGCTGCCATGCGTACACTTGCCTCATTGTGGGCAACTCTGCAGACCGGGTCTTGTTCAAGGACAATTCCGTCGCACAGGGCAGACTCAGAACGAACAGGCCTGTGTTAGCCACTGGGCACACAGGGCTCCTTCATTCTGCAGCAGAAATGGCAGAAAGCACTGCCCATCAGGGGAAAACAGGGAACCTTCTGCAGATAGAGGACAGTCTATCTATGCAGCAGTGGCTAACACAGACAATGGAAAAGACCAGAAGCTAAATAGGGTAGTGAAGTCATTAAGGATGAGCAATGGTGGGAAGTCACCAGTTTCCATGACAACAAAGGGGCAGACCCAGAGCCATCTTGCAGAGAGTGTACTCAGTAGTCTTTCCCAGAAGAGCTAAGGTTAGAGATGAGAAATTGCAGCCCCTCTAGGGACACTGAGCAAGAAAAGGTGAGAGGGTACCCTGACTTCTTCCTCATGACCATCTGTCATTTTCCATCAGAGCCCATTGAGAGGGAACAGAATTGGAAACCACTGGCAGAGAGGCTGTGACACAATTACCCTACCTCACCCCCACCCCACCCCCACATACACAAGGTAAAGTAGGGGAGAGTAAAGGCAGGGAGGAGCCATACAAAATGACGAGGAAAAACTTTTCCATGGACAAAACCATTTTGCTTAAGAAATGATACTGAGCAGCTTGTTAGATGACTCAGTAGGTAAGCACGCCTGTTCTGCAAGCACAGATGTCTGAGTTCAAATCCCCAGAGCCGGAGTAAACAATCAGAAATGGCCATGTATGTTTATTACTCCAGCACAGCAGGGCAGAGCTAGGAAAATCTGGACAGCTCACTCTCTGGTCACCCAGCCTGCCCCACCAAAATGTCAAAGGCAGAGTGATAGAAGACATCCAGGATTTTCTTTTTCTCTCCACACGCACCAGCACACACACACACACACACACACACCATACTGAGGCTGTGTGTGTGGAGCAGTGGTAGAATGCTTCCTGAATATGCAATCTTGGATTGGAACTTCAGCACCAAGATGGAAAACTTAAGTCTGTCCCTCAGCCATGTTCATTTGTGTCTTAGTTGTTGATTGTCCCCTTGGCTAGTTGAACCTTGAGATACCACATGTTGAAGATTATCAGTATGTCTTAGAGATCACATGTTACCAAAATACCCAGTAGACACTGGGTGGGCTGTCATTGCAGGAGCAGGGCCAAGCCCCTGGATTTCCCTGGAAGACACTGGATGGCACACCAGGCTAATCTTCCTGAGGCTGTCGCAGAGGGCTAATGCCTCCTCTCATGTGTTCCTAACCTATCCGAGAGTATGTTTGACCCATTTCTAGCCCATCCTAACCTTCCCTGAGTTGTGTTTTCTGTGTCACTGTCCAGCCCTTGACTGTGGAAGACAGAGTCGGGCCGACTGCTTTGAGGAGGGTGTAGGCCCACTTTTAAAAACTATTTTGTTGAGGTTCTCTCATGTCTATTTCTCCCTTTTATCGCTCCAAGACCAGGTAAGAGAGAAAGAAGGTTAGTTGGGAGACGGGGCTTAGGTCTTTTAGCTACTTCCTGCTGGTTAGGGTAGTTGAGTTCCTTGGGGGCAAGTCCAATCTTCAATTCAGGATATCTCCGACTTCTTCACTGCATCAACAGCACCAGAAGCAGCTGCCTTCTTCTTCCTCAGAGCCCCCTCCCATCCCCTCAACCCCCAGCCCCGCCTTATCTGGGCTCTGGCATTTATTCCCTCTCCAGAGTTCTCAGAATTAAATTATCTGCAGCAACAAACAGCCCCTTTCAGAGCCTGCATGAGGCAAATGGGTTGGTGCTGTGGACAATGAGTCAGCCCCATGTCCCACACCTGGGATTGGAACATAAATGTGTTTACATAACAAAACTGAGTTTTTAATGACACCAAAACTTCCCACCACAGGAGGAGACTTACTGTGGAGAAGTACAAGCATACCAATGGAAGGCTATTTGCTCACCAGATCCCAGGTGGCCCTGCGTGTGATAAATGTTCAACCTTTGCCCCCTGCCCAGCGTTTCCAGGTATTGCTGCACTCGGGGCTCTGAATAACAGCAAGGGGACTGACATTACCACCCACAAGCTAATGTGGTACTCAAGGGGACTGACAGCACCACCCACAAGCTGATCTGGCACTGTCTTGGGGTTTTATTGCTATAACCATGACCTCAGCAACTCTTGTAAAGGAAAACATTTATTTGGTGCTGGCTTACAGTTTAGAGGTTTGGTCTATTATCATCACAGCGGGAAGCACGGCAGCACACAGGCAGACACGGTGCTGGAGAAGGAGCTGAAAGTCCTACATCTTGATCCTCAGGCAGCAATATGAGAACTGACTTGAGCTTCTGAGATCTCCAAGCCCACCCCTACGGTGGCACACTTCCTCCAACAAGGCCACGCCTACTAATAGTGCCTGTCTCTGTGCTTAGCATCCATACACATGAGTCTATTAGGGCCATTCCTATTCAAACCGCCAAAGGTACAGATGACACCTACAATGATGGAGATAGCCTTCCATGGCCTGCATTGACAGGGCAAATCTGCCTTCTTCAGCAGCCTGGTCTTTTAGTGGCTGAGAATCTGGGGCATTCCCACACTTTGTAGTCATAAGGGAGGTCGGTGGCCATGTTGTCTCCTTTGTACCTGACACCACACCCATCAAAGGCCCTGCACATATGAATGAGTATTAGATTCTCTTGGTTTCTCCAAATTTAGTTGGCTAACTAACACAAGATATGTATAAAAGCCAGTCCTGACTAGGGACATGGGTTACAAAGAGAAATTCCAGCTCACCCATGGGGAGGACCATTTTATGAAACTATTTTGAGAAGATGAGAAAAACCCTCTGGCTCATTCCCTCTGAGGGTGATGTAGAACAAGGCTGCCTGGGTTGTTTCTGCAATCATGATCAGCCCAGTGCTTCTTCCTTGTTTTTTTTTACTCTACTGGGTTTTGGGGGAGGGCCGGGCTAAAAGGATAAACACTTTCTTTTCTCCTCCCCCTCCCTCCTCCTCCTCCTTCTTGCTATAAAGGCATAGTCTCCTGCATAGCTCTGACTGGCCTTAGACTGACCAGGAGGCCCAGGCACGCCTGCAACACATCACACTCCCAAAGGCCATAGTTTCTGCTCACAGTAAATTGATAGTCCAATTAGAAAAGCGAATGCATAAATAGACAGTGGTGTGCAGCTAAGAACAACAAGAGAAACAGGAACACATAAGGTGGCCAACTGAAGAAGGATCTGGGATGGGCCAGAGAGGACCTCAAAGGCAAGAGTCCCGCCTGGCCCTGGGAGGGCTGTAGGGCTTCCACGGCACCTTCTTGGGCATGAAGCCAGGTCTGTGGCTAGACAGGTATTGCTGTAAAAGATGCTCTCAGGTGAAGGAACAATGAAGCTGGAGGCGCAGGGCCCTACCGTAATGTTGGTGTTGGCAGCAGGTGTCTCTTCCACAGTGCCATCTTTGGGGATTATGGGAGAAAGTTTATTGTTCCTTTTCCTACTCTTTAAGAAACAAAAGCAGCGCACTAAAAAACAACAATGCACGCAGGCCAGGAGTGGTGCTGCACATCTTTAGTCTCTGCACTCAGTAGGCAGACACAGGCAGATCTCTGTAGAGGTCTATTTCCAAGACAACCAGGGAGAGAGAGAGGGGGGGGGGAGAGAGAGAGAGAGAGAGAGAGAGAGAGAGAGAGAGAGAGAGAGAGAGAGACCCTCTCAAAACAAACCAAACAAAAAACAATAAAAAAACAACACACATACAAATGAACAAATGTAATAAGATTTTTTAAAATTCTCACCTCTACTGACCATATCCAGACTTTTTTTTTCCCCTGCCATTGTTCCATAAGCAGCGAGTGTGAACACTCAACACACTGCATACGCCCTGTGTGAGGTCCTGCAAGCCATGCAGACATGGCTGACAGGATGTGGGAGACTGTGCATAGGTTCTATTCTAAGGCTAACCAAGTTCTACGTCAGAGACTCAGGCCTCTGTGGGTTTGGACAGGTCCTGGCTATCTTCTTAAGGAAACGTGTGGCTGCCGACCAACAAAATTTCACAGGCAAAATCAGGCTCTGGTGTCATTTGGTCCAAGCAAACACCAACGAAGCCTTGCTCCAATGGACCAAATCTGAGACTCTCCATTTATCTTTTAGGTTGTCAGCTCCTTTCTGAGGGCACAATCTGAGTTTGTACCTCAGGGTAGGTCCGGAAAGGGGCCGCCAGGTGATGTCAGAGAGTGACTGAGGAAGAAGGTGAGTGATAGGCTGGAGAAGCCCTTTTCAATTCTGTGGAGGGGAATAACATGCTTCGAAGTACAGGCACCTTACAGGGTGCAACCCAGCTGCCCATCCTGCTGTCTCACCCCTGCTCTGGACTGACTGGCTGGGACCCAGGCAGCTGCACTTAAGCAGGAGACAGCGTTCATCCCTGTGGTAACCGTGCCCGTGATAATTTACATTTTGGTACAAAAGCATCTCCAACTCCTTTGAAATGAAAGACTCTATAAAACTGAGTTATGGCCCTGCTTAATGGGAGCACCACTAGGTTTCTCCAAAAGTGGAATTAAACCCTTTCGGCATCTGGGGCGGGCTGCCTGGAGAGGCGCCTTGGTCACTTCAGTAGGCTCGTTTCTTGCTGTTGATTCTGTGTGCAGTAAATTCTCCTCCTCCAAGTTCAAAGGCAGTGTTTGCATTTGCCAAAACCCCCAAGGCAGAGGGGCTCTGACTGACCCAAGATGAAGCTGTCTCTGCTCCATGAGTTGTTCAGAAGGTGAGAACACACACACACACACACACACACACACACACACACACACACATACACACACCCCTCAACCACTCATGCACATCTGCAGGGTCAACCTTTTCTAGTAAAATAGCCCACGGTAGCTATTTCATCGCCCTTTGCCTTCCTGTGGATCCCCAGGTCACAGCCTCTGTTTGTACAGCAAATGTGTGGCTTGGCCCTGCTCCTTTGCCATCTATTTCTAAAGCTCCCTTATCTGAGCAGAAAGGCTGTCAACAGATTTGACTTTCCCAGCTCTGAGTTCAGGACTGCACAGCCAGGCAGCCCAGTTCAGCCCTGGAATTCTTCTTAGACTATTTGGCAAGGCAAACCATTCAATGTGCTACCTCCTCTTTTTTTTTTTTTAAATTTTTTATTTTTAAGGCTATTTGAACCCCTCATTTAGGAAAAGTTGGCTCCCTCGAGGGTTCTTCGGATCGCCCGCCTAGCCTCACACCTGATAGGAGAGCTCTGTTCTCTGGAGGTGGATGGCACCTGTGTGCCAAGGAGCCTCATCCCCAGCCCTCCTCCCGCTGACTAGAGGCCTCGTGGGTAAAATAACAGCCTCTATTCTGAGCTCGCACATAGAGCTTCCTTCTATCAGAGACAGATTTGGGATTTAGAAAACTCTCAGCAGAGGCTTCCTGTGGCTTCTGAGGAACCTACAGACTCACAGAGGATCCGAGAGCTCAGGTAAGCGTCCTCCTCCTGGTTCCCCCTGCACCCCCCCCCCCCCATTTCTTTCCTTGTTTTGTTGAGAAGCTGGCTAAGGAAGCAGTTTGGAACAAGCCCCAGCTCTCTAGCGTTCTCCTGATGGAAGGGCTTGTTTCTATTTCTCTGATCAAGGAATAAACACAGGAATCTTGCGGGGAGAAAACTGCATGGTGTTCTCTGTGGAGACAGGACTGGGTGTCTAGGTCCCACACAGGCAGGGTGCAGCTTCCTTGGAGTCCGGCTAATCCTCTGCCCTGGGACTGGTCACATGACCAGCCCTTTGATGTGGCTCTTAGACAGTCACTGAATATGGTGACACCAGTTCTCTCTCCCTCGCTGTTTCTCTTCAAGCAATTGGGCACTGCTGCGTCTATCTTACTCCATTTTAAAATGTGAGATCTGTTCTTGTGTGTTCTATTTGTGTCATTTCTGAACTTACACCCTTTTCCAGTGATAGATGAAAGATCTGTCTGAAGTCTATTGTAACTTGTGTTACCATTTTCTCTGAATGCCAACAACTACGCTCTTCTGAGAGAAAAGGATGATTCATCGGCCAGATGGACCCTTTCTTCTGAAACTCACCACCACCCTCTTCCTTCTCCTGCAAACCTCTCTGCCTATGAAATCTGTCACCATATCTCATTGACTGAATAAGGTATTCATTGGCTCATTCTCTCTCTCTCTCTCTCTCTCTCTCTCTCTCTCTCTCTCTCTCTCTCTCTCTCTCTCCCTGTCTCTCCGTCTCTTTCTCTCACCTCCCCCTGCCTCTCACTCAAAGAAAATTTCATTCCTATTAGCTGCTAGACTCAGTTCAACCCATCAATCGGTTGTCAGTCAAATAAGCACATTCTGTGCTCCGTGCTGGAATGTCATCACAGGTGGAGAAGGCAGTTTCTGAGAAAATCAGAAGCACCCTTGGTGCTTGTCATGCACTTGACTTCCACCTATAGCCATTAAGCAACTGCCAGCCAATGCCAGGGAGTGCAAAAATGAGCCACTAAGCTTTGAGCCACGGAACGTAGGTGAGGTTCAAGTGACCATGTTGGCAGCGTCCCTGAGGACTCACCACGCCTCAGGTAGAAGCTAAGCACCCTGTAATCCTCAATGCTGGCCTCAGTAGTGTTCATTTTACAGGCCCTTCCCAGGCCCTGTGCAGATGAGGATGAACAGAAGACCCAGGCCTCTGAGCCTCAGCCTGAACCCGGCACTCAGTTTGCCCTTCATAAGTTGCCCAAGATAAAGTAGTCCCGGGACTGAGACTAGTGGGTCAGGGGTCACCCTAAGGGCAAGCAGAGCTCCTTCTGTTGATAAGGACCAGCTAATGCACCCGGGATGTTGGGGGACAGTGCAGCAGCTGATGCCCTTTTGTGGGTGGGCTAAAAGGAAAGTGACGACCTATAGAGAAGAGGGGCTGGGCACAGGGGACAACACTGTGAGGAAACAGAGAGCTGTCTGTGTGCTGGGAGCCTGCTTCCTCTCTGAAGCCGCCCCTAGCTTTCTGCCAGCACCATACCCTCCTGCTTCAGGGCTCTATCCAAGCCTCATCCAGTAAAGCATCCTGACATTCCTCTATCAAGAACACCCTGTGGCCTCTCTCATTAGCTTCCTTAAACACTGTGGGGAAAATGCTTATAAAGTGTCATTTTTGCCAAGAGGGCAATTTAGTGGTGTTTAGTCCCTTCATGATTGCATCTATCTGGCGGCCCATCACCTCCTAAGGAAACTTCATGCCCACTGGCCAGTTGCTGTCTCATCTCCAGTGCTAGAAGCCACCAAGATGTCTATTTCCTTGAGCCTTCTCAGGTGTGGTGAGATCCCTAACTATATGGCCTTTGTGTCTTGACTGGTTTCCCTTTGTTCTTTATTTCTGTAGTGCTGGGACAGAATCAGGGGCCTCATATACGCCAGGCAAGCAGCCTACCGCTGAGTGACACCCCAGCCAGCTTGGTGTATTTTTAAGCCTCATTCACAAGGCAGCATGTGCTATTTTCTGCTGTGCTATGTGGCTGGCCGGTGGTAGTTCATGGTACAGGTACACTTTGTTTAACCATTCACCAGTGTGTTGTCATCTTGGCTGTCTCTGCCCTTCCCTGGTAAACACTGGTGTGCGAGATTTCACACGAACACGTGATTTCAGTTCTTTTGGACACACATGTAGGGGTGGGAATGCAGGATCATATGGTAGTTCTATGTTTATCTTTTTGAGAACTGGCCAAGCTGTCTTCACATCCCTGCCACTGCTGTGGGAGGACTCTATTCCTCCACATCCCTGTTGTAAACACTTTCTGTTTCTTTTTTTTTTTTTTTTCTAATCCTGCCTCCCTGGTGGGGGTGGAGTGCCATCTCACTGTGGCTTTGAATTGCATTTTCCTAGTGACAGCGAGCATCTTGGCCTGTGCCTTGGCCTTTTGTCCCACTGGCCTTTATTTCCTTTCTTTGACTTCATTTTTTTTTTCTTGAACATCTTTGTTCAAATAAAAGAAATGTAATCTGTCTGTTCCTGGGATGGCATAAGCTTTATACAGACAAGGACGTTCTTGTGGCTGTCTTTGTAACTCCGTCCTCACTACAGCACTTGGTACATATGCACAGAGTAATTGAGAGGAACAGGATGGTTATTGCCAAGTCCTGGACCAGGGACCACCCAAGCTGAAAGCAGGCCCACAGTGCGAGCAGCTCCTGGAGGGAGAGCTTCAGCTGGCCAACCCCACAGTCCCCATCTGCCCTCCCTGGATGCTGGGTCCTCCCACGGCCTCCCCTCCACCCACTGCTCTGATACAAGGGCACAGGTCTGTGACAGAGAGATGAGTGGAGGTAAGGAGAGCCAGGCAGGCCTCAGGCAGCAGCAAAGCATAGTGGGAGGACAAAGAGAAGAGGGAGACAGGGAAGGAAAATTCCAAGTTTAGGAGTCTCTTGTGAGAGTGTCTATCAAAGGTGACTCCAGCTTTCTGCTGTGGAGAGCTGGATGGGGGTGGGGGTGGGGGTGCGATGGTCCTATTCAGTGAAAGGGGAGCTAGGAGCAGGGGAAAGGGAAGGCTGGGGTGTGTTTGAGAAGACAAGAGACCTCAATGTTCAGACCAAAAGATCAGCTCAGGTGCAACTCTGTAACTTACAGAGAGCATGGGATGTGAAGAGACAAGACCAGGGCAGGGATGGAGGGAGGCTGGTAGCCATCTTTGTCTGATAGTGGACACTGAAAGTAGCCTCATGTGAAGAGCTGCGGTTGTAGGCTATCTTCCCCTCAGAAGCTTCTACCTGGCAACTGTTGCACTGCTCTCTGCCTAGGCTTCCCTCTGACACAGTGTTTGTGCTCCTCTAGCAAAGGTATACCAGTCAGAGGACATAGGATGCCTACACCTTTCCACTGTGAGCCAGAATAAAGAAATGGCTTCTGACAGCCAGGATATGGCCACCCCTGGTACCTTGACACCCTTAGGACAGAGCTCTTGGCATATTCTGGGAACAGTCTACTGACTAAGTTGTCCCAGGCAGAAGAGTGGTAATAAAGGATAGGGGTGCACGCTCATGAAATGGATTGCTAAATAACTTTCCGGGAGTTGAACACCAAACTATTCAAAAACAAATATGAAGGTTTTGTTCACTCTGAGGTAATGGGGCTTCCCCTCCACCCAGGCCTCCCTTCCTCTCCCACACTTTCTTTCTCCCTTACTTTCTCCAGCTTAACTTTCTTCTTGCTGAGATATATCCATTTTATATCTAGGAAGATTAAGAACTTTTGAAAAATACATCAAAACATACAGCATACACAGCACGTAAAGTATGATAGTTAAGCTTAAAAGGCTGAAAAGTCCCAAAATGCTTAAGAAAGGGTGCAATCTAGTGAGATCAGTTCATTGAATAGGTATAATAAACATCATTCTCTTTTCAAAGTGTTTAAAATTTAAATTAAACCTAATTTTATCTGAAATATAAAACATAAAATTGTATTTATTCATGGAGCAAGCTGATGTGTTTTCTGATTTCATTTGGTTGTTAATTAATATGTCCACTTGCCTAATAAACATTCGTAGAAGCTATGGACAGTACTACCGGGAAGGACACACAGGACCTTAACCATATCCTTGAGTCTTGACAGTGTCAGGACTGCCATAGCGACAGTCAGTAGCCACAGAAGGGAAGCACAGAGAGGCAGGTGCTCAGACAGGAGGGCATCAGCGCTGTGTGTGCAGCTGTGCTCTCGCTGCATATGAGCTGGGCCCCTTCTAAGCATGCCCAACTAGGGGGGCAATAATGGGGAAATCTAGTAGACAAACAATTGCTGTTCGTCCAGGTTGCCCTCTGACTACGTGGGCTTGGTGATTTCAACATTCCAGGGGGAGCATGTGCCTCTCCCTGTCACCTGTGTCTCTTTAAAGTGATACCTTCTGTAGCTTATGACGCTATAGTGGGACAGGAACATGGTTTGGGGGCTCAGTAGCAGAGGCCACATTGTCCTGAGGGAGTGGTTATTCTTTCTAGATCCTGCCTCTGGGAAATAAACACTTAAAAGGGGCAGCAGCATCAGGCTAAGGCTGGATTAGAGCCAGTTTCACTAATGTCGGGCACTAGGCTGATTCTTGACACAGACACAGTGAAATCGCCTTTGATGTTTACATACACACCTGCTACTGTCATTGCTAACCTGCCTCCTGCAGATGACAGGCAGATATCAAATACTGCACTGCTGTTAGGCCTCAATGCACTATGTATAATAGCCTCGTATTACTAATTTCTTATAGTTTTAAATCAATATTAAATTATACTGTTTCAACATGTATCAACCAAAGATGAGACTATGGACCATGAATGGCAGAGACAGGTCTTTGGGGACGGGGTTAAAGTCACAGCGGCAGGGACAGTGACCATAGGAGATTCTACTTTTGTATTTTCTTTACCATTTTCTATACCAGCCTTAATGGGGATATCAAAGCCGCCTCTCTCTGTGTGTTTCCTCCTAAGAAGTTACTGCACTGGGGTTCACCGATACAAGGTGCCATAGAAGACATGAGCATAGGAAGACATGAACCTAGGGACCCTCCCTCATGCCCCTTAGCACGTAATTTCACCTCTCTAAGCGTCAACTGCCCCCCACCCCCACCCGAGACTCAAAGCTCCCCACAACAGGAGCTCTGTGACAACCTCATGAGCTAACGCACGCAGAGCTCTCAGCACATCCAACCCGTGTGAGCTGTCATTATTCTGGGTGAGCCTCCCAGCACAGAAGCCAACTGCCATTCTCCAACAGTTATCAGCCTGCTTTTCTCTCTCCCAAGTATAGACATGGAGCTTCCTTCTAATTAAGCCGTTGTTCTGTCCAAAAGCCTGTGGCTGACTGAGCCAGCATCCACAGTGTGACAGAGAGGCTCCAAGGTTGTGCACCTTCCTGTCGACAGCCTTCTCAGTCCCAGGAGCTCTGCACCCCAAGCTCTGGGGGGTCTTCTCTCCTTCCTGGGGATCCCTCGCTCCTCATGTCTCCCTTTGTGAGAGATCCAGTCAGGACTGGAGCTGCTGTCTTCCTTCGTATTCCCAGTTCCTAGATACCTTAGTGTTGCCACAGGCTAGCCTCACTCGGAGTGGTGGTGACTCCTTTATTGTACAGCAAGCTCCTTGGGATTGGAGGCAGGTCCCAGGATGCTGCTGCATATCCTGGCTTGCCAGCTGTTCTGTATGTAGCCAAGTAGCAGAGAAGGCTTGTTGAACTGAGTTGATGAGTTGATTCTCTAAATACTCACTGTCAGCGGGTTATTACGGTAACAACAGAAAAAGGGTGTATATGAGAGAGAGAGACGGAGACAGACATATAAAACAGGATCAGGAAAGGGTTCCCTCCCTTCCCTGCAACCTCATATGCATACCAGTATCTTGTCCTCAGTAGACACCTCATAGCTGTCTCCGTAGTAAATGAGTAGTAATTATGCCTTTAAAAAATAAAGTAAAAAATAAGAATTTTTAATGTGGCATGGCAGGATTCTGCACTTAACAAAGTTAACATTTTCCATCATGAATATTATGGTAGGATAAAGTCAGTTTTTAAAAACTCTGTATAACATTTAAACAACTTATTACAATGTATATTAAAGTCATTATACATACATATACCTATTATATATGTGCATGTATATAATACATACATAGATAAGTATAGTATATACATACTGGCACACACACACACACACACACACACACACACACACACAGAGTAGCCTCTGCTGGGATGAGACTTTCCCTATCTTTCTTGAGCCATTTCTCCAGAACAATGCCCAGCACATAGTAAGTGATTAAGAGACACTAAAGAAAACTGTGAAACTGAGTTTGGTGGCTCAGGCCTATAATCCCAGGACTTGGGAAGTTGAGGCAGAAGGATCACTATGAGTAGAAGCTAGCCTGGGCTACAGAGTAGTAGCCTACTTCAAAACGCAGAAACAGAAAATAAGTGGGAGAATAGTGATTTATATTAAGAATTAGGTAAGGACCAAGGTCTATTCAAAAGAGAAAAATCATAGAATTGGTGAAAAAACACATACTAAAGAAAAAGAAGTTGATGGCATTGCCAGTTGGTTGGAATGGGAGGAGAAAAATAAGATCAGTGAGAGTGTTCATCACGATTTCTTTGGGGGAGAACTGGGATGAAGGAGAGAGTATGGGTTTGGTGGTGTTCAGCTGTGATCCTCCTTTGTGATAGTGGTTTGTGTTTCAGATGGATGGTGCCTGGGGAGAGTGGGAGAAGAGCTTAGATTACACTCCCATTTTCAAAAACTTTCTTTAACAAAGAAAACTAAAAAAAAAAAAAAGAGCTCAGAAGAAGTCTATGGGTGGGCCAAAGATAAAGAACATGAGGAGGCCAAGGGTTCCCAGGAAGTTCAAGTGAAGGAGGCACGAAAACACGAAGGTGGCAACATTGCCAAGGACAGGACCACGGGAGGCAGCGAAAACAGGAAGACAGCAACATTGCCAAGGACAGGACCACAGACGCACAGCAGCCTGCCAACATGAGCTCCCTGGGTTTAATGCTAAGGGAGACGGCATGATTCTGAGGCTGAGTGGTAAATGGAGAAGTGGGGTGTGGGTGGAATTTCAAGCTGAGGCTTTCGTGACAGTCCTCCATTGGACAGCAGGAGCTTTGGAAGGATGCTTTAAGAGAATGTGAGTCATCTCAGAGAAAGAAGAGGTTTGGAAAAGATGTGGACGTGTTAGGAAATAGAATTCATTCATTCTTTCACCTAGCTTTATTGGGCACTACTCCGGCACAGGGGATAGAAAGATGAATGAATTAGGTCAGACCCAACCCCGCTTGTTGGGACTTTACAGATGAGAAAAACTCACAATGAAGATGTATATTAAGCAGAGGCTGGAGGATCTGTAATTCAGATAGGAGCAGGACTAACGACAGGATGAGGTCTTAATATGTGGGTGCCCGAGGCTTCCCAAGTACCTGGGATCTGAGGGTGTCTAGGAGCCAGCCAGAGAAGAGGGCTAGGGTAGGCAGTAGGTGGTAGATGGAAAAATCATGTAGGACAGAAATTGCACAGGAGATGGATGGTGAGAGCTCCAGGAAACAGCACGATAAGCAGCAGAGCTGGAGAACAGTCAGGTAAACTGAGGCATGGATAGTAGATCAAGCTACCGCAGGCAGGGCCAAAGACAATGATAGGTATGTGAGGTTCCATCCTCAAGAGCAACGGGACATCATGAGGTTTCTTCTTATGAAGATGGGACCAGCAGCTATGTGCTCCCAGGTGACTCAAACCCCGACTCATGTGTCTGCTGCTTGGATGGGTCTGAATTAGACTCGGCCGTTGTCTCCACATCCTCTGTTGGAACACCCACTCCTAAACTCCACATTCTGTTGGTGGCCCGCAACACCAAACTTTTTGAAATATGAGGGCCCTGTTCTTATGTCCAGAAATTCTAGACTCTTCCCTCCCCTCCCCCCTTTTCGAGTACTGGTCTGTTTTCAAATGTTTCTAAATGGAAGTTTCCAATCGGCTGTCAGATTTAAAAAAAAAAAAAAAATGAAGGAGACTAACTAGTTGGCTTCTGTGACACCAGGACCAAAGGGTTTGGGGAGCTTCTTCAGCAGGGCAAACATGTGGGTTCCTTTCAGTTCTGGTTGGTTCTCCAGACTGTAAGGTGGCTGGAGTGGGGTTCAACTTGGCATCTCAATGACATGTGTCCTGGGAAGTAGCCACTAGGCACATGTGGCTCTGTAAATCTCAGTTCATTAAACCTGAAGGCAGTTAAGGATTCAGGCACTGGTTGCAATTAGCCCCATTTCAAGCTCTGGTTGGCCACATGTGGCTAGTAGCCACTGTTAGGCTGCATAAGCTGCACATTTTAATGTTTGTGGAAAGTCTGGTCGGACAGTCCTGTTTTAGCATATTGCAGAGTGCATGAGCCAAGTGACCCTTGCTACTGGCACCAATCCTGTTAGGCATCCATTTGACAGCAAGTCTAGGCATGAACCAAGTACAGAAGTGGATGTGGCCTTTCTTGTTCCGCTAAGCTTACAAAAATACATCCTGTAAATTATTCCTTGCAGAACTGTTATAATTACTGTACTGCTATTGAAGAAATGCTCAGAGTTCTGCTATTTCCAGCAGAGAATGGACTCAAAGCTAATTAAAATTCTACAGTTGCTCACTGAAAAATCAGAGCGCTTGCCTGACTCACCTTCCCACGGTATCTCCAAATAGCTGCAAGTCACACACATGCCAGCAGCCTTAATGGCCTGAGAAATTCCATGACCCACCCAAACTTTCGTCCACTTAGCCCTCAGTCTCAGCAGGTCAGGTCTATGGAGGGAGTGTAAGAGATTTTTTTTTTTTCATTTTTCTAAAGAAAATTCGTCCTCAGTTCTGAGCTCAGAATAGCAAAAGAGAATAGATAGAGGGACGTTGTCCCAGCTGAATGTCATTTGAAAGTCGTGCCGAGGTGCCATGAATAAGACATTAATGCGTCCTTGACTGTTGTTAATACCAGCTTGAGAATAAGAGCCGAGACTCCCATCGGCACCCGACAATGGAGTTAATCATCGGCACCCAGCCCTGTCCTAACTCTGCGAGTGGAAGCCTTTTACACCTGGCAGATGAGGAAGCTGAGGTCCAGAGTCAGGGCCGGTGGTACACCAGGGGTCCAGATCCCAGCAGATCTGACAGGGCACCCCCACAGCGGCACCCCCACAGCGGCACCCCCACAGCGGCTCCCCTGGCACCTGTGGAGTACTGAAACCGTGCCTTTGACTGATGGAGAGAGAAAAGGTGAATCATGGGTTTGTCTTGTCTGGTTTTTCTGAACTGTGGTCAGTTAATATAAATTTAAGAGATGTGTGCTTTCTTCTTCCAGATAAAGTAGAAAAATAATTATTAATCTGGAAAAATAAAGCAAATAGAACGAGCTAGGCAAAGGCTGTGCAAAGGGGCTGTAGGGTGAACTGGGTCAACAATGTCTTTATATATATATGTAATTTATTCATATTACATCTAATTTGTTATCCCCATCACTTGCATCCTCCCATTACTCTCCCTCTCCCGCTTTCCCCCTACTCCCCTCCCCTATGACTGTAACAATGTCTTTCTAATTTGGTTGTTTTTTTACTATCCTGCTTCAAGAACACATTCTCATCCAGGCCAAGGCTGGGGTTCCGGGGTGCTGCAAGGTCACTCCCTGCAGAACTTAGCTGCTCACTTGGGTGCTTCTAAGGATGTTCTGAGCACCGTTCATGGCCCAGGCCTTCATGAGCCAGAGAGGATCAAGACTCAGGCTGTGGCTGGGAGAAGCTAGTCCAGCCTGGGATGCTGTTCTAGTCTCTCATTTCTGTTATTGTGATAAAAATGCACTGACAAAACAAAAACAAAAACAAACAAAACAAAACAAAACAAAACAAAAACCACTTGGGGAGAAAGAAAGTTATTTCATCTTACAAGCTCAGGTCACAGTTCATTGATGGGGGTGGGGTGGGGGGGGGGTCCAAAGTCAGAACTTCAAGCAGCCAGTCACATCAGCTCCATAGTCAACAGCAGAGAGAAACAAACACATACACACTTTCTTGCTCTTTTGTGTTCAGTGTGAGTGCTTTGTTATTATAGAATTCAGGACCCTTTGCCTAGGGAATGATGCTGTCCACAGTGGGCGGAGTCTTTCCATGTCCATTTAGTTAATTTAGACAACCCACCACAGGCATGGCCATTGCTTACACAGTGTAAGCAATCCTTTATTTAGACTCTGTTCCCAGATAGTTCTAGGCTGTAGCAAGCTGAAAATTAAAGCCAGCCGCCACAGATACCGTCACGCAAGAACAAAAAACGCATCAAGGAAAAATTTTAGATCCCGGGACACACGAGGTACAAGAAGGTAGAAGATAGAATGTGTGCTTTCAGCACAAGGTTACAGTCAATCCAGGTATGTCGGGGACATAAACTTGCAAGTGGGATGAGCAGAATAGTGGGCTTCTGTCTAGCCACGTAGGCAAAGCCCCCTCCTCCGACACACAAAAAACCAAAGGTATATTCTTTTTGTTGTGTGATGTCAATGTCTACACTGAGCATAGGTGTCAGGTCTCTAAGTGAGCAAACAGGTCCATGGACTCAAAATCCAAAAGCAGTCCGCACTATCCCTTTGCAATTTCAACTGTAGCATCCTTCACACTAGTCTCTCCGAGGCTTTGTTTGTTTGCTGGCTTGTTTGCCCCTCCCCCAACTCCTCTCAGACTCCACAAGTGTTAGTTAAGGGGCCAGAGAAATGGCTCCTCAGGGAAGGGCACTTCCCATGCGAGCCCAAGAACCTGAGTTTAATCCCAGAAACCCACTTAGAGGTAGAAGGAGAGATCTAACTTGACAAGGTTGTCCTTGGATTTACACATGTGCACCATGGCACATGTGCCCCCCTCATAATGATAATAAACAAGTTATACTTAGTACATTATTTTTAAAATTACGTAAAATATCTATTTTCCGGCAAAACCCCTGGCTGAGAACATTTTGCATTCTTTTCACTTGCAAAATTAGCATAAGTTTTCTTTGGGGACTCAACCCATTTTGTATTGCTGTAGCAGAATTCTGAGTATTTTTTTTTTTTTTTTACCAGAAAAGAGGTTTATTTAGTTCATGGTTTGGAAGGCTAAAGGTCCAAGGTTGGGTGGTCCACTCAGGCTTTTGATGAGGACCTCCAGCTACATGATAAAGGGGTAGATAGCATCTTAGTGGGAGACAGCACCAGGCAGGCAAGAAGCAAGGAAGAAGGTCACACTGTTCCATCATAACCGACTGGTAGACTCCAACCCATCTCCATTGGTCCTTACTCGTTCTGAGACAAGCACTCTTCCAATGCAAAGGTGGCCATGAAGCAGGCATCTCCTGATAGGCTTCATCCGCTAAAAATCCCCCGACTTTTCAACACTACCACAGTGGGCACCAAGGCTCCAACACAGGCATCTCTGATGGACAAATGGTAGCGTGGACATGTTACCCAGCACAGGCCATCCCATTTCTTATCTCACAAGAGCTACTGAGCAAGAAAGTGGTGACATGGAGCCAGAGTTAATTATTAACTAAACATTCCCCAAGCTTTGCTTTCTCACAACTCTGTGTTAGGTCTCAGCAATGCTGTGTCACAGACATCAGGGGTTGTTCAGAGACAGTCAAAGCCTGGATTAGTAAATCTTTAGATGCCAAGACCCATTGGGCTGGCTCCAGTGTGGCTATGAGCACCGCCCACAGGCAGATGAATACTTGTTCTGGAAGATTCTAAGCCACTCGTGTGCCCTGCCTGACACAGAACTCCAGGCCTTCCACTGAAGGTGAGGCTCTGGCCACTGTTCACTTACCTTGCATGTACAACAGTGGCCTGCCAGCTCCTCTCAGCATGGGTTAGGGGCTGCTGAGTGAGAGGATTTGACTCTTAGAGTCGTGAGCTTCGCCACAGGCTCTGGGTGCACAGAAGCATATGACTGCCTGCCTTGGCACCCACACCCACTCACCTCAGTACTGCTCCTTGGACTGAAGAACGGCTGATTCCCCCATCCAGTCTATCCTTTCTCCCTCTACTCTTCTTTCGCCTTCTGGGGATTCCTGTGAGTGGCAGAGCAGGCTTGCTTTGATTTCAGCTCCAATGTACATCGACTTTTAATGACTTGAATAGAGTTAAAAATATCATCATAGCTATCATGAGGTAATTCAAGCAGGTGATCATGTCTTCATGTCTTGCCGCCCTCTTGCCTCCTCCAGCCCCTCAGAGCAACTCTGACGTCAGCACCAATGTGTTGCTGCCACCTATCTTTAACCGAGTCTCTGCCCAGCTTTTGACAGTAGTTTCCTTTAAAGAGAAAGGAAAGCAGAAACTCCAGTATGCTACTAGAGTGTCATTTGGAAGCACATCTATTTTTGAAGTCCCCCCACCCTTAGCTCTGTTTAACAATTTTTTTAATTATGCCAGACAACTGTCGGAAATCATACTGCTGAGCTCCTCACCAACTTCCCCGCCACTGCCACTGCTACCGCCACCGCCACCGCCTTTAACTCATTGCATTGTTACTCCTCTAGAGTTTGAATGGAGGGTAAGGAGAAGCCTGCACAGGCGTGGTCTGAACAAGTCAATGGACCTTAAAAAAAAAAAAAAAAAAAAGATTGATGAGTTTGGCTGGGCCAAGCCCCATGCATCCAGGCCCCGTGCTCTGTGTCTTCCAAGGTGGCACTTGCACCAGGCTGGCATTTCTAATCTTGGCATGGGGTCTGGCTTCAGTTTCCTCCTTTGCCCTCCACCAGTTTTATCAATAGCATGTTCATTAAAGCGGAAGCCAGCCTTGAGCTGGTAATAGTCCACCCTCCCACCTTGTGGGGACAGCTATTGTCACAAAGGCTCGCATTTATCTCGCTGACCCTCATGGGGGGGGGGGAGGGCTGCTGCGGTTGTTTTGAATATATGTTGGGGGGCAGGGAAGTATGTTAGATGTCTTTCCCTAGTATTCTCCCCCTTAATGTTTGAGGGAGGGTTTCTCGCGGAGGCTGAGGCTTTCTGCTTTGGCTGTGCTGGCTGGCCAGGACCCCCCCAGGATCCAGGTGTTTCTTCGGCCTCCCAGTGTTGGTGTTTTAGGCACACATGGTCATGCCCACCTTTTATGAGGGTGCATGAGAACTTGAACCCAGGTCCTCTTGCTGTTACTCACGCATCCATCTCCCCAGTAACAAAGGTTTAGATTTACCACGTTGAATTTCAATACTTTTGTTTGTTTGTTTGTTTGTTTGGGGGGACACACTTATTATGTAGGCCAGGCTGGCCTCAAACTCTTACTCCCGCTGCTGCGGGTTCCCCTCTCTGATAGTGCTCACTTTCTTTCCAGTGTGAGTTCAGACCTTCCCTGGATGTGGGAACTCACTTGGGGGGAGATGAGAAGAAAATGCAGGAGGTTCGCGCATCCCTTCTCCTGATTGCTTCTCCAGCCCACTCATGCCCAGGCAGCTGTCGGCCAATTCTCAAACTACTCTGTTCTAAGAGGTCCCCAAGCACTCTGCAGTCAGGAGAAATGTGTTTGAGACCTTTAGAGATTCCAGGGCACCAGGGGTATTGTTAACTTTTGACACAAAAGATTATACAGAATACTATACCATTTACCACTCTGCTGTGCTCCTCAGCTTGAAAAAAATATTTATTCCTAAACTAAAGATGGGAACACATAGCTAAATAACTCTCAGTTAAACTAAGAAAGAAATGGCAACATATACTCTCATTTTAGGTGAAATAGGGGTAGAGAGGGCAGAGGGGTTATTCCTTCCTCCCCATTGGGAACAGACCAATTTAATGTCTGGAACTTTTTAATGTTTTAGAATAATTTGTGTCTGTATGTGCTATAGATAACCTATATACTGCAAAGTTCTATATGGGTATGAGTGTGAGGGTGTGTACGTATTTTTGAATGTGTGTGTGTGTGTTTGTGTGTGTGTGTGTGTGTGTGTGTGTGTGTGTGTACGTCTGTGCCCTTTAAAAACCTCAAAATACAGAAGAGCCTCACTGCTCACTAGACGCCTGGCATCTGTTATTCTATTCCAAGTGGTTAACTCATCTGCAGTGAGTTCTCCCCACTTTGAATAAATCAGGCAACACTGGCTACGAGAATAACAATGGCTCTTGGCTGTTCTATGCAGCAACTACCCAGAGAACTCTAGATGCTCTCATGTGTTTCAGAAGAGATTTCCTAAAAGGTCTTCCAGGATGTCTGTCCATGGGCAGTCATTAATAAAAAGAAAAAAGGGGGGGGGGCGGCCAGGAAATGGCAGAAGCATCCACATGGCACATCTCTCACCCCTGATGTTCTGCTGGGATTCGGCAGATGGATGCACAGCAGCCATTCTGAAAGTGGCTGCCAAATGGGACAACCCAAGCAGGTGAAGAGGAAAGAGGTACTCTTAAGGATGCTGGAGGACGAGGCTCCCCGTGAGCTCTGCTTCCTAGCAGGAGTCTCTAATACCATACCGTAGCTCAGGTCCATGGAGACCACAGCCAGCATGGATGGAGGAAGGCTGCCCAGGACCTTTGTCTCCACGTACAGATAGCTTTATCAAGGACATGGGAGCTGGCCTGGAATCCCAGCCTCACCGCAGTACAGTGTTCAACACCTCACATACCTCAACTCACTGTATCCATCATCGACACCGCCCACAAGCGTCAAGGAACTGTCAGCCCTCTGTCAACCAGGCTTGACAGATTTCCCATGCAGATTGGACATCCAGAGCCCCTGGGGCTGACAGCCATGTTTTTTGTACATCCTTCCTTGAGATAGAAGTTCATTTTCCATGCTTATCTTCTTTCTTCCCATGCCATGTCTGAAAACCAAATGGACTCCATCCAGGTCCTGCCTTTGGGTCATTGTACTTCTGAATTTTATTATGCTTAAAAGAGAATGAGGCTGGAATTGAATCCGGGCCTTTATCTTGCCGTCTCCTGAACTAGCTTTTCGAACCCGATGCTAGGCTGGCTGACTGTTGAGCTTGCTCTGGTGAAGGAGTGAGTCTGAAGACCGAGAGCACCAGTGTGTCCTGGGCCTTCCAAAACTTGCTGCTCCCTGAACTTCTGGTGGTGAGAATGGCTGCCTGGTTTTCTATTCGAATACTAGCGATCTCTTTGCAAGTTTGAAGTGAGACCGACTCTAGCATAGCCTTTCTATTTACAATTTTGAATATTTTCATTAGAATCATTCTCTACCTTCACTGACTTTAAGTAAGAATTTACTAACACTTAGAAAAAGTTCCAGACGTTAAATTGGTCTGTTCCCAATGGGGAGGGATGAATAACCCCTCTGTCCTCCCTACCCTCATTTCCTTCTCCCACATTCAGAATTAGTGGAGTCGGGAAGTTGCATCTGACAGAATGATGTCAAGTTGCCAGGTAGGCTTTCTGACACTGTGTTCCTACATTAGAAATACTTTGCCAGCCATCAGTAGAATAAAATGGAAAATCACACTTAAGTTTGCTTTAAAAACAAAACAAAAACAAAAACAAAAAAGCACTGGGCTCTGGGTCAGGCATGGTGGCACATACCTTAAGCTCAGCACTCTGGTGGCAGAGGCTGGTAGATCTCTGAGTTCAAGGCCAGCCTGGTCTATGTAGTGAGTCTCAGGTCATCCAGAGTTGCATAGTGAGACCCTGTCTCAGAAAAACAAAAACAGACAAATCAGTGGGCTTCCTTCTTGTCTTAGGGTCTCTTCCTGTTTCTGGGTTAAGTGCCCTGGTAACAGGGAGAAAGGCTTATTCTGCTTATGGTTCCAAGTTCCAGTCTACTGTGGCAGAGCAGTCACAGGAGCATGAGCTTATGAGAGCTGGTCACATGGCATGCAGTGTCAAGAAGCAGGAACAGTGAATGCCTGTGGGTGCATGGCTCACTTTCTGTAGCTTACATAATCTGGGAATTGCCCGGCCTCCAACTGAGGTATGCTTCCTAGTCAGAGAGCATAAGGAAGGCAGCTCATCACAGGCATTCTCAGGGCGTAGCGTAATCTAGAACATCCCTCTCAGGTAAGCCTAGAGACCCTTCTCCTGGGTGAGTCTAGAGCCTGTGCACTTGGCAATTAATACTAACCACACTACTTCCCAACTGGAGAGGCTTTCCTAGCCAACAACAACAGCAATGCTGCATAACTCCCAAGAACTCATCAAGAATTTGTTGATTCAACGAGGGGAACATGCCATGCCGGCTGAGGGTGTTCAGCTCTTCTGTTTCAGACTTGTCAGGTGTCACTTGCCCCTTGCAAAACATACAAGGAGTGAGGAAGAGTCTGGAACCTGACTCTGCTCTGCTTCATTACTCTTAATGGGAAGATCCTACCCAAGGCTCCTGTTGGTCAGCTGTTATTGCTGTAATAAAATACCTGAGACGTGCTAACTTTATAGAGAGAACAGGTTCACATAGCTCACCATTCCAGAGCTTCGAATATTCACATCTGGTGCTAGTATCCTTGCTGGCAGAGTCCCAAGCATTTTGTGAGAGAGAAGGGATGTTTTCCTGTGTATGTATGTATGTCTTTTTTATGAAGCCAGCAGGACTCAACCCTGAAGGCTCTATTCTAATGACCTTATCTAATCCCAATCAATTTCCATAGGTTCCCATCTCTAAACACCACAGCCAGGTGATGCTTTCACACTCTTAAAGCCTCATAGAGAGGATTGAATGTTAACACATGAAGCCTTGGGGTGGGGGTGGGGCACAATCAAATTCTATCCAAAACATAGTTGCTGCAGCCTCACTAACCTTAGTCGGGTAGCAGGCAAGTGGGAGCTGAAAAAAACTAAGGAATCTGCTTTGTGAGTTGAAAATAGAGAGATGAAAATCTACAGCCACTCAGAAAAGTGATGTCAGGCTGGGCCAGTTTGTCTACCAGGGTCATACAAGCATTCTCAAGACCCCACCATTGTTTCACACAGAGTATGAGTTACAGAAAGTCTACAGGTCACAGAATTGATCAGTAGGAACAAGCAACAGGGCACTGTCCTCAACAAGGGAATTGGATTCTCACATAGGCTGGGCCATCTCAAAGGCCGGGGGCATAGGTCTTACATGCAAAATTCACCACTGGGAACTCAAGGATAAGGAGCATTCCAAACGGACAGCTTCATCCTGGGCCTGCGAGCATCCTGGGCACAGCCACAAACAAATAGATCCGTGCTGTCCGTTGGGTTGTCCCCTGCAATTCATCTCAAGCTCAGGAGTACATGGCTTCCTGCTCTGAGCAGTGCTGCCTCTGTGTAACTCACACCTACCCCACCAACCTTGAGAGAGGAAAGGTTTAAGTCAGAGGCAGAGGCTGGTGGGAAGCAGGTCTGGTCCAGGCTGTTTCTCCTAAAATGACCCATCAGTGTTCTGTGTTTGTGTTTCCTTTTTCCTTGAGAGTGTGTATGTGCGTATACACACTGTAAGTGTGTGCGTGGGCCTATTACTTACACAAATGGAAGCCAGAGGTCAATATCAGAGACTAAATGAAGGGTACATGTTACATTGCTCTACCTTGCAAACACACATGTGCACACATGCTAACTAAAACACGAAGCAGAGCTGCTTGAACGCATGTGTACAGTCACTCTGTCAGGAGTGTCCGGGATACATCCGGTTGGGAAACGGCTGCTCAGCGTTGGTGGAGGTGGGAGAAAGAAACCGGATCAGGGACTTGACTCTCAGTTCCTGCTCTCACTTGAAAAACAGTTTCCTTTATCTGTACAGATGATGGAAGCATCTCTAGTCACAAAAACACTCAAATAAGATGAGAGACAATTTCTCCCTTTTGTGGCTGGAGACAGGAAAGCTGTACTTATCTGGAAACTTGTACCATTTGGTCCCAAGTCAAGTATACCACTTTTGATATGTTGTTGGAATTAAGTTTTACATCATTTGATCAGATAAACATTTTATTTTATTCTTTTGCCATTTGTGGCATTTATTAATTGTGAGTCACCATAGGCCTCCCATGCCATTTTTTTTTTAAAGCAAAAGAATCTATATCCTAAGGTACTAGAATAAGTGAGAGCTTTTCTTGGCAGCACCTGTGAACCCACTCTAATTTTATCCTACGTAGCACTGGGTTTGACAGCTAATGAATCTGTTTTGTTCTAAAGCCCCATCCGTTCCCATGGTACTTTCTAAGGTTTCCATCATTTCTATTATGTGTGAGATACATAAATATCTATTCATAATTACTTATTTCCAAGAAAAAAAGGTAAAAGCGCAATTACAGTTAAACACAACAGGATAATATTTAAACACTGTAGCTAAGTTTAAATTCCATCAAGTGAAGAAATTCCTATACCCATTGACCTCCTAGACACACATTTACTCCCTCTATAAACAAAGGAATGCCTCACTGCAGCGGAGTTGTAGGCAACTCTGGGTTGATTGCATGACCATAGCTTCTAAATGTGTGCCCACTCATTGCAGGTGCCACTATCCTCCACATACGCAGTCTTCTGGGGAAGGTCTTGGGGTGTTTGAACCATGGGCTCCAACCCAGCTCTGTGCCTTAGTTTATTTGGCTTGTCTCTTCAACTCCTCTAGTTCTGTTCTCCCCCCACCCCCTCCTCTCTCTCTCTCTCTCTCTGTTTTTCAAGACAGGGTCTTTCTGTGTAGCCTTGGCTGTCCTGGACTCACTTTGTAGACCAGGCTAGCCAAACTCAGTGATCTGCCTGCCTCTGCCTCCCAAGTGCTGGGATTAAAGGCGTGTGCCACCACGCCCTGCTCCTTCTCCAGTTCCACGATCCAATCAAATCTTCCCTGTGACACCAACCGAAGTAGCTCAGACCAGTTTGTCATCTGGAGACATCCCACCCCACCCCATGGCTACCTGCTTACTGACAGAAAATACTAAAATAGAGTTGCCTGTGCTGTGTTGCTGTTCTTTGTTCTTGATGTCATCTAGTGATGGTACAAGCCCGTGAGGGGCCAATATGCTTTATCACTCCCCAGTGACATAGATGCCCTTTAATTAACCTCAGGTCACATCTGCTTTTCTCTGGGGAAGCCAGGGTGGGCAGTCGTGAGGAGCCTCTGGCAAGCAGTGGCTCATCATTCTCCAGGGGATTTGGTTGGTGCAAATCTAGAATAGGTCTAGAATAGGTTCTTCTCCTTTCCCAAACTGCAGGCAAGTCTTGGAAAACTCCTGGTACCATAAACAAGGAGCACTGAGGAGCCAGCAAAGCAGTAGGCACCAAGGGCAAAAGATGCTGCTGCCACCATGGCTGGGCAGCTGGAGGAGAACATGCTGGGACCTCATGCTGGGCACTTGGAGGGAGCCCAGGAGGGTAGCAGAGAGCAGCTGTCAGTGGGGCCTGATGGCCTGAAGACAAGCCAGTTGGGGGATAACTGCAGAGTGATGACAAGTGGGGATGTCCTCCAAGAAGGAAGGGGCTGTGGGACCTTGGGTTAGGGACTCTAGGACACTTGGGGTCTGGGAGCCTGCTTGGGCGAAGGCCTTCTGTTAATTTGCAGAGCAGTAGGATGCTCAGAACAAGATTTCCCTCAGACAGGCTCGGCTCTGCAAGAAGTAGATGATCAGGAAGAGTGAAGAGGGGCCTCCAGATGGGAAAAGATTGCCAAAACTGCAGGGATGTGTAGGAAGGATGGGCTGGAAGGATACAGGCACCGGATCCAGCCTTTGCAGCTTTGAGGGGAGGAGACAGCAAGAGGATGGGGGCTGAGTTTGACTCAAAGCTGGAAGCCTCAGAAGAGGTAGGTCACATGACATATAACACAAAAGAAGAGAGGGCAGCTGGGCAGAAGTAGTTTTTTTTTTAGAGATGAGACTAGGTATCATGCCTGGTTGATGGCTCTAATACATTTATATTTCTGTGAAGACCACTGGATTTCGTGTCTACTCCTTTTCCCTAAAATTTAAAAAATTTCCACGGCTTCTGAGAATAGGTAATGAAAATAAGTGAGGTCAGCTCTGACATTAATAGCACTATTCATTGGTTAGTTAGCATTTCAAATAACCCTAAAGAGGGAACAAGAATGAGAAAGCACACCCCCATGAAACTCTTGACAGAAGGCTTGAGGAGTTCAACCGAGCAGCCTATCCCTAGATCAAGGCAAGACTGAATGTGGCCTGGCCCAGTGGCTTGGTCTAATGGTTACTGAGTGGGAGGAAAAGAAATTCTTATACCTTCAGAATTCCCATCCTTGAAGCTGTCCACCAGACCCTGAAGCACTGTTTGTGCTGGTGAGCAGTAACCCAGAAGAAGCTCTGTGAGATGGTGAGAATCATTAGACCCTTCATAATTCATCTCTTGGAGATGGTATTCCTTAGCAACCATGATGGTTTGGTTGTGAACTGTCTCTTCTTGGGCTAATATTTCCACGGATGCTCTTTACCTTGAGGTGCTGTTTTGAAGGCTCAGGCACATTTAGGAGGTTGGATCTGGCTGGTGGAAGAGGACCACTAGTGACACACTTTTGGCTTTTTAAAATTTTACTTAATTTAATCGTATTATTTATTTTGAGACAGGGACTCATTGTGTAATCCTGGCTGGTCTGGAACTCCTCCTTTGTAGACCAGGCTGGCATTAAACTCACAAAGACCTGCCTGGCTCTGACTCCAAATGGCTAGAATTAAAAGTATACACCACCACACCTAGTCCTACTGGTGGGATTTTGAAGGTGACATCCCTCCTCCTTTGACTCAAAGTCAGATTCTACCTCTATTGTCTTTGTAAGGGTTGTTCTTCCTGATCCCTGGCTAAGGTGGGCTTGAAACCTGGGGCAGCATGGCAGACAGTGGGCACTTTCACTGCCTCAAGGCAGCTTTCTGGAACTTTTGCCTCTATCACTCCTCTTCCTTCTAGCTCCATGGCTTCAGATAAGCTCCCAGCTTCAGGATCACTCATACACAGATATTGCTGTCTGACCATCCTTCACTGATGTACCAAAGGACTCGGGCCATGACCCTTCCCTCCTGAAAGCTGCCAGTATCAGTCCCAGAATTAGAGGCTTGCTCCTTCCAGAACATCATCAAGGAGAGATGCCAGCAGCAGCTCTATTATAGCTTGTTCTACAGAGAAATGCTGTCTGGTCTGTGGCCTTTTTATGTCAAGGCATAAAGGAGGTCTGTTGCCATGGGCCAACCATTAGAGGAAGGGCTCAGGTGATTGATGCCTCCAAATCTATGTCTTTTCAGTCACCCTCGGTGCAATTTACCAATCTTGTTGTCAGCTCGGAGCAATCAGCTTCTTCCTCAAAAGGCTCATGGGTTGGGTGGGAGCTTTTGTCCCTCCGTTCAGACAGCCGTGAGACTGTCTGCCTCCACTATCTTCACAGGCTTGATGGAAGAGTTGCCTGTTGGCACTAAGACAGCTCTCTGATGCTGCTATATTTAAAAAAGAAAGCAGCCCTTCATCCTGTCCTGCAAAGGGTGCAAGGCGCCCTCTCAATTAGGTGTTTGCCTTGCTACATTCCCAATCCATCTTTGTGTGGCATTGAACATGACAGTGACAGGCTGACATCCCTGCAGTGCAGCCCTGAGGCTTGTCAGGAAATGGCTTCACCACACACCTTGTGCCAGGAGAGCTACCAGGAGTTAGAGGAAAAGGCAACCTTTTTCTTAATGTTTCAATTAGAAAAAGTAAGGGAATGAAAATTAAACCCTACTTAGTTCTTCTTCACATCCATTCCGGTGGCTGCTTAAAGGACAAAAATACAACACAACCAGTGCTGGCAGGAATGTGGGGCGATTGGAACCCTCCAGGGCTGGTGGGACTGTAAAGGGGTGCAGCTGCTTCGGAAAAGAGCTTGGCAGCTTCTCAGAGTTAAACATAGAATTTCCATATGATCTAGCAATTCTGCTGCCGGTATATACCCAAAGGAATTGCAGGTGGCGCCTCTAAACAGATACTTGCTCACAACAGACACGGCACTTACGTAACACACATAAATACAATGGTAGCGTCAGTCACAATACCCACCTAAATGGGAAGAGAGACTTGCATCTACCAACAGATAGGTGGATGAATAATGTGCTATATTATTTAGCCCTATAAAGGAATGAATTAGAGACACAAGCTGTGACATAGATAAACCTTGAAGACAGTATGACCAATAAGATAACAAATGGCAAGTACATGATTCCATGCGTATGAGGGATATAGGATAAATAATTTTATAGACAGGAAACCTTAGAGTTTACCAGCATCTGAATGGATGGTAAGACCATGAGGCTATTGGTTAATGACTAGAGAGTTCCTATTTGAGATGATGAGAATTTTCTGGAAATGGACAGAGGTGAGGGTTATATGCTACCAGGGATGCACTGAGTACAGCATTGTGTGTGAACTATGTACTGGTGAGGTATACCCTTAAAATGCTTAAAGTAAGAAACACTAAAAGGATAGAAAGCTAAATTTCATTTGCTCACATCCTTGCCAAGGATTGAGGTGTCTCAGCTCCATCTAGAATCTTCTGCCCAGGGAAGGGTCTGTGAACCTGTCCTCACCTGACCAGGGAGTCTACGAATGCATACTTACAACAGAAGAGTAGCCGTTTGCTTCCGGAACGGGGCTGTCACTGAAGCACTGTTAATGAATCCTGCTGGCCAAATTCCTTCATAGGCTACAGATTCACTGCAGCTTGAGCCCATTTTTCTGCCTGTCCCGGGCAGGTAAGTTGTGCTGGGAGAAACCATTTAAAATGAATAAAGCGTGTGCTGAGCAGTCAGCCCTCCCACTGGCTCCCCTCCGCCTCTGCAGCCCTTTGTTGTCTTCTGCCCTTGACAGGCATGATGGCTTTGCTCACAAGCCGGCTCTGATTTCTGTGAAGTTGAGGATAACAAGCTGTCAATCAATCCCACCTCACCGGTTTCATTAGACTTTAGTGATTAGCAATGGTGTGCTACCCAGGACTACATGCAGGCCCCTATCCTAGCTGCACATAAGCTAGCCGATCACAATGTCATGATGAAATTGGGATAGGGATAACCTAACACCCCGGATAGGTGTGCATTCCACGTGGAAAAGGAAGACCCTTTCCTGTACATGGCAGGGTGTACACGGCAGGGTGTGACCCACAGCCTTGGTGGTTCTGTAACCACACTTTGCCTGGATGCCATAAACAGACAAAGAGAGTAAATTGCTGCTGTTCTCATTCTCGTAGGAAACGACTAAGTTCAGTGTGAGTTCTGTGCTAGTCAGCTGTCACTTGTAAAAAGGTTCATTTGGGTTCATGGTTTTATATAGTTTTGTTTGCTTTCTTGCACAGGGTTTCACTATGTAGCTCTGGTTGTCCTGGAACCCACTCTGTAGACCAGGCTGGCTTTGAACTCAAAGATACTCCTCTATTTTGAGTGCTGGGATTAAAGGAGTGAGTGTACCATCACATAGGGCCAGGCTCTTGCTTTGATAGACTCTTACCCAACATTTTTTTTCCCTGCTACTTTGGCTCTAATGTAAGACCATTGTGGGAAATGGTGGCAAATCAGAACACTCACAGAGTAATCCAGGCCTAAAAAGGGAAAGGGGTGTATAGAGGCAGGACAGACTCCCTCTGCACCCCCAACCACACACCACCATACTCTTCAGAGAGGCTCCAAACTCTCTAAGGACTTCCCACCAAGCCCGACCTCCTCAAGTGTCCACCTCCCTACTCTTCAATGCATGGGTCTGGCCTTTGAGATTCAAAGTCTAGCATATACCAAATGCTTAAAGCATCCCCATTGAACCATATTTGTAAATTATAAGTGAAAACATGCATGCCCCAGGAAGCATCAGGCTAACTCCATTTGTCATCCTACTCTAGGAGATTAAAACCAAGTGACAGCATTTGGGGGGGGGGGGGTGAGTGTTATACTGAGAATGCTGCCGCTGCAGCTGTGAACAAGGCAGGCAGTGTGACAGCATATTGGCACCCTGTTTGTTTCTTCTGAGGAACTTCTCACTCACAGACCCTCACCAAACAACACACACACACACACACACACACACACACACACACACACACACACACACACCCATTTCCAGGGTGTTTGCCTCTTCCGTGCCAGGTCCTTCTCAGGGCTGCTTTCTAATCTGACAGCATGGTCCTCACAGGACAGCACCCACTAGTATTTGGTGTTTCCCATGAGGTGTCACTTTATGTCATGTTGTGGTTTTGTCCAGAATGAATGTAGGTTTCCAGGGTGGCCCCAGAGTCAATGGTAGCCAGGCACAGATAGCCAGGCTGGCTCTTCTGTTCAGGCCAGAGAATTTGGTTCAAGGTATGTGGTAAATACTTGAACTGGGGGAACTTCCGGTGCATTTAGAACCTGGTTACTTTACTTTCAGCAACACCTACTTGAAACTCTCCCATTGACCCAGGAAGGGTGAAAAGCGTGTGTACAGTGTACTGTGTGCAATATTCAAGAGAAAAAACATTTATAACAGTGTTGCATGCCTCCAAAAGCATGCTTTACCCATGGTGCGCCCCTTCCTCTGTGCCATGGATTAAAGCCATGCCCTAGAGCCTGCCAGGTAAGCACTTTGTCACTGTGCTTCACCCTTAGCTATGATCATGGCATTCTCCAATGCTTCCAATACATTTACTCAGCTTCTTATCTAAATTCTGCAAGCTAGTTCTACTGCCCTGTTCATACACTGTGACATGTGTAGTGTGTGCATGTGTGTATGTGGGCACGCGTGAACACACACACACACACACACACACACACACACACACACACACACACACAGGCCTATGCTCAGGATCAAGGCCTAAGGCACATCTCACATTAAATGGTGGTCCTTTTATTAAAGTGTTATTTTGGGAACTGTGCTATCTGGGCTGGATGGTAGAATGAAGGCAGCTCTGAATATTGTGTTTTGCAGGATGTGGGTACAACCATCTATACTCTTTTGGGGAGGGGCATAAAAGAGTCATAATGCCTTGTTTTGCCCTGAAAATGCACACACTGTATTCTATCAGAAAAGAAAGGGAAGCATCCAGCTTGAATCTTAGCATGAAGGAGGCAGAGGCTGAGTATTGACAATTTAAGTCTAGTTCAGGACAGATGTGAGATCCTGCCTCAAAACACAGGTGGTGGGAGACGGGGAGGAGGGAGGGCCAGAGGGAAGGATGGAGGTGGCGGGAGAGGGGTGGGGGGGGGGGGAAGGGGCAGGGGTTGGAAGGATGGTAGCTACCATCTTGCTTTCCATGGCCAAGTGAAATGGTCTTTCCTAAAACGTTCTAATTATGTTATCTCTGTAACATTTTTTTCCTTCAAAAGGCAAATGAATATAGAAATAGTCTCTTCAGTCGGACCTGGTGACTCAGATCTGTGATCCCAGCTACTCAAAAGGCCAAGGAAGGAAGACTGGGAGTTCAGAGCCAGCTTGGGCTGCCGTGTGAGTTTAAAGCCAGTCCACAGAAGTCAGTGAGATCCTGTCTCAAAATAAAAGATTCAAGTTTGGGGATGTCGTTTAGTGGTAGAACATTTCCCAGGCATGGATGAGGCCTTGAGTTCAATTCCTTATTGAGCTAGAAGGAAGGTTAAAAAAAAAAAAGATGGCAAGATTTCCCCCAATGATCCCCCCTAGATGAGAGAATAGCATTCATTAAGTCTCTGGAGATTGGCAGATCGCCTCCCCCAGCACTGTGCTGTGATGTGGCAGGTGCCTCAGTGGCTCTCGTTCTTTGTCATGACCCTCTGACCCAAAGATGGCCACACTTAGGGCACACTGGCTCTGTACCAATTGCCTCTGTGTGATGTCTGTGCTTTCTTGTTACCTAAGGAAACTGGGGCTAAATTGATCTAAAGACAGACAGTAAGCATGGCCATTGTAGTCCAAAGGAAACTGCATGGCTCCAGAACCTGCTTGCTTCCTGCATCTCTCACAGGGGACATCACCAGAGGGGTCCTGAGGACAGGGAAGTGAAAAGCATTTTGCTGAAACATACTCTGCTCCCCAGAGGGTTGGTAGGGGCTTGGGGCTTAAGGATCTAAGAGCACCTGCTGATGGCAAGCTGTTACTGAGACTAATCGCAAGCTGTGGCTTATGTGTCCATCAGAATTGAAGGATTTGTTTTAAAATGTAGATTTGTAAGCCTTTAGTACCTTAGCTTGTCACCACTATTGTTTTTCCAGATAGTCCCTACAGTTCCCCATCAGTCACTTAGTACAATTTGACTGTGACACTTCTAGTCTCATCTTCTTTTAAAAGTTACTTTTATTTATTCATTAACATTTTGATATGTTTATATAAAGTATACGTATATGTCATGTTCACCCCCACTGACTCCTCTTACCTACATCCCACTCCCTCTGAACCCCTTCTTTTTCCCAATCAGTGACCTTCCTACTTTCTGGTGCCCCCCACGCCCTGCCACTGCCCCAGTCACCTACCAAGCTTGACTCTGGCTAGACGCATGAGCATGGATGCAGGCTATTTTCTACTCTGGGAACAGCTAACAGCAGCTGTACGACTCAAGAAAATGACCTCCGTTTCCCAGCAGTCCTCGTCTGCCAATGGCTCCTCAGTTAGTGGGGAGGCCTCATGAGCCCTTTGTGGGATTTTTTTTTTTTTTACTCTCAGTGGCTTAACTTTTAGAAGGCAGATGACATGGACCTTTAGGATGCTCAGGCTGGACTGTGAGGAAGGTCTTAAACTTGGGAGAATGTGTTCTTGTATAGAATCTTACTATAAAAGTGTCTGGGGCAGCAGGAACACAAGATGGAGCACATCGCCGCAAAGGGGGAGGGTTAAAATCATAGGCATTACTGTGTAGCAGCGGTCATTAACTGTAGAGTTAAAGGTCCTTCATGGTCTTTATTTTAAATGCTGGGTAAGTGCCCTTTGGCTTTGTTTTGTTTTTCAAGACATGGTTTCTCTGTGTAGCCCTGGATGTCCTAGAACTGCCTCTGTAGACCAGGCTGGTCTCGAACTCAGAGATTCGCCTGCCACTGTCTCCCAAGTGCTGGGATTAAAGACGTGTGCCACCTCTACCCACCTATGGGTAAGCTCTTTAATACCATCAGCAGGTATTTTGTTTTCACATAGCATTGATGTCAGTACCTGCGGGATTTTTTTTTTATTGCGCTCATATTAGTGCCTAAAATTACATGTAAGAAATGTCTTGGGCCAACAAAATGGCTTAGCAGGTAAAGGTGCTTGTTGCCCAGCCTGAAAACTTGAGCTTGGCCCTTGGGGAGCCGTGGGGTGGAAGGAAAGAACTGACTCCCACAGGTTGTTCTCTACCGTACTATATGTGCCATGGTACGTAAATCAACACCACACACACAAACTAAATTAAATAAGTGCAATTTTAAAAGTGTAGGAAAGTAAAATAAATGCCTTTTTATTCTTTTATTCTTTTTTTTTTCCTGTTACTATTATTACTGTTGCCTTCCAAGTCCTGGGACTAAAGACATGTAACACCATTGCCTGGCAAGAGTTAGTAGTTAGGATGCTCTCTGCACTTTAAGTAAGCCTTTAAAATATAAAACCCAGGGGCAGGGCATAGCTCAGCCGTTTAGAGCACACATTGCTTTTGCAGGGGACCTAATTGGGTTCCTAGCATCCACATCAGGCTCACAACGGCATGGAACTCCAGCTCCAGGGCTTCTGACACCATCCCCTAGCCCAAGGCCACGTGCATGTCCAACACACAATTTTAAACATAAGTAAATCTTTAAAATATAAACCTCCCGATACCTTCAAATACAGACTGACTGTGAGTAAAGTGGGGCTGTGCCCAGAAAAGCGGTATATTTGGCTGTGTTGCGCAGCTCCTCAGTCTGGTGCATGCGAGGCAGAGCGAGGTGGCGTTGGAGTCAACACTACATCTGTGGCTTGTTAGTTACGGTAACCTCTAGGTATCTGGCGGTTCCAGTGAAGTTCTAATTCACATTCCAGACATCAGAAACTATAGGAGAGACTCTAAAACTACACAGATCCCAGAATGAATTCACACATTAACTGGAGATACCAACAAGTGCCAACAGCTCTCACTGACCTGGAAATCGCTTTCAAAGCATCCCTTCAGGAAGTTGCCGCAGGTATCCACGCACAGATGGGGGCTGGGTGCAGAAAGGAGGCATCCAGCAGGAGATTATCAGTTGCAGATTGGGAAGAATGCAGTAGCCGGTGATCAGGAGACAGAAGGGAAACATGGCAAAGGAAACACCGCTAGCTGGAGCACGGAGACACTGTCTCAGCTAGATAAGACCCGGGCACCGGGCATGGTGGTGCAAGCCTTTAAGCCCAGCACTCAGGAGGCAGAGGCTGGATCTCTGTGACTTGAAGGCCAGCCTAGGCTACAAAGAGAGTTCCAGGACAGCCAGGGCTACACGGAGAAGCCCTGTCTTGAAAACAAACAAACAAAAACAAAAAACCAAACCAACCAACCAATGAATCAAAAGGCCATGGGCATAGATTTACTGTTACTTTTAACTCTTAATGGCAAAAGCCCTTTCTCTTTTGATTTATCACCCTTGACCAGTCATATTCAATTTGTATCAGCTGCCTTTCTACAAAATATTAATCATCTCTTATCCATGCAGTATTTTCTTTTAGAAATGTAATTTGTCATTGTTACATCAAACAGCTGGCATGTGGTCTGCTTGGTACACACAGTGTCTAGGTTCTCAGGAAGCTGAGGCAAGGACAATTAGCTGGCTCAAAGCAGAACACAGCCCCACATTTTGAAAATTTATCTTTTAAGTTCATATTTTCTTTTAAATTCTGTGTATCTGTGTGTGGGTCTCAGCACATACATGAGTGCAGGTGCCTGCAGAGCCCAGGAGCGCAGGTGCTCTCGGAGTTACAGGTGGTTATGAGCCATTTGATGTGGGTGTTGGGACACTTGCATCTTCTGAAAGAGCAGGATGTGTGTCCTTAAACACTGAGCCACCTTTCCAGCTCCCCCTACCCCCCACATATACACCAAAGTGTTAAAGTGAGTTGACAAGGAAAATCTCAACATTTTCTGAAAGTACTAGCCACTGGGCTTTTGTTGGGTAACTTGATTGGTGCCTGGTAGTAACTTAATGTTCTAAAATTGGTTTTTCTTTCTTTCTTTACCCCCTTATTTTTATTGTTTTGTTCTGGAGAGTGAACCCAGGGCCTCACACAGCAAGCAGGCATATATTTTTACACTTCCCGTCCTGGGTCTTATTTTATGAAGGTGACTAATGCTGATACCAACAGACAGAAAGGGCTCAGGTGATAGTCGTGCGGAGCCACAGGAAAACTCTGGGTCACTCAGAAGGTAGACAGTCCTAGGGGACAGTCTATTCGTTTGCCTTTGTCAGGCTTCCTTCTGAAAGGCCTGGCCAGGGAGGGGATGGCTCTCTGCTGGTTAGGTAGCTAGCATCATTTCAGAGAGATTTGGGCCTTAGCTGTCTGGCACCTGGCCTAGCTTGATTTAGTGCTGGAAAAGCCTTGGTCAGACAAGGCGTGTAGGTCAGAATAAGACATGGCTTGGAGTTTGGGTTCGGATTGGTCGCAGAAAGGTGTAAGCCTCTTTGGCTTTTGGTTTGGTCTGTGACTAACGGATGCCAAATAGATACAACCTGAAAACAAGCTCTGAGGATTTAAAGGGCGTTTCTTTCTGCAAGGAACCCAGACTCTTACAGCTGAATCAAGTATTTATGACAATTAAGACAATCCAGAGCTAGGATAAAATTCAGGCCTGGAGTTTGGCCCCTCAGAAACCCACATAAGTGCCCAGGGAACATAACAGCTCACCTGCAATTCTGACCCCAATGGCACAGAGAAGGACTCCTCGGGGCAAGCTGGCCAGTAAAACCAGCTATATGCTAAGTTCAGGGTTTGATTGCAAGACCCCTGCCTCAACAGGTAGCATGGAAGGCTCATCAAGAATGACTTCCAAGGTCAACTTTGGTGTTCTAGTTTGCTTTCTGTAGCTGTAATAAGCACCGTGACCAAAAGCAGCTTGGGGAGAAAGTATTTAGTTTGGCTTATGCATTACAGTTAGCCCATCACTGGGAGAAGCTAGAGCAAGAATTTGACCAGGAACTAAGCAGAGACCCTGGAGCAAGTAGGCTTGCTCAACCTGCTATCTTAAACTATGAAGGCCCACCTGCAGTGGGTGGGAGCAGGCCCCACCCCTCAACCATTAATTAAGGAGATGCCCTGCAGACATCTCTCTAGGAAATCTAAAGGAGATATTTTTCTCAGGTGAGGTTCCTCTTCCTAGGTATGTGTCAAGTTGACAAAAACCAACACACTCAGTTCTCCATGTGCAAGCATGCACACATATGCACATGCACCTACATACACTCACATTCCCACACACTTGCTTATAGACATTCACACACATAAAAATCCACAGAAATAAGAAAGAAAAATCCAAGGGTAGTTATGCTAAGATTCTAGTGGCTCTTTCTGGTTGGACATTAAATATGAGCAAAGGCTCATGTGCTGCAGAAGTGGTTACCAGCCATTGGTGCTACAGGGGCATGGGGAGACCTTTGGTAGGTAAAGCCTAGGAGCAAGAGGGTGGGCCATCAAGGCAGGCTTTTATGGGGTATATCTAGGCTGGCCCCTCCGCTCTCTTTTGGCCTCTAGTAGCCATGAGGTGGGTACGTTTGCTTCACAATGCACTGCCCTTCGTGCTATTCTGCCTTAGTAAGGGTTAAAAAGCAACAGAGCCAGTCGATGATGAGCTAAAACCAGGAGGCAAAGTAACCCTTTCCTGTGGATTGTCTCGGGCAGTTTTGTCACGGTGATGGAGAGCTGACTCACACACAGCCTCCATAACATGCCATAGAAACTTTTGAGAGGAAGGCAAGTAATGGGATGGAAGTTTCTCCTAAAAGATACTCTCTTTTCCAAGGCTTAAATAAAACAATTACTTCAACATCAAACAATCCCACAAGCGTTCTACTCTCATGAATATGGAAGGGCTGGCCTATAAGAGAGACTAAAGGAAAAGTAGTTTCTGCAGCTTCTTCTGTCTTGGTATCATTTCTGTCTTGCTTTATGTTACAAAATTTAACAAAACCTGTCACATATTCCTTTAATTTTTATCTTTTTATTTTTAGCTGTGAGCCCAGCCTTTAACTGCTGAGCCATCTCTCCAGCTCACATATTTTTTCTTAATAGAAGCTTTCATTCATTCATTCATTCATTCATTCATTCATTTGACATTGGGGCCTCATGTAAGCTGGGATGGCCTCAAATTCACTACGTAGTTAAAGATAGCCCCAGGATAGCCTTGAGTTTCTGGTCTTCCAGTCTCCACTTCCTGGAATTATAAGCAAGCTTCCTCACATTAAGTTTTATGTAGGGCTAGAGACTGAATCCAGAGCAAGCACTCTGTGGACGTCTCCAGCCCAGAAGCATTCTTCTTGTGATTAATATTTGGTAAACAACTTGGTCCCAGATTATTCAAAGTTTTTGTTTGTTTGCAGTGCGTGGGACAAAAGCCAGAGCCACAAGAATACTAGGCAAGCATTTCACTACTGCACTGCCAGCCCCCTTTAGTCGGTCACATAATTTCCATTTTAATTTTTATTTACATGTATTTACCTGTGTGTGTGTGTGTGTGTGTGTGTGTGTGCGCGCGCGCACGCGCACACGTGTGCATGCGCACGTGTGAATGTGAGTGTGCATGAATGTGTGCGTGTATGCCATACTGTACAGATTGAGGTCAGAGGACAACACTGGGGCCAGATCACTCCTTCCATCATGTGAGTTCTGGGATCAAACTCAGGTTGTCAGGATTGACAGCAAGAGCTCTCACCTACTGAGTCATCTTGCCTGACTCCCCCATATTTCTTATTTTAAAAATAAAGTCACGTGGGGTTAAAAAGTACTGAACTAATTTTGATTGAGTGATTGGCTGGTTTTAGAAGGGAAAGAGGAGCCTGAGGTGCCCCTCTAGTACTGGTCATATCTCTGTTTGCTAAAAGCTGAGCCAGGCATCCCTCAGCCCCAGCAAGATATCAGCCAGATACTAACCTTTCCCAGGAGAGACCAGCTCTCAAGAGTTTTCCTTAAGAATCTGGCAAGGACTGACAGAGTGCAGGTCAGGGGTGCTTGGGGTATCCCACACACTGCTCATGAACAGCAGCTCTGCTGTGGTGAGTGTTGACAGCCTCGGGGAGGCACAGGAAAGCTGTTTTCCATTTGTAATGTGTAGCCCTATATGGGAACAAAATCTGACACCCAGATAGCCCATACTTAAACATGGCTTCTTTGGTGAATTATGTTTCAGGGTTAAGTCTAAGCCAACGAGGAGGACAGTGCTGAGGGTCTCTGTATGCTCACACGGTGATGCCCATGGCTACTGCATTCCCAGGGTACACTAAATGGCAATCACTCTTTATATTCCCAACACAGGTTATTTCCGCCAGGTTCTTTTTTCTGAGTCTGAGGATTGAACCTAGGGGCCTCACACATGGTGGGTATTTCCAGATTTTGTGCTAGGTCCTTGCCTCTCAAACTCTGCTGTGTTTGAGAATGATCTGGACATCCAAAGTACACATTCCAGAAACTCACACATACATACAGTGAGAACTTGTCAGTAAATTCCAGGGATGTATTAATCAAACCGTTATAGTGGATCCTGGATTACAGACGCATCAGGAAAACTGATGTCTAGTTCATAGTAAAAATCAGTGAGATGGTACAGAGGACTCACTATAACATGTTAATATCTAATGGAGCTTTATGGCCCTGCGGAGACACCATCCTTTCTTCTCTGTACATAATCACCATTGTTTGCCTTTCCAGAGGTCAACAGGCAGGAACATCAACCTTTTTAAATAAATACAACAATTGGTAGTGTCCTACAGACTAAAGGGGGGAAATATCTAAATTAACTGAAGGACACTTTCTGGTCATCAGAGCAGAGCCCTGAAGGAAGGACACAAGAGGGTTGCTCTGGGTCCTTGCAAAGGAATTAAAGAAACAAGGATTTGCTTTTTTTTTTTTTTTCCTTCAGCAGACGCATAAGTATTCTTTCTCTGGTCATTGTACATCTGCCCCATGACTCAATAATCTAAGTTCCTTCCTGAGTCTGTGAAACCTCTTGTCCAGGCTTCAGAGGAAGGTGGGGACACCCAGCATCCGGGCTGGGTCCCAGCGTGTGCTCTCCAGCCTATGTTTATAGCACATTGTGATGGAAGTTGTTTCTGTATTTTACAATGTATAACCAGTGGGTATTTCCTCCCACATTTTAATCCCCTACCATCAAGTAGATGAGAGACAAGGAGCTGAAGATTCTGGAAAGTGGTGGCTGGGAGCCTGGGAGTTTAGAAGGCGAGCTATTCCTCTTATGGTCGAAATAAAAAATATATATAAATAGGTGTTTTCTGAATTGCCAAGACCTGCCTTATGAAGAAATGTTTTCTACTATGAAGCCATAACCACAAACATGTGTGTGCATATAAATGTGCACGCAAAATAGAATGCATGCATATATGTATATACTTACTTTTATAAATATTTTTTCTCAGGCTGTTTGCACTTTATTTATCTAAGTTTATATGTTTGTTCATCTTTGTGAAGGGTCTTGTTCTGTAGTCAGGCTGACTTGAAATGTCATCTCCTGCCTCAGCCTCCTGAGTGCTGGGGCACAGGCTCTAGATATTTATTGAAATATGTCTGTTTTCAAGCCATGTCTGCACACCTGTGACCAGTGGGAAAATTGGCTAAATACACTTTCCCCATAACTTTCTTCACCCTCACCTGTCTTCTTCTTCTCCTCCTCCTCCTCTTCCTTCTCCTCCTCCTCCTTCTTCTTCTTCTTCTTCTTCTTCTTCTTTTTCTTCCCCCGCCCCTTTTTTTTGAGACAGGGTTTCTCTGTGTAGCCTTGGCTGTCCTGGACTCACTTTGCAGACCAGGCTGGCCTCGAACTCACAGAGATCTGCCTGCCTCTGCCTCCTGAGTGCTGGGACAAAAGGTGTGCAAAACCATGCCAGCCTTGTGTGTGTGTGTGTGTGTGTGTGTGTGTGTGTGTGTATGTGTGTTGAAACAGGGTCTGGACCTCACAAGAGATCCACCTGCCTCTGCCTCCCAAGTGTTAGGGTCACCTGTCTTCTAACACCTGTTGTTTTCACACTCATCTGTTTTTTTTTTCAACCTTACCTTTCTATTCTCAGATCTCCAAAATTTCTCCACCTCTGTTCTCCCTCAGCCCTCTTCCCCAACTCCACCCCACCCTTGCTACTACTGTCTCCGTCCTAACAGTTTGCTTCCTGTATCTTGCACAAAGCCCTGCCTAAGACATTGCTAGAACGCACTGGAGTGGGGCAGGAGCTACACCAGCCCTGACCAACGGGGAAGCCAGAGACTTGGAGAAAGGTCCAGGATGGCCTAGGAAACACGAAAATCCTTGAATTGTGTGAAGTTGCCTTCTTTTGAATGGAAGGATTTCAGTCTCACTTCTTTTCCTAATGAAATCCGTCCTGCCCAGTCTCTCTACTAAAACATTATTTCTTCTTGTTCTGGTCCAGCATTTTAGTACCTTATCAATATTGCTTTCTACTGCAGCTCTATGACACCTTAGCTCCATTATGAAACTGGTTTCATAATGATGCTGTTCTCTGGGAAGCCACATGGTAATCTCAGTTCAGTAGCTGATATGTAGGTTTGGCTGCCTACGAGTAAGACAGAGTCACAGAAATACAACAAGGACGTACGTACATGGAGTCTGTGGACATACACACGTTTGTGGTTGTGTGCTTAGAAAAGAGGCACTTGTGGGTGTGTTCAGTGGCTGTTCTTGGTTGTCAACTTGACCACATGTGGAATTAACTGAAACCCAAGCAGCTGGGCACACCTGTGAGGGATTTCTCTTGGTTGGATCACTTGCGGTCAGGAGACCCGGGCTAAATCTGGACACACTTTCTGATGATAGGCCACACAGAAGGACATGGAAGAAGGAAGCTTTGGCTTTTTGCCTGCTCACTGGACAGTTCATCTGTCCTGCTCTTTCGATCCATTTCTTCGCTGGTTTGAGAACCTATTTCTTCAGGACTCCAATGTGAAGCACCCTCGAACCTCCCTGGGAAGCCAGCATCACACTGAGGCAGGCCACTGAGACATCCAGTCTTGTGGGCTGAACAACTACCAGACCCTTGGCCCCTCTGTCAGGATACAGCCATTGTTGGATTACGCAGACCACAGCATGAAGGCAACCAAGTGTATTTGTGAGGCTTTGTAGATTCTTTTAGAGATGTATGCTTTTTAGACATCCCTGACTAATACAGAGCCCTGCAACAAGTTTACAGTCCAGCGAGTTGGCAGCAGCTTATGCTGTTGGAGTAACCCATCACCCCTGTGGGGTGGCTTTATAACAAGTGGCAACACAACCTGTCCTTTGCCTTGGTGGATCTGGGTTAGCCAATGTTGCTGCACTCTCTCCAACTCCTCAGCAAGTTTACAGTTTTATATCCTCTCCTTGCCCTCCAACATTTGAGCCTCAGCAGGTCTGAAGAGCAGTTTGCGCTCTCTCTCTCTCTCTCTCTCTCTCTCTCTCTCTCTCTCTCTCTCTCTCTCTCTCTCTCTCCCTTGCAAGTGAGAAACAAGTGGCCAGGCTGGCACCTGGAAGTATTGAGTGGGGGCTGAACTCTCCTACCAAGCACCCCCTATGCCCAGACTCTGCATGTGGCTTCCCTACATTGTCTTGCTCACTTCTTCCAAGGGAGGCTGGGACAGTGAACCTCAAGGGCGCCTATTCCCTTAAAGACTAGGCTGCTGTTGCATCACTGCTGTCTTTCGTGCTATTGTGTGTGTGTGTGTGTGTAAATGACACTCGTGTCTGTGCTTTCTGTGTGTGTTTATGTATATCTGTGTGTGACTGTAAATGAATGTGTGTGCATCCGTAAGTGACAGAATATAAGTGTATCTGTGTTCTTGTGTATATGTGGACATTTGTCCAGGGTTGACATAGTCCAAACCCAAGTGACAGGAAAAGAGGGGAAAGGATGGACAGACCTGTGCCTGCTAAACTATTCTGATTCTGTCTCTGAAGCACACTCCTCAGCCTGCGGCCAGGTGCAGCCTTCTCCCTCCAGAAGCCTAAAGGAGGGAAACGGTGGGCGGAGCGCTGCGGGGCGGTGGGCGGGGCGTGCGGGGCGGCGGGCGGGGCATGTGGCTGTTCTCCGAGCATGCTCCGGCGGGTAGTAGCAGGCGGGGCGGCTCGTGCTTGTCCCCGGCCGGCCGGAGCGGCGGCGGCTGCGGCGCGGGACAGTATGCGGGAGCCGCTTGGTAAGTCCTGGCAGCCGTCCGTTTGGCTCGCTTCCACGGCGTCCCACGGGCCCCGCCTCAGCCTCCCGCGCCCGCCCCCAACTTCTCTAGCCCGGATATTGTCGGGTCCCTGTCTCGGCGTGAGGGGGTCGCCCGCGCCGCGGGAGGCAACCCGGCCCCACGTCCCGACGGCTGTGGCTTCCCCGTTCAGGTACCCGGCGCGGGGAGGAGGCCCGGCTGATGTTGGTTCCCGTGGGCTCGGGTCTCGCGTGGGCCTCCCCCCCTCGTCCCGTACCGCGACCTGGCGGACCCTCCGTTCCAGGACTGACAGCCCGGGTTCCCACGACGCCCTGGCCCAGGGGACAGGCGGTGGGACGTCGGGAGTGGCCGCGCCCGCTCGGGTCCCCGCCCGGCCCGCCACCCGCCCGCCGGGGAGTGGCTGGCAGTCCGCTAAGCGGCTCAACGGGACGGAGCCTCCCGCGCCCCCACGCCCAGACCAGCCCCAGCCTCCTCGCGCCGCCCCCAGACCCGGTGACTCGGGACCCAGCACCCTCTTGTCTCTGGAGGAGGACGCTGAGCGCCTCCGGCTCCCCTTGGGGAGGAAAATATCTAGGGGGGAACTTCAGCCAGCGCAGCCTGGCCATGCCCCAGGCGGGTCTCATCCACGATCCCCTGTGGTCTCCCAGCCCAAGGCTGTGTGGCTGGCTCAGGCTGGACCACACAACTCCTAGGCTTTTCCTGTCTGGGACAGTTTAATCTGTTTCTCCCACAGATTTGTGTGTTCTTTCTTTGGATTTTTGCCCTTTTCAGACTTGCAAAGAAAAGATATCTAGGGGTTGGGAGTGAGCGTTCGAAGATGGGAGGAGTTCCGAGAGGGAGGTGAGAGGTGGGATTCTGGCATCCAGAAATGCTCTGCATTGGGAGATAGGAAATAAAAAGTAGACTAGATTCAGTGGTGTAATCACAGCCAAGTCGGTAAAACTCCAGGAACCAGCCTTTTGTCAGGTGGTTTTAGAATTTGAGCTGATTGGACAGAAACTAACAACAGAAGCACCCACAGAAAGGACTTTGGGGGTCTTGGGGAGGTTCTGTTCCATAGGAGTTATGTTGGACTTTCCCTGTGAAGTTAGGAGTCTGGGGAGTTTATTTGGTTTTCCACAGTGGTCTGTGTCTTTGGATTTACCTAATTCTTTATCACCCCTTGAACAAGTTTTCTGAAGGTCTCTCGCTGTTACTCTCTGGGCAGAACACAACGGGCAAACTTGCACTCCCACTGCAGTAAGCAAGCAAATATTTGTTGAACAGAGGCCCTTAATCTGTGTGGCCTTCCTCCTGCACATTCTCTGCGGCTGAGATTTGGAGGTAAGGGCCCAGGGGCCCAAGGGACTTAGGGAAATAGGGTAGTGGAAGAAGTCTGTTGTAGGGGAGGGAAAAGTTTGTTTTCCCAGCCACTTGGAACCTAGGCCATGCCTGAACTGCTACATGCTCTAGAGGGCTTGACAGGCTCAGCAGAGTTATCTGATAACTCATTCGAAAGGGGGCCCAGCTGGGCATTGTTCCCTCACTATAAAATGTTAACTGGCCTTTGGAGATGCACAGGGAACATAGTCAGTTTTTCAGCTTGAAGAGAAAGAGGGGCGGGAGGGGCACAGCTGAGAAGGTATTAGAAGTCTGCTTCGTAGGATGAAATTTAAAGACAAATCCTGTCTTTACTGTCAGTGCTGAGTTCAGGGAGGTAGCGGCTCCTGCAGGTCCCCTCTGTCCTTGCTGGGAGAGGCATCTCCTTTGGAAGAACAGCTAACAGGGAGCGTGGTCGGAGGCCAGTCTCTGTGCTAATGAGTTTGGCCGAGACTAGACGGGGTAATTAATCTGGAGAGTTCAGAACACAGTGTTGGGCTGAAATGATTGTTCTGTTGTGGGTTTTCCTTGATAAGCCAAGACTTTTATCTCTCGCCCCTCCCTGGGCTGTGGCTAAAGCCTCGGTCGCAGTTTCTTTTGGTTGTAGCAGCTGTTAGTTTACACCTCTTGGGTGGGAGGATTATCTCCCTAGCTGAGCCTGCTCCAGGAGCCTGGCTAGCTTGATGAATGCTGAGAGACACTAGCTTGCTAAAGCCAGAAACCCACCTTCTGGCTCTTAGGTGCATCCTTTAATCACAGAATATACCCCCCCCCCAAACCCTGTTTGTATTCATTTTTATTTGGAGAATCTTGTTTAAACTGTATTTACTAGTTTTACTTTCCATAAATATATTTCCTCACGATTGTCTATGGATGATGTGATTTAGCTACACAAAAATGTATTGTCAGACTACTTTCTTATGGGACTTTATAGTGTAACGGATGAAGCCTGGCTCTTCTGAGCAGTCATACTGTTATGAGCAGGCATTAAGGTACATGTCACGGACGTCAAGAAAAAAGAACGGAAGCAAGCATGTGCTGGGGAGGCAGGGAATCCACAGCTGACCCTGTTGTCACAGCGGGGTCACCTGGAACATTTTTTTTCTTTGAATTTTGTAATGTTTACTTTTGAAATAACTTGACAACTTTTATAATTAGTAAAAATTACATGAAATATTTTGAACCTTCACATTTTTATAAAATGTTGCCTTTTAATTCTAAAAAGTTAAAAAAAAAACAAAACAGAACTAACACACTAAAAGTGTAATAGAAGCTTGCCCTGGGACAGTTGCCTTATCATAATGGGATAAAATTAGAAAATTTCAAACTATTTCAAACTTTACATTTCTCCCCCAAAAAGCCCCAAGTTCTAGAGGATTGAAAAAAATTCTTCCTCAGTTTTGTCTTTTCTTAATGAATAGTAACCTTTCAGAAATGTTAATGAGGTACTTAGGGTCTTATAAAAATGGAGTGACATAAACAAACTATTAATGGTGTGACACAACTTAGAGGTGAGAGTAAAGGTACCCGTGTGTGCATACATACATGTGTGTTTGTGCATGTGTGTTGTATGTGCATGTGTTTGTGTGCATTTGTGTGTGGGAGGGGGTCCCTGACCCTAGTGGAGAAAGAGGAAATGGGGAGGTAAAAGAGTCGATGGTTATTTAAAAAATAAAGCACATGAGATTTGACACTGTGTTCCCCCTTTCTTTCTTTTAAAAACCACCCCCTTAGCACAGTCCTACCTACCATCATTAACAGTGCTCAAAGACCTTTCTTTTTTATTTTAAACCAGTTTTTCCGTCTGTTTTGTTTGTTTTTTTGGTTTGGGGTTTTTGTTTGTTTGTTTGTTTTTCTTGTCACCTTAAGAAAAGTCAGTTCAGTGATGCTTGTCTTACCAAAACCAAAGCGCTTAGTTCACAGGCTCACATGCTCTTCTGTAAGTTAAACAGCTCGAGCGCCCTGCCATGGCAGGTCATCACACTGTGAGGTATGGAAACAAGTTCATGAGAACTTCTTGTCTCAGGACTTACAATGGAAGTGTGCGGGCATTTATTTAATAATTAAGATCAGAGAGGAAAAACGACAGCCTCATTGTTCACGATAAAACACACAGTTCTACACTGGAAGAGGAAGCTGCAGAAAGCTTTACAAATGCGCATGACAGTAGCAACATGTTCCATTTGGCTTGTTTTCTGTCTCGGCTGTTTACCCCTTGTTTAAAGAAAGCACTATGTTGTATATTAATCATAACATTAGACCTAAATGTTGTCAGTTGAGGAAATGTTTACAGTGCACTGCCAACAGTGTAAGGGACCAATTACGTCTTCAGTGTGGAATGTCAGTGGACACAGATGAGGAGTTTGGGGTATTTTTTAGAGGGACACTGTCTGAGGGACTGTCAGAATGCGGCCTTGTGTTGGGTTTCCTCATGAGAGCACAGGACCTGAGGTTTCAGCAGCAGGTGAGGTGCTTTTCACAGATGGGACGTGTGCCTTTTACCTAGTCCTTTATTCTTTCTTTCAACATTTCTTTTACGGCCATTGATTCTTCCTGGTATGAAATATACTTTCAAAGATACCTACAGTTAATTGTACCTAAGCAATCTTTTGTTTTTAAAAGGTTTTTTTGTGTAACTAAAACACAAACTGAAAATTACTAGAATGAGAGACAAACAACTGTTCATTTATCAGATTATTAAAGCTTTTAAAAGTCAATATTATCGGTGGTTAGCTAAGTTAGAAGCTGCGTTATTACTTGTGGACAATGTAATTATGTTAAACTACTAATTTACATTGATATCCTTTGTTACAATTTAATGTGCTACTAAGTTCTGAGTGTGACAACTACCTGTGAGTGAGTGCAGATTATGATAAAATAGTATATTGGGACTGGAGAGATGGCTCAGAGGTCAAGAACACTTCCTGCTCTTGCAGAGGATCCAAGTTCAGTTCTGCACACCCATGTCAGGTGTGACACTACTGAGCATCAAATGCCTGAAAATGCATTTGTATACATTTTTGTGTGTGTGTGTGTGCAAACTTCAACATCCCCATGTACTTAAAATCCCATTAAACAGACATTTAATTCAATATATTATGAATAAAATGAATAAGCAGCATTACATTATATGTATGCACCTTTGCTTATGCCATTAGGAGGCTCCCCTGAGATGAAGCCATCAGTCCAGGTGGCCTCAGGACTCCTACTGCCTCTTACCCAGCCATTTGCTTGTCTGGTTTTGCTGAGATAGGCTCTAGCTGTGTTGTTCAGGCTGACCTGTCAGACCTCTTGTCTCAGCCTCCCATTGGCTGTGATTAAAGGCAGGTAGCATCAGTTGGGGCTCCTAATCATTGTTGGATAAGGACAAATCCATTTGCATACAGCCCCTCCACACACACTCAAGTCACTCAGATTTCTGTGCCCTCATCAGGAACAAACATGCTTTTACAAATTCTTGGGCCTGGGAAGGTAGCTCAGCAGTTCAGAGAGTGCCCTGCGCTTGCAGAAGACCCAAAGATTCCAGCACGCATAACACGTGGTTTGTAACTCCTTGACAGCCTCTTTTGGCACTCTAAAGGCATGTATGCACAGGTGCACACATAGACATAAATGAAAATTATTTTTTAAACTTTGATAATCTGAGGTGTGAATGGTCACAATTTGATTTAATTTGTATGTCTTCAACGGTTTTAATTTTTATGTCTTTGATTTTAGAAGAATGAATTTCTTTCAGATTTGTGATTGAGTATTTGTCTTTTAATGTTCAGGTCATACTCTAAGAAAATTTTTAAAAGAAACATTCTGGTTTTGGTAATGAATTTATTGATATTTTGTTCCCTTCACTGTCTTGGGAAGACTTATTTATTTTATAAATATGAAAATAAAATGTTATTTTTACAAGCGAGAAGAAATTGGTTACTATTAATTGGTGTCCGTTTACTGCTCTGTACTCCAAGTGATGGGACTTTGCATAATTGAAATAATACCACCAAAATTGTAGCACCATCGCCATGAAGGGTGTGGGCGACTGCATAGGTCTTTATATTCCCCAGTGCCCATCATGCCCAGTGCTAACCAGGTACCCTATTGAACTGAGGCTAGAACAAGTGTACTGTTTGGGATGGAGAATTGCTAGTTGCTTCTGTGCCGTGTGTGGCCATTTGTCTTTGCTCTCTGGGGTGGCCTCTGCATGAGTGCTAATGAGGCCAAGGTCAGAGGTTTTATCTGCATGTGACCTACTTAGCTTTGTTCCATGTCATGGCCACAAGCTGTACTCTTTTTTTTTTTTTTTCTTTTCTGTGGCCAGCTGACTGGGAAATATGTGCTGTTCATCACATGAGGGCAAGTTGGAGGGAGGTTCAGATTTCCCAAGCCATGCAGAGCCTAAGTTGTCCAGTGTGTTCTTTCAGGGATACAAAGCTCTGATTCCTTACTGCAATTGCCCAGGCTCCATCTAGGCGCGCGCGCGCACACACACACACACACACACACACACACACACACACACACCACATACAGACAAAACACACAAATCATACACACAGCATGTACACATACACACAAATCAAACAAAACATACAAACTCAAACACACACTCTCCTGCAGATTTTCTCTCACACGCATATGCTGTGCCACATACAACTCACACACTAACCTGAAGACACACACTCTCCTCTCACATGCACAACATACACTCTCACACATAACCTTTTCCACACACACATAGCTCTCACACTCACACGAAGATACACACTCTCATCCATACCCCTCTACACTTGCCCTGACAGTGGGCATGGTAAGCACAGCTCCAGCCTAAAGTGAGGACATGCTTAGCTGCTGCTTCCTACTTTATAATTCAGTCATTTGAATATGAAGGACACAGATGATATAGAACTTAGAAATCTGTCGCAGTAAGTTAGTCTGAGTCAGTGGCTCTCAACCTTCCCAATGCTTTGACCCTTTAACACAGTTCCTCATAAAATTAGTCTTGTTGCTACTTCACAACTGTAATTTTGCTACTGTTATGAGTTGTAATGTAAATATTCTTGGAGATAGAGGTTTGTCAAAGGGGTTGCCACCCACAGGTTGAGAACCACTGGTCTAAGTGGTCTCACTCAGGTTCTTTGGGAGGGGCAAAAACTGATCTTTGATTTAAAAAAAATTATTCATGGAGATTGGGAAGAAAAGGAAATTTTGGGGAATGGTGGTGTTTTAGTTACAGTCGCTGTTGCTGTGATGAAACGCCATGACCAGAGGTAACCTGGGGAGGAAAGGGTTTCTTTCATAAACAGTTCATCACCGAAAGCAGTGAGGGTGGGAACTCAAGCAGGGTAGGGACCTGGAGGCTGGATCTGACACAGAGACCATGGAGGGGTGGTGCTGACTCGCTTGCTCCCCATGGCTTGCTAAGGCTGCTTTCTTATAGCACCCAAGACCACCAGTCCTGGGCTATCTTCACCCACAACGGGCTGGGTTGCCCCCCCCATCAACTACTAATTAAGAAAATGTCCCACATGTCTGCCTACAGCCTGTTGTTTGTTTGTTGTCTTCTGAAACAATAATACTCCCTACAAATGGGTTGGCTGTTACCTTAGTCACACCAAGTCCAAAATCTATGGCACTGTTTTCCCACAAGCCTCCTCCCATTCCCTCTTAGCCATCCCCTTCGCCGCCAGCACCCCTCTGCACGTTGCAGTGGCAGCGATGTCTAACTCTTGGTCTGTTCTTCCTCACCACATTGGTCCTTCTCTTTCCCACAGTCTTATATATGCGAAGTCCACTTGTGCTTCCCCGGAGCTGTGCAAAGTCCAGATTGTCAGTGTGGCAGGTAGTAGTGGTTGTCTCCAGGCAGACACAGCAGGACGGTGGGTATTGTCCCTCTCTCATCTGGTGTGGATGTCCTGCTTTGTCTCCTTTTCCCAATTTTACATAATGGGCTTACTTAGGAAGGACCTGAAACCCATGGTGACTTAAGTGGCATGCAGTTGAACGGTGTATTTCTGAGTAACTCTCTTTGTTATGTATCTAAAAATTAACACTAGTAGTGCCATGGAGACAGTCAGGTGAGAAATGACAGGTGTGTGAAGAGTAACACGAGCCACCTTCATCCCAAACAGTAAAACCAGTGTGTGTGTGTGTGTGTGTGTATGTGTATATATGGGTGTGTGTATATATATAAGCCTGGACTTCCTGCCACTTAGAATCTGTGCAATCTTGGATATGCAACCCAAGTCTTCTGATCTGTGAAGGAGAAATAGCCATGTCTACATCAGGTTCTTCCTGGGAAATCAGTGTCCTAGGTAGCTAGTGCAGCCTCTGTCACCTGGCAGGCACTCACAGCTTGTCCACGCTGTCTCTCAGGCATCCTGAGATGTATTGCACACGGCCAGTGCGAGACATGCTCCCTCCCCCTCTCAGATTTATTACTATTGTTAAAGTATTTTTATTTTAGCTATGTGTATACATGTGTTTAACATGTGTGTGCATGTATGGGTACATGCATGTGAGTGCAGGTGCCCTTAGAAGCCAGAGGTGTTAAATCCCCTGGAGTTGGAGTTACAGACAGTTGTGAGCCATCCCCCCATGGGTACTGGGAACTGAACTCATGTCCTCTGGAAAGTCAGTAAATGCTCCTAATTAGTGATCTGTGTCTCTCCTTAAAGAGTTATTATTTTTTAATGTGTGTGTACATGCATGTGCATGTGTACCACCCCCTCCCCCATGTCTGAAAGAGAGTGGCAGACTCCCTCAGGCTGGCAGGGAGTTCCTGGCACCCTCCTGAAGTGGGTCCCAGGAAGCGTACTTGGGTCTTCTGAAAGACCTGTGCTGCAATTACTACAGAGCCATTTCTCCAGCAGGGTTTTCTTGAGATTTATAGAGAGAGTTTATTGGGTTTATGGGGCAAGGGAGAGTAAAGAGTAAATTACAAATAGAAATGTGTTGTGGACCTACTGGAGGGTGTTTTGAGTAGTTGAGAGCTGATCACAAACCTTCTCAAGGGAGAACAGTGGGGCAGTAAGATATACACTAGAGCCCGCGAGTGAGGCGCAGGGCCCAGAAAGAACGCGGCTCCTCAGCCCTCTCGCTTCTCTAGCTCACCCGCCTTCTCCACCTAAATGAGAGCCTGCACGCTAATTAGCATTTCTTTTTTTGGTCCCATCTCATGAAAGCATAATTTAGGTAAGTCCAGGAGAGATAAACAAAGGGTGTTTAGGGGCTGACCCTGGCCTTCCTTCCCACTCTGTGTTCTGTGTTTGTTTTCCACAGGAAATCAGGTTTTCTCTATTTTTGTTTGTGTGTTTGTTTGTTTGTTTGTTTGTTTGATTTTGCTTGTTCATTCTTTTCATTCCCTTCCTTCTTTTGACATAAGGTCTCCCTATGTAGCTCGAGTTGGCCTTGAACACTCATAGATTTTCTTGCTTCTGTTTTCCAAGTGCCACACCTACCTTTATTTTTTTTTAATTTTTTAAAAGATTTATTTATTTGTATTTTATGTGCATAAGTGTGTGCCCACATGTATGTCACCACCATGAGCATGCCAGGTCCTCCAGAGGAGCAGTCAGTGATCTTAACCAATGAGCCGTCTTCCCAGGTCACTTACCGCTGCCTTTAAATTTTAAGTGTTAAATGTATAGAAGACAGGAATGAAATTCCCAAAGTTTGTTTGCATTATCATAACTATTCTTAGGATGTTAATTGCACGCCCAACATAAAGCCTTTTATATAAGAAAAGAGAATTTTCATAGATTCAATCTTCCTTCTTTGTGTATGCTGCCTTACAGAGTTGGTTTTAGTGAAAAGGCTTGTTTGGCTTAGTCCAAGTGGTACAGGACCAAACTAGGGAGGGGCGTGTGGTGGAAGGCCGCAGAGCTTGCTGGATCACCCCTGATTCCTCTCATTTACACAGGGGTGCCACAGAGTCTAGCAGCCCTGAGTAAGTCTGACTCCAGCTTTGGGCTACAGGGCAGGTCCATTTCCATGTGAGTAAATGAGGCTTGGCTATGAAGGCCCCTAACACCTGAAAACCTGGGTCTTTCTGAGGTCACAACAAGGCTTCATATCTGCCCGCCATCTCGGCTTCTGAAGCAGAATATGTGCAAAAGCTTCTCTCTGAGATGAGAAACAGTGGGACCTCTGTTCCCAGATGACAGAGTCCCCTAGGACACAAGTCCCTTCACTAGACAGATGGTCAGTCCCTACTGTGGTGGAGTCCCTTGAGGAATGTCAAACACACAGTGCTTCTTGGTGGCCCTCTCAAGCAAGACACCCAGAGTGAAAGTGGGTTCTTCTGCATGCTGGCCGTGCCAGTCAGTGGTGATCAGGCACCCTCAGGCTCGAGCTGCAGTGGCTTCCCAGAGAGTGAGAGAAGAAGGCAGTGGCGGTACTGTCACTAGGGGGAATTGTACTTCTTCCAGTGGTGCCCGGAAGCAGCACCACTGTGCCTCCCTTGGAAAGCCAATTTGCGTAGGTGGAACAGCTTTGTTTGCTGTTGTGAGGAGAGCAAGGGACTTGATAGACCAAGGAATTTCTTATGGAGTAATAGTGTTATTGAACTTGAACGTCCCTCACAGGTCTTCTTGCCTCACATCCTGACTATGAGAGGGATGGCGTCCACATTGGTGGACTTCAAACTAGTGGCTTGTCAAGTTATTTAGCATGTATTCTTAAAAAGTAAACTAGAAGCTGCCTTGGTCACTTTCTTAGGTATTTACATATGAGCATTTAATGCAAGAAAATAAATATAGCAAAATGTATGCGTGTCCCATTGCTGTGACAAATGATGGAAGAATGACTTTTATTTCAACTCCTGCCTGAGAGCGCACCTTCCATTCTGGCAGCGGGGCCAGGCAGCCACGGTGCACAGGCTGCTTGTGGGTTAGGGACTAGAACTCAGGCCAGAAATGAGGCAGGGCTATAAATCACTGGGCTCAGCCCTAAATTATTCCTTACTCTTTATAGGCCTCAAGTCTCTCAAAATAGCACCAACAACAGGAGAAAAGTGTCCGAAACACAAGAGCCCACAAGTGACTGAGTGATACCTTACACTCAAACCCTAACACGAGCCAAAAAAAGGGGGGGGGGGTCTCTCTTTGTTGTTTTGTTGTTGTTGTCGTTGTCGTTGTTGTTGGAGACAGGACTCAACATTGTATCCCAGGCTAGAATTTACTAGATAATCTAGGCTGGCCTCGAACTTAGGATGGTCTGTTGTCTCAGCTTCCTGGGTGCTGAGGAATGGGCTACCATGCCTGGCCAGGAAGAAACTTTTTGAATGCACTGGCTGCAAAATAATACAGAGTGCAACCTGGGCAGAGGTTGGGTTTGGCTGAAATGGAGTCTTTCCAAGGCCTTCTCAGTCCCATGAGACTGGCTAGGCTCTCTTTCTAGTTATCCTGTCTTCATCCTTGTCATGGCATCATGACCCCATGGGAGACCCCGGTCATGTCTCTAACATGCATATGTTAGTTTTAATCGCCTGTTTTCCTACTGTCTGTTCAGCCAGACAGCAGGATCCTCACGGACAGATATATGTGCTCTTCGTTATTGGTTCGAGCTTGGCACATTCTGTGCTCCTAGGAAATGTGTCGTAATGTTTTGGTCTTGCAAAGCAGTCATCCATTCTTTCTTACTTGGAGAGTATCCAGGATGTGGTGATACCAAGTGAGTATGAGGTTGGAAATGAAGATACCTAAGGAGGCAAAAATTGGCAGCAGCACATGGTGAAAATTGACTGTGCGGCCCAGTGTCTGGCATGTGGTGTTTGCATGGTGATGTGCACATGGTTGATTGGCTCTCAGAACAGTGCAGTAGGCTGGGAAGATGGCTTGTTGTCATTTTGCATGTAGGAAAGCTTGGGGTGGTTACTTGCCCACTTCAGGGACCACACCCAAAAAGGGGGCACTCAGGAAGTTCTGTGAGGAGGGGCTGCAGTACAGCCATCTGTATGAAGGTGCAGATTCCTAGGCATGGGCCTTCACTGTGGTTTCACTTCCAAGGCACTTACACCCAGAGTCTACTGAGGTGCCAAGTGCTCCACTCCTATACTGACATATGCAGTATCTAGCCAGCTCCTAACTATTCTCCAGAGCCTTGTCCCCGTTTGCCTTCTCTCACCGAGTGTCCACTCAACAGGTATTTCCAGGAAGCATATTAAGTGCTGGGTGTAGGGGATGTAGCCAGCAAAAACAGCTAAACTGTCCTTCTCGAGTGTTCACAGAGCCCCAGGTTGTCTTGCTGTCTTGCAGTCTCTTTTTCTGTAGTCCTTAGCCAAGGTCCGTGCCACGCTGACTTGCATATGTTTATTTTTACGATCCTTCTTTGCTGCAAAAGCGAATGACCCATTTGTGACTCCCCCCAAACCACAAAGTAGTGTCAGGAGTGGTGGCAGAGACTTTTCTGTGAGGAGGTTAACTAACAAAGCTTTTCAATTTGCCACACACTAGAGGGACATCATGGACAGTTGCAGACCTATGAAGTGCAGTCATCCCCAAGCTGATCATAGAGATGTCTCTGCCCATGTGTTCTAATGGGCGCTGTGTTCCAGGTGGTCAGCAGAACAGTGCAGTGACCCCGGCAGGGACAGCAAATGCTTTCCTCACACCTGCACACTGGCTGTGGTTCCTGTGGCCACAGTGACTGTCTTTCCCTCCACCAGGGAAGTGGCTGGAAATGGAACTCTGTGACCCATGATGCCCAGGCCAGGGCTCGACCCAGTCCCTGTGAGCTGGCAGCCCCACCTGCTTTGGCCTTACTACATGTCTTCACTTCCCCTCTTTGTTCTTCTGGCCTCTAGTCCAATGGTTCTCAACTGGTGGGTCATGACCCCTGTGGGGGTCAAATGACCTTTTCTTGGAGATCACCTGAAACCATCAGAAAACAGATATTACAGGTTTTAACAGTAGCAAAATTACAGTTATGGAGTAGCAGCAAAAATACACTTATGGTTGGGGTCATCATAATCTGAGGAACCATATTAAAGGGTCAGGTCACCACAATAGAAGGGTGGACAGCCGCTGGTCTGGTCATTAACATAGGTAAGCTAAGCATGCTGGTCTCCAGGACAGATTGGCCTGTGGCCACCCTTGGCTGGAAGATGAGAAACTTTGTACAAAATCATTGGGAAGATAATTTGATTCACAAAAGTTTCCCGTGGACCCTGGCTGGTCTGGTAGCACATGCCTGAGATTCCAGTACTTGGAAACCTGAAACAGGAGGATTGTAAGTTCCCAAGGCCAGCTTATGCTACAGAGTGAGATCCCATCTTTTCCAGACAAGGTCTAGGTATGTACCCCTGGCAAGAGCCCTCCTGACTCTGCCTGCAGAGCACAGAGGCCCTGCAGACGCGGCAGCACTCCCTGTGGGCCTCTCCTGGAAGAACTGGATGCTGGTATTGGCTGCACACTTTTCCATGTGGATGCTGGGGAGGGTGGGTGTCTGCTTTGATGCAGGTAGGGGGACTGTTCATAACTGCAGTTCTTTGTTATTCTTTCAGTGATGGGTCCTGCCACCATGATGGTTCAAGTCCATTAGCTTGGATGACACTGCACCATGTACAGTGTGGAAGATCTTCTGATTTCTCATGGGTACAAACCAGCCCGGGATGTCCCAGCACCACATGAAGACAGGTCAGAGGGGTGCCGGTCAACCAGGACGAGAACCCGAGCTGGCCAAGGCCTATCGAATGGGTACGAGGATGGTCCTACAGCCCATGCTCACAGTAGGAAGTCCCTGAGGACAGGACACACGAGCAACTCTGAGAGCCGCGGCAGCAAGCCAAGAGGCCACGGGGAGCGCCAGAGCACTTCTGCTTCTAGAATTCCTGAGGCAGGGTAAGCTTCGCATTGGCCCAACATTTTGGGTTGCCTTGGGATCTAGGGCTGGGCAGCAGAGCTTCATTCCCTGTGGTGAGTAAACAGACTCCACCAAGGCAAGCAGTGCATCTCCTGGCTCTGATTTCCTTCTCTTGTAAAGTGCTCAGCCACATAGGAAGCGTCCTGGCACTTTGTAGAGCTCACCCATGCCTGCCCCGTCACTCTAAAACACTTGACTTCCGCAGCGATGTGGTGCAGTAGTTTGTAGAGTTCAGGAAGTTGGAAAGGCACATGTGCTCTCTCTATTTGCATATTCACAGTGTGGCTTTTGACCCATCTTGCCTTCGCATCCATGCTGTCCTTGAGTGGTTGTCCCACCTGAACACAGCTATGCCTGTATGGGGGTTTCCTCATGAAAGAAGAGGGGGGTAGGTTGCCTGGGAGGATGGTGGTAAGAAGAGGAATTTCTGCCGACATGAGGGGCCCCAAGACTTACCAAGCAATTTCAGTTCAGGCAAACCAGTGTCACCCTTTCATCAAACTGTACTTATCTCAGGACAGGGAGACTGTAAAGAAAGGAGTGACTATGGAGCTGGCTGTGACCAGCCAGAGGGAACAATGTGACAGGAGAGGCTGAAGCTCAAAGAAGTAAGCATGGTACAGGGTAAAGAGGATGAGCGAGAGCCAGCCTTCCAGAGAAAGCCTCTTCTTGGTTGCTCCCCAGCTTTCGGACAGTAATGGAAGAGCTTTGTTTGAATAACATTCATACTTGAATGTTGGGCAGCACCAGAACGTGGCCGGTTCTTCCTGCCTTGTGTAGTAAAGGCAGGCTTGCCTCACATTAAACCACTGGAGCCGGGCTCAGGAGGGACTCCAGGCTGGAAGTTAGGGAGGGACTTTTTAACCTTGGTCTTCAAATTTCACACCTCTGTCGGGTACTTTGTGGGCTTGTCAGCCATGTTTCTCCAGAAACCATCTTGCTATGGGTTTCTGGAGGGAAGACAAATTGATTGAGGGGCAGAGAACTTTCCTGCCAGGCATACTTGGGCGTGCTTTCCTCATGGCCCCTGCTCGCCCTAGTTCTGTGCTGCATCATGAGGCACCAAGGTGTCCCTGACTCCTCTTCAGTTTTTGCCACAGAGCTTGAACTGCCACACAGGGCATGTTTGATGTGTAGGACTCCAGGACTTCCCTCTGCTTGTGTAGGACCAGGCTCCTGAGGCCCATCACATGCCCTTCCCAGCCCTTATGCGAGCAGGCAGCCTTGTGCAAGCAGCCTCTCTGTGCGTACTGAGTGAGGCACTCTGATGAGTGGCTGTGTGTCACACTGGCATGTTATCATATGGAGGACGAGGATGCCTCTTCTGTGTGCTCCTGAGATTTGCTGAGTACCTTAGAAAGTAGATAGCAGCTTCTGGATCAAAAGGAAACCTTATAAAGTAGAGAGACTCCATGCCAGTGCAGGCGTTCCCTGGATGACCTGGGATGTCATGCTCTTCCTTTGACAGCCAAATGACACTTGAAACTTGAAGTCTATAGGAAGTGGGCATGGAGGGGAACCGTTTCCCCATCAGGAAGATGTATCTTTGGGAGGAAATAGACCAATGCCAGTAGTGAACAGCTCAAACAGTTGAATCTAAAAATGAAACCAAGCACACCACAGCACATGCGTATCCTGCATCCGAATGAATAAATGCTGCTCCTCCAGCTCCCAGTCTTTGGTCCTTTGACAAGTGCAACTGTGGACTTGTAGCAGGTCCTGTCCCAACAGTGGCCGCTATTGGCCTGGGCTCCAGGTCTGCCAGGCACATGGAGGTCAGGATGTCCGTCTCCAAGCTATGTGAAGACTGGACAAATCATGGGGCGCCTCTGATGACTCTCCTTCTGGCTATGGTCTGACCTATAGTTGTCCCCACATGTTGAGCTGGGGCCTCAGTACCTGGCTACCATTCTGAGAAAGGTGGAGGCCAGTGTAATTGGAAGCCCACAGAGCGAGTGCGGAGGCCCACTTGTCTTGTTCTGGCTATAGAGACACAGGCAGGGTGGAGGTCTTGTTTCTTAGAAGAAGAGCAGGAGGCTGAGAGAGTGCTAGTGGCTTGTCAATGGCTACACTGGGTGGCCGTGGAGGGAACCTGGATGCTAGGCATCTGTGGCTGCCACCCTGCACTGGTGAAGGCCCTGGCCACACTTCCAGTGTGAGAGACCTCAGCCTGTGAGCTCTCCCTCCAGCTGCCGAAGGCTGGACTGTCTTCACCTTGTGCCCTCCACTCTCTTCTGGCAGGCATGGCTGTGTCCCTTCCTGTCAATATATGTTGAAGAGACGCATGCAGCCATATCTACATTAGATGACGTATGCAGCCTGCCCTTCTGTGGTCATTGCTCAGCTACGTATCCATGCAGGGGAGAGCTGCCCACAGCCTGGCACGCAACTGCAGTATCAGCCAAGCGCTTCTTCTGCTGTGATTAGCAAACACGCAAGGTCCTTGTTTCCTAACCTTGAAGATGTTGCCCGGAGCTCTCACCATTATGAGATCAAGTGATGCTGAGCAGCCAAGACAGAAACAGAGATGAAGGGATGTGTGAACTCGCTAAAAAGCTTTTATGCTCAAGTGGCAGAGATAGGACCAAAAGTCAATTCTCACATGTACACAGTTTATCCAAATTAACAACTAGCGAGAACTTGCTTTCTGAAGTGTATGTCTGGGACTATTCTTCTGTGGCGGGACAGCACAGAAGATAGGCTCTGAGCCCGGCCCTGCAAGTGTGTGCTGTGCCTGGCCAGCATGCCTTTCCTGCTGCCAGCGTCCTGGCCTCCTTGGATCACAGCCATTCCCCACTCAGTCTCCAGGCTCTCCTGTTGTCCAGCTGGAAACCCGGCCTTGTCCACACCCGTTCTTCAGGCCCACCCCATGGACATGCCTCTGTCCCTGAGGTCCCTAGCATGTCCTCCCAGCCTCTGGGGCTGCCATGTCCTGAAGGCTGAACCTTATCTGATATATCAGCAGCCCAGCTAATTCCAGTTGCTGGCACTTTTCACTTGGTAAACATTCATTCTTTGACAAATTCACCATGCCAGTCTGGCCCCCCCATGTCCAGGCATTTGTGGAAGTACTAAGTGTGTCATGTCGGGCTCATCTGGGACAGGCGAGGGCTTGCCAACATTGAGGCTGGCTGGAGAAGGGTCCATGGTAAGAAAGAGGAGTGTTAGCCTCCAACTGGGCAGCTGAGTTGGCCACCTCCCCACCCCTGTGACAGGGCAGCTTAAGGACAGCCTACTTCCTATATAGCTCCTGAGAGCACAGTGTCTATCGCGGCGGGGAAGGCATGGAGCTGCGAGGCTGGTCTGTAGCAGTGGGAGCACTTGGCACAGATTGTTCATGTCCTGGATAGAGCACGGTGATTGGGCTGGAGTCTGAAGTCAGTGTCCTGGTCTGCTAGCTAGCCTGTACCTTATAAGGTTTTATAACCTTCGTGGAGGAGTTGTCCATCCTGTCTGTCCTTGAGGGTGAGCTTGTGTTTGTGTAATCCCCTTTGCTGGGCAGCCCCTTCCTTGTGTGGACAGTGACTATGCCCCAGAAACTGGCTCAAGGCGATTGCACTATTTTACTACATGACGGATTTCCTGGTTTGCTCTCTGTTACTGTGATACAGCCAACTCCGGGGGGAAAGGGGTTTATTGCATCTTACATCATTAAAGCAAGTCAGAGACTCCCAAAAGAACCTGGTGTTAGGAACGGAAGCAGAGACCACAGCAGAGCACTGCCTACTACTGCCTTGCTCCCAGGCCCACACTTAGCTACCTTTGTATACAGCCTAGGCCACCTGCCCAAGGGCAGCACAACCCACACTGGCCTAGGCCTTCTTATATCAATCAACAATCAAAGAAAAAAAAAGCCACACAAACGTGCACACAGGGCAGTCTGATGTCGGCACCCTTCAGTAGAGGTGCCCTCTCCCAAGGTAGGCAGCCGAAACCCACTGCTAGGTTACCCATAATAGACAGTGTTAGACAGCAGCTAGTGCTTCAGAGAATGACCCCTGCAGCAGCCCATGAACCATGGAGCTTGTAGCTGCCCATTGTGGGCTGTGCGTGAGGACAGCGTCCAGACCACAAGACCCTGAGCATCCGGCCTGGCTGCTCTTCGAATATGGAATGTCTTTCAGCGGGCTCCTGTGTTTGAGCACTTGCTCTCTAGTTATAGGAGGTTGTGGGACTTTTAAGAGGCAGGGTCATATATATGTGAGCACAGACATAGTGCACATATGCATGCACATACACATGTATGAGCACACGAGCATGAGAACACAGCAGCACACGCAAACGCACATGCATAGCCCACACACATCAGCACATACAGATGTGAGCGCACACATACATGCATGCACACACATACTACACACAGGGAGAGTGGGTGGGGCGCTGTGGAGGAAGTGGCATGCTTCCAGTGAGGTCAATCCTTAGCTCCCATTAAAATATGTGAAGACTGTTATCAGTCTTCACGGGTTTCCTTAATGTGTTTCCTGTGGAATAGTGTAATCAGAGGAAGCTGTAAAATAGCTTAACGGCGCAGAGGTTTGAATTTGAGCGTCACACCATAATAGGCTTCACCCAGGGAATTCTGTTTTGCCTTTTTTCTTTTCTTTCTCTTTTTTTCCTTTTTTACATTTTGTCAGTTAACTGCAAGGCTAACTTGTAATTATCCATCATCATCAGCATCATGACTAATTAGAGACTGAGCAGCCGAGGGAGCCTCTGATGTGGTGGCTGCAGGCTCCCATCCTGGGGGGTTTACAGCAGGTGGATAAACACCCATTCTCACTGTGCTACTGGGTATGGTAAACAGTTCATTTCAGTTGGTTTTTTTCCCCCCAACATTTCTCAAAGCATACCCTACTTATAATGGTTTTCTAAAATAGGAGTGCATAAATGTTTAAATTTAACATCAGATTCTGTGTCTCTCTTTGCTTTTCCAAAATTCTAAGCCCACACACTTTATTTATCTTTGGGGCTTACTTCATTTCCTCAGCACAGGGTGTGTATCTCAGCCTCCTCACAGGGGACAGTACAGATTCCTGTGCTAGCCAAGCCCCAGGCCTCTCCTCCCCTCTCTTCCAAGGCGCTTGCTCTTGTTCTGGGGCAGCACCTGCGTCTCCAGTGTCTCCTGCTCATGCTGCCACAGTGCCTTCTGCGTGGAGTATGCTCAACAGGATGCAGGCTGGATCCTGGGACCAGTGTCTTGCAGAAGCACAGTGGTGAGGAAGGACTTCCTCCCAATGTCTTGGCAGCCATGGCACCACCCAGAGGCTTGTCTTTAGCTAGAGACCTGGCTGAGTGTGAGAGGCAGTAAATGCCACTGACAGTCTGGGCAGGAAATATGGCGCTACACAAGTGCTGGGCAGCTGTCCACATCATTGCTTTGCCCTCAGGAGGATGGTACTGAACTCTCCAGGAGACACAAACAAACAAGCAAACAAGAACCCAGGAGGTATACAGCTCAGTAGTGGCCATCAGTAGCTCTGGGGTGTCCTAGGGTCTTCACAGCCGTCGGTTGGTTGCTGTGTGGCCATCTCCTGAGTTTCTTCTTTGCTCTGCCTGCTATGAGCTCAGCTGCTAAAGAACAGGGCTCGGAGGCAGAGAGCACCCACATGCCAGCTGAGTGAGTGAATTCATGGGTGGAATGAGAGTGGGGTGAGAAGCCACACTGTTCTTTTATGTCAGTGGCACTGAGTGACCTGTCCAGGTCAGGAAGTTTGACTTGGTAAAAATACATTAATTCCTACTAGAGGAAGTAGGGGGTAGCCTGGAATAGTCCGCCTTACCTGTTAGATTTACATGAGAGCAGATGGGTAGACGCTTGCCCTTCCTGTTTTGTTTTAATAAACTAAACACTGGTTTGCTCCGCATTGTCCTGTGGAAGCCGGTGTAGTGGCTTCCTTAGCGGCCAGCTGCGCTGGGAGGGGCAGCATCTGGTTATGACACTCAGCTGGAGCATTGGTTCCTGCCGTTGTCAAGGCCTATGGATTACAATGTAGCAAAAAAGAAACTGTACTAAAATAGCCATTGCATCATGGCGAGCATTCTGATGTCCCACTTGCCTCTGTGCTTGCTTGTGCCTCTTTGCCCTGGGATGGCAAGACAGAGTGTGAACGTTACCTGTCCTCCAAGAATATTGCTCCCTCAAATTGTTTTCTTTTACTGCCACTCAGGTCTTAGGTTGTTTTTGTGCCTGTATTTCTACCTTTCCTGCTGTTTCTCTATCTTTTTACATTAAAAAAAAAACCACTTATTTATTTTGTGATGCTGGGGCATACATGTCACACTGCATGAGTGGAAGTCAGAGAACAGCTTGTCAGTTCTGTTTCTCTACCGCGTGGGTCCGGGAACCGAGAACTCCAGTGGCCAGACTCAGCTGCAAGTGTCCTTACCCAGTCAGCCATCTCACCAGCCTAAGATTGTTCTCAACTTGGTCCTGCTCGAGCAGGCAACGAGGTGACAGTGTGGCCCTGTAGCACTGTGGCAGACATGGCTGCCTGTACTTCTCTTCCAGGCTTCTCTTGTGGAGTATGTATGTAACTTAAAAAAAAAAATGTTGAAAATGCCATTAGGTGGCACTCTGTGATAGCAGTCATTGCTGACACTGTGAAAAGCAGACCTGACAGGATGGACCCATGGGCAGGCGTTTCTCATTACACACTGCTCATGCAGCCTTCCAGGTGCACTGACTCCATAGTGTGACACTGTGTGAGTTTGTGCAAGGTTTCTCTGCGTAGTCTTGACTGTCCCGGAACTCATTATGTAGACCAGGCTGGCCTCGAACTCAGATCCACCTGCCTCTGCCTCCTGAGTACTGGGATCAGAGGGATGGGCCACCACTGCCTCGTCCCCAACTGATTACACTAGCCTCTACATTTCCTTCAGTCTTTGTCTTCTCCCTATGTCCTGTTTCCTCTTTCCATTTGCTCTTGTGTGTTGGAGCCCTGCTTGCTGTGTGGTATACTGAATGACCATCCACAACATGCTGAAAACGGAATGACAGGCTTCCAAGCCTGCACCGAATTCTACAGGGGAAGATGGTAGACCCCATTACAAAAGCTTGTTAAGCACCTAATGCTCAACTGCAGCTGGTAAATGTGGGCAAACTGTGACGCAGTGTGCCATGGCCTCAGCCACACGAGATTAGAGAAGGATGCAGCCCAGGGAGGAGAATGCACTCTTTGATGCCTGCCTTACCCACTAGTACAGACCACTGGCCCCTCAGGAAGGAGAGGGGCTTTTGAAGGAATAGGCTGTGGCCATAGCCATGCTGGTCCGGAGCATGCAGGTGACCTACAGCCGTAGGGTGCAATGTCTCCCAGGCTATACACTTGAGAACTAAGAAGAAGCCACTGGGCCAGCAGATGGAGGTATGGCTTTGGGGCCTCCCGTCCCCACCCCGACCTCCACATGGAAGGACAACTGACTGGACCTGGGATGACCCCATGGAAAGCCGAGGTTCAGGATGGTGTTCATGGAGCAGGGAGAGGTGACTGAAGTGCCTGTGTCTCCCTTTCCACAGAGCACCCCAGGTCAGTGTGCAAGGCAGCGTTCCTCTGTTTGGTTTTTTTTACTAGACCACACCTACATCCTTCGCCCAGATGGTCACAAGTCAGTCATCCCCACTGGGGAATGCACTGAGACGATAATCCTATCAGAGCTTGTGGCAGTTGTTAAAATCAGCATTTTCCTCCTAAGTAATACATGTACCTTTTTGTTTCCAGCTTGTACATGTGGTGTGTGTGCATGTATGTATGTATTGGGGGACACGTGTACCTGTATATAGAAGCTAGAGGTTGACACCATGCGCCATTATTGATTGCTGACCACCTTGTACACCGAGCCAGGCCCTCTACATTAGCCCAGAGCTCAGTGACCTTCTAGGCTACGCATCCAGCCTGCCCTGTGGATCCCGTCTCTGCCCCCCTCCCTGCGGGACTACAGGCGGGCTGCCACATGCATTTATGTATGTAACTCTGGTCTTCCTGCTTACTCAGCAAGTGCTTTACCTACACGCAGAACCTCGCGCCTAGCCTTAGGGTTGCTTTTAAAGAGAAGACAGGGTAAAGGGTAAAGGCAGCTGCCACCAAGCCTGATGATCCGCGTTTAATCCAGGGAATGTACACGGTAGAGGGAGAATAGTGACCCCGCAGGTCGTCCTTTGATCTTCACCCATGCACTGTGACATGTGCACACTTACATTCATGCACAGTCACACAGAATAAAGGAAAACATTTTAAAGGACAGGGCTGGGCTGGGCTCAGTGGTAGCGTGCATGTGTGAAACTGCAGGCTTGGTCCTAGATACCCCAGAAAACAGTGAAGTGAAAATAAAAGAGCTGTCTCTTCTGCTTGGAAACGAGTCATGTGAAGGAACACAGGCCGCTCCTAACTTTTCTCTTAATTCCCTGCAGAGGCAGAGAGTAGATCTGCCACGTTCCTTTACACGTGTTATTTTTCAGATGTTTGTATTTCAGATATTTTCCAGGCAGTCTATCAGGTGCTCTGTTGGTTTCACCACTCTGGCCCATGGTAATGTGGGGCTGTCCGAGACGCTTGCTTTGCCTCCTCTCCATCCCGTCCTCTGGGAGCCTTTCAGTGTGTGTGAGTGGGAGGTGCTGGCTGGACTCACACTTGCTGTGTCACCTTATCTCTCTCCCACCCCATCTTAGTGTGCCAGCAGGTTTATGTAGAGAGCCCATTGTGAGCATTGCCTGTGCTAAATCGTTAGTTACTTGGTTCTTTAAAGCATCAGTGACCATCCTTGTACCTCTCATGTGGTTTGAGGTCGTTCTGGATCTGTGTCGTAGAGAATCTATACGTGTCGGTTTGTCTGATGAAGACCTTACAGGATGTTCCCTGAGTGGGTTCTACAGATGCCTGCCATGGCTGGGCTCAGCCTAGGTTCAAAGTAGACATTTGATAAATAATTATTTTATAGATTTGGTGTGAGAGTGTGTCTGTCTGTGTGTATGTGTATATGTGTGTGTATGCATGTGTGTATGTATGTACAGGCATATGCGAGCACACACACACACACACACACACACACACACACACACACACACACACACGGGACAACTTTCACGAGTTGGATCTCTACCTCCACCCTGTGGGTTCTAGGGACAAAGCTTAGGTCGCCAGGCCTGCCAGCAGGCACCTTTATTTACTGCATCATGTGCTGCCCCTTGGCTTCCTGTTGTGAGGCAGGGTCTTACTGTGTAGTTATGTCTTACCTAGAACTCTCAACTCAGCCTCAGCCTTCAAGTCTTGGGGTTCTAGGTATGCACCACTATGTCTAGCAATGCTTCACAGTTATCTGTGTCATGTGGACTGATATTTAAAATAGATTATCTATAGGACTGAGAGATGGCCCCAGTTAGAGCAACTGTGGCCTGGGTCTGTTCCCAGCAGCCATATTAAGCTGCTCACAGTGGCCTAGCTCCAGGGGATTCAGCACCCTCTTCTGTCCTTTGGACACCTATACCCCATGTGGCATACACACATACAAATAAACACATGGATAAATACAATTATAAAAATAAAAAAGAAACTAGATTGTTTAAAATCTCCCAGATGGACCTGAAATTCCTTTAATTTAGGATTTGGATATATTGTGCAAATAAATTTAACCCAGAATGCTTAGTGATTATGATTAGTTTTGACAAAGTGAAGATGATAGCAAGTTTACACAGAGCAGAAAACTGACCATATCACATCAGTAGGAAGTCACAGGCTGTTTTTATTCGTGTCCCATTTATGTCATTTTTATCTGCTTTTGGGGTCATGATCATGGCATGTGTGTGCACAAACAGCACCTTGAGATACCAGCCCCCTGCTTTAAGCATAAGCCATGCTCACCACGAAGCCAGAGCCACACTGTGGCTTCCCCCGTCAGGTCAGCTACTGCAGAACATGGTCAGACCACTGGCATGTGAGAAGGGAGGAGATAAAGCCCACTTGAAAGCCATCAGTAGCTGAAGCAGAAAGAAGGTTCCAGCCTCACATGCTCTGGTTTGTGCTGCTCAATCCCAGTTCAGTCGGTGACTGTTACCTTGGGTGTCTTACTGCACTGCCTCCTGTGTTCTGTAGTCTGTCGCCCTCCAGGCAGGACCAGTGACACCTATGTGCATGTCTCCTATAGGTTCCTTAGCGTAGGGCTGCAGCTTCTAGAACTGCAAGGCTGGACCACTTGCATGGATAAGTGCCACTGAAGGAGACCACTAGCAATGGCTTCCAAGGTGACGAGTCTGAGCAGAGCCCAAGCCTAGCAGGACTCTGCTGAGCTAGTGATGATGAAGATTCCGGAAGAAGCTGAAAGACTGACATCTGCTCTCGGCAGTGAACTCAGAGGCAGTGAGACATACCCTGGGCCTCAAAATGGCCAAGCCGTGCAGACAGCAGCTGCGTTGTTGGTTATTGGACACTGACCCTGTCCTTTGAGGCAGATAGGTAACTCACAAGGAGAATAGTAACACAGAACTGTACCAAGGGCTCTGGGCCTCGCCTGTGCGCTGCCAGATCACTCCCAGACCTTTATGTGATGGTGTGCCGTAGTCACACAGCACTGGTGACTTTGAGTCTCTCGCAGGGCCTCATGCCTGTCACTCTGCTGTCCCTCCAGACAAATGGTGGCAGAATATATGGCGGCAGCAGGGGTGGGGCATTACCAGCAATGAAAACAATGTAAATGAAATAACAAGAAGTTAATTTCACTTATCTCATGAGGAAAGAATAATTTATAAGTAGAGACAAAACTGTTCTGCAAGCCCATCTGTCCCCTGCACACCCGGTGGACTGTAAACTGGACTGGCTTAGTATTTAGGGTGGATTTGACAGCATGCCCCATGATCTGCTCATTCCTTTTATAAGACTGTCCTCAAAGAGTGGAGACTTCCATCAAGTGCTAGTGCACAAAGTGATCCTCAGAGCGTGTACCATCACAATTGAGTGCTGGGAGAATTGATCTCACAATGGAAGGATTAAAATGCTGTGGCTATGGGCCTGGTGGTGTGTGCCTGCAATCCCAGCACGTGGGAGGAAGAGACCTACAAATCAGGAATTCAGGGCCTGCCTATACTACCTGGGAACTTGCATCAAAAGTTTGTAATCAAAACAACAATAACAAAACCTCTAATAATGAGTAAAAAAGAGACTGCAGTGCCTAATTGATTGGCTTTCTGCTTTCATTTCTCTGGTTAAAATTCTTTCCCAGATTCTTACTAATGTTCTAATTCAGGAAATGTGCCCTGCCTTCCTTACCTGCCAAAGAGAGAAATAGTGGCATTAAAGTTTAAATGAGGTAACTTATTTGATGCACTTGGCACTACACATTGCACAGCACCACTGTCTGATAAATCTTAATGTTAAGTTACTTCTGTGCCTCAGTTTCCTCCTTTGTAAAATAGCGATGATGACCACCTGAAACTTAGGTGGCTGTGTGGGAGCACTTGGTGAAGCTGGCAGGCAGCCACCTGCTGCTTGACCCCCATGCCTTAGGGAAGGTGCACAGGGGAGATGCCGTGCAGCAAAGGCTGCTTGAAAGCCCAGGTCCTCACAGGGCCTCTGGGATGGTGGCTAGTGCTGTCTGCCAGTGGTCCTTGTGTGAGTTCTCCCAACATTCACTTCAGCAAGGAATACATTTTATTTTTCTAATTTATGTCTTAAAAACAATGACTTTAGAGTGGAAACATTGTTCTGATTGGCTAATCAGTGCAGCCGAATTCCCTGAGCATCTTGCAGGGAGCCATTTTCTGGGCTGTGCCCAGCTCTGACCGTTTGTGGGGAGCACCTGAACCCCTGTGCTCAGCACAGCACAGCACTGCTGCTCAGTGCTTTCTCCAGTTGCATTAGAGCTCTGGTCTAACCCACTAGGTGCAGGCTGGACCTCCTTAGAAAGATTTGAAATGTAATGATGTTGGAGTCCTCCATAGACCAATCAAATCCACACATCTGGAGGTGAGCCTTGGACACTGGTAATTTTGGATTTGGGGGTATTTTTTAAATTTACTTTTATTATTTTATGTGTATGTATGAGGGCCTGAGTGAATTATGGGCACATTGTACAGTTTCCTACAAAGGTCAGAAAAGGGCATCAAATCCTCTAGACCTGGAGTTACAGGCAGCTGTGAGCCATCATATAGATGCTGGAAACTAAAGCTGGGTCCTCTACAAGAGCAGCAAGTGTCCTTGACCACTGAGACATCTCTCCAGCCCCTAGTGGTAGTTTTTTTTTAAGGCTTCCAAGGAAACTCACATGCAGTGAAAATGTCTCACTCCCCCGCCTAGAAGTATTTTCCAAATTATCTGAAAATAAGAATCTCCTGGGGAGGGTGAGGAGCTAGCTCATGGCTCAACAGTTAAGCATGTGCCTTGCAAGCTCAAGAAATAGAATTCAAATCCCTAGCACTCAAGTAAATGTCACAGATGAGACCAGTGATACCAGGAGCTAGCTGGCTAGCAAGACTAGCCTTGTCTGTAAGCCCTGGTTTGTTTGGGAGACCCTGCCTCAGTGAATAAAGGGAAAGCAATGGGGGAGCTGATTCCCAACATATTTTGTCCCCCACATGCATGCACATAGACATGTACCCCCACAAGTTTACACACACACACACACACACACACACACACACACACACACACACACACACACGAGAAAAGGAAAAAAATCCCCTGATATGTTAGTTGAACAAATAGAGCCAGATCCACTGAGTCTGAACTCTCCCAAGAAGAGCCTTGGTAGTGTGCATACAGACTTGAGCCACTTAAAGGTGGACCATATTTAGAGACATATCATTTGATGTTGGCTTTGTGCAAATTTGTTAGCTAGTAGAGGACATTACCTCTTGATGACACCACGAAGTCAGCTGATACAAAATATGAGGCTGTCCCCAACATAATACAGCCAACCAGGACTACACTTTAATAATAAAATAATAAAAAAACAACATTCATTCATTATCACATATCATGTATATATAATGGTCCCTGCTGTGCTTTTATGTGACCCAGGCAGTAAGCACACTGATATCAACATCACCACAAACACACAAGTTGTACTACAGTGTTGCCATACCTGTAATATTGTTAGGTGGTATTATTGTTAGGGTTTTCTGCTCTATTGTAGTCTTCAAAACCACTGTCCTATATGCAATCTGCTACTGACCGAAGCATGGTTGTGCAGTGGGGCATGGCTGTTTAATGTACCTGTGTGGTGATTCTCAGAGAATCAGAGAAATGTGGGGATGATGTCAGAGCTGTGGTTCTGAACGCACCAGGGAGAGCCTGTAGGTGCTCTGGTGTCTGGTCACCCTCAGGCTCCTAGATTCTAACATCAGTGCTGCTCCCAAGCACTAGGGTTTTAAAATCCCCTGGATTCAGACTGCAGCCCCCAGCAAAGTGAGTTCCCAAGGCTTGCAGCAGCATCACCCTGTGGGAACGTAACCCATGTAGGTATGGTGTGCTAGGTGTCCTCTCCAGTCGCACTGCACACAACTGTGGCTGGGACCCTGGGACTCAGCAGTGTGCCCATAGGTGCCCCTCAGCGACTGACAGTGCTGGATAGAGTACAGCGCTTTAAAGAGCAGGCTCCATCCGGTTGCTCAGGACCACTGGCTCAGGGAGGACACTACTCCTTCAGAGTGCTCCCTTAACCCAGGTGTTTTGAAGCTGTGATGTTTGTCTCCTCTCTGGTACATCAGCATCCCTGGTGTTCCTGCTTGCTGCCACTTGACCCTTGGTGGCAGTCCACAGACCGTCTTCCAACCATGACTGGTGGGAATTGTTTTCCTTATAGTTGCCAAAGTCCTGCAGTCGGGACTGTCTTAGTCATTGTTCTATTGCTGTGCAGAAACACCATGACTCTTCTGGAGGAAAGCACTTAGTTGAGGGTCTGCTTACACGTTCAGAGGTTTAGTCCATTATCATTATGGCAGGGAGCATGCTGACAGGCTGACACTGCCGCAGCAGCTGAGCACTGCATCCTGGCCTGGTCCACAGGCACACAGAGAGACTGTGGGCTAGTCATGGGCTTTTGAAACCTCAAAGCCCGTCCTGGTTCTTCCTCCAACAAGGCCACACCTCCTAATCCTTTTAATCCTTTCAAATCATGCCACTCCTTGGTGACTCAGCATTCAATTATATGAGCCAATGGGGCCATTCCTACTCAAAACACCACAGGGACCTTCTTAGCTTTCAAAGGTGGTAAGCCAGGTTTGACCTTGAGCACTGATCATTGAAGCAGACAAGGGTGTACTCGCTTAATATAACATCTGCTTCTCTGTTTTGCAGGTTTTTAAATCAACCCTCCTCAGCATGGTCCTCTCAGGCCCAGACTGGTAGCGAACACGCCTACTGGAGCAGAGGAAGGCAGGAGGGCAGTGGCTTGTTGGGTCCCAGGGACCGGGAAGACCTGAAGGTCAGAGGAATGGCTCAGGCACACAGTGTACCCATCCACTTGAGAGAGAACCCATGGGAAGTTGCAGGAAGGACAGAGCATGTGATAAAGAAGGCCGTTTGGGAAGAAGACCTGCGGATGCCAGTTCCGGCTAAGTGGCAGAACGTGAGCATGGAAAGCTGGAAGCAGCCGAGGAAGTTAGGGAGACAGGTGTCTGATGGTGGTGGAGAGAAAAGGTTCCAGGATCTGTACCAGTTCGTTCATGGGGAGCACGTGCTGACATCTCAGAACAAAAAGAAATCCCAGTCATTGCCTCGCGTCCTTTCTCCTGAAAGCCTGAGTTTCACGGAAATTCCTGTTCCGTTACATGATGGGCACTTAACAGGTGTCCCAAAAGTGCCGCCGTACCCTCCCAGCTGCCCACCGACTTCGGAACCCACGAGGAACCTTGAGAAGGCTAGTTCCTCAGGCCCTTTTCCCCGGCCAAAGTTTGGGAAACCCCTTAAGACTGCATGTTACAGCTCTCACCCACAGCCCAGGGGAGAAGACGGCTTTCTGGGGCATCAGCACAGGGACCCACGTGGCTCCCACCCAACAAGAAGTAAGGATCCCAGACATGAGCTGGGTACACTGGATACTGGCTTGGAGCCCCCAGTGTATGTGCCTCCTCCTTCATACAGGTCACCCCCCCAGCACATTCCAAACCCCTACCTTGAAGATCCCATGCCTAGGCATGTGAGCAGCAGCCAGGGTCAACATCAGCAGCTGCCTGAGAAAGCTGAGGCCAGCAGTCTGCTTCCTCCTGGCTCCCTTGCAGCTAGGAATCCCTATGACGCAATGCCTGGCTCTCCCCCTCCAGGTCCTCCACCACACCCGTATGCTGCCCATGGAGGTTCCATTCAGTACATTCCGTTTGATGATCCGCGGATCCGGCATATCAAACTAGCTCAGCCCCCAGAGTTCTATGAAGAGGCAAGGCTTGATGACAGAGCCTGTAACCCTGGTCTCGTCGCTGCCCAGGAAACAGCTCTTGGGAAAAGGCAGTACAATGATGGCTTTTCAGCACCGCAGTCCCCAACGCCGGTCAACGAGCGGGGTTCAGCCTTTGTCCTTTCCAGTCCCCGGTGGCTGCGGGGCCAGCTCCCCAAGGACACTGAACATGGAGCCTTCCCTGGCTACACAGAGCCTCATGTCATGAGAGGATTAGCAACTGATGTGAGAGAGAGCAAGGCAGAGAGCCACACCCCTTCCCCAGAGCTGCAGGGTGAGGGTGCCTGCAAAGCCTACACTAAGCTCAGACAGTTTGAAACGGAGACTCAGAGCAAGAACAGGTCAAAGAAGAGGAGCAACGCGACCATATTTTGTTTGGTTTCTGTCCCAGTTAAATCTGAGTCGCTTCTGCCAGATACGGACGGGAACAACAATGACTTGAAGCTGGAGGCTGATAAAGCGGGCGGGCTGTGTCGGGGCCCAGCCCTGGAGGAGCAAAGCCTGCTGAGTATGTCTTCCACCGACCTGGAGCTGCAAGCCCTCATGGGAAGCATGGCTTGGAGAAGAACGTCCCCAAGGCAAGGTCTTGGGGAGCTAGAAGATGACCAAACTGATGACCTCAGAATTCTCCACCTCACCAAACCCAGGGAGCTCCAAGCACTCGGCTCGTGGCCAAGCCACCTGTACAGAGATCAGCAGACCCAAACCAGTTTCCCTGAAGACTCCACAAGCTCACAGCTCCTCCCAGCCACAAAGCCAGGAGAGCCCAGCAATGCAGCACTGACCCCAACATGCCCAGAACCCACTGCCTCCGAAGGACACCTACATACTGCCTTAGCACCCAGTGACCCAAACCAGAAGGCCGGTGTGCCATACCTGCGAGGGCAAATGTCCCTCAGCCCATCTCAAAACAGTGCTTTCTCAAGGACTTCCTCGGCCACAAACCAGGCAGCTATGGCCAAAGGGGCCTCTGGCCATCCCCCTAGTGCTAGCCCTGTACCCAAGCCAGAGGTGGTGAAAGGGGAGCCCACAGCAGGCCAGTGCAACAGCACACAACTCTTCGGTCAGTTTCTCTTGAAACCAGTTAGCCGGCGGCCCTGGGATCTGATAAGTCAATTAGAAAGCTTTAACAAGGAGCTTCAGGAGGAGGAAGAAAGCCATGATGCTAGCAGTAGGGGTAGTACTGCAGAGAGCGAGGCAGAAGAGCCACAGGACTGTGCTGACTCCAGAGCCAAGGCCTGGAGCCTCCAGGAAGCAAGGCAGAAGGCAGAGCAGCGGCCTGCAGCGCTGGTGCTAGAGGAGACAGAGTCCCAGGAAGGAAGACCCAGTGAGTCGGAGGATTGGAGTGAGGAACCAGAACCTGGCCACCCATGTGCCCATCCTCAGCCCCTGCGCCAGTCGCAGGAGGAAGACAGCAGAGGTGTTCCCTTCCAGCAGGCAGGTGGACGTCTGAGTGCAGAGCAGCAAAGCCAGGAGGTTCTGAATGGGATGTGTGAGCTAGACCTTAGCATAAGTCCTCTGAGCAGGACACCCAGTGACAGGAAAGCAGCCGCTTTGTTCTATCTGGCAGAACCAAGAGGAAGTCAAGAACTCGCCAGTGTCAGTGATGCATTAGAGTCTGTGCAGCTGGGCAGAGAGACCCCTCCAAAGGTAGATAGTGGTGAGGTCCTACTGCCCCTTGCTGACAAATATCGAGGCCTCTCGACCCCAGACTTGCGGTCTTTGAGCCTCACACAGGGACAAGAGCAGAGTGCCTATAAATCAGAGCCCCTGGGTTTAGAAAGTGCCATGGAAGTGGCACTTCCATGTGAGACTCTCCAGGCAAGGGCAGAGAGGATCCTGGGCATTGAGGTGGCCGTGGAGTCCCTTCTGCCAGGTGCCAGGAGAGGAGGGCAGAGCCCACTCCCTGAGCCTGATACAAGTGCCTGCAGCCCAGACTCACCCAGGGAGGATGCGTTACCCAGCTCAGCACCATCAGGGGTCCCCGTAGTGACCACTGATGCCTTCTACGGCAGGAGAAAGTGTGGCTGGACCGAGAGTCCCCTCTTTGTAGGAGAGAGGGCCCCGCAGGCTTCTACATGCTCAGCTGTGGATAGATTCTCTGCAAGCCAGACCACCGGTGCCGAGTCTGAGCAGAAGGACGAGGAGTCAAAACCACCCTTCAAGTCCACTCTGTTCCATCTCATGGAGAAGACCACAAGTGTGTTGGGCTCTGAAAAGAGGCTCAGAGGCCCTTCCAAAGTGATTGAGAGCTTACAGGAAAAACTGGCATCCCCCCCAAAGAAGGCGGACTCGGTTCGCTTGATAAGAATGAGGGAGGTAAACTCCTTGTCTCGGATGAGGACTCTTAGCTCCAAGAGCGCAGACTCTGTGGACGAGCCCGACCAACTAAAGGCCACCGCGCGTCGGGCCTGGCTGTCGGGAGGCCTTATGTCCCTGAGTGGTGAGGACCAGGCCTGGCAAGCAGGGCATCTGTCCTCCGTCTCTCAAGAAGAAAACGGGCACCCTGAAGTGTCAAGGGAGAAGATGGCAGAGCAGGACTTGTGCTGTGCAGGTGAGGAGCAGGTTGGAGGCCGGGTGTTTGGAGTCATGTGGTCATCTGCAGCTCAGCGCTGGCATCATTTTCATAAAACTAGCCTTGGTGCAGACATGGGGGCACACACTTGCAGTCCTAGCACTTAGGATGCTGATGCAGAAAGAACTTGAAGGCCAGTCAGGGCTACATAGCAAGACATCATACTTTAAAAAAAAAAAAGGTGGCTAACAGGTCAGGGCACTTGCTGTGCAAGCTTGGTGACTGAGCCCCATCTCTGAGACCCAGGTAAAGGTCACAGGAGAGAACCTAGTCTACAGAGTTGTGGGCCTTCACACCTGCACACAAGATTAATGGATACATTAAAAAAATAAAAACTCATTTTCAAAAGGTTACCCAGAAGCCTTCTCAATTAAGAATCAAGGTCTTGTCATGCATTTTGAATGATTGTATCATTGTTGGTGTTGGCTAAGAAAACGGCTATATCCTTACAAACAACTCAGGCCTGAATGTGCCACAGAGGTGGGATGTTGCAACAGAGCTCTGCAGCCTCACTGTGGCAGCTCAGTGGCAGCTGTGGCAGCTCAGTGGCAGCCAGGGCAGTGGGGCAGCTCAGTGGCAGCCAGGGCAGCTCAGTGGCAGCCAGGGCAGTGGGGCAGTCAGTGGCAGCCAGGGCAGTGGGGCAGCTCAGTGGCAGCCAGGGCAGCTCAGTGGCAGCCAGGGCAGTGGGGCAGCTCAGTGGCAGCCAGGGCAGTGGGGCAGCTCAGTGGCAGCCAGGGCAGTGGGGCGGCTCAGTGGCAGCCAGGGCAGTGGGGCAGCTCAGTGGCAGCCAGGGCAGTGGGGCAGCTCAGTGGCAGCCAGGGCAGCTCAGTGGCAGCCAGGGCAGCGAGGCAGCTCAGTGGCAGCCGGGGCAGTGGGGCAGTGGGCCAGCTTAGTGGCTCATACTGGAGTCAGAACGTTTCTACTCTTGTTCTCTCCCAAAATTGTGGACATTCATCTAAATAACCCCTAGATTGCTCTTTGATAACTTTTTTTTTTTTAAAGATACGTTCTCTCTGTGTGGTCCAGGCAGGGCTCACACTCCTGGAGATCCACCTTCCTCTGCCTCTGAGTACTGCGATTAATGGCCTGTGCCACCACACACACCCAGGCTTCTTTTCTTTTAAGATTTTTTTTTTTGAAAATAGATTTATAAGTGTGGGGGTTTTTTTTCCCTCAGCATATATGTTTTGTGTCCTACATGTGTGCTGTACCTACAGAGGCCAGAAGAGGTCATCAGAGCCCCTGAAACTAAAGTGGCAGAGAGTTGTATTGGTATAATACACAAACCCAGGCTTTGAAGTCTGAATACAGAAAAATCTAGAATATCTTACTAATTTTACATTTAAACGTTACAAATTGAAGTGCTAATATTCTGGACATGCTTAGTAGAATATAGTTTGGACATATTTGGCAAAATAAAGTGTATTATTAAAGATAATTTCACTTGTTTCTTACTAATTCATTTTAATGTAGTTTCCAGAAAGTTCAAAGTAACATTACATGGCTCACACTATTTTTGTTGGACCTAGACTGTCAGTAGCTGAAGCACTTACTGTTCCAGAGCAGTGATTCTCAACCCTCCTACTGCTGAGAGCCTTGAATACAGTCCCTCATGCTGTGGTGACCCCCAACCGTAAAATTATTTCATTGCTACTTTATAACTACAATTTGTTAATGTTATGAATCATAAGGTAAATATCTGATATACAGGATATCTGATATGCAATCCCTGTGGGGGTCACGACCCACGGGTTGAGAATCACTGTTCTAGAGCATTCTATGCATGGCTTCCTGTATTGGGTCCTTAGCTCCATTCACCTTTGGGTCTTGGGATGCAGGGACGTTGTGTGGTGTGGTCTCCAGCACCCCACGGACTGAGGGGAGCACTTCAGCCCCCCAGTGCCCGCACAGTCTGTGGCCCAGCTTCTCCCTGTTCTCGCACTCATTTGGAGTGAGGCGCTTGACATTCTCCTCTTAGCAGCCTCTGCTGTGTCCTCAGCACGTGAGAACCAGCATCCCTGAGCCCCAGATGCAGCACTGAGGTGCGCCTGTCTTTCTGTGTGATCATGTGGGTGTTGCTAAGGGCAGTCTCAAGAGGTGTTAAGCCATTGGAACTCCACTTCCTTTAGCCAGGTGGCCCAGGGGCAGTCTGCCACGTGCACAGGCTCAGGCAGCTCCCCTAAGTGTCAGCCGTGTCCCTCTAGTGTGTTGCCCCAGCACAGCGGCTCAGCATGCTCTTAGTTTTGACCGTCACAGTGCCTAGTGTCCAAGTGTGCACCAGTCAGGAGGAAAGTTTGTAGTGAAATCTTAGGCTGCGGGGGATGCAATGAAGGCTTCATAGGGCATCGTTGTCCACGTGCATTCAGAGCATTGTTTTCCTATAAAATTATACCGTCCTGAAAAAAAAATTATACCATCCTGATTCTTAAAAAACATCTCTAGCCTTGCTGTTACTTGTTTTCTGTCCTCACTGAGGTATTGACAATAATTGGTTCAGATGATTGAGTGGCCACATATTGTGTGCTGAGTATTATAATCAAGCTAAGTAACATATCTGTCAGCTACTAGTCTCTAGGCAGAGTTCAAGTGTACAAGCGCATTGTGACCTACATCCACCCAGATGTGCTAGCATCAAAAAACATGTTCATCTTACAGTGGCGTCCTTATACACTTCCAGTATCTCCTCTCTTCCCTAGTCCCCAGCCCCCAGAAGCCACCATCCTGTTCTGATACTGCAGGTATAACTTTACAAAAGCACCTCTATCTAAGTGATGTCATACGATGTTGTGCCTCTTAGCTCAGCACAGCGTCCCGAGGTTCATCATCTGTGTCATTGTAAGGGGCAGGATTGCCTCCTTTTTGAAGCTGAACAACAGTCCACAGCATGTGACCTTTTCTTTTCTCGTTTTTCTGTTGGCAGACACGTGGGTTGGTCCACCTCTTGCCATAAACAGCACTGGATAGACAGCCCAGTGATCACGGACATGCAGACACCCTGATTCCCCTCCCCGGGAGTGAGCTTGCTGGGTTTGAGAATAGTTCTATTTTTGTTCGTTTTTGAAGGATGTCAACATTTGAATGGCTATCTTGTACTCTTACAGATATGTCAAGTGTTTTCTCTTAAAGACTTAGGAGTGCTCTGATGTCAGGCGGTACAGGGAGCCTCAGCTTCCAGAGCTCCAGGGTCAGACTCTCTGGCTCAGCAGCGCCTATTTCCCACACCCGTGGCAGCCTGGGATCATGGTCCCTTGTATGATGTTCCATTTGGGACATTCAGGTCATCTGAGTTCAGTTCAAGCAACTAGTCCTGGTCCTTCCTGTTAGCTGGTAGCAGCTAGAGGCCAGAAACCTCTACTTGCTGGCCATGCATTTGACATTGTAGGTTCCCCAAGCCTTGAAGGCAGCAATTTATTCATAGAGATGCTTTCAATAGATTGAGGAGAGGGGTAGGAATGCAAAGTACTGAGTTCAAATCTCTACAGTCCCAAAGCAAGTTGTATCAGTGTGCCTATAATCTCAGTGCTAAGGCAGCCAAGACTGTGGATTTCTGGAAACAATTGGCCAGCCAGATCAGACAAGTCAATAAGCTTCATGTTTAGAGACCGTGCCTCAGAAGACAAGGTGGTCACACAGGGGGGGAAAATTAAGAACAAAAGGAGAGAGAGAGAGGGGGGGGAGGGAGGGACGGAGGGAGGGAGGGAGGGAGGAGGAGGAGGGGGGGAGGGAAGGAGGGGGAGGGAGGAAGGGGGAGGGAGGGAGGGAGGGAGGAGGAAGAAGAGGGGGGGAGGGAAGGAGGGGGAGGGAGGGAGGGAGGGGGAGGGAGGGAGGGGGGAGAGAGAATGTGTGTATGTGTGTGTGAGACTCAGCAGTAGGCCCAGGCATTGCTGCTGGCTAAGAGTCAGTGAGTTTAGTATTATCCATATTATACTATGAGCACCAGGAAGGCCATTGCTGCCTGTCTGTATTTGGTAGTGACCGTGTATATTTCCTGAAAACAATCTTTCAGCCCTAGCGTCTTACTCTCTGGTGGAATCCGTTTGCCGAAGTATCTGAAATCAATTTTCTATCCATGTGAGCTTTGTTCTCTAATTTACTTACACCCTGAGGAATAAACATAAAACATGGTGGATGACCATCTGCTTGATCTTCTTCCGTTCTCATTTGCAGATTCCTATGACCCCAGCCGAGTGGAGAGGGTGTGATGGACGCTGCTGAGGCCCCCACCGCCTCGACTAAAAGAGTGCTCTCGGGCTGACCAACCCGTCCTGGCCAGGCTGAAGCTGGGACCTGCTGGGTTTTCAGTGTCCTGATTCCTCCTTTTCTGTCCTCCCTACAGGACTGTTACAGAGTTAGGGCGGTGGTCTGCAGACACCACCTGTCTTTACAGCATGGACATGTAATCCCATGTTTAGAAAAGAGTTTTCCCATCAATTCCCCTTCCTGGTGGATTAGACCAAGCTGGTAAATAGCTTGATGTTAATCTGGCTTCATGTGAAAAATCAAATATGGAAGGCGCAATGGGTGATTTTGATTGCACAGTGATGTCATCCATTCCTTGCCACATCTCCCTAGCCCATGCTCATGTTTCGGAGTGTGGCCTCGGTGTGCGGACACTCAGAGTTTGAGGGTATGGATGACCCATTTTTGTTCCGCCGTCTTTGGCAGCTCGGGGTGACTTGTGAGTACCTGCTGTTAGACTCACAGCAGCTTCCTCGTGTTCCTGAGGAGTCGCACTCGCTGTAACGTACCCAAGAGGTGGCTCACTTGGCATTGAAGCACACACACACTGCACTCTGCTTTGCACTGTCTTCCCTGGTTCTACTTTCTGTGTGAATGTTTAGATATTCTTTATATGAAAAATAATTGCTGGTTTAAAATAGACCATGTTAACAAAGTAACTATATTTCTTTTTATAAAATCACTATTTTTCTATGATGTATAAATGGTTCTTAGGTGGCAGATTTTTAAGGAAGTGCTATTTTATTTAAGAGTCTATCCCTGTGCGTGTGAGGGACCCAAGAGGGCCCACCTCGGCTTTAAAGCCTTCATCCCCGCTCCCAGCTTCAACTCTGCTCCTTTCTACTCTGCCCTACAGCGTCAGTGAAGGCCAACCACACGTTCCTTAGCTCTCATAGACGTGTTTCCACAGACGGCGGCTGTGAGGTCGTGTTTGAAGACACCCCCTCAAAGTCGGCCAACAACGTCATGGTCACCTTGCAGCTGTGTGAACTAGAATTGCCCAAAACCCAGTTTGGTCTTTGTATTTCTGTAGGGGATCTACCCTAAGAAGGAACCTTTCTCCCACCCAACACCTTGCTCTTTTAAAGAAAGATATATATTTTGTCTAGAGTGATTCTGCTGGATTAGTCTTGTATATGCTAAGAAGTGCTGACACGGTGCCTGGGTGCCATTCTGTGTGTGCACTGGCCGTGACGGAAGTGTAGACACGCCTGTGGTTCCACAGCGCATTCACCGGCAGAGTCCACGCATCTCCTGGCGTTTCACCCTTCTGCCTGAGGAAGGTATCCTTGTTAGCTAACATTTTCCAAAGGGTTTGCCCCTTCCTTCCCCCTCTTCCCTCCCTCCCTGTCCTTCTTTCTTTGTCACCCCTCTCTTTGACTATTAATTTTTTGAGACATTTAGTTAATCTATTTCTAGACATGCTAAATCTCTCCAGTGTGAACCCCTGGCTGGTTCGCCCTCTGGCCCTCTGTCACAAACAGGACTGTGACTGACTCTTATCTTCCCGAGAAACTCACATGCGCTGACTGGACCACACAAAACAGAGTCCAAGTAGTCCAGACGCACCTTCCCAGGTGCACACATCTGCAGTCCTGGTTTGCACTTGTTCCTCATGGTCGTCCCCATCCAGAGCTTAACTCTCGTGGAAAGGGTTGTGGGCTGTAGGTCTCCCTGGGGCAGTGGACAAGCAGGTTGGTGGTCTGCAATGGTTGAATCATGTGCTAGGGCCAAATGAAAGCTGAACTACCTACTGTCTCTGAGGGACTGTACTTCCCTCCTTTAAAAAAAGGTGAAAGAGGCCGTGTGCATGTGTATACACATGAAGACCCCAGCGCGTGCCTATGTACCCATGTGCACACTGGCGCCATACTGACTTCCTATCAAATAACCTGATACCATCTAAAGACTTTTTCAGAGGAAGAGAAGGATCCTGAAAGAAAGCTGTTGTGCCTTATGTAACTCAGTCTGAAATGGGATGTACTTCCATTTTGTCTTGTTAGAAATTGCATCACACTTTGCTGCAGGCAGTCACTCAAAATGGTGACAATTTATACTTTAACTTTCATTTTTTTCTGGATTCAAGCCCATAAGCAAATCTTTTGGAAGGAAGTGGTAACATTAAACCTAGCAACTTGAAATTTTGACCTTTAACTTTTCATATTCCTAGGTAATGTATATCTGACCAAAAATCATTTTGCTGAGGTCTTGAGGTCAAAATTCACCATCATTCTGTAGGTAAATTTCCTCTGTGCCCATGGCTGTTGGTGGAAAAAGCTTTCCGTAGTCTGTGTTTGTAATTATTTTTCTCATTACACATGTTGGTATTCAATAATTTGGAGCTCATACAATTAAAAGTTCTAATTTTGACCACTTGAACTAAAAATTATAGGAGGGATTGTGCTGTGTTGTTTCTGGAATCTGCAGAAGTGAGGGGGAGATGTTTGGCTTTGGGGGACTTGCTTGAAGGATTGACGATGAGGTGTCTGCTACCAGATTCATCTGTGTTTCTATAAGCCCCGGGAACCTCTAAAGATGCAACCAGCCCCTGGAATTATTTCCATAATTATAAATGTTATTTCCTTTATTAATAAAGACATAAATGCACATCCCCTGTTGTGGTGTGGCTCCCTTACTGGAACAGTGGATTTGGCTCCTCACTGACCTGAAAACCCGTGGAAGGATTGATAGCCACAAAGGCAGTGTCGCCCTGCGGCCCCCAGAGTGGGGCCGCCCTCTGTGAATTTATTGCTCATTTAAAATGATTAGATAATACACCATTGCCAGCCCCAAGGCTCCTCCAGAGTGACAAGGGCAGCAGAAGTCTTAGGAACAGTTGCTAGTGTTGGGGAGCACCGGCTGTGGGATCCTCTCTGCTGGGGCACCTCAAGTCAGAGTGAGGGCGGGAGCAGGCTTGAAGCCGTTCCAGCCGGCCATCCGTCTCCTTCTGCTTTGCCTTGGACTGCATGTTCTGTCCACCTGTGTGGGAGGAGAGCGGCTCAGGACAGGATCGAAGAGACACATTCTAAATGGCCTTTGCAGAGCCTCAGTGGTGGGAGGCCCTTGTCCCAGAACGTGGGGTGGTCCACTCTGTGACCCTCAATTGGAAGAAGAGAGAAAAGATCAAATACCACCGTAGAAAAGGTGGTCCCCGGCCTGTATGTTTTGTTAAAGAGAATAATGGTGGCCTTAAGACCACATAAATCCAGACCACAGCCCCTTGAAAAAGGCCCCCGCAGTCTGACCGCCTGCTCACTACAGCAGCCCGGGCTCCAGCAGCGCTGTGGGAGGCAGCCTAGCCGCCTGCCTGCTGGTGGCCTTGACTCTGAGAGCCTCTGTCTCAACTGGGATTATTAATGTAACAGAGGCCAGGGAGGGGCTCGTGGGGCGGCAGACAGCCCAGTCTACAGAGTTGTCTGCGAGCCTTGGGAGCTCTCCCACCGCTGCTTCCTCTCCCATGCTTACCTTCCTGCACCCACACCTCACATCAGAGCCTGCATGTGTGACACATGAGCAAGAGGGAGACTGAGGCACTCGGGACTCAGCCTGGCTCTGTGGGAGTCAGAGGACGATTTGCAGGCCTTGAACTTGGCCACCCGCCCTGGAAGGGGAGAAAGGGAGATTGAACGTTCTCTGGTTCTCTCCAGCTCTGAGACGCTGACTAGTTTTTGGCAAGCCTGGACATCGTAGTGATCTTTGGCCTGCCAGAGGGCTGAGAATAAGACGGAAGTTGTGGCTCTGCGGGTCTGACCGAGGGCCTCCTGGGAACTGGATTTCTGCTGTTGTTCCCTCAACCAGGGTGGTCTTTTTCCCACTTCTTCCCTCACTGTAACTGCACCCACTCCTTGGGCCGGTGATACCGATCCTGCTCACGTGTTTCTCTTCAGCTAGGGCAGGGCATGGGCTGTTTACAAGCCTGGCTGCCTCCCACAGCACAGCAGTCAGCGGCCTCTTCCGGAGTGGAATGCTTGCGGAGTGTGAGGTCTTCACACTTAGGTGCAGAGGTGCTCCCATCTGACCTGCGAAGTCAGGCTTCCTTCGACCTCATGTGTGGCCTCTTTTCTGGGTGTTCAGCCAGTAGTCCCAGAGGCTGTAAAGGCCATCGACAGAGCCCCAGGGATGGCATTCCATGAGGAACACTGTTGGTCCATGGGTCCAGTGGACCCGAGTTTGGTTTCAGCGGGAGAGCCCAGGCACTCACTCCATGTGCTGTTTCTTCATCCTCTCTCTGTCCTGTGCTTCCTACAGCCTTGGCCACTGTAGGAATATTCAACCCTCCTGCAATATTTGAGCTTAAGCTAGCAGGTTCAGTTTCTGCAGAGACCCCATGCCTAGCACTTTTTGGGGTACTTAAACACACAACATGAAAAAAAGGGAGCACACACTATGGATTCTTCATTGTGTGCCGTGCATATCATACGTGTTGACTAGTCCAATGGGACACCAAGTGGATCCAGAGAGGGAAAGGGCCCGTGACACACCGCTGACAGCAAGGCAAGGCTCCAAGCCTGTTTCTATAACCAAGTCCTTGCTGGTCATCTTAGCGTCCTGTACCCTAAGAAGCAAGTACTAAGGCATAGTCCCTACAATACTGCATGTTTGTGAGGATTGGGTGCAGCCATCCATGCCACGACTGCACTCCGCAGTGGCTTATACATGACGAGAGCTTCCTTTTCTCACCTTTTGAAGTAACCTAGAATTAGGCAGTCCGGGCCTGACATGTTGGGTCAATGGCAATTCTATTTCAGAATTCTCACACAGTAGCTTCCATCCCAAAGGAACCTCATGGGCCAAGAAGGCTGTTAATGTGTCAGCTATCACCAGTCCTTCCTAGATAGCTGTTGAGAAGAATTCTCCTCCCAAATGGGTGAATTCGTTTTTAAATAGTTTTCCAGGAAGTACCGCACTTCTAAACCCGTATTTCGTTTCTAAGAAGTTACATGGTCAAACTAGCCTCAAGGAAGTACAGACTATAGTCTGCTTAGCTGGGCACCACTGTGGACAGTTCGTGTTCCGTTACTAATAAAGACAGTGGCCATAGGTATTGCCTGGCACCCAACAGGTTTGTCATACTTTTCCTGGGGCAGATGGACACCAATCAGCCAGTAGGGCAGAGGAGCACAGGTGTCAGGTCCCTTCCCTCCCCTCTTCCCCCTCCCTCCCCTCCCTCCTCGCCCTCCCCTCCCACTCAGGCACACTGAAGAGCCATTTCATCAAAATCCAAGCATGCTCAGAGACATTTTCAGTGGTGTTTCACTGGAGCCAAGAACAGGCACAAGTGAAAGGGCCAGCCCTGTGCACCTGCCACCACAGGTGACAGGGACTGTGGGACACAAACACAGGCCACTGGACATGTGGGTTGGGTAGACTGACCAGCAGAAAACCAGCAGAGCTCACACAGCCCCTTAATCAACCCACTCCCTAAAATCCCCAGACCCCCTGCCCCTCGAATACCCCTGCTGCTCTGCATCAGCAGGAGGCTGCAGGAGGCCTTGCCCCTCTAACAGTGGCTTGTGACTTCTTCAGTATGGAGTGATGCCACTTAATCCAGTTAGAGACGAAACAGTTAGTTTACATGACTTCGCTGAAACCACTGAAGTCTATGTAAGTCTTTGCTGTCAGGGTTTTTAGGAGGTGAGAGGGTCAAGAGAAAAAGAAAACAAAACAGAAACCTCACTATTTAGCCCGTGCTGGCCGAGCTTGTGGTCTTCCTGCCTCAGTCTCCTAAGCTGAGCTGTGCACCACCAAGCCCAGCCCCCGTTATTCACTTATCTTTCCTACCCTTTCTTGTTTTTTTTTTCTCTCCACTTCTCTAACCACACCTCTTCTGCCTCGAGTCTTTTTGCTTGTTTTGGTTTTGGAGGCATGGTCTCGCTGTGTAGCCTTCATCGTCATGGACTTACTAGTTAGACCAGGTTAGCCCCACACTCACAGAGCTCTGCCCACCTCTGCCCTCCAGAGTGTTGGGATTAAAGGCATGACTGCCACACCTGGCCTCCTGTCTTCTTTTTATTTATGTGTATATAAGAAAGGTTATGATACTTATTCATCTTTTGGGGTCTGGCTTATTTTACTTATGATGAAATTCCATATGCCTTGCTTTAAACAACAGGGCGTCTTCTTTGTGGCTGAATAATACACTGTGTATAAACATCTCATTTAATCCACGCACCCACTAATGGACACCTAGCTGGCTCCAGGACTTGATTATTGTGAATAGCGAACAAGGCCAGACTTTGCAAAACGACAAGACACAAAATGATAGTGCAAGAATTCTAAAGGCAGATTGTGACAGAAAAAAAAAAGTGCTGCCTTCCATCTTGCATACTTCAAAATGTAAAGCCGAGGAAAACCAGCTTCTGTGTCACAAAAACTCCCAAGCAGTCCTGTGGGCAGCCCAGATTACAATGCGTCCTCAGCCCTGGACAGACCTTCAGATCCAGCATCATTCAGACTTCCACGCCCCAGGACCCCAGGAGCATCGTGGGTATTCCATGCTGATGGTGCATTTAAACGATGACAGTCTACGAGATGGCAGCTGAGGCCAGGGGAATTCGCTGTCTTTTAAACTGCTCTGTGGGGTAGAAGCTGCATTTATGATGTTTGACCTGGACCCTGAGGGAGAGAGAGAGAGAGAGAGAAGGAAAACTTGTCCCTGCTCATAGCATGCCCCCTTCCTTGTCCCCTTTACTTCCTGCCTCTTTCCCTAGGACTTGAGCCCTCCGTCAGGCAAGTGTTCTACCACTGAGGCCCCTCCCTACGCTGCCCTGAAGAACATGCATGTTGATGCCTGAATCTTTACGCCCAGGTGTCCACTCTTTCTGTCTTAAACTAGGGAAGAACATCAAGAAGCTGGTGACTATGGCCTCTGTCTTAGACCGCTGTCTTTGAGAGAGGCGCCCTTTATGTATGAGCTTAGATGGATGAACACAAACTTTTCCCCCACGATACAGGGTTTCTCTGTGTAGCCCTGGCTGTCCTGGACTCACTTTATAGACTAGGCTGGTTTTGAACTCAAAGAGATCCAGATGCCTCTGCCTCCCAAGTGCTGGGATTAAAGGCATGTGCCACCATGCCTGGCTCCAGAAAGTGACTTTTCTGCAAAGATCCTTCCATGACAATTTCTTGACAGCTATAATTGCACCCCTATCATACTTGGCTCAGCTCCATCCCCTTCATGCTAGGACATACCACAAAAAAATGTTTCATTTCCTTTACAGTGGCCATCATGACTGAGTTTGCACACTTCCAATGGACACCTCAGTGGCTTCATTTACTTCTTAATCAGCATTTCACATGACAGAGCCATTGCTTGTTGCAAGGGCCCTCCCTATATTGCACACTGAAGGAGTGTCAGCTGAAGAAATAAAATACATATGGCCAAGAGAGGCCTATCAGCACAGCTTGACCACTTTGCACTGGTCTGAGTTTCTCCTGTTGCCACCAACTTAAGAGAGAGGGCTAATATTTGATGGCTTGCTTCTGAAGCACAAGCACATGGACACACACACAGGCACTCATGCACTCAGGCACAAACAGGCACATACACATTCATCCAGACAGACATGCACATACATGCAACACAGGCACATGCACATGTGCACACATATGCATACACACATGCATGCACATAAGCACACACATGCATGCACCCACACATGCATGTTCACAGGGACACACAGAGCAGCCATGCCTTCAGAAACACACACACACACACACACACACAGAAAGAGAGAGAGAGAGAGAGAGAGAGAGAGAGAGAGAGAGAGAGAGAGAGAGAGAGTCTTATTATATAGCTGAGGCTGGCTTCAAACTCAAGGAGGTGTTGCCTCAGCCTCCAGAGCCACAATAACATGAGTGCTCTATGCCTAACATTAAAAAGTATTCAGTTTCTAACAAGATGGACACTAGAACAGGCACTCGAGTTTGTGGAATCTAAGTTGAAAATGCAGCCACGTGTCAAGAAGTAGAGCTAGGGTGTGGTTTGAATGATAAGCACCTCTGCAGACTCTGGCATGCAAGTGCTTGCTCCTTGCTCGGTGTCCCTGTTTGGGGATACTTAGGAGGCGTGGCCTTGCTGGAGGAGGTTTGTTATGGGGGCCAGGGGGTGGGGTGGGGTGTTGAGGGGTTTGTTCTCTGCTTATTGATCTTATTGGCCTTCACTTGAGTTGTGTTTACAGCCATACCTGCTGCCTGCTGCCCTGGGTCCCTACAGGATGATGACAGACTCTAATCCCTCTGGGTTACTGAGACAGCCATTGGTATACCTGGAGTCTTTGGTTTAGGTTTCTATTGTTGTGGTAAAACCTCATGACCAAAAAGCAACTTGGGGAGGAAAGGTTTTATTTGGTTCACATATCTCTGCTCATAGTCCATTGAGAGAAGTCAGGGCAGAAACTCAGACAGGAACCTGGAGGCAGGAACTGAGGCAGAAGCCATGGAGAATGCTGCTTACTAGCATACTTCTGGCCTGCTCACCCTGCTTTCCTGTACACTGCAGGACCACCTGCCCAGGGCGTGGCACCGCCCACAGTGAGCTAGACCCTCCCACATCAGTCATTAATCAAGAAAATGTCCCACAGGTTTGTCCACAGGCCAATCTGGTGATGGCATTTCCTCAACTGATGTTCCCTCTTCTCTCATGACTTGATCTTGTGACAAGTTGACAATAAGTAAATAAGACACCTGGCTTCAGAGATGATAGATGCGAAGAGCCAGGTGCACAAAACCACCTCCAGAGGGACAGCTGGTCTGTAGATCAGGGTTGCTGAAGGTGAATGGCCGCCCTGTGCAACACAGGGAAGCCTGGTTATTTCACGGAGGTGAGGCCGCTGGGAAATGGAGAGTTCTTCAGAGTTGGACAATGCCCCCTTGGGGAGGAGAGGGTTACCACCTTGAGCACTGAGCAGAGAGGAGGTGGCCCACCGAGTCTAAACACTAGAGGGCAGTGTGTGCTCGTGTCAGGGAGGATCTGGGGCAGAGGCACTGGTCTTGAAAGCTTGCAGGCCTGCCTAAAGAGCCTGCCCTGGTGAGGTTCTTGGCCACGACAGTCTAGCACGGACGAAAGGTTTTTAGGGGCCTGCTTTTGGACTCCTGCTGTCTTTATGAACTGTGTTCCCTGTTGTAAGGATATCTGTGCCTTACATCCAAATAGAGTTTGCAGCAGATGGGACGTTGGCCACTTCCTATGTGACACAGGGAGATACTGTAGAAAGGACATGTCCTTGCAAAACGCTAGTCAGTAGCTATCCTGCCACCTTTTTTGAGACAGGGTCTCATTTGCTGCTGTGTACACGTTAAGCTTCCAGGGACCCTCCTGTCTCGGTCTCCCATCTCGCCACAAGAGTGCTAGGATCACAAATGCACACTTACTGTGCCTGACTTCTCAGTGGGTCCCAGGGATTTGAACTCACGTCCTCATGCTTGCACAGCAAGGGCAGCAGCAAGCACGTCACCAGCTCAGCCATCTCTCCAGTCTCTACTTCCAAAACTTTTTAAACAGTTCCTCCAGATGACGATAACAGACTGTGACATCCTGTGTTTCGAACTCTGGATTTGTGACATCCAAGCCGGAGTGGCTGTCCTCTGTGACTCTGGGACTAGTAATGTGGCCTGCCCAGCTGGAAATGCTAAGGCCCACACCATATGACGAAGGGATGTAGACTGGCTCCCACATTCACACTGCACCTGGAAATACTGTCTTCAATGCATTGGGCTAAAGCCTGTTGTTAAATCAGTTTCACCTTCTTCTACCCCGTGGACCCGCACTGCTAGAGGGTTTAGTTGCATGTGTGGCTTTCTTTCCTTTGCAGCCATCTTCCTAGCCCTGGGTAACATCTTGCCTGTAACAAAACCTTCCAGCCTTTCACCTGCGGGCTTTTAAGATGGTCTTTAAAGCATTTGCAATGCTGCCCCCTGCTGGCTGTTTCTTGAAATGCTATGTGAGGTCCCTCAGAAGCTCTGGGGATGCGGGGTTTAGTGTGTGAAGGCTTCACACGCATGTGTACTGTGTTTTGTAGCCAAGATGGTGTGTAACAGGGGTTACACTGAACACCCGGGTGCTGTATGAGTTACACATCTTGCCTGTGTATACTGAATGTGTGCCAAGGGTGTGTGTGTGTGTGTGTGTGTGTGTGTGTGTGTGTGTACCCACCATCACTTTTGCTAGCTGTTAGCCCTTCTCAACCACTATAGCCAGTAAGGTCCAGCCTCTACATCTACAGGTAGTATGGGATGGAGCCTAAAGGTCACAAATCAGGGTTCTTGAGCCTCAGGAGGTCCTTGCAGAGTGAGTCTACTTTCCTCAATGGAAAGCTTCCAGTGACGGTACACATCTGTGTGAGCCTCGAGAAGCCTGGAGCAGGAAAGCTGCCTCTAGTCTGTTCCTGTGCCCCATGCTCATGATGGACAGCTTCTTTCCAGGCTGAGGAAGGATGTGGTGAGTGAGTGGGAGCCTCTGGCTGAGAGGACTGGATTCTCCAAGGCGAAGGTGGCCCTTGTCCTGTGCTGCCCAGAAGAAGATAGGACATGAATGAGTAATGACCGCACTGCCCCCAGGGTCCCAGGTACAGTGCAGGTGTTCTCCCATCAGCAATGTGGGTGCTGCTGGCTGAATGGGCCTTCAGACTGGACTAGAAGTGGGTGCACACAGGTGGGATCAGACACGCAGCATCTCCTTCTTCACTTTCATAAGAGTGGCATTTCTCAGCCGGGCGTGGTGGTGCACACCTTTAACCCTAGCACACGGGAGCAGAGGCAGGTGGATCCCTGTGAGTTTGAGGCTGGCCTGGTCTACAAAGTGAGTCCAGGACAGCCAAGATAGCAGAGGAAAACTCTGTCTCAAGAGAGAAAAAAAAGTAGCATTTCTCTAGAAAGTACACAGACAGCCCAGAAACCACCTATAGAGAGCCTACTTCCAAGCTCGCAGGTGGCCGATACCTGCAAACTACAGGTAGGCAGATTGCAAATGGCCCTGCACACATCTTCTGTCCCGAGACTTTCCTTATCTACCTGGAAGGAGGAGGAAGAGGAGGAAGAGGAAGAGGAGGAGGAAGAGGGCAGCATGACATCCTGGTTGCCAAGGGTCCTCAGCTCCGGTGTGTGTTCAATTGGCTGCATCCATGCCCATGCCAATTCAGAGTTTCTGTTCCTGGACCAGTAAGGACAAACCTCCCTCTGGCGGTTCTCCACAGCGGCCACTGCGTGGAAGTGCTCCTCAGTGGCAGCCGGCTTTCTGGTACTATAATGGATACCTATGATGATGAACTTCAAAAGAGAAACAGTGACTTGTGGTAAACAGTTTACCTCACGGCTAGGGAGCCAAAGAGAGAAAAAGGAAGGGGCTGGGCTCCCCCAATCTCCAATGGCATGCCCTTGACCTAAGATTTTCTTAGGCTCCGTGTCTAGAGATCCCACAAGCCTCCAGGAAGCTTGACTTCAAGACATGAGCCTTTGTGGGATACCTAAGCTCCAATCTGGAGAACTTTCTAGAGCCATGGCAAGCTGTACCATGCTGCATATCACTTTCATGTGGTACCCAGAGACCCTACAGATGAGGGCTGGGGTGCTCTGGCTGTGCCAAGCTTCTTGGTTTTGTTTTGGTTGGTTGTTGGTTTTTGTTGTTTTGTTTTGCTTTGCATTTTTGGTCTTTTGAGACAAGGTTTCTCTGTGTAGCCCTGGCTGTAGACCAGGCTGGCCTCAAACTCACAGAGATCCATCTGCCTGCCTCTGCCTCCCTAGTGAGAGGATTAAAGTGTGTGCCGCTACCACCTGGTCAGGTTTCTTGCTTTTAATTTATGCTTTTTTCCAAACCCAGGGATGGGACAAGGGTCATGTGACCAGCACAGTTCCCACTACTTGTGGCAATTTTAGAAGCAGAGATGGGGCACTGACCAGGTGTGTGAAGATAGTTAGAAGGCTAGGGACGCAGGCACTAGAGACCTGGCTGTGGTTAGATGAAGACCAACTTCTTCCCTGAGAAATAGGAGCCTCCAGACAGGTCTATAGCTCTCACATGTTAAGCTTCAACTCCCGCCCATCTCCCCTCTGACCTGTCCTGTCCCTGTTCCCTTCATTAAGGAACTTCCTTCCTAAGGTTATCTTGGAGGTAGGCACCCTCAACACCGTCTGTCCCCTTCTCTTATCCTGCCCAGACTTGGGTCTCAGGACCTTGCCTTGGAGCCTGAACCAAAACCCAGAGCAAAGAGAGGCTCTTTTGTTTTGTTTCTACCCTTTTTAACGATTTTATACATGTATACAGTTCACTCTGGTTACCCCCACTTCATTTCTCCCTTACACACACACACACACACACACACACACACACACACACACACACACACACACACACACATCTCTCTGACAGTCTCCTTCCCAGATTCATGACCTTTGGATTTGTTGTGTGACCCATTTGGTTTAACTGGGGCGTCTGTGTGACCACTGGCTTGAGAATATTCACTGGAGTCCAGTGAGATCTCCACTGGGAGCAGCGAGTCCCCCTTTCTCTGATCCTATCTCTAGGAAATAGCTCTGCAATGGTGGTGGGAGCCGCCTGAGCCCCTCCTTCCCTGTACCCATGCCTGGGTGTTGATGGCCCCATTCTCATGCAGACCCAGTGCAGAAAGCCTTGGCTGCAGTGGCCATGTTTTGCTGGGAAGATAGCATTTTACAGCCAGCTCTTATCTTCTTCCTGTTTCCTCTTCCCCGGTGTTCCCTGAGCCTCAGAGGGGTGCTAGAAATTCTTTATGGCTGAGTGCTCAGTCGTCACTCGTTTTCAGTACTTTGGGCAGCCTTGGGTCTCTGCAATTCATTAGTGTTTTGGAAAATGAAGGTTTCTGACCAAGGTTGACAGTGGCAGTTGTTTGTGGGTGTAAACATATATGTTTATAAGGTTCAAGGCTGGATTTTCCTATTTTCATGAGCTTTTGGTATAGTAAGCTCTAGCTTATAGGGAGAGTTGAGGAGGTAGACAGCAGCCAGTGTGTTGTTAGGCTCTGTGCTGCATGCCAGGTACAAAGTGCCACTTTCAACCACACCTCTGCACTTCTAAGGAACCCTTATGACATCATTGGGAGAGAAATACCATGCTTTCAAAGGGCCTCACCTGCAGTGTCTTACCTCAGAAAGCTTCTGGACTCCTACCTAAGGAATCTGAACAATGTCATCCAAAGTCTAGGACTGGATGGAAGGCTTGAAAAAAATGTGCACACCTTAGAGAGATTGGTTTTTAAATGTATCAGCCATTTTCTGAGGGGTGATTGATACCTTTGGAATTTGAACTTGAACTCCCCATCTGGTAGGACCAGTTTCCTTCTGTGGCCCACCCTTCTCACTTTCCTGGGTGTACAACTACACAATTAAAATTTACAATGCTTGCCTTTCTCATGGCCAAGTGTGGCTTGGTACATAGGTGTCACCCAGAGATTGTGAGCAGGAGAGAAAATTGCTTCCTTCTGTGTCTGTCTTTCTCTCTCTTCTGGCCTTTGGGGATATTTCATGACCTGTCTTCAGCCCATAGCATTCTGGGAGATGATGGAGTCACCTGGTAGACACATAGGACCATGCAGTAATTCTCAGAGCTCTCATCAGCTGGGCAGAGCCAGTCCCAGGATATTGGGGATGTTATGCAAGCTGGAAATAGATGCTCATCTTCCTGAAGGCTCCATCTTCTTGGCCTCTTTGTCACAGCAGCGCAGCCTTCACCTTTACATGCTCACTGGCTATGGGAGTCCCATGCATGTGCTCTTTATATCATGCTATTCCACCTGCCTGCAGCCTGTGTGTTCACAACATGTCTCTTGAAATCCTAGGAGCAGCAGAGTCTTCACAAAGAGGGTTAAGCACAAAGAATCTTCACTGGAGGGTTACTCTCCAAACTTAAAGCCTCAGATGAAAACGACACAGAGCCAGAACGATCCTCAGAAAGCACGGTGATAAGAGTGTCATCAGTTAGCCTAACAGAGGCTGGTTTTCTATCCACAGAAGACAATGCTCCTATCGTGAAAGGCCCCAGGCTCCGAGATGGCCCACGGCAGGGAGCTGATTCCCACGCTCATATCACGTTGGGGCACTGGTTCCCACCCTAGGATAACTTACCACTCAGAGGGCATTTGACATGGTGAGATGTTTTTGTTTGTGACTGTGGTGGTCCTGGTGCTATATAGTGGCTGGAGGTTCAGGTGACACTCATCATCCTTCTGTGAACAGAACTATCTGCCCCAGAAACCCTTGCACTGAGGCACAGTCTGTTTGTATTTGTTTGGATTTTAGAGGAAGTTCACAGAGCTCAAGCTGACCTCAAATCCATGATCCACCTGCCCCTACCTCCCAAGTGCTGGGTTACAGCTGTGTACTACCACACTACTTTTTTTTCAGATATTTTTATTTAATTAATTTATTCAGATTACAATTAAATTGTTATCTCAACACTTGTAACCCCCCCTCCCCCCGTTCCTCCCTCCTTCCCGCTTTCACCCTATTCCCCTCCCCTAGGTCTATGAACTAGGGGGACCTCCTCCCCCTCTACATGGTCATAGGCTATCAAGTCTCATCGTGGTAGCCTGCTTATTCTTTCTTTGAGTGCCACCAGGCCTCCCCACCAAGGGGAAATGGTCATACATGGGGCACCCAGAGTTCATGTCAGAGTCAGTCCTCACTCTCCATGTAACTGTGGAGGATGTTCTGTCCATTGGCTAGATCAGAGTAGGGGTTCGATGTATACTATTTGTATTGTCCTTTGTTAGTATAATAGTTTGAGCAGACCCCCCTGTCCACACGGGGTGCTTGGACACCTGAGCAAAGGGGCCTTCATCAAGCTTTCTGGATAGTTATCAAGCTATCTTCAGCCTGTAAGCCAATCAACATTTGCTGAAGCAAGTCTCTCAGTGTGCGCCCAATTTCCTTGTAAGGCTTGTGCTGATGGCAGAAAGATGGAAGAAGGAGCCAGCTGCCAATCATTTTCAGTTTCTTCAAGAGGACAGTGAGTCTAACAAAAAGAACCTAAGCCTTTGGGATGCCCCTGCCCTTAAATGGCAGACGAAGGAAGCTCACACATTCCAATCCAGCCTTGGCGACTTAGACAACAAAACCAAGACAAAAACAAAATCAAAACATTAAACAAACACAAAAAAAACCCACCACCAACATCAGTAGCAACAACAGTCTCAAGGACTCATGACTGTTTGCCTTTAAGTCTGCTCTCTCCTTGTCAACTGATGGCGTGACAGGGAAAGGGTACATACGAAACAAATCAAAGGACCATTGCCCATCAAGGAACGAGTGAGGCAGGGTAGTGGAAGGCTGCGGAAAGGCAAGGAACACCCTTGGCCAAAGCATGTGAAACTTAGTATTGATTAAAACATGGGGGGGGGGGCAGGAATGGGAAGGGGAAGAGAAAGTACCATTGGGTTCAGTGGCCAGGCTGAACCAATGTCACTTTCCTTCTCCACAGCGTGACCTTTTCACCAGATTTTCACAAGGAGTGGATGTCAAGCCTGAGGAGGACACCATCATCTTGCTGCTTTATACTGTCCCTGTGTGGCCAGCAAGCTAAGGGAGGACTTCTCTGGTGTATATTCAGGAGGCATGTTCCATTCGCAGCTGATGCCCACTCACCCGGACCTCAGGATACTTGGGAGAAGCCCGCCCTTTCCAGACATTTCGGTCTTGGCCAGCGTGGTCCACTTTCCTTGCTCCTTGGTCTTAGGTAGAGCTCTGAAAGCACAAAAACGTGTTTCAAGAATGTAACAGTTGAGGCAAATGCCCATTGTTGTTGGAATCATGTAAACAGAGCTGGAGATGGTCTGAGCATTGGCCACTCAGTTCCTATGAAGATGAACTTCTGGACTGTCTGGCACAGGCAGCCAGTGTCCCTTCTTCTGTTTGAGCACGTGTTGTGCAAGCCTCTGCTTTGTCCCCAGTGACAGCCAACCAGCCTAATACATGTATCCAGCAAGTGCTCAGTGGCTATAGGGCACTTAATAGCTTAATAAGTTGTCCTGCTGTGATAATCTTTTGTTGTTGTTGTTTTCCAGACAGGGTTTCTCTGTGTAGCCCTGGCTGTCCTGGACTCACTTTGTAGACCAGGCTGGCCTTGAACTCACAGAGATTCGCCTGCCTTTGCCATCGCACCTGACTATGATAATTTTTTAAATTTATTTATTTATTATGTATATAGTGCACCAGATCTCATTATAGATGCTTGTGAGCCACTATGTGGGTGCTGGGAATTGAACTTAGGACCTTTGTAAGAGCAACCAGTGCTCTTAACCTCTAAGCCATCTCTCCTGCCCGATAACTTTTTAAAAAGATTTATTTATCTCTTTTATGTATATGGTTGTTTTGTCTCTGTGTACATCTGCACATCAGAAAAGAACATCAGATTCCATGAGGCTACAGTTATTAGGGGTTTTGAGCTGCCATGTGGTTGTTGGTAATTCAACTCAGGATCTCAGGAAGAGCAGCCGATGCTTTTCACTGCTGAACCATCTCTCCAGCCCCTCTCCAAAAATCAAAGATAATCTTGTTTTTATCTGGAATCAGCTAAAAAGCCAAGCCACTGGGCATACCTTCAAAGGCTTTTCTTAATCAGGTTACTTGCAGCAGGAAGACCAGTCCTAACTCTGGGCTACAACTTCTGATGGTGGAGCTAATAAAAGGGCATGGAAGGAAGAAACCTTGCCTGATTGCTCTCATTCTACTAGCAAGTTCATCTTTCCTTTTGCTGTGGGATTTCACTACCAACATTAGAACTCGCTTCTTCAAGATTCCAACAGAGGCATAAGACCAGCAGTCCTCTGGGAATCCTTCAGGCCTTCAACACCAGTCAGGACTGCTGAGACATCCCGCCCCAAGCACTCTCCAGTATGAATAGCCATTGCTGGATTAGCTGGACCACATCCTATAAGGCAGCCTAATAAATTATACATACACATTCCATCAGTTCTGTCCCTTTAGGACACTCTAGTTAATATAACTTTTAAACCTACACACACACCACAAACTTGCTCTTTGGTGGTTCTGGGAACGGAGACACATTCTGACGAGTATGTGACCTCTCAAGGGGAGAAGTGAGAAAGACTCTTGCCTACGTGCTTAGCTTACACAAAACACAGAGCACAGGATGTCTGCTGTCATGAGGGGTGGGAGTTCGCCGCAAAGCAAGCCAGGTGTTGAGTACCCTCCTGCTAGGCACCTTCTAAAGAATCTCTTCCAAGTCTTGCTCCCTGGGGTTAAGGGAAGAGGTGACATCATGGGTGATCTTTATGATAGATTTGGATGGACTTAGAATCGCCGCCACTTGTCGTGGTTTGAATACGAATGGTCCCCATAGGCTCATAGGTTTGAATATTTGGTCACTAGAAAGTGGCACTATTTAAAGGAATTAGAAGGTTGTCCTTGTTGGAAAAAACCTGTCCCTGGGGATGGGCTTTGAAGTTTCAAAAAGCACATTCCAGGGCCCACCGTCTCTGCTCTTCCTGCTGCCTGCAGCTCCTCAGATGTGGAACTCCCAACTGCTTCTCCAGCACCATGTCTGCCAGCAGTGCTGCCATGTTTCCTGCCATGATGATAATGGACTAAATCTCTATAGCTGTGAGCCAGCCTCAGTGAAATGCTTTCCTTCATAAGAGTGGCCGTGGTCATGGTGTCTCTTCACAGCAATAGGATCCTGACTAAGACACCATGGAAATACAATTCTGGGTGTGTCTGTCGTGGGCAGGAAAGGAATGGCTGGCACCCTTCCTGTGGACTGAATAAGGAGATGAAAAGCCTAGCAGCTTCTTTCATTGCCCTGTGCTTCCCCAGGGAAGGCACCATCTGCCCAGCCGCCTCAGGCTCCTGCTGCCAGGGATAAATCTGCTCCAGTCCCCAAGTCTTTCCCACAGTGATAAATGGTACCCTCGAACTGGGAGCCAAAATAAGCCCTTCCTTCCTTAACTTAGTCAGTGTAACAAGAAAAGCAACCAACACAACTGCTTATTAAAGTTATTTCTGCTCAGCTTTAGAACGGGTGTGAGTCACTGCTGAACAAAAGCCTGATGCCTTGATGCCGTCTTCACTCTGTAGAACGAAGCCAGGAAACTGCCGGAGACAGTCATGATCAAGTTCACATGAGGTACTTGAATACACCTGGATCAGGAGAGGCGCCTCATTCACACTAAATGACCAGGATTACTACTCTTTTATCCTCCCCTGAGTCAGCTGTGGGCCTTAAGTGTGACTTGGAGGTTTCTGGGGCAGCAGGTATTTTTCTGTCGTGGTCAGGAGTCACTGGCAGCATCAGTGAATGGATGGGTAGCGGATGCTCACGTTGTCTATCCATTTCCATTGTTGCAGAACCAGGTAGTCAGCGCCCTCCCCTCTCTTGGCTGCCTCTTTATGAGAACAGTGACCCCTGGGCTTGCTTTGGCCCTAGTGCCAACCTCAGAAACAGAAAAGCACGGACATGAACACCTGTAACACCAGCAACTGGGAGACAGAAGCAGGAGGCTCTCAAGTTCAAAGCCAGTCTGAATGAACAATAAGCCTCTGTCTTGAAGAAAGAAGAAAGGAAGAGAGTGTACGTCTTAGCTCCTGACTTTTCATTTTGGAAAATGCCCATCTTAATGGACAGAACAGTAGTGAATGCTACTAGGCCCATCCAGGATCTGCCAACATTTTGCCATATCATAAAAGGCCATTTCTAGGGGTGTAGTTTGATCAAGAAGAAGCAAGATGCTTTCCCAATAGAATCAACATAACAGGATCATTAACAGTGTGAAATGTAATGTCACACTGACCTAACATGAAACCCACCCTTGAAGACTGCAGCACCACCCTGAGCTGGAGAGAAGCTGTGACAGATCAGAGGATTTGCTGAGCAAGCATTGGGTTCTGAGGGCAGATCCCCAGCACTGGGGTGTGGCCAGGCGTGGGTTAATCCCCCTCCCTCCCTCTCTTTCTTTTTTCCTTTCTTCCTAACATCTGTTGGTATGTTTGGTGCTTTGTTCGTATGTTCTGAATGGTACCAGAATGCAGCATCCTGTAAGATGTCAGTTTTGCATATTGATTCTTTGCAGCTGATAGGATCTGAGAAACCACAAAGTCTAGGCAGACATACCCCCACCCCCACCACTACACACACACACACACACACACACACACACACACACACACAAGCAGCTATAAAGCATCTGGAGAGATCAAGAATCCAGGATAATCTTTGGGTGCACATGAGTTTAAAGCCAGCACAAGCTACCTGAGACCTTGCCACAAAATAAATAAATAAATAAATAAATAAATAAATAAATAAGCAAATAAATAAATGGAGGCTATGCATTCCCATGAGATACATTTCCTCCTTAGGCCAGGCAGAGAACATTCTGAGATGGGACACTGTTGCTGCGAGGGATCTGCAGGGATGAGCCTTCCAAAGTAACTCTTGTCCTCAGTGTCTCCTGCAAATTCCCCATCTCACCCCAGGCCCTTTCTTCCTTCCTTGTCACAGTGCCAGGCTTTACTGTCCCTTGTTAAAAGGCACTATATAAGCTCCCAATTCTGCCTGCATCTTTGATTTTTTTTTTCCATTTCATTTTCTGAAACCCCCATGCCATATACAAATAAAAATAGCACAATATTTCTAAGGTGTTTTCTGTTGATAACCCACCTCTTGCAAGTGCAGTTTGCAGGTCTCAGTCACAGAACTGAGGAGGAAAGGCGGTTTTCTTCCCTGCTGCTCACATGAGCCTGTTAGGACATCAGGGCATTTCTCTAAAGAGCCCACCTCAGCTCTCTTACCGCAGGGCCACACTCCGTGTCCCCAGGGCAGGGCTTCACACTATGTAAGTGCTGTGTGCTCTCCCACTGCACCCAATCAGGAGATGCCCAAAGTCAGTTTGAGAGGAGGGTGGACATTCATGAGTTATGTTCTGGAAATTCCTCCAGGTGGGAGATGGTTCTAAATCACTTCACCCCTGTGGCCCGGATGGTGCGCTTAAGACGCCCAAGGGGGTCTGCATTTATGTAATCATTTAATAATAAAACGTAACCTATATATGTGTTGAAAAAAATGAACAAGGATGTGTTTCAGGGGATTCTCCTAGTGCAGGACTTCACATCTGTCTAGGTCTTATCCCCAGGGCTGCCCCCTGATGTTAACAATATGTTAATTACTCTCTCCCTGCCTTTGTAGCTGTACTTGGGAGCCAGTCCAGCAAATACGCTGCTCTCCTCATGCACAGACCCAGCCAGCTCTTGCTCCTCTCTCCCACGGGGAGACGGACTTCTTCTATTGATGTGTATGTGAACTTTTCTGCTCTGCTTCCTGCTTAGTGGGCAGACCCTGAATATCTCCACACCTGCAGCTCATCTCTACAACTCCAACCAAATGGCAAAGAGGCGGGTCGTCGGGGGGGGGGGGGGGAGGGGGGGAGGGACAGGAGTTGGGTGTAGCCTGGGAGTCTAGAGGACCTCTTAGTGTTTCTGTTTCCTATGAGATGAGGCAATGAGGGGGCTCAGTGGAGAGCAGCACCTCAAAGCCACCAGCAAGGATGCTGTTGACTGGATGATAGATACCCTTTCCCACAGCACAGATGGCCCTCTGCTTCCTCGTTGCTTCCCTTTTAGCCACTGTGACTCCCTCTCTCACTTGCTTCCTGTGTGACACCCCCCCCCCCCCCCCGCCCTGGCCACTTGCTTCCTGTGGTTGGGTCCTTGGTTAGAGCAGTTGACAGTGGTCCTACAGATGGGTGTATGGTGAAGCAGGCATTGAAATACGGCTTATAGAAGGTACATCTTGACCATTTTTCTTGATGGAGAGCATTCCTGAAAAAACAGATGTCCCCCAGGAAGTCCTTGCTGGTAGCCAGTCTCCTTCAGGGATGGTTTGCTTTGTACTGGTGATAATTAACTGCTGTTACTTGACAGTCTGCTGTTAATCTACTGTACTATTCACCAGGCCCTGGACCAGAACTCCAGGAAGGGCAGAACTGGGACTTATGACTTTTCTTGTTGGGTGTAGGGCAAGGAAAATTTTAAAAACAAAGCGATAAAGAGATTTTCCCAAGATCACAGTTGTCAAGTGTGCACAGGGTTCAGAATATCCTGGGAGGCTGTGAAAGCTAGATTGCCAGATCCCACTGATGGGGCTTCCAGTGGCTATGGGGAGGGCTTTGACCTTGCATTTCTCAGCCCTAGATGGTGATGAGCTTCAACAGGGCCCCCTAAGACTTCAGAACTGTGTGGTAGGAGAGTATGGCTTAGTTCTTCCTCTTCCACTACTGTGAGCTGATGGAAGTGAAGGCGTGTGGAAGCGTGGCCCACACCATTCCTCTCAACAGTGTTGTGCTCCTTCCTATAACTGGGAAACATACACCAGGGGTGATGGGGGGGGGTGCTGGCGTCATATGTTTCTCTCCTTCCCCTCAAAGCCCCAAGAGGCAGCTGGTTCTCAGGGAAGATAGAATTATCTGAGGTGAGTAGTTTGCACAGTGTAGTCGACTCTACCCCCAAGGGAACGCGATGGGTCACTCTTCCATCAGTCGCACCTGACCTGCCCAAGTACCTCACTGCTGTGGAGCTCTGTTTGGGCATGGCTGCCAGAAGGCCCCTCTCCTACCTGCAGCAGCCAAAGTTCTGTGCCTGGAATCACGGTCTATAGGCAAGCAACAGCACACCCTGCTATCTCCTTTAATGACTGGCCTCCACCCTCAGCTCCAGATGAAGCCAAAGGACACCTGCTGCCACTAGTGGTGCCAAAGCCAACGTGGAGTCCACTCACTGTCATTGAGCACCGAAAAGCAAGGAGAAGCAAGGGCAGTCAGGGCCGCCTTCAGAGGCTGCAGTGTACTTCTGAGAGGTTTTGCTATCACACATGAAGTGGGAAACACACCTACTGGCACATGTGGGCAAACACACGCTGCACATGCAGGTACACCTACATGTGGAAATAATCGCTGACACATACTCTGATACACATGCATTGCATATATGTACATACATAAGTACCAACAGGAACTGACATATGTACTGACACATGTACTGGCACTCATGTGAACACAGACACAGACACACATGGGCATGCCAACATAAACATTCAACTGACACATATAAACATTGACATACATGAGTTCAGTCTTCCTTATAAATTATTTTCAATTGTGTCATTATGACTGGTTAAAGAGTGTTTACATTTTATGACCAAGATTGTGCCTCTTCTCTCTCTGTTTCTCCATGTCTCTGTCTGTCTGTCTGTCTGTCCATCCGTCCATCCGTCTCTGTCTGTCTGTCTGTCTGTCTGTCTGTCTCTCTCTCTCTCTCTCTCTCTCTCTCTCTCTCTCTCTCTCTCTCTCTCTGTGTGTGTGTGTGTGTGTGTTAGACTGAGTAGACTGAGGGACAGGCCCACTGAGGTCAAAGGCCCAACAGGAAAAGGTGTGTTTGAACAGTGCTTTCTGGGTCTGTGGCCTGTGCTTGTGAGGGCTGAGCACCCAGCCTGCCTGACCACAGACCACCATGGCTGTGAGTGCAGACCTTGATGTGAAGCCATCTTACAGTGTTCCTTGTTTTCATTTTCTCCACCTTTGCCAACAACAATTGGGTACTCCCTGGTTTGTGTTCTGGTGAACGCCGCTACAAGCCTGATGTTATTTAAGTTTTTTTGCTATCTTATGGGTCCCTGCATATTTTTTATAATGCTTCATGAAAATATGATTTCTCTTACATGAGGCTTTTTGTGCCCCTATGACTTTTGCACATGGGATAGTGCCTCTCTCCTCTCCTTCAATTCTGGCTTGGAGTTTGTGGGAAACTCTGGCCCCTGGGTCAGAAATCGAGGGCTAGAGTAGCTGTTCTCAACCTGAGGGTCGTGACCCCTTCGGAGGATGAACCATCGCTTCACAGGGGTCACCTAAGACCATTAGAAAACACCGATATTTACATTATGATTCAGTAGCAAAATTACAGTTGTGAAGTAGCAATGAAAATAATCTTATGGTTGAGGGGCCACTACAACATGAGAAACTGTATCAAAGAGTCTCAGCATTAGGAAAGTTGACGGACCGCTGCTCTAGAGCGTGGGTGGTGGGTGCGTCTGCTTGGACCAAACCACCTGCGATGCACAGAAGGTGTTACTGCAGGGCCCCTAGACAGGCACTGATGGACTCACTCTGTATTCTCCCAAGCAAGGGCAGCCTCTAGCACCCCCTGGGTTAAATGCCTAAGACACACACACACGTGGAGTGACCATCTGACAAGGTCAGGCTTGCTATTATCTACTCTTTACTAATGAAGAAACCAAGGTTTTGAAGGGGAGGAGTACAGCCCAGATTACACCTCATATGAGGGGCAAATCCTGTGTTCCCAGCACTGACTTCTCTCTAATTTTGTTGTCACACACCATTGATGATTCTGCCTCTCAACACATCCCCTTGCCCACAGATGCCCACAGTTGTTACTCCTTGGAAAGTCAATTCAAATAATTCTCTGATTAGGTGTGTTTGTAATTTATCTTATAGGACATAAACAGATTTGTACTCCAGGTGACTGCCGAGTCACCCGTTTCCCTTTTGGGAAATATAATCCAGCCTGAGCTGTTTTCCAAGCCTGTCATTAGGAGCAAAGACATGATGTACTTGTTCAGTGACCAGCTCCTGTTTCAACCACAAGCTCCCCGAGGATAACGGTGCCCGTCTCAGTCAAGCTGTGTCCCAGCACCAAGAAAAGCCTGTGGCAGACAGTAAGTAGCTTTACATAGTCAAGAGGCGACCCACCCTTTCCCCAGACATCATAGGTGTATGTTGCTAACAGAAAGAAAGAAGCCCCAAGGGGGAGGTAATAACAGAGTATCAGGTGTCTTAGACAGAGATGGAAAGGGCGAAAGCTGCACACAGGGAAGAGGCAGGGTGGAGAGTGCAGGCTGAGGGACAGCAGGGCGGTCGGCTCCTAACCATCCCTAGCAGCTATCATGAGATCCAAAGTCTACCCTCCAGCCCTCTGGGACCCTAGCTGTACAGATGATCAGAAGGCCATTTTTCTCTCCACATCTTCAGATACCTGTTAGCATATCTGCCCCAGTCTGTCTAGCAACCTATGATGTCATCACCCGCCTGCCACTAGATGTGCCCCTGCCCAGGATATAAAAAGAGAAAACACACCTCTTCTCTTTCTCCCTCCCTCCCTCCCTCCCTCCCTCCCCCCTCCCGACCCCTCTTCCTTTCTCTCTTGCTGTCTCTGCCTCTCTCTCTGGGGTGCCCCTCCCACCTCCCTGCCCTCCCCTGCTCACATAATAAACTTCTTCATATCATATCTGTTGCCTGGCATCTTATTTTCTAATCATTGCCTTGGTGCTGAGGCCCAATGGGCCATTTCGTTGTCTTCACAGTGGAATCCCATCCCCTTCACTGTCTGCAACAAATTCCTTTCTCTAAGTATGTTGCTCTCCTTTCGCTGCTGGCCCAGACTCAGACTGACCACTTGGCAAGACTGTCCCCAACGTCTCACCCTATTCCTAGGGCCCAGCCTGAAATGTGGACAAACTGGACACCCAGAGAGTCATTGTCTCACGTTGCTGAAAATGGGATGAGGTCAGCCTCGCCCATGTTCTCCTTCCACAGAAACAGCCTCTTGTCCTCTGTGCCTGATGCCCAAACTGTCTCTACCCATGGTGCCGTGTTGCCACAGGAGACAACTGGGACAACTGTCTAGGTGCTGGGGTATGACTCACTAGTCATCTCTGTCACTTTGATTAATATATAGATCCATTTAGGTTGCAATTTATCCTTCTCAGCTCTCTGATAACATTGATGGCTAAGCTGATTTTTAGCTTGATAGCTAGAAAACAGACAATTAGCTCCTTATCCCAAAGTAATCTGCCATGTTAGTTCATTGGTCAATTCATTAGCTAGTTAAAGCTACTAGATAATCGATCTCTTATTTTAAAAAGACAAACACGTTTATCTTACAGACCTCATGTTAAAGGTAAATAGGCTTCAGATATTTTCTCAGTCCTGTTCATATGCAAGAAGCTTTCAACTTCATTCCTAGAGCTACGGTCAGGTCTAGATACTGTCTACCTTGTTAGCAGACTTAAAAGAAAGAGCTCAAATACAACCTTTTACCATCCTTTTAACTAAAGGACAGTGACTGCCCACAGAAATCTCACCTAGATCTTAAAGCTTCCAAGATTTTTATGCGTGTTAGAAGGTCTAGAAAGGTGTTTTAAGATTGGTAAATACAAGTGACGATGGTCAGACTGTCTAAAAGGATATTTTATTTCTTCCTGATGCTACGCTATTGTTGTATTAACTGTTCAGAGAGTTGTCACTAATCAGTGGAGCTCTGATCTGACTATGGTAAAACATTCCACTATACAATCCTCTATCATAGTTCCAAACTCAAGATTTTACATTTCCTTTGGTTTGTCTTTTAAATATAGACTTAAAATGTTTCCCATTGTGCTTTAAATATATATATATCTCCAGTCTTCTGGACAGACCTCTTTCATGGTGTGTAGTGATGCTGAAAGTTAAGATCAAGTGACCTTTTGCCCCACTGCTTTACAGGAAGTTTCTGTCCTCCCCGTGAGCTGTTCCACAGATGTCAGAAAATTCTGTAAGGCTTCTGCCTTTGCTAAGCTCAACTCAAAGAGCATTCATGCTTTTAACCCAAAGTTCTTTTTCCCCCAAGCCTCTGCTATGCTTTGACATGAAAGTATATGTCTACTGCCTTTTCCTACAATATGTACTTCACTGCAGATTGCAAACAATGATGATGCTAATGTGTTTAAAATGTATCTCCTTTTGCAAACATAAAAGGATTCTTGTAACCTACAGGAAATCCACCCCTCAGGTCACGTGGGATCCAGATAATCACTGCTAGCCAACAGCCCACGTTTCTCTCCTGCTGCCTGTGTCTGAGGGTGGGATGCCTACCCCTTCCCTGGTTTTGAGACTTCCCTAACTACCTGATTGCTACTTTCTTGCACTCAACATGGCGGGTTACTGAGTCTTCCCTTCTGGCTGGCGTAAATGCTTTCAGGCGTTCTTGCCAACCTACATCCAAACCCTTCATCTAGAACCTTCTCCCTTGGGTAAGATCTCTCTCTCCCAGCACAATTCCTTCTCCCTCCCCTCTAATTCGTGCCCAAAACCCTAGGATTGGATAACCATGTCTGCTCTTGGACCATGCCCTTGCTCTGGGACCAGCAGCTGACAAGCTTCTGAAACAGATTGTACCAATCTCCTCGACTTAAACCTTGCTCAGGGGATGCTCTGAGAGGTCACTGACTTCTACTCTCCCCCATGGGCATTGTCCATTCGCCATCCCTTCAGGCTCCCTTCTGGGATACCTTCTAGAGAATTTCAAATCCTAGTGCCTGCACTAAGGGCTGCTAAGCTTACATGCCTCTGCAACCAAACTTGGCCTTCAAAACAAAACTTTTTAATTACCACCAGCAATTGGGTAAATGGAAGAAGAGTCCATATGTTCACGTCTTTTCTCTTCTTTGCTCTCCCAAGAGTTTCAAATGTGCACCAAAAGGGAATTTTCTCCCTAACCTGCTAACTTTGTCTTCTGCCAGACTTCCTATTTCCAGGACCACCCCAAAGCAGCTCCCCACAATGCTCCAGTCCAACCTCACAAATCATAGCTGCTGGACCTGCATTGCCCCTCCTAGCTGCAGGTGTTCTCAGAGCCTGGATAGCATATACAACAGCCTGCTCTTCCTGGACTTGGCCAACATTCCAGCCTTTTAACCCCCTGTCACCGCCCCACCCACTGTCAGCAGGATGCAGTCAAAGACATTGATTGTTTTAATCCCTTATCCATTTACAAAAGACTGAAATGGCACACTTCAGAGCCGGACGAACAGCTCCATGTTCTCCCAGCATTCTTCAGTCCCTATCTGCCGCAGGGCAAGGCTTACATACCCTGCCCTCTACCCTGAACTTTCCAGGGCAGAGCTTTTCCTTCCCCTTTATCATATAATTTAAACATTTTTATTGCTCTTACTTTTCTCTCTCTCTTCCCCCATCACATGGCAGCTCACATGGTAAGAGCTGCTTCCAAAGAACCTATATTTATATACTTTAACTTACCTTACATGAAAAGCAATCTAACATCCTCATTTTTTTTTTTAATTATAGGAAAAGGGAGAAATGTTAGCATACCTGCCCCAGTCTGCCTAGTAACCTATGACATCATCACCTGCCTGCCACTAGGTGTGCCCCTGCTCAGGATATAAAAAAGGAAAACTCACTTTGTGTGTGTGTGTGTGTGTGTGTGTGTGTGTGTCCTCTCCTCTCCCTCTCTTTTGCTGTCTGTCTCTTTGTCTCTCTCTCTCTCTCTCTCTCTCTCTCTCTCTGGTGCCCCTCCACTTCCCTGCTCTCCCACGCTTATATAATAAACTTCTCCATATCGTATCTGTTGCCTGGCATCTTATTTTTTTTTGATCATTACAATACCCACTGCATGAACAGCAATTGGACAGAAGCTGCCATCATGGACGGCTGATGACAGGAAATCCTCAGCCTGACTCTCAACAGGATTCCCAACCCCCACCACCATAACAGTGCAGCGAAGAGTAGCCATGCCATATCCGCTGCTTTACCTGTTGAAGGGAGAGCTCAAAGCACTCTCCTCAGAGAGCTGATAGGTGGGTTACACTGCATACTTGGTACACAACACATTGCAGGAACTGAGTCACCCATGTCACCTTACTGCTTCAGGGTCACACACAGCGGGGCCAGATTGGAGCGATGTCAAGGCTGTGTTTGGAATCCAGGAGTTCTTTTCTCTCTTGGGTGTGATATGGTCCTTGGGACCCTGGTGCAGGACAAAACCTTTGATCTGCTCTGACATTCCTGCCATGAGCAAAAGGAGCTAGGGGGATGGTATCTGGGGAAGCAAACACACGCCTTCCCACTGCCCTTGAACTGTGGCTTTTCAAACTCCCAGGGCCGAATCCCAGCTTCCTCTGGGGGCTCCGAGGCGACCCACTGACAAAGCTCGGGGGCTGCGGCACGTCTTTGATCTCTGTCCCATTCATTCTGCCCCAAATCATAGACTCTGGACCTCCCGCCAATTTCTGATCTTTTGTCCCAAGTCACTTCATGAGCAGTCATAAATTGCTTTGAAGATAAAAGCCCACATCAGGGCACCAGGACACAGCGGTTATTTTAATAAGTAGAGCCTGTGCATGTCTTCCTGACATATGAGCTGTTCCAAATATTTATCTTGTTTTCCAGTTCAGCTGCACAGGGAAAGTACATGCAAGGTCCCTTGTGTCTACTCCTCCATCCACCATGATGTGCAGGGAACCTTGTTTTCATAAAAATGTTTGCCTTTTCTCCAATAAAAGAAATGGATGTTTCTCTTGGGAACGGGTCTCTGTTTGCCAAAACCCAAGTCATTCTTTTTAGAAATATCTACTTTTTAAAATATTTAATTTATAACAATGCTTACAAATGCCAGTGAAACATACTGTAATAGTCAAAGGGCTGACAAAGGTCAATGCACATTGAAGGGAACGAGAAGGGATGTGTGTATGGACATGACCACGCATTCGTAAACATGCACGAGATGGTTCTATGAGCAGAGGAGGAAGAGGAGAGAGCCCCTCACTTCTGATGTTCCTGGGCTATGAAGACCCTTTCGCACGAAGTTCTTGAGGCACACCTATGCCAGAGCGCACTGTTGACCACCTTGCTCACCCTGTGCCAGCATCAACAGCATCTCAAGTGTTTTCATCTACTCTGCCAGTATGGTAGGTGCTGCCAAGTCACTGGCACTAACAGCTCATCTGGGCAGAGGCAGTGGGCTCAGAACCTCTGGGCCTGGGCCAGCATCTCGGAGCATCCCTGTTGTCTGCCTTGGGCTGAAGACTTCGCCATTTGGTCTCCATTCTGAGTCATACTTTTGTCTCCCCTGGACAGATGGAGCCCCTGGTGTGGTATGCAGAGGAAGATATGACCCCTGTAGAGCAGAATAGGACAGTTTGGTGCTTTCCCAGTCTCCTCTGTTTTGAGCTAGGAGTTCTAGCAACAACCATTTTCTGCTCCTGTTTCCTTCAAATGTTTTCTCAGACATTGATTTAGCATCCCACAGATCAGAGTCCCACCCCCCGCCCGCGGACAGAGGCTCCATCAACTACACTTGAGCTACTCTCCCCCACTCCAGACACCCTGCCCCACCCCCACCCCAGCCAGTGCTCTTGCATGCTAGCCACTGTCCATTGTCTGACGCTCTCTTCCCAATGCCCACCCCACCCCTTACTGGTCACCTATCTTCTGGGAAACCCTCCTCCTCTTTACTCTTTGAAAGGACCCACTGCTGCATCCTGCTGGGACCTTCTGGGCAGCTGGCGCCTGGCAGGCTTCATGATACCATCAGAATTTCTGCTGGTGCAGTGTTCTGTTTTTGAGAAACCTGGCTACCTCCACTTTCAAGACACCTCACTGGGTCCCTTGTCTCCCTGAAATGCCAGACTAGGCACATCCTGGATAAGTCACACTCCCACAAGGCAAGAATGTGCTCCAGAGCACTCCCTGAAGTATCTGCCCGGGGAGGTGACCTCCATGTGTAACAGGACCAGAGCAAGCTGACCCTGGTCAGCATCCCAACCCATCCCATCAACTTACAATGTAGGATGAAGAAAGAACTGAAGGGGTACAACGTGGGCCCCCTTTGTGCCTTGGGCTTCCAGGGGCCTGACAGCTACTTTCTACTGTGGAGCCACAACTGGTTCACTGGGAATTCCTCATGTTTGGCTAGACTCATCTTTCAGTTTGATTAGCACTATTGAATCTTTAAGAGGATTCCCCACCTTCCTTCCTGCTCTGCCCATTGTAGACTGCCGAGTCAGCTGTGGAACTGTCTGCATGGCGTGTGAATGTGAGTGTGTGTGTGTGCGTGCGCGCGCACATGTATGTAAGGTACATTCAGGATGTCAGGGAGGGTCGTGGTATCCTCTTTTAATCTTTCCACCTATAAGACAGAGTCTTTCACTGAACCTCTGTTTCCCATCCCTCTATTCCTTCGTTCCCCCCTTGGCTTGTCCCTAAGCCCCAGCCATTCTCTTGTACCTTTCTCCCTCCTCCTGCCACCAGTGCTGGGACTACAGGTCTTAAGACCACACTTAGCTTTTTACATGGATGCCGGGTTCTGTTATCCACCGAGCCAGCTCCTCGGCCCACAGCTGACTATTTACATTGGTCTTCTGGTCACTAGCAAAGATTCCAGCTCACCAGCACAACGGCCCTGGAAACCCTTTTCCTTGGGGCAAGCCACAGTCTGCCCAGCTGGCCTTCCTGGCAGTCCTTTCACATGGGATTCAAGATCTCTAACACAGATAGGCCTTGCCAAGCCGTCGGCATGAGTCCCAGTCTCCACAAGCCACAGCGTAGAACCCTGGGCCTCCTTTCCACACAAGTGCTCAGCTGCAGAGCACAAGAACAGACGCTCAGCCATCATAATTGAAGACATAATAAGCACTGGGCTGGCTGCAGAAGAAAACATGATATGACATAGATCATCCTGCCAGGGCCAAAATAAAGTGGAATCCAAAGTTTTAAAATGACAACTGCTCGTTAAAGGCATCATCAGATAAAGCATTCTGCCTATATCACAAATCCAGGGACCGGGAAAGCAGAGAACCACAGCTCTATCCGGGGGACTGGAGACTGCAGCAGGAGAAAGGAAATTACAACATCCAGGGCGACCCAGATGTGCCAGATGAAACATGGCTGGAATGTCCCGTCATTTACCCCGCTGAACGGCAGAGCGAGCACCTTGGCACAGAGCTCCCTTTAACAAACTGGGGAACGGAATTTTTAGTCTGCTTGGTAGCTATAGCCAAATAGCACAGTCGGGGTGGCTTATAAACAAACGGAATCCATTGCTCTGGATTCTGGTGCCTGGGAGTCTACAATCAGAGTGGCAGCATTGTGATGAGAAGCCTCCCTGACCCACAGATGGCACAAGGGTATGTGAGTGGCTCAGGCCACTCGTACAAAGCCACTGACCCTGCTCATGAAAGCCAGGGCCATGAACTGGAGCTGGGGTTACAGGTGCTTGTGAGCTGCCTAATATGGGTGCTGGGTAGCAAACTCAGGTCTCCAGGAACAGCAGAGCACATTCTGAATTGCTGAGCTGTCTCTCTGGGCTCATATATCTTTATTTTTCTATGATGGATATAGAAATTTTTATGGCAGGTTATTTGAACTTATTATTTCATAACAATTTAAATTTAATTTTTTGATTTAATTTTTAAAGATGAAAATATGATCCCTGTTTGGAGGAACCTTAGCTGGAATCTAATGAGGAAGACACTATTGACATTTGGGAACTAGAAAACTATGTCAGGCGAGGCCTGTCCAAGTGCTGAGGCCTGCAGCTTGCCTTCCAAGGGCTACAAAACAGACAGAGTGGAGCTCAGGGTGGCTGAGCCTGGAGGAGGTCAGGAAGGTGGCCCAGATAAAAGAACACATTCTAGTGCCCACGACTTTCTGCTTTGCATGGCTCACATCACCCGCGCCCTCCTCTCTGGCTCCTAGGTGCTGTGTTACCCAGGTGTTTGCTACCTTCCTTAGCAATAGGAACCAAGTTTGGTGAGATGGTGTGGCAGGAGCAGCCTCTCAGGTGAAGGCAGGGCACAGGTAGAACTCACAGTTAAGGGTGCACTGTCTATGCCCCCTTTTGTGACCAATCCTGGCTGCTGCTTCTCCTGGGAGCAGGGATCTCCAGTGTGCAGTTCTCAATGGCAGAGCTCTACATCATCTTCACTCTGAGCCACATCAATCTCTGGAGACACAAAGCCTTTCAAGGGGCTGTGTGGTACCACCTGGAAAGGAGCCAGTGCTCAGATGCTTTATCAGGAAATGTATTTCCTTCATAAAATATTTTCAGAACACAGTTGGATGAATACTGAAACCAGCCCTAGCTGCTCTTTGCCAGCCTCTCTCTCTCTCTCTCTCTCTCTCTCTCTCTCTCTCTCTCTCTCTCTCTCTCACTCACTCTGCAAGTGGGAGTCACAGCCTCATGCACCCTAGTTGTTCCTACAGTATATAGTATATTCAGACTAGTGTGTTCAGTGGGTTACTTAGCAGCTAACAATCCATGCTTTAGAAAAACATTAAAAATATAATTTTAATGTGTGTGTGTCTATGTATTGATATGTGCATGTGAAGGGAGTTCAGGAAAAGCTGTTGGGTCCTCTGGAACTGGAGGTATAGGTAGTTGTGAGCTTCCTGGGTGTTAATGCTGGAAATTAAATTAGATCCTCTCAGAAATCCGTTCTGCTCTTAACCACAGAGTTGTCTATCCAGCATTGCCCTAAGTCACGAGTCTAGACACTGCAGGACCTCTGCTTCAAGGTCTCAGTTGTACCCAGACATCTGCCATAGCTGGGTCTTTCCTGGAATGCATCTTGGGAAGGATCCGCTTCCAAGCTCATGTGGTTTGGAGAGAATTCCATTCCTTTCAGGTCACTGGACTGAGGCCCACAGCGCCCTGCTTGCTGCAGCTTGCACGCTGGAGGCTTCCCTGAGTTCCTGTCACTGGCCTTTGCACGGTGGCTTACTCCATCAAAACAGCCAGAGAGAGCCAAGGCACCTGGGACACCAAAGAAAGGACCTGGCATTACACACCTGTTATTTAGCACTGTGGGTGCTTGGGAAGCTGAGACAGGAGGATGATGCATTTGATCTCAGCTTGAGCTACATAGCAAAGGATCATCTAAAAAGCAAAATGGGCTGGAGTGATGGCTCAGTGGGCACGAGGGCTTACTATGTGAGCCTGAAGACCTGAGTTCTCATCCTAGAAAGCAGGAATAGAAGAGAAAGTCTAGGACGGTGCTTTCTTAGGCACAGCCTCCAAGTCTGAGTGTTAAGGTGGGTGAACATGTTCCCTTCTTCTAGTTAACAGCAAGGGTGGGGCAGTGGGATGTCACTTTATGGTTATGTTAGGGAATATCATAGCTTCCATCTACCCAGACGACTGCCTTGGAGGCCACTTAAAAAGCCAGGTGTGCCAGCACCTGCCCCTTTAACCACAATGCTGTGGTGACGACAGATAAAAGAACCACTGACTGGGGTTTGGTAATTATCAGCTTAGCTCCAGGTTCTGTGGGTAAGATAGATCACGATAGAGCAGGACATCTCCACCTTTTTTTACAGGTATGTGCCCCTCCCTATACACATTAGGGTGCATGCACCACACACACACACACACACACACACACACACACACACACACACACACAGAATTGGAAGGAGTCACTAAAATTTTTAGCATCAATAAAACCTCCTTTTTCTCTCACTAAAGATGCATTTCCATATTTATTTATTTATTCATTTATTTTATTTCTTTTTTGAGACAGGATTTCTCTGTGTAGCCTTGGCTGTCCTGGACTTGATTTGTATACCAGTGTGACCTCAAACTCACAGTGATACACCTGCTTCTGCCTCCTTGAGTGCTGGGAATCCAGGCATGTGCCACCACGCCTGGCTTCCATCATAATTTTTAAATAATTATTTAAATCAAAGTCTTTTTTTATTGCAATGTGGAATGATATTAAAGTAACTAAGTACAGCACTGCAGCAGGAAGGAGACAGGCTAACTGCATGCCTTTGCCTCTCCTCTAAACCCGTCTCTGTAGCAAACCATCTGATATGGCCTTCCCCTTCTCACTGCCAGGATCTGTAGCAGAAATCTTCTCCTCCAACCTTCCTCATCATTTATCCTGGTATCCCAGGCCCCAAGTCCAGCAGACACTCTTTGGGAACCTACCAGCCAAACCTAGCTGAAAAGCAAGGAAGCCAGCAAAGCAGATAACAGGCTTCAGAGCTCCATTCTTCCTCCTCTCCTCCACATCTAATCTCCAAGTCTCATCTTCAGCTCTGATTCAGACTACCCATTGTGTCCTTTCACTCTTTGGCCCATTGCCAGGGGACTAAACATATGCTGGTGGAATGCCCTGCTTTCCCCTCTCCTATTGACAAACTCCTTGACCCAGACGCAACCCATATCCATTTCTAACTATCAGTTCCCAATACCTAGAAACACATTTTACCTAGAACTGCCAGTGGCCACAACAACTGTCAGGATGCCAGAAGAATTTCCTACCAGGCAATAGGCAGCCACCACATTCTCCCAAGGCCCAGAGAGGGCAACAGAAGCCAAAGAACAAAACACCCACTCAGCAAAGACAAGACCAGATACCAGGCACCTAGAGTTATAATCTTTCCAAATGCCAGGTGCCTCGCTATCAGCATAAGAAACACATCAACAACAGCCATGACACTATGTCTCCACTAGAGCCTAGCAACCTCCCACAGCAGGCCCTGTTCCAACATAGCTGAAGCACATGACAGAGACCTTAAAATAGACTTTATGTGTATGATACAGGTCCTTAAAGAGGAAATGAATAAGTCCCCTAAAGAAATCTATGAAAATACAAATAAACAGTAGAAGGAAATGAATAAAACAGTTCAAGGCCCAAAAGTGGAAACAGTGTTAATAAAGACAACTCAAACTGAGGGAAATTTGGAAATAAAAATTTAGAAACTTGAACAGGGACCACTGAGGCAAGTGTCACTAACAGAATACAAAAGATGGAAAAGAAAGCTTTAGGCATTGAATATTGTAGGAAAAAAATGGATAGTAAAGTAAAATGTTAAAATTGAAGTTAAAAAAAAAACTGGCACAAAATATCCAGGAAATCTAGGACATTATGAAAAGACCAAATCTAAAAAGAATACAAATAGGAGAAAGCAGTTCAAAAGCACAGAAAATAAAGTTGGAGAGATGGCTCAGTGGTTAAGAGCACTGTCTGCTCTTCTAAAGAACTTGAGTTCAATTCCCAGCAACCACATGGTGGTTCACAATCATCTATAATGAGGTCTGATGCCCTCTTCTGGTGTGCAGGTGTAAATGCAAGCAGAACACTGTATATGTAATACATAAATAAATCTTTTTTAAAAAGCACTGAAAATATTTTCAACAAAGTCATAAAAGAGAAATTTCCTAACCTAAAGAAGGAGTTGCCTGTCAAGGTATGAGAAACATACAGAATATCAACTAGATTAAACCAGAAGAGAAATTCCCCTCAGCACATACTAATCAAAACACTAGAGGTACAAAGAAAGAATATTAAAAACTTCAAGGGAAAAAGACCAAGTAATATATAAAGACAGACATATTAGAATTACAGCCAACTTTTAAGTAGAGACTTTAAAAGCCAGAAGCAGTTGGACAGATTGTAGGAGCCTCTCAGAGACCACAGATGCCAGCTCAGACTACTATATTCAGCAAAACTTTCAACCACAGTAGACAAAGTAGGATATTCCAAAACTGAATTTAAGTATTATCTATCCACAAATTCAACCCTACAGAAGGGGCTAAAAGGAGAACTACAACCTGAAGAGGTTAAGTACACCCAAAAAGGCTCAGTGAATATTTCCTGACCAGAAAATCAGGGAGGGAAACATGCAACACACACACACACACACACACACACACACACACACACACACACACACACACCTTAAAAATAACAACACATGCCTTATAACAATAACAAAACAATAGGAATCAGCAAACACTTCTCTTCTCTTTAATATCTCTCAACATAAATGGTTTTAATTTCCCGATTAAAAGCTACAGACTAACAGAACAGGTACAAAGCCAGCATCCATTCATCTGCTGAAACACACCTTAACATCAAGCATAGATGTCACCTCTGGGTAGAGGGATGGAAAAGATATTCCAAGCAAAAAGACCTAAGAAGCAAGCTGGTGTAGCCATTTTAGTATCTTTGACAACATAGACTTCAAACAAAAACTAATCAGAAAAGATAAAGAAGAATACTACATCCTTATCAAAGGTAAAAAACCACCAAGGTGGCATTACAATTCTTAATATCCATGCACTAAACACAAGGGCATCTAAGATGATAAACAAAACACTACTACAGCTTAAATCACATATTGGCCTTCATATGCTGAGAGTAGGAAACTTCAATACCCCACTCTGACCACCAGATAGGCTTTTCAGCCAAAAACTAAACAGAGAAATGCTGGGACTAACTGGTGTCATAAACCAAATGGACCTAAGATATTTACAGGACATTTCACCCAAACACAAAGATTATACCTTCTTCTCAGCACCTCATGGAGTTTTCTCCAAAACTGACTACAAACTCAGACACAAACCAAGCCTCAACAGATACAAGAAAACTGAAATAACAGTTTGCATCCTATCTAACTACCAAGGATTAAAAGGGATATCACCAAACGCAGGAGCCACAGAAAGCATACACATTCATGGAAGCCAAACAGCTCACACTGAATGAAACATGGGTCAAGGTAGAACTTAAGAAAGAAATTAAAGACTTTCTGGAGTGAAAATGAATACACAGCATATCGAACTTATCAGACACAACGAAGGCAGTGCTAAAAGACATGTTTACAGCACTGTGTTTCTGTATAAAAAGTTGGAGAGATCTCACACTAGTAACTTAATAGCACACCTCAAAGCTCTAGAACAAAAGGAACAAACATGACCAAGAGGAGTAGATGGCAATAAATAATCAAGCTCAAGGCTGAAATCAATAAAGTAGAAACAAAGAGAGCAATACAATGAATCAATGAAACAAAGAGTTGCTCTTTGAGAAAAATCAACAGAACAGACAAACACCTATCCAAACTAACTAAAAGACAGTGGAATAATATCCAAATTAACAAAATCAGAAACAAAAAGGGAGATATAACAACAGAAACCAAGAAAATTCAGAGAATCATAAGGATTCTCTGTACTCCACCAATTTGAAAAATCTGAAAGATATTGATAATTCTCTTGGTAAATACCACATACTAAAGTTAAATAATGATCAGATAAGCAATTTAAACAGATCTATAACCCATAGTGAAATAGAAGCAGTCATTAAAAGTTTCTCCCCCTGCCCCCACCAAAAGCCCCCAGCTAGATAATTTTGGAACAGAATTCTACCAGACTTTCACAGAAGAGTTAATGCCAATTCTCCTCAAATTATCCCACAAAATAGAAACAGAAGGGACATTGCCCAGTTCATTTTATGAGGCCACAGTAATCCCTTTAAAAAAAGAGAATTACAAACCCATTTTCCTTATGAACATAGATGCAAAAATACTCAAGGAAATACTTGCAAACCGAATCCAAGAACACATAAAAAAGATTATCCACCATTGTCAAGGAAGCTTCATGCCAGAGATGCAGAGAAAGTTCTTAATATGATAACTAACAAATGTAATCCACCTTATAAGCAAACTGAAAGGTAGTTTTAATTGTCTTTCAGTTTGAAACAACATGATCATCTCATTAGACGCATAAAAGGCCTTTGACAAAATTCAGCATCCCCTCATCATAAAAATTCTAGAGATATTAGAGATACAAGGAACATAATAAAGGCAGTTTACAGCAAGCCCATAACCATATCAACATAAATAGAGAGAAATGCAAAGAGATTCCACTAAAATCAGAAATAAGACTAGGTGTCCACTCTCTTCATGTTTTTAAATATACTACTTGCTGTCTTAGCTGGAGTAATAAAACAACTGAAAGATACCAGGGGATATAAATTGGAATGGAAGAAGTAAAAATATTCTTATTTGCAGATAATATCATTATATATATATATATATATATATATATATATATATATATGACCTTAAATTTTTTTTACCAGAAATCTCCTACAACTGATAAACACCTTTAGCAAAGTAGCTGAATATAAAATTAAAAGAAAAAATCACTATCCCTCCAATACACAAATAACAAATGGGCTGAGAAAGGAATTAGGGAAATAACACCTTTAACAATAACCTCAAATAATATAAAATATCTTAGGGTAACTCTAATCAAGCAAATGAAAGACTTTTATGACAAAAACTTTAATGTGTTGAAGAAAGAAATTGAAGAAGATATCAGAGGATGGAAAGATCTCCCATGCTCATGAATTGATAAGAGTAATAGTAAAAATAGCCATCTTACCAAAAGTAATCTGCAGACACAACACAATACCCATCAAAATCCCAACGCAATTATTCACATATCTTAAAAAGACAATTCTCAATTTCACATAGAAAAACAAAAAAACAGAAATGCTAAAAACAGTCCTAAAAAATAAAAGAGCTGTTGGAGGTGTCACCTCAAATTGTACTACAGAGCTATAGTTTAAAAAAAAGAAAGAAAGAAAGAAAAGAAAAGAAAGAAAGAAAATAATGGTACTGGCACAAAAACAGACATATTGATTGGTGGAATCAAATTGAAGACCCAGACATTAACTTACACACCTATAGACACTTGATTTTTTTTTATAAAGAAGCCAGAAATACATGGAAAAAACAGTATCTTCAACAAATGATGCTGATCGAACCAGATGGCTGCATGTAGAAGAATAGAAATAGATCCGTATCTATCACCCTGCAGAAAATTCAAGTCCAAGTGGATCAAATATCTCAACGTAACCAGATACACTGAGCTTGACAGAAGAAGACTTGAACTCATTGACACAGAAGACGACTTCCTGAATAGAATACCTTACTTAGCGCAGGCACTAAGATCAACAATTAGTAAATGGGACCTCATGAAACTTAAACACTTTATATGGCAAAAGACATCATCATTCAGACAAAGCAGCAGCCTACAGAATGGGAAAAGATTTTTATTAACTACAAACCTGAAAGAGGGCTAGTATCAAAAATATGTAAATAACTCAAAGAACTATCTATCAAGAAAAGAAATAACCCAGTTAATAAATGGGGTAGAGATACAATCAGGTCTCACAAGAGAAGATACCCAAATAGCTGAGAAGCACTTAAAGAAATGTTCAACATCCTTAGTCATCAGGGAAATGCAAATTAAAACTACTCTGAGATTTTATCTTACATCCATCAGAATAGCTAAGATCAGTAAATCTAATGGTATCTCCTCCTGGCAAGGATATGGAATATGGGGAACACTCATCTACTGCTAGTGGGAGTGAAAACTTGTACAGCCATTATGGAAATCACTGTGGGAGTTCCTCAGGAAGATGGCAAGCAATATACCTCAAGATGCAGCTATAACATTCTTGGGCATACACCCAAGGGGCACTTGATCCTTCCACAGAGACACTTGCTCAACCACGTTCATTGCTGCTTTATTCATAATGGCCAGAAATTGGTAACAATCTAGGTATCTCTCAACAAATGACTAGATAAAGAAAACATGGCACAACCGAGTATTATTACTTAACTGTTTACAAAAAAAAAAAATGAAATAATGCAACTCACAGGTAAATGGATGGAACTAGGAAAAAACCATCCTGAGTGAGGTAACCCAGACCGAGAAAGACAAATACAGTATGTATTTACTTATATGTGGATATTAGCTGTTAAGTCAATGACAATATCCAAGCTACAATCAGTCAAATCACAGAAGTTAAGTAGAGTAGGGACTTGGCAGGAGAGGGTCTCCCTAGGAAAATAAAATAGGATAGATAGTTATGGATAGATTGGGGGTGCCTAGAGCAGGAGGACCAAGTGGAGAGGGTGCAGGAACCAGGGACGAGGGACACTTGGGGAGAGACAGCTAGCAGGAAGGGCCATTTAAGGGGAAGGATGGAAACAATGCAATAGAAGCTTCCTAAAATATGTACATATGCAAAGGTGATCCAGATGAAATCAGCAAATAATGGGGGAGACAGATCCCAAAATGAACATCTCTTGTTACCAAATGAGGATTTCAGTAGTAGGATTGGGTTAAATCTAATTGAGTTATTGGCCAAGGTGGTTCCAGTAGGATTGGGTTAAATCTAATTGGCCAAGGGGGTCCCATGGGAACCCTCCCCAAACCTGGGCTGTTTCCAAGACTATAGGTTGTTCACTACAAATTGACTAAACTGACAGGAAGGCTCCATTGCTGAAGACAACATCTGCACAGCTCAATGAGCATGCAGAAGTTGAGCTAATGTACATAGAGCCTTTGCCCCTGTGTGCTAACGACATTGGTACAGGAAAGTATTCAGCCCACTAACAAAGGACAAATGTAACCGCTAACCCAGCTGAAAACCCTTTGATTTACAATGCTGTCCTGTCTGCAAGATATGCTAGGACCAATGGTGGCACAAAACTTGTGGGAGTGTCCAACCAATATCTGATTTAATTTAAGGCCCACTCCGTTAGGTGGAACCCATACCTGACACTGCTTGAGTGACCAAGGACCTGAGACTAGATAGCCCTGAGACCTAGGATAAAACCAAATACCACTTTTTTAAAAAGCAATAAAATGACTCCCAATAACATTCTTCTGTACTCATAGGTCAGTGCCTTGCCCAGCCATCATCAGAGAAGCTTCCTCTGGCAGTAGGTGGGAACAAACAGCGACCCAGAACCAGACATCATTCAAAGAGTGAGAGACCTTGAAACACTCAGCCCTAACGGGATGTCTCCATCAAATCCTTCCCCTCAGGCCTCATGGAACCCCAAGGAAAGGAGGTGAAAGTGTGTAAGAGTCAGAGTGATGAAAAGATACCAAAAAACCAAGGTCCTCTAAATCAAGAAGATAGATATACACATGGACTCCCAGAAACTGTTGCAGAAGGCATGGGTCTGCACGGTCTGCATCAGATAAGGTCCTAGAACTAAAAGGAGACGTGGACAGAGGCCACCATCCCTAACCTGGAAGCTAGCTCCAATTGATAGCCACTTGCAAGGCTATCCTCCAAGGACAGTCTCCAAGGGAGTCTCACTGAGGAAACAAAGTCCCCTTAAGGGTAGGCTGCATGCCCAACAGTAGATGGCCAACAGACAATGGGCTAGGTGACATCCTTGGAGGATCCTTGTCCTGTAATGTCATGTCAGGGATTTTCCTTTTTATTATTTTTCTTTTACCTTATTATTTTTAATGTCTTTATCTTAATTAAAGATAAAGGGGGAAACCATATCAAGATATATTATATGAAGGGGAAAATCTATTTTCAATAAAAAGAAAAACTAGGCTGAGCGCTATGGTACATGCCTGTAATCCCAGAACTTTGGGAAGCAGGGACAGGTGGATCTCTATGAGTTCAAGGCCCGCCTGGCCTACAAAGCAAGTCTAGGACAGCCAAGGCTACACAGAGAAACCCTATCTTGAAAAAAAAAACCTAAAAGTTAATAAGAAAATATAGAAGATATTTTCTACATGCACTTCTTCTTTTCTTTTGCATATACACCTGTGTGCCTGTATGTAGACGTGAGTATATATGGAGACCAGAGGCTAGACTTAGGTGAAATCCCTCAGGAGCTGTCATGCTGGCTTGTTTTTGTGCATGTGACGTCAGTACCTTCACTTGGGAAGAAGGAACCTCAATTGAGAAACTGCCTTTATTATACTGGGCTGTGGCTGTGCCTGTGGGCATCTCTTGATTAATGCTTGTATCAGAATCCATCACACTATGGGCAGGTGGTCGTGGGTACTGTAAAGAAAGTAGGCTGAGCAAGCTATAGGCAGCAAGCCAGTAAGCGTCATTCTTCTATGGCTTCTACTTCAGTCCCTACCTCCTCAGTCCTGCCCTGAGTTCCTGTCATGACCTCCCTTGACAATGTATGGGAAGCTGCAGGCCAAATAAATCCTCTCCTCTCTGGTGCTTTTGCTAAGTGTTTTATTATGGCAACACAGAAACCAAACTAGGACAGCTGTCTACCATGCTGTTTTTGTTTCTGTTTTTTTGTCTTTTTGAGTTATTGCTGTTGTTTGCTGTTGTGTGTTTTGATAGAGGGTCTCTCAGTGGCATGGAGAGCTCGTAAGTAGACTAGGATGAGTGGACGGCAAATCCCAGGAACCCACCTGTCTTAGTTTTATTTTTGTGGTTGTGGTAAAAACACTCCAACAAAAGCAACCACCGTTCCCAGGCACAGTTCATCAGAGCTGGGATGCCGAGGATGCAGGGAGTCAAAGCAGCTGCTCACATCTGCAATCAAAGCAGAGAGAGGATGGCCGCACAGGGGCCTACATTCAGCTCGGCTTCTTTACTCCTACAGTGAGCGTCCAAACTCAGAGAACAATGCTGCCGCCTACGCTCAGCCTCCAGCTTGCCACATCAGTTACACAGTCAAGCAAGTCCCCACAGATGAGTCTACTAGCCAATGTGACCAAGACAATCCCTCACAGCTCTTTTCCTGGCCAATTCTAGATTGTGTCAAATCGATAATTAAAACAAGTCCCCACGCCTCTTGTCGATGCTTCCCTGGATTCAAAGCATGAGCCACAAAACCTGGATTTTTATGTGGGTTCCGGGATGCTTGCATTTGCAGGCAAGCACTGCATCTCTCCCACACATTTAAATACATTTCTGTGGTAAAGAAACAAGCTAGGCAATCAATATAAATTTTAAGTGACAAAAAATATTTTCTTGGGATAAAATTTGGCACAGAAAGTGAACAGAAGCACAGGTAGGACGTTATTAAATTTCCAACAGCTAGAGAAAAGAACATTTATGCACTTTGAATGAAATGATAGTCAGTATCAAATCCCCCGTTTGCATTTACATTCCAAGAGATCTATCTTGAAATGTAATGAAAGTACTTTGTCTTGACATGTCAACATTTACATTATACAGAAGATCCCAACTTTTGTAGTTATTTAAATTTTGAAGAGAAAAGCTTTAATGCCACCTTTAAAATGGGCAAAGCAGCACAGCGTCCCAAATTCCTTTAGTGTGTAGGTTAATAGGAAGATTGGAAAGCAGTAGGTTTATACAGTTTAAAGTTATCAGCCTCAAGGTACCAAAGGATGAAATCCATTACTGCCAAAGCATCTGAGTGAAGAAGAAACCCAGAATTTCCCAACCTATCAATTACTTTCATTTATTGTTCAATGTACAAATTTCATGAAGTATTGCAAGTCAAAGCAAATCTCTTGCTCCCCAACCTTCTCTCTTTTAATGTGAGGTGGAATTCAGGATCTTAAAGATGCCAGTGTTGATTTGAATAAGAATTTCTCTCCTAGGCTCTTGTATTTGAATACTCGGACCCCCAGTTGGCAGAACTGTTTAAGAAGGATTAGAAGTTGTGTCCTTGTTGGAGGAGGTACAGGACTGGAGCGTGGGCTTTCAGGTTTCAAAAACTCACACTTTTCCAGGTGTCTCTCTTTTTGCCATCAACTTTCAGATCAAGATGTGAGTGCCCAGCTGTTCTTGAGCACCTGTAGCTAGCTGTACATGTATGCCACTGCGCATGATCAATTTATATTTGCCCACTCATGGACAGAGACAAAGAATGTGTGCTTGGCTCCTCCGTATTTTAGTCTCAATTAACCTATACACAACTCTGGCACATTTTCACCTGCCCCCTGATTTTTGATTGGCATTGCCAAAATGGTGCTACCTGAGAATGTCAGACTGGGGCTGGCTCCCTGCCCATCTGGCCTGTTATAACTAAAAGATTGGTTAGCCAAACAGAAATCCGGAGCTCTGGTTTTCTTCTCTTGGCCTCCATGCCCTGTCTTGGGCATCTATGAAACCAGAGGAGAAGGGGCAGGAAGCCTGAACAAGGGAGCTGGAGGCTGCATTTCCAGAGTCTGAGGCAGCACAGTGGCCTTACAGTGCAGCCCTGCCTGTTTTGAGGCCACTTCCGTGGTGCAATGTCCTCAGACTCATACATAGTACAAGCATGTAACAGCGAGTGGGAGTGATAGACTGAGCTCTGACCTGCCCCAGGGCACTGGCACAGCTGGCATATAAAGTCATAGCTGGTTGAGTTCCCTCTAAACAAAAGCTGTACAAGGCCGACCATGGTCCCTTACTTTTCAAATGCACTGATACTTGGAGGACTGGAAAACCACCTTCATGCTAATCTTTTTGCATTTCAGATTATTTTTCTTTTCTTTTATTATTGTCATTTTTTAATTTTCCCTTTTCAATCGTCTTTCCTTTGTTGTGCAGTCTCAGGTTTGCACGCAATGCTTTCCATCCTTTTACTGTACCCCCTGGCTAGTAGCCAGGTTCCTTGCACTCAACGTCTTTCAATATATTCATTGCTGACAGACTTGCTGAGGAATGGCATTCAGCCCACATTGCTAAGAAGGAAGGAAAGAAAAGGAAATTAAACTAGATATCAAATGGGATAAGTGCTGAAGAATTTGCAAAGGGAACAAAGCCTGAGAGGATGGCTTCATGCTCAAGGAGACAAACAAAATCCTCAGAGCCAGAGTACACCACACAGATAAGGGAAGCGTAGGCCCCCTTAGCCTCAAGGCAGAAGAGGTGACACTCAAGGGCTCGGAGAAGCCCCAGCAAGGACGGTGGGTGGTGCCGAGGGCAAGGATATTGTACCCAATATCAGGAAGGATCACCATTAGCACCCACCTGGCACAGAGCTTCTGAGTAAATCCCAAGCTGGCTGCTGTGCATCTAAGCCTTGAAAGTGTGTGTGTGTGTGTGTGTGTGTGTGTGTGTGTGTGTCTGTGTGTGTGTCTGTGTGTGTGTCTGTGTGTACACTCATACACAACTGTTAAGCGGCTAGAAGAAGTCAAGAAGTGTTCTCCTCTCTTCTATGACTCTGTACCTTGTTCCTTGGAGACAAGCTCTCTCCCTGAGCCTGGACTCATGTTGGTGGCCAGCAAGGCACACTGGTTTTCTTTCCCCACCCCCTTCCTCAAAGCTGGGGCTACAGACACAAGGGACCATACATGCCTTTTTTTGTGTAGGTAGTGGGGATACAAACTCAAGTCCTCATGCTTATGTAACAAGTGCTCCTACCCACTGAGCCGCCTCCCCAGACCAATTGCTGATCCTTTCTAGAAACTTCCAGGTATCTATAAAGATGGGGGGGGTGAGATCATGCCCGACCATAAGGTTTCCCCTGAAATCTTACATTCTGTATCATGCATATTCTTCCTCCCTAGTCTTTCCTCCTGGCCTGAAACAATGGCTAAGGCATTAGATGGCTTGTTTCCAGAAAACTCACAGAGTCCTGGGAACTTGGTTGGAATAGCATTCAGCTTACAGTTTGAATCATCACGCTACCCAGAGTGGGTGGGTACGGGGCAGTATAGGAGCTCACCCCTGCTATACTGCAGACAAGATCCACATTACTGGAATCTGAAATGTAGCATCAAGCCCTCATAAGCTCAAGTGGCTTAGATGCTCAGCACAGTGGCTTGACAAGGTGTGTTGTCACAGGGGATTTCTCAGACAAGGAGAGCATATCATGTTGAGTGCTCTGGGATGCAGCTCATGGGGAGAGACTTTGCCACACTTTGGGCTTCTTCTAAATGGAAAAAGAAAAAGAAAATCATCCTGAAGGCATTGATTCTGCCTTGGTTAGCCTAAACGGGACAAGAATCTGATACTTTGGCCAAGTTTTTCTGTAAAAACCACAATGTTTTGTAAAAGAGAGAGAAAGAAAAGGCAAAAACTTTTGAGGAGGACAAGGGCTAAACATCACCACTGTAAGGAAGGTGAAAGGTCCAGAGTGGTTTCTTGGTGCCATCAGCCGAGGTTCTTCCCTTGGCTTAAGGCTGGGTGGATTCAAATTCACTCTTCAAAATGAAAGCTTTGCCCTTGGTTCCTCGGGTATCGTTTCAAGACTTGGCTGCAGACCCGGAGGCCTCTTCAGCACCGCCCATGCTTGAAACTGTTCTAAAAAACTTCAAGGAACGTTTTCCTAGTGAATCATCATCTGTGGGTAGGAGGGGACATCAGTCAAGTAGGCATCAATTTTTCCTTGGACCATTCAGATAAGGACATATCGCGGCCACAGTCCATGCCGAGGGTTTTTGTTTTGTTTTAATTCCTTGCTTGAATTTGTTCCGAGGCAGGAAGTGAATGTCTGCAGAGATAAATGAAAGGGAATGGCTTTAGCAAACAGGCTTTGGCGACATTTTTCTCAATGATTGGTCCTGGGATTCTGCCCTTTGGCCATAAATCCCACTAAATGAGCAATGTGAAAATCCTTCAGCCAGAAGTGCTGGCCCACTCGGTGAGCACCCATGGCACAAGTCAGTGAGCCTGGAGGCCCCTCTCAGAACGGGAGTCAGAACAAATCAAGCACAGTGAATTATCAGCAGACCCTGTGAAATTCAGACTCAGGCTGTGTCTCATTGCAGGTTTTACAACTGAGATTGCTAACACCCCATCAAAGCTGCCCAGAGGCAGCCACCACCACATTGTTTTCACAGGCCTGCTTAGAAGCAGTTTTGTTTGGCTAGGCCCAAGCCCCCTAGACAGCTGCTACTCTCCTTAGAAGTTTCTAGGTATAGAAGGCTATCTCTCAACTGGAGAGAAAGCCCCATGGTAACTAACAGTTCACGGGGACATGTGTGCTGACACTCACCTTTGCCCTGTGACAGTCAAACAGGCTCAGGGGTTCAGAAGCACAGCACAAATTTATGCACAGGCACACACATCTTTATGCACCTTTGAGAACTCCCCTGAGAAAGCATTGCTTTTGACAAGTGCAATTTCTCTGTGTTCTAAATCAGGTATATTTTATGAAAGCCAGGATGTTTGGCCAGCTCTGTGTCTGCGAGAATTTGGAATGATCTCCTACAGGGGTTTGAGAGGAGTCCATTATGTGAGCAGCATCAAAAAGGACTGGTGGAAAGAAATGCAGACACACTAAATGTTTGTAGGGACTCCTCCAAAGAAAGGCCCACAGCAAGCACTGGAAAAGGCTATGCATTGCATTGAGCTACTACTGTACTTAGAAAGTACATCATCAGGACATGCTAAGTACAAATACCTGGCCAGACAGGCGGGGGAAGCAGGTAGGCACCGTTCCCAGGGGTTGGAGAGTAGGGCATTCTTAAAAGTACAATCTTATTTATCTATTATTATTATTTGTTGTTGTTGTTTTCCTTTTTTATTTATTTTTAATTTATTCACTTTACATCCTGGTTGTAGGCCCCTCCCTTGTCTCCTCCAGATCCTACCCTCCCTTCCTCTCCCCCTCTCCCCCTAGTCCTCAGAAAGAGGGGAGCCCCCCTCACTTCTTTCAGTACTAAGCCCAGGAAAGTTCTGCTTTGGTCACCCTTCCTGAGAATAAGTGTGCGCATCAGGCTGGTCTGACAGGAAGCCCTTTGCCTCCAAGGAGCAGGCAAGCAGGCTATCCTAGTCATGAGAAGCGACAAGTTTCACAAATCCTCGCTGACCTTGGGTTTCTGGCAAGCAGTGTGTCATCAAAGCCACGGAGGGCAGGAGACTGAGAGGACAATGGCAGTGAGGGGGTGCCTTCACGTGGTAAAAGCCACCACTAACTGTGGCTTCCATTCTACTCAGGCCACAGCTGCTGGAGAGGAACTGTGAGGGGAAGGTGCCCATAAAAAGCCTGGCAGGCACCCACCCCCATCTCCCCCCCACATCCCTGTCCCCAACATGCCCGGTGAATCATGCTGGATGCCTCCAGGGCATGAGTGTCGCGATGACAGTTGGCTTCCGTGGACAGAGAAGCTTACATCACACACCAGCTCAGCTCCTATGCCTCAACCTAACTCAGACCTCTGCGGGTAGCTTAGGAGGGAAAACCAACCCTTAGAACGGTCATCGGCAAAGGAGGCCAGAGACACCGAATCTGAGAGTAAATAAGACGGTGTTCACTCGGCCTTTTATCTAGTGTTGCTGTTAAGAAACAAGCTCACTCCCGTGAAAGGCACTCCCTTCCTTTTATAACCGTGCTCTCGCACAGATATCCTGTCCTGGAACATTCTGTCCCGTGCCAACCAACCCAGCCTTGCATCCCAGCAGTGGGCATAAACAGAGGCCATTCCTGTTCTAGGAATTGTGCCCAGAACCTCCAGAGTCATTCTCCTTGGAAACTTGACAGTCACCAAGAGTCCTAAGCAAGAGAACGCTGTCCTCCCAGTTGTTGTTCCTCCTTCATTTCCTACCCCCTCCTCTCTGCTCTTCCTTCATACATACTGACAATGTAGTTCGTCATTCGTCTATAATTTATACAAACCTCCTATAGAGATTCCCAGGAAAAAAGAGGCCCTCATGGTATCCACAGAAAATAGTAGAACTCACAACACTGTGTTGCTTCCGGTTTCAATGTTTATTTTTCTTAAAATGAGCTTGCCAGAATAAAAATAATGGGAGGGTGTTCAAATTTCATTTCTGTTACTGTGACAAAACATTCTGAAAACAGGCAACTTAGAGTTTATTTCAGTTTACATTTCCAAGTTCCAGTCCATCATTGTGGGAAAAGCAAGGCCTTGAAGGGCTTCAACCAGCCAGTGACATCACATCCGGAGGAAGATGAGCATCAATGCATGCGCGCTCACTTGCTTGTGCTGTGCCAGCTGACTCTGTACCCTTAGGTAGTTTGGGACCCCTTGCCTAGGGGATGGTGCTGCTCACAGTAGGCTAGGACTTTGCACCTCAATCAACTTAAGACAATTTCCTCCACGGACATACCCACAGGCCAACCCATTGAGACTCTCTTCTCACGTGATCCCAGCTTGTGCTATGTTGATGATTAAAGCTAATCATGAGAGGGAGTGTCCCAATCAACTTTCCCATAGGTCTCTAAAAGAAATGCTCTAATCTTTCTATTTTGTTTTTTAAAATATATTTTATTAATTTATTCATATTACATCTCAATTTTTATCCCATCCCTTGTATCCTCCCATTCCTCCCTCCCTCCCATTTCCCATTACTCCCCTCCCCTATGACTGTGACTGAGGGGGACTTCCTCCCCCTGTATATGCTCATAGGGTATCAAGTCTCTTCTTGGTAGCCTGCTATCCTTCCTCTGAGTGCCACCAGGCCTCCCCATCCAGGGGACGTGGTCAAATATAGGGGACCAGAGTTCATGTGAAAGTCAGTCCCCACTCTCCACTCAACTGTGGAGATTGTCCTGTCTATTTTGTATATTGTACCTTAGAGGCAGAAATTGATGTGGCCCATGCCCTTGAGGAAACCACAGTCATTTTCCTCCCCACCCACAGAGGGAAAGATCAGTGAATGGCTACCGTTGTGAATATCATGGCAAAGAGGCAAGTGTGGTGGGGGCAGGACCCAGAGCTCACTCTGCTGGCTACAGAGAATTGTAAGAACAAGGGTAGAAGACACAGGAGACAGGCAGCCTGCCCCTTCTAAGGAAGGAACCTTAGAGCAAAAAGGCAAAGCAAGTGGCTGACCATCTGGCTCAGTGACGGAGCCCTCTGTTAGCATACACAAAGCCCTGGGCCCATCCTCAGCAATCTCCCATTCACTTACTCCCCAAAGCATGGAAAGCAGGGCCAGGTAGGTCCCCTGGGGCCTTGTGTACAAAGAGAAGTAATTCGGGGTTTATTCTGAGGCTTTATTCTGGGAACTTGGAAGATTTACCAAAGTCAAGGATCTTAGAGTGTGACTCTCAGATTTTTCTCTGTTGTTTCTCTAAAGAAAAGTCAGGGCAAGAAGAAGCAGCTTGAAGTAAATTAAGTAGCCAGAGGCTGTCAAGAGTGGGCCAGGAGAGGAAGGCTAGATCTGCGTGGTGGAAGCAGGGACTGGAGGAAAGTAGGAAACTTACATGACGTTAGGAGTAGAACGAAGAGGGTTTATGAGCGTTGCCTCTGAGAAGTCGGAGAGGGAGGGTATGCTTCTCATAAAAGCCCACGCTTCCCTCTGGAAGCACGAGTCAAGACTGCCAGGGAAATCAAGGCTGGAGCCCGAGTGTTTGAAGGTGGGGAGTGCTCTACGATGGCTCAAGGCCTGAAGGCCATAGCGAAGCCCCAGGCTCAAGCTTAAATGCTACCAATGGGTCTCTCTTGATAGAGAAGCATGCTCAGCCTTGCATCCAGGACACCGGGCCATGACTACTAAACTCATCTCACCCACATGGGTGCTAGGAAAGCACCAAGTACAGAGTCACTCCAGAAGCTTCTGAGCCACCCTACCAACTGGCTTCCCCAGGAGGCTTGCTCAAGATAGGAGGCACCAGGAGCAAAGCAGCCTCTGGAGCTGGTGCCGAGGGCTGGGCTGTCCTCCTCAGCAGAAAGCATGCAAGTGACTCTGGGGCCTGCAGTATTCCTCCTAGGTCAGAGCGTGCACCTTCTGAGGCCAGTGCCAAAAGTAAATCAATATGCAGCTTATCAGGGGATTTGAATTTTTTAAAATCCTCAAGCTGTCCACCCACTGAAATCTCCACCTTCTGCACTGTCTTCGCATGTCCTTTCTAGGGACTAGGGTAGAAACTGGCCTAACCAGGTTCCACCTGGGACCCACTTGATCAACCACATTCCCCTTTTAGAAAGGCTTGTAGCCTGCAGGCTGTATAGGCTTCTGAGCTGCCTCTGGGAGGAGACCTGCCTCCTGCTCTTAGCAGCTAACTGCAGATTTCTAACTTCCTTTGTGTTTGATACCAGATCTGTTTCAGACATTTGACTTGACATAACAATTCTGCGATTTAATGACTGAGATGTGCACCTGTCAAATGGTGCAGGAAACAGCAGTTTCTATTAAAACAAAGTTGAAATCTAGGAGAAATTGGGAAAATTACACACACACACACACACACACACACACACACACACACACACACATAAAGAAAATTGTAAACTCTAGAGAAAAATACTAGAAGACACTAGAAGGATGCTGCACTCACATGGCTTCCCATGTTTTTTAAGTCTGAGTTGTGGCTGAGGATTTCTATGCATGGTGGATACTAGGACACCAGAAAGGAGAGCTTTCTCAGAAGCTTTGGGTTCAGAAAGAGGCTTTGGCCACAGCTGGGGAGCTGCAGCTGAGGGTACCTCAGTACAAAGTCAAAATAGAATGGATAGTGGATGTGCTTGAGCTGCTGTTTGCACTTTTATGATAGCAAGAACTGCCTTAGTGGGAATGTGAGACAAGCCTGCAGTCTTCACGCCCCTGCCCTTCCTCGCAGAACTCAGCCCTGCTTCTCTTCTCCGCCTACGATCTGTACATTGCAATCCCAGCTTGATGGATGCTTCCTTGCCTTCCTGACACCATCATTCCCCACATACTGGCCTTGCACCTCTCCTAGGACACTAGCTACCCAGGAGCCATCGGTGTGCCCCTCCCTTAAGCCATAAACTCACTTAATAATTTAGTACGGAGGCAAAAACTTATTAGAATGATAAGTGATACAATCTTAAAATTACAAGTTTTAAAATGCTAACAAGCTCATAAACATCAAAGCGTGAGGAAAAACAATTAATGCATAATTAGATGTTGAACTCAGCTCAAACATTTTTTCACAAATACGCCTCTTATTTTTGATGCCTGCCGGCCATCTTGGTTTGCTCATTTACGAGCTCTTAACGCATCGTTTACCATCTTCCTTCCTTCTATTGTGTTGTTTTACCTCTGTAGCCACTTCTTGTCTGTCTTGTGCATTTATGACAAATGTCTTTTTCTCCTCATGAGTTTTCTCTTAGTTCTGTTCCTAGTATCTCTAACAAATGCAAAACGCATCTCTTAATTATTCTCTGGTGAAGCCTCTGTAATTTTCTACTTTTACCTTTAAGGACCCCGGGAATTCCTAGCTCATAAATCTAGTCTGCAAAGCATTAAGTTTATATCATTTTCTTTACCTTAAACTTTTTTTTAATACATTTTTATTAATTTATACATATTACATCTCAGTTGTTAGCCCATCCCATGTATTCTCCCATCCCTCCCTTCCTCCCACTTCCCCCCCTACTCCCCTCCCCTATGTCTGTGTCTGAGGGGGATCTCCTCCCCCTGAATATGCTCATACGGTATCAAGTCTCTCCTTGGTGACCTATTATCTTTCCTCTGAGTGCCACCAGGCATCTCCATCCAAGGGACATGATCAAATATGGGGCACCAGAGTTTGTGTGAGAGTTAGATCTTCTTCTCCACTCAACAGTGGAGAATGTCCATCGGCTAGTCCGGGTAGGGGTTCAAGGTTTTTACTGCCTATTTTTTCCTTGGCTGTTGCCACAGTTTGCGGAGGACCCCAGGGCCCAGACTCGCCTGTAGTTTTCCAGGACCCACTGGATCCTTCCATTTCCTCTTTCTCCCAGGCTTCTCACACCTAAAGTTTCAATAGGATGTCCTCCCCTCTTACCCATTATTCTGGTAGGTACAGTTTTTCATGGGGACGTACACCTTGGGCTAGTGTCTCGATATAAGTGAGTATATACCATTTAGCTCTTTTTGCTTCTGTGTGAACTCACTCATTATGACAATTTCTAGTTCAATCCATTTGCCCACAAATTTTGGAAATTCCTTGTTTTTAATAGCTGAGTAGTATTCCATAGTGTAAATGAACCACAGTTTCTTTATCCATTCTTCTGTTGAGGGACACGTAGGTTGTTTCCAAGTTCTGGCTATTATGAATAAGGCAGCTATGAACATGGTTGAGCATATGTCCCTGTTGTGTGGTAGTACATCCTCTGGGTATATTCCAAGGAGTGGAATAGCTGGGTCTTGAGGAAGCCCTATTCCCATTTTTCTGAGAAAGCACCAGATAGCTTTCCAAAGTGGTTGTACTAGTTTGCATTCCCACCAGCAATGCAGGAGTGTTCCTCTTTCTCCACACCCTCGCCAGCATGAGGTGTCAGTTGAGTTATTGATCTTAGCCATTCTGATGGGTTCTTTACCTTAAACTTTTAAAGTTTGTACATTTTCGCACTTAATGAGCCAGAAGTTTCTTTGTTTGTGTGATGTGTGGGAAGACCTTCAGCAAACCCTTCTTTCCTTCCTACCACACTGAAGCGCCACCTGGTTCTGTGCTAAGTGCTCACATGCCGAGCATAGTAGCTTAAGGTGGGGCTTAGCTTAATGATCAAGGAGATTTAGACAAGGGGACTTGTTTTTGTCAACTTCCCACCACTGTGAGCAAATGCTTGAGATGGTCAGTTTCTAAGAAGGAAAGATTTGTTTTGCCTCTGGCTTCAGCCAGTGCTCAGTTGGTCCTGTCACTTTGGACTCTGTGAGGAAGCAGAGCATCATGGGTGAGAGCTACCTTCCTCATGGTAGCTTAGATATAGAGATGGGTGTTTCCATAGCCTCCTTGTAGGGCGTGTCCCCACTGACCGTTCTTCCTCTTACTAGGTCCCATCTCCTAAAGGTTACAGCACCCAATAATACCACAAGCTAAAGAATAAGCCTTCAGCCAGGCGTGGTGGCACACGCCTTTAATCCCAGCACTCGGGAGGCAGAGGCAGGTGGATCACTGTGAGTTCGAGGCCAGCCTGGTCTACAAAGTGAGTCCAGGACAGCCAAGGCCACACAGAGAAATCCTGTCTCAAAAAATCCAAAAATAAAAAATAAGCCTTCATTGCATGCGCTTTAGGGGACCCAAATCATGTTAGCACACATGAAAGAGACATAGGGAACAAGGTTAGGTGACAGCGCTGAGGCCAGGTGGGACACATCTGTGGGCCAAAGAGTGCCCGGAGCCAGGGAAAAGCACGGACATGGGTGGCCTCCAGAGGGAGCAGGGCCTGCTGATACCTTGATCTGGGGCTTTGAGTGTCCAGAACTGTGAGAGAATACACTCCTTCTGTCTTTAGCCAAAATACTTTAGAGCCAGCACATGGTAAACTAAAACTATCACTTGAGTAGTTAGGGGTAGACTAAACTAAACTAAGGCAATGTGCGTCTCCATGAGAAAGCAGCTCAGGCAAGGGCATCCCTGCATATTCTGGAGTAGACATGTTGCTGTGGGCAGCAACCAGATACGTGAGCCTCTTCTGCCTTACAGTGATGCCATTCCCTCCATCTTTCTCCCTCTTTTGTTGTTTTGTTTTATTTTCTGAACTTCATTAGACTTTGACAAAATGTCCGAAATATCATAAAGTCACAAAAGTCAGAGAGAGGGTTGGAGAGGTGGCTCAGCAGTTAAGAGCACCGGCTGTTCTTCCAGAGGTCCTGAATTCAATTCCCAGCAACCACACGGTGGCTCACAACCATCTATCATGAGATCTGGTACCCTCTTCTGGCATGTAGGTGTACATGCAGATAAAGCACTCATCTATATAAAATAAATAAATAAATAAATAAATCTTTTCTTTAAAAAGTCACAGAGAGAGAGAGAGAGAGAGACAGACAGACAGACAGACAGACAGAGACAGAGAGACAGGGAAACAGAGAGAGAAGACCAGGACCAGGACTATTCATTCGAGCCAGGCATGGTGACCTGCTCTTCTTGAGACTTTACCTGCCACTTCTGCACAGTGTCGTTGACACATACAGCAGGCTAGATAAATGGCTGGAGAGATGGCTCAGTGAGTAAGAACACTTACTGCTCATCCTGAGGACCTGTAGCCCCAGTCCTAGGGGACCTGAGGATACGTCTTCTGCTCTCTGAAGGCATGGGGAGCACACACACAGTGCACATATGCACCTGCATTCATACACACAAAATTAAACAAATAAATCTTAACAAAACAAAGAACAGTGAAGAGCTATCAACTCGGACAATGCAACAAGTTTTCCTGATGAGGGAGTAGGACTTCTATTATCACTGCAGCTTTGCACTGGCTTCAGACCCCGATCATTGGAAACTGATGATAATTCCCCATTGTCTTGAATCGTATTTATTCTTAACTTTCTTTCACGTTAGTTCTTGTGGTGCTGGGCATTGAAGGCAGGAGAAGGAAGAATGGGAGGAGGAGGAAGGTAAGGAGAAAGAGGACGAGTGGGAACAGGGGGAGAAAGAGCTGAAGGAGGAGGGGAAAGGGAGGAAAGAGAGGAGGAGGAAGGAGGAGGAGTCAGACACAGGCAGGTGAAGGCATTCCAGCTCCTTCAGATGTCCCCTACACTTAGTAGGAAGGAGGCGACAGATCCAGGCACCTGTTGTCCTCTTTGTGCACAAAGTCTAGACACTTGCGAAGACAATTGACTCTGGCAAAGGCCCATGACAAGAACAGGAAGCAAAAGACAATTCCCTGTTCCAGCTTTGGCAGGAATAGGGGGAATGCTATCTGAAAAGAGGAACACAGGCAAGCATGGCCCCACAGCCCAGCCACGGGCAGCTCAGTCTGGGGACTTGACAAAGCACCCAGAGCAGCAGCCAACACCTGAGCGGAGCTGGAAGCTGAGCTGTTAGAATCAGAGCTCTGATCCCGTGTCTTCAGAGTCTCTCAGAAAGGGCCCGTGGATAGTGCAGTTTGACGATGGGAATATTATTTTTTTCCTTATCGCTAGGAATAAAAGAAAACTGCTAACCCCGCTTGTGCACAGCAGGCATGCACTGTTTGGACCTCATCACTCGCTGACAACTAACTTCCTTCCTCTCTCAGCCACCCAAAGAGGTCCCTACCCACAGTGAGTGCAAAAGCTTCTCTGCCCCGCCTCCTGTCTTCAGGGGTCACTGGTGAAGGAAGGAATTCCTAGGAGAGGACCTCCTCCTGACTGTGCTGTCTGGACTCTGCTGTGCTGGCAAAGTGGCCATGTGTCCCCTGATGGACATGGAAAAATGGCCTATGCTGAACCCCCAAGGAACTCTGTCACCAGCTGAGACAGTGACTGCTCCAGGCCTGGCATTGTATGAGGGACCAGAGGAAAGAAAGCAGAGATCAGGGGCTCTCAAGGCTCCAGGATGAAAGCGAGAATGAACCTCCTGGACCCTGTGCATCCTGGGAGGAATGGGGTTGGGTAAGGATTAGAAAGGCAGGAGTCACCCTGCATGCTCACATCAGCCCCTCCCCCAACATGAAGTGTGGTCCAGAAAGACCAATGCAGCGCTGGTTCCACACGGCATTGTAATTAGGGAGATTGCGTTAGAGTCAGCCATGGTCACCTGGCTCTGTTGCTTCTGGATCCAGGCAGAATATCATGAAAGGAGCAGGCACTGAAGCTGGGAGATAGGAGGCAGGAGAAGGGAGGGGGAGGAAGTAGGAGTAAGCCTCAGGTGACAAAGTGTACCCTTCAAGGACTGTGTCAGAACATGACATAAGACACTGCCTATCACCTGGCAAGCAGGCTAGCTCAGGCCTTTCTTCCTCTCAAACAATCAATAGCAGCCTGAGGGCCCATACCCACATCCTCTTCATCCAATTCTCATCACCTCTTCTTACGCTTTGAGGGTGTGTGTGTGTGTGTGTGTGTGTGTGTGTGTGTGTGTGTGTGTGTGTGTGTGTGTGTGTGTTTGTTTTTCTGGTTTTCCAAGGCAGAGTTTCTCTGTGTAACAGTCCTGGCTCTCCTGGACTCACTTTTGTAGACCAGGCTGGCCTCGAACTCACAGCAATCTGCCTGCCTCTGCCTCCCGAGTGCTGGGATTAAAGGTGTGTGCCACCACGCCTGGCTTTTCTTACGCTTTGAATATGAAGTCTCCCCAATAGGCTGTGTATCAAAGGCAGGACCTTCAGCTGGTAGCACTATTTGGGGAGGTGTCGGAAGTAGGGGGTGAGGGCGAACTGGAGGAAGTGGGTTTCGGGTAATGTGTCTTGAAAAATGTACCTGGTCCCAGCCCTTTCCTGTCTCCATCTACTCTTTAGATACTATGATGTGAGCACCTTGGCTTTCTCATACTCTTCCGCCATGCTGCTCTGTCCCATTGTGACTTAGAAACAGTGGAGGTAGCAGCCATGGGCTGACACTCCTGATACACTAAGCCAGAAAAGTTTTCCTTTATACTGGGATGTCTAAAAGGCTTTTACCCCCAAGTGTTAGCAGCTTAATTTACAGATTCGGCTTATAACACGGAGACACACTCAAACAAGAGAGGAGAGTTACTTTCGTCCTCCATGGCCATATAGCAAGCTACCACAACGGTGGCTTAAACAACACACATTCTTGATCTCATGTAGCTGTAGTGAGGAACGTGGATGTGCACCACCTAGGCCTTCAGCTCGGCTCCTCCAGGCGGCGCACAGGGCTCCCTGGAGCTGTGAGCTCATCAGAGGCTCTGTGTCTTTCTCCATACTCCCTGGCTGCTGGTAGAATTGAGTTCTCTCCAGTGGTGGGACAGGGCTCCATGCTCTCACTGGCTGTCGGAAAGGGTCCCTGATGTCCTCCGGAGGGCACCTTTGTCTTCTGTTATGTGGCTCCCATACCACATGGGCTCTGGTGCCGATGTCTTTTTCTTGGGCAGCTCTCTTTCCATGCAGAGTGTTGAGAGTCCCCAGAATGGGAAGGAAAGAGGCTGGGAAAGGTAGCATGAAGCATTGAAGCCCTTCCAACCACACACACATACACACACACACACACACACACACACACACACACACACACACACACACAGAGAGAGAGAGAGAGAGAGAGAGGGAGAGAGAGAGAGAGAGAGAGAGAGAGAGAGAGAGAGAGAGAGAGAGAGAACGAGAACAAGAGGTAAAGGCAGAATACCTCTTGCCCAGCATGCCTTCTGTGTCTGAGTCTTATGCATTTTAGCTCTCTTTAAAGAGTCTACACTGGCTGGAGAGATGGCCCAATGGTTAACGCACTTGCCACACAAGTTTAAGAACCAGGATTCTATTCGGCAAAGCCCACGTAAATGTTGCTTTAGGCATGACAAGCTACCTGTTTTTCCAATCTTGGAAGGAGGAAGCAGGCAGTCCCCAGAACCAGCTGGCTAGCGAGGCTAGCCACATGGGCGAGCTTTGAGCTTCATAGACCCCCGCCTCAAGGAATAATGTGAAAGAGCCACTGAGGATGGCTCTGAAAAACAGCTTCCACCATCCCACACGCGTAGTCAAATACACACACGTGCAGCTTTACATGCAGGTGTTCACACACATGTAAACATGTGCTTGCACAAACACACACACACACAAATGAAAAAAAGAAAAAGCAGTAATTAAAGAGAGTGTGCACTAAAGAGCTTGAGATAAGGGGATGTTTTGCTGCTTTTCTGGATATTTCGGAGGCACACAGCTTTATGACTCGGAAGCCCTCATACTTGGCCGCAGAGAACTTGATAAAGGGCATCTTCAAAGGGGTCTCCTTGTGCACTGATGTGCTTTGGATCTGAAGTGCCCCCCCCCACACACACACAGATTCGTGCTTTGAAAGCTTGCTCTCCAGCTGGTGATCCTCCTTTGAAAGTTACGGGGCTGTTAGGAGTGGTATGGGGGCAGCAGCTTGAACGTTACGCCCACCCACTGTTCCAGCCTGCTCTCTCTGCCTCCTAGGCCATCACGAGGCAGCCTGCATGCCCCACTGCTGCTTCCATCACCATGGACTGAACCCCTACCCCCCACGGTCACGGACTAAAATCCCCCGAAATCCCCCAATGTGAATCTTACATGCTTGAGCCGCCTCTATCAGGCAATTCTGTCTCAACAGTAGTGACTACAAGAATCTCTCTCTAGCTGGCAGGAGAAAATCTTTGAGTTCAATTTTCTCCTTTGAGCAGCCTTGGTGAAGGACCTTGCCTACAAAACCAGAGATTCAAACTACAGTTGGTGGGGTGTGTGCTCATCATTCAGGTGTTGATGATGGAGATTAGACCCAGCATCTCTCTCTCTGCTAATCCTGCGTTCTGCCCCTGGGCTACCCCTACAGCCCTGCTTTACTCTTCTTCCATGTCCCTGTGTAAATGCTAAGCAACTGGTGTAGAGGATTCTCCTTGAACATAAATCTAAGAACCGGTACAAACCTGTATGGGAAACCAGCTCTAGTGATTGGTCTGGGAGCCTTCAGTCCTGGGGGTTGAGTTAATCTCCTCAGAACCTGAAATTAGGCATTGAGTTCTGTATAAACTGAGTCAAATGGCCCAGGTCTTCCTTGGGTACTTCTGGCTTGGGTCTCCTCATTCCTGTATACATTTTTAAAAGGCAGTCTCACTTTGTAGCCCTGGCTCACTTAGAACTTGCTGTGTAGACCAGGCTGGCCTTGAACTCAGAGATCTGCCCGCCGCCTTGCTTTGTCTCCTAAGTGCTGGCATGGAAGGTGTGTGCCACCACACCATCTTACATACGTTAATACAAATGTGCATGAAAAAAAGCTCTATAATAATAAATTCACTACAGGTATGGTGGCGCACGCCTTTAACCCCAGCAATTGGGAGGCAGAGGCAGGTGGATGGCTGTGAGTTCGAGGCCAGCCTGGCTTACAAAGAGAGTCCAGGACAGCCAAGGATACACAGAGAAACCCTGTCTCGAAAAACCAAAACAAAAAAAAAAAAAAAAAGAAAGAAAAGAAAAGAAAAAACAAGGTGCATATATGTATAGGTTAGAAAGAGAGGAAGAAACACAGCTGCAAACAGAGATCTAGACTATCCATCCATCATGCTAAAAGCTAAGACTTCTCAGATTTGGAGGTATGCATCTCTAAAGGCCTCACTCCTAAACAGAACTATTCTCCTAGTGTTGGAGAACAACTGAGAGAGTACTAGAAGCCTGACACTCTCTGAGGGAAGCACAGAATTAGGCTGGGGGTGTGAGTGTCAGGAAGCACTCTGGGGGAGGCTTCCGCCCACACCGCACTAGGAGAGCTGCTCTCTGCTCTCTTAGGCTTTGCCGCTCTTCCTGGAAGGAGGCCCCTCCTGCCCACATTCCATCCGCCCTGCTCGCAGAGATGCCATTCTGTGGGAGCTATTTGTCATGTGCTAGGCTCAGCGGGAACTCAATAAAGAGGCCAGACACCAAGTCTGTGCAGGATTCCATGACTGCAGACAAGGCAGAGCAATAGTACCAGGGGGCAAAGCGTGATTCATAGCCAGACCGAGCACATTAAACCCTTCGGGGACCTCAGAAGACGTAGGAATCCCCCTCATGCTGGCATGCTAAGGAGTGGTGCCGTCATTACAGCTGTCTAGTATGGCTGGCTGAAGTCCCAAGGTAGCTTTTTCTTTCACTATTGGCTATTCCCTTTCCCAGGCTTTGTCTGTCTGTCTGTCTGTCTGTCTGTCTGTTTGTAGTTTGGTTGGTTTGTTTTTGGTTTTTCAAGACACGGTATCTCTGTGTAGCCTTGGATGCCTTGGATTCTCTTTGTAGACCAGGCTGGCCTCGAACTCTCATAGATCCGCCTGCCTGTATCTCCCTGAGTTTTGGGATTACACGTGTGTGCCACCACGCCTGGCTCCATAGATCTTTTAGGTGTTTGGAAATTAAGATTTTTTCCAAACATTTTTTTTAGACAAATTGTCAGTTAGCACTTAAACCTGGCTCCCAGAGAACAGTTAAGAAACTCAATTATGTAGCTTTTTTTAAAAAAACAATGCAATTTTTATTTAATGTGAGATCTTAGTTAGGGCAGGTTAAGGGCAGGAAGCCTGAGGAATCTGCTTTCTTCTTTTCTCAGTGGTGTCTGTGGTATAGAGCTCAGCATTTTTAGCCACTGCACACTGGTCCTGGGTTGGCAATGCTAAGCCTGTCCCTACCTCAGGAAACCACAGAGCCCTCTCAAAGGATCCACTGAGCCCACACTTGGAATAAGGCTGCCCTTCAACTTGTCCTACTAAAGGCAGGCATGTAACAGTGATTGCAGCGCTGTGTTTTGACCACCAGTGGGTAGTCATGGGCACATAGAACCGTGGGGAACCTTAGTGGCTCGAGGTTGCCTCCCTCTCTGCTCTGTGGGTGGACTCTTCTTCGGCAGCAGATCTTTCTGTATTCAGTTGGGAGCCTAGGTTGAAGGTCCAGGCTGACTTCAAGCTCCAGTATTTCTGGCCTTGTATTTCTTGAGACTGTGGGGGGTTGGCTTTTATTAAACTGATATCCTAGATACTTTTGACCGTCAGCTTGACCTAGCCTGAAGTCACCTGAGAAGGGAAACTCAACAGAGGGTCTGCCAGGCATGGCCTGTAGGCATGTCTGTAGGAAGTTGTCTTAATTGTTAGTTGCTGGAGAAGGGCTGGGCCCACTCTGAGAAGACTATCTTAGGTTGTAAAAGAAAGCTAGCTATGCATGAGGCTTCAAGTAAGCCAGCCATTAGAAGCAGTGTTCTTCCACAGGGTCTCCTGCAAGCTCCTACTTCATTTCTAGCCTGACTACCTCCAGTGATGGACTGTAACTTGTAAACAAAATAAGTCCCTTCATCCCCTGCATTGGTTTGGGTCAGATTGTTTTATCACAGCAATACGCAGGAAACTGGAACAATTGGTAAGTTACCTAAGTCTGTTTCTATATGTGGGTGATAAAATTTAGCTTGAAGGCACCTCCACATGTAGCTGCCTGCAACCTACTTTTTTCTGTAAGCAAATTACGTATTTAAGAATGTATCCTTCTAAAGGCTGACTCCCAATCACAGCAGTCAAGCTTCAGCCAATCAGAGCCTAAGCCAATCACACATGTCAAGATTCAGCCAATCATAGGCTGCCAACTGAAGAGACCCTCTCCGTACAGGCTAAATGCTGACTGCAGCCAAGCAGTCTTTTGCCTTGCTTCCTTTCTGCCAACTATAAAAATGAGCAACAGGAGCAGTGGGACGGGCACTCCAGCCCAGTTTTGAGATCTGAATACTGCTAGGTTCTAGAAATTTTCTTACTTAAGTATATTTTCTGAATTTGACTCATCTCAGTTTTTTTTTTTTAATGATCTCAGTGGGGGACATTTCATTTTCTGAGAGAACAAGTGTGGATGTAGACTTTGCTCACTGAGGGGTTTCCCTGCTCCCCACAAGTGTATTGTCCAAGCCTGCATCGATCATTTACTGTGCCATTCTGACAAATGTCCCAGTGGCCAAGCCAAGTCATATAAGCAAAATAGGCAGGGAACTATATGAAGTCATGAAATCTAGGTCAAGCGGCTTATTTGGGTGACTTCAGAAGAGCAATCCACCCAGCATGAGAAACTAGGATAGCATATATCCAATGTGGTACCTTTCTGTCAACATCGCTTCCTGGAGGTCAGCATTAAGTTTCAGGTGTGGGGCGGAGAGATGGCTCAGTCAGTAAAGTGCATATAGCACAATTGTGTGGACTTGAATTCAGGGTCATCATCTGCATTAAAACCAGAAGCAGCTGCAGATTCTGCAGTCGCAGTGCTGGTCAGCTGGGAAGATAGATGGATTCCTGGGGCCAGCTGGCTAGCTAGTCTAGCTGAAATGTCAAGCTTCAGGCACAGTGAGAGATCCTGTCTCAAAACACAATGTGGAGAGTAATTGCGGGAGATACCAAGTGCTGACCTCTGGCCTCCACACGCATGTAGTGCACACACTGCTCATATGTAAAGGATGGCATGCATAAGAGATGTGCCCATAGTTAATCACATGACTCCTTTTGGATTATCCTTTGTCAGACTCCAGGCCAGATGTGGTGCATACTTTTAATCCCAACATGTGGGAGGGAGAGGTAGGAGGGTCTGTGTGAGTTCGAAGCCAGCCTGATTTACATAGAGTTCCGGGATAGCCAAGGCTACACAGAGAGACCATATTTCAAAAACCAAAACACAAAAACTTGTATTCCTTTCTCTATACATAAAAAGTAATTCATTTTGTTTCCAATAACAAACCTGTTTCTAGAAGAGAGAGAGAAATGAACACAGGTCTCACATGGCTATGGCTAAATACAGGACCCTCCGATTAAGGTGGCAGGATTTCTTGTCCTGGGTGGAGTGCAGAAATGCTGACTGAACTTCTAATTCTGCATGGCAGTGCTTCCAGCTCTTCCTTTCCAATGGGTACCAGTGGCTTCTTTTGAAACAGGAATGACCCATGACCATCTCTGGATGGACTAATTTAAAAAGGCACCAACTTCACCAGATGATGAAGAGCAGACGGTCTGGAGACCAGATCTCTGACAACGTGTCACTTGTCACTCACCTCTTTGAACTGGTGCAGTGCATGAACCATACAACTGTAAGCCGCATGTTGCCTTCCCAGATGCTAGGTGGGAATTAATCTCAGGGGACTCTGAGATGCTTCAGTGTCTCTCCATGGTTTGGCACTGACCTGGAACACTTCAAAATTTGTAAGCTGGAAGATGCTAGAAAGAACATTTACTTATAGGCACTCTCTTGCCTAAACTCAGGCCTGGAACGTAGGTGAACATGCCGTAAGGTACACAGGCATCTAGTTAAAACCAGAGGGAAGATGTAAACCAAGCCTCTGGATTCTAAGTAAACATCCTTCACGAAAGGTGCCTTGCCTCCTCAAAGGAAGAATGCGAATTCTTGATTTTCTTCCAGTTGGGAGGATGCTTTCTGTTTTGCTCAGTTTGGGTGGGGATGGGAGCAGAAGAGAGTTTTCAATGTGTGCCGTGCTCCTGCCAGTGCATCTGTGGATTTGTTTTGAATTCTGTATATTAAGTTCTCAAGACACACCTTTTGAAACATTGTTCAATTTCCTTTTACTTCTCAAAAACAAAACAAAAACAACAACAAAAACAGAAACCTGGCCGTCTTTCTGTGACTCAGAGCTGAAAAGCCCGAGGGATATGATGGGGTTGGCATGGGGAAAACATTCTCAGGGTCTGTGAATTTCTGCTCACCACCGCTGCCTGATCAGGAGCACTTTGGTCTTGTCTGTTAAGATGAGCCTTGCTATATAAGGCCAGGTTGGCTTCAAATCTAAGACCCGTCTGCCTCCCCGGCACCAGTGTTCCAGCCGCAGGCACAGGACACCACAATGGGTCTCTCTTAGTTTCTCCTGTCTCTGCACTTCCTAACAGAAGAAATGATGTCTCATTAAAGATATTATATAGCAAATAGCCTGGAAGGCAAAGATACTATCTTCCCCCAGAGAAAATATCAGGCCAGGGTAATAAAGATGTCTCCCTGTGGGCCCGCAGCCAGCTAGTTTGCTCACATTCCATTACAAGAGCTCAGGTTCCCTTGGCAAAGTACTTCTCGGTCATAATGGTGGACTGTTTGCACCTGTGGCTCCATCTGAACATCTACACAATCCACAGGGACCGGCAGGAGAGAGGACATCAATGTAAAAGCATGGGCTCATGTCTGTGCAGCAGAAGAGAAGTCCTTTGTCTCTGATGTGGGAGTCTCATGTCTTCTGCCAACTTTAGTAAACTATGGCATGGCAGCTGATCAGCTTGTGGGAAGTGTGGAATCACAGTCCCTTTGGGATTCCAAACCACACGTGCAGCTACTGGTCTAAGTTCAGAAAAAAAAAACTGCAAAATGGAATACTGTGAGCTGTCAGAGTTGCTGGAGAGAAGAGTATGAAGGGCTGAGATGAGCAGAACGCGCAGAGGGCAAAGACAAGAGCACAAGGGAAGCCCTGAGAGAAGCTGACCCAAGGAAACCTTCCGAAGAACCACCCATGTGAGGAACGAGTTCACTCTATGTAGAGAAAACGCCTACAGCCTGAGGCTCACAGGAACATCATACAAAAGGTCACTGGATCCCGCAGTGGTGCCGCACACCAGGCAGAGGCGGGCAGATCTCTGTGAGTTCAAGGCCAGCCTGGTCTACATAGTGAGTTGTAGGACAGCCAGGATTATATAACAGAGAGACTCCGTCTCAGAAAACCGAAATCATAGCATGCTTGCATATACATGTCCACACAGAGATAGGTAGGTAGATAGGTAGATAGATAGATAGATAGATAGATAGATAGATAGATAGATAGATGACAGATAGATGAGAGAGAAACAGACAGACAGACAGACAGACAGAGGAGATGGGGCAGGGGGACGAGAGAGAGAGAAAGAGAGAGAGAGAGAGAGAGAGAGAGTGGGGGGGGCAGGTTAAGAACTAACTTCAAGTGTAAAATTCAAAACAGGAATGCCTCAGATTGGCAGGGCCATCAGATCCACACAGGTCTTTAGGGCCCAGTGAGTCGAGGCTCTGGCTCTCCAGCATCTGCCCCATGGGGAAGACAGGGGCCGCATCTCAGTGGGGCCACACACCATGGGCTGCTACTTGCTCATTAGTGGAAAGCAAAGGCAAAATCAAGTGACCTCAGACTGGTGACAGTGGGGGCTGGCTAACGGAGAGAGATGGAGGAGTTCAGAGTCCTTGTTCTCCAACAGCGTATTTCCACAGCATTCGGGAGCCAAGGGGAAGGGCATCTTCTGAAGCATCATCAAGTGCTTCCCAGGACAGGTGCTCTGGCTCGGGCCCTGTGTCATGACACAGCCACATGTTGGGTCTCAGCTCTGGTGGAATACTAAGTCCAGATGCACTGGCTTAGATTCTTTGCTTGACATCTTACAAAGCCAACATCAGGGCTCCAACTGTGATGGGGCCTCTAGTCTGGGGGGGTATAGGAATGGGTCTGCCTCTACACCCAGTCTAGGTGCTGGCAGAGTTCCTTGTGGCTGGAGAGCTTGAGGTACATTTCTTTGTTGACTAGCTGCGCAATGTCTCGCAATTCCTAGAGGCGTTGTATACCCAGCTCTTCCCTCTTCAAAGGCAGCCTCAGCACACGGTCCTTCCTTTCAAAGCTTATGGGTTTCTGCTTCTTTTACCTCCCAGAGAAAACTGTTTCTCTAGAGTGTTTCAGTTTCTCACACATGGAGGAGATGTAATCAGGCCCTAGCGGGTCTCAGAAAGTTTGGGTAGGCCTCTGTCCCCTCCTTCTTGGGCAGGTGTGCAGGAGGGAGTTCTCCTCTGGGCATTGTGGCATGCTTTTAGAAAGAACTGAAATCCAACATGGTGCTGAAGTAACCTCACCATGTCTGTGTCTTTGAGTACTGTGCAAGGGAGCAGGCCTGGGAGGTAGAAGCAGCTGGGTGTGTCAATGTTTTAACAGGGGGCGGGGGAGTTAGGAGAGATAGTTCAGTGATTAAGAGCACAGATTACTCTTCCAAAGGACCAGAGTTCAATTCCCAGCACTCACGTGGCAGCTCACAAATGCCTGTAACTCCAAGATTTGACATCCTCACAAGACATGCATGCAGGCCAAACACCAATGCACATAAAATAAAAATAAAGAAATTGTTTTAAAAAATCAGGCAGTCACCAGAAAAATCACCATACCTCCTTTCTTATAAACCCAAACAGCCCTCCTGCTTTCTGCAATTGAGGCAGGCTAGGAGGCATTTTTCTTGACCCCAACTGTAGTCTCTGGTAGATGACCTCTATAACAGGAGAAGGAAAATCCCAGAGAAGTAAAGTCAGTGAGAAGAAGGGGAAATTAATGGCAGAGAGAGGGGGGGGGAATAGACACTGATCATTGACGATCTCTGCTGAGGACTTCAGTTGGTGATGGCAGAGAGAGGACAGGACTCTCAGCCTCCATAACCAAATCTCTAGGTAGAGCTTTACTAAGCAACCCTGTGATCTGGAGAACAAGGAACGCCACTGTAGCCAATGTGGCAGGTCTATATGAACATAATCAAGTTTAGTTCAGAGGCCTGGGAGCCAGTAGTGTAGATTCGTGCCTCAGACTGAAGACCTGAGGACCAGGAGCACCGTGAGCAGAGCGCCAGTGTCCGCATTCACATTCCTGTAACTGGGCAGAGAGCACATCTCACCTGCTGCCCTCAATGCCTGGGTGATGTCAGTCATAAAGGGGGACCATTGGTTTACTGGGGCCTCGAATTCAAAGGCTCATTTCTTCTAGAAATACCTCAATAAAGACAAACAGAAATAATAGTTAATGAGCTATCTGGGCATCCTATGGCCAGTCAAGTTGATTCATTGATGGAGAAAATTAAATCAGAAGAAAAAGAAAAAAAAGAAAAAACAATACAAAAGAAAGAAATAAGACCTCAGAGACCACCTGCAGGAAATAGTTATTTATCTTGTATAACAGCTATCTGCAATTATCCCCTTTTACAAAAAATAAAATTACCCTAAGCTCTATACTCTTTAGCTGTTTTTGTAAACGGACTTAACCATAAGAAGGGAAAGTCTGTTTGGATCTTAGTCACATAGACCCTCTAAGGCTGGTAGCAACTCAAGCCTACCCTTGATATAATAGTTTAAAATGACGCTGAAACCCCTGTAAACACTGTAGAAGCCCCTGTGTGGCTGCTTAGTGTTTAGGAGGTGACTCCTCTCGGACCGTCCATGTAACAAATCTTAATCCTCCACTCTGGTTTTGGTGCCTCTTTGAGCATAGCAGCTTCATTGCTTTAGTTTCATTAACTATTACAGTAGACTTTGATTTTTTCCCGTTTGATTTTGACCCCGAGAATAGCAGCCCTGCAGTGTGAGTTCAGATGGCTCTCTTTAACAACTTGCTCTAGCCAGCGCCTCTCACTTGCTTCCTCTTACATTTCCCACAGTGACCTTGCTATTCAGTCATCCCTGTGTCTCAGGGAAGAGAGTAGGAGAGCCCGGTGCCTTCTCCTCAGTGGTCTCATCAGGCTACCTTGTCTGTAAGGATATGGTGCCTACTATCTTGAGATAGTGATGCCCAGACCTGAAACTGGTTGGATGTCATCTCCATCCTCAATGGGCTAGTCATTTGTTCACGACAAACCAGGTCCTTGGGGGAGAAATAGAAGTTGAAAAGTTAAAATGACCTGACCTTCTTGTTTGGACTTTGTCCATTTTCCAGCAACTCTTCCCACATGCCCCCGTCTAGCATCCCATAGGTGCCACTTGGCCCTGTCCAACACTGGTATCACTGAGTCTCCCACCATACCCAGCTTGCTCTCTAGCCTGGCTTTGTGTGTGATGATGAATCCCGAACATCTCTGTCTGATGTGCTGTTGCTCTGTGTGCCCACCCCTTACCTGGACAGGTGTCCTCTGTGAACCATGCCAAGTTAAGTGTGTGGGCTTGGGACCAATGCACCTGTTCAAGAGTGACTTCCGGAGATTGTGGCCTTTTACCTTGTGTTTATACAATGCAGTGTTGACTTGGCAGCAGTTGACAGAAGCTAAGCTAAGGTCAAGTTAGAAGTGAGTCAGAGACAAACACCGTTCCACTCTGTGAGATCTCACAGGATCTCCAGCATTACATTTGCTGATGGTGGCCTGTGTTAGTCAGCTACGACAAAATATCCGATATACTAAATGAAAAGAAGGAAGATGGGAGGGAGGGAGGAATGGGAGGATACAAGGGATGGGATAACCATTGAGATGTAATATGAATAAATTAATTAAAAAAAGGAAAAAAAGAAAAGAAGGAAGGGATTTTATTTTTCTTTTTGTTTTTGTTTTCAAGATAGAATTTCTTTGTGTTAGCCCTGGTTGTCCTAGAACTAGATCTGAAGACCAGGTTGTCCTCGGATTCACAAAGATCCACCTGCTGGGATCAACACAGTGCACCAACCACTGCCCAGCTGGTTTCAAAAGTCTTAGTTCATAAAAATGCATTGGTTGGCTCCATTGCTTTTGAGCTAGCGGTAAGGCCAAATGACAGAGAGTGCTTGGTGCCAGAAAAATACTCATGTGGGCCAGGAACAACAACACAGAGAGGAGAGACTGTGGTCCCAGTACCCCTTTTCAAGGGCACCCCCAATGACCTAACTTCAGGCCCCACTTCCTAAAGGCTCCAACGCTGCTAACAGTGGCACAAGCAGCAGGACAGCCCTTCGATGCATGGGTCTTTGGAGAGCACTTACGAACCAGACTGTAACAAGCTTCCTCTCCCTAATTATCACCAACCGCCTACAGCCGGCCAAATGTTCTTTCATAGTTTTCCTGGGCCAAAAGCAAGCATCTCCAGTTCACACCTTAGACAATTCATGCTGGGCCTGGGGCAAGTCTCCAAGCAGGCTTTGGGCAAACGCTTGTGGCTGGATACATACTTTTCCCGTGAAAGTTAAAAAAAAAAAAAAGTGCTGACGTCTGACAAAGGCAGGTATTAGGCTGGGCCCAGCTCAAATATCTCTGTGCCTTGCTCCACTACAGCACAGCCTCAAAGTGTCTGTCTGTTTGTTTGTTGTTTTCATAAACTTTATTATTTAAAAAAACCCTTGCAAGTAAATAAACACATCACGCACAAAAAATTAGTCAGAGCCAAAGTCTATATAACTAAATACAGCTAGAATAGCCATCGAGAACAAAAACGTCAGAGCTTCGCACTGCGTTTCACATTTTTGGTATCAAATATGTTTTATGCACTTATCTACCACTACCACCAAAACCAAAACATCATGACGGAATTACAAGTGGAAAAATAATTAACCTTAAATCCTCTTTTAAATCTTCTTTCTTTCTTTCTTTCTTTCTTTCTTTTTTTTGGGGGGGGGGTTTCGAGACAAGGTTTCTCTGTGTAGCCTTGGCAGTCCTGGACTCACTTTGTTGACCAGGCTGGCCTCGAACTCACAGCGACCTGCCTGCCTCTGCCTCCTGAGTGCTGGGATTAAAGGTGCGCGCCACCACACTCGGCTTAAATCCTCTTTCATAACTCGTGTCTACTACCCACATTCAGCTTACGTTAGCCTTTCCTGTTCTCATATCTTCATGTGAGTCTGTGTCCACATGTACATTTGTTTAACATATAAGCATATATTGTTGGCTCAACTCCTCATGTGAAAGAGGGTGTGCAGTCTGTTTCTTTCTGAGAGTGTGAAACCTCATATATTATGCATCTCTTGTAGGGTATGTCATTCTTAGGTGTATGCCTAGGAGTGAAATAACTAGGACACATGGGAGGTATTCCATTATTATTATTATTATTATTATTATTATTATTATTATTATTATTATTATTACTACTACTACTTTCTTTTTTGAGATGTGGTTTTTCTGTGTGGCCCTGGCTGTCATGAAACTTGCTCTGTAGACGAGGCTGGCCTCAAACTCAGAGACCCGCCTGTCTCTGCCTCCCCAGTGCTGGGATTAAAGGCGTGCGCCTTCATGCTGGAGGCTATTTTCATTTTTAAGGAGGTCTCCAAGCTGATGTTCTCGATGGCTGTATTAATTTGCACCCCACCAACAGTAAACAACACTTCTCTTCCCTCCACATCCTCTCTAACATCTGTTGTCAGTTCTGTTGTTGACAGCCATTCTGCCCCGGGTGAGATGATAACACAAACAAGTTTTAATTTGCACGTCTCAATGACTAGCGTCTCATGTTTCTGTTACTCTGAGAAAACACCGTGACCAAGGAAACTTATAAGAGAAAGTATTTACTCAAGAGTTGACAGTTTCAGAGGGTTAGAGTCTGTGAGCATCCCAGCATGGGCGTGGCAGCCGGCATGGTTCTGCAGGGGTAGCTGAGAGCTCGCATCTTGAGATACAACTATGAGGCAGAGAGAGACACAGTGGGGATGGGTGGAGTCTTTTGAAGCATCAAAGCCCACCTCCAGTGACACACCTCCTCCTCCTAATCCTTCCCAAGCATTTGGTTTTTGTATAGTCCCACCTGTTGATACTTGGCAATTGGTTCCTATGCTATCAGTGTAAAAATAGAACAGCTTGGGTCTTAAAAATAGAACAGCTCATGGTAGTGCGTGTGACTTTTTAAAGGGAAGATGTGCTGGGTGGGTGTCCAAGACAGCCAGGCCCTCATCTATCTTCGTCCTAAGGACATCTGAGGAAAAATGGGAGACAAGGTTGTCGCCATGCATGCCGCATCCTCATGACCAGGAAGTCCTCACTGTGCAAAGCCTGGTAGGCGACACTTCCGTAAGAATTTGTCTTCTCTAAGCTGCTGGTATTGACCCACAGAGGAATTGGGCTGAAAATAAACAGGCAGACCTAAGAAGCAGCCTTGCCACTTGAAGGCACTTGGGAAATGTCGGAAGAAGACGGGAGCAGTGGAGAGATTTACTGAAGAACTAACGTGGCTCTCACAGGCCAACCTTTACCTTTCCAAGCTCTCTCAGAGCCACCTGTCGGGGAGCAGGAGGGAAGAGTGTGGTCACCAGGGTAGATACAGTGAGCCTGTGCCATGGTTCTGCAGGTCTGGCATGGCCCAAGGGCCGGATGGACCTAGCAGGAGCATACACGCCAGTGGAAGAGAACCTGGGCACTCTAGCCCCCCCCCCTTGTCAGTGAAAATGGAGGCATTGGGAGTGAGAGCTGGGGTGGCTGGAATTGCCTTGAAAAATTCCAAGCATGCCAAATGCTTCAAGGGGCCCTACAAAGTGAGATGGGAAAGAACGTTCCATCAAAAGAAAAAAAATAGTGAAAAGAGGTACAGAGAAACCTGTCAATTCCAGTCATCAGCTCCAAGGGCCAGACTGAGAAAAGTACTTTTTATCTTAGAGATGCTCGCCCGGGGTGCATACACGTGGAAGGTGGGAGGCGCCTAGCTTTGGCTCTCTGGGCTCTGAGACTGTACTAGGAATTGAATGGCTTTAGTCCTCAGGTCATCAGCACCTCTTCAGCTGCTAGCGGAGGCTGTCTTAGGTCCTAGCTGCTCTGAACAGCTCTGCTCTGCTGCCAGCCCTTTGGGACACCATGCAGCAGGGTGGAAGGGCCAATCCCTTCATCTTTGCAGCTGCCCTGCATCTCCATTACTCTGCAATTCAAGGCTTCCCGCTGCTTTTTCCTTTCAGCTCTCCAAGAAAGATGCAATTACTGAGCACATACTTGATTCTGATGTAAGGTCTGGCTCACCTATTGTCACTGCTCCTCACTATCACTTCTGGGAGAGAAAGCATGCTGCCTCCCCTACACAGAGGAATGTGTGTGGGCCAAACCATGGCTGCCTTGGCTGAGAGTGCTCAGCTGACTGTCAAGGTCACAACTGCAGGCTGTGCTATTTGGCCTTGCAGCCCTAACCACCTACACCACACCCGGGGGTCTCTAGCTTTCATGATTTCTGGTACTATAGGCTATTGTAAGACCTGAGGGATTAGGTCCTACTTCCTGGAGCCCAATGAGACACGAGAGTCCAGTCAGATGCAAACAGCAAGGGATGCTTTATTGTTCCATCGCGATGGGACCCCAAATAAGCAAAGCTTGGGTCTTTTATACTCTTACAGAAGCAGAACTTAGTACAAACATGATTGGTTAGTTGACCTTTAAAATGATTGGTTACTAGTTATTTTATCTTTGAGGGGGCAAGAGCTCAACTTGGGACATCACATGCTGTGAGGTGCTCAGGACAAGTACGAGAGTGTGGTTTTAGAACAGCCCTGAGGGCCATCTCAGAAGGTACCACGTGGCCAGGATTGAAAATCAACTTTTCTATCTTTTCACTATGGCAGGATGGGGCAGTGGCCTTGTGTGAGTCCCAGTGGGGTCAGCGGATGGGTTCTAAACCCATACCTTGAGCACTTCCAAGCACTTTAGCCAGAATTTGAGAACCCCAGTCAAGGCCTAGAGTTCTCTTTTGGGGGGTACTTTGAACCCAGGACTTCCAAGGACAGCAAGAGTTTGCTGAAATGGGAGGTGAGCCTTCTTACAGAAAGGTAGAGATTCAAGCACAGGCGTGGAGGGCCAGGGCAGGTGGGCAGGAGCAAGTAGAGGAGGAAGAGAAAAAATGGGGAAGGGGAAAAAGGGAAAGAAGAGAACCAACAAACAGAACAAGGGAGGAAAGAGGAAGAGAAAGAGGAGGAAGGAACCCAAAAGAAAGTAGGGGGGTCTGGGGCACTGTTGAAATTGCTGGTTCCCATCATCCCAGCGTGAGGGCTGCCCCCACATGGCAGGCAGGATGCTGTGAGCCATTTTGCATGACCGGAGCAGCACCTGGAGGTTGTTCACTCAGGTGGCCTACTGCTGGGAGCCAAGGCCAAGTTGCACGTGAGTCAGAGTTGCTAAGAGCCAAGCTCTGTAAGAAGCAGCTTCTGATAGTTGAGTTTCCTGGGCAGGAAAATTAGTTGTCAAATCCAATGACTCCTTCTTGCTCACCAGCTGGTCCCGAAGCTGAGGAGCACTCTCTCTGTGTGAGCGGTGAGCCTGGATGCCAAGGTGTGAGGGGTCTTTAGGCAAGACCTCACATGCCTGGGTGAAGAGGAAGCTGTGCACTAAGCATGTTGTAGTGATGAACTCATGAGCTGACACACTAGCGGGGACAACGGCATTTCCATATGTGCCCAGGATACCGACCCATCCTCCATCTGTCCACTCTATCCACCCCTAGCTTCATTCCCAGATTCCAGTTAGGCGCAGTTCTGCCCTCTTTCATATAGCCTATTTTAGCCTCTGCATATGACAAGCAATATGGCCCCAGGATGCGACTGGGGTTTGCCATGGTTGGAACTGAGCCAAGCAGCTCCAGCCAATTTGCTGTCATGTGGAAAGGTGGTTCTCAACCCACACAAAGACTGTCTTCTCTTGGGCTCCAACAGAGTTTCTGATTCTCCCTTGCTCTTCTGGAACACTTGCTTAGAATGTTTCCATGCTCTGGGTAGCAGAGGGAAGGCCCTGCTCAGCTAAAAATTCCTGTGCAGATTGATATCACAGAGCCACCAAGAAAAATAAGATAGCCCATACCTAAAGCATGGCTACTTCCTTCTAAGGCATGGCTAGGGCCGGAAATGAAACTGACAGGCCCCACTTTCACCCAAGTGCAAACTCAGTCAAGCCACCAAGCAAATTATGGGAAGGCTTGTGTGTTTTTAGCTGGACATTACTTGGCAAATATCACAGAACTATAACACTTAGTCCCAGGACACAGGATTTTCTATGCTCAGGCTAGTGGGGATGGCTGCTCATCCTAGACTGAACGTCCCACAGCCCTCTCTCTACCCTCTGCTCAATCCCTTCCAGCCAGCAGCTTGTCACGATTAAGACTTTCCACCCCAACACCTGGGTCCCAGGAGTATCCCTGAGGCACTGTGTTCTGTGCAGCTTGTGCTGCCTGGGGCTAATGACCTGCTGTGTTCTTGGCCTCTGCTAGTCCAAGAAAGTCCAAGTTAGCAACCCCTGGGAGCTTATTAGATATGAATTGCAGACCCTGCCCCGGATCTGCAGTTTTAATGAGACCCCAGGAGGTTGGGACCAAAGTTGAATGTGCATTGCTCATGGGTCTCCAGAAGGTTAAGGAGTTTCTCCCATAAAAGGCATAAATATACTCATAAAATGAGGGTTTGTCCCTGTTAGCTCATGGGCCTGCCTGGGTTAGGAGCCAACCCTTTAACACACTGGTCACTCTGCAGAGCAGGATCCCACAGCCTGAAGAGATCAGGCCACGCCCTCCTGTGCCTCTGCCCCTAAGTCAGAGTTAGGGGTTACTGTGCTGTGGCTACACAGTCCCTAATTTGTGGTTCAACCCAGTGCCTGGCTCTTCCATGTTCATTATCATTAAGGGGGACATCCCAGTGTGTATCACATGGCATGGGGCTTCTCACCAGCTCTGAAGAGATATAAAAGTCAGACACTTTCCTTTTACAGGAGATTTGTAAGAAGGCTGTCCTCTGGCCCTCTTCATCATGCTGTCCCTGTGGCTGTCCCTCTTACTTAAAGTCACACCTCTCAGCGAAGCACCTCTCCAGCCTCTCCTTCTCTTCAAGGCCCCACTCATGCTGTTTGCGATATGATGGCCCGTTCCTTTCTAGTGCTCTCCCGTCTCAAGATGCAATCATGGCTCACGACATCTTTCCTAGCAACGCTCATTTTCGTGTTAGCTTCTTCCTCCAACCAACCCACCCACACCACGTCTCTTATTCCTAGCATTCTCCTGCCATGCTAGACACGTTATGGATGTGAAAATCCCCCAACACTTGGACATCACAGCAGAGCTTGTTTCACGTATTGAGTGGAAATCAGGCCTCTCGTTTCTTCCTTAACTCTGGAGATGACACTCTTCCTTTGAGGCCAACTCCCAGTAGCCTCTCTTTTGAGCCTGCTTTCCTTACAGCCTCCTTGTTTCTTACAGGAGTCAACAGCCCCCCCACCCCCCAAAAAAGAAGGCAGGCACCCAAAGGCAAGACTGTGATTGCATTTAAAAAGTGTGTGGATATTTAAGTTCTTATCAACTTAGCACGCAAGTCCCCGAGTCTAGATGGAATCAGACAGTGCTGGGTTTATGGACAATACCTTCAGGAATAAGACTCTACCAAGCAGCATGTCTGTAAGTGAGCACAGATTCACTCCTTGAGGGGGAGAAAGCCAGAAGACACACTCGGAAATAAAGGATAAATAACCACTTATTACTTGGACAAGTAAGTGGAGCACTGAAGGTATAAGTCTCTTCCCAAACACACAAGGCAAGATTTTACCATGTTGGCCATGTTGGAAAAATGTCATCATGGTAGAGGTGGGCACATTTCTGAGCATGCTCACTTCAGAAGTATATCTCTTCACATAGCTGATGTTCAACACAATGGATGGGAAACTTCCTGCATAGAGAACTTTGCATTATAATGAGATCAAGATGAGCGAAAATCACTCTATGTCACTTACGACAGTGACTCAGAGCAACCTAGCAACTCGGGCTCTTCACAGTTTTCTTTGGAAAACAATAAAAATAAGAGTTGGAAGGATGTGAGTAATCAATTAAGGAAAGTTTTCTGTCCCCATGCAAACTAGACGTTTCCAGAAGCTCTGCTGTCAGCTAACGACTTCAAGGGCTAACTCGGAGTATGGGTGGCAGCCTGGGCTTCACTCTATAGATTCCATACTGGTCCTTGAGGACTGTGTGGCTCTGCAGAGACACTCACCAGCCAGCCCCTCTCACTGGCAGCAGGCACAGTGAGCAGAGAAGGAGCCCTCTGGGTGGACAGAGCAAAGGGCAGCCTCAGACAGTATAAGAGGTCGTGGGTTGTCCCTGCTACTTGACAACCAGATGTGTGTGTGTGTGTGTGTGTGTGTGTGTGTGTGTGTGTGTGTGTGTGAACAAAGTCTTTGGATCTGGTTCTCAGATTTCCTGATTTCATCAAATTCCTTTTCTGCCTAGGTGGCATCTTTTCAGAGCACAGATAGAGGTGCGAGTTCACATGCAAAGAATAAGCACCTTCCTTTTCAGGTAAAGAAAGCAACCTACCAAGGAAGCAGGAGAGTGGGGGTGGTGACTCAGTGCAGGAGAATCTCTGCAAGTAGACTCTTTCCTAGTTTTTTTTACTGTATTCATCTTAAAATTTATTCTTTGACAATTTCATACACAGTATAATGTATTTTGATCATTTCTCTTCATTACCCATTGCCCTGTTTTATGCCTTTCCTATGAACCCCTTATTGCCAACTTTCATGGGGTGTGTGTGTGTGTGTGTGTGTGTGCATGTGTTCATATGTGTGTGTATATGTGTGTGTGCACAGGTATGTGTACACATGTGCATGTGTGTGTGCATACATGTGTGTGCATGCATGTACATGTATTTGTGTGCATGTGTGCTTGTGTGTGTGTGTGTGTGTGTGTGTGTGTGTGTGTGTGACTCATTGAACTTAGTTAGGGTTGCTTGCTTGTTCATGGTGCTGGTTACTTACCAGAGTCAACTTTGGTAACTCTTCTAGACTGTTTGGTCACTTGCCTGAATGTCACATTATGGGGGTCCACACTGAGGAAATACAGGAGGACACCTCACCCTGAAGGCTCAGGGACATCACAGAAGATGGAATAGAAAGGATGTAAGAAGAGGAGGATGGGAGCAGTATTGTGAGCTGCTGTCCTCTGCATATGGTGTGGCTATTAAACTCACCAGCGCTCTCTCTCTCGCGCTCTCTCTCTCTCTCTCTCTCTCTCTCTCTCTCTCTCTCTCTCTCTGTCACACACACACACACACACACACACACTCACATATACATACACATACATGCATAAACATGCACAAGCACATGTGCATGAAATTATCAAAGAATAATACAAAAATTCTTTTTAAATGAGGAAAAGAAAGAGCCCTGATTGGCTCCCCCTACTCTTTGAATGCTGTTTGATTTGGCACAATAGGACTCAGTCAATCCATAAAACAAACAAACAAACAAACAAACAAACAATTCATCAAATCCTTACCATATGTAGACTTGGCGAAAACTTCACCGGGTCTACTCGGTGGATAAAATCCAAGCCTGGGCTCACATCATCTTTCCACTGGAAAGAAGAGGTTTGCAGTGAGCTTTTGAACATTTTAAAACCTTCCATTCCCATGGAGGCTCTTGGTCTTTCCTGTTGGGTGATGTGCGGGAGAGAAGGGAGGAGACTGTCCGGACAAGCTTCGTTCCTGTTAGCAAAAGCTCATTGTTCAAAACAGAACAGAAACCACACAGAAAGATAGACGTCCCCTCGTGTCCAGGAATTGGCTAGTTAGTGTTTCCAGTGGCCACTTGACTCAGATTGCTAGAAGCTTCCTGTCTGTGATGCCACAGCAGGAGAAGGAGTTCCTTCAAGGGCAGCTGGTGGAGTTTTGCCTGAGCTTGGCTGACTCACTCCAAGAAAACTCCAAGAACCTTTACCGTAAGCCCATGGACAAAATGCCGTGGTGAAAATGTACAAATGCAGGGTCTGGCCCACAGTCAGAGCAAAACGGGGCCCGTGGGCAGGCAGGGTAAATGTAGGGGACGTGAGATCAAAAGAAGCCTCTCAGCCTGGGACTTGCTTGCCATGGCTACTAACTGGCAGCCAAGGAACTTCAACACCACTGACAACGTGAACGCTGCCTGCAAACATAATGTACGTCTTCCCAAAGATATGTGATGTGGACCCACGATCTTCATACCAGCAAATGAACTACTCAGAGCACAGATGCTAAACCTCACATTTATCAGTGCTAACATTTCTCCTTCATCCCTAAGGCAAAACAACACACTACACAAAAAACACCTTGAATTTTCACCTGCAAAAGGAAACTCTAGAGAAAAGAGCCAGCTCATAGACTTTTTCCTTAGCTACCAAGCTTTGCTTTAAGTCTTACAATCACAGCCTTTGAGAAATGTGACTGACAGTCATGACATGTCTGGTACAGCCTTGTAAGCCAACCCAAGCGGGACTTTTTAGAGAAGCTCACCCCTGGTTTGGGATCTTATGCTGTTCTCCTAGACGACTCTGTCTGACTACTTACCAAACTCACTAACTTTGCTTCTAGTAAGTTCTTCCTGAAATTTAGTGCGACAGAGTCCAGGATTAACCTGAAAGGATGTCCCTACGAGGAATAGGAACTGAGAGCCTCTCAGCTGGCATCTGGAGACCTGACAACAAAACACTCCTGTCTGTGCCTTCTGGCACACAAACATGTCAGCTCATCCAAATGGTCAGTGTCCATAAGCCCAATCTCTCCACCTAAGTGCCACTAAGCTATGGGAGTGGCATGCCCTCCCTGTTTGCATTGGCGAGTTTTCATCTTGGTGCACTGAGACACAGCTCACTGGTAGAGTGGTAACATTTGTTCTATTAAGAAAAGAATCTTTTTAACCTATAGGAAAGACAGAAGTAATGAACAATTTGAGAACTTTTGCTCAGCTAGTGATTGGTCTATTGTTTAATCACACCCAACTTTGCTTAACCTTTTGAATATGATCATTTGGTGGTTCTGTTTCCTACATGGAGTTTTTTGGTAGTAATGGTTGGAGTGTCTGGCAGCCATCATATACTCTTAAGGATATGTCCAGGATGCCTTGCAAAGACAGAAGGTGGTGTCCTTGATGACTTCACAGAACTACCTATGTCTGGAAAAGAAGAGAGTAAACCTGGTGTTTAAGTCACCACAACCAGATGTATCCAAATGTGCTTCCAGAAGGATAAGTTAACTGTTGATGACATTGAACAGTGTCCCTGCTCAAACATCCAGCAACAAAAGATCAGTAGGATAAATGACAGGAACCCATAGCTGGCCACCAGGAGGCTTCTCTACGCAATACATATCATTGATAAATAAATTCTGTAGAATGTTCTATGAGGTACCAGACTAAATGCTGGACTTGGAAACACATCGCTGAGCATGTGGACACAGTCTCTGCCCTCAAGGAACATCAGCATTCTTTAAGATTGGGCACCCTTCCTGTGTAGGCTGAGGTCACTCCACGTGGGGTTTCCAGGTCTGTCCTTCTATGGTAACTGAGGACCCAGGTTGGGCCAGTGGTTCTCAACCTTCCTGTTGCTGCGACCCTGTAATATTTTTCCTCACAATAGTTCTTTGCTACTTCATAACTGTAATTTTGCTTCTGTTATGACTCATAATTGTAAGTATCTGATATGTGACCCTTATGAATGGGTCGTTTGGGCCCCACCAAGGGGTGGCGACCCACAGGTAACTGCGCGTCCAGGCAAGCCCCTCCATCAGGCAGTGCCTAATGTCTCACTTCACTCTTCTGAGACTCGTTAAACCTCAGTCTGAGAACTTGTCTCTGATGATATCCCTCAGTGTCCGTGGCAGCCATGGTAAGGAAGGTGTGTCAGGAGTGACCATAATGAGCAAGTCCCACTGCCCTTCAGGAAATAGTCCTGTTGTTTTCACCAGCATTTGAAAGTACAAATAAGATCAGTAAGGTGGGTTAGTGCCCCCACGTGACCAAACCTGATGATCTGAGTCCTGTCTCTCAGACCCACATGGTGGGAGAATCAGCTCCCACAAGCTTTCCTCGGACCTCCACAGATACATCCACATACTAATTAATAAGTACAGGCACATGGACTACAAAGCATAAATAAATAAAATTGTAAAGAAGGCACTAAAGGAAAATGAATAAAAATAGTACCGATGATTGCGGAGTGTAGAACTCAAATGATCCTTTATTATCTCCGTTGATTTGCATTTTCTCAAATTTTATGAACACATATCGCCCTTTGAACTTTCCTTTCACCGCACAGCATGCGTAAGCTTATCACAGGCTTAGAACAAGGGTGTGCTGTGGAACCAGCTCTCCACCCAAGAAGCAGCTCCGAGGGACCCATCCTCTGAGGCAGTGGGATTCCTTGCCTGACCTCTAGGAAGCGCATCTTAATGTTGCTACTGGTTCACTTTGCATACTAGAAGTATATAATTTATATGAGATTAATTCATGCTGTTGAACATAGATCCAGGAAATTCTTTATCCTCACACACAACAATCCCCTAGGAGATAGGGATCCCGGAAAATCACCTTTGGACTGTTACATACAGGTCTGCTATGAACGTATTGTGCACTTCCTGGTGGGCATATGCCTCAGAATATCACCAAACAGTCGGGCAAGCATATGCTTAGCCTCAGTAGGACCGCCAGCTCTGTGAACTGGCAGTCCTATTGCTTTAAAAATAAGAAAATGAGGGCTGGCAAGATGGCTCAGTGGATACAGGCACCATTTTCCTGAGACTCAAGTCCAAAGCTTTTAATGCAACACTGAATGACCTTTGACCCTAACCTGGAGTGGGGATAAACATGATTTTGTTTTGATCCCAAGTGTGGGATGGGGAGCAGATTTGTGAGAGATCAGGTGATGTTTATCTGCTAGAAGATGAACCACTTCCTGGGGGCACTTGGTTTTTGCCAGCTGAAAAACATTCTAGTGTACTCTGAGAGTATATATACTTGGTATTGTTTGGCTGTTCATTGCTCCACTTCTAGACAGTTCTAGAGGGAACTCTCCAGGGAAGGCTTCAAGGCTTTGGGCTCCAGCTGCCCATACCTCTGAGGGGTGGAGGAGAGCCAGAACTGGGTCTAGAATAATCACTGTGACACTATGTGGGGGATGGAAAAGAACTGAAGAAAAATCCTCATCTTGTCTAGACTGAAATAATTGGAGAGAAAGATAATATGGTGGAAATGGGCATGAAGAGAAGGGGCTGGGGAGATGGCTCAGTAGGTAAAGTGCTTGCTGTACAACCATGAGGACCTGAGTTCAAATCCCCAGCAGGCACACACACATACACACACACGGTGAGGGAAGGACACAGAAGTTACGGAAGAGAATTTGCAGCTTGTGTATTTGATGAGATAAAGTGGGGGCTGGAAGGTGACTGCTCCAGATCTCTAGCCTCAAGACCGGACAGACAGTTGGTGCTGGAGGCGGAACAGGCCTGGAGGAGCATTTCTGTGGGATGAAGGTGAGGTAAAGAAAGGAAGTTTTACACATTCAGCTGTATAAAAGCAAAATCCAGCAAAGCCAATTAAGTGGGTCTGGTTCTTCAGCAGGGCTTCCTGCTCACTCCCTGTCCACCTGTATTGTCCAGCTCTGCAGGGAAGTAAGCTGCCCACACTCCCTGTAACGGCTGAGGCATGGCTTTGGGGTTTTTCACATAGAAGCTTGCCTGGCTTAAACAATTCCAGACAGAAAAACCCTAAGCTTTGTTGTAGATCTCCCAAGACTGTCCAACTGTGCTTAAACAAGTGTTCTGCTCATCTGCATAATCCCCGCCTCTTTCAAGCTGCTTTGAATACAGAAAGTGCTTAAAGAAAGAAGCCCTTTCACCAACTCTGGCCACTCTGCTTCAGCTTTCAAACAGAGCCACAAATACAGGGCTAGCTTAGGCAGGCAGGCAGCAGCTCTGCCAAATTTCTGTTGGTCCATCTGTTAGCCCCACTACAGTCACCTATGATTTCTAGAAAGTTCTTTTGGCAGTCTCCAAATCCCCACCTATGCATGCCAGAAGCAAACAAGCAAAGATATTTTAAAATCCCTTGTTAGTAGAGTTGCACTATAGTAGAAAAGGGCTTCTTGCCTTTAAGAGTAGCTGCAAGTTCAAAGGCACCAATGAGTACCTGCCAAAGAGGGCTTGCTCCTTCCTGGGCTCGCTACACACTAAGTGCTTCTACACATCTCACCCACTGCCCTGTTGCTCATTTTTCACAAGAAGAAATGGGGCTCAGTGACTCCATGCCTCCATGATACAGTAAGAGTCAACGATGCTTCGTAACAGATTTCGCACACGCCCGTCTTTCTGCTCTCCCACTTTCCTCTTTCCCTGCCCCTCCTCTTCCTTTCCCTCCATTTTCATTTATTTTGACACTTAAAATTTCACTCTAAATAGATGTGGTGGTGCTACCCTTTAATCCCAGCCCTCAGGAAGCAGACAGATCTCTATAAAGCTAGCCTGGTCTACACAGTAGGCCCTAGTCTCAATGGTCGTCGTCATCATCATCATCATCATCATCATCATCATCATCATCATCCTGGATGATTTCCAGATGCTCAATATGTTGGTGTTACTTTTAATATTTTTTATGGTTAATCTCAAGGTGTGAAAAGTTTTATTGAGGACTTGGGGGACAAAATGTAATGTGAGCCTTGGCAGGGCTGCTATTGGGAGTTGATGGCTGCTAAATGAGGAAGAGACATTCTCTTTTGGACATGTGACTACTGGTAGGTTGCCCTCACCCCAGTGCTTGGCTCCACACCCATGTGCAGACAGCATAATTGGACTGTGTGTGCCAGCGTAGGGGGGATAGGGGGGTGGGTGGGGAGGATGTTAACAAAAAAAGAGAAGACATGAAGTTTGAGGGTGTGCTGGCTAGTTATATGTCATCTTGACACAAATTAGAGTCATCTGAGGGAACCTAAGGTGGTTTGAACAGGAATGGCCCCCATAGACTCATGTGTTTCAATGCTTGGCCCATAGGGAGTGGTATTATTAGGAGTTGTGGCCTTGGAGTAGGAGTGGCCTTGTTGGAGGAAATATGTCACTGAGGGGGCAGGCTTTCAGATCTCCTACACTCAAGCTATGCCCGGTGTGGCACACAGTCTCCTTCTGAGACCTTTGGATCAAGATGCAGAACTCTCAGCTCCTTCTCCAGCACCATGTCTGTCTGAGGGCTGCCATGTTCTCTGCCATGATGATAATGAACTAAAACTCTGGTGTTGTCGTTTATAAGAGTTGCCATGGTCTTGGTGTCTCTTCACAGCAATGAAACTCTAAGTAAAACAGAAGTTGGTACCAGGGGCTGGAGCATTACTGTGATAGGCCTGACTATGTTTTTGTTTGGAGGAATGTGGATTTGGGGACTCTGAGTTAGGAAAGCAGTGGAATGCTTTAAGCACTATTTAACGGACCATACTAACAGGCACATGGAAGAGAGTGGGGCTGAAGGTGATTTGAGCTGTGATGGCTTGGCTCAAGGGGTTTCAGAGGAGAAGAATTTTAGTATGTTGCCTAGAGATCGATTATTCTTGCCATATTTTGGTGAGGGATGTCTACTATTTGCTCTTCTCCAAGAAAATATGCCCAAGTTTAAATAAAGAGTTTTTTGATTAATTGCATTGGCAAAGGAAATCTCAAAACAGCCTAGTATAGACTCTGCCCTGTGGTTCACTCTCATGAACAGCATTTTGATGAAACGGAATAAGCTGAGCAAGGTAAAATACAAAATGTATGTTCAAAGGTTAAGGGGACACCAGGAAGTGGAATGGAGCTAAATCCTATGTTCAAAGAGATACCTGAATTAAAGATATTAAATGGAATTAAGGGAGTGGTCACCTTAAGGCAAGATCCCACCCAGATAAGCTTCCATCTTGTGAAAAGTAATTGAAGAAAATCTTAAGTCCAGACATGGTGGTACAAGCCTTGAATTCCAGCACTCAGGAGATGAGGCATGCAGATTTCTGAGTTCAGGGTCAGTCTACATCACAAGGTTCAGGACAGCCAGGCTTAGGCAGTGAAGGAAACCATAAAGAACAAAATAACTGGTAAAGATGTAACTGAACCACCTGGCAATGTTTCAGCCCCAGCAAGCAGCAGAACTTGACAGCTTCAGCCATGTGGTTGACACACAGGCTCAAGAGTCAAGAATAGAAAAAAGAGGATATGAACTCTCCCTCTATGACTAAGGAAAGCCTCTGACGTCAGCTGTCTGGCATGGGTGTTCCTGCATTGAGGCCTAGAAAGACAGATGTTTATGGAATCTCCCTCCATGACTAAGGAAAGTCACTGAAGTCAGGTGTGTGGCAGGCATGTCCTGCATGGAGGCCCACAGAGGCCGCTGTGTGAAGCTATGAACGTAAAGCCTGGATTTGACGAGATCAAAAGCTGAGATCCTGTCTCAACTTTGCCCCAGCCCCTTAGAGAAGAAGAAAATACGGTGCGAATGCATACGATCATGCATGAGAGCGTGCGCGCACGCACACACACACACACACACACACACACACACACACACACCCTGGAATATTATTATTCGACCATTAAAACCATGGGAATGCAATAATTTATAGCAACTTGAATGAGCCTGGAGGACATTATGATAAACCGAACAAGAAAGAAAAATACTGCCTAATCTCACCTATAAGTTAAGAAAACCCAACCAAACACATGGAAGCAGAGGGTTTGAGATGTGGCAGGCCTGGGTAGGAAGGCAATGGGAACTGTTGGTCATCGGCATGACTGTTCACTAGTGGGATGATAACTAGGCACCTAATGAATGGTAGTGAGCACAGCCAACAGTGCTGTAAACTTGACATTGGCTAAGACAGTGGAGATTAGGCAATGTCAACACAGGAAGGAAAGGAGAGAGGAAGGGTAGGAGAGAAGGAGATGGAGGAAGGGAAAAAAAGGAAGGAGGGAAGGAGGGAGGGGAGACTGAGCTGATAGATGCTTTTGTTGCCTTGATCATGGTAATCATTTCACATATATTAACCATCACTGTGCAAGTTACCCACAATTGTATTGGCCAATTACGCCTCAAGAGAGCAGTGGCAAAAGGACCATGATTTGAGTGATGCCTTGTCCAATGAACCTTGCAAATCCCAGCCACCATCAGCTGCATCCTTTCTTTCTCTTATTGGTTGGATCCATGCAGATCTCTGTTCTTCTTTTCCTCAGACGTTATGGTGGCACAGTTCCCTATAGCTAGAATAAGCGAAGGGCAAAAGCCATAAATAACCCAAGCTTCTGCTGAGTCTAGAAGGTCCTCCTTTCACTGTCCACTGCCTGAAGTTTCCATACTAGCAGAGACTGTGCCTTTTAGGACAACAGCATCCAAGTCCAATGATGCAGCCTCAGGGACTCTTATTCTCCAATGAGACCACCATGGAAAAAAAGCCCAGTGCTAGGTATGGATTACCCATTTTCAAGTCATGGTCAGTGAGGGCCCATAGATTCCTCAGATATTACATCCTATTGCCATTGTTCTTGGTGGCCCTCCAGAGCCTGACTGCTAAATTTATTTCTATTGCTCAAAACATTACACACTTGAGTCATAGAATATAGAGAAATCAAGCTGCTACCAACCTAGAAGCTTCCCCAAACCTACTGACTAGCTCTTGTAGTGCCATATGCTATTTGTGTTCCGGGACGGAGGCCGGGGGTGGGGGGAAGAGAATTCAACAGTAATCCTACTTATCTCTGAACACTCTAAGCTACAATAATCATTGGCCTGGAATGCTATGGCCCCTGGTACAACAGTGGCACAAATGCCATGGGAGTAACCAACCACTTTCTGTTTAGATTTAAAGCCTGCTCCACAGATACAAATCATGTCTTGTACTGCTAAGTTTGCCAAAAATCCCATGTTTGGCTGTTCCATAAGCCATGGGGGAGAATCTACTATTATTCTGCCAAATAGCATAGTACCCTACATGACTCATCCATCACTGGAGGATCTTCTTTTTGCAATGAATGGAGATTGACACAGAGACCCACAACTGGTCACCATTCAGAGACGAGACTAAGAGACCAGAGTACTCAGCTCTAAACTGGACGTTGGCATCACACTTCCTCCTCCTAAAACTCAGGGATCATAGTGGGTGGGAGGGTGAAAAACTGTAAAACCCAGGGCTAGAGGATGTCTGCAGAGAAACAGTATTTGCTAGGCATAATGGGGATGTTACATACATTAACTCGGAAGCTGTAACTGTATGCATAAGACCTACATGAGATCTAGCCAGACAGAATTAAACTATGGTCAGAGGTTGCGGTCATGAAGTCTCACCCCTATCCAAGAAGCTACTGGCAATTCGTGGCTTCTGAAAGAGGGTAAGATTCTTTAGGGGTGTAACCCGTTCACTGCTCCCCATGGGCCACATGGGTGGAGATGGAGAGGTAAACAAGGATACAGGAAAAGTTGGATGGGAGGGAACGGGGAATGGATTTGATCAAAACATATGCAGGAATGAAATTCTCGTTAAAAAGGGAGGGGCAGCGAAGGCGTCTGCTGCCTTAAGTCTCAGTATGAAGGATAGCAAATGCAAGTTCTTCTTGTTCATGCTGAGATGCAGTGTGGCATTTAGACTCCTCTCAAAAGCATCCAGATATCTTACAACTTAAAGTAATGAGCCTTCAAAACTCATTTCTTTGGGTTTTTATAAGCCTTTTCCCATTCTAATAAAATAGCCAGTGAAGCTTATATTCTTGCCCATATGACTTATAACCCAAGTTACAAGAAAGGTCAGTGAAATGAATTGGCAATTGTCCCTAAACACATGTGGGACATGGGTGGAGAAATCTCAGCAGTAGCAGCAACAGCAGCTTTATGGATGCGGATAAGCATGGGAAAGGTCAATAAGTCAGTTGTGCACTGCTGCACAGAAAGCATTTTCCCTCATTTCCTCTCAGAAATAACCATGACTTATTCAATAATCTGAACAGTAAACATGCATCACAAAAAGCCTTCAAGGTCGGCTGTGCAGTTTCTGTAACTAACTCACAACATGCTCACCGGCTGCTTCCTGTGTGTCAACCACAATTCCAGGAATTAGGCATACAGAGATGTTAAAACAAACAGAAAACCCTGCCCTCTGGAGCCCTTTCATCACCTCAGCACTTTAAAGTGAGAAATTGGAGTTCAGACACAGCAGCAGCCTGAACAGGCCATACAGCTTGGTCAGCAGGCCAGACTGAATTCACGTCCCTCAGTTCTTGCTCTGTGACACTCATCTCCTGATGTGGTAGTCTGTGAATGCATTTCTAGAACACAGATACTTTATAGAGCTTACTATCACATAGGCCAATATGGAAGGCAGATGCTTTTCTATAAAAGGTTGCATTCTTCTGGATGCAGAAACTGAGATCTAGTTTTGCATAGACCCACCCACCTGCCCCCTGTGTCCTGCTTCTTTTTTTTTTTTTTTTTAATGTGGGCTCTAGAGGTTGAACTTGGGACTTCAGACTTATACAGCACTTTACTAACTGAACTTTCTCCCCAGCCCAAGTTAGGCATAAATTCTTATGACACACTCTTAAGATAAAAACCTGAGGAGGAGTTGTACAAGTCTGCACTCCCACTAGCAATGAAGGAGTGTTTCTCTTTCTCCACATCCTCACCAGCATGTGCTGTCACTTGAGTTTTTGATCTTAGACATCCTGATGGGTGTAATATGGAATCTCAGAGTCATTTTGATTTGCATTTCTCTGATGAGTAAGGACATTGAGCATTTCTTTAAGTGATTCTCATCCATTCAATATTCCTTGGTTGAGAATTCTCTGTTTAGTTCTGAGCCCCATTTCTCAATTGGGTTATTTGGTTTGGTGGTGTTTAATTTCTTGAGTTCTTTATATATTTTGGATATTAGCCCTTTGTCAGATGTCAGGTTGGTGAAGATCTTTTCCCAGTCTGTAGGCTGTCACTTTGTTTTGTTGACAGTGTCTCCTGCCTTACAGAAGCTCCTCAGCCTCATGAGGTCCCGTTTATTAATTGTTGACCTTAGAACCTGGGCTGTTGATGTTCTGTTCAGGAAATTGTCTCCTGTGCCAATGGCTTTGGAAATCAATCTGGTGTTTTCTCAGAAAATTGGGAATAGGGCTACCTCAAGACTCAGCTATTCCACTCCTTGGAATATACCCGAAAGATGCTCCACCACACAACAAGGATATTTGCTCAACCATGTTCATAACAGCCTTGTTTGTGATAGCCAGAATCTGGGAACAACCTAGATGACCCTCCGTCGAAGAATGGATAAAGAAACTGTTGTACATTTACACAATGGAACACTACTCAGTTATTAAAAACAAGGAAATATTGAAAATTGAAGGCAAATGGATGGAACTAGAAACAATCATCCTGAGTGAGTTAACCCAGACCCAGAAAGATACACATGGTATATACTCACTTATAATTGGATACTAGCCCACCATGGATGTCCTCTGAGAGTTGTCACTCAGAGGGGGATTTGGACAGATGCTGGGACTTGCTATTGGGACTCCAGGTGAGAGAGGTATGGGAGAATGGGGAAATAGAATGATCCAGTGGGTCCTGAAACCCTACAATGAGACCATCAAGGCTGGTATATCTGGACCCAGGGACATACACAAACTACTGTACCAACCAAGGACAATGCATGCAGTAAACCTAGACCCCCTATTCAGATCTATCCAATGGACAGTGCATTCTCCACAGTTATGTGGAGAGTGGGGACTGTCTCTGACATGAACTCTGGTGCCCACTATTAGACCACTTCTCCCCACCAGTTGGGGAGGCCTGGTGGCACTCAGAGGAAGGGGAAGCAGACTATCCAGATGAGACCTGATAGGCCCTGGGAGAGGAGGTCCCTTCTGTCACAGGCCTGGGGAGGGGAAAGGGTGAAAGAGGGAGGGAGGGGGAAAGGGAAGATACAAGTGAGGGGACAGCAGTCAAGTTGTAATATGAATAAATTATTTAATGAAAAAATTAAAAAAGAAAACATGGAGGTACAGAGACTCTTGGAGAGAAAGCCAGAGATCATGAAAAATGAGAAATAAATGTGTGTTAGCAAAACAAACAAACAAACAAACAGAAAAACCAAAAAACCTGGGGAGGGAAGGGGAGTTGTTGAGGGGAGTGGAGGAAAAAGATTTCACAGAAAACTTGAGGTACAGTCAGGTTTTAGGCCACGTCAGGGTGGAGTGTGGGGCTCTGCAGAAGGGTTACCTTCCCAAACTCTTCTGAGTTGAAGCAAAGAGGCCAAACATTCATACCCAATGCCAGTCTGTGCTGAATGTGATTGGTCCCAGCAAGAGACAAAACTTTAGGCGAGGTAGCTCCATTTAACTGGGCTGACACCCACAGGAGACTAAAATATGGAGATGGGGGCCTCAGCGGTACTGCTGGTATTCAGAAGCAATGAGTCTTTCGTTCCTAATGTGGTATTGGGTGAGGGTGGGTGCTTCCCAGCTCCCACCAGACTGCATTAGTCATAAGCAATGAGTAAATGGGTTCTTTACTGTTACCTGCCCACAGAGCTTAGTGGCAGGTGCAGATTATGATTTTTACAAAGCAGACATTCACAAACCCGTAACTCAGAACACACTGAAGGTCTGTTTATCAGAATCAGCTGAAGGGTAGACTTAAGGGTCATGTGTACTAGAAACCATAGCACAGTTGGACAAACGTACAAAAAAGATCATTAAAAGGCAGAAGGGTAAAAAAAAAAAAAGATAGAAAGGATAGAAATAGACACAGAAGAGCTAAATCTAATTCTTAGAATAAAACATTGGGGTAAGTCATTGTGGTTTTAGGTTAGACCACGGATTGTAGATAGAGCATCGAGCAGCACAAGAGGCCATGAGTAGGTGAATCACCCCCAACAGAGAAAACCTCTGCTGCTTTCAGAACATCATAAGTAATGTTTTTTTTAACTGATGGGATAAGAAAACATGTTTGCAAATTACTTTTTTTTTTATGAGAGATTCATATCTAGATTAAATGATGTGTCCCAATATTAAGACAAACAAGGACCGGGCGTGATGGTGCACGCCTTTAATCCCAGCACTCAGGAGGCAGAGGCAGGAGGATCGATGTGAGTTCAAGGCAGCCTGATCTACAAAGTGAGTCCAGGACAGTCAAGGCTACACAGAGGAACCCTATCTCGAAAAACCAAAAAGAAAATAATAATAATAATAAATAAAAAGGACAACCAAGTAAAAAGGCTTACAAATAGCCAGTACGCCCATGAATGGTGTCTGGTATCATTAGCCACTAGATAAATGAAAATCCAAATGACAGTTTCAGATTTCTTCCCACTACCAAGATGGTTTGGAGAAAGCAGACAATAACAAGTGTTGGTGGAGACAGGGCCACTGACCCTCATAAGGTACTGAGGAATGTGAAATGGTGCAGGCGCTTTGGAGAGGAGGCTGGCGGTCCTTCACGAAGTTGGTAGTCATCACATGACCCATCAGTTCCCTTCCTAGAGAAGTGTCAAAGAGAAGTAAACTAGAGGTTTGGAGTTAAACAGGGACACTGAGGCAGATTGTTCTTTTTAATTATTTCTAATGATGTACTGTGCATGTGATTGCAAGTATATGAGGAAGCCAGAGGCACTGGATTCTCTGGAGCTGGGGTTAAAAGAGACTGTGAGTCACCCAACATGGATGCTAAGAACTGAACTTGGGTCCTGTGGAAAATCAGTAAGTGCTCTTAGCCACTGAGCTCTGCGTACCCAGATTCTTCTTTTGGAACAAAGTAAGTTTACTGGAAGAATCATGAAGGCCATGGGCAGACAGACAGCAACATGGTGGTAACTTGGTAACCCTGATGAGCGTCAGGTCCATGATCCATAGTGGCACCCTTCTTATGGGTCCCAGGGGAAGGGTAGGAATTTCCCAGCATGAGCCTGTAGCCACACTGTCCCTGACTCCCATGCTACAGGGAGAGAGAAAGGAACTCTTGGAAAGGAACATGCAACCCCAAGGATGTGAGGACAGTGAGGAGAAAGAGCACATCCGGTCAAGGTACCCTTATACAGGGGAGAGGATGTGTGGTCAGCCGTAACCTTCTGATGGCCCGAGGGCAGCCTGAGGTCTATAAACCTGCTTAAGGAAGTGAGAATGTCACCTGTGGTTCTTCTGGAATTCAGGAACCCGAGGAGTTCATTTACGCCGTTGGCGTAACTTGAGTGGTGTCTTGTCCTGCATTCTAACTTATAGGTCTGTGCCCAACCAATATGCAAGCTTTCTCAGTAGCACTATTCAAATAGCCAGCAGTAAAAACAATAACATGGCTCTCAAACAATGAACAGAAAGCCAGAATTTGGAACATTGTTTAACCTTCAAAAAGAATGAGAATTCTTTTAAGTGATAATCCTTTTGGTTCGTAGACCATGGTTGAGTCTTAAAAGCATCATGCTGAATGGAAATAAACCAAATGGACAAAGAACCCACATCCCACTGTCCAAAATGTTCAGAATAGGTACAGCTATTCACATACAGGCTATTGGTTCCCGGGGAGGAGGTGAGGAAAGACTGCCAGGAGGGTTCCTTCGGGGACAACGAGGCTACCTAAAATTGGCTATCGATCATGGTCGCCCAATTTGTTAAACATACTGAACACCTGGAATTGCACTTACTTACACGGGTAAAGTATACTGTGTGAGCTGATCCACGCTGTCTTGCAAATGGAAAAGGGAGACCTGTCTCACAGTAAGCCCAGGGTTCACGGCTGGCTAGCTTGACCATCTTCTTCTCTCCTGGGTCCCTCAGAAGGCTGGTGGCCTTGTTTTGTTCCTGCACTCCATCTCACCTGAATCTCTCTAGAAGCTCTTCCTTCCAATGCTCTCCTCCGTCAGCCAAGCAGAGATCACACCTGTAGCTGACTTCATGGAGTCTTTCCAGAAGATAGCACTGGGGTACAGTAGACCTTTCTGGAAGGTTTGAAAATAGGGGGATTTTTGTTAGTCAAGGCAAATGACTTCCAACCAGATTTGAGACCTCTTTGTCCCCAAGTCTCCTGTTTTTCCACGCTGTGAGTCTCCTTCCCCACTCGTGTCCTTGCCACCCAGTGTCCCACTGCTTTCCTGGGACACTTTGCATCGGAAGATAGAGTATGATAGTAAAATCTCCATCTTATAAGCAGAGAGCTTTTTGTCTCTTCCTCATCCTCAAATGCCTTGAGGCCCAACTCTGGTGGCCGAACATGTGAAGAGGTTCCCTGTACTAACTTTGAGATTCTGCCTCTCCCAGGATCCAGCACTGGCAGGAAGCTCCAGGCTAACAGCCTTACCCAGGTGTAGGTCAAATGTATAGAGAATCTCCCCAGCACGAGTGCTTTGTCTGCTGTCATGTGTGAGGTGTACCAGGCCAAGTGAAAGCAGAAGCAGTCACAGTCCGTTTGAGTGAGAAGCATTCTCTTGGGAAAAGCATAAACTGCAAATGGCTTGTTTGCAGACTCATCTTCTCCAGGCCTCTCCACGCCTCCACATGCTTGCTGCGCTCTGGCCACTTGGCACATGCATGCCCAAACTTGGCCATTCTTTCCCAGCACTTTTTTGTTTGCACATCTCATTCCTCTTTCTAGATTATTTTATATGATGTCCCTTTATTTCTCTGCTATTGTTCTTAGTTTGGGGTTTTTGTTGTTGTTGTTGTTTTTTGTTTGTTTGTTTTTGAGACAAAATCTCATTTAGAAGCCAGACTAGTCTCTGAAACTATCCATAAATTCTCTATTTTATTTTTACTTGTTATTATTCATCTGTGTGTGTGTGTGTGTGTGTGTGAGAGAGAGAGAGAGAGAGAGAGAGAGAGAGAGAGAGAGAGAGAGATCATCTTGCAGGAAGTCGATTTTCTCCTTATAACATGTGGGTCCCAGGGATAGAACTTAGGCTACCAGGTTTAGTGGCAGGTGTTTTACATGTATCTGACTAACTCCTTGGCCATAAGCGCTTGATCCTCCTGCCTTCACCTCCCAAGTGTTGGGATTAGAGACCTGCATCATGGAACACTTGGCTTGTTTTTTTTTTTTTAACCAGGACTCCCAATCTAGCCTAGGCCCCTCTAGAAGTCTCCATTCTCCTGCCTCAGTCTCCTAAGTACTACCAATAATAGGTATGTACTACAATGGCCAGGGAGTCATTGTTTTTATTATTTGAGATGGCATTGAGTCCAGTACTTACGGAATAAGCATGAATATTTATTAAATGAAGGAAAGGTGATTCTTTTCAATAAACAGCTCAAAAGGCTTTTGTGATTGAAGATGTGTCTTCTCTCGTAAGATTGATTGTCTTGACTAGGAGGTGTGGGAGAGAGACAAGGACTGCAAAGGTTGAGACAAGCAGAAAGAAGCACTGAAAGTAGGTTTTAAAGGTAGTTATTTTACTTATTTATATTTATGTTTGTCTCTGTGTGTGCACACACACAGTAAATGCCCTGGAGCTGGAGTTATGGATATTTGTAAGCTGCCCACGTGGATGCTGGGATCTAAGTTCAGGTCCCCTCAAGAGCAATAACGTCTCTTAACCCTCTCTCCAGACTCTGTAGTCTTGTTTAATCATAGGAATTTTTATCATAAATTTACTTCAGCCCTGCTAGGCCAGGATCATATTTTGTAGATGATGTAGGTTTTTCTATTAAATGTTTGTTGTCTGACTGCGTTAATAGCCCAGATGGTGGCTGGTACTGAGCTGCTACGGCTTGGTTTCCATATGGGAAAGGTGAGTTTCTGGCTGCCTAGTACCGTTGAGGTGACTTTCCTTCTCTGTGAAGGTGTGTCTCAGTATTTTCAGTTGTTGATTACTGTACCAGAGAGCTGGTAGGATTTGGGTATTGTCATTTCTAAGGCCTGTCACCAGGTTTTCTATTTGTAAATGCTTGTCCTTTCACACTTGCTCAAAACCTGAAGGTCGAGCAGCCCCTTATGCCTTCCCAAAGAGATGGATGGATCTTACTGCTGATTGGTTATAATAAAAAGCTGACCGCCAAAATCTGGGGCAGGAAGTACGAGGGCGGGACTTCCGGCCAGAGAGAGCGGTCGCAGGGAGATAGAAGCAAACATGGGAGAATCGAAGGAGACATAGAAGGGAACAGAATGAACAGGAACAAGGGGGTAAAGAGTTAGCCATGTGGCTGGAACACAGGCCGGGAAGTCAGGTTAAGTTAGAAGCCAACTGAAAGATTGCCTCAGCGAAAGACCAAAAGCTTTACACTATATAGAAGTCTCAGTGCCTTTATTAAACCAATAGTGGATCCTCGAAAGCCCTGCAATATTGTGCACACCCAATGAAAACCACCTGAATGCCTTGGTTCTGCCCCCAGTCACCTGTTCTGCATGTATCATCTGGGCAGAAAATATGACATAAGATGTTGGAAAGAAGTCTCACTGTTCATGCTTGACCAGGAAGTCCTCACTTCACTGTGAGCTCCCAGCTCACCTTGCTAGACTTCCATCTCTGTTACTTCTTTGCCTTGTGGTGACTGAAACACACAAGGAAGAAAGGCTGGTTCTCGTGCATGGCTTCTGCCCATCATGGCCGAGCAGTTCAGTTTGAAATGGCAAGAGCCTATGACTGAGACTATTACACCACAGCAGTCCAGGAAACAGGAAGTGGGGGGAGGGGCAGGGATGGCATGACCTTCAAAGGCCTGCCCTTAGAAAGGCACTTCTTCCAGTCAGTGCCTTCCCAAATAGCTCCACCAGCGGGGGCATAAACAGGCAAAACACTGAAAACATCACCCTATGACATTTCATCTGCAAACCGGAAGAGTCTCCCTCGCTGTAAAATAGGAAAGAGAAAACATTGTTCTGGCCTCAGAGGCAATTGTGGACATTAGGTGATGCCGGGCCTGCCTCATGCCAAGCTCTGCAGACGTGAGCTATTATCTTCATCTTCATTCATCTTTGGGCATCATGGTGACCTAGGCATGAGACTCCCTTTTTATCAGAGAGCTGGAGCTGAAGGGTAACATCCGCTGGGCCACCCTGACTCCGAACGCCATGGGTCTGTTTTCCTATCTCCCGAGGCTTCCTCAGGAGGCTAGGGCAGGGTCCCTCAGGAGTGCACAGCTAGCTTTAGTTCCAACTTCGATTTTCAAAATAGCCTAAGTCTCTCTCAGTTGCCAATCACGTCCTTTCTAAAAGTAGAACCAATGGCCATGAGAAAGAAGCTCTGTGAGGTGTTACAAGTGTTTTTCACTATGAAAAAATTTTTTGTTAACAAAATTGCTTTGTTAAGAAGTTTAATAATAGCTGTCTTTATTTTTTTGTTTTCTTTTCTGTGTTGTGTCCCTGGCTGCTTTTCAAATCCAAACCCATGATCCTTTCATTGTGTGTTTTGTTTTCATCAGGAAAAGACCTAAAATTTGGCTCTGAATTTTTCCTTAATCGGTAAGAAGAAAGAATCCCCTGGAAGTCCAGTTGTTATGACCGACGAGGAAGAACGAGGCTGTGACCACACGGAAGCCACGGGGCTTTCAGAACAAAATTGCTAAGTTCACATCATATCCCTTCTTGGACATGTGCTAGAGAGAGCTGCCAAAAGTAACAAAAACCAATGCTGTCAGCAAAGGTCTTCAAGGGCAGTGACAGTGACAACGTTCCCTCAAGGCAGGAGGGTGGAACCACGCCCCTGGGAGGGGAAGTGTCACCTCTGACCCTGAGCGGCTTTCCAGGGTATTTGCTCCCAGAAATATTTCTTCCTTTGCTTCATTCCCACCAAGAAGCCCTCGCGGGATAGCCAGCATCAAAGACAAAGGCGAATGAATCCCTACCCATGGGAACA